>NW_026606632.1:0-1313333 GCF_029890125.1 Rhinichthys klamathensis goyatoka
GGTTATTTATAAAAAAATATATAACCTAATATAATAATAATGATAATGAATAAGATGAATGTTTTTAAGAGTAATTTTTTGTTTTTTTTTAAACAACTAAGAGTAATGTGTTTTAATGTGTGTGTGTGTGTGTGGGGGGGGGGGGGGGTGGGGGTGGGGGGGGTATTTATAGAAAATAAACCAGAGTATAATAATAATAATAATAATAAATATATTTTTAGAGTAATTATTTATTTTTAACTTAGAGCGATGTGTTTTAGTGTGTCAAAACGTGTTTTTAATATGTCTACAGACCATTTACGAGCCTATGTCTACAAAAACAAGTATGCTGCTGTTTTTTTTAAACAGCTACATTGAATTTGAAATGTACTAGAATTTGTCACTAGAGGGCAGCACTAACCCTTTCAGACACAAACACATTCAAATACTTCAGATCAGAAACAAGGACTGATTCCCAATTCACACACTATCCATCCTAAAAAGAGAGCAAGATCAGGATTATTGGGTAATACAAGACAGTTATGTTCAGAATGGCATATTAACATACTGAATACTGTGCCGTATGTACTGTATACTGCCTACTATGTTTTTATATGTTAGTAGGCATTATTCCAACATCAATGTTTCAAAAAGTAGTCACATAATCTCATCATGTTGCATACAAGTGGTGGGTTATTTTGTATTTTGAATGTAATTCTGTGCAAAAATACCCCCCTAACCCTAACCTCAGACTTTCAACAGTCTGATCAAACGAGTCTAAAAAGAGATGTTTAAAACCATGACTAATATTACTTCCAGTTTTTTTTCTCACACTGGTAATGGAAAGTCAAGTCATGTGAATAGCATTGTGGTGAAGTAGTACCTAGTGCAGAGTTACTCCGTTACTGTATAATTGCCATTTTGGCAACTATAATAAATCATCTATGTATTCTAAGCACACAGCAAATGTGCATACTGTGTGTGCACAGTACATCATTCCACTCTTTGGAAAGAATAGCCTTTTCACGCACGCTTTTCAACGGCTCCATCACATTCACATACAACCCAATGGAGGATTTAGCTTTTAAGGGCGGTAAGCAAGAACACTTTGTGTCTCACAGGAAACGGATAACAGCGACAGCATGTCTAAGATTTAAAAGTGTGAACTCACAGGGCAGAGATTCCAGTTCTTTAGTGTCCTCGTCCTTCTCGTTGTCTTTGTTTTCGTCCTCGCTGTCCTTCCTGAAGTCATTTGGAGACTGCAGCTCTTGCTCCTCGGTGTGAGCGTTCTGCTCATCCACCACTACAGCAGAGAAACACAACCATCTTACTCATGCACTTCTGCACGTGGACACATACAATAAGGTAGGGCTGGGTAATATTACATACATAATCATGATTTTGCAGGAGGTATAACATTAAGCAACATTGTGAACATCACAAATTTTTGAATGTACTTTTTTTTAAGCTTCCCAAAAATCGTGTCACGACTGTTTTCACGATCCCTTCTTGTCTTGTGAACTGCTCCAGCTCTGAAACAACTCTTTTTGTGACTGATATCAAGAATTACTCTTATATCACTTCACACTGACTTTAAAACAGAAATGCAACTAGAATTGCTAAATTCAATTAATTTCCATGAATCACTTGTAACTGCCCTTCGCAATGTATCAATTCAAAACTCTGATTTGTGAGATTCATCACTAGGAAATAACCTTGGATGTTCCCATATTCCTTAATCTTTTAGTAAAAAATAAGTTCTGAAGTAAATATGGACTTTTTTATCACTCAGTATTTTTATATTTAATTAAAATACATGAAAATGGCCTAATATCACTTACCTGTGTTAATTTAGTGAAAACTAATTGAAGAATTTGGCAAACAAACCATATTTTTCACATAAAAGTGTGCTGCATCTCACACATTTTACAATCTTCTTTTATATGTCTTTTTTAATTATATACAGGTCCTTCTCAAAAAATTAGCATATTGTGATAAAGTTCATTATTTCCCATAATGTAACGATAAAAATTAAACTTTCATATATTTTAGATTCATTGCACACCAACTGAAATATTTCAGGTCTTTTATTGTTTTAATACTGATGATTTTGGCATACAGCTCATGAAAACCCCAAATTCCTGTCTCAAAAAATTAGCATATCATGAAAAGGGTCTCTAAACGAGCTATTAACCTAATCATCTGAATCAACTAATTAACTCTAAACACCTGCAACAGATTCCTGAGGCTTTTAAAAACTCCCAGCCTGTTTCATTACTCAAAACCGCAATCATGGGTAAGACTGCCGACCTGACTGCTGTCCAGAAGGCCATCATTGACACCCTCAAGCAAGAGGGTAAGACAGAAAGAAATTTCTGAACAAATAGGCTGTTCCCAGAGTGCTGTATCAAGGCACCTCAGTGGGAAGTCTGTGGGAAGAAAAAAGTGTGGCAAAAAACGCTGCACAACGAGAAGAGGTGACCGGACCCTGAGGAAGATTGTGGAGAAGGACCGATTCCAGACCTTGGGGGACCTGCGGAAGCAGTGGACTGAGTCTGGAGTAGAAACATCCAGAGCCACCGTGCACAGGCGTGTGCAGGAATTGGGCTACAGGTGCCGCATTCCCCAGGTCAAGCCACTTTTGAACCAGAAACAGTGGCAGAAGCGCCTGACCTGGGCTACAGAGAAGCAGCACTGGACTGTTGCTCAGTTTTGCATGTCATTCGGAAATCAAGGTGCCAGAGTCTGGAGGAAGACTGGGGAGAAGGAAATGCCAAAATGCCTGAAGTCCAGTGTCAAGTACCCACAGTCAGTGATGGTCTGGGGTGCCATGTCAGCTGCTGGTGTTGGTGCACTGTGTTTTATCAAGGGCAGGGTCAATGCAGCTAGCTATCAGGAGATTTTGGAGCACTTCATGCTTCCATCTGCTGAAAAGCTTTATGGAGATGAAGATTTCATTTTTCAGCACGACCTGGCACCTGCTCACAGTGCCAAAACCACTGGTAAATGGTTTACTGACCATGGTATTACTGTGCTCAATTGGCCTGCCAGCTCTCCTGACCTGAACCCCATAGAGAATCTGTGAGATATTGTGAAGAGAAAGTTGAGAGACGCAAGACCCAACACTCTGGATGAGCTTAAGGCCGCTATCGAGGCATCCTGGGCCTCCATAACACCTCAGCAGTGCCACAGGCTGATTGCCTCCATGCCACGCCGCATTGAAGCAGTCATTTCTGCAAAAGGATTCCCGACCAAGTATTGACTATTGAGTGCATAACTGAACATAATTATTTGAAGGTTGACTTTTTTTTTTTTGTATTAAAAACACTTCTTTTATTGGTCGGATGAAATATGCTAATTTTTTGAGACAGGAATTTTGGGTTTTCATGAGCTGTATGCCAAAATCATCAGTATTAAAACAATAAAAGACCTGAAATATTTCAGTTGGTGTGCAATGAATCTAAAATATATGAAAGTTTAATTTTTATCATTACATTATGGAAAATAATGAACTTTATCACAATATGCTAATTTTTTTAGAAGGACCTGTATATGGTAACACTACATTAAGGTTTCATTAGTTAACTAGATTTGTTAACATTAACTAATAATAAACTGCACTTTTACTCTAATAAACTTTTACTGTACTTTTACAGCATTTATTAATCTTTGTTAATGGTAATGTCAACATTTACTAATACATTATTAAAATCAAAAGTTGTATTTGTTAACATTAGTTAATGCACTGTGAAGTAACATGAACAAACAATGAACAACTGTATTTTTATTAACTAAGATAGTATACAAATACAGTAACAAATGTATTGCTCATGATTAGTTCATGTTTTTAAAATTGCTATTGCAATTGTATAATGACCATGTATAATTATTTCTCAGTCTCTTCTATAGGCTAATGCGACCTATAATGCATTTGGTGACCTCCCCTTAAACTTGAGCAATAGCAGGAACTTGGCTCTCTTAAACCTGAATTGAATGTAAAAGGACTGGGAGGCCAAGAAAACTTTCGAAATATTATTATTATTATTCTTTGAGAAACTGGAAGAAGTCCAGGAGGTCACACTAAATACAGATTTTTGCTTTACTTTTATTTATTTTTTACATTTTGTGTACATATTTCCTGTATTTTCTGTTTGTATCTTAATAAAGAGACCACACACAAAAAAATGGATGGCCATTAAAACATTGCTAAACCAACAACGCTGGAGCTGGCCTAAGACTTTTGCACACTACTGCATATAAATTCCCCAGCCCTAGAGACTGAGTATTACAGAGAATGCTAAAAACTATTGATTTATTGACACACATATTGATCCCCCATTTAAATGAACAGAAATCCCTGAAGATCAAGAAAAACACACAGGTCCCATTCTAAAACCTTTAAATGTAAATGTGGCTAATTCGTTTGAATATAATCAATTCGTGTCATGTGATTACTCGCCTTAGGAGACGCCTATATTCAGAGCCTACATTCTGTAAGCAACAGATCAAGTGTTGCTTTTCTATTCAAAAGACAAGCAGGACAATCATACTTCTCTCCGCCTGCTCGATGATCTGTCTGAGTGCTTTCTTCAGGCTGTTGGCTCTCAGTACAAGCTGCTCGCGGGGTCTGAAGAGCTTATGGGCAGAGCCCTTCTCGGTCTCATTCTCCTTCAGCTCCGTTATAGACTCTTCACTCAGATCTTCCTCTTCATCCAGCTCTTCCTCCTCCACCTCCTCCTCCACGATGGGTGGTGTGGTGAGGGCTGAGGGCGTCATGGCCTGGGCCTCCAAATTCAGCGTCTGCAGGAGCGAGTCCAGCTTCTCGTTCAGAATCGTACATTGCTGAAAGAGAACAAAGGGATAAATATGTTTATACTGCATTTTCATTGTATTTCTGTTGAGTAATGACTTAGAAAGCTGTCAGAGGTCATGATGTGAAACATCACAGACTCACTTTGAGGGCCAGAGCATCAGCTTCCACAGTGCTGTCACTGCTTCTCTCGTAACACTTCCCAACTTTGGCCACAAATTCCTTCACCGTCTCACACAATACCCTGGAGGAGAAGAGAGAAGATGAGAGGAACTCTGCCTTTGTAGTAGCTTGTGTTTGTTCTGTTAGTAGTGGAATAGGAACCAGAGTGGAACTATATGTAATAGTATGGTGTGAGACTGACGACTCACTTTGATGAAGATATGACCACTGAGTGCTGATCTGAGTTCAGGATCTTTGTGAGATGAGCAGCCACTGAATCCTCATAAGCAGATATCTGTAACTAAAGCCACCTATACTCATCACACATCATATTCATATTCATAAATTGCAATAGCTGGGCGAGAGAGAGAAAAGTAACATTTCCGGAGAAATGAAAACTGTATGATAAAAAATATTTTTTAGCATTTTAATGTTTTTTTTTTTTTTTTTATGATTATTATATGAAAAATCTGTCAATAATCAGCAAGCCCAGAGAGTATCTACAGAATATTTTCTCATTTTCTGTACTGATTTTGAGGGGACAATCTGAGCAATTAAGGTGCGGTCCAATCAGAATTATTTTATTTTTTTTGTGGGCAAAAAAAAAAGGTGCAGCGATATATGAAACACCACTCACACAGAAGTTACTTTCAAATCAAACAGCTTTCTATTGGTCAACACTTATACTTAAGTGTATACTTAAGATATACTTCAGTATATTTGCTTGTACTAAAATGGAACTATTGCAAGTATACTTTAGGTGCACTTTAAATATCTTGCATAGACTGATATTATACAGAAATCATAATATCCTTACTAATAGTGATATTAAAACACATTTTAGGCTTAATATTAAGAAATGTAGATTGTGCAATAAAGAAGTAATATTCCAAATAAAGTTGAATTATAATATTTATATCAGTAAGTCTCAAGCGATATGTCAGTAAATTTGTTAATAGATTTGTAGTGTACTAAATACAGTATGAAATATGTGTATTTAAATCTATTTTGGTATAGGTTTTTTTTCATTAGGGCAGCGTGGGGAAATCTTTTGCCCTCGTGAAATTCCTGATCACTTGGACTCCAATGGTAATGACAGGATTTTGCCCGCGAAAATTTGCAGAACATCTGTAAATCTGACCGAATTAAATTATGCTGAATGGATTTTACACATAGTAAAAATTTGTTGCTGGTAGCTAAAAACGCATAATCAAATTAGCCAAAATATTTCATAAATGAGCATTCAAGGGATGCAGTAATTCTAAAAAAAATTGAATCTGGCGCTCCAATTCTGCTGAGATTATTAAATCTGAGAAACGTATTAAATCTCACAAATCTCAATTACAAATATTAGTAACAGTCTCTTAATTTTGATTAATAATAACGGCTTAAGGTTCAGTAAGTGATTTAGGTGTTAATTCGCTCCTACCAATTCAGTCGTTAAACCAATTCAAACAAATAACTTAAAAGTTTGAGACTGATTCGTGAGTCTTTTTAAAAAATAGAACCAGGTTATAAGAGCCATTTGTTTGCGAAGCAGACTGCAATGGATGTGCTGAATGTTTTCTTATGTTTACAGTGATTGTGATTGAAACACAACTGAAAGATGTGCTATCGTCTTTGTTATATTTTTGCGGCACCTAGTCTTAGATAAAGTGTAGCATGTGACACTGTGACATGTCAACAACCCATTTAATGGTGTTGAAGCAAATGTATGCATTGCAGTTAATGTGTTGCTAGTACCTGGCCATCCTCTGCCTCCTCAGGTGTGACGGGGCAGCTGTGTTTGGGAGGTATTTTAATCTCATACGTCATTATACTCCACCTGTGAACAGCAGCTGTAGATGTAGCCAACGACACAAATATTATACATGTGACATAGTTCTGGACACATGCTAGGGTGCGCTCTGTACCTGTCCAGCATCTTCGTGCTGGCTCTCTCCAGCTTCTCCAGTATCTGAGGGAGTTGCGTGTCATCATCGCACGACGGCCCCCAACCAAGCACCCGTGCCAGGTCATTCCCGGTGCCCAGCGGCAGAACGCCCAGCTGGCACTGCCAACATGAGACGGTTCATATCACTGAGCCAGTTCATTAAGAAATCCTCATAAACATCTGCTCAACACTCGTGTGCAAAGTCCTAACCTTACAGGGACAGCTTTACATGGTGTAGAAGAGTACTTTTTTTAATCACCTGTTTGTGAAGATTTAGTTTATCGATTTCAGACAGAACCCAACCAACGCTTCCATCTCCTCCACACACGAGGATTCGGAAATTGTCGAACTTTTGGAACAAGCGAAGGCTTTAAAAGAGAAAAGAGTGTTAAAATAGAGGTTTAAGTGAGAGAAGGTTTGGGTAGTTGACCTGAAATACATACATATTGGGTACTTGACGTCCTAAACCTATTTTAAACAGTGCTTTTATAATTCTTTTATAATCATGCCTGCGGTTATTTAAGACTACATGGAATATCTGTTCTTTTAAAAATTAATTCGTCCCACTGTAGGATCATTAAAATGAGCCAAAAGGTTAATAAAATGGATACAAATATAACACAAATGGTTATGGGACCTGAAAAATACACTGCATCATTTTAATATGAAATCTGGAAGTTGATTGTAAAAAAGTGCAAAAAGACTCATTATACGTCAACTATCCAAACACCAGCAAAACAAGCAAAAGCATTGATTTGCTTCTAAGACAATGATCAATAGTTCAATCTCCGCGACCTTTGGCATCCAAGTCTTACCCTAAATGAGGTCCACCGTTGACCAGGTCAAAGACCTGAGCGGGATTGAGCAGCTGTTTGAAACGACGCAGGAATTTTACCCCTTGGTTGTCTCCGCTTTTTGAGTTGACAAACACGAGGAGTGGACTAGCACATGATGGGGGACAGGTGGCCTTCCAGAAACCTGTCACAGGAAAAGAACGGAAAAGATTATAAACTTCTTAACTGTAATAGCTTTTATTTATATATGATTTATTTATTGAATTTTTCACAACACCAAAGACAAACAATCAATATAAAAAAATAATATAAGAACTAATAATATAAAAATATAAAAATAAAAAAAATAAAAATATAAAAACATTAATACAAAAACACCATCACAAAATCCCTCACAGTACTAACAGGTTTAGTATAGTATGTAATATATAACAGAGCTTTATGTCATAATACAGAAATAGGACAAGGTCAGCCTTAACTAGGTCCAGCAAGTAAAGTTGAGTAACCTCAAAACTTAGAAAATAATGTGTGCTGCTAACGATAATATCAGTTGAAAACTGAAAAACCACTGAAAGTGCAGGGTTGGGTGGTCAGTCAGTCAATTGAGACTCCGTCCAGTTGCAGAGATTTAACATGCTCAAAAAAGGGTAACCAAATTCTTGAAAATTTAATCATGGAACCACGAAGGCAGTGTTTAATTTTTTCCAATTTAACAAAAAATAAGGCATCTTTTATCCACCGAGTATGAGAAGGGACTCGAGGACCCTTCCAGTTCATCAAAATGCAACGTCTCGCTAGCAGCGTAAGAAAAGCTACCAACTCTGCGAAATGAGACGGCAATGAGTAATTAGGAGGTAAAACTCCAAACAAGCCGATTAGCGGAGAGGGATGGATATTGACTGAAGTAATAGCGGAAAGTGAGTCAAAAACCGACTCCCAGAAAAGAGATAAAGAGTTAGATTAGCCGGTTCTACATGACACTTGTCGCAGCTTGGATCAATGTCAGGGAACATACGGGCTAATTTACTTTTAGACCAATGTACCTTGTGGACCACTTTACACTGTAAAACCCCGTGGCGAGCACAAACAGATGACGTGTGAACACGTTTCAAAATCGAATGCCATGTATCTGTCTCTATCTCTATATTAAGATCCCTAGCCCAGGTAGTCCGCAGACTGTCAGAATCCAAAGAGCAACATGTGAAAAAGGTATTATAAATCGTAGAGATGGCCCCTTTTTGATAAGGATTGATATTTGATATGGTATCGACAATGGTGGAGGGAGGGATCAAGGGGAACCCCGGAAAATGCTTACGGACAAAGTCACGGACTTGCAAGTATCTGAAAAAGTGGAACCTTGGTAAGTCAAAAACTTGAGTCAATTGTTCAAAAGAAGCGAATGTTCCGTCAATGTAAAGATGTTTAATGGAAATGATCCCATGGTCCAACCAGGCCGCAAAAGCCTTATCAATGAGAGAGGGAGGAAAGAGGGGGTTAGAATGTACAGGGCATAGAAGAGGTGTTGACTGTAAAGTAAAATGCCGCCTGAGTTGACGCCAGATCTTAAGACAATTTTTAACTATAACATTACTGGAGAAGGTTAAAGGTGATAACGAGAGAGGAAGACACAAAAGAGACGTAAGCGAAGTGCTGCCACAAGCAGCCTCCTCGACCCTTAACCAGGGTGGAGGCTGACCGCTGGAACAGCACCAGATTAACATATTACGAACATTTGCAGCCCAGTAATAAAACAAGAAGTTAGGTAGTGCTAAACCCCCCAGCTCCTTAGTTTTTTGTAAAATGCCTTTCTGTATTCTTGGAGTTTTTCCATTCCAAATAAATTGAGAAATAGTGCAATCTAAAGAGTGAAAGAAACGTTTTGGAATAAAAACCGGTATGCATTGAAAAAGATACAGAAATTTAGGCAGTACATTCATTTTTATACAATTTATCCTACCCGCAAGAGAAAGAGGCAATAGAGACCAACGATGAAGATCTTTGGTCAATCGATCCAACAGAGGAGAGAAATTACAGTTAAACAGGTCAGAGTAGTTCTTAGTTACGCAGATGCCCAAATAGTTGAATTGATTTAATGATGTCTTAAATGGCAATTTTGAAAGAGGGTAAGCTATAGCTGCTGAATTTATAGGCAAGAGTTCACTCTTATGAAGATTCAGTTTATACCCCGAAACCTGCCCAAATACCTTCAGTAGATCTAAAACGTGGGGTATAGATCTGTCTGGCTCAGAGACGAAAAGTAAAAGGTCGTCAGCATATAAAGACAGTTTGTGCACAGCGCCCCCTCTTATAATGCCCATCATTTGACTAGATCTAAGGGCCACTGCCAATGGTTCAATAGCGATGGCGAACAATAAGGGGGAAAGGGGACAGCCCTGCCGAGTACCACGTCCAAGGGGAAAATAATCTGAGTAATCATTGTTTGTGCGGACACGGGCCAAAGGAGAAGCATAAAGAAGTTTGATCCAAGAGATAAATTTACAGCCAAATCCAAACTTTTTTAATGTATGGAACAAATAAGGCCACTCCACACGATCAAATGCCTTCTCTGCATCCATCGAAATAACCAACTCAGGGGTGGTAGAAGTTGAGGGAGAGTACAATATGTCAAATAGACGCCTGACATTGTGAAAAGAGTGCCTTCCCTTGACAAACCCTGTTTGGTCTGTAGAAATGATTGAAGGCAAAACAGCCTCTAGACGCCTTGCCAGCATTTTAGCTAATATTTTAACATCCGCACATAATAAAGAAATAGGGCGATAGTTACTACAGAGAAGGGGATCCTTGCCTTTCTTCAATAAAAGTGAAATGGTGGCCTGTCTTAAAGTAGGAGGGAGTATGCCGCATTGTAAAGATTCGTTAAACATATTTAGCAGTAGTGGGGAAAGTTTATCTGTAAATGCTTTAAAAAATTCAATAGGAAAACCATCAGGCCCCGGACATTTCCCATTCTGCATGGAGTGTAACGCATCTTTAATTTCATCTACCGTAAAAAGCTCATCCATCCTAGAAGATGTCTCAGGGTCAATGGAAGGAATGTTTAAGGGCCTAAGGAAACTATCCAACTGAGCCTCATCAGATGAACACTCAGAAGTGTATAACAAAGCATAAAAATTCCTGAATTGGTCATTAATAGTTTGAGGGTTAATAGTTGTGCCATTGACGGTATTAATTTTTAAGATATGTTGAGCCGAGGCAGATTGTCGAATTTGGTGAGCCAATATTTTGCCTGGCTTATCACCAGATTCATAATAGCTGTGACGAGACTTAAGTAATGCTTCTATTGCGCCGTCGGAAGCCAATATATCAAATTCAGACTTTTTAGTAAGCAATTCTTTTATAAGTTCGGGTTCAGGTGCATCCTCGCATCTGGACTGCAGGTCAGCCAATTCCCTAGAGATAGAGATACTCCTTTCAACAGTGTTTTTTTTCCGAAAGGCAGAGAAAGAAATGATCTCTCCACGTAAATAAGCTTTGCATGCCTCCCAAATTGTTGACGCTGACACGTCTGAATTAACATTAGTGGAAATGAAAAGATCAATGCGACCATCAATGTTTTTTATGAAATCCGGGTCAGTAAGAAGAAACGAGTTAAAACGCCATGGGGATCGCGTGAAGGACACACCAGGAAATGAGATATCAACTATGATAGTAGCGTGATCTGAAATAACTATAGGACTGTAGAAACAATTGTTAACAGAAGAGAGCAGCTTGTTGTCAATGAGAAAGAGGTCAATTCGAGTAAAAGTACCATGTACAGGAGAAAAAAAAAGAAAACTGCTTATCACTGGGATTGAAGAAGCGCCATACATCCGAGACAGCATACTGCTCCATAAACAGTTGAACAACTTTAGATGATTTAGATGGAGAGATGTGCTTAGTGGATGAGCGATCGAGTGATGGGTCCAGACAGCAATTAAAGTCTCCACCGAGAATAAGGTGACTAGACACTATATCATGTAATAGCTTTTACAAAATGTAGATACCCTGTTTTGGCCAAATGCTAAAGCAGCATTATTTTAAAGGAGGTAAAGAATGCACTGCAACAAACCAAGATGGCAGATGAAGCGAGCAAAAAAGTTGATTATAAATAAACATAAATCATTTATTATTGGAATAAAGTATTTTAAAAAATAGTTTAGTCTAATTAGACTATTTTACTCAGTGTTTATGTATGATATGTGTTGTAACACTTAAAGGTGCAGTAAGCAATTTCTGAAAAACGCTGTTGAAAATAGGGATGCACCGAATCCAGATTTGTGGGGTTCGGCCGAATACCGAATCCACTGGTTAAGATTCTGCCGAATCCGAAACCAAATACCGAATCCTACTCTCATCCTCAGTCCATTAACACAGTAAACACATTAATGAGGTAAACAAAGTGGATTTTTCATTTTATTTTATTACTGTAAATAATAAACACTACTTTTACTTTTATAACTGTAAAAAAAAGAAAAAGAATAAGCAACATTATGCATTTTAACAGCGGCGATGTTGTGTAGCCTATTTAGAGTCCTTGCCACCATGAGACAAATCGGCATTGCAAATTGAACATGTAGCTCGACTTGAATTGCCTTCTTTCACTGAAAGTACTGCCAAACAACACTTTTTCTGCTCACGAGTTCCATTTTCACTTTCTCACAGCCTACTGCATTCGAACGGTCCACCTACTGTAACGGGTGGAAATAAGGTGTGGCCCCTTTAAGAACTGCGCGCCGTATGTGTCGTGCGCCTCGAACACATGCCCATGTATGCGGGTTATTTCTGTTTGATGCTCATTTTTACCTTATTTTGTTAAGTAACGCTGTGGACGGTAGAACGTGTGACAGACAGTTACACAAGTTCGATTGTGGAATAAAGTGCGAGTTGTGAGATGCCAATCGCCTCCGTGAGTAAGTCTGGCCTCTGCAATAACTTTAGCTGTGAGCTATCCCTATTTTTCTTCCTGACACAACGCGTTACACTACAGGCTTGTTCGACTTGAACCGGCGCTGCACAGACAGATAAGTTTATGACATCAAAGTCCCGCGAGAGCAATTCAAAAGCATAAGGAGCCGTCTGCTCTCTATTCGTTCACGCGGTACTTTGATGTCATTCACTGATCGGTGACTTCGACGTAGCGCGCGTAGTGCAAGCCTAGGGTTCGGTTCGGTGGAAAAAAATTCTGAGGTTCGGCAGAAACCGAACCCCGTTAAAATTCCCAATATTCGGCCGAATCCGAATCCGAATCCTGGATTCGGTGCATCCCTAGTTGAAAATGTAAATATTACCAAAGAGGTCAGAGGAATATAATTGAAAAAAGACGGTTACAGTGAGGCAAGGGGTAGGACCCGCGTTAATATTGGAATAGCTTAAGCTGGGATAGCGCTGGAGAGATGTTGGAGTGGGAAGGCCTGAAAACGGATGCAGAGGTTGTGTTGTTTCTGCTCGATACGTGAGCAACATTGGTTTTGCTGGTTCACAGATCCAAGATATGCTGTTGTAATATAAGCTATAATAACGGGACAGTCTGATGCGGATGCTGTTAGTCATTGCCTGTGTTGCATAGCATAGTTTGTGCTTTTTGGGGGAGGAGCAATGAAGGAAGGGGTATGTTTGTTTGGGTGTCGATTTCAAATATCAACTGTGTTTCTCAGAAATCACTTACTGCACCTTTCAGAGCATCACATTGTTACCTTAGCAAAGGAAACGGCAACCGAAAATATCGGATTTGGTTTTTGGCTAAATGAAGGCTTTAATTTTGGTGTCTTTTGTGTTTTTGTGCATCATTATTTATTTCACCTATTGTAAAATTACAACAAATGCTTAGTTGTATTGCATTATTAGCTTAGCAACATGCTAACGCCCAACACTGTCGTGAGTCTTGTTTTTGCATGTTTAGCTTATACAGCATGTGTTTGTGTGTTCCCTGGCAATCTTTAATAGTGCCATGCTAACAAATTAAACTACAGGAACTAAATGCCAGAACTTGCATGCTAAAAAAAGATAACACCGAGATTTTTGTTGACTCAGTGTTGCTTAGGAACAGTTTTCTTCATGCCTGGACAAGCATGAATCACAGAGAAAGAAGTGGAAATAATTTTGTGCTGCAGCACAAGGAAAAGCAAACCATCAGCCTAGTCCGTTTTCGCTGGAAAAGATGTGTACCAAAGCGTGTAAATAATCCAGCACTTTGATTTCTTTGTCTTCATTAGAGCCGGGCATGAGGAGCTGTCACCAAACATCCTGGCAGTCGGTGTGATCACGTGCACGCATGCGGCATGTGCAGTAAACAGTCTCTGAACATGCCAGTAGCTGTGAGCAATAACCCACTTTATGAGTTTATGAGCTTCGCCATATGCATCTTTTAGATTTTTACATTCCTGTCTCTCCATTGCAACCGTCTGAGGAATTGTTTGCATGTGCACATGCAAGCACAGTGCATTCACCTCTGTGTACCTGTATGCATCAGTGTGTATTGCATTGTGTTTGCGTACATGGATCTAAGCATGCATGAGTGTTAGTAATGCTGACAGTTGCCCTCGAGCGTGGGTTTGCGTTTTCTCCGTGTGGCTGCGAGCGGACATTGGCGCGTGGGTGGACGTCTGTCAGTAGACCCCTTTGAGTCTAACAGAAGCCTTGCCTCTCTTTTCCCTCGCTCTCTCTCTCTCTCCTGGAGGCAGGCTGAGGCAAATTGAGTCACGAAGCTCAAGCACGTGCCAAAGGCAGCCCTGAGCGAATTAAGATGCAGCTCTCCTCGCCACCTAGCACTGAGGCGGGGGATTCCTTACACGTGACGGACTCTCCTACTTTCCCATCACATCCTTATGCTTTCTGTATCCCTGTCTACTGCTTTAGCATTTTAACAGTCTTCAATCTGTCCATCCTGCCACCATTCTCTTCTTCAATTTTTAACAGCCAATTAACAGGAGCCACAAAGCGATCAGACGAAACTTCACAGCCATTGATTTTCTTACATTTCTGTCTGGCCCCAACTAATCTCTATATCCGATATGTGCTCCGCCAATTAAAGACAGAGGAGCTTTGAGGTTCTGATCAATAGTGAATGTCCTCAGTTCTCACAATATTTGACTTCACACATGGCAAAACGGAAAACCACCACTGCAGAATCAATGGCTGTGTCCGAAACCAAGCTGTCCAACAACTTAAAACCTGTTCACACCAAGAACGTTAACTTTAGTGATAACTAGTGTTGTCAAAAGTACTGGTACTTGATGGGTGCATTTACATGCAAGTTACAACAAGTTACAGGTTTTTGCCGACTTATTGCAGTGTGCATGTCTGACATTTCCCTCCAGTTTCTCAGATAGGGCTTAAGCCTAGTCCCAGACTAAAATGCATGTTTAAGCTGTTTTAACTGAAAGCAACTTCCTCTGACATACACTATATTGCCAAAAGTATTGGGACACCCCTCCAAATATTGAATTCAGGTGTTCAAATCACTTCCATGGCCACAGTTGTATAAAATTAAGCACCTAGGCATGTAGACTGCTTCTACAAACATTTGTGATGGAATGGGTCGCTCTCAGGAGCCTGGTACCGGGATAGGTTGCCACCTGTGCAATAAGTCCATTCGTGAAATTTCCTCACTACTAAATATTCCACAATCAACTGTTGGTAAATGGTTTTAAAACAAAGTGGAAGCAATTGGGAACAACAGCAACTCAGCCAGGAAGTGGTAGGTCACGTTACATCACAGGGTCGCCAACTTTCTGCAGAGTCAATAGCTACAGACCTCCATGGGCTTCCATGGCCGAGCAGCTGTATCCAAGCCTTACATCACCAAGTGCAATGCAAAGCGTCGGATTCAGTGGTGTAAAGCACGCCGCCAATGGACTCTAGAGCAGTGGAGACGTGTTCTCTAGAGTGGCGAATCACGCTTCTCTGTCTGGTAATCCAATGGACGAGTCTGGATTTGGTGGTTGCCAGGAGAACGGTACTTGCCTGACTGCATTGTCCCAAGTGTAAAGTTTGGTGGAGGGGGGATTATGGTGTGGGGTTGTTTTTCAGGGGTTGGGCTTGGCCCCTTAGTTCCAGTGAAAGGAACTCTTAATGCTTCAGCATACCAAGACATTTTGGACAATTTCATGCTCCCAACTTTGTGGGAACAGTTTCCTTCCTGTTCCAACATGACTGCGCACCAGTGCACAAAGCAAGGACCATACAGATATGGATGAGTGAGTTTGGTTTGGAGGAACTTGACTGGCCTGCACAGAGTCCTAACCTCAACCCGATAGAACATCTTTGGGATGAATTAGAGCGGAGACAGCCAGCCAGGCCTTCTCGTCCAACGTCAGTGCCTGACCTCACAAATGCGCTTCTAGAAGAATAGTCTTCTAATTCCCATAAACACACTCCTAAACCTTGTGGAAAGCCTTCCCAGAAGAGTTGAAGCTGTTATAGCTGCAAAGGGTGGACCAACTCCATATTAAACCCTACGGATTAAGAATGGGATGTAATTAAAGTTCATGTGCATGTAAAGGCAGATGTCCCAAAACTTTTGGCAATATAGTGTATCTTAAAAGATGTCCATGTCATTGTTTTGTCTCAAGATCACACCAGTAATGTGTTTTTCTAAGGCACGTTTATAAAATATACTTAAATGTCCTAATTGAACTAAAACCTAATCCTGGCTTAATCTAAGCCCTGTTTGTGAAACCAGGCTTTAGTGTCCTTACTGTTTATTTAAGTTTACCCAGACAGAGCGAGCATTCGTGGTAGGGGAGGAGGAAATGTCTTGCAAAACTCATAAAATCAATGAATCAATGGCTGTGTTTGAAAACCAAGCTGCCCAATCACATATATGACAAGCCTGGTCACACCTAGAAAGATAACTATAGCAATGACTAGTGTCAAAAGTACTAGTACTTCGGTCAGTTCCAAAAAAAAAAAAAATTAAACAAGAGCTTCTGAAGTACAGGTAGTACAGAGGGTCACCCGGCAAGGAGTCACATTTGAAAATACTTTGGATTTAAAGCAGATGAAGGGAACATTACTGATAACCAAAAATAAAATAAAAAACATTTTGGCAAACTGTGTAATCAAATTTTTGTGATGAAAGGAGGAAATATATCAAACGTCTTAAAGCACCTTAAAGACAGACACCCGTTCAAGCAGGTGAGTTTCAATTTACAGGTATGTTAGGGGTTGCATTATTAATGTTGTAGCATATTTCAGTTTGCGTACTTAACACTTAGCATATGCGCGGATAACGTTAATTCAGTCCAGTGTCCTTATTAACCATTTAATACGTTTTACTGGGGTAAAATAAATGGGAGGACATGATGGGTTTTTACTAATTTTGGTACCATGACAATACTAGTGATAACTATATATTATCCTCCACACCATTTTACAATAACATTCTGTTTATTTTAAGTGCTTTCGTCATCTGCTGCTCTAAATGCTTGAGCTATTTATAGTCGAAGTGGATTCTGATTAGCTGTCAGAATGTTTTATCGTTCACCAACAGGAAAAAAATGCAGCCACTGTATAATAAAAATAGAAATGTAGTTTTGTTTTGGTAGAGGAGCCATTAAAGCTCTTTTGTTGATGGCACAATATTGCAAGCAAAGAACACTATGACCCCTTAAAAAATTGACCAGAAGGCGGCATCTCAGATGACAGGATGTTTCACAAAAACTGAATTCACATGTTTCTACCCATACAACCTGAGAAAGCAGAATATTTCAGCTTTTGGACACAGTCATTTAGCTTTTTTCAAACCTTCAAGATATTGAGCATGAAGTGGCTCTAAATAGCATTCATATAGGTGTCAATAAAAGGCAATGTGCAATTTCCTGGAAATCAGTGGCATATGCTCTGAGACAGGCTGACTGAGCAAATAGGCAAGGTATGAATCCTCAGCAGCAGGATAATAATGCAGAAAGAGATAGAGAGAGCCGGGTATGGGAGAGTGCGTTTGTTTGCTCTCATCTTGAATTTTCCAAGCACATGGTCCACCAGAGGCGGATGTTTACATGCGTCGGGAAGAGATGCTCTGAGGGAAAGTGACTTTCCACACCGCCCTGACACATGCCGGGGAGATGGAAAGAAAAATAAAGGAACAAAGTGTCTCTCAGGAAAGGAAAAAAACATCCTATCTGTATGATCAAATCTGAAGATGTCAGAGGTGTAATGAAAAAGATATTGCTCTTCATGCAGCCTGGGAATTAGCAAAGCTAATGAGCTCCATCTATAGCAGCCCTCCACCTGAGCTCCTCCCACCACTTCACTCACACACACACACACACGGTTTCATGTTTTATGGGGACATTCCATATACATAATGAATTTTCATGCTGTAACTGTATATTCTATCCCCTACACCTAAACCTACCCATCACAGAAAACTTGGTGCATTTTTACATTTTCAAAAAACATCACTATGATTTATAAGCTATTTTCCCCTCATGTGGACCAAAAAATGTCCCCACAAGGCCAAGGAATTTTGGATATTGCCATCTTAGTAGGGACATTTTGTCCCCATAACATAGGGTTAACCAGGACCACACACACACACACACACACACTGATTCATAATCATACACTAAATCCAGAGTGGGATCATGTATAAGAACGCAATCAGGCAACCATCCATTTTTTGTGACATTGACCTTTTGAAATAAGAGGTTTTTATGTACTATGAAAATATTGAAAACTTCATAACTCAAAACTTCCACCCTAGTCCAAAAAATTATTTACGAAAAAAATAAATAGATACACACTTAAAAAAACAAAAACAAAACAAAAAAACATAAGTGGAGAGAACAACCTGTTTTTAATTTGTTTTTAATTAATTAATGAATTAATTAATTTTATTTTACAGTTTATTTTACTAAGATTATAACCTCCAAAAAGTAAAGCAAAATAATAATAATAATAATAAATACATTTAAAAAAGATTTTTTTAAACATGAATAAACCATTTTAATCATTATCAATCAAATAAAGTATACCTACTGTATAAATAATATTATTTAAATTAATACATTAAATGATTATTTATCAATATTTATGTGTATACACTCTTGAACTGGCTCTTGTGAAGAGTAAAGTCTTACCGTCTGAGTCAATGCTGTTGAGGGCGGTAGGGGGGATGATGGACACTTTGCACTGGCCGAGGGGACATTTGCGGGGGTAGATATCCATGCATGCCGTGTGCACCTGTCCAATCAGACAGCTTTTACAGTTCAAAAGCTCTCTGTAGTAAGTTATAAAGCATTCTGGGATATGTAGTTCTTACCATGGCTTTGCACCACAAACAACGCCAGTCCTGCAAGCGCAGCACGCTGCCACACGTTTTGTCACAAACGGCACACTTGGCACTGACGGGCAGGTTGCCTTCCAGCCATTGATGTGGCATCGCAATCTATAGGAAAAAAATGTATTTAAAATGTACACCGCCAGACTTACAGTGCTTAGCATAAGTGAATTCACCCATGCTAAAGTTGACTAAAAAGAGGAATAAAAAATCATCTTTTGGAAATTCATCTTAATGCCTTAATTAAAAAAATGAGGAAAAATCCAACCTTTAAGGACACCAATTTTCTTTCTTTCTAACTTTTAAAGTTCCCTTGACCTTTGGACTTAAAATAGCCCCACATCATCACATACTGTGTACTCTTTACCATACCTAGAGATTGGCATGGGGTACTTTCCATAAGATCATCTCTCAATGCAAATCAAACCAGCTATTAGGCTAACTGAAATAAAACCATGCCAATCTCTACAGCTAGGTATGGTGAAGGGTATGTGATGATGCGGGGCTATTTTAAGTCCAAAGGCCAAGGGAACTTCATCAGGATACATAGTATCCTGGATCCATGAAATAACTGGCCTTTAAAAATAAAAATCTGCCTGGCTCTTTGGGAATTTAACAGGTGTCCTGACTTATGCCCCCTGTATTTTAAGGAAGAACATTTATTTATTTACGATGCATTATTCATTCACAAAAAAAATTGGTGCCCTTAAAGGTTGGATTTTTCCTAATTTTTTTAATTAAGGCATTAAGATCAATTTCCAAAAGATGATTTTTTATTCCTCTTTTTAGTCAACTTTAGCATGGGTGTATTCACTTATGCTAGGCACTGTATATACCTGACTTTTTTCTGTTCACTTAAAGGTTATTCATTAGCTCACTGAACCACAGGCTTTACGAGACTCACCCCGTCCTCATCCTCAATGATGTCCTTCCCGATAGAGGCCAACGTTGTCCATTTGCAGTTGTTGGTGGCCCTGACTGCGCATCTTTTGTGGGCCTTGAATTTACACACTGCAAGAGAGAAATACCACTTATACGTCTGGCCAGCAGTAACCTTGAGATGCTTATATGACAATCAAGGTTTTATCATTTCAGCAGAAAGAAATATGAGGTAATAAAAGATGCCAGGAAAAGCACAATAAACAGTGCTCAACTGAGGAGAACATTGAATAAGTATTTGAAAAACCAAATGCTAAAAACTAATATATTTATGCCAATCAAGCATTTTAACAATGGAGGCGACGCCGAAGTTGGCAAGTAATGCAATCTGTGTATAGCCGAACACCGTGTAACACCGGTCTTATTGACTACCGCAGCAAGCCTAATTCATAGCCTACTGTACACTATGTATGCATGATCCTCTAAACTGTTTCACCTGTGGGTAGCTTACGTTAAATACTCTAAATAAGCCAGTTACATTATTTGTGCAGCATTGGCAATAACATCTTTTTCATGAACATTTTCAGGTCTATAACATAACAAAGCAATCTAGAAATCTACATTTCTAATCTCTATTAGCATTGTTTACTGTGGGAATCTTTCTTAAGTAGGGAAACACAATAGACCGTTTGTCTTTGTCTTGAACAGATATTTTGTTATCTGTCATCAGAAAGCACTTTGAATTGTGCATCGATTTCTTCTATATTCTGGAAACTTAACCTAACCACGCTGGCGCTGTACTGTCCTCACCAGCGGTGTGGGTGAGGTCCAATAAGCTAATGGCTTCCAGTTCTTTGTTGATTTCCTCTATTAAATTGCATTGCAGATCTAATCAAGTTAGCACTGTTCATCTGGTCGTTTCCAGAAGTAGAATTAAGTGGCTGATTGATTGGCTGGCTGGCTTCGTACTCCATAATGTAACGCTCTGGCACATTACCGTGGCCACCTCCATTCCTACGAACTTAAAATGTACACTCAGCTGTTTCCTGACACAGATGCTGCAATCCGTGCAGATGTCTCTACAAGTAGCGGAGAATACACGTCCTGCGCATTAAGGATCCGGATTGTTCTGTACAAACAGGGCTGACTGGCGCCCAGAGTCCAAGATTCAGACCCTGAAAAAGCCTCAAATCCAGTTAAATCAGCCCATCTCAGTGTCTGAGTGCATTACGCCTCCATATGCTGCCGGGACTTCTAATGTCCTGTAGGATTTACACAGATTTGTGATGACATGGCTAATCACACCAGAGCAGAGATGCATTTAGCCCAGCCAAGCCCTGCCAGCAGGGACGCCACAGTCACTACAGAAAGTGTTTCCTCCCTGGAGTATTCCAGAATTGGAGTGGATATGAGCTGAACGGCGCTGTTTACTGGAAAGGAAGCCGAACATTCGCGGTATGTCCGACACTGGGAATTTCCACTTTCTGCAATGCCATCTCTCAATAATAAATGAGGAGACACGTCTAATGCGCCGAGACAAGAGCGCACACGTCCTCTTCAGAGATTCATAACGCTAATCAGAGAGCGCTTCATCTCGCTTGGGCTCCGCACTCATCTTGTAATCAGAGCTGGTCTTACCTCAGACCATTTCACATGGCTCTGAAAACAAATCTCCAATAACTGACTCTAATGTCATTTTCGGGGCTGTTAGCAAACCATTTACAGACAATTCAGTAATGCTGAGTGAACGTAAGACTGTTTACGATGCGCTGCTAATGGACAGGAAGTCTCTGTCAAATTAGAGAGTGAGAAATATTGAGTTTGCCTCTTTTGTTGGGGCCCATGTCTCACATCAATCTTTATTGATTGGCTGCTGTAGGAAATCAAAGTGAAATATGAGCAGCAATGATAGTTCTACTCTTCAGGTCTCTCAACTTGGAAAGAACCCTGGTAAAAAGACAGGTGTAAACTTACATTAATTCCCATTCTGGTCAGAACTTGGTGGGAAAGATGGTCAAGCCTTGTTGGGACACCAGCACATCAAATCAAATGCTGCTAACCTGCTGACCAGTAAACTCTGGTCTTTGTAATCCTGCTTCAAATTTAATGTCCAGTGCTATATGTCGGGCCTCCCTGATTGAGTTTGTAGTACTTCAGACTAAAATAGCGTCTGATTCCAAGACCATATTTCCATGGGCTTGGTCTTCTCATGGACTCTGAACATTTGGACTCTGTCTTGATTCAGACTTGACCCTCTGCTAGACTCGGACTTGACCCTTTTCTGGGCTTGAATCAGACTCAACCCTTTTCAGGTCTTCGTCTTGATTCGGACTTGACCCTCTTCAGGTCTGACCCTTGACCCTCACTGTCTTGAATCAGAATAAAAACTTTTCTGGTCTCAGGCTTGACTAAGTCTTGACACTTTTCTGGTCTGGGCCTTGTCTCGGTCTTGACCATCTTCAGATCTAGGTATTGACTTGGACTCGACCCTCTTCTGGTCTCTGTCTTAACTCAGACACAACCCTCTTTTGGTCTCATTCTTGACTCAGACTCGACCTTCTTCTATTCCGGACTCAGACTTGAATGAAATGGTCTTGGCTACAACACCGCAAATGGAAACCAAGGGCTAGACATTTAATTGTACAAACTTGTGTTGATTTTACAAGAATATAAAGATCATCATATCTTTGAACCAATGAACTACACTTTGGAATTCAATAAGCTGTTTAAGAAGTAATTAAGTAATGTTTCAGTAATGATCTGTGCTTACAACTATATATATACAACAATCGTCCATGATTTTTGCTGTCTTCAAGTCATATTGGAATGATCACAATTTTTATTGTGAATGTTGACTATACAACTTAATTTTTTGGATGGATACAGTATTGCGTACTGTACTATTAATAAAAATTAGAGATTAAGCAAAAAATTCTACCCATTTAGCCAGTTCATAAAGCAACTACATTTCCCATTATTCTCTGCAGCAGTGTGAGAATGATAAATACATAAATCATCAACACACCTAAAGCATCATTTGCTCTTCATTTTTAAGCATTAACGCTAAAAAGTTTCCTTTATTTTTGAATAACCCAAAAAGACAGTAAGAAGAGTGTGTATGTGAAGTTTTAGCTCAAAATACCCCACAGATATTTTTTATAGCATGTTAAAACTGTCACTTTTTGAGGGTGAGCAAAAACACGCCGTTTTATGTGTGTCCCCTTAAATGCAAATGAGCTGCTGCTTCCGGCAAAGAGGGCGGAGCTACAACAACTTGTGTCCTTAGCATCTTCAATTACCTCACACAGACATGCACTGAACATTTCACAAACTTTTAGCCTTTTATGTTCAAACCGGAGTCGGACAAAGTAGAAGAGACAACATTTGTTGAAGTCCTTAAAAAGTAATTTCTGTAAAAGAAAATATCTCCATTGCTTTGAACTTTGAGTGTTGTCACTTTGCAGATGTTGTTTATGCTCAAACAGCAACATTACACACTAACTAAAGTTAAAAAAGTGAAATCATAATCAACCACCACTTTAACAAACGCATAGGCTATTGTTTCTGACCAAACTCACATTTCTGCAAGTAGGAACTTCTTAAAAGCAGAATATATTTACAATCCAACATGGCCTTATTAGGTTTTATAAAATGATTACTACTTAATAAAAATTAGGAAATATTTAAACATTATTTTATTAAGCGAAGTGCCAATTACAAGGGATAACTGTTACTGTATTGTGCACTTTAGCACAGCTAGAGTTCTGTATCGACCAATCAGCATCCAGGACCAGAATTATCTCTTTTATAAATAATGTTGATTGTTCACTTAATAGTCCACTCTAACGCCATTGTCAGTTAACAGCCAAAACAAAAGCAATTTCCATATGAACAGAAACAGCTCTCAGGCCTGAAGATAGTAATGAGAGGTTTGTTGAAAGAAATGAGATCATCTTTCTATAGCAACACATACAGTAATTAATACTCAGGACAGGACTGAGTCTGCTTGCTGGAAACGCAAGCGCGTGACAACAGCACTGGAAAGTGCTCCTTAATTATCGCTCTCTAGACCACTGCGACCACACGCACAATGCACAAATCCACTTTTGCTTAATGCAATGTGACTCCAGAAAACTGTCATTCTTAATGGCATCTTCATGTTTAGGTGGAAAATCAACATTAGGAAACATTAGAACGACTATGATGATGAGGCTTGTATTATTCACAATGCAGTGTGGGTTTCACTTGAATTCCTTATTAAAACTGAGGCGTGAATGAGCAACTTACTATTTTTACTTCCTGCTTTGCGAGAGCCAATGACAGTCAGCCGAGTTTAATGAGCACCATCTGCATATCTCTGAAAGTAATTAGCACTCTCTTTCCACATGATGTCACACCATTAGCATGCATAATGCATGACCCTGGATGAGGTATTTTTAGTGATTGTTTTAACCTGCCAGCATGTTCCTCTGCAGGTCGTTTACAAGTAACTAGCCACAAACTTTAACATCAAGATTGTTTATGAGGGAAAAAAAAAATCAATTATCAACTGTCAATATTATACCATATTTTATAAACTTTTTTCCCTCCTTTTTTTGTATCCGTACTGGCGTGATGAATCCGATCCTAAAGCAAAAGGACCTGGATGAATGCTACCAATCCACAATCTGATTTCTGACTGGCACTGTGTTCGTGCGTTGGCCAGAGGAGAACTGGCCCCCCGACTGAGCCTGGTTTCTCCCAAGGTTTTTTTCTCCATTCTGTCACCTGATGGAGTTTTGGTTCCTTGCCACTGTCGCCTATGGCTTGCTTAGTTGGAGACACTTAATATTCAACAATATTATTGATCTGACCTCACTGTCACTATTGGATGAGAACTAAACAGAGCTGGACGATGACATCACTGTTTTTCTTCAGAACTGCTTTATAGATTAAATGAACTAATTTAACGGAACTGAATCAACACTGAACTGACTTCAGCTGAACAATGGCACTGTTTGAGCTGCTTTAAAGACGAAATGAACTCTGTTTGCATCATTTAATCATTTTCCTAATTATCACTGTAAAGCTGCTTAGAAACGATCTGTATTGTATAAAGCATTATATAAATAAAAGTGACATAACTTTTTACAGATTAACTTTTAATACTTAAAGTGTGTTCATGATCATATTATGAACTATTATTGGTTCAAAAAAGTTTGTCTTTTTTGTCCTCAAATGTCAAATTGTATTGTATTATAAAATTTTAAGCCAGTCACCTGAGCCATGAATTAGATTTGACTGATCACTCTATATTAGAACCCCTTGTGGCAGTATATCAATCCATCAATCAATCAATAAAACCAATAATATGAACCAGTGAATAGTGCATAATAGCAATTTTCAATGTTGTGTGATTTTGTCATTTTTATAAGTTTTTGTTTTTTAAATGTCTATATAGGTTTTATTGTTTTTAAATAGTTTTAGTTTATTTACTTTTAGTAATGTAATGTAATATAATATAGGAATGGATTTTTTTTCTACAATTTATAATATAGTATTTTATAATAATTTATAATATTTGTTTCATTTTTAATGCAATTTGATCATTTTTCCAATCATAATATACAGCTATTTTTGAATTACCATGAATCGAAAAACATGCTTTTAGATCACATAAGGCATAGTTATGGTATAACTGCTGAAGTTAACCAGGCAAACCCTGACTACCCTGTTACTTTTCAACAATTCCTCTATAATCACCTGGCTCCATCCCCCCTTTTTACAATCCAAATCTGAATTCCAGATGGATAAAATCCAAACTCATCCATTTGTATTGACGAGTATACGTTGTACTCAAAAACATGTCAGAAGATTACTGACGTACAATAGTCTGTGATTGGTGTTTGAAGTTGACTTTAAGTGGTAGACAGGTGGAGTGTTTTGGCAGTGTTTCATACCTCTAAATCTCAAACAAGAGAAGCAACAAGAGTTTTTCTCTGATTGATGTGGAAGCACCTCAGCAGTAGAGAATTTTAATATAAGCAGCAAACATAATATCCTTGAAATGCAAATTCTAAACTAATAAAAGAAAGATACTCGGCGTCAGTGTATTGATTGCAATACGTTTCCGTCCGCATCTCTTCTCCTCCTCAATTAGCTGTGCTTCTGCACTAAGTAGTTCTGACCAGTGTAACCGACTCTAATGTAACCCTGAACCATCCCTGACCACCCCTGAGCAGTTTTGATGAAAATATGACACCTTTGGGGATGGACAGCGCGCTGAGCGAAGCAGCTTCATAATTGAAGAGGGATTATCCGACATACGGATTTGAGAAGAGAGAGAGAGAGAGAGAGAGATGGGCAAACACCTACCTTCACAGGAGAGGCCATGAGAAGTGACCCCTGAGAGGCTGTCCCGACAGACGTTACAGAAGGTGGGGCGAGCGTGGGAGCAGGCATACCAGTTGTGCATCCCTGAGAAATGTTCCACATTAAACTGTGCCGTCTAGCAAAGGAGAAGTTAAGACAAATTGGCAGCGCCAGGATAAGACTTTTTCAGAGCCCCTAAAACAAAGACTACGCTTTTCAGCTCACACACATGCAACACACAGACTGGCACATGTAAATTAGCCTCAGGTGTACGAGACGCAACCCTCCTGCGTGCAACACCACACCACGGCTCTCCCTGACAACCGCCCCGCCCCCCGTAACATCTGCGCTCCCGGCACTGGCATCTACCAGCAGCACCTTGATGCAACAGGACAGTGATTTAAGAGGCCGACTGCGCCCTCAGTTGGGGGTGCAAGTGGAGCGCTGGAGTTCTGGGTGTGGTATTGCAGAACACGGGGGCTGAGAGTCTTACATAACCATCTTCATCTCATATCAAAGTGAGCATACAGTCAACACTCAACGCCGCAGTCTGCACTTTCATTTACTGGCATGCGATGAACCGTTTCAGATGTTAAAAGCCGCCAGATGCTCACATAGCTTTTCAAAACAATTAGCAACAGCAAACAAATAGAGCAAAACTCCCTTCTTCCAGAACTATTTTAAATGGATAACATCATTTTTTCATTAACACTGAGAAGAGAAGAGGAAATTCCAAAGCAGGTCGGTTTAAAAGCTAGATTCAACACCCGAAATACACATGACCTGAGATGTGGGAGAGATGCATATTAAGCTTCTAATTCCGAAGAAGTATGCTTGAAAAACAACAAACATGCATGCAAGAATGCAGGATGCAACTCGACTCAAACTGTGCTCTTACCTCGTAATGCTCTCTGGACTGAACCGATTTCAGCGAGCTGATCCAGTCCTCCATTTCTTTCCTGTTCTCGGCACACAGGATAAGCCTTCGGAACGGTGTAATTACCTACAGGGAGACAGAGATCTGGGGAGATGAGAGCGGAGTGTCTTACCCTCCTGGCTGACTGACTGCGACTGACAATGAGTCCCCCCCCCCCCTTCTGCTCTTTAAGATGAAGCTCGGGACAAACCCCCCCACCCCTTGCCTCCTCCTCTTCTCCTCTTAAACGGCCACCTCAACCCCTCAGGTCTTTTCCTCTCGGATGCTTGAGCGAGATTTGGGCTGACAAGCGGAGTGTCTGAGAAAATGCTAAAAGCCTGTTTCATAACAGGGGCAGCCTCCACACGAGTCAAACTCTGCGCTTTTAATACCACTATAATTTATTGATAACGGCACCCTTAACATCTCCACGCGCCGGCCACGAAGGCGCACAGCAACCCGACAACAGTTTTCGCTGCGACGCCGTGCGTGCTGAAGCAGGAGATACAGTCCTCAGGGAATTACCGCTTACCACCTGCACCGAAACAACACCGCAGATCCCAAACATAAATCATTTTCTCAATGTTGGTACTCTGAGCTTAAAAACACTGGGTTTAAATCATTATCTAAATCATTCAATTATCTCAGGGTAAAACAGTGGGAATTCCAACTGTTTTGATTTTCGCTCCTCAGAGGTTGCTCTTTCAAAGTTCAAGAGACTTGGTTCTCAGTAAAAGGGTTAGTTCATCCAAAAAACGACAAAACTGTCATTATTTTCCAAACCCTAATTTTGACTTTCACTCATATCTATTTTTAATGACATTTTCTGTCCCTCTATACTGAAAGTCCATTTCACCAAACATTCAAGCTTCAAAAAGTTCATAAAGACATTGTGAAAGTAATCCATATGAATCGAGCGATTTTTGATGCGTCTCCTGAAGAGACACGATCGCTTTATATGTATGACCTAACAGATTTAATTTAGGTTTTTATTCCCACATAAACTTTGATCAATGCACACATGCATAATCAGATCATATTTGGTAAGTGGAAGCTTAAATGTGCTTGCCTGATACGTGTGAACCAATTTGGTTTGCGTGACACGCAAGTGCAGTTGAGCTTTTGTTTAACATATATGTTCACTGATCAATGCATATATGTGAACGTTTTGGTGTAATGGACTTCAATGTGAACAAAAGTCTAAATTCAATCTGTTCATCATATAAAGCGTTCATGTCTCTTCAGAAAATTTGGACTAAACCGCTCAACTCATATGGATTAGTTTTAAGATCTCTTTGTGAACTTTTTGAAGGGTCAAAGTGGACAGAGGAGGGACAATGGAGGGACAGAAATCTCTCAGATTTCATCAAAAAGATCTTCATTTGTGTTCTAAAGATGAACGAAAGTCTTACAGATTTGGAACGACACGAGGGTGAGTAATTATTTTTGGGTGAACTAACCCTTTAAGTATTAAGTCTGTCTTCCTGAGGATGAATTCAAACAGACAAATGAGTCCATTTTTTTTTTTTTTACATTAAGAACATGAATCATCTGAGATGATTTGCCAAATCTGAGTTTGCATTGAGAGCTCTGCCTTTTGATTGCAAACTTTGTAGTCTGAACAAACCTGAGCACTGTTCGAGACATTTTTGAGATTCCTTTTGGAATTCTAAAAGAAACGTGTCCCATTACTACAGACCTTTTCCAGTCTCCGTTTGCTCTTCTAGGGTTTCATTGCTGTCTGGGAGAAACTTGAGATCTTGCTTGTGCTCTGCGTGACTGAAATGGTTGCATTAAACCATTGTTCTAATGTCTACTTGTTTCCAATCTCTGCATCCACAATGAACTGGCATCACAGATCCTCCCTTAGCGCAAGTGTCAGTGTTCTCACTAATTATAAAGAGCCGCAAAAGAACCCTGTATTCCTGGCTGCAATAATGAGCTCACGTGGATGCGATAGATAAAAACCCATCTGTTCTTTTTTTAAATGTCTCAACTAAAAGTTGCCTCACTCATTTTTGGAAAATCAGCCATTACCATCTGGCATGGTGGGGAATGAACCGTCTCTAATTAGGTTTGGCCTATCTGGTGGTTACTGCAGTTTTCAGTGGTGTGTTTACCAACCAAACAAAGCTATCGGTGTTACACAACGCCATACAATCTCCCTATGAGAAAATGCACTGTCTGTCGTGCCGCATGAGCGGATTACAGGGGAATGCGCTGAAGATATCCACTAACAGCAGCAGAGGTGCTGAGAGAGAATTACAAACGCAACAGAGTTATGTGGATGTCAACGTTGTAGCTCATTATGTTTGCCATTGGGACGGCGGGTGAAGATAGCTCCATCCACGGCTTGTTATTTCTTTGCGGTTTGCGTCTGAGTGTTTCAACCCTCCACAACTCATTGTTCTTTCAGGGATGTATTTCCTCCTAAAATCCACAAACTCATTAGTGGCTTCTGTCTCTACTTCAACATGACTTCCTTTACCAATTGACAAAGTCATGAAGTCATAAGGTATTAGCAGTGTATCATTAAAAGAGTGTTCCGGGTTCAATACAATTCTTTCAACAGTATTTGTGGCATAATAATGTCGATTAACAGTAATTTCAGCTCATCAATCCGCAGTTACGCTAATGCACTTACAGTCTATGGAGTCAGTGATCTGAAGGGACATGAGGGGGTGTAAATATAATGACAGAATTTATTTATTTTTCTTTCTTTCTTTCTCATAAGTCTTGAAAAATGGCTATACTTTTGAATCACTGTGCATTTAAAGTTTTTAAATTTAATTTCACTGTGATGTTTATCTGTATTTATATGTATTAGTGTTTACCTTTGTCTATTCATTCTTATTTCTCATTTTATTTTATTATTATTTTTTGGTAAACTCATCTTGTTTTGAATGGTGATATATAAAAATTGACATTGATATTTAAATGGTAATTTGATGATACTTCCATTATAAATGTAATACGGTGTACCTGTAAATTATTTTCAGTTCACAATAAAGAAAAAAAGTATCTTTTGAAAATATCGTTAAGGTGTTTATGTTTTTGTATTTTTTGTATGTGGAGGGGAATTTTGTTTGTTCTTATTTCATGTTCAAAATTTAATAAAGAGATTGATGGAAAATATTGTTAACACACATGCCCAAATCAGATAAAACACAGTTAAGGTTTTGGGGTGTACATTACAACCAGAGCTAAACTTTCCATGTCATAAAAAGGTCAAATTATTGTATTTTTTAGGAGACTTACTGAACTTCATACACAGTCAAGAGGGTCCGCGGGGATCTTCTCTATGATATTATTTCCTGCTTTTATGTTTCTGGATGCTGGCTGCACCACATGACTTTCTTTTAATGAAACGTCTTTCTTTATTATAAAAGTACAGTTGTGTGACCCTGACTTTTCTACTGTATGCCACCCAAAAAAATGTCAAAATATTGAATATTGAATGAATTATTAAAATAATTAAAAACGAATTCTAAATGTGTCAACATTTCACCATAAATGCTGTAGACGTTAACTTGTACTGAACCCAAAATATTCATTGAAATGACAAAAAACATTGCATAAATGCTAAATAAGAACAAGCATTTGCAGTCGTCTCTCTATCAACCTTCATGATTTCGCAAAACAACCTCCTTAAAGGTGACTCTTAATTCCAACCCGATAAGGTCATTTGGAGCGTAGAGTGTCTCTGGCAGATGTCCAGTCATCTGAGGAGCATCTCTTCTACAGGAGGACATTGGAAGCCTCCTTCGTAAATACCACCTTGTGCCAGTTCACCGTGCAGCTGCTATGTAAGGCTCCAGTTGTCCTTTACTAGCTTGTAAATGACAAGCGTTCTGCGAGGCATGTTTAGCAGTGCAGCCCCGGATCTGTGAAGGGCAGTTCAGTCCGAGAGCTGCGACGCAAAGCTTCATGTTTGTTTACATGTTCACCATAGATACTGCAGATCTAAACCACAAGCATGAGAGGCTGCGTATCTTCTACAAAAACAAATAAAGAAGTCACACTGTCCAGGCTGCGCTGTCAACTGCAGAAAGAGCTGTTGGAATTTTCCAGGCGTATTATTTCATTACTTATAGAGATACCTGATTCATTTTTGTTGCCAAAAAAACATACCTATCAATTTTCATACCCGGCCGTGATGCAGTAATCACATTAGCATTCATCTTTCTCCCTTACACAATCAAACACGGGCAACTCCCAGCACATCCCTGCCAGCCACTTACTCTAAAAGCCTCTTCAACCGCTCGCGCCGAGGACACGGCAACTTCACTGAGTGATTTCTCTTGTGCTCCGCCACTGCAGTTCTTGATTACATTCAAATGGAGTTTAGACGAACTAAGGATTGCGTTAAAGTCTATTTTACAGTGGGTGCCAGTGCTGGTTCCCAATCTGAAACCGGTTCTGAGCCGTATGAATTGGGATGGGTTACATTGATCGACTAGTCATCCAACATGTTTTCTTGGAATTTTTTGGTTTTTAAACCTCAGCGATTCAGGGTAGAAGAACTGCATTGTTTGTAAAAAGCAATTAAATAATGCTAAATTGTCATTCAATGTGGGTAAAAGCTAAGCATAACAGTAGCTGGTACCAGTGTGTACCAGAACAACAGTTTTGTTGGGAAAGAAACATATAATATTAACTGCCACAGTTCAATTATAGTTAACTAAAACTATAACCATAAAAATAAAATCATTACTTGAAACTTTAACTAAAATTTAAATGAAAATAGAAAATATAATACAAAAATTCTAAATTACAAAATATTAATAAAAACTATAATAGTATGTCAATCATACTGAAATAACACTGCCAACAAAGTCAAACAAAATGGCACCAGTAAGCTGACACAAATCTTAAGCTTTTTTTTTCTCTATGTGTCTAGCAATGGGAAAAGGCTTACATGCCCTGGCATTTTGAACATACATACATTTCTAATTTACATTAGAGTTCAAGCTTTTTTTCTATTGTTCTCACACAATGGAGTTTATGGTAAAAAAAAAAAATCCACTCACACTTTTATGATTATTTTTTTCTCATTGATATAACAATTTATATATTTTTAATTAAATGGTATCAAAATCAATACATTAAATTTAAAAATACGAATAATTATTCCATATTTAAACAGTCAAATTGTGAAATTTCTTAACTTTACTGTCAATAAATGTATCATTCAAAGTTTGATACCCCTCTTAATCTGTTCAGGATCAGGACCCAGAAAACAACCCAAAACCAACTTAATTATATGAGGCTTCCAGTTAAAATGAGTTATAGAGTCCACCCTCCCAACTAGTAGATTTTGAAAATGTGTAAGTTGTACATCATTGCTACTCTGTGTGTTTGTTTGTGGGCAAGTTATGTATTAACAGTCTTGTTTTGTCATCAATTGGTTTAGAGTCAATTGAAATGCAGGCCAAAGAACCAGCAAAAACCACCAAATTGAGAACCAAAACCAGTTTGGTAGAAAGATGAGAAACTGGTCAAAGAAGTGATATTTAAAAGAGCAGCAGTGTGTGGTGCAGAAGGATGTAAGGAATCGCTCAAATCTCACAGCTCTCAGACCAATGAGACTGTCATTGACTGAGGAGGCTGATTGTTGTCTGGGGAAAGTGAAACCGTTCCAGTTCAATACTCAGGAAAGGGCAGTAGAGACGGAGAGAGTTCGAAGAGAGCACCCGTGTGAGACGAATGCCGCTTTATTTAACGCATGAATGAGTCTGACCTAATCAACGATAGAACATTCTAGAGTCAACAGATTAAACCTTTAATGAAGCTCTGTGAGAAAACGCCATTTGAAAATCGCCAACACCATTTGACGGAAACCGTTTGGACAGCAGCTCAGATTCAGTAAGATATCAATGTCAGTTAAGTGTTCTTGGTGTTAGTGTTACAAAAAGAACCACAAAACCACAAATCTAGCCCTAAATGAATGAAGCATGCATTATTATTATTATAATTTTTTTGTCAGGTAACCTAAATAAACAATTTAACTAATGAGAGCCGGTACATTGTGTTATAATTTTAAGGGTCAGATAAGGTAAATATCTCTTTAAGATAACAACTTTAAGGTAACAAGGATCTATTGAGAATCCTACTGGAATATCCTACTGTATAAGTTGAAATTCCCACTTTCTATAATCAGTAAGATTTTATTTTTAAATATTTTTTTTACACTTTTATTCAGCAAAGGCCCATTAGATTGATCAAAAGATTGACAGTAAAGACATTTATAAAAATAATAATAATAATAATTTCGTGCCAAAACTGAAAATTCAGGATGCACTTGGCCGGAAACCGAAAATAAACAATCAATTAATAATCAATTCATTATTTAATCAAACATATTTAATAATAAACACTCAGCTAAAACTGAGTTGTACAAACATTTAAATTGCACACAAGGCAGTTTTTTATATCTATTTTTTAATAACAGAATTGCTCCAGTTTGTTGGTGAAATATAAAAATTTAAACAACAGTAAACTGTAATAACTTGTTTTCATGAATAGCCTTAAATAATGAAGACATCACTAACATGTTAAGTAAAAATGTAATTAATATGTAATAAAGTGCATATATTTAGCAAAATGCTCTTCTTTAGTGTTATTCTTGCTAAAGCTAACTAATGAGTCTATGGACATAGAAGCTAGCTTGAGGTAAATGTAAAGGTAAGTGACATTGTATAGCCAACAAGCAGTTTTATTGATGTCTTTCCCTGGTTGAAATGATTATGAGAGTAAGTTGTAATGTATCTTTGAACATACATTCTGGTGTTCACCCTTGTTTATTTTGTGCCGTAACTAGTAGTAAAGAGAAGACGAGATGATCGGTTCACGTGCGCTTTATCCGCTTGAGCTGAAGCGCTATAGAAATTGTCACGCCGTATTAAAGCGCCAAAACTAAATTTGTTGTTTGAATTTCATAATAAGATCGACAGAATTTTATTGTTGAGAATTTGCTTCATATTAAAAGTCACAAAGCTTTTTGCAATTATTGGATGGCTGGCACACTACTAATGTTTAGTGAAGTTTTGTTCACACATCAACAGAAAACACCAAAGACTAAAAGATTTCAGATTTAAGAAACCATATCATTATCGATTAAAATCGAGAAATGAATATTGTCAATCCAAAGCTAGTGTCCACACAGCAGACATGTTTCACTGTAGTGGCTTGGTAGCAACAATTTGGTGCATCCCTAATAAATGCTGTTCTTTTGAACTTTCTGTTCATCAAAAGAATCCTTATTTTTATCATGGTTTCCAAAAAAATATTAAGCAGCAGTTTTCAACATTGATAAGAATGAGAACTATTATTAATAATTGAGTACTAACAACAGTGAGCAGCAAATCAGCATATTAAAATGATTTCTGATGCTGAGTAATGAATGCTGAAAATTCAGCTTTACCATCACTGGAATATATTCAAATAAAAATACTTATTTTAAATTGTAATAACATTTCAATAACAGTGTTTTTGATCAAATAAATGCAGCCGTGTGAACATTTTAAGAGACTTTGTACAAAAATGATTACCGTTCCCAAACGTTTGAACAGTAGTATATATAAATATATATATTGGGTTCATATTTCGCTGTCTGACCCCTGTTGCATGTTAAAGTGCCTTCTACATCAAGGTTAAATACACCCAATACAGAATTCATCATCTCTGTGTGTTTGCACCGGTACACAGTGTTTTCATACCACATGAAAGAGATACTGCATTTAATTAAAGCACTCTCTCTATACGTACCTCTTGAAGTCTACATTATTTCACATTAGTGAGCCAGCGGATTCCCCCTGGACAAAATTGATTATTATTTCATTAGATCTAGCTCAGTCTATTTATGGACTTTTAATCTCAGGCGTGTCAGGCTCGTTTTTCTTGCGGAGGATCATTAGGGCCGTATCAACAAAGTCATTTTATAATAATATTTCCAATATCACTCTGGTTTTATCATGTATCTTTCATTATCATTGTTCCTGCATTGATCTGGTGTGCCTCACCCGACTTTATAATATAATTCATCATTAAATGAGCTCCATTAGTCAGGACAATGCAGAACATCACGGATAAAGCTGCCGTCTTACACTGATTTATCTGTTTACAAAGGACCTGTAAAAATGACACAGAATTCTGCTTTGTCCTTTTAAAACTGCTTAATGTCATGCAGTTTGAAAAACTAATTTCCATCTAGAACTTTTTTAAACACTATTTTGAAGAGTATTTATAATTATTAGGCATAATAATTATAAAGGCTACATAGAATAATTAAGACACTACATGAACAATTATAGAAAACCCACAAGGAAGATACTTTTAAAAATTAAAAATAATTAAATAATTCAAAATGAAAATAATTCAAACTTAAATGTCAGGACCATTTAAAATGAACTACTAAAGGCAAAAGGCTGATTAAATATGGAGAATTCTTTTTTTTTTTTTAATTTTTAATGGTGACCAGGACATTCCCTTATACATTAATGCAAGGTTCAATCTAAAATCTGATTTAAAAAAAATAAAAAAGTCCATGGATACGGATACGTTTTGCATCAAGTACCAACATGGACACACACAGAACATGGCATTCCCTCATTTTAATGCTGCACTGAAGCTGCTGTGTGTCTCTCGCAATTGCGTTCCAGCTCACGATAAGATATGCATCAGTCTGCGCCATTAAAACTTGGTAGCATAAATACAAAATTACAAATCCATTTGTGCGCAGCCCCTTTAAAGCTCTAGCCGGTGCCAACTTAGTATAATGGAATCTTGCTCTCGAAAACAAGCGATAAAAAGCACTTGCTGCTGGAAGGTTTGCCTCGCTCATGTACATCAAGATGCAGCGTCCTGCCTTTCCTCTTACATGCTCAGAAACCAAAGCAGACAGTGTCAATGTTAAGAAAAATGGCTCACAAAGAGTTTCCATTGCAGAACCCAGATGTCAAGCGACACTGTTAGACACACACTCATCGGGATACGGTGTTCATGCATATGCCGTGTGTGTGTGTGTGTGTGTGTGTGTGTAGTGCACTCACCAGCGATCCGCTCTCAACTGCACTGTGCTTCTGTAATCGTGAGCTGATGCCTGTGAGTGTGTGTGTGTTGAGCCTGGTTTCTCAGGATCCCTCACCCTCCCCAACCTCTGCAGAACCCTCCACCGCTCAAGGAACAGCCCACCGGAGACACATGCGATGTCACATGTACTGCCACACTGAACACTTCCACATGGCCAAACACACGCGCACAAGCACAAATTTCGATGTACGGATAAAGAACAATTCCTGCATACCAAGAGGCCGTCCTAAAGAAGTCGCGTGTGTTTGTTTCCAGGCTGAGCGCTGTTCTCCATTGCAACTGTCCCCGGAGCGCTTGCCAAGTCAAGCAGAAGCGAGTCACTAAAGAGAGCAAGCTAGCGTTCACCTCTTCCCATCACTCGCTGTGCCTGTGTCCTCCGTGTCTTTCACTCCCCCCGCTCCGACTGCATCCCTTCACCGGGAGGTGTTATTGAGTGACATCACTCCGAGGATTTCCTTTTGTTCCGCAGACAGATCACTTCTCTCTCGCTCTCTCTCTCTCCCTCGCTCTCTCTTTCTCTCCCTCTCTCTTCACAGGGCTGTGAGCTATTTTTAGCAACAGAAAAAACACAGCAAGACTACAAAGCAGTTGGTTAGTACACTGAGAAAAAAACGAAGCCAAAAGTGGCTGCGTATTATGAAAAGGTGCCTGCTGCGGGAAAGAAACTCAAAAAGGAAACCCATTTTGTCTCCTAGAGAGCAACAAGATTAAGTGCAAATGGAGACTTTAGCTTATGTCTACTGCTTTTCAGGTTTTCTTCTGAGAATAAGACCCAGTGACATCTCAATAATGTCACAAACAATAATTGTACAAGTCTGCAATCAAAAGTCTTCTCAATTTGAATCAAACAGCTCTCGTCAAATTATTCCAAGGCCAAATGATCCAAGCAATGCTATACACATTAACCGTATAGATTATACTCTTACTTTGTCAATAACTGTCTCCTTGGTGACTATTTTTAGTGCTTGACTCTTGCATTGTCAATATAAGATCTTGAGCAAACATTGATGAAAATAACATCACGACATTTTATTTCCATCAAGGGGTGCATCAATTTTTGGTCAAGATCTTGTACTGGCAATGCAAGAGTCCAGCACTCTGTAAAGTCTCCTCCAGCACATCCCAAAGACAATGAATTTAAGGTCTGGACTCACGGGTGCCAATTCATGTGTGAAAATGATTCTTCATGCTCCCTCCCAACCATTATTCCACAATTTGAGCCTGATGAATCTTGACATTGTCATCCTGGAATATGGCCATGATGTGTCTTCCTACATGGTTGTTTAAGAAATGAAAAGCTACACACTCCATCTAGAAACATAATAATCACTGCAATAATGATGTAGTCATAGACTCTTAAGTATTGGCCTAATACAATATAATATAATATAATATAATAATGTGATTAAGCTTAATCGTATTAACCATATTCACATTAAACTATGTGGTTTGCGGCGATTTTAGTCGCAATAAACAGGCATGCAAACACATTAATCGTATTATTACCGCTCTGAATAACAGCCAGTACGTCCATAAAAATGTATTTTGAATTTGATGTGAGTAGATTCAAACAATGGACGATAACATGCCTATAATTAGCGAATAATTAGAATAATGAAAACTGCATGTAAACTGCACTCAAAAAAATGATATGTTGGCTTTACTTAACTTTTTTTTGTAAACAGGTTCCACCGGTTCCACATAACTATGTTTCGTTAAACAAACATAATATGTTCATGTAACTTCAACATCATGGAATTTGGTCATTTTAAGCGACCCAATTAAACTCTGAGCTAAAGAGTTAATTAAGTGAATAACTGAGTGATGATTGAGCATTATTGAAGACACCTGATGTTAACAAGCAGAATCTCTGAATGAGAAAACCGGAATGTTTAAGTCACCATTATGGAGATAAGTATTCGTTTTAGTTGGGCTCTTGACCATTAACTTATTAACTTTATATTTTGTTTGGTTGCTGTACATGAGTTATAACAGCCGGATGAACAATAAACAAAGGTCATCTGATGGTATTGGTTGTGTTTTAACATAATCATTATTTCATAATCATTTGACCTGAGTCACTGAACTTATATTAAACCGAATTTCTGAGTTAAGTTTACCTTATGGATAATAACAGCACTGTCATTGTAGAGCATACTATTTTTTTGACTTTTCAATGAAATTCAAATGATCAAATCAATAAATAAAAAAGAAACTTCCTAAAAAATATTTTCAGTAGACACACACAGACATCAAGAATCAGCCTGTAAATCTCACCAATGGTGACAATTATAAAGCATGTTGTAGTGCATTCTGGGTGCCACCAATCAAAACTCATTCATGGCTCCCATCATGCATTGCTGCATGAATAAATAATGAGCTTATGATCTGTTTGTCACCATTGCTGAGATTCATATGCTGATTCTTGATGTCTGTGTGTGCCTATTCTAAATATTTTTTAGGAAGTTTCTTTTTTATTTCTTGATTTGGTCATTTGAATTTCATTGAAAAGTCAAAAAAATAGTATGCTCTACAATGACAGTGCTGTTATTATCCATAAGGTAAACTTAACTCAGAAATTCGGTTTAATATAAGTTCAGTGACTCAGGTCAAATGATTATGAAATAATGATTATGTTAAAACACAACCAATACCATCAGATGACCTTTGTTTATTGTTCATCCGGCTGTTATAACTCATGTACAGCAACCAAACAAAATCTAAAGTTAATAAGTTAATGGTCAAGAGCCCAACTAAAACGAATACTTATCTCCATAATGGTGACTTAAACATTCCGGTTTTCTCATTCAGAGATTCTGCTTGTTAACATCAGGTGTCTTCAATAATGCTCAATCATCACTCAATTATTCACTTAATTAACTCATTAGCTCAGAGTTTAATTGGGTCGCTTAAAATGACCAAATTCCATGATGTTGAAGTTACATGAACATATTATGTTTGTTTAACGAAACATAGTTATGTGGAACCGGTGGAACCTGTTTACAAAAAAAAGTTAAGTAAAGCCAACATATCATTTTTTTGAGTGTGTGGTGAAGAGTTCTGTTTGTGTCATTTAGGCCTAAACATCTTACTGCGATTAAGACCTTACTCTGATTATTAGAAATAATCGCATTATTGGTGCACAGATTTGTGCTCAAGATATTGAACTACAAGAATTCTGCAAACAAGTCTTCTCAATATGAGCTAAAACTTTTCTCGTCGAATTATCCCAAGACCAAATAATCCGAGCAATGCTATACATATTAATTTTATAGCTTAAACTGTTACTTTATATCAACAACTGTTTCATTTGAGACTATTTTTATTTCTACCACAGAATTTTAGGAGACACATCTGTTGCCACTTCATCAAAACATTACGGAGAACTCAGTTAAGTCTCCAGAGACATGAAAGAGCAATATAACCTTCAAGAGCCTCGCGAGGACAATCAACCACCACAGAGCAAATTCTCCCAAAAGACAAGTGTGTCATTTCTGCACCACAGTGTCAGAATAACAATGTTTTCAAACAGGTTTTCGAGTGGGTTTCAGATGCTCAGAAGAGTGTAATGTATTTCTGAAATCAGCAGATCGCTCTGCAGAACAAGAACATGCACTTTATTTCTAAAAAAAAAAGCGCCTCAGCATGGGCCTCTCAATAATTTATAAGTATAATGAGCATCTGTTGTTTTTCCTGGCAGTGGGCGATTTCTTTTTTTTTCTGAGGGGAAAAAGCATTTGTTAAACGAGGCGGTACGCAGCAACTACCTCAGAGCACGTGCGTTGCACACGCGTCCACACGGTCCTCTGTTAAACAATATATGCCAGCGATCAAATCATCCAAAGCATGCTCAGTGGAGCACTAACATCTCTGTTGCTAAAAATAACCCCTCGTTCTCCTCTGAGCTTTCTTAGTCCTCCGCTGTTTCTTTTTATAGCCGTGCCTGGGGAGCTGGCCTGCCGTTTTTAGAAGGACATGACCACAGTCGCTGCTCCTCGTCCCGTTTGATCTCAGCTGATGACACATGTTTACTTGCTCACAAACACACACAGATGCCATAGCATGGAAAAGCACGAAAAGTCTTCCCTTAGGCAGCATTTGCTCTTTTCACTGTGTAGAAAATAAGTAACCTTTATTGATAACATTTTCTTTTCACCTTTCCAGGTTCTTAGAAACAGAAGTCATTGGCTAAAATTCTATAGTGGTGAATGAGAGTCTACAAAATTGTTTGCATTCCCAATTTATTCAATAGCAAAAGAAAAATCCACTATAATGTGTTCTGGATGGTTGCTAGGGCATTGCTAGGTGGTTGCTAGGGTGTTTCTGTGGTTGCTATGTGGTTGCTAAGTTTCATAGGTAGTTGCTAGGGAGTTGCTATGATAAGATTACACTGCCGAAAGTCAATAGAGGCCAACCCTAAGTTACTACAATGTTATGTGGTGCTGAGATATGGCTTTTCATGTTCCTATACAGTTACTAGGCTTATCTAAATGGTTGCTAGGGTGAAGAGAGAAAGAGGCCAACATTTCTGTCACTCCCTCCGATGTTTTACAAACACTCTCTTAGTGTTTCTCTTACTCTCTTATTTAAATCCAAGACGATAAAACACAAAGCATAATGCTTTTTTTTATTTTTTATTTTATGAAAATTGATTTAAAAAAAACTAGAATTACAAAGTTAAAAAAACGTATTAATGCATCGTCACAGTCTGTGAAAAGGTTCATAGTAAACAGGTTTGGATATTTATATACCATTGCTCAATGAATATAGCTAACAATGACACTGATTAATTATAATACAACATAATATAACTAATATAATATAATCCAATTTTTACGTTTAGTTTGTTATTAATTCGATTAATCGCAACTTACATAAATGTACAGTATATACATATATATATATATATATATATATTTTCATATATATATACGTATATACGTATATATATATACGTATATATTTCATATATATATATATATGTATATATATATTTTCATATATATATACATATATATATATATATATATATATATATTATAAACTTTTATGTTAGATGCGATTAATCGATCTGACAGCACTAGTATAGATATGCATCTGCTCTTACCGTGAAACTGTTGTTGATATTCTTTGTGCTTGATTCGGCAACACTCGCATCTGAAAGATCCACTTCGTCGAAAATAAGAGACTGTGAACGGGAGGAGAAAGAGGAGATCAGTAAACATGGACGATCACAGTGCCGCAACAGCATTAGCTGTCATTGACAATCTCTAAGAAAGCAAACATCTTATGCACATTGATACTGGTCTATTGAAATGAAACAAAAATGAGCTTATTGAAATATTGCTTATCCCAAGGATGGGCAACATCGGTCCTGGAGTGTTGCTGTCCCGCAGAGTTCAGCTCCAACCCTAATCAAACACGCCTGAACAAGCACAATGTCTTCAGGATTACTAAGGCTACAGGCAGGTTGGGTTGTAGCTAAACTCTGCAGAACAGCAGCTCTCCAGGACCGACGTTGCCCGTCCCTGCCTTATCCTATGCGCTGACATGCGTATACTGTATGCTATGAGTTTAAGATGGATCGCAGACAGCTGGGTGCGGCATGACCTCCTCCATCAGCGCAGAGAGCAAGAACTAAAGGCCTGAGATATGATACCATACACCACTTTTTTGCAAAACAAAACATTTGTCATTTTCTTCAGACATAATTAGGACTGGGGAGTATGAGCAAACATTTTGTATTATATTGTCATTTTTTGTCACGGAAATGGTATCTCTCATCGAAGTTAATTCAATTGAATTTATTTTTATTTATATAATTTAATCTACTATTTAATTATTTTTTTTGCAACTTGATGGACACAAACAAAAAGATCAGATTATTCAGTGCATAAAAAAGCTCACCGAGGATGCATTTATTTTATCAAAAATACAGTAAATATTGTGAAATATTATTACAATTTTAAATAACAAATTTCTATGTGAATATATTTTCAAATATAATTTATTCCTGTGATGAAAGCTTAATTTTTTAGCATCATTCCTCCAGTCTTCAGTGTCACATGATCCTTCAGAAATCACTCTAATATGATGATTTGCTGCTCAAGAAACATTTAGTATTATTATCAATGTTAAAAACAATTGTGCTATTTAACATTTTTTGTGTGGAAACTGTGATAAAACAATGTTTGCAACAATGTAAAAGTCTTTCCTGTAACATTTGATCAATTTTGTTATATTTTAATCTTACTGACCTTACTGATTTTTTTTAACAATGTTTTTTGTGATCCAGACAAAAAAAATGAACATCATGTCATAGACCTCAAACATATATAGGCTATACCAGTGACCAGACATCAACCAGCTGACACATGTCTACTGTAGTGATATGATATATTCCATCCAGCCCTATGTATAATCAAGTTCACGTATGAACTCCAAAAAAAAAACATTTGCATTTAAAGGATAAAATGTGTATAAAAGTCCTTTCCATCAAGTTTCAATAGAATCAGTGAAGGTTTGTTTTGGTGATTGGCAGATATTTGAGTAAATGATGGTTGTATACTCAGGCGGTGTAAACAGTGTGACATCCTCTTTATGATATGTGGGCTTGGCCGCTCTACAGCATGAAGTGCAGGCCTCCGCGTTGGCTTTGCCGAGTCTGTCACAGACCCGAGTGCCATGCCAATACAAACAAAAGCCCCTTGTCTGAGCGCAGCAGTGTGATCGGCCACCTTGTTTCTGCCTGTGAGGTCTGTGGCGTAACTCCCAGCTCTCTGTCACCATGCGCTGGTGCCACTCCATGTCATTCAGGAGCTATGCAGGAAGTGCTAGCTTGCGTCATGGCGTAACAGCTGCATGGCTGGCGAGTTTTGGGCTGAATTTTAAGCACTCACTCTTTCTCTCAGGATTCAGATCACGGACGAAATGCCACCCACAGGGCCCTATGATTTCCGTAGACTTGGACGGAATCGCGGAAGCCAGACACAAAAATAAAATTTTAAGTTTAACGCAGAATATCATGGAAATTGGAAATTTTTGGATGAATGCATCAAATGTAGGGCTGTACACTCAATCAAATCGCAATAACGTCTGTGAATATTAAAGTGCAAAAAGACAGTGAAAAAAATACGAAGAATGCATGTTCTGCGTGTTTCTGTGTACACACTCAAACATGTGCAACGCTTGTGGTGTTTTTCAATGTCTGCGCTCTCACTATATGAGGACATGAACACATGAAAGAAACTGCTCTGAGAGTCACTTCAGCAGCATTTCACCATTTGATTTAAACTATCGTCATATCATGTATACACAGTTATGACAACCCGTGAAACAACATGACATCATGACTTTGCGTAAACATACACGCCACTTTCAATTCAAGTGGCGTATATCTATACGCATTTTGAGCTATCCGCGTGTATGTCCACGCCGAAATCTTTTGCGTGTATGTCTACGCCATTAAATGTCTGAGTGATTCCGCGTGTATGTGTACGCCGTTAAATGTCCGAGCGAAACGAAGCAAAATCTATATCTACATCTGTGGAGCGATATTTCTTTTCCTAGGATGGTAGGAGAAGACTCATAAATGGTATTAACCCCAGTGACGGGTAGGTTTAGGGACGGGGTTGGGGTAGGTCATATATTTATACAGTAATATAACGTTAAGTCAAAGGCGTTGATAAACACGCTGAAAAGCGATTATGCGTGTTGATAGCACGGCAAAAATGGAAATACGAATTGGCGTGTCATACATACGCCATTTCATGAGATCAGTCTGCGTGAAAAAAAAAGTTTGCTTTTGAAAAAATTGTGACAGAAATGTATTACTACCGTTCAGTAGAATTTACTTCTCAATGTAATAAGAAAAATAATACATTATTAAAACATTCTTTTTTAAGGAATATCAGAATTTTTTTTCCATTTTCACTTTAACAGTAAACAGAATTTTTGAAAAGATAAAACATTTCATAGGGCCTTATTCTTGTTGATAAATTTATAAATTGGAAAAGTTTCATGAATTCAAATGATTAGACATGCTTTTTGATTATTAAAAGGTATTTGTAAACGATTCAAATTTAAAAAAAAAAAAATGCTGTTAAATTGTATGTTTCATTATATCAATTAATTACACATGATTTTCGTTATTAAACTAAAAAACAAATTATTTTGGGGGAAATAAAACAGAATTTGTGAAAAAATAAACCGAATTTCACAGGGCCCTACATCCAACCACAGGAAATGCAGCTGATTGAGCAGAGAACAAACGAATGAAGGCAGACACACTCAATGCAAGGCTTGCTTTAAGCGTCTTCATGGTGGAGGCACAGAGACACACTAGAGGGTAAAACATCTCCTCTCAGACACGGACAATGACATACAAGGCACGTCTCCGGGACAATCCTCTTCAGAAGCCTAAGCGGACAAGCAGACGCGTAAATGACGTGATGTCGCTTTAGTTGTTCCACAGCTAAACTGTTCTCGTCCAATGAGGAGAACAGGCATCCCGAACAACGCCAGGCAGGGTGATGGGCGGTCGGCAATGTCATTGATGAAGGATAGATATATTAAGAGGGGGTCGCTGTTGTTTCTGACCCGAATCGCCATCAAGCCTTCCTCCGATCCACTGGGGCCAAGAGTGGGCGGCGGATGGCGGGCACCGGTCCAGCAGACGGAAAGCACCCTCCAGCACACGCGGCTACGAGAGACTCGATACTGCCAGCGGGCCAAAACGCCACCCGCCTAACATAGTGCAACCACACACACACACACACACACACACACACACAGTGACATTAAAGGCATGGCAAAAGGTGCAATGCAAGTGCCCATGTGCAGCTCTTCAGCCCCTCTCAGCACAGGCATGCCCAGTAACAGAGGTTCAAATTTTACTACCCCTTACCTTAGATCACTCTGTAGGGCTTACAGAAGGCTTTACTGTACACTGTAAAAAATGTTATCATCGTCATGGAAATGTTTTTGACAACTGGATTTTCTTCATCGGGAATTAAATACAATTAAAAAGTGCTATGGGTTTACTGTTTTTAAGGGAGTAATTAAAGGTTTTTTTTTTTTTTTTTTACAGTGTTGTGAGTGTGTAGATTGTAGAAGAATCAGTATCAGGGTATAATCAAACACTAGTTCTGTGTGGTGCTAAACTCACCTTGGCATCCTTGGCATAGTAGAGTGTACGTCCCCGCAATTTGAAATAACGTTTTTTCCAACGCTGGAATGAGCTCGTCTGTTTCAGAAGCAGCCCTTCCTTCACACTCGTCTGCAGAAAGAAAGAGATGTTTAATAAAAAGTCAGAAACTGTTTAAACATCTGCACAAAGCACAATCACGTAGGGGTGGGCGATATGGCCAAAATCTTATATCACGATATGAGTTATTTTATTTCACGATACACTTATTTTTGCTTTAAAAAAAGGATTTATGACTTTTGATACTATTGAAATTTCATAAATCTTGTCACCAATTTCAATATCACACACACACACACACAAAAAATAATACTAGCCTAAGTAAAAGGTTCTCAAGCTTACAGAAGGCAAGTAAGCAGCCAGTGATAAAATAAGAACAAAGAAACTAATTACAAACAATTATAGAACAAACTAAAAAGAAAAAAAATCACAAATGAAATAAACCTACCTAAAAAACTTCAAGAACTAGAAATAATAAATACTACATAAATTGTAATCAAATGTAAAAAAAAAAAACACTGCATAGTCTTCACTGTGTAAATTAAATTTACATTTATTCTTATTAAATATATGCATTCTTATCAGTCAAGAGCAGTGAGAGATGTTCTCTCTTTTGTTATTTGATAAACATGACAGACAGCAGCAGGTTTATTAGGCTGCCGTCACTTTAAGACTGAATGCACGGAACGGATCCAATAAACTGTTACACGTGTTTTCTTTCTCAACTGTTTACGTTCACTTAAGACATAAATGAATGTATTCATGAGGATACTTGCAAAAATTGGCATTTTGACACGCAATTATGCATATTTAACCATTCAAGCCCAATCACGTGGCAAAAATAACTCAGTTCAGTACTCACGGTCTGTATGTGCAGCGGTTTTATGTGCGTGCATCTCTCAGCACGTGCATATAGCCAAATGAGTTCTCTTTCGTGCTTTTTGCGTTTCAATGGTTTAAAAAAATCTGTTTTTAAAAAAACTCATGTTAACGACAAGCTTTCATGGTCATGCAGAACAGCAACGTCACGTGAACATAACCGCGATAGAGACGATAGTCCAAAATCTTTACCGGTTGACAAATTTCTACAGGTTAATCTTGTCTAGAGTGATAAACAGTAGTTGTCAGTAGTGATAAACTGATTAATCTGTTCCAAAACCTAGACATTTTTGTATTGTTCCAAAGCTGACACACCTCGTTTAGGTGTCGATAGAAACAGTTCCATCTAATTAAACTGTTATGTACTTTTTGTGCTTATTGGACTATCATGTTTTTAGCTTAGCAACATGCTAGCACCAAACTATTTAAAACAATTGTAAAGGCCTGTTCACTCCAAAGGCTTCAATAATAACGATAACTATAAAGGTTTAATAGTCATTCTAATTCTATGAGAATGGGGACATCCACACCACAACTATAACTAATATAACACAGATGAACAATAGTATATCGTTGGAATCAGTCAGAGCATTTTTTTTTCAGCTGATGAAAGATAAAGACATTAACAGCCAGAATCCACCCAACTTTAAAGAGCTGAAGCATTTAAAGCGGCAGACAAGAACGTTATCGTGCATTTATGTTGACGCTTATAAATTACCGTTACAGTTTTCTTTATAGTTATCTTTCTTGGTGTGAACAGGCCTTAAGTGATACGGCTTGGTCACATTTACTGTTGCTCGGGGAAATTTCGCAGGTGCCATTTTAATAGGAATCTGTGCATTTGGGAGTTTCGCTTGAGGCCAAAGAAAGTTCCAAGCTAAAATGTTTGTGTGGTGTGTGTGAGAGACCATTAATGGAGTTGCTGCCTGTGTAGACTGTATCAGTTCAGTCACTTATGAGGTTCCGTGATGGTTATGATTCTGCCTTAGCAGTTAGATAGCTACATAAACAGTATTTGAAAGCTTCGTAGATGTGTTCTCTCAATGCGAAGACTGCTGCAAATGTAGGTAGTATGATTATGCAATCTTCTAAGTTAACTTCTTTTGGCCAAATTCATCCAAGATGGCAGACAAAACAAGATAAATGTAGATTAAACACTTAAAACAGATACTGTACACAAGTACATGAATGCAGCCGCAAGCAATGTACTTGCATTCGGGTTATTAGCCGTGCAAGATCAACTTTGTGCATTGTTATGTGTCAGCATGCAATTCATTAATAAGTGTGTTCACTGGCCAAGTGCACACGGTTGAGTTCACGTATTTGCGTGATCGTATAAGTATGTTTGATTCTTAAAAACCATATGCCTTATGATTCTTAACAAGCATAGCGATAAAAATAGTTTAATCTAAGCATAAACCACCTAATATTAAGATATTTGGGACTATTTTACCCAATATTACTGTGTGCTATGCTTTTAAATAATTAGCTTAGCAACATGCTAAAGCCAAACACTGTTGAATCAATTGGTTGCTATCTGTATAGAGCATTCTACATATGTCACTTATATAGTGATTTAAGTTACCTTTCTGTTAAGTTTGCTTTCTATAGGCAGTAGATAGCAAGGCAAGACGACAAGGTTTGGAAACAGAATCTAAGTCTTTGGTGAAAAGATGTGTAAGAGTGGGGTAAACATTTCATTGACACTGACAAACCAAAATGTATTTATTCAAATCAAATCAAATCAAATCTAAATGATTTGATTTGACAAACGTAAGGCATGCTTCTCTTTTGTCAAATGGAAAAGTTTTCTAATTTTTTTGCCATTTCCTGTGGATATATTCCAAGTTACCAGAGCTGACTGAGTGACATGAAACAGACAGGGCAATAAAATAGTCCTCTGTCTAACCAGCTGGTCAAGTAAGCTAAATTATAACCAAAAATATGAGCTTTTCCTACACACAAACCATCCAGTTATATACCAGCTATGTAAACAATGTTATAATGTACCAAACAAAGCGGCGGTATTTGAGACTTAACATAAGCGTAAAGGAAGCAGAATTTGAAACACGATATCAGCTCTGGACGTCCACAGGGACATGTGCACATTGCCACAGCCAGAGGAAGGAACAGGAAGCCCTGCCAAGATCAAGTGCGCCTCAACACCAATTTCATGCTCGGGAGGGGAAAGACAAGGCAAAAGGCACGCAAGAAAGGAAGCCCATTACTCAAAAAGATCCTGTCCTGCAGAGTGCCACCAAACTCCCGAAAGCAACGAAAGGAATCAAACCTGAGATCTACATCTTTAAACACTCCAAGCAAAACTTTCCTCAAGATCATCAATTTTGCAAAGCCGGATAAGCGACTCAAGTCTGCTGTGAAAGTGACATTCCAGACGGCCCGATGCAGTTTTCAAAGGCAGCGCATGCGGTTTCGTCCCTGCATGGGCCGGAGGTCTTTGACATGGCAGTCGGAGAGAGATGGGGGCCAACGCCGAGGGTCATCCCGTCAGCCAGTCGCCTTGGCTACACTGTCATTTCACATCATCCCAGACCCATAACCGACAATAAACAAGGCCCATAGACCTGCAAGCAGTCATGCTCCTTCCTGTCCATTCATCTACAAATATAGCAGGAACATGGAAGAAAAAACAAAACAAACAAACACAAATCCACAGGCATATATGGGAGGACGGCTATTTATAGCAGAGGAAATATGCTCTCTGAGGGGAGAATTACAAACAGAGACGCAGGGTTCGATCTGACATCCTGGTGCACAGCTGTGTCAACTTAAACAGCGAATCCATCCGCAAGCGCACTCGGTGACACCACGTGTCTGTTAAAACAGCTCGGTTACAAAACACTGAACTCGCTCTGCCTTCACCTGCGAGACAGTTAATGTGCCATTGGACGATAAATGATGGTCTGACTGTTGTGAAACAGCGGAAAACTAACTTCTGGGGGGTCTAATACTCAAAGTCCCCCATAGGTTATGTAATGTGTGCCCTGCATGTGAGTAATGTGGCAAACTAGAGTGTTTCTATTATAACTAATGAACAAAGCTGTATACACTGAGAGTATGTGCTTATTATAAAGGGAGTGCACTTGTTTTGTCACGCCATGTTGATTCGCTTGCAGTGTTGTTGGGGGTGTGAAACTGTTTAAATGCCGTTAAATTGGTACATTAATCAGATTCATTTACTAAATGTTTCGCAATTCATCCAGACTGTTTAATAAACAGATTTCAGCAGAGCTGGCGGAAGAAATTATGAAGGACATCAGTGTTATTTTAGTACTATTTATATACTATTATAGTAAGTATAAATATTTTGATTTTATTTTCAAAATCATTCATTTAAGTTTTAGTCATTTTAGTTTGTCATTTTTATTTAGGTTTTTTCAGTTTTAATTTTTCCGTTTTTTAAATTGTTTACTTATTTCACATACAGGCAACATTTTTAGGGCCCTACGGAAATCTGTTTTATTTTTCTCCAAATTCAGTTTTTTTTCTTCTTTTAATTAATTTTCTAGACATTTTAATGGTTACATAAAAGTTTAGTAATCAAAAAGCATGCCTGTCAGGTTGCTGTGCAGGTGACCGAAGACGAGGACACAGGTACTGCAATATAGTTGATTTATTAACAAACTTAACTTTCAGGAACCTACAGGAACAAAGGAAAGGAAAGGAAATACTGAAGGACTTCAATACTCAAACAACCATACATCGACGACGACCAACAAACACTGAGGGAAAACACAGGGCTTAAAAGAACTGGGACTAATGGGATAATTAACTGAACACAGGTGAAGAAACTGAACACAAACGAGGAGCGGGAAAACTAACAGGACTGAACCAAATATCACAAAGACAGGGGGAAACAAGATTACAAAACTGAACTAAACACACTGAAAACGTGACAGAACCTCCCCCTCCCCGAAGGCGCGTCCTCGCGCCGTATAACATCCAAAGGGGTGGGGGGGTGGGAGGGTGGGCGCCCTGGAGGCTGACGAGGGCAGGGTGGTGCAGGGACGAGAAGCCTCCAGGGCGGAGCTGGTAGCTCGGGGAACCGGGGTGGAACAGGCTGTGGGTGTGGCCAGGGTGGAGCAGGCCGCGGGCGTGGCCAGGGCGGACTAGGCCGTGGGCGTGGCCAGGGCGGAGCTGTCGGACCCTCGGGCGTCCAGGGCGGAGCTGTCGGACCCTCGGGCGTCCAGGGCGGTGAGGACCCTTCGGGTGGCCATGGCAGTGAGGACCCTTCGGGTGGCCATGGCGGAACCGAGTGTCCGAAGAACCATGGCGCCATCGCAGGCTTGGGGAACTGAAGCCGCGCCGCTGATCTGCGGGACTGAAGAGGCGACGTAGGGATGGATGACCAGGGTGACGATGTGGTGAGGGAGGCCGACAGGGAGAACTGAGGAAGGGAGGAGTCCATGGATGCTGAAGGGGTGCAGGGTGAGGGCGCAGCCCGAATCCCGGAAGTCCGTGGCAGGAACTGGACTTCGACCACCGAAGGCCGACCTGGAGTGGCGATCGAGCCCAGCGGAGCTTCCGGGCAGACAGACCGCGGAGGCGATGAAGGAGTCGTGGATCTAGGTGCAGGCGAAGGAGAGACAGGCCGAGATGAAGGTGTGGGCTCTGAGGACTGAGGTGTAGGCGGGGACTCGGCCACCAGCCACGTTGGAGCTGCAGGCTGGCAGGCCCACAGCGACTCCACCTCGACAAAGGTGTTTAGGTGAGCTAAGGGGATGACAGGCGGTGGCGGAAGAGTGGAATGGTGGCAAATGAGAGGAGGTGGGAGAGGGAGGCTGGGTGGGAACACAGTCTCTGGCTGGGCAGACGGGACGTGGACGGTCTCTGGCTGGACGGTCTCTGGCTGGACGGTCTCTGGCTGGACGGTCTCTGGCTGGACGGTCTCTGGCTGGACGGTCTCTGGCTGGACGGTCTCTGGCTGGACGGTCTCTGGCTGGACGGTCTCGGTGCTGGACGGGACCAGCGGTACAGGAAGCTCTGGGCTGGACGGGACCAGCGGCGAAGGAAGCTCTGGGCTGGACGGGACCAGCTGCGAAGGAAGCTCTGGGCTGGATAGGACTGGCGCAGGATCAGTGGGCTCTGGCGCAGGATCAACGGGCTCTGGCGCAGGATCAACGGGCTCTGGTGCAGGATCAACGGGCTCTGGCGCAGGATCAACGGGCTCTGGCGCAGGATCGTGGATGTGGATGGATGGCGTGGTGAAGATGGCTGGAGCCATCACTGGGGTGATGGTGATGCGGATACCTCTCTCCATCAGGATCCTGATGAGGTATTCCGTCAGGTCACGACCAGCCAAGTCCATTTTTTGTTAGGTTGGTCGTTCTGTCAGGTTGCTGTGCAGGTGACCGAAGACGAGGACACAGGTACTGCAATATAGTTGATTTATTAACAAACTTAACTTTCAGGAACCTACAGGAACAAAGGAAAGGAAAGGAAAGGAAATACTGAAGGACTTCAATACTCAAACAACCATACATCGACGACGACCAACAAACACTGAGCGAAAACACAGGGCTTAAAAGAACTGGGACTAATGGGATAATTAACTGAACACAGGTGAAGAAACTGAACACAAACGAGGAGCGGGAAAACTAACAGGACTGAACCAAATATCACAAAGACGGGGAAACAAGATTACAAAACTGAACTAAACACACTGAAAACGTGACAATGCCTAATTAATTGAAATCATGAAACATGAAATTTAACAACAATTTATGAAAAGTTTAACAAAAAGTTCATTTTTAGGGCCCTATGAAATCTTTATTTTTATTGTCAAATTCCATTTTTTATTAAAACATTTTTAACCAAATTTTGTGCTTTGATTTTGTGCTTTACCAAATTTAGTTTTCTGCTTAAATTTTTCTGGATTCCATTTTAATGGTTTCATTCAATTTTCGTAATCAAAAAGCATGTCTAATGAATTGAATGAATAAAAACAACTTAATTTATCATTGAAATTTTTTTTTTTCTGAAATTCAGTGTTGTGTATTTTAATATTTCTATTAATCAAATGTAGGCATAAAACATTAATTTAATTTATCTTTTAATCAAATTAAATTAAACAAACCCTATAATTTTTTGGCAAGCAAAGTGCTGCATAAAAGAGGTTTACTGTTAAAAGTATAAGATTATTCCCTAAAAAATAAAGTTTTAATAATAATTTATAGTTAGTATTATTATTAGTGTTATTGTTATTATAATATGACGATAGTTTTTCTCAAATTAAACGGTGAAAGTCCCATGAAGTGACTCTCAGAGCAGCTGAAATACTGCCCTACATTTCTAATTTTCCTTTAAAGGATAGGTTAGCTGATTTTCAACCAGCTTTTAATTGTTACAATGATTATAGTCAAGTCAAGTCAACTTTATATAGCGCTTTTTACAATACAGATTGTATCAAGCAGCTTTACAGTGATAACAGGAGAATAATGCAACAAAGTTTGTTTCTGCTGTACAGCAGATCTAGAAGAAAATAGCGTCATAGTCCATTACTCACCCTCATGTTGTTCCAACCCTGTAAGACTTTCATTCATCTTTGGAACACAAATTAAGATATTTTTGATGAAATCTGAGAGCTGTCTCACTCCTAGGCTGCTAGGTCATTTCATCTGCCGGCCCAGAAAAGTTATTAAAGACATTGTTAAAATAGTCTAAGTGACTACAGTGGCTCAACCTTAAGTTTATCATTCAGGCAGCATTATAGGTCAGAAGTCAGTATATGTAAATGAGCAATGTGTAGGCCTACTCTTTCTCCATCCAGATATCCTTGTTTATTTTTGCCAAATCATGTAGCACAGATTTAAAAATTGGATCATGTTTCTACCAAGTTTTATTAAAAGCCCATCTTGCCAGAAGTGAATTACCCCTTTAAATGATTCATCTAAAATACTTTATTTTGTTTCACCTTTATTTCAATTATCAAGTAGCTTTTTAATAGTTTTAGTTTTAGTTACCAATAACAACAACACAGATGTGTTGAAAGGCTAAACATGCACAAATGTGCTGTATGAAATGTATGATAGTTCACCCAAAATATGAAACGTCAGACCAAACCCATAACATAAAAGGTCACCATTCACTTTCATCATATGGAAAAATCAAGCGTAGCGTCAGTTCTGGCAGGTCACATCAAGCTCGCACCAGCTGACTCTCAGCTGATCCACGTCTACCTATAGGAATACGACACCTATCACTGTATACACATATATATATATATATATATATATATATATATATATATATAAGCTCATTCAGTATTCCCCTTGAATCAGAATAAATTCTTGAATTATGTTGTACTTTAAAAAGATTAATGATATCTGCATACATTCATGTTGGTTCTGTTCTGTTTACCCAGGTTATTGCTGCTCTTATCCATGCTAGGCTAACTGCTAACTGGCCAATCCAAACTGTATGCTAATTGTCATTCGTATTTGACGATAGTGGTCCTGACAAAAGAACAGTTCTGCTAAATATCTTCCTTTGTGATCCAGAAAGATATCATACAAGTTTGTAAAAGCATGAGGGTGAGTAACTCATGACTTTTCATTTCTGTCTGAACTGTCCCTTTAAGACATCACTCCAGCAGGGTTTGAGCGCTCACTCATGATGTCACATCAGATGAAAGTGACGACTGAGTTTATCATTTACAGCCACTTTTCTCATAAATTACTTTGGTAAGACAATGTCTGCCAAGAATATGAATGTAAATGCAGGCATGACTTATCTTGCCTCATCAGTACTGGTAGAAAGATCAATAAACAACTAAAAAATACTAATATATTCCAATTTATAACCATGCAATCACAATAAATACCATTCCAAGATTCAGTGAGACTTTTGAAATAATCTTTCATTCAGTAATAATGCATTAACTTGATCAAAAGTGATAGTAAAGACATTTAAAATGTTCTATTTCAGAAATATAAAGCAGCACAATTGTTTTTAACATTGATAATAATAAGAAATGTTTCTTGAGCAGCAAATCAGCATATTAGAAAGATTTCTGAAGGATCATGTGACACTGAAGACTGGAGGAATGATGCTGAAAATTCAGCTTTGCATCACAGGAATAAATATATCAAAATAGAAAACAGTTATTTTAAATTATAATAATATTCCACAATATCAACTATATTTTTGGTCAAATAAATGCAGCCTTGGTGAGAAAAATCTAGTACTGTACGTTTGTTGCTTCATTAAATGCAAATGTAATGCTTTCCTTTAATGTTCCTCTTTTGTTTGTGTCTTTCGGCCACTTGGTTCCTTTTTTCCTTGTCTTCAGTTCCCTTCCTGTTGCCAAGTGGGATAAGAAGTGATCTATTAATAGACTGTTTCTTCACGAAACTGTAAGAGGGAGAACGGCTCAGTGCCAGACATACATGACTAACCCCACTGCGCTGCACTGTACACCCACACCTCTCTCAACATCACACACACACACACGGTTACACCAGACACCGGTGAGCAACTCAACCACGACTCACTGTAACCACACACCACACACACACAACAGAAGCCTCTCTTCTGAGAGGACACGAGTAACGTTTCTTCAGAAAGTGAGTGAAATAACAGACGGACATCCTGTGAGTGAGGATATCCAGCCTCAGTGCTTTGCTCTCGGACACATGTCTGCAATGTTTGAACCAGCAACAAACACACACACACACACACACACTCTCTCTCTCTCACACACACACATAAGCGGATTATCTACAAGCTCCAGAAATGGCATAAGCTCGAAAATAGCCTGGAAATGTGGAAATGTTTCTTTATTTAAGTTATTTTAGTATTATTTACATACTATTATAGTACATGTATTTAATAATATTTTGATTTAGCTTTAATTTTTATAGTATCAGTTCTCATTTTAATTTTACGTTTAAATTTAAAGGTGCATTGCGCAACTTTTCATGTTAAAAATACCTGTTTTTCTATCCTATACATGCTTAAAGAACTGCCTGATGGGCTGAATGAGCCCTTCTCTGCGCACTGAGATTGCCTCTATAATCCTGTACAGTAAAATATATAAGAGGGATTCGGGCTCGAATTTGAGACTGGGCGTGACATCATGCGCGTTCACGTAGGGCTGGGACGGTTACCGCATTACCGCAATACCGCGGTCACGTGACTCCAACCGCGGGTCTGAGCTCGTCACCGTCATCACCGAAAAACAAAACAAAAAAAAAACATTGGCCTGCACATGTGTGCACGTTGTGTCTTATGATATGGATTCATTGATTCTAATGACATGGATTATTTCTAATGATAGTGTGTCTTACATGGATTCAAGGTTTTCTAAACAAAACTTATTAAAAGATGGAGCAAATCCCTTTTCGCGAGTTGGGGAGCGCAATGTTCCATGACACATAGCATTACATTCGTATTAGAGATGCGCGGATGGGCTATTATTATTTCATCCGCAACGGAACCGCAGCACAAAACTCATCATCTGTCCGCCATCCATCCACACCAACGTTTTTTGATCAATTTTCGTTTTTTGAATTTTTTGAACAGTTTTAAGGTCTATGAGCGATGCAAGGCGCTGCTGCCGCGAGGCTAGAAAGCTCTTGGCTGTTCTAGAAAGGAGACTGCGCATGCAGCAAAGATATTTAAAGGCTAAAGTCCCTAGTATAGCCTATTGGCTATGTTGTATCCTCAGAATATCAGCAGTGAAGTCCGTCTCCGATGGGCGCACGAGTTTCGGTTCATTTATGAGACGAGCTCCAGTTCACGCGCAAGAGATCGCACCGTTGCTTCCACATCGTCCTGATTATATGTCTGCTATATTTGTATAATTCCAGGCAATTAGTTAATGAAACAGTGATTAAAATTAAGATACAATTTATACAAAACGAAATTTAATTTAAAGAAAGGCTTTCTACAAAACAAAACTTAATAAAGTGGTCAAAATCATGTCTGACCCATCTTATGATCCTATCTTACTCATGGTGTTCACTTTTTATATAATCGACATAGATTAAATAAAAAATAACATTATATTATGTTAACATAAATATGGAATATAATTTTTGTAATTAAGACATGTTGGAAAAGGTGTTCATCTTTCATTTCGTTCAACATCATAATGTATTCTCCTGAAAATGATGAATTCAATGCGAATGTATCTGAGAATATTCTTAAATAAGAAAATCTATTCAGTGATTGGTTCATGCCAAATTACAGCTTACGGAAAATTGGACTCTTTCAAATTGTGCTAGTTTTTTTTCGGATGTAGGTGAAAATATTTAACAAAGTCTGTCTAGCAAAAACGCCTTCTGGTGAGTGCGCGGTGCGCGGAAGTCTGTCGGGTGAGGGGGGGGGGGAGTTGTTTAAAGCGGTTTACCGCTATACCGCGGGAATATCTTGCTTTTCAACCGCGGTTAGAAAAAATCCATACCGCCCCAGCCCTACGTTCACGCTCACCAGGCTATGTCTCGCAGGTTTGTGTATTCGCCGGCGCCGCCATTCTTAGCATCAGCGAAGACAACTCGTGCGTCAAAGGTAGAAGATGGATTCAAAGAGACCGGCTTGTAGTCCATTCCAAACCCCAACGCAAACTCCACGTAAAGTAAAGAAAAGAAAAATTTTGTCTAGTGCCACCAAAAGGTCCAAATTGGAGTCAGACAGGCGTCGGAGTAAGACGAGAGTCAACCTCGGGAAGGCATTCAACAAATGGAGAGATCTCCGGTCTGCTCTTGGTCTCAAACGGGATCCTCAGTTGGCTTTTTTCTTGATAAAACGGTAAGATATAGCCCAGTCTCTAATGTTTGATACGGCCAATCTATGTATGCCAACAAATGACGATGCGTAAAATGTGTAATGCTTTAGTGTAAGCTAGATACATGTACAATCAGAATTGGTTTTACTACCATTGTTAGTGAACAGTTTCATAAACTAGGAATTGTGTTCGGAAGAATAGTACAACATGAAACATAAAACATATCCAATAAAATATGCGTGTGGTCCATGAGCGTGCACAACTCTGGTTGCAGTTTCGCTTGTCGCCAGAGGGGGCGTAGTTCTGCAAAAACTCAGAGACTTGCGTTTTGCACCTTTAATTTGAGTATTTTTGTGCTTATATCATTTTTTGTTTTTAATAGTTATATTTAGCTTTAATTTGTATTTATTTCGGTTTAAGTTGAAGTAACGACAGTTGAAGTTTGCGTTTTTCATCTACTAATTATATTTTATTATATTTCATTTCAGCTGTATTTCAATGAACGAAAAGGATATTAATAGGTTTAAGGCCAGTTTGCACGAAGAGCGATAACTATAAAGATTTTAGTTTGCATTTCATGTATCTTAAACCCACAAACAATTAAAATATATTTTCACACATTTAACAAAATTTCATATAATTACAGCTTGACTGGAAATGATGCACAATAAAAATATACTGTTTTGTGATATTTACCTTGATTTTATTCTTATTTTCTTCACATAGCATGTTTAATATCATCTGAGCCTTTTGCCTTTTGGTAAACTACACTAACAGGAAAAAAAGCTTTTGTTGGTTGTGGTGGAAATAACATCACAACATTTTTTTAAAGGGTTTTTAAAAGTATTTTTTACACAATAAATATATTGAAATAGTTTGTGTATTTCACTGTCTACATCGTTGTGCATTTTTTATGTACATGTATCTATTTTTTTTAGAATAATACTTGTAGGATGGATTTTCTTAGTTTTTAGAAGTATGTTTAAGTAAGTTTATGTAAGTCTGTGACCAAAATAAAAGGCACAAATAAATGGTGAAGGAAAAAAGTTTCCAAGACCGTTTTAATGCAACATTTCAAATTTTTCATTTTGTTTGTTTTTCTTAATTAAACTATGTTTTTCAATTTAACGTTATTTCAGCTTTATTTCAATTTCAACAGAAATGTTTTTAATAGTATTAGTTTTAGTTAACAATAATACAAACCAATGCAATATCGTTGAAGAAACATATAATTATTGATTTAGCTAAAGCTACTTTAAGGTCATAATTAAAGATTTAACAATATTCAAATCACAGAAGATGCATGTAATGTGGTTTAATAATGCCCTTTTGTTCTTTTACTGACTCTGAAAGTCCATCTGGGCTAGTGCTGGAGCAGAAACACTTCACCTCTCTTGCAGGGTGCTTTGACCTTGTAAAAATATGCTTTCAGCAACATGTGTTCCTTCAAATGAACTGAGTAACCCCTCCAACCATCTACAAGTAGAATAATTCAACGCCGCAAAACAAGTCGCCTTCTTCAGCATCTCTTTAAAGGCCAATAAGGGAAAAGCTCCTGAGAGCTTAAAGGGATAGTTCACCCAAAAATAAAAATGCTGTCATCATGTACCAAACAGTTGCTGGTCCCCATTGACTTCCATGGTATATATTTTTTTCCATTCTATGGCAGTCAATGGGGACCAGCAACTGTCTATTATCACCTGATGCCTTTCTGCTTTACTGGAAATTGGTCTCGTTTATGTTAATTTACAGAAAGTAAAAAGAGCAGAATTAGTTAAAATTATTGTCTGTATTGTACAGTAGAATTGTCCAGCATGATCACAATGGAGCTGGAGCTTATTTTCTGGAGATTGAGAGAAAACTCTACAAATCACTAAACGAGGCAGAAATAGAACAACACGACTTGTGGCATGACAGGAAAATGTCAGGCCTCGGCTTCTCCGCCAGGGACTTTAATGAATATACATTTTGGAGAGAATGCAGAGAAACACGTCCCAAATGGGATTGTTCAATAATTGACTGTAAGATTACATCTGCAAACTGAACCTGTGAAAACATTGCATGATGTTTTACTGCTGAACCATATCACATCAAGCACGAACACTGTGTTTTATGAATTTCACTTTCACTTTAAAGTCAAGTGCGGCATTTTTGTAGCCTACTTATAGCGGCTGTAGACAACGCAAAACAAAAACCTGCAGCCGCGAGGGGCTAAACACTGAGAGACGGAAAACACTGTGACGCGCAGCAACTCAGTTCCACTCGACGATCTCATTTCAATCCTTTATTCCACTTCAACACATAAAAGTACAACAGGCACTGCAGTTACCATGTCATAAGAATTCCGTGGAAGTGCGCGAGTGCGAGTGCGAGTGCGAGTGCGGATGCGGGTGCGGTCAACAGAAAGTGTTCGCTCCCAGGCTCACCCCCTCTCTCTGTCAAAGCCATAAAACCCAGGTGATCCAGTGAAGCAAACATATAGGCCACTATCACTTCCACCCAAACTCCGGTGGACACGCCCACCACCTACAATACGAGTGCTGTGAATATTATGAATGAGACATAGAACACATGTGAGACTTACGCTGGCTCCTACATTCCGGCCCCTAATTATTTTAACACAATAATTATACAACACACATTTTTTTTTTTTAGGATAAGACAGTCCGTTTAAAAGTGTCCTTTCTTCTTTAGACCAAACGAAAAATAAAGAGACAGAGTCCTTTGTCTTTGTAAAGAATAATCTTCACAATCAGAGTCAGTCATATAAAAGAAAAAAGGCCCGTATGACAGTCAAGTTTAAAGTCAAAGTCTATGAAGTTCAAAGGTCAGTTGGATATCCTCATGGCTCCTCTACTTCCTGTAAAAGACAAATCTTAGTAATAGGCCTGTCCAAATAGCTGGTCTTTGTCCTAATTCGCACTTGACGAACAAGTCCTCTTCTGTCAGAGATAGTTTGCACAATCCTTCCTGTAAGCCATGAGTTGCGAGGTGCTGAGTAGTCAACTATGAGTACAATATCTCCAGTAAGGAAGTTGCGCTTGACACCAGACCACTTCTGACACTCCTGAAGAAGAGGCAAGTATTCCTTAATCCAACGTTTCCAAAACAAGTCAGAGATGTACTGAACTTGTTTCCATCTGCGACGAGCGTAGATGTCCTCCTTTTTGAACTGACCCGGTGGCAAAGATGGCATGATCTTGAGTAGCAACAGATGGTTAGGGGTTAGTGGTTCCAAGTCGTTGGGATCAGTGGATGCCTTAGTAATAGGACGGCTGTTAATAATAGCCTCAGCTTCACAGAGAACTGTGTGAAGACTTTCCTCATCAAGGGTCTGCAACTTCAGGGTAGAATTCAGGACCTTCCTCACAGACCTTATCAACCTTTCCCACACCCCTCCATGATGTGATCCTGTGGGAGGATTGAAAACCCACTTAATTCCTTTCTGAAGGAGAGTGTTGTTGATTAAAGCAAGATTCCAACCTTCCATTGCCTCTCTCAATTCTCTCTCTGCACCGACAAAGTTGGTTCCATTGTCTGAGCGCAGCTCTAATGCTTGTCCACGTCTTGCTATAAAGCGTCGAAGAGCATTAATAAAGGAATCTGTGTCCAAGGACGATGCAACTTCGATGTGGATTGCTCTTATGGAAAGGCATGTGAAGAGAACCCCATACCTCTTCAATGTACTCCTTCCTCGCTTAACTTCAAAAGGTCCGAAGTAGTCAACTCCAACCCGAGTGAATGGAGGTTCATCTGGAGAAACTCTATCGCGGGGTAAATCTGCCATCTGCTGCTGCCCTGGAGCTGCATGCAGTCGTCGACAGACAATACATTTAGACAGGGTTTTCCTTATAGCCACACTAGCCCCAAGGATCCAATATCTTTGGCGCAGGCTAGCTAGCATGTGATTACGACCACTGTGTCCCACCTCTTGATGTATGTGCTGAAGAATTATGTCAGAAATGTGTAAATCTTTTGTCAATATAGCAGGATGCTTCGATTCTTCCGGCATAGCCGCTCTGCTAAGTCGTCCTCCAACTCTCAGAACACCATCTTCAAGTATTGGATTGAGCTTGTAAATGTGACTAGTTCCTTTCACACTTTCTCCCTTTTGCAAGCTGTTGAACTCTCCTGGAAACCTCCTTCTCTGACAAAACTTAATAATCTCCAACTCAGCTCTTCTGAGTTCATCAACTGAAAGAAGACCACTACCAGTTTGAGCCTTGATACTCTGCATCTCCTTTTCTATTTCTTTTCCTTGTTGGTCCTTATCCAAGCCGGAATGAGCAAGAGTCATGCTCCTTTGCTTCCTCTTCTGACTGAAGTACAGTAATAGACTCTTCAGCTTAAGGAACCAACCAACCATCTTCTTCAGACGGATCCAAGAGGAGAAGTAATTAATCAAGCGAGTGACTGCATCGATCTTCTCTTCAGCCAGCACGGCATTCACAATCAAACTCATCTTGACCTCAGGGTCATCTGGCAGGATTCTCATAGAGCCATCTGGGTTTTCAGGCCACCCTTCTTCAGGCCCAACAAGGAACTTAGGTCCAGACACCCATGTGTTATCTTTCAGGAGTGATGTCACCTTTACTCCCCTGGAGGCTAAATCAGCAGGATTGCTTGTGGTGTTAACATATCTCCACTGCGATGGATTTGATACACTCAGTATCTTTGAAACCCGGTTAGCTACAAAGGTACGAAACCTTGTGGTCTCATTGCTGATGTACTTCAGTACGGAAGTACTATCAGTCCAAAAAATTGAGTCCTGAAGTTGCATCTGCAGCTCCTTCCTCCACAGCTCATCCATTCGACCTGCAACCATGGCAGCCGTCAACTCCATACGAGGGATGGTGATTGGTTTTAATGGAGCCACTCTAGCTTTACCCATTATGAAAGCACAGTGAACTTGTCTGTCTATGTTGTTTAATAACAGGTAAGTCACTGTTCCGTAGCCACTCTCACATGCATCAGCAAAGTGATGCAACTGAGCAGAAATCACTTCCCCAAAATCCATTGGTTTTAGGCATCTGTCAACTTCAAACTTTTCGAGCTGCCAGAGCTCTTTCAGCCAACTTCTCCACTCCTGTGCAGACAAGTCTGGTATGAGGTCATCCCAACCAAGGTCCTTTCTGCACAAGTCTTGAAGGATCTTTTTGGCAGATAAGACCACAGGTGCCAATATTCCTAAGGGGTCATAGATTGAACTGACCGTGGAGAGGATCCCTCTTCTGGTTAAGTGTCGATCTTTGATGAGGACTTTGAATTTAAAAGTGTCGGACTGAACACACCACTGTATGCCCAATGCTCTTTCTACAGGAAGTGTGTCATTGTCCAAATCCAAATCCTTAACCTCTTTTGCTCTCTCTGTTGCAGGTATAGCTGCCAGCACGGCACGTCTGTTGCTGATCCACTTCATGAGTTGAAAGCCCCCTTTCGAACAAAGGGCACGAAGGTCTTGGTAGAGTGCTATCGCCTCCTCCTCAGAAGCCACTGATGTAAGGCAATCATCCACATAGAAATTGTGCAGGACTGTTTCTATTACTTTGGAGCTGAATTGCTCCCGATTATCTTCCGCACACTTTCTGAGAGCAAAGCTTGCACAACTTGGCGAAGATGTTGCTCCGAACAGATGCGCAACCATTCTGTGCTCCACCAGGCTCTGCTTATGGTCTCCATCCGGCCACCAGAGAAACCTCAACAGATCCGAATCCTCAGCTGGTACTCTGACTTGGTGAAACATAGCCTCGATGTCTGCCATGAGTACAACAGGCTCCTTTCTGAATCTGGTCATGACTCCAATTAGCATGCTGGTTAGATCGGGTCCCTGTAGGAGCTGAGCATTCAAAGATGTTCCCTGGAATGTAGCACCGCAGTCAAAAACGACCCTGATCTTTCCTTTCTTCGGGTGATATACACCATGATGTGGTATATACCATACCCTGCGGTCGCTCCGATCCAGATTCTCAGTTGGTACCTTCTCTGCATAGCCCTTGGAGATGATGTCATTCATAAATGCTGTGTAATCAGCATGAAATAGGGCATCCTTTTCAAACCTCCTTGTGAGACACATAGCACGCTGTTCAGCAACTCTTCTATTGTTTGGCATATTTACATCCTTTTTTCTTAAAGGTAAGCCAACACTATAAGGGCCATCCACCAACTTAGCAGATTTTGTAACATACTCCATGAACTGACAGTCTTCTCTTGATAACCCCATCTGCTCATCCTGACTACATTCAGGAAAATCTGCCTTTAGCTGCTGTTTCCACAGATCGTTGAGGTTTGCAATAGAGATCCTATTGACAGTGACATCTGGCCGCCCACAAGAAGTTTCTCTACTTTCATAGCCCCTAAGAGGTCCATTTACAGTCCAGCCCAGCATTGTTTTGACTGCATATGGGCCCCCCTCCATGCTGCGAACGACTTGCCATGGCTCCAGTGCTCTGGGAACGTTGGTTCCAATCAGCAGGTCTATATCTGAATCAATCTCCCTTATATGGACATGTTTCAGATGTGGCCATCGCTGGAGGTCTTTCTGGCGAGGAATGTTGCCTCGATGAACTGGCATGCTTTTCTGCGTGTAGATATCAGGCAGTTCACAAAAACAATCACTATCTAATTCAGCCACTTCTAAATCTGAAACAACATGGCTTCCAACGACCTTCTCCTGACCCATAGTCCTAAGGAGAATACCAGTTCTTCGTCCCCTGACGTTCAGCTTGTTCATCAGCCGTTCTGTACAGAATGAAGCTGAGCTCCCAGGATCCAAAAAGGCATATGTAATCAACACCTTATGCCCTTTCCTAGGTTTAACTTGAACTGGAACTATGGAGAGTGTACAGTCTTGGTCACCGGCCCCAGTGAGACCACTGGATTGAACAGAGATCAGAGCACTTCCCACTGCTGTCTCAGATTCTCTTTTGGTTTGCACTAAATTAATTTCTTTCTCTTTTGGATAAATGTGGAGTACAGTAGGGTGCCTCAGACTGCATACTTTGCATGAGAGACGCTTCCTACAGTCTCGGCTCATGTGCCCAATGCACAAACAGCCAAAACACACCCCCTCTGTCTTTAAGAAAGTAATCTTATCATTATGCATCCTCTTTTCCAACTGGCGGCACAGATCCAATGTGTGCTCACCTCCACAAAACATACAAGCCTTCGTACCACCTGAACTTCCCTCTTTTAATTTTGTTACAGGTTCAACTTTCCTTCCCACTGTTGCAATGGTGGTAGCAAAGCTACTCCCCTTGGCTCTAGAGCGAGGCTCAAACCTAGATTTCCTTACGTCCCTGTTTACTGTTGTTGATGGTGTATCCTGTATATCCCCGAACAGTGGATCACTTGCGATCTTCACTTGTCTTTCAATGAAGCCAACAATATCTGTAAATGTGGCTCTCCGGCCACTCCTTTCCTGCAACTCACAAGCCACAGTTCTCCATCTGTCCCTATGTTTGTAGGGCAACTTTTTTACGATGGTCAGCATAGTGGTAGGCATGTTCAACTCTTCCATATATCTAACATCTTCCATGGCGTTACAACATCCTCGTAGAAAAAGACTATATGCCTGTAGAGATTTCACATCTTCAGGTCTTATTGGTGTCCATGAAAGAGCCTTTTCCATGTAAGCTGAAGCAATTTTCTGTGCATTACCAAAATGCTCTTGTAGCAAAACCTTAGCCTTGGCATATCCTCTATCTTGTGCCGCATGTTGACAGCTTCTGACAAGCTCCCTTGGCTGCCCCCTGGTGTACTGTTCTAAGAAGTACAAGCAGTCTTTAGGATTGTCAGCCTTCTCTTCGATGCTGTGTTCAAAAGCCCTCATGAAGGTATGATATTGCAAAGGATCGCCGTCAAAAACCTGAATGTCTCTTTTAGGCAGAAATGAGAGAGATTGCTGCTGAACCAATAAAGCAGTTATTTCATTTTGTTTTTCCAAAACCGTAATTATTTGATTTTGATCACTGCTGCTTGTCACCAGTGTTGCCGATTGATGACTCCTGTGCTGAAACAGTGGACGTGACTGTACTGTATCTTGAGGTCCCGTGGCTTCGGGACGTCCTGATGATGCGAGTTGAGATTGTGCTGGTTGTATAACATTTTTCACTTGAGGTTTTGTACCCAAGAAATGTGGATTGGGCTGACCCAGTATTGGGATATTCCTATCAGGCACAAATGTTTTTGCATCAGCACTAAGTGTTTTGGTTTTCCTTTGTCCCCTTTCTAGATAAGAATTCATGCCATTGGACTTCACAGATAGATGACTTGAAACACGAGACCCTCCTGAGCCTCTCAGCACATTCACTTTAGCCACTGATGCAGCTATTTCCACTTCAAGTTCAAACTCTTCACGTTTTTTCCTTAGCTGTTCCTCTTGTTCTTCTAATGCATGTTTGTCTTTTAGTAGTCTTTGTCTTGCAATGAGAGCAGCCATATCTGCCTCGGCTTTAATGCGTGCTGATGATGTTGTTGACACACTAGACCTTGATCCAGCCGAGCTCTGCCTACCATTAGAACATTTGCTTCCTGTGTTTGACACACTATCACTAGGTTTGACTTCATCTTGTGTGACGGAGGCTTGAACATCTTGCTCAGCGTGATTTGAAACATTGGGCTCATTATCATCATGAGGTTCAACCAACTTGTGCATTGATTCCTTTTGTGATACGGGAGCATCACTTGTGACAACGTGAGCAATAGTACTGCTTGTTGGTCTCCCCAGTTCAGAAAGCCATCCTTTTGCATCCTCCATAAATCCATTGTGGCATTTTAGTACATTTACAAACCATTCATTTTGCTTTTCCTGCTCCTCTTCAGGAAGTATGGGAATCACAGACTCATGTAACGCAGTAGTTTCATCCACCATTTGACTCATTTTCTCAAGATGAGATCGCACTTGTGGGGCATTGTCATCCTTTTGCATGAGATCCTTTATTGTCTGTATTAGGCCTTTAATTTTATGAACATTTTTTCTACGTTCCTTTTGCAGTGTTTCAATTTTATTCACCAAGGCCTTGGAAGTGAGTTTGATTTCTCTCCTTTGTTCATCCATCTCTGAACCATTGACATTTAAATTCAATTTTGATCCACTTGTTGCCATTTCCCTATGTACCACAAATCATCCAAGAATCCACGCCGTTCAATCAATCAATCTTTTCTTCAATCAATCCACCGCTGCATCATAAACCACGTCCAAAGACCAACAATAAACAACACCGGCAAGCAACAATACGTCCGCTATGGACAAGCGGCAGTAACCTATTTACACTGTGTTCAAACAAACAACTTACACAGCACAAATTGTCAAGTTACTACATACCGCTTCAGTTGCTGCGTTGATTGTGGCCGAGTCTTTATCCTCCGAGTGGTAACGTTAATGAATGAACCGCCATCCAATACAGCGGTGCTCCAAACATTTACGTGTTTCCTCTGATATCCAAAGCGTTCCGTTGTGATCCGCGAAATCCGTGTGAACGGCTCGTTTCCGTAGAACAACACTCTGGTTTAAAACTTTTCTGTTGACTAAATATAGCGGCTGTAGACAACGCAAAACAAAAACCTGCAGCCGCGAGGGGCTAAACACTGAGAGACGGAAAACACTGTGACGCGCAGCAACTCAGTTCCACTCGACGATCTCATTTCAATCCTTTATTCCACTTCGACACATAAAAGTACAACAGGCACTGCAGTTACCATGTCATAAGAATTCCGTGGAAGTGCGCGAGTGCGAGTGCGGATGCGGGTGCGGTCAACAGAAAGTGTTCGCTCCCAGGCACACCCCCTCTCTCTGTCAAAGCCATAAAACCCAGGTGATCCAGTGAAGCAAACATATAGGCCACTATCACTTCCGCCCAAACTCCGGTGGACACGCCCACCACCTACAATACGAGTGCTGTGAATATTATGAATGAGACATAGAACACATGTGAGACTTACGCTGGCTCCTACACTACTATTGAATCAATAAAAGCAATTGCAAAAATAATAGTGGTTGATCGATATGGATTTTTTATGACTGATATACAGCCGATATAGGCTTATCACACTATTTAATTTAAAGATAGTAAATAACATATGCATAACAATGAAATGTACATTTATTTTAGCCGTTTTTTCTCCGTCAGGCTGAACGGTTCTAAGACCGTTCAGGAATGGTTCCAGTTATATTTCCACTTGAGCTTGGTTCAACACGGCATGATTACAAATCATTCTCGGACAGGATTTCTCAGCACGGTTGGCTGGTAGATTGCGTGTAGTGACGTTGACAATAATAATTGTAAAATTAAAAGAAATATGAATATCTGATCATCCTCCGTGGTGTTTTGAAACCAATACAAAACCCACAGAGTTTATACTTTTGAAGGAATTAACCTACAAATCATTTACTTACTGGCTAACAAGTATTTTAACACTTAACAGACATAACAATACTGAATATGTTTAACAATGTGTAAAGTCATGTCAATGCCTTCAACCATGTTTTTTTTTTTATTAATATTATCATCATTTTTTTTAATGAACAATCAAATTGGAAAATGGGGGAGACATAATCACCTAGTTATTTTCAAAACGGTTGTGGGGGCAAAACAATGTTCATCTCTAAGAGGTTTTTTTTTTAATAAATGTGATGTTAAATGATTCAAAAATGACATTAAAACTTGACAGATGTTTCAGATATAAGCTAAATCTAAGACACTAGACTACGATGTAAGATCCCTAAGCACTGTGCCAGGAACCATAAAACAACTGCTCTTAAAATAATCATCACTCTCTAACTCTGGACCATTTTTATAGTTACCACAGTACAAAGTAGTTCAATCCACAATTACAGTTACAGACGAAGTGCGACTGAGTGTTAGTTTATATGAAACGTGTCAGCATAGCAAATGTTCTTTTGTAATGCCTGCTGAACATTACAAATCACATGGATCTAATAAACTTGGGTATGAAATGTATGGACTGTACGATGATGACTATTGAATCGTAGGCTACGACGCAAGTTAGTATAGAAGAATAAAGTCATCAGCATGCGCTAGTGGTAAACAAATAGAGCAAGATGAATTGCACTTTGGCAATTGTGGTTATTATGTGCACTGAAAAAAAGAGGAGGATGCGAAAGAGGAGAATATGGAAACAATATGGACGCGGTCATATAGGGAAAAGAGGCCAACTCAGCATGCCAATCTTGCACATGGAGCTTGAGATAAGTAGTTTAAGTTTTAGCGCCATGTCGCGTTGATCATTATGCCATTTCATGTTGCATTTTTATTGGCTTGTCAGTAGATGTAGGTCGTAGCAGCAAACACACTGTGAGATGATCATGCTAAACTTCTGACACTGTCGGAAAATTATCACTGGCTATCTTTGGTTGCAAGACCGTGACAACGGCCGTCTTTCAACCTCTCTCACTGTATGACGTAGGACCACCGGTTAGGAGACATGACCACAGAAATTGCCGCTCTGAAATTCGCTCTGTTCCCACGGCTCTGGGCCAACCCCTGCTTGCCACAAATATGTACCGGGCATTAAACAGTTACTTGATTGGATGAGTGGTTACTTACAGGTAAACACACCCCTGTGAGGGCATATTCTGAATAATGAGCCAGAAACACCATAAACAGACTACAGTTAGACTAATGAACTATATTACTACGCAAAGTTTCTCGGGGGAACACAAAAGTTATAAATAGAAAACGGTAAAAAAATACCGGTACCGGTAGTACTGGTGCATTTGTCAACCCTAATTATCAATAAGCCACTTATAGGCATGTTACAGTGCTTTATAATGGGAAAGGGGGTTTTAGGCTCCTAATAAATTCTGAAACATCTGATTCTCTTTTCCTCTGATTGCTTTAACCTTGATGTTTTTTTAATCATGAAGTATTGTCTTCAAAAGTATTTAATCTCAGGGTGCGTTTACACGACAATGATGTACTAAACATGTAAAAGATTTTCCTTTGAGTTTTCCACGTAAAGACGGCAACGTTGTCAAAACGATCCCGGTACAAATGGATCCGACTAAAAGCACTGTATTACGCCAGGCCAGTAGTTGGCGATGTCACTTTTTAAAGAAACACTATGTGCCTATGACCGAACACGTAATTCGCATGACGTCACCATTTTCACAAATTCACCTTTTTTGTAGTTTGCACTGAGACAGTAATGGTATCATTTTCAAAAACTTGCACTTTGAAACCCGTTTAAAAACGTTACCATTTTCAGGCCCCCAAAACGGCATTGTCATGTAAATAAACGGCCAAAACACATAAAAAGTTTTCAGTTTTTAGTTGAAAGTGGTGTCGTGGAAACAGCACCTCAGTCTCTTTTATGGTTGTTGTGTTTGAAATTCATGAATGATTCAGGCTATAGCATCTGTGGTGAGATTTATCATTTCTCTAGACAGAACACAAAAGACTTTTGTGGCAAAGTCACCACACGCACAAATGTGCCAGGAAGTTGGCCTTGGATGGGCACAGCTTTTTACTGCTTCCCTTAGGCATCTTCTAATGGCCAATGCATCAAACCCAGAAAAAAGACTGAAAATGCTTCCATTATCAATCTACTGAGACAACAAATGCTCTGTGGTCTAAGTCGAAGATATGGACAAATTGAGGACATTTGGTTTATAGTAATCTAAAAATCTGATAAGGTAAATTATCAAAAAACCTAAGTATGGATAAATAACTACACTGTAAAAAAAATCCTGTCATTTTCAAAAAGGTTATGCCTTTTTCACAGTCTTGATTTTGTTTTTGGGGTGTACTAGAATATGTTTTCATGCCTGATTGTTCAAAAAACGCATTATTTCTCTCCCCAGTTTGGCTCGAACACGCCGATTTTAATGAAGCCCCTCCTTCCGAAATACAAAGTGTGCTGTGATTGGTTAGCTGGCCCAGTGTGTTGTGATTGGCAGCGCCCCTCAAGTGTAAATGTCCTGCCCCTCCATAATTTTGAGTTCTTCTCTAGTGTAAATATTAATGATGGCGTCAATTTCAAACCAATTCGAGCCCGATTCAGACCCTGGCAATGTTTAAAAAAAACAAGAGGATCGTGCAGAACGTATTTCATGCACAGACTTTGCAAGCACGGATTTCACAGGGCGTTTCAGAGTGGTATGTTTTAAGTAATTTTCTTATACATTATAGATACAATGTTATCCATTATTTAATCGTGACCTATGTCAGAAAACTAAGGTAATACAAACAGCAATTGATCACAAAACCATGGCTAATTTTCCTAAGGAGCGGTGAACCATCTTACAAATGCGGCAGCTAACAAAACAACAGAAAACAAGCTGTAAACTGTTATCCATAACATGTGCAGCGCACAGATAAACGTTTGAGTTATAATGTTCAGGAACAGTGTTTAAAATAAATTTTAACCACTTAGTTCGTCAGCCTTAGGAAGGTCAAACAAACGACAACACTGTCTTCTCTAATGCAGCTCAACTTCGCACATTTTTTGTCAGAATGTCTAAAATGCCTTTCTTTGTAATTATTTGTGAAATCTACTAGCGATTTCTGAGTGAAAATGATCTCAAAGGGAAATCCTACAACAATGTTTTTAATTGTTTTTTTTCAGTGTATTTCAAATTGACAGACGTGGTAACTGTTAGCTTCATGATATAAGTGATGCCTGATGATTCTTCAAAAGTTCTTTTTTTAAATTATTGGTTCGGAATGTCATGAGCGTGAACAAATAATGAAAATTTAGGTTTTTTTTGGTGAACTATCAATATTAGTGACCAAAGCAGCACATTTTCACTACAAAACAAGACAAATCTGAGATTTATCTTTCCAGAAAATGTGGCCAATTAAAAAAAAAACTAATCCAAAATACTGTATTTGAGGCCTAATGATTAAAAAACACAAGAATCCTTGGTACTGAAGACCTCTGCGACTCTTCAATAAGCACAAATAGCACACTCAGTTATCTCGAACACGGCGCTCCATTTCGCAAAGTTAAAAATACCACTTTCACAGAAACTTTGCAGCACAGCTTAAACTGGCCTAGCAATTACACCTTGTCAGTTGTTGGCACATAATTTTCTCATCTCTAACGACGCGGAGTCATTGTGTACAGAGGAGGCAGAGCACAAGGTAACAATTACACTGGTCAGGACGGTCAGGCGCAGGGAGGGGAAGCGGCTGACAGACAGTGAATCGCTGCTATACAGTCAGCAGGAGAGGGGGAGGAGGGAACCATCATTAAAACCCATTTTCAAAAGCTGTCCAGACCCCCCACACCCCCCACACACACTGCCATCTTTAGAGACAGCTAATGATCATGAATGCCGCCCCGTTTCCTCCGAACCCACGGCTTTGGAGTCTCTGTGGACCGATGTGCATTTTGCATTCAGTCTACAAGTAGCCCCATTATGAGTGTCTATTGAAAGAATGAATGCTGGGTATGATGTGCCGAGTGAGTGGGTCATTGAGAAAACAAACCAGTCAATCAGTCACTGTTAATCAAGGTCATCTGAGACGGGAAATACACAAAACAAGAGCCAATTACGACGAGAATACGAATTAGGGCTTAATGAGCTGAAGAATATGCCTGTCTTTAGTCTCCTCCAAGGGTTATTGATTCATAATTCTTCACTCACAGAGGTCTTGTGGAAAAAGGAATGATACATATGTATGGAATGTCAATGCCGAACAAGAGCTTTTGTCCGTCAATGTACAATAGTTTTCGGGGTCAGATGGTTTGCAGTCCAAGCTAGAATTCAACTGCTACATCCCATTTTGGCCGCATTCACAGATGGATTTTGCTTTCATTCCACAATTGAGAGCTTAATCTTGTTGTGTACATGCACAGTTTGACAATTTATGGGAGTGTCAACCATAGATATGTATACGTAGATGCCACATTCAACCACTCCAGACATGTTAACGTGTCCGCCATCTTGGAAAAGTCAACACTTCTGCTGTCGTCACTCACAGTAAAAACTTGACTTTTCCAATATGCCACAATATCGTGCAGAGATTTAAATTACTGCCGATATTTAAATTCCCCGAGAAATGGGATAACCTTTCAGGGGTGAATAGTGTCAATAGTGTTTATTCTGGTTTTTTATTTAATTACCTATTTAAAGCAATGTTTATTTCATTGAAAAATTTTGGAAGAATATGCTAATGTTTTAATGTACTATTTACTTATAATTATCTTTAGCATTATTAATTAACTTCTTTTTTCAAATAATTGAATACAATACTTAAAAGGAAGCAAACAAATTAAGCAAAGAAAGCAAACCTAGGGTTTAAATAATACAATTTATTTCACATTTATAAGGATGTACGAATCATTATTTCAGGTGTGCTTTGGCAACCCAAAACAATCTACTTTAAAAATGACTCATTCGCACATTTTGGCAAGTCTGTCTCTCTTCACCTTAGCTGTTCTCTCCAGAGTGTTGCCAGATCTCACTACAAACATGAGCAAAACAAGATGGATTTGACAAAACAAGCCCAAAATAAGTGACTTGCTCATCAAAATAAGCCAGAATAGCAACTGTGAAATGGAAATAAGATTAAAAGTGACCTGCAAGTATAAGGAATATAAGGAACTTTACAAAAAAATACATTTTTGTTATTCACAAGGGATGGCCTAATTGTCGATTAAACGCTAATCAATGAGAAGAGACTTAGTCGTCTAAATTTGAATTAGTCAGTCGCAGAAAAAAAAAACTCGGACAGATCGTTAACACGGCTGGTCCATGTGGTGATTATTTGTATGTTTGTCAGGAAATCCAAACGTTCCTATCATTCATCGACCTCAAACATGGCTAATCATAGGAAACATGTAGTAGCCCCTAACGTTACCCAATTTACATGGCCGCTCACCCTAACGTTAACCTAGACAAATGTGCTCTAATATTAGGCACGTTCAAGTATTCGTACAGAGTGTGAAAGCTAAATTAGTATTGTGCTGCATGACATGTTTAACTTAACATGCATTTCTCTATATAAGGCAGCGCATCCCCTATACTGAGGAGATGAAGAGTCAGAGTCGTCGTCGAATCCATCTTTGTAGCCGGCACTGACTCAGAAAACACTAGTTTATGAATAAATTGTAAAACTGTTCAGACAGACTCCTTGCTGTTTTTTTTTCCCGACACATTCATAATCATTACTTTTGTCGGTGCGGTGCGGCCAGCTTTATGTGTGCACTTGAGCGCTTAATTTATATTTGAATGCTCATTATTATGGTTTAGTATTTTTATATAATGTAGAACAATGTTACATATACTATTCTTTCTCAGCCCTGAAACTAAAACCATTTTCCGATACCACTCTCCAAACCTAAGTATATATAGCCTATGTATTTACATTAATGTCATTAACGTCCAACTATAGTCGACTAGAAAAATATTTTCTCTGTTCTCACTCCTGAAAACATGTGTGCATGTGTCACATGTACTGTATGCTTTTTTTGTTTGTTTAGTTTCTGTGTTCCCGTTTTCCTTAGCACCTTGTTAGGCTACGTCTACATTAATCCGGATACATTTGAAAACGGCGTTTCCGCTTAAAAAAGCTCTCCATCCACACTAGCGTTTTCAGGCGTTTTCCAAAAGTTTCTCATCCACACTGAAACATCGGAAAACGCTAAATTTGCCTTACTGCGCATGCGTAAAACCTCACAAAAGCTCACTGAGATGATACAGACGGAAAAATAAGTATTAAGGCACAATACCCTTATAAACATGAATATCTATTGGTACAATAGATATTCCCGCAGCCTGCCGGATCCAGGCCGTGTCCAGATCTGACGAAGGAGATTCGCCTGGACCCGATGACAATGCAGTGCTGAAGTATCCACTATCCTCTCCCTATGGAGGATCCCTTTCCCACTCTACAGATAAAGCGCTGTGAATTCCGGCTCGCGTACCCCGAAGTGATAAAATAAAACAAATTCTGTATCAAAATTTATAGGCAAGAAAAGTAGTTTGTTTAGGCTGGGTTGTATGAATTACAAACCTGCGCACATATTTTAAAAAGCACATAACTATAGAATTCTGAATGAGCATGTGAACGCCGTCAGCGTTAATCACAGGTTCGCGTTTAAAGTCTGATCATTTCGACGGAGGTGAATCAATCAAAGTTAACTTTAGCTGGAAGTAACATTATTCAAGAACCGCTATAACACCAAAACAATCTGTTACCTTAAATTATATGTTTATCTCTGTAAAGCTGCTTTGAAACAATTCATTGTTAAAAGCGCTATATAAATGAAGATGACTTGACTTGACTTGACAATATGCGTCACATGACTAAACTTGCCTCATCGTTTTTAAATACCTCCGTTTTGACAATCCACACTACAACGCAAAAACAGTGTTTTCAAAATGTTCCACTTTGGAGAGGGTTTTCAAAAAAAAATTGTTTTCCTTAATAAATAAAAACGCTGTCTCAGTTTGGACAGAAGGCCAAACCGGAGAGGAAAAAATGCGTTTTCAAACGAAAACGTATTCGTGTGGACAAGGCCTTAGACTCCCTGGTACTTCATTAGTTAACACCTGTTCTGTTTTAGTCAATCATCCTCCGTGTATTTAAGCCCAGAGTTTACTGTGTCTGTTGACCTAGTATCATCTAGCTTATGTGGTTGCATTACATTCCTGGTAATCCCCTGCGTTTTCTTTGGTGGATTAAAAAAAGACTGTTTACTTTGGACACTCCTTTTGTCGTGTGCATCTCTACAGCCAAAGCGTGTTGTATTCAATTTCAAATGCTTAACTTTTGAAATCTTGCTCACTTCAACACAGCTTCCCCAAATCTCCAAACAAAAGGCCAGTGAACCCAAAGTCAGCAAACCATCATGGTATTACACATAAAATCTAGACCTGTATCTACCCATAATGCTTTCAATTTTTAAAATGTGTTTTTTTTCTTAACCATTTTCCACCCTCTCTCTGACACTCTCTCTAAATACTCATTATTTTACCCATTTAATGTGACAGATATTCATGGCCACACAATACAGGTACACAGCCACGGTTTAAGAGAAAGCGAGCGTGGGATTCACCATGAGGTGTACGAGTGTATGTTTCATGCCTGTGGCAAATCCCATCCTGCAGCTCCACAATTGAATCAGCAGTGCCTCTCATTCATGCATTAGTGCACAGGACACAGGATACAGAACTCAGCAGACTCTCTTAACTCAATAAGAGAACTTGTCAGACAACAGGACAGATTTTCGTTGCTGATGCTATCGTGGATTTCCCCTCGTCTATCTGTGCACCTGGATCTCAGCTTCCTTGTGTTCAATATCTCCTAATATTGTCAGATTTGGTCCTTTGAGCATTTCTTCGTTAACAAATGTTGAAAAAATAGATTTAGGTTTATATTTGTATTTAAATTAAAAAAATTGTATTTGGGGTTTTATTTATTTGTGTTTTCAATATATGAAAAATCGTTTAAATATTATTTGCTTTATTTGATTGTAAACCTTTTGTTTTGTTTCGCATAACTTCTTACACGGTCTTGATACGTTATTTTCATTCTATTGCATTTTAATTCAATATTATTTATTTAAACAAAACACAGGTATGTGTATTTATAATAACATTCTGTTTTATAAACAAACAATGAGAACAATGACCTTTATTTATAAGCCCAACCGGTTCAACTGGTTCGACTAATCCAATTTCAACCAATAACTCAAGAGTTTTATCGATATATAAAAGTACATCTTTATTAATAAAACTATTTACCAAATATACTTGTTCTTTATTCAAACATAACTCGTACAGACAAAGAATAATTCACTGTATGACAAAGTTGTGATGGATGTAAAGGTCATTGTCTGCCTACGCATCACTTGAACTCTAAACACAATTTCTGCTCAATTCTTCTAACTGCGCTATTAAATTCATCTAATTATCATCAATTACATCAGCCCAGATAAGCCAGGAAGACAGATGCATTTAGCCACACAGTAATGCAGTCTAGTATAGAAAAACAGGAGAATCAAGGCGATTTCACATAAATGCTGTGAACGGAACAAGTAAGTTTCTAAAATGTGTGGAACGTATTTGCTCAATTTAAACAGCATGTGAAACAAATGTACTTGATAGACACCAGGAAATGTACAGATCAGTCATTGCAACAGTATGCCAAATGGTATTACTTTAAATATAATCCTACTGTATATCCTATATAGGGTGAATGCAGGTAAAGTGGGTCGTTTAAAGGGATAGTTCACCCCAAAATTAAAATTCTGTCATCATTTACTCACCTTCAAGTTGTTCCAAACCTGTAAAAATGTCTATGTTCTGCTGAACACAAAGGAAGATATTTTGAAGAACGTTTGTAACCAAACAATTGTGGGGCACCATTGACTTCCATAGTATGAAAACATATATAATATGGAAGTCAATGGTGCCCCACAATTGTTTGGTTAGAAACATTCTTTAAAATATCTTCCTTTGTGTTCAGCAGAAAAAACAGTGTGTGTGTGTGTGTGTGTGTGTGTGTGTGTGTGTGTGTGTGTGTGTGTGTGTGTGTGTGTGTGTGTGTGTGTGTGTGTGTGTGTGTGTGTGTGTGTGTGTGTGTGTGTGTGTGTGTGTGTGTGTGTGAGTGTGTGTGTGTGTGTGTGTGTGTGGATATGAGAGTATTACCTCTCTATCGATGTCTGTGGGGGACGAGAGGATCAGATGCTCTGCTACACTTGAGCTCTCCCACTAAATTACAAGGCATCAGCCCACAGAGATTCACTGAGACCCCAGCTGTGTTCACATCGTATCACTGCATTCTGTTTGTCCTGGAAACACTGCTGTTAAACTGCGTTGTGTATTGTAATCGTTCACAGCTCTAACATGTTTAAAACCCTATGTTTTCAACCATTTTTTAAAGTAGTTCCAACGCGTATTATACTATATTATATATTATTCACAAATTGTAAAAATAATCTCAGCCAGTCTCAAATTAACTTTTCCTTAAAGGGGGCAATCTATATTGCTTTGTGCAATTGATATATGATCATATGATTGATATGTCTGACCATGAATATAAATTAAGATCAGGGTTATTATTAGCACTAAAACTAAATCCATAAACAAAATAATTACTTGAAACAATATATATATATATATATTTTTTTTTTTTCATTTAGTTTTACTTTAAGTACTAAAATTACTCAAACTAAATAAACTAAAATAAAAACTATAAAGCGAATATTTAAAAAAGCTAAAATTAACTTTAACTAAAATTAGAGTAAAAACATAAAATATAAAAAATCTCATTCATAATATTAACAAAAAAGTATATAAATGATACTTAAATAACACTGATTCAGCTCAACATTAGATATTTTTTATATCATATTATATTATATTAATATTCTTTTTTATTTTTCTTGTTGCATAATTCCTAAAATCAGTTATACCTAAAATTTCTAAAACTAGGAGGATTTTTTTTTTTTTTAAAAGGTGGATTGATATCGCAACAGAAACTAAGCCTGGAAATGAGCAAGACACAAAATAGCACATCTAGCACAGACCTTTTCCTTGCTTTTGTTTTACATTTAAAATGATCTACACATTTATTTTGATGTCATCATGCCCCGAAGTGTTACTCAAAGTCAAAGCTTTACACAGCACTCCCTGCTCCCTCAATTAGCGTAATGAAGATAGAGTGGGTAGTTACTATGGCATCAGCTAACCTGGGTTTGAAAAATGTCAGTGCACACCAACGGCAGAAGATCCCTGATCATCCCCAGCATATGGAGTGATCTGTGACAGAGAGTGGCCACAGTGCAACCAGGACACATGGGACAGTCTGTGAAGAGCCCATGTTAAGCAAACAATGAGATGGGACAGCGCTGAGAGCCTACATGCTCCATTAGCACTGATCTGCACACATCACAGCCCACTGGCCAACAGAACAACACAACACCTACCGTTATCAGCTAGCTAACTAGCTCTCGCTCTCACCCTCCTGTAACTCGTGTAACGCACTGAGATTCCCGTCGAGAACACAGATGGCCTGGACATTAGCTGCTCTCCACAGAGTTACCAGGGCAAAGCGAGGCACTCTGCTGAACAGCATTGCACATGACCGGTCTAACATAAACACACATGCACTGGAGAATAACTCTCTAAAAACAAATGCACTTCCTCAGCGCTCTGATTATTTTAGTCTCGTAAGAATGCTGAGAGGAAAACACTGAATACACTAAAACAGGACTTTCTCCATCTGGATATCTAGAACAGGTTATTTAGTGGTTGACCGATATGGGCTGTGATGTTAAGAAAATGTTAATGGTAAGCAGCACAATTGTTTTCAACATTGATAAGAAGAAGAAGAAGAAGAAGAAGAAGAAGAAGAAGAAGAAGAAGAAGAAGAAGAAGAAGAAGAAGAAGAAGAAGAAGAAGAACAAGAAGAAGAACAAGAACAAGAACAAGAACAAGAACAAGAACAAGAACAAGAACAAGAACAAGAACAAGAACAAGAACAAGAACAAGAACAAGAAATGTTTCTTGAGCACAAAATCAGTATATTAGAATGATTTCTGAAGGATCGTGTGACACTGAAGACTGGAGTAATGATGCTGAAAATTCAGCTTTGATCACAGGAATAAATTACATTTTAAAATATATTACAATAGACAACAGTTATTTTAAATTGTAATAATATCTCGTTATATTACTGTTGTTACTGTATTTTTTATCAAATAAATGCAGCCTTGGAGAGCATAGGTGACTTATTTAAAAAACATTAAAAACTTGGAATGTTTCCAAAGTTTCGACAGGTGCTGTAAACACACAATTTTATTATATATAATTTTGTTATATATATATTTAATAAATATATATGGTCAGATTTTTAGGGAAAACATTTTTTTAATGTTTTACAAATCATACTTATCTGACCGTTATCAGTTTGTAGCAGTAAACAAAGAGATGTCTTATCGATCAAAAGTTCAGTATGGTGTACCACAAGGCTCAGTACTAGGACCGTTGCTGTTCACTCTGTACATGCTACCCTTAGGAGATATCATTAGGAAGCATGGCATTAGTTTTCACTGTTAAGGCGTGTTTACACCGGGACGAATTTCGCGCGCGATATTCGCCTACGTTTAACGCCTCATGACTAAACAAAGGGCGCCAATGTGAGTGTGCAAACCGACGCGAAAAACGCCACGCGTAAAAGCGTCATTTTTTTAAAAACGCCTCGGGTTCGTTTTTTTGGTTTGACGCGCCGCGTCAAAAACTATCCGACCAATGAGATTGGCGCTTTTGCTCACATGTCTGGAGCTTCTGAAGTTACAGTAAAACACAACTTGGGGGCGCTCAAACACAAAACGGTCTTGCCGAGCACACATACGTAACAGTGAAGAAAATATACGCCAAGTAGCGTCTACACTGCCGGGAAGAAATAAGACGAGGAAGATGCAAGGCAAGATGAATGTAGAGCTGCTAGTCTCGTTGGTGTCGGAACATAAAGAACTATATGACAAACGCGACAGCGAATACAAAATAGGACTATTTCTGTTTTACATTAAGCGCCATCTACACTGTAAAAAATAATCCTGTAAAAAAATTATAAATTACTGGCAGCTGTGGTTGCCAGCATCATACTGTAAAAATACGGTGTGTTACTGTTTTTGAAATTTACATCTAAATACCGTATTGTCAGCTACAGTATAAAACTTTAATTTAACAGCTGTATGCTCCAACACAAAAACAGTAACACACCGTATAGTTACTGGCTGTGGCAACCACAGCTGCCAGTAGTTTACCGTTTTTTTACAGGATTATTTTTTACAGTGTAATGTCAGGGAATGAATTGGCATGTTCACTCAGCTCATCGTCAGCGAAAATCGCTTGGGTGTGAACACAAAAAACGCATTGAAAAACGCTGGCGAATAACGCGCGCCGATATTCGTCCCGGTGTGTACGGCCCTTTATGCTGATGATACTCAGCTCTCTATGTTTCTTCGCGCCCCGACGAAACTTAACAATTCACAAAATTAACGGAATGCATGTGCTCTTTGATACCAATCTTTCATTTGAAAGTCACGTGAATAGTATCTGTAAAACCGCATTCTTCCATCTTAAAAATATATCTAAATTACGACATATGCTTTCAATGAAAAATGCGGAACAGTTAGTTCATGCATTCATGACCTCAAGGCTAGATTATTGTAATGCTCTTATGGGTGGTTTCCCTGCACGCTTAATAAACAAACTACAGCTGGTCCAAAACGCAGCAGCTCGAGTTCTTACCAGAACCAGGAAGTATGACCATTATTAGCCTGGTTCTGTCAACACTGCATTGGCTCCCTATTAAACATCGTATACATTTTTAAATATTGCTGATCACTTTCAAAGCACTAAAGGGTTTAGCTCCCCAGTACTTGAGCGAGCTCTTAACGCATTATAGTCCTTCACGTCTATTGCGATCTCAAAATTCGGGCCAGTTGATAATACCTAGAATATCAAAATCGACTGCTGGTGGTAGATCCTTTTCCTATTTAGCACCAAAACTTTGAAACAGTCTTCCTAACATTGTCCGGGAAGCAGACACACTCTGTCAGTTTAAATCTAGTCTAAAAACACATCTCTTTTACCTGGCATTCACATAGAACATTATACATTTCTATTATTCAAATCAGTTAAATGATTATTAGGCTCCATAGATTAGGTCAGCCGGAACCGGGGACACTTCCTACAACACCCGATGTACTCGTTACATCATAAGAAGAATGGCATCTACGCTAATGTTAGTCTTTCCATTTATTCCGAGGTTTACTGAAGTCAGCCGGATCCGGGCCGTATCCAGATCAGACGGTGAACCTGCGCCTGGACACGACCACAACGCATCCCTGAAGAGCCAGCCTCATCAGCCCTGTGAAGGCCTCACGGACACCTCAACAAACTCGTCTCCATACCGCCGTGATGACTCCGACCTCCAACCAGATGGAACTGGATAAATATTGTGAATGTTCTGATCCAATCTAACTTCTGACCAGTAATGTTGCCTGAATCATAATCATACACTGTTAGTGCGTTGGCCAGAGGAGAACTGGCCCCCGAATGAGCCTGGTTTCTCCCAAGGTTTTTTTCTCCATTCTGTCACCTGATGGAGTTTCGGTTCCTTGCCACTGTTGCCTTGGCTTTTGGCTTGCTTAGTTGGGGACATTTAATATTCAACAATATTATTGATCTGCTTTACTTCAGGTGGACGATGACGCAATTTTCTTCTAGAAACAAACTTGTTGTAATATTTTCATGTTATCACTGTGAAGCTGCTTTGATACAATCTGTATTGTAAAAAGCGCCAAATAAATAAAGGTGACTTGACTTGATTATAAAGAAGGTTTCATGATCATCAAGGCTGCATTTATTTAATCAAATACAGTAAATAGAGATATAACATGAAATATTAATTTAAAATAACTGTTTTTAATGGAATATATTTTGAAATGTTATTTATTCATGTGATCGCAAACGCAGAGCAGAATTTTCAGCAGCCATTACTCCAGTCTTTTAAAGTTCAAAACTTTGAAAAGTTGACAAATGTTTTGATCTGAATTTACTTTGAAACTATTTTAAAAAGAAAATAAGATTTTCAGTTTAAAGAACTGTTGATGGTCCCCATTGACTTCCATAGAATTTTTTCTTTTCATATTATGGAAGTCAATATAGGCCAATCAACTGTTTGGTTACCAACATTCTTCAAAATATCTTCTTATATGATCAGCAGAAGAAAGACATTCATACAGGTTTGGAACAACTTCAAGGTGAGTAAATAATGACAGAATTTTCATTTTTTGATGAACTATCCCTTTAAGCTGACTGAGGTAAAAACAAAATAATCCTGTTCAGCAAAGATCTCAAACAAGTCAATGCGTGTCACAATCTCTATACTGCCATTTGCAAAGAAAAAAAAACCTAAACAGTGACATGGATGTGCACTGATAAAAATGATTTTGTGGTGAAGTAAATAGTACTAAAGAAAAAACAATGTAATTTACATGAAAAAGTTAGTTCAGGCAAGAATTTAAAAAACTAAGTAAATTCTATATTAGTACTCAATTCAAGTGTGTAGAAATGAAAGCGTAAATATCAACGTTATAAAATTAAGTAAAATTACTCAACTTTTCTGATACTGGTTTTCCCATCATGCACTGGGCTTCGAAAAATAAATGATTTTGCTCTGTTTTCCAGCTGTATTTACACTGTTTTATCGTTGCTTTTGTTGTTAGGATTAGTAACTTGCCATTTTGTGACATTTGGAGTTAATTTTCTACTCAAAATGACACATTCAAACACAAAAACGATCCATCAAATGTTACCGTCATTGTGTCTACCAAGTATTGAGGTCTCTGCGTTCACACGATATGAAACTTCTGATATGTAGATATGGTTTCTCACACAATATCTATTGTATTAATTACTAAGATGTTTCTAAGTAAAGCATGTACATGTCCAATAGACATGTACTTAAAAAGGCAGAATCCATCATGTCTGATAGTTCTCACCCCTTGCATGCAGAATTTAAGATGCTGCCTTCTGGCTCTCGCTTCAGTCAGCCACCAGACAAAACAAATAGATTTAAATTCTCCTTTGTACCCTCTGCAATCTCTCAGCTTAACACTGTAAAGAATAGGTAAAGTCTGCACATAAGGCATACTCGAACTTAAACTTAAAATGTTGTAGTTTTTATTTTCATTTGTCTGACCCTGTATTTATTTTAATCGATGTTGATGTTGTTGTCTTTGTTGTCTTGTACTGTATGTTGATTTCCTTGCTACTGCAGCAATACTAATCGCCCCTCTGGGACAAATAAAGGTGAATTGAATTGAATTGAATATACTTTAAAAGTGTGGTTTAATACAATGTTATTTTGTATGAGTGAAATGTATTGCAAAGGAAACTTTAACTAAATAGATATTACTCAACCTTTTACTAGCCAAGTTAAAATTACGTATTTTCTTTGTTACTTTCATTTAATTAAGTAGAGTTTACTTATATGTGAAATTTACTTTAAAAATATGCGTGCAAAAAGTTGCCAAAATACATTTTACTTATTGTTTTTTTCAGTGTGGAGTTGCATTCATCAACTGCTGTATATTGACTGATGAGAGGAGATATGATGTTTCTGAATGATTCTTGTTGAACCAGGCTTTATTTACACATGTGGTGTGTTTTAAACTGACAGCTCATTATCATCACTAAAGAACAGCCCTACATCCAGAGCAGCCCGTATCTAAATATAGCTCTCTTTAATAATGTAGAAGGGGTGGAGAGCAGCACTCAATAATTAAGTGGATTTGTTCTGGTCAGAAAAGAGGAACTTTTTATTGTGTCACAGTTAAAGTGGGGCAAGATGGCTGAGGTGTCATCTTGCCAAGCAGGAGAGCAGAATCAAGAGGCTTCGATTACTATTCATTAATGTACGCATCAAAGCCCACGTTTTAATGGGTTTATGGGGGATTAAGTATGTAAATGTGTTAACTGACCCCAGATCTGTCCTGATTTAGACACACAAGAGCATAATATATATATATATATTATAACGTAACGTATTTCTGAATGTCACACATGAATGTCCTAATAATGATTATATAAGATAAAAAATGTAGCCTTGAATGTAACCAAGAAAATCTCATATATAAAAACTATGTAGGGTCCAACATCAGTAGTTATTACCAGACAGCTTGTGTCAAAATGATTGATGGTGACCTTTGACCTTGCCCCTCCCCTTGCCCTTCCTGTTTCCGGGGTTATGTATTAACCTTTGACCTCCCCCTCCCGGTTTCCGGGGTTGATGGATTAACCTTTGACCTAGCCCTCCCCGTTTCCGGGATTGATGGATTAACCTTTGCCCTAATGAGTGTTCGATCATTTGGTTGACAGAAAGTTTTGACAGGTTGTTTTGATGGATGATTTGCCCCTTTGACCGAGGGTGTATAAATATGTCATTGGTTTGTCTGATGTTTTGGCTTTGATGGTGCCAGATGTTTTTGAAATCCAGGGTTCCCTCCCACCCACTCTCACACAATGCTAAAAAAGATCACAGATCGTGTGACACAAATATCTCTTAAAAGTGTATAAAATATATAGTTTAACTAAAAAAGATCACAGAGACTGTCTGTGTGTGTGTGTGTGTGTGTGTGTCTGTGTGTGTATGTGTGTGTCATACGATCCCTCCCACCGCCTATAAATGGGTCAGTGTGTGTGTGTGTGTGTGTGACAGTTAGGTAAAATATCATTGATCATTTAAATCAAAATAGCATTGCTCATTTAAAAGTATATAAAGCAGACCAATCATTTCAAAACAAAATCGTCTTACATTTTCAGAGATGAAAAACTCCTAAGACATACATTTAAGTAGATTCTCTCACCAGCATGTGACACCCCCTGAAGCAGAGGGCTGTTTGACACATGATACCATCCCGACTCACCGCATTCCTGAGATCATTGCTGGGACGAAAGTGAGAAAAAGGGATTTTGTAATAATGTTGTATATTTCACGCTGGCTAGAGTTGAAAAATATTGATCTTTAAAACTATATAAATGAAATGTTTATAAAATAAATATCTTACTAAATAACTAAAGTTACATTGATCTTTAAAACTATATAAATGAAATGTTTATAAAATAAATATCTTACTAAATAACTAAAGTTACATTGATCTTTAAAACTATATAATTGAAATGTTTATAAAATAAATATCTTACTAAAGTTACATTGATCTTTAAAACTGTATAAATGAAATGTTTATAAAATATTTAACACTAACATCCTGTTCATTAAAAAATCTTATTAAATTACTGAAGTTGAAAAGCATTCACTTCTTTAAAAGTATATAAATTAAATATTAAAATAAAATAAATACACATCTTACTGATCCAGATATTTTAAAAAACCACAAAAGACATAAAAATCATACATCAATCATTATGTTTTAGAGAGATGAAATAAAAATGATCTTACTTTTTCAGCCGGTTGAAAAAAGCTCTAAGATGTCCACACATTTAAGTTGTAAAAATCCCATAATGTTTCCAGGAGTGTTTCCCCCGATCACACCGGCATATGACACTCTCTCTGAATGTGCCACATGATACCCTCCGCATTCCTGAGCTCATTGCAGGGAGTGAGAAAAAGAGACTTTCTAATAATGTTGTATATTTCACACTGGCTAGAGTTGAAAAATATTGATCTTTAAAACTATATAAATGAAATGCTTATAAAATATACAACATCATCCTAGTTGTAATACAAAAAGAGCACAGAGCTGCCATTGTGTGTGTGTGTGTGTGTGTGTGTGTGTGTGTGTGTGTGTGTGTGTGTGTGTGTGTGTGTGTGTGTGTGTGTGTGTGTGTGTGTGTGTGTGTGTGTGTGTGTGTGTGTGTGTGTGTGTGTGTGTGTGTGACTGGGGAAAAATAACATTGTTCATTTAAAATTATATAAAGCAGATAAAACCATCTATTCACCATGAAAAAACATGTGTTTTTCACCTTAACTATTTCACTTCCCTGCCATCCTGACTGTATTGGTTTGTGTATGTGCGCTTGTTTATGTACCGGCCAATGAGCGTGAGAAAACAGATGTCATTATCGTTTTATTACTCTTTGAAAAATACAGCTGGTGAACATATCAGCGACTGCCCTAGCGTTAAAACAGCCCTGCCGTTCGCACTTTCACCTTAGAAACATGTTTCAAATAAAAAAAACATAGGAATGTCGATACGGGTGAGACAGCGTAACTTTTCTGTGAATGAAATACGTAGCCATAAGTCATATACTGAGTTCATGAGAAGGTGAAAATTCTTCCGTGTAGTTCTGTTCACAACCTTTGGTGAAACCTAAAACATTCGTAGAACAAGGGCGCCCTCTTGTGGTCACTCAAAAGCCGTATCCCCCATAGGCTGTAAAAACCAAAAGGTCTCTCACATTCCAATCTTCAATCTTATAAATAGCCCTCGCCATTCTTCCAAATTCATTTCCTGACCAAAAGATCCCGCTGAACCTCTCCAGACATCTCCTCAAAAGACCATGGCTACAAGTAAGTTTTTCTATAATTATTTCTCTATGCAACCCGGGGTTATTTTAAAACATTGTTACCATAATTATTCTTTTATTTAAATCTGTTATATGTTACTATAATTATTCTTCTATGCATCAGTGACTTGTTTTAAAACATCGTTACTATAATTATTATTTTATTTAAATCTGTTATATGTTCTTTTATTTAAAATAATGGTTATACATTATTCTTTTATTTAAATCTGTTATATGTTATTGCTTTTTTATCTCCATTAAGCGATGTAATTGCTATATTAATATGCCATGAAATGATATACATTTTTCAAGTTATGCTATGTTTGTTTGATCACAATGCTGTTTTATCTAACGTAACTAAAATCTACAATGTCGGTTTTATCTGTGTTTATTTCGTGCTTTTATTCTGAAAATACGCGAACGTCCGGTTAGACATAAGGGTCTTTAGCCCGTGTTTTTATCTTTTCATTCTTTGACCTATGGTTTTCGCAATAGCAGTACATGACTATACATGTTATTCTCTATTGAGCGCGACTTCGCTGCTAAATATATCACTGTAAAACCTATTGTGGGTCAAAGTATCCCATAGGCTTTTATTATGAAAATACGCGGACGTCCGGTTAGACCGCGCTTAACACACCATGTTCGCTAGTAAGGGTCTTAAACATTGTTACATATACTATATCGATTGATTTTGTATTTATATCTTTCAGATAAAGCAATACTAATGATTTAATCTCGCTTTTTCCCCGTAACGGCTATGTTTAAGCAATGCCAAAAAGCAAGATTATCCCATAGACTTTTATTATGAAAATACGCGGACGTCCAACTGCTTCTTTTCCGGTAAATAGTACCTCTACTGGGGCGGGGATGTTATATACACATGGGGGAAAATATTCCCCCTAGCGATCTGGAGATGAAATAGCATGCCATTTTTACGGTGAAAAGTGTCACAGATCTGTCTATTGTTCATTTTACTCATCCTAATGCTGGATGGTATTATGGTATATATATATATATATATATATATATATATATATATATATATAAATATAAATTATTTAATTTTAGGATTCATTAATGCTACAGATTTTTATTTTAGGATTAATAATTTTTAAGCGGTTATGCATCTTTATGTGTCTGTGTCTGTGTGTGTGTGTGTGTGTGTGTGTGTGTGTGTGTGTGTGTGTGTGTGTGTGTGTGTGTGTGTGTGTGTGTGTGTGTGTGTGTGTGTGTTACATGAGACCCCTCCCTCACCCTCGTGCATATAAAACCCTTCACATATGTTTTTGATTCATAACAGGGTCTTTCTCTCCGCAGCCTCAAATGTCGAGCTGAGCGCTTTCGAAGTCATTAATTCATGTAAGATCATATGTTATAAATTAAAATGAATGTATTTGTAATATGTATTTATACAATTATTAATATATGTTATAAATTAAAATGAATCTATTTTTAATTTTGTCTTTTTGTATTTCACAGTAGCCACGTCTATGATCGATTCAGACAATCCAGCTGATGGTAAACATCTTCGTGTAATGTTTATTAATGTTTATGTAGTAACTAACTAATTATGATTATTTTTATTTTTTAGATTTAATAAGATTTGTCAGTCAGCCTGGTTTTGTGGATCTCACTCAAGACGCCGACAGCGAGGACGAACAACCATCACCCGCGGTCATTCCCCCAGATTCTACATTGGGCGAGGTCAGCAATCAAACAGGTCCGAGAGTTTTGGCTTTAGACCCCTGCACTGGGCCATGCAACGAACCACCGAGAAAGATTAGAAAAACTGAGCACTGTGACCCTCCGAACAGTCCTGAGCTGTTTCATGGTAAGCCCATCTACAATTTTGATATATAAACTTCAATCATGACATACCATTAAGATAACTGTTATATCTCTACACACAGGTTCGGATAAAAGCGAAGATGATGCAGCGAGCTATGTAGGTAACTGGGACACGCAACGACTCAACGCCTGGGACCAGAGTTCATGGACGTCAGAGCCTGGAGAGCTGACGATCGCAAATGCTGGTCAAACGCCATATTCTTCTCCGCAATCGTCGTCGTCGGAGGAGGAAGAGATCGATGTTGAAGAAGTAGCGGCACCGCCTCAGTCCGTCGATGTGCCATCCACCGACAGCGCGTTGTTCCGTACACTCATTAATTCATTAGATAGAGTGGAGCAACAGTATCGTCATGTAAACAACAGATTGGATTCTATACATGAACTGCAAATCGAAAACCGTGGCAGATTAGTGGCATTTCACAACGAGCTAAGATCCTCCCAGTTAGAGACACATAGCAGATTTGATGTCCAGGATCGTTTTATTCAGGGTTTGACCAATGAAATATTTTATCGCATGCATAATATGCAATTAACCATCGATGATGATTCGGTTAGAAATGAACAAATACTAATCCTATACCAACGTGAAATGATGCGTACTTTCCCCCATCATAGATGAACGCTCAGATTATGTCTCATTGTTTATTCCATTACATCATGTATTGATTTTTATACGTTATGCTGGTGTAATATTGCATGCATGTTTTTATATCTCAAGTGTTATACTCTGATTTTTATATCTCATGTCTTTTGTATTGCATCTATACGCTATGATTTGTAATATTTCATTTATGCGTTATACTCCGATTTTTATATCTCATCTCTTTTATATCTCATGTGTTATACTCTGATTTCTATGTCTCATTGTTTATTCCATTACATCATGTATTGATTTTTATACGTTATGCTGGTGTAATATTGCATGCATGTTTTATATCTCAAGTGTTATACTCTGTGTCTTTTATATCTCATGTCTTTTGTATTGCATCTATACGCTATGATTTGTAATATTCCATCTATGTGATATACGAGGTGATTTTAATACTTTGTGGCTTTTATATCTCATGTGTTATACTCTGATTTCTATATCTCATTGTGTATTCCATTACATCATGTATTGAGTTTTATATGATATGGTGGTGTAATATTCCATCTATGTGATATACGAGGTGATTTTTATACTTGTGGTTTTTTATATTCTGTGTTTGTGTCTGAAATTCAAAATGGATGGTTCAAAATGCTTCTTTACAGATGTTTGTCAATCAGACCAATCGACCCCAGATCTGTCGCCGGACGAGGTTGAAATGGTAAGTTTACTCCCCGATTCTTTAGAACACTATCTCGATGTAGAATCGCCATCAACCTCTACTAATTTGGATCTTTTTGAACTAGCCGTAAATTCAAATATTAATCTCTATGATTCGATTGTACAATACGGCGGTGTTTTAAATAACCCCTTCTCCGACACTGATAGACCTAAAGATCCTGACAGCGCAGAACATCCTGCCGCCAATGATGTACCCTTTATAGCTAGCGTCGATAGTCCACACGATGAGCGATTAAGTCCGCCCACCATTGATGCACTTATTCGCGAAGGTGGGTACGTTAACGGATATCACGTAATACCAAGACCTCGTTTCAATAGCGTGTCGTTGAGAAGATCCATGAACCTGCGACGAATTAACTCTACCGATTTAGCCGTTTATCACCGCTACTTGCACGATACGCTGAGCGAGATTGTGACCTTCGCTAGAGATATTGGGGGAAATCGGCCCGTCATTAATATGACGGTCTCAGCTCCCAGTCTACAAATACCCATCAGCGTCGTTTTAACACCGGGCAATAATTACGACGCCGATTTACTTTACGATCAAATTGAAAAAGTTTTACAGAGCCAAGATCAGTTATTATCGGATTCCGCAGTAGAAATTGATGCTTCTGTTGTTTTGAACAGACACGGTGGTGGGAAACGTCGTAAACTGACGGATCTGGCTGTTGACGAGGTCGTTAAACGAAAAAAAACGAGTTTATTTTCCCCCACAAATATTTCAAATAACTTGTGTTTCTCCATTTGCCTCGCCCGTTTTCTTAACCCCCAACACCCCGAGAGCGAGTTAGAAAAACTGGCAGGCACGATCCAAAACAGCGCAGGCTTCTCATTCCAAGATCCAATCTCTTTCAGCGACATAGCTGCGTTTGAACGGGCACTAGACATTAAAATTGTTGTATTTCACAGATCAAATGCCTCGGTCTTAGAAACGTACAAAAATAACGACGAGCCCCATCCCAAAACGGTGCACCTCTATCTCGATAACGAGCATTACTACATGATCTTGAATCTCCCCTCGTTCATCGGTTCGCCATACGTGTGCGAATTTTGCTATAAAAGTTACACGAGTCGCCGAGACCATCAATGTAAGCACGTCTGTAACGTATGTTTCGGCGCCGAATGTTACAGTTTCCCTAAAAGACTCATTCACTGTTCAGACTGTCTCAGATACTGTAAATCGAGCTATTGCTTCGAAATGCATAAAAAAAATCCGCCTCCCGGTCACGAAACCCCCTCCTGTAGTGTTATAAAATACTGCAAGCTATGTAACCGACGATACATGGTTAAACCGGGAAATAAGAAAACCCCGCACATATGCGCCCCGGACAAATGCGTACATTGTCGCGAAATTTTGTCGGGAGAGGGATCGCATCAATGCTTCATACAGCCCGTAGCACCTAAGGAATTATGCGAGAAATACATCTTCTACGATTTTGAAACGTGCTATGAAAATGGTAGACACGTGGCTAATTTTGTTTGCGCGATCACGTTCCGAGGAGAGAAATTTGTCGCGCGCGGTACTAAATGTATTGCCAAGCTAATCAATCGCTTCAGACAGTCGCGATATGAAGGTTACTGCTTCATTGCGCATTACTCTTCCGGATTTGACGCCTTTCTAATTCTGGAGTATTTTTGCAAAATAGGTGTTCCTCTTGAACTCATTATGCAGGGATGCAAATTAATGTACATGTACGACGAATCATTTGCGCAACGATATATCGATAGTTTCTCGTTCTTTCCTATGGCATTAGCGAAAATGCCAGCCGCGTTAGACTTAACGGCTACTGAAAAAGGCTATTTTCCCCATCTGTTCAACAGGGTCGAAAATAAGAACTATTTTGGCCCTTACCCGGACAAAAAGTTTTACAACTACGATAACATGTCGGACAAAGAGCAGCAAAAGTTCGATGCGTGGTACACCACTGTTAAGGGTAGGTGGTTTGACTTCAGGAAAGAGCTGTACGAGTATGGCGTTAACGACGTGATCTTATTACGCGAAGGATGTATGAAATATCGAAAGTCGTTCATCGAATGCGCAAAATTAGATCCCTTTTCCTTCGTAACTTTAGCAAGTTGCGCAATGGGAGTGTTCAAAACACAGTATCTCGAGAAAAATACGTTGGCTCTCACGCATGGCAATGCATACGTCCAACAGAGCAAGACCTATTCATCCGGTTCGATTGAATGGCTAGAGTTCGTCAAAAAGACTCGAAACGTGGACTTACACCACGCCGTCAACCACGGAGAAGTATCATTCGGTAAGTACTTTTTAGATGGTTACTATGAACACGCGGGGGTGAAGCACGGCTTAGAATATAACGGCTGCGTCCACCATGGACACTGCTGTCACTTCGAGCCCCATCAGAGACACCCCTTGTCGGATGTCCCCTATGGAGTTCTCAGGAGACAGTTTAACGATAAGGTTGAAATTCTGCAGAACGCGTACGGACTGCAAATCGAGGTTCTATGGGAATGTGAATGGAGCAAAATGAAAAAGACCGATCCCTGCGTGATAGAATTTATGAGCGATTACTCTGCCCCAGAGCGATTGAAACCGAGAGACGCGTTGTTTGGAGGCCGTACCAACGCTTATAAACTCTATCACCAGGTGGTCGAAGGTGAGAAAATAAAGTACCTCGATTTCACCAGTCTCTACCCCTTTTGCCAGGCTACGAAAGCCTATCCGATTGAGCATCCACAAATAATTTTCAAAGATTTTGAACCGATCGAAAATTATTACGGTCTTATCAAAGCGACTGTGCTCCCTCCCCGCAAATTACTGCACCCGGTTCTCCCTTACCGATGTGGAGGAAAACTCATGTTTCCGTTGTGTAGAACGTGCGCTCGCGAGGAAAACCAGACCACGAGCTGTAGTCACACAGATCAGGAAAGATCTCTCTCGGGGACCTGGGTTAGCATCGAGCTTTTAAAAGCCGTCGAAAAGGGTTATGCGGTGGTCAAAATAGACGAGGTTTGGCATTTTCCACAACGGTCAGACACGTTGTTTGTCGATTACGTAAAAACGTTTTTGCGTTTGAAGCAACAAGCCTCAGGGTACCCGTCGAACGTCACCACGGACGCTGAGAAAGCGACTTACATTCGCGACTATTTTGAGAAAGAGGGGATTCAACTCGACCCCGAAAAAATCAAGTACAACGCCGCCCAGAGGGCCATCACTAAATTAATTCTGAATTCGCTTTGGGGGCGCTTCTCTTTAAGACAGAACTTGCCTCAAACGTCTCTGGTGAGCGACCCCGAAGATTTCACCAGTATCGTTTTTGGCAATACCGACAGGTTGTCCTATTTCACATTCGTCTCAGACGACGTGGCTCTGGTTCAATATAAACCGGACAAAGACGATGTTTGCAAGGCCCGCGACGTTAACGTGTTTATAGGAGCGTTTACAACGGCGCACGCCAGACTAGAATTGTACGAATTGATGGACAGGCTCGGAGACCGACTTCTATACTCAGACACGGATTCAGTCATCTTTGTGTCTAGGGACGGAGACTGGGAGCCGCCTCTAGGGGATTATTTGGGTGATCTGACGAGCGAAATAGACGCGGGGGATTATATTACGCAGTTCTGCTCTAGCGGCCCTAAATCTTATGGTTTTCGCACCGTCAAAGGTCAAGTGGCCATGAAGGCCAAGGGTGTCACTTTGAATGCAAAGAATTCCCGAGCTATCTGCCTGGAATCCCTGATTGGTCTGGTTGACGGATATGTGACGTCGCATGATGGTACCAAATACATCCTGGCTCACACTGAAAACATTGTGAGGAATAAAAAGTCTCTCACATTGCACAACAAATCAGTCGTTAAAAGGTTTAAGGTGGTGTATAATAAACGCAGGCTTATGCCCGATTTCACCACGCTTCCTTATGGCTACTGATCAGATGATGCACAGAGGGTCGTTGGATGTTTCCGATTTTGATTTCAGGCTTCAACATCCATGTAGTTGTGTTATAAGTGGACCGTCCAATTCTGGAAAGTCTTATTTTGTAAAACTTTTGTTGGAGAAAGGCTTGAATATAATTTCCAAGAAAATTGAAAACATTGTATGGTTGTATGATTGCTGGCAACCTTTGTACGATGATGTACTGAAATTGTATAACATTAAATTTGTACAAGGAATACCCGAGAGTCTGAATGATGATGATTTACTCCCCGTTCACAAAGCAAATCTGCTCATCGTGGATGATTTGATGCAACAAGCTAGCGCCAACCTGGAACTCCAGCGTGTCTTTACACAGTATGTCCACCACCGCAATCTCAGTGCAATCTATATAGTGCAAAATTTATTTGTACAGGGTAAGTCCAGTCGAACCATCAGCTTAAACGCCAATTATATTATTTTGTTTAAAAACCCTCGGGACGTCAATCAAGTAGCTCTGCTAGGACGACAAATGTACCCGGGAAATGCAAAATACTTTATGGAGTGTTATCATGACGCTGTCAACCGATCTTTCGGATACCTAATGATAGACTATAAAGCAAAAACTCCGGAGCAGTACCGACTCAGAACAGGATTGCTTTCCGACCGTCAGGTGGTTTATATCCCGAAAAAAAGAAGAACGTGATCAATCGTCATGTCCGCTAGACTTTGTAAACATCTCCCGGTGTTGAAACTACTACATAAAGCGTCTCCTAAACAACGACGTCTTATTCTACAATCGGCCTCCGACGATTTCATTTTATCACTCTGTGAACTGGCGCTTAACATCCTCTACGGGACGATTCCGGTCAATCGACAACAGTACCAAAAACTGAAAAGGAGAAAAGCAGAAATCAAATTTGTAGCCGATAAAAAAATTGGCATAGCGGCCAAGAAACGAGTCTTCAACCAGAAAGGCGGGTTCCTTCTACCTCTCCTAAGCGTCGCTTTACCTTTTCTTTCGACTCTGATAACCAATCGATAGGATGGACTATGCTGAGAAGATGTATTTAGTACCGCACCATCAACTGGATAAGTTGAAAACTGAAAATGCTCGTGAGAACATTCAGCAGAGTGTGGAAAACGATTTGGACGGGAGCATAAGAGATATTTTACAACGCTCTGATTTGAATCCCTACGAAAAAGCAAAACTTTACTCAAATACCCTGACCAGGTTTTTGACCATCGTTAGACAAGGCGATCGTGAGAACAGTGTTTTAACACTTTCGTTACCCCCTAGTGATCCCAAGCTTAAATATGAGCAATCGGCTGCTAGTAGCGTTGAAGACGCTGCTGAGGCTAATGTGGTGGATGAAGTTCTGAAGAATGTGCCTTCGAGAAGTGTGAAAAACAGTAGATACATATTAGACAAGATGTCTAAAGCTAAAGGACTCAGCGCTTGGAACGACTCGGGGGAGTTTGTGTTCAGGGGCAAACCCATACAAGGTTCACACATGCTCGATTTGTTAAAAAATGTGACGGGCCCACAAAAGGTGCGCAATGACCGGAGACCTCTAGGATGGGCTGAGTTTCTGCAGGCTTTTGCCGAATTAAACATTCCTTTTTCTACGGTGCCGAATCAACAGGTCAGGAGCGCGATTAATTCTCTAAAGAATAAACCCGACACCCCACCCTCTGGTAGACGTTCTAAAAAAGCGCAGAGATATTCACGTTCCGTTGTTCCAGAGAGCGACGATTCAGTGTCTAAATCACCGCCTATCCGTCGAAAACAATGGATGGATTATTAACGTGTGTGCATTAATATGTTTCTTATGATTAAATAAAAGACGCTGAAAAATATAATGGTTTAAGATTTTTTTATTTATACATCAAACACGTTTGCACACAGTCGATGCAGGACAACATTTTATCATTACAAACATACGGTCTTAATCTCTTCACAAACAGAGACACCATTTTATCATTTTTAATATAGTCATCCGTGTATAGTCTCATCACATGGTTGTAATCGTAACCTCTGGCTAAATGATATAGGAAAAACACACAGTGCTGCCCGCAGGTATCCGACGAATAATCTTGGACACGTCTTTCAGTATATAATACAGGTTTGTCGTTGGTTGCTAGAAACTTGTCGATGCTGATTGGAAACCGGGTACTGTTTGGGGGGTTGCCAAAACTGTCGAAAAAACAAGCCGGTCCCTGTTGGTTCAAATAAACGGCGACCCAATGCTCACCGGGTAGGTGGGCTGGATCGGTGTTAATGATAGCGAGCGAGGGTAAGATCCTCAGGGGTTTTTTGGGTAGTTGATCGCACGGTAGAACGCCGAGAAAATGAGTCCCGCATGTAATTTTATCCATGATAGCGGCGAGTTGTAGGGTGTTCATCTCAGTAGTAGTCGATCAGCACCTGTCTACGGTTAGACACTTCAATGATGCTATCAAACACGGCGTAAACTATTAAATTAACAGTACTGCCTAGAGGGCGTCTGAAACGAGCTTCGACTCTGATGTTCCCGGACTTGACGAGGGAGATGTGCTGACCGCACTCTTCATCCGGGGTGAGGTTAAATGCGTAAAGTGTGTATCCGTTCATGAAATCATTTCTGTCGATAGAGAGCGACTGGTCTTTAAGGTGTCGTCCGGTCGTCATCGCCAACTGATAAAATTCACGTACTGCCAAACCATCATCGAAATTAGGCTGTAGAGGCTTAGCGGGGTATTGTTGGGAGTCAACGTAGACGGCTAAGAATTCCAGATTGTAATGTTTGAAAGCGAATGGATTTTTTCTGTAGGAACCGGTGAATGCGTCATTGTCGACCATAGCAATGATGATAGCCTTTGGCAGACTTCCTAAAAACAGATTTTCTTGATTCAAAATACGTGACCCTGCCGGTATTGAGAAGGTTTTTAGACTGACCCTATCGACGGCGTACTTGGCCGTGGTCGAAAGTAACGCATGGGCGTGAGCCAGTCTGACCGGTGGTGATACAGAAACTTTCTTGACAAATAGGGATGCCGACAGTATATTTAATTTGTAATCCACGTCGTCGGACCTCATCAGACTGAATTCATCTTTTGATCGAATAAGGCGTATCTTAATATCGACCCCATTTATCATCAATTTCTCCTGGAAGAATATATCGCTGTGTATGGGGGCAAGCAGTTCCAGTTCCTTGCTTTCGCCGGTGTACCCCGATCTCTTTGTCAATCCAGTATTACCCCCGGCGGGGTCAGCCACATCCATAAAGCCGGCTTTGTCTTTATGAAACAGACCCGCGTTGAAAATAGTTTCCAACGTGTCTTTACTGTAGTTGAGCAGACTCTCCATGATGCAACGGTAAGGGTATGTGCTTGAACTTTGAGATATCAGCCGATCACCGAGTGTCACGTCCACTTGCGAAAATATTGTAGCTCCCGGGTAATTAATCAACCCGACCTTAGCATCAGCATCTATGTTTCCGCCGTCAGGTTTCGTAATTTTCACACGTAGATAGAGCATTGTGTTATTGAGATCCACATAATCATCGCCGTTGCCCGCGATAAAAAACTCAATCGGGGCAGATTGTGAAAGGGCCGATAATGGGGTAACTTCTAAATAGCGGCTTTTCTCAATCACTGTCTGCGTCATCGGTACGGTAAATAAGTCCAACTCGGACTTGATGCATTCTCCTGACATACGATGCAGTAACGCCATGTTAGAATATGGTTTTGGCGGATCTCTTGACCGACACGCTTCGACTAACAGACTTCTTACGCTTTCTACGTACGACTGAGTGCTTCTTTCCACCGCGTGTTGTTTTCTTCTTCTTCTTAACTACCCATTGACCACGCCTCCTCGCCCCCGGCGGTTTAGACATCATCTTACGAGCCATGACCATCAGACCGGAGCCGTCTTGAGCTTTATCATTGTGCGAACGGGTCAATACGTTGGAGACGACGTCGGATACTATATTTTTAGCGGCTGATTTTAGATGGGGTTTTGCGATGCTAAAACCTCTTTTTAGCAGAGGAATGGCCATCCTGAACAGACCTCTGAAAAGACCCCCTAGCCCCGCCCCATACATAACCCCTCCCCCGGCATAGCCCGGTAACCCCCCTCCGGCCTGATTTTGGTAGTAGCTGACATAGTCCGAGGTCTCTCTGGGGCTATAATAACTCATATTTAAAGAATATAATTATTTTTTGGTTTAAAGTGCAGTTTTACGACGACTTTCCCGTAAGTGAAGGGTACTTTTTGGTTTTGATCGTCCTTAACTTCTATGGTGATGTCTGTGATGTGATCCTTGCTGATCGATGCGTAATGCGGCTTGTCGTATCTAGCAATGACCGTGTCGTTGGTTTTACCCGATATATGTACACATCTCAAAAGAGGTACGTGAGAATGGCCGACCACTTGATATTGGATAATGTCCGTGTAAACGTATAATGTGTAGAACCCTCCGTTGATATCGGCTTGATGAGGAGCGTATGTTATGATGGTCTGGGTAAAATCTGCTACTTTATGGTCGATCGATCGTCCGAGATAGATCCCATTCGTTACTCCTAAAATAATGCCGAGCCTCCCTCGGAAGTATAGTGAAATGTTGGGTTTTGCCGTCAGAAACACTTTGTTTTTTATTTCATCGTGAGTCAATACCCCATAATTTGGGATAAGTTGATTTATAACTCTGATGATGGCCCGAATATTTGGGTAGTACCCGCAGGTTATGTTTAAGTGGATCGATTTGTTTATTTTAAACGCATCACCGTCCGGCTCAATGTTCACGGTGAAGTAGCCCTCTTTGTCGTTAAAGCTATACCAGCTTCTAGGATATTCGATCTCGGCTAGTCCGACTTCCCAATGTCCTTTTAAGTCTATAGCTTTTGCTAGTCGTGTTGTATAGCTGGATATGATGTTTCCCGGATAAAACGCCGACGATGCATTACACGGTAACGTGACGTAGAACCCGTGCTCCTCCATGACGATCCTTGCCTCGTGTGATCTCATCCGTTAACGTTGGAGTGTTTTAAGTCCACCAGAGTTTTTTTATCTATATAACTATTGAATTTTGAAGGCCATCCTAACCATTTCACTAAAACAAGCGTAGATTTCCCTTGTTTTTTCTGGCCTAAAATCTTTTCCACCTTAAAAGATTTGTTTTTACTAACAATTATTTTTTGCAGCTCTTTTTCATAAAATACCCCCTCGATGACTTCTCCGTCATAATCCGTGAGTCTGTAGACTGGGGGCTGTCGCGGAATACACGAAGACACTGTGAAAAATTCTTCAGTGTAGTTCTGTTCATAACCTTTGGCGAACGTACCTCTCACTTTAGAAATCCTCACGATATCGCCGACTTTGAAATTAAATACGGGTTTCTCCGTCTTCTTTATATCGCCGTACAGGTTTTGAAACACTTGACCCTCATTGTCTCTGCTGACGTCCACGGGTCTCATTTTGATACTTCGGTGATAACTGGTGTTGTACCCCTCCATTATGTCCGGTAAGACATCAATGTACCGTTGGGAATTTGTGGCCGTTAAAAATCGCCACATACGACTTTTTAACGTTCTATTAAATCGTTCCACGACGCTGGCTTTCAAATCGGTAGCGGTAGCGAAATGATTAATGTCGTGCTTTTTCATGACATTCTGAAAATGTTTATTGAAAAATTCCTTGCCCTGATCCGTCTGCAATTTCTGAGGCACACGACCCTCGTCGAGTATAGATTCGAACGCCCTAGTAACCTCGGGGCCGCTCTTATTCTTCAATATGCGACTCCAGGCATACTTGGAAAATACATCTATAACAGTCAAAAGAAATTTATGACCATGATTCTGTTTAGCATAGGCGCTCATGTCCACTAAATCGGCCTGAAACTGGGTATCGACTCCGTAGACAACCACCCTGTTTCGCTTATAATTTACAGGGGCTGTTTTGTGTAACGTGTATGCGTCCTCGCCGGCCAACCATTGTGAAACTTGATTATCGCTTAGACGGACTCCGGTATCTTTTAAGACGGCGTCTTTTAATCGTTTTTTACCGCCTAAAGAACCGGGATTGGAAGGTGTATAATAAGCCTCTTTCATGAGCTCCGACATGCTGTTGCTGTTTCAACCGCCGTGAAAGAATAATACAAATGAGTGATTTGAATCAATCTTTTATTAAAAAACGTTACAAATATAAAAACAATGAAGAATAGATATAATGGTATTAATAGAACAAAACAAAATTGGATAAAATGAATATAATGAGGTTACATAAAATGTCTAAGTAAAAAGGCATGCACACTCTAAGTAAAAGTAGATATAATACTACAGTCTAAGTAAAAATGGATATAGTAGAAAACATTTGACAGAATAACATCATTGACAGTCTAACCAGTAGATGAAATTTCTGCATGACATCATGTTATGATCTAGGAGATAATTGACAAACATCTCGATAACTCTGGGGATGTCATCATCGTCATTGTCTTTTAGTTTTGGAACCATTAGTTTACATACATCGGCCACATAAGTACACATACAGAGTACATCAGGGACTTGTAACCCACAGCTGGATTCAATCATCATAACCAGAGTATCTTTTAACAGTACACACAGTGGCTCAATACCGTTGAAACATATGTTTGCTAATTCAGCCCAAGAATCAGGCGTACCTCTTATAAATGTCATATGTTTCTTGAGTGTTCTTACACGCTTGGTTTCAACATCAACGTCGTCATCATCATCATCATCATCCGATTCACTTGAATACTCGATGGCTCTGTCCATTAATGAAACCAGTTGGGTTCTGTAATGTTCTTTAAACATGAATTGCATGTAACTCTTTCGGCTATAGGCGGCATCCATAGCTTGCGCCGTCATAGCTCGACTAAGAATGCGAGACCTTCCCAGAGATCAACAATGCCGTAGACTGTTTCCTCACAGGACTCGTCCAAGAGTACCCCCCTGATGTCTTTTAGCTTAGCGGCGATGAATGGTTCGTCTTTTAATTCGTGCAGAATAGTACCGACTGTTCCTTCAATACGCTTGGGGTGAGATTTTAGCCCGAACCGGCTCAGGAGGATAGAGATGATGGTATGAAAATAGGGTCTAAACAGTCTGCCTGAAAGTTCATCAAAGTGTGTGTCGAAGAAGTAGTTAGGAGGGTCAAACAGGCAGGAATGTTGCAGCTGGCTGGGGTGGTCAATAGCACATCCCTCGCAGTCGTCCTTCAGCTTCTTACTGATGATGTGCTCCAGCAAAACCACGGTCGCTGCTTTTATGATTTTGAATCCAACGTCGCTGAAACATCCGTCTGTGGCGTCGTAACGAGGTTGATCAAGAGTGGGATAAGTCACGGGTGGAGATCCGGGGTTTTCGGGAGATGCAGGGTTTTCGGGAGATGCAGGGTTTTCGGGAGATGCAGGGTTTTCGGGAGATGACGGTGGTGATGCTGAAGGTTTAGTGCAACCGCAGTCGCACTCGATGAGCGGATCCCAGTCTAATCGGCGATTGATAATGTTACCGTGAGACCAATCGTTTTCAAGGCACGATTGCAAGTCTATGCGACGCTTGATAGTTTTAGCCGGAGCCCAGTCTGCATGAATGTCCGATGGGACGCTGGCGTTGGTCTGTATATGAAGGGATGGGTTGTCGTCTACAGGGTCGAGAATGCTGTCGAAAGAGATTCCACAGCTGCACACGTGAACCGGTTCTGTACCGCCGTCTTCAGCCATGGCTTATATATGATGCTTGTGTGGGTCGGGTCGCCGGAATTTATGGAGGTGTAGTAGAGGTGGGCGTCGCTTAAAAACGACGCATGGGAGGGTCTGCCAGACGAGCTTTCGGATGGCTATAGTGAATGGGGGCGGACTGCACAGCAGATGATCTGCTACGCGCACATTTCTCGGGGTGGAACAGCTGCACTTTGATTTTGTTGTATCCGTCATGCATGTCACACCATTTGAACAATTTGTTAATGGTTGAAAAAACACTACGCATCAGATCCAGATCACCCCACTTGAACAAAAATTGCATTTCATACAGATCATGATGCTCGTTAGGCAGGATGACTGCTGACCGTGTGCTGCTGAGCTTTGTCTTGTCTTTACAGCAGAATATGTAAACAGCATCATTCGGCTTCTTATTAGTATGGTCACCTACCACACGGTACCGGACATTCGGAGTTACACCATCCCACTCTGCCGTGTACAAAGGCTCTTCACCGACGTCGTTCAGATCCGCCCAGACAAATTTGTAAAATAGAGACCAGTCTTTTTCAGGAAAAACAACGCACGGATCACCCCCAGGCTGGAACTCTCCGGGCCCATCAGTGTTGTAGAGCATAACAACTCGAGATGGTTTATGAAATTTGTACCCGAATAGACAGTTGCCAGACAACATGAATTCACCCTTAGTCCATTCCGAAATTTCATGGAGAAAATTGGTCAAACGGATATGACCAAAAGGTTTTCTCGGCGCCATAGTCAGACTTTCCATCATCTTGTTGCTCACCCCCTCGTCCGGGGAATTTGGGGGGGATAAAGCGTTCATGCTCATGTAGCTCATATTTCGTCTTTCAGGTCTGGTCTGGGTACAGCACAGAGACCCCATTTATAGGCAATGCTCACGGGTGGGGGGTTGTGGGAGGGATCATGTGACACGATCTGCAATCTTTTTTAGTTAAACTATATATTTTATACACTTTTAAGAGATATTTGTGTCACACGATCTGTGATCTTTTTTAGCATTGTGTGAGAGTGGGTGGGAGGGAACCCTGGATTTCAAAAACATCTGGCACCATCAAAGCCAAAACATCAGACAAACCAATGACATATTTATACACCCTCGGTCAAAGGGGCAAATCATCCATCAAAACAACCTGTCAAAACTTTCTGTCAACCAAATGATCGAACACTCATTAGGGCAAAGGTTAATCCATCAATCCCGGAAACGGGGAGGGCTAGGTCAAAGGTTAATCCATCAACCCCGGAAACCGGGAGGGGGAGGTCAAAGGTTAATACATAACCCCGGAAACAGGAAGGGCAAGGGGAGGGGCAAGGTCAAAGGTCACCATCAATCATTTTGACACAAGCTGTCTGGTAATAACTACTAACATCATCAAGCAAGCATCAGTGTTTGACAATCTATATAAGTACAATTTTATATTACTATATTTTATTTTAATATAATTATATTATAGGCCTAATATATTATTTAATATAACAAAATCATTTAATAAATCATAATATAATAATTAAAAGTATAATTAATATCATTTAATGCGATTAAAATGAGTGAAGAAACCAAAAGACTCATGGTGTATTATCAAAACAAAAAGAAAAGAAAAGAAAAGAAAAGAAAAGAAAAGAAAAGAAAAGAAAAGAAAAGAAAAGAGTGCCCATATTCTGAAAAACAGACCAACAAGTGGTCGTGAGTGACTACACATATCAACAGGTTAAAGACTGTAAGTACAGCACTGCTGACTGAGCTGCATTTACTGCATGCTTACTATCTATGAGAGATGAATTATGGCACAAGCGATAACCGCAACATTCATGTTCAGTTTACAATCATTCCAGATGTTTGACGCTGGAAAATCTCAGTGTTTACTGAGCTCATAGACGTCTACCATGTGCGCAGGACTACAGTAGCACCATCGTCTGCTTACTGGCCTGGACATGAACAGCAAAACACATAACACAGGCTTCGGGTGTGAAACAACGTGTCTTACCTTGCTTCGTATTTGCCCGGAGGTTGACACTTTCCTGATGAGTTTCTGCGGCCCTTCCTGCTCTCCCTCGCTGTCGGATGACTCGTCCACCACCACCACCACCGGCCCGGGTCCCCCGACAGCCCCCACGGCGGGCAGCCCTGAAGGGGTCGCGGCTGGTTTCTCCGGCTCCTGCGGGGAAGAGTCACAGCACTCCGGGTTATGAACGCGTTCAGCCGCTCCCTTCCTCTCCGCCGGGATGCGGGAGCTGAATAACGGCTGGAAAGCGGTTCTCCTGGCCGTCATGCTTTTGCGCTTTTCTGCCCAACCGGCGCCCCACCAGGGATTCACTTAGAGTCTGTTATTTTTAAACGAGCTGCTGTGAAACTTTCCTAGCCGGGTGGTGTGCATTTTCGTGTCTGAACACGAGCGCTGGGTCTCTGACTGCATGAAGGAAGGCAGACGGGGGGCTGAGACGCTCGGAGCGGGAGGAAATCTCTGTAGCAAACCCTAGCGGCGGACGGGTATCTCACAAACTATGGCGAGGGATACAGCAACAGATGTTTCTTCTGTAACATTATACAAAGCCACAACCAGACCGAGTCTCAAAACCTATGAGAGCTGCCAAACAGACTGCAGTTTGGACATTAACGCGTTCCGGAAAACTATCAAGGGGGACACATTCTACCACATTATCATATTTAAGAAATATACAATATCCTATATCTACACATACAGTACATGTAGCCTATGCATATGATGATATAGTGTATTTGTTAGGTTTTCTGGGTCCCTTGTTCAGTTTATTGCATTGGGCCTCCTCGGTAGAAATCTAGGTCCATACATTATATCGCTTGAGACTGTAACCATAGCAACAGTTGGCGGCTCGAGCGCTTTTGTCGGGATGCGAATTGGACACCCACAAAACACTAGCTAAGTAGCTACATAAGTACTGTCTTTATTTGTCACTTTATTGCCCATTTCATGTCCAAATTATATCAATTAAAAGTTTGGTTTATATCGAAAAATATATGCTATACGTGCTATTGTGCGCCGCTTGCGCGAGGCGAACCTCCTCAGATTCGCATGCTACCGGAATTATCGTAGCTAAATACTAGTTTTCCATTTAAAAAGTTGGACATGAACGCCCTCGCACGTAAAAAATTGAATGCGATGAGCTCGTAATCATGACTTCAGAATTGGGAAGTAGAACATTTCCGATAGCACGTGTGAAGGCAGCATTTCAACATAATATTTAGTTTGAATCAAAATGCTAGTTTGTTTAGTCACTTATTCACTTATTGCATTTATATTCACATCAGCACACATTATAATAATAAATAAAAGCCATTATGAAGTAGGCTAAGTAACATTGAGATTTTTATAAATGAAGACTGCTGATCAGTGTAGCAGAACTTACTCTTAAGTTTAAAGGCATCTTTTGTGAATTCAAACTGATGACCAAAACACAAATCCTATTGATTGATTGATTGATTGATTTGATCGATCAGTCTATGTATGCCAGTCATATTTTAAAAACATTTCGCCAGAGCATTTCAATAGTGTCTTATTTAAAACTCTTAAATAAGTCAGCACCAAAAAAACTAATTAGCCTCATTTAATTCCACTATATCTCTATGAAAATGGGTCATTGCGGTTCTCACATTTCCTCTCAGTCCATTGAAACTTTGAATGGAAAAAAAGAGCTACACGCGATGTCACTCACTAAGATAAGATCATTGATTAGTTTGATATTTTACGCTGCAACTTATAATGTCTAAATCAATCCCGTACACAAGTTCACCAGTTTGTAGAGGAATGTAGAACGGAATTCTTCGTAGCGATCTTACTTATCGAGATAATTAAGCCACCGATCAGATCAAGAGCTTGCGAAAATACTACTAAAATCCTTAATCACTGCCTATACATATACATGTAGGGTTATGAAGGATCTCTTTAATAGTATCCGAATAGAAAATGTACTGACCAGCTCTTCCCAGGCAGGGCTGCGAGTATATTGGCAGTCTTCATCTTCCATTATTCTCCTATAGTCCCCACAAATCAAGCGCGACTTTCACTCGTGGAATTGAGCATATGGTTTGAGTGTTAGGCTATTTCCCTTTCTCATCTCCACTCCTCCCTATAGACTACTCTATCAGGGTCTCCCAGAGGCTGAGCCTCTTTCTTTCCACGTGACAAATGTCAAATCCCTATTAAGGAATCGAAGCGCTATCCATGACGTCACGAAACCTGCGTTTTACACATAATCCCACTTTTTAAAGACTCACTAAGACCATGACTTTATTTAAAACCGCGTGCTTTTGTGGTGGTTTCGAAGTTCATTTGAACTCTAGGCTATTCTCTCATATTATCACAAATATTATTTTATTTTGTCAAAGCTCGAATAATTCTTTTTAAAGTCCCCATGAAATCTTTTTTTTTTTGTGGCTTTTATTGTGAATTGTTAGTCTTACTGTTATTTATAAGCTAGTGCGGCTCCAAAACAATGACAAAATCAGAATTTAGAAGATTTAAGCATTCAAAACTTAGCCAGTCTCTCACTTCCGCCATATGGATCAATAATTTTGATGACATCACTCTGCACTTCAGCTTCTCATCAGATTTTCTGTCCAATCAAATGCTCTCTAGAATCTAAAACGTCCTGCAGGCCTACAACATTATAATCAGACTCTGAAGCTGTGGCTGACATCGGTCGTTTCTTCATACATTTACTATTTTCTACATGATGAATGGCACATTGTGCACTATATAGGGGACAGGGAACGATTCAGACAGTGTGTAAATATGCTTTTCGTTGGGGCGAATGAAGTCTGGTTTCATGTCTCACAGTCTGCTACACACAGTCTGCTATACACAGTCTGCTATACACACACAGTCTGCTCCGGTCCGCTCTGGATCATTTGAACTATTTGAATTCTGTACAGAATTCTGTATTTTAAAGCGATATGGAGCAGATTAGAAGGAGTAACGGTTAGAGATTAGGAGAAAAGTGCGGTTTTGCCGAACTCAACCCCAGACAGCAACAGTGTCGGCCCAGATCTGGCCTACCAGATGTGGGCCGGATCTGGGCCGACACTATTGCTGTCTGGGACGGCTCTGGCCGAGCTGTTATATAAACAAACCCGCCCTGTCTTCCTGTTTTAGTGGAAATTATATCAACACATTGAATAATTCTGCGCGTTTCAAGGCACTTCAGTGGGCCTTTAATTGCACTTTTTTTTAATAACAGTATAGCCTACATTAGATTAAATTAGCATATCGAGTCACTAACTTCACATGTACATTTTAATATATAATAGCTAAAATAATATGATTATCTAATACAACAAGACGATGTGTAACCATTCAGCCTAAGACAGAATTTTATTGTATTGCATTTTATTTATTTTAGTTAAGGTTTCACCCTATCTTCGTGCTTATTTATAGATTCGACCCTAGTCAGTTCAAGTAAAACCTAATAGATTACTAAGATCTACGACATTGGTTACCCCAAGCTAAACAGAAGTTATTTTTTTGCGAGTTATTTCTAGAAAACAACGCTCCTTGACAGGTTTTGTAAGTTTGTTTCCCGTGGAACCCATAATGCAGCAGCTTGTTCCACACGGAAGACCTATTCAAACGGACAGTTTCTGTCCTTCACCTAATTCCCTCCGTCTAGATCTGTGCACCGGTGATGTAAACACTCATGACGTGAGCATGATGAAATATCAGTGAATATATAACAGTGTAGCCGATATATTTGTAATTTAACAGCACTTTTTAAAGGGTCGGTATGCATTCGCGTATTTTATTTAAAGGGACAGCAGCAGCTGTTGCTGCGAGAAGGATTCGCCATATATTGGGACCCGTAATGTCAAAAGAAGGTTGGAACTGCAGCGCACATGAGGTCAAACTCCTCAACACCTCATCAGGTACTGATTTCAACAAAGCCAAAGTCTGTTTATCTGCACACAATATGACCCTTCTTGTCTTTATAGTTTGTTATTAAAGAGGTTTGAGGTTAAGCTTTCACTCAAGTATTACATAGATGTTCACTGACAGGTCAAGAGGAGCCCACCAAGGTCTATTTACTCTGTATTCTGTCTTTTGAATACGTTTCTATGTTTACATCCGTCTTTAACGTTTCCATAAATATTGACATTTAAAAAATAAATGTCTGCTCTGTTGACAGTGTTTGTAAATAGAATGTTTCATATCATGTTTGGTTATTTGTTTGCTTTGTTTTTCTATTTAACTGAACTTTTTTTTTTGTCTCCAAAGGTGACACTGTGAAGATTGGCGAGATCTCATATCGACTCAAAACCCCCAGAAATCCAGAACTTGTGCCAGTAAACCACAGTATGTGCTAGTTATAATACACTGCTGTGTGAACTTGAGGAGAATTGACTTCATGCGTCCATTAAATGTCACCAAAACACCAGCTGATTAAAATTCATATTAGGTCTAAGAAAATGTTTAGCATAATTTGTAATGCACATGATGCCACTTTGGTTTGACATGCTGTTGAGATCATTTTCATGCAGTACTTTATTATTGTTTTATTATCCATAAACAAAAATTAAACAATATTAATGTCCCAGCATGTATGCAGGATTTTTAAAGTAAATGTGCACATACCCAATAAATTAACATGTTTTATATACAGTATACAATACCGATCAAAAGTTTGGAAACATTACTATTTTTTAATGTTTTTGAAAGAAGTATCTTAAGCTCATCAAGTTTATTTACAATTTAAAATAATGGTTTGAATATATTTAAAAATATAATTAATTTCTGTGGTGCAAAACTGAATTTTCATCAGTCATTTCTCCAGTCTTTAGTGTCACATGATCCTTCAGAAATCTATCTATCTATCTATCTATCTATCTATCTATCTATCTATCTATCTATCTATCTATCTATCTATCTATCTATCTATCTATCTATCTATCTGTCTGTCTGTCTGTCTGTCTGTCTGTCTGTCTGTACATTCTCTCTCTCTTACCCAAACTTTAAACATTACTAAATATTTTTCAATAACATATTATATATATTTTTTGACAGTGATGGAGGCTTTGCCACAAATCATCACCCAGCACCTTCGCTGGATAATGCAGAAGGACCTTCTTGGACAGGACGTGTTTCTCATTGGTCCTCCTGGTCCTCTACGGCGCTCGATTGCCATGCAGTACCTGGTAATATCAAGTATTACCACTCCCAACCACAACCACCAATACATGCTGAATTTCTACAGAATAAAACACTCTGTCAATTTCATATGAACTATGTTTTTTAGAGTCTTTACTCTTTTTTTCCTTGTTTGCTAGGAGTTAACAAAGCGAGAGGTTGAATATGTTGCCCTGTCCAGAGACACTACTGAGACTGATCTCAAACAGCGCAGAGAGATCCGCTCAGGAACTGCCTTTTATATAGACCAGGCAAGTCAATCTCTTTCACCTTTCACTCATCAGCATTGTTTATTATATATATTATTATACACAAACTCACTAGCCACTTAGCTACAGCTTGCTAATAGCCGGTTTGGATGCCCAGAATTGCCTTAATTCTTTGTGGCATAGATTCAACAAGGTGCTGGAAACATTCCTCAGAGATTTTGGTACATGTGTATTTGGTACATGTTCGCATCACGCATTTGCTGTAGATTTGTGGGCTAAACATCCATGATGTGAATCTCCCGTTCCACCACATCCCATATTGGATTGAGATCTGGTAAATGTGGAGCCCATTTGAGTTTACTGAACTCATTGCCATGTTTGAGATGATTTGCGCTTTGTGACATGTGGGTTATCCTGCTGGAAGTAGCCGTCAGAAGATGATACACTGTGGTCATAAAGGGATGGACATGGTCAGCTACAATACTCAGGTCGGCTGTGGTGTTTAAATGATGCTCAGTTGGTATTAAGGGGCCAAGAAAATATCCAACACACAATTACACAAGCAGCAGCCTGAACTATTGATACAAGGCAGAATAGATCCATGTTTACACCAAATTCTGACCCTAGCATCTGAATGTTGCTGCAGAAATCAAGACTCATCATACCAGACATGTTTTTCCAATCTTCTATTGTCCAATTTTGGTGAGCCCGTGTGAATTGTAACCTCAGTTTCCTGTTCTTAGCTGACAGGAGTGTCACTCGAGTGTCTTCTGCTGCTGGAGCTCTTCTGCTTCAAGGTTTGACGTGTTGTGTGTTCAGAGATGCTCTTCTGCAGACCACAGTTGTAACAAGTGCTTATTTGAGTTACTGTTGTCTTTCTATAAGAAACTGAACTTAAACTTCAGCAGATCGTCTACATGCTTAGTTGCTGCCGTGTGATTGGCTGATTAGATATTTTTGCGTCAACAAGCAGTTGAACAGGTGTACCTAATAAAGTGGTGGTTGAGCGTGTGTATATTTATTATTATATATTATAGTTATATATATATATATATATATATATATATATATATATATATATATATATATATATATAAATGTTGCCTTAGCATACATTTAAAACAGGAGTAAGTTGAAGTGCTAAAATTACTAAAAGTAAAATAAAAATGAATTAAATCTGAATTGAAATATATTTAAAAAATAAATAAAAAAGGCAATATCCCATAACAAAATTGCTAAAACTTAACTTAAAAATTATATTATATATATATTTTTTTTAATCAAAACTGTCTCTGCTGTACTTGAGACATGGGGTGTCTTCAGGTCACAGTCTCATGGTTAATGAAGAAGAAATCCCGCAGGATCTGGCAAATTCTCTTCTTCTCTTCTGAAGTCCAAGTGATCAATTATATCCGCTTATTCAGCTTTGTCTAGTTCCCAGGCATCAAATCATTAGCCACAGCTCTTCTGTTCTGCTCATATAGCCTATATCTAATGAAAGGTTCGCTCAGACCTCAAGTTTCAGTGAGGAAAAGCTGACATGTTGCCATGGAAACCCTCTCTGCATATTTTTAAGTGGTATATAGTCTTAACCTTTGCGATCAGAGTTGTTAGGCCCAGTGCACATGATTCTAAAGCATGTTGATAATTAATTGTGCCTTAAGCAGTGTGTTAAATAGCTTTGGCTTTGCATTAATGCACAGTGCAGTAGTGTGATAGTGTCGCATCAGATCTTATCACTCCTGCTTGTTTTTGCTGTGTGGATTGGTTGATGGGCAGTAGGCATGGACGACTTGTTCAAAAGGTGGGCTGTGTGTGGGGGCTGGTGGTTAACTAGAGCATCGCACTGCTCTCTTGGGCCTTGCGCTCATTTTCAGACCTATATAACAAGCTTTGTGTGTCAGGCAAACACATCCCAGTTGACTTGCCTTTATGTGTGAATGGGAAATGCTTTAGACTATCAATTATTCATAGAGGGTTTTTTCCATCCATCTGATTGAGTGTCTGATTTAATCTATTAGCTACAAGAGTCCATGCTGTATTGAGTATATATGGCTAAAGAACTTTGTCACTGTGTCATTTACATTACAGCACAACCTCAAATAGATTATTGCAGTAGTTACTACAACATAAAACACACATGTTAAAATATAAATATTTATTAAACTTTATTTTATCAAACGCATCCTTTAAAGGCCTCAAAAAAATTCTTGTCATGTTGAAACAGGAAGTTGGGCATAGGCATTATCAAAAAAAAAAAAGAAGAAAAAAACTAGCCAGCCAATAGCTTTTATGTTGCATCACACATTATCTGCTTCTTGCTATTGCTAGTCAATAAAACAAGATTTATTAAATAACTCAAGAGGTAATGCAAACAACGACATAACACTACGGAACCGGACAACTGAAGAGTGCACAAGGAGGAACTTAAATACACAATGGTGATGAACAGCTGTGATGATTGAGTTGGTGTCCATGGAAACAGATGAGTGGTGGGAAACTAATGCTGCGTTCCAGGCAGGTTTTTGAGCACGTAAATCACGACTTCAAACCACGACTCACGACTTTGTCGCGTTCCAGGCCAGTCACGCCAAACTACCTGAGCGCAAGGAATTGTGGTAGCTAGATGTAAACAAACCATTGTTGTTTTGTATGGTTTCGCGGGCTATGTGACATCAGAGCTCGTAACTGGGAGTACATCGATCTAGTACGAGTTCACGGGTGGGAAGTCACGGGTTTGACTGCCGTTCCAGTGCACTTTCACGGGTATAAGGTTGGAAAAAGACGGGTTACAGGTTGCCTGGAACGCGGCATAATGCTGCGTCCCAATTCGCATACTATCCGTCCTAAATAGTATTAAAAAATAGAATTAGTACGTCCCAAATCGTAGTATGTTGAAATGAGTGTTCCAAAGAGACCCGGATGGTCTACTATATCCGGTCAGGATCGATGCACACTCTAACGGCTGATATTGCCCACAACCCATCGCGCGTTGGACGAGGATTCGGTTAGAACTACAAACACGAGTGAAAAGTGTTAAACAACTACAGACATGGAGGACACGCGAGTCCGGTGGTTGTGCAGAGAGGTTTAGATAAAGGGGTTTGAGTGATTAATTATCAGTATCTAACCTGCCGAAAATTGATTTATTCAATGTTGTCCACATTATATTGCATCTGCAGCAGGTTTGTGAACTTTTGCAAAGATACGTTTAGCCATTAACTTTTAAATGCATCATTGCATTCAAATTGCAAACACACGAGGAGAGTCTCCGCATCTGAAAGACCCATGACTGGCAGATGAACATTTCTCTCCGAAATGGTAACAAATGATATTAGATTGAATGGAGGATTTTAACTGTGACGAGAGGATTGACAGGGCAGTTTACGGTGATAGGATGCACGCGACAGAGCTGTCCGTTAAAGATGATGAAGTAGTGTGTCCCAAAGCTTGCTTACTCTTTTGATATACACTCAAAAGTATGTACTTCTTTTTCACAAAAAGAGTACATACTTTTAGGGCGTAGTAGTATAAGTAGCCGAATTGGGACCAAGGGGGTAATCCATCGACCGGAAGTTGAAGCCGGCCGGGTCCCGCCATCTTGTAGCAGAACTTCACTTGCGTTAGCATTTCCATTGACTCCCATTCATTTTGGCGTCACTTTGACAGCGAATAACTTTACATCTGAGGCGTTTAAAGACTCCATTTGTCCATTATTTATTTCTAAAGAAACACGACAATGTATACAGAGCTCCATTACCTTCTATGTTACATTATGGCCCCGTAGAAACAGATATTGTAAAAATAGGCTAACGATTGCGTCATAACCACTCGACTCTCTGTCGCGCATGTACAGAAATTACCGTACAGACAGGAGGAGAAGCTCGCAGGCAATCGGGGGGACGTCCCGTTAAGGGAGAAGCTCATAGATAATGAGTCCATAAAAGCAACGGAATACTTACTCCTGCTCACTCACGCCAAAGAACTCTTTGCTCAAGTTCCCCGTCTCTGCAAGATTAACGTTGGCAATTTTCACGCACAGCTACTAGAAGATTAACGCCTGTCAGACAGGTTGCTCACGTCATCAAGCTTAGTTTGAGTCAGTTTGAGTCGGTTTGAGTCTGCGTGTCAGGAACGGAAGTGCTCAAAAATCGCTAAAAATGGGCTTCAACTGATTTCCAATGAGATGGCTCTGTCCACTTCTTATACTGTCTATGATTGGGACGCAGCCTAAGACAAAGGAAACAGGAAACTGACAGTGAACAAACTAAAAGTTCATGAAAATGAAACTAACACAACATAATTGTGACAGACTAAAGCCATATTTTTGGTTTATTTTATTATTAAATTTTTTTTTACAGCATTATTTTAGCATTATTTAGATATTATTGTAGTATTTATTAATGTTTTGAATCAGCATTTATTTTTATATTTTCAGGTCATATATTCAAGGCAACATTTCAAATGTTTTGTCTTTATTTTAAGTTACTTTTTCTGTTTAATTCAGCTGTATTCCAATTAACAAAAAATGTTTTTTTATATATTGACAGCATCAAAAATGGAACTATCCTTTTTGTAAGGAATAATTGACAAAAGGCAGTTGAATTATAAAAAAAAATGCATACCTGAGGTGGTAAAGTTGCCACGACTTGCGTAGCGTTTCTAAAAGCCTAGCTGTAAGTTTAACTGCTTCAAGAACAGCGACGTTACTACCCCGCCGCAGGGAAATGATATGTAGCTTTTCAGTTGCAAAACTATGTTACTGTTAAAGTCACGAGACAGCGCTGACAACAAGTTTGTTTGTGTATGTTTCCATGTGTGTGTCTGTACTACTGTGTGAGTTTGCATGGGAAAGAGAGCGGGAGTGTGCTTTACATAGATAATACAAGGTAATTTAGTTGGAAAAACATGGAAATAGTTTGTAATATTTATCCTGCTGTCTGTTAGATTTATTTGCTTGGTCAGTGTCATTGTGGGTTTTAGTTCTTTTGCTGTTGTAGGCTATAAGGACCTTTTGAACTAACTGAAATCATTTGGCGAAAAGTGATATGGAACTGGTCGAGACCTGCCCTGACCTACTTAAGCTGTGAGTTTCCTGGAAAATAATTGTACACCGTAGAATGTTCATCAACCAATCAGAATTGTCAGAGCCGATAGCCTAATTGGCAGTGCTGTGACATGTAGTGACCTATGGCTAAGCCACGCCCTCAAACGCGATGAGCCAATCAGTGCGCATAGCTAACCCAATACACTCGGACATTCTCTGCTTCCACGTCCATTGAAATGCATTGCAGTTAGTCAGTTTTCATTCGTTTTTATATGTTTCTTCTTGTCATGATTTTAAGTTTAAAATGGTCAAATGGTGTGCATGGGGCACATGCAACTCCGACACTCGGTATCCCGAGAGGCTGGGCGACGGTGTGTATTTTTTACCCTTTCCCAAGCCACATCTCATCCGAGATAAGTCGTATCTGCTCTGGATTAAGTTATGCGGTAACGTTAGACCACAACACCAACTAAACGTGGATAAATTAAACAAGAATTAAACAAGGATGTCTACATCTGTTCTAAGTCAACAACGTATTTGAAGTTTTGAACGTTATCTTTAACATCTCTAACGTAACGTTAGCTTCTAGCTGTGTTGTACATCATGTCACTTAGCTTCATTAACGTATATAAACGTATGTAAATAACCGAGATAACAAATGTTAGCAATGTTGTGCTGAAAGATTCATGTAAATACTGCAGTGCATGAACAATGCTGATCCTCTATCTTGTTGTCTGAGATGGTGATGGCAACGAGATGCCGTTTATCACGTTTACACTGTGACCTGTACATTTTTGCCTGGAGCTGAAGCTTTTCATCGACCTTCTCAACAATAAAATTATTAATATAACCCTCCAATGCATAGTTAATGCCCTTTTAGTGACTTCGAGATGATATATAATCTTTCTTTCTCCAAAAATCATCAATTGCCTCCCGTGAAATGTCTCCTACTGTGACAGCGCCTGTCACCGAATGTTGACTGTTTATCCGAGTGAGTGGAGGGGGCGTGGCTTAGCCATAGGTAAATTGCGCTTTGGGCGACCCGAGTTGGAATCACGGCTTGAGGTCCTTTCCTGATCCCACCCCCCTCTCTTTCCCACTTTGTTTCCTGTCCTCTCTCCAACTGAATAAAGGCAAAAATGCCAAAGAAATACATCTTACAACAAAAAAACAATCAAAATCAAACATTCAACATACCATATGTTCTGCTCTTCTTCATTATTCCACCACCGACCAATTGGGCATCATTGTGTAGGAAGACAAGGAAAACTCTTTCCTGCTTGGCTTTATTTTGTGTCTCTTGTTGGGGTCAAGCGGGTCAAAATGCACTTAGCTTGACAGCTATTTACAATTTGCTGTCTCATTGACAAACGCACTGGTTTGTGGTTTTAACTAGTCTCTCTAGTCTGCGTCACAGACATTTCTAGCAATTATGTGATTATGGCATCCAGAATGGATTGGGTCCTGTGCTAAATTTGGACCATCTGGCTACATATTTATAGGCCCTGTTCCCACACAATCAGGCATATATTTACATGTTAACCTAATTATATGGCGACTTGTTTTGTGGTCATCAGAGTAGCCCAGAATTTCCTGCCTTTGACGTCAATGCCGTTTGATTCCTATACACATATGTTTGCATGGTTGCATCTTCATAACAGACAAGATTTAGAGATTCAACCCACAAATGGGGCAAGATCTTTAAAAAAACTGTATGTTTCTAAAATAGAAGTGAACTGCTCTGTGAAGTGGGTGAAATGACTGATGAACACTCTCTTAAACTGTGCAGATAGGAATTTCTCCTAGAGACAGAACAGTGTCACAGAAAGTCTTTCTGCTTTGCTGTTTAAAACAGGGTTCCTATGTAGAATGGAATTAGTTTTTAGTCATTTCCAAATCTGAAAAAAAAGAGACAAAGTCTGGAAAAATATTTGTGTTCTGAGACTATTGGCTGGGTTTTGTGACGTCAGAAACACCAGCGTCTTTGAAACTGTCTTTGGTTCACTGCAGTTTTAAGGAGAAAATACTCAGCAATGGTGTTGACTTATGAATTTGCACATGATTTTGTCCTAAAGCATATAAAAACACCACGCTGACATACAAAGAACATTAAAAAATTGATTAAAAAACGCATTTAATATTTAAAATGTATGCAGTCAGTGAAAATGAGAATGTGTATCAAACATAACCCTGTATTTTAGCATTGCAGTTTTAATAAAATTCTGCACATTTAACTCTAGATTTGATGTTAATTTATTTGTATGAGCTACAGTACCTTGCTACAATATTCCTACTTTTCAAACATTCATATTAGACAGTATTGTGCTCTGGAACAGTAACTTGAAGGTGGTTGTACCAGAGAATTAGTCTGAGCTCATATTCCTGCCCCTATTCTGCACATGGATGTCATCTAAGCCCTGTTTAATCTTAAATTGCATCACTTCCTGCAAGGTTCCTCCTAGGCCTGTCGCGATAGTCGATAAATCAATTAATCGCACGATAAAAAAAATAAGCTCGATTATTTTTACGGACGCGATAATTTCCATTTGCATGCTTGTTTGTTTTCCTCGTGTCTCTCTCTCTCTCTCTCTCTACCAAAGAGACTGGATGACAACTCTCGGTTTCTTAGCATGAACTAGAGCTTAGATTCTCTGCCCGAGCCCGAGCCCGAACTTGACCCGACCCGGCCCGACACTATCCTCGGGCCGGGCCCTTGATCTAGAGACGTGCACTCCCAACGCAATAGAGTACGGCGCGGCACTAGATTTGATGGCCGGGCGCGGGCGGTTATGCACTCACTCTGTGTGTGCGGGCTGCGGGAGAATAAAACGATTCGCGGGACTCCCGCAAACTAGAAATATCTATGAATAAAACATATAAAAACGAATAGATTTTTATTCATTTGTTGCAGAAAAGCATCAAGAACAACTAAAACAAAACGATTTACAGGCCAGAGTTTCTATTCATAACATGTTTGCAGCGATGAGCGATGTAGCCAATCACAGACATATGTGTTGACTTCTTGAACGCAATGGCCAATCAGAAGCATTTAAGATAGACTCCCCTCACCGCTCAAAACTGACTTTTTGTTCAGTGCTGAATTCTGTATGCTGGCAAATCCTCGAATTATAACAAACAAAGTGTGGATATTATGAAAGATTTATTGTGCAGTCAGCTTCATTGATAATAACAGAGATGTGTGAGATCGCGATGAACTGTCTGCTTTTTAGGAATTATTAAGCGAGCGCACTTTGCGCACATTCATTCATGCCAAACCATGCACGCAGTAGCTGCTTGCTTTTATGTTAAATTAACACTGGTTTGTGTGTTAATGCTTTAATAACAAATCATTTAGGGTAGGGTCGGGTTTTGTTTACATCCATTTTATTTATTGTTTTTGGTATTTATTCAAGTGCATTTTTTGTTAGCAGAGACATTGCTTTTATTGTTTTTGGTTGTTTTGTTCATTTATTGTGGATATTTAAAATGTTTCCATTTTCAGTGTTAAATAGTCTTTAGAAATAAAAGTTTATTGATCTTTGAAAAGGTGTACCTGCATTATTATGCCATTATCATTATTTTAGATGTAAATGGTCTCGGAACGACAATATTATCGTTTATCGCAATAATTTCTTGGACAATTTATCGTCCAGCAAAATTTGTTATCGTGACAGGCCTACATGTTCCTGTCCTTTCTGCCTCTGTCAGTGTGCTGTCCGAGCTGCTACCGAGGGTCGGATTCTGGTGTTGGAGGGGCTGGAGAAGGCAGAGAGGAATGTGTTGCCAGTTCTCAATAACCTGCTTGAGAATCGAGAGATGCAGCTGGAAGATGGACGCTTCCTCATGTCAGCACAGCGCTACGACAAACTCCTGGAGGTGAGGACAACCCTACAGGATCTGTCCTGTGACTGATGCTTCATGAAAGAGACGTCGATAACACTTTACAACAACTTAACATTTACATTGTCATTATGCAGTACATACGCAAACCACAACATTAACGTTTTGTAACACCTGGTGGCTCAATTATAAACATTTACTAGTTTTATATATATATATATATATTTACCATATGTATATAATTTTGTTTTTGTTTGTTTTAATTGGCCAAGAAATTGTGATTTATTTTATATTTTATTTTAATGTTTTGTTTTATTTATTTATTTATTCCAAGAAATTGTGACTTATTTTATATTTTATTTTAATGTTTTGCTTTGTTTTTATTTATTTATTTATTTATTTATTTTTAAATATAATAAAATAATTTCATTATTAAATTTTTATTTTATTTTATTAAAAAATAATAAAATACAATTATTTTATTTTATATTATCTTATTTTCAAAATATACTATGTAAATAACGTTTTATTTACCTGTCTCTACTGTTTGCTATGCTTGTGTTGGCCTGATAGGAGCACACTAAAGAGGAGATGGACGCATGGAAGATTGTTCGTGTGAGTGAGGATTTTCGAGTCATTGCTCTCGGCCTGCCGGTCCCCCGATACAAAGGAAACCCACTGGATCCTCCGCTTCGCTCCCGCTTCCAGGCCAGAGACATCTACTACCTTCCCTTCAAGGTGCTACATGCGTTATGAATTAATCCTGCATTTGATAGATGTGTATTACCAAAAGTGTCCTAAGGTTTTTTTTTGTTTTGTTGTTTGTTTTTTAAAGGACCAGCTAGAGCATCTGTACAGAATTGGACCAAATGTGCCTCCTGAAAGGTACAGCACTTTTCAGACATGGATTTTTCATTGGCTATGTTGCAAACTGAATGTTGAAACAATTTCCCTCCATCTTAGGGTTTCCCAGCTCTTGTCTTTCGCCACTACTCTTTGTTCTCAAGAGTCTGCCAGCTTAAACCTGCCTGATTTCCCTGTGGACAATCTCCCATCAGCCCTCACAGTTCTGGTGAGTAGCAGATCGCGTGAAGTATTATACATAACAGTTAAGGGGGAAGTGTGACATTTCTGGAATTCTGAAAACAAGGCTAATTTTAAAATGTTTGACATTAAGAACAATTATTGTTGTGATGTGATTGTTCTGAAATCTAATTTATAGGCAAGGCAGTACTATGCACTTTATTGACATCTATGGTTCCATGAAAAACCTTTAACATCCATGGAACCTTTCCATGCCACAAAAGGATCTTTATGGTGGAAAAAGGGTTATTTTAGATTGTTAAAGTATTCTTTGCACTAAGATTTTTTTTTCTTCTTTTATTTAAGAACTGTTAATTGTAAGAACCTTTATTTTTAAGTGTGCAGGGACAAGAACTGTTGTTCCAGATTATATATGAGTCTCATATGAGTAAATGAGAAGCAGGATTCTGGACCTTTGATTATGCTAGTGGAAAAGGTATACGAGCACCAATCTACTTTGTCACAAAACGTCACAGTTGACGATAAGGGTTTTAAGCATTCCCGTACATTCCAGGTACATCACATTCATTGTGTAGATATTGTTGAAGGTCATTTGTATCTATTGCAGAACCGGTTCCCCATGCTGTCAGCGCAGCAGCTGGTCCAGAGGCTTTACCCATACCAGGCCATGCTGGGGAAGGAAGGCCGCACCGCCGTAGAAGGGGTGCTCAGTGTAAGGTCCTTTCTCACTCTTACCCAAAATAATAATAATAATAATGGGGTTGTGTAGCCTAGTAGCTTAAAATCTGAGCTGTAAACTGGTGTATACACATATACAGCTTGAATACTGTATGTATTCAGTTATCACTAATAGAGACTCTCTTCTCAGAGGTTTGAATTGACTGATGAGAGCACAAAGCCTTCTCCGACTGCAGTGGTGAACGTTGAGATTTTGAGTGGAGATCATGCAGAACAGGCAGCCGTCACGCTCAACATCGCCAACCAGAACACCACCTTTCAGGTCAGGACACAGCGATGGTGGTAAAGTGCTGTTTTAGGGAAATATCTCTTGAATTACAGTGTTGCCAAAAGTACTGACTTGACAGTGAAAAATGTGACGCTTTGACACTGTTGAGCGGAATCGTAATCACCTCTGATTGGCCATTTTGTTCACGTGCCCATCGGATATGTCTGTGATTGGCTACAATGATCAACGATCAACCGCTCCCGTGTGTATCTGTAAGCGCACGGTGAAGAGTGTCATTGATGTAGATTTATAACATGTTTTTGAAGCGCTGATCTTTGTAGCCAATCACAGACATATTTGATGAGTGCGTGAGTACAATGGGCAATCAGAGGTGTTTACGATTCCGCTCATAGCGTCACATTTTTAAAATTTCAGTACCGACTTGGTACCGAAGTCGCTACTAAAGTAATAAAACTAACTGATGGCATCCACAGGGTCAGCCACGTGTCACTGTAGCTAAGAGCTATAAGATAATGCTTTATTTGGAAATGTGAATTAGATGAACCATTTCTTCCCTCGAAAGGAAATGCTGTGGTTTCTCGTCAGGTTCCTTCTGGGACGCGGCCGATTCGCCCACCCAACAGCAGTCCCGCGTTCATCGGCACCCCCACACACGACCGCCTGCTGGCTGAGATGATGCAGTCCCACCTCGTCAAAGACATGTGTCTGATCGGAGCCAAGGTACACAGGCAACTTCCTGTGGCCACCCTCTTGGAGCAAATGCACTATGAACTAGAAAGTTGATGTGTGTCGAACAAGAACAATAGCTCACTATTCACACTGCCTGTTAAGGTAATGCAGGAAGATCATCAGGGTCTTCTGTGTGTGCGTCATGGGTTGTGTTCTTATTTAAGAGGTTCTGAGTAAGATTAGATCAGATGAACAATGTAAATCATATGCTCGTGTAGCCTTGTGGTTTGGCTAATGCCGTTTCTTTTTTTCTTCTTTTTTCAGGGTTGTGGCAAATCCATGATTGCGAGAGAGTTTGCTGAAATGCTGGGCTACAGCATTGAACCAATTATGCTTTATCAGGTAATGTCTACGCATGAGAAAATAATAAAAACTAATCAGTCCCAAGAAGACAAATTGGTAACATTTGTTTAGAGGAATATGTTCTGGGGTCAATACAAGTTTCAAGTTAAGCTCTATGCGACAGATGCTATCAATTACAACAGAAAAGGGTTGTGAATCTTATTTCAGCTGTTGACAAAATCGTAGTTTAATTTATTCTACCGGTAGACGATCTGTTATTTTCTGGGGTATTGTGTCACAAACGCTGTCAGTAGAACTTAACTTGTATTGATCCTAAAATGTTACTTTAAAGGGATAGTTTACCCAAAAATGAAAACGAGCCCATGATTTACTCACCCTCAAGTCATCCTAGATGTACACATATGACATTTTTCTTTCAGACGAATTCAATTGGAGTTATATTAAAAAATGTCCAGGCTCTTCCAAGCTTTACAATGGCAGTGAATGGCTGTTTCTGTTTTGAAGTCCATAAAAGTGCATCTATCCATCATAAAAATTCTCCACACGGCTCCGGGGAGTTAATAAAGCCCTTCTCAAGTGAAGTGATGCGTTTGTGTAAGAAAAATATTCACATTTAAAACTTTAGAAAGTAAAATAACTAGCTTCCAGCCAAACGAACATACGGATTCGACTTAAGTCCAAACGCAACTTATGCGAGTAATGCGACGTACTGCTGATATTTACGCTACGCCATGACGCACTACGCTACTTCCCACGTCACAAGTTGCGCAAGTAGTATGTTCGTTTGGCCGCAAGCTAGAATTTTGCTTTGTAACATGTTAAATATGGATATTTTTCTTACACAAACGCATCGCTTGGCTTCAGAAGGCCTTTATTAACCCCCCCGGAGCTGTGTGGAGCACTTTTATCATGGATAGATTTCTATGGACTACACGATTCACTCAATCTTTCAATCAGAATAACTTTCATGAGGGGAAAATATATATGTATACTACCGGGGGTCAGGGAATGTGGAAATACTGGATGTACCTTTAACCCAGAATATTCCTCTCTTCTGTTTTGGTCTTTGAGTTTGCTTTCGCATCACATGAGCACGGTTTTGTGTTTGCTCACTTGTGTGCAGCTGTGGAAAGTGAGGTTTGTTGAGGAAAGCTCAGTGTTGTCCTGGGCATCAGCACACAGAGCCAGAGGTTATGCACCACAGGGGTCACAGAGTTTCCATCAGCAATCATTGGTGTTTTTAATATTTGTGATTCTTGTAAGACCACATAAACCATTTTTGAGCTGCAGCCCTTAAATAGCCATTATGTTCTTGGGTTGTTTCTATTTTAGGATCAGAGTCATGGACTGTCCTTGATCTCCCCCAGTTATCATTAACAGCATTGGCCCTATTCTGCTTGTCAGAACACAACGGCTCAGTTCCAAAATCTACTGAGCTGATAGTATTTTACAGTAAAATTACATATAATGCGATGTTAAACCATTTCAAGTTTTTCATGATATATGGTAAAATAACTTAAAATTAACAAATACTTTTTTTTTTCTTTACAGTGTTGTGGTAAACTTAGTGAAAGAATTCTTCAAAATGGTTGACAATTGAATTTTGGTTATTCAATTCTGTGAAGTACAAATGACAATTTGTATTTTACCCAATTACTTTACTATTTCACATGGTTTCTGTGTGTTTTTTACGCATTAATGGAAGTGAAAGTGACGTGAAGGCCAAGTATGGTAACCCATACTTGAAATTTGACCTTATCCAAGTTAGTGCACACACATAGGAGTAGTGAACACACACACACACGCACAAGCAGTGGGCAGCCATTTTTGCTGAGGCGCCCGGGGAGCGATTGGGGTTTAGATGCCCCCGATAGTCATTTTCTGAATCGCATTGAGAATCGAACCTGCAACCTACCAGTCTTACTCTCTAACCAATAGGCCACGGCTGCTCCAGAGTATCACATTGTTAGCTTAGCAACATGTTACTGCCTGTGTAGTGATGCTGCCTATGTAGACAGCAGGGCAGCTCACTAGATTTTGAGGAATGATGGAATAAAAATTGCTCGATTTGTGTTCCACAATAGTCGTACAAGTTTGGAGAGACCTAAAGATGTTTTGGATTAACTTTTCCTTTAATGTTTTGAGTAAAAAGACGACAATGCACACTGAGACTTCATCTGAAATGATGTGAAGAGCTCTTGCTGTGTGACCAGCGTCCGGGTGCTTTTCACACCAGCTGAGAGGCCCGTTAGCATCTGGGTCTTATCGCAGCATGCTCGTGTTTTGATGCAACTCATACAGACTCTGAAGAGCCGCTTAAAACAGAGAGTAAACATTAGCACCGCAGGTAATAAACCGTTGCGTGCATGTCTGTGTTTGTACTGGAATGTCGGGAATTCCTTTGGCTCAGTGAGAATAGAGCAGGAAAGGGAAGCTGTTTGTGCATCATGCTTAAGTTATTTTTGCCCGGTGAGAGCAGGAGGTCATAGTGTATGGGGAAAAGAGGAATTTTGTAGCGCACTTCATCTTTTTAGCCCTCTGAAGCCCTTTTTATGAACTCGTACGGGCCACGGCTCATCCCCGATGACATAGTGTTTTCAGTTGTGGAAAAAAAACTACGTCACGGCCCAGAAAAAGGCTTGGCACTCGCTTTGACGAGCAATGATGTTTTGCGTCCTGTGTTTCCTCTTGTTATGATAGTTTTGTTCTCCTTGTGTAGATTCACCTTTAGATAACTTTTCAACGTTTTCCTTGCCTTAAAAGTTCATGCTAATTTTCCTCAAACAACCTGGCAAACAGTCGTAGAGGAAAAGTTCAGCTGATCTTATTTCCACGCTCAAGGCTTTCTAAATTAATTTCAGTGTATAATAACATAAATTAAATGTGATCTTTATGATACTTTATATAGGTGAAATTGGAGTTGAAAATTGTATGTTTGAACATGGTTGAGGCTATTTTCTTCTGCTCACCAGGGCTACATTTATTTAATCAAAAATACAGTAAAAACAGTATAATTATGAAATATTAGTTGTGTCCTAAAGACGGTTCACTCCCATTGCTTATGAATGGGAGAAAATGCAACGTGCAATATGGCAGAATATAGCCAAGCGCTGATTGGAAAAGTCATTGCAGCTGTCATTAGAAGCATCATTTCCCATAGAAACCTGAGACTCGTGCTTATGACTGCACATGCTCATTGGCTGGTCTATAATTAAAGCTGCGACAGTTAAGTGCAAGAAGTGTCCAACATGCCACACTTGGGTTTTTTCCGGGGCATCATCCGGGTATTTAAAGTGTACTTTTTCTATTTTAAATTTTTTGTGTGAACACCACTTACACTATGTATACTCCAAAACAGTATAGAATAGTGCGTGAGTACTCTAGTTGTGACACACTCTATTGTTTTGCATTTTAATATATTTAAAAATATAAATTATTGGTATTAACAATGTTCAAAACAGTTGTGCTGTTTAGAGGGGTCATATGATGCTATTTTCAAAGATCATTATTTTGTGTATTGGGTGTAATAGAATATGTTAACATGATTTAATGTTCAAACTATTCACATTATCGTAGCTCCTTTATGCTCCGTCTTTCTAAAACACGTCGATTTCTACAAAGCCACTCCTTCCGAAAAGCATAGTGTGCTCTGATTGGCCAGCTGACCCAATGCGTTGTGATTGGCCGAACACTTCAAACGTGTGTCGGAAATGTAACGCCCCTTCCCATAATCGCGAGCTTCAGCTTCCAAAGCAATTATAAAGACCAGTTAATAATGTTGTCAGTTTTACCATATCAGTTTTCATTCTGAAAATGCAGATGACCAAGCAGATACTCGTGTGTATTTGCAGTACACAAGCCTCGGAGAACAGTGGATACTACAGTATGTTTGTAAACGTAAATCCATCTCTGCACTTTTGATCGTAAGAACGACAAACAATATGCATTAACAATATGCTACACTGCACAAAACTCTACATTTGAACAGGCAATAGCTAATACTTTAACAGATGATTAAACATCCTTCCAGGCTCTGAATCAGAAGCTCCAGATTGCCTTAGCAAAGTTGAAATTTTCCCTTTTTTTATTTTTAGAAATGCACAGCCGGTCTTGTACTCTCCCAGGTTTCAGGAAACTGTTCTCCGTAAAATGCGCTGCACACACACAAACATTTGGGTTGTACTGTTCTGGAACAGTGTTATAAATAAATCTTAACCACTGATTCCTAATGGCGTCCACTTTCAATAGGCCAAATAAAGTGCTGCTTTTGCTTTCACATAGACACACACAGCGTCTCACGACATGGCGGTGACAATGCATTTGGGTGGCATTATGCAAATATTTCCACCTAGTGATGTAGGTTGGCGAGGGAGAATTCAATCGAAGTGTTTTAGCTTGGTCTGAATATGCCTTCTCTTTTAGATAGAATAAAAAAAAAATTGTGGGAGACTTTGAGCTTTGTAACTTTGCAGATCTTATACATGAACAAACAGCTACATAACACACTAAAGAAAAAGGAAAACATGAAAGCGCATCATATGACCCCTATAATATTTTTGTGGAAATCATGATTTTTTTTTTTTTTTTTTCAGGATTATTTGATAAATAGAAAGTTCAGAAGAACCAAATCTTTTGTAGCATTATAAATGTCTTCGCTTTCACTTTTGATTGATTTAATGCATCCTTCCTGAAAAAAAAAAAAAAAAAAAATCTATATAGTATGTACATTGTGTATATAGGTAGCATATATATTATATTGGGCACTATGGTCCAAGGATGTGAGATAATTTTTTAATAAACTTAAACACAAAACTGGAACAAACCAGAAAATCCTTTGTACAAAAATGATTGAACATTTGACACAATATTTATTTAAAATGATCTGATATATTGATCTGAAACTACTTGAGATCATGGCCCTTTTGATTTCATCTTGAGTCATTATATTTGTGTTATTGTACAGTCGATGTGAAGCCCTTGAGTGTGAAATGCTGCCCTCCGATCACTGTGACTCCACGTGAAGCTGTACTCAAATGCAAATGTTAAAACCCAGCCCACACACACACTTCTGTCCTTCTTTCACCCCTACCCTCTCTGTCACTGCACTACAGGATACAGAAAATGACAGGTGTTGCCTCTCTGTCTCTCTCTCTCTCTCTCTCTCTCTCTCTCTCTCTCTCTCTCTGTGTGTGGTAGGATATGACAGCGCGGGACCTGCTCCAGCAGAGGTACACCCTGCCTAATGGAGACACAGCCTGGAGGGCATCCCCGCTGGTCACTGCTGCTCAGGAGGGCAAGCTGGTGCTGCTGGACGGCATCCATCGGGTCAACCTGGGCACTCTGGCTGTGCTGTCCAGGTCAGTCTCAACCCCAACCGCCTCCATTTAGAGGCTTACATCATGTCCTAACCCTGAATGATGCAATCATTTTTATTGGCCGTCATCCAGAATGGTCCAAAATATTGTTGTTGTTGTTATTATTACTATTATTATTATTCATAATGTTGTTATTATTATTGTTGTTGTTGTTGTTATTAATTTAAATATTAATTATATTCAATACATATTTTTTATTATTTTTAATTACTACAACTGATAATAATAATAATAATTCAAATATTCATAACAAGAAATTATTATTATTAGTAGTAATAGTAATTTATTGATAAAATGAAAATAATAATAATACTTATTATTATTATTATTATTATTATAACTAATATAATAATTATTACTACTGCTGTTACTTTTGTTATTACTACTACTAATATAATATAAATTATTATTAATAATAATAATAATATTTATTTATATATAATAGTATTTATTTGTTATAATAATAATAATAATAATAGGTGGACAAACAACTAGAAATTATTTTGCACAATATTTTTTAAATACTTTTTTATACTTTTGTTTCTGGTATTTTTGGTAGAATGTTATTTATTTATTTTTTATCTGAGAACACTCTTGGTGTGAAAATCCCAACACTGCTGTTTCTGTGCTTGTGATCTTCACTTTAGAGCAGATTGCTGATCTTCACTCACCTCTTGTTGTTCTTGATTGGTTGGGTGATTAATCTGCCCTGTCTTCTGTCTCAGGTTACTGCATGACCGAGAGCTGGCTCTGTATGACGGGACTCGACTGCTCAGGTGGGACCGTTACCAGACTCTAAAAGAGGAACTGAAGCTCACTGACCAGGAGCTGCAAGACAGGTAATAATCTTGTTGCAAAAAACGGCATAATTGTCATAAAAATGACACATAAATATCATTCTATTTTCTTCTGGTTATTTTTAATGAATATTCAATATAAATAGCATATAGTGTTTCTGGTTATGGAACCAAACATTTTTATATTATCAAGAATGTCTAAATAAACACAGTAAAAATAAATTATTAAAGAGTTAGTTCAGTTCACCATTTACTTCAGTTCACTATCTCGCGTCCATCTAGGGGTGGTGATGGCGCAGTGGATAAGACACATGCCTTTGGTGTGAGAGACCCGGGTTCGAATCCACTGTGAGACACCAATGTGTCCCTGAGCAAGACACTTAACCCCTAGTTGCTCCAGAGGCGTGCGACCTCTGACATATATAGCAATTGTAAGTCACTTTGGATAAAAGCGTCAGCTAAATGAATATAAAAAATATATAAATAAATCTTCGGAAAACACATATTAAGATATATTTAATATTCTCTCAACAGTTTTGTCCATCAATTGAAAGTGCATACAACCAAAACTTTCAAGCTTCAAAAGTTAAGTAATCCAAATGAATCGAGCGCTTGTATCAAAGTGTTTTGAAGAGATGCAATTTTCAGATTTGTTTGTAAAATATAAGAATATATCATCATGAAATCTCATTATCAAAGTATCGTTTTAATTATTTATTTATTTCATTTTAATGGTTTTGCTATATGAAATAAATGTATGTAAATATATTAACTATTCCTGTATCTCCAAAAAACAACAACAAAAAAAACGGTGCGAATAAGCTGAAAGATCCATTTAAGTTGGATACACGCATAATGGTCTTAGGAATGGAACAAGGCTCTCATTAATTTGTAAACGTTTTTATGTCCAACTGAGATAATGCTTTTCAGAAGTGTGCCGTAGAAATTAAGTACTTACATGGGACTAGTTTTCTATTTAGTGTATAGTTTCGCAATACGACAGACCATTCGAAAGGGAACCCAGCACTTATCAGTACCGTTTCTCATGAGAGCTGCCTTCCATCTATACTATCCTTCCATCTATACATTCGTCGCTGTGACAACTGCACTTACAGAAGGGAACACGTGCTGTGGCTGTGCAGTGTGCCACAATCATGGAACAGAATAGAAATCTCACACCAATCAACACCTGTATGTGTGCACAGCGTCTCATGGGGGAGATTATTTAGCACATTCATAGTAGACCTTTCTTTGTATGAACCGTCTCCAAGCAATCAGATGATAATGGCATATCCAATGTATTTCAATTCAGTTTTGAAAACTTTGTCTATCACATAGTGATTGAAATCTGTCCGAGGTTAGAGCTAACAAGCAACATCAAAACATTCATAAAAAAAACACATATAAAAATATAGCTAAAATCAGAGACTACATTCAAACTGTCAGTCCAAATCTGATCATTTGTGTATGTGATTGGAATCCGATCTAAATTAATGATGACTGTCCACACAGTGTATCGCATCAGTTCTGATTTGTGCTCTTTTGTTTTCCGGAATATCTGCATTGGTTTCTATGACACACTGAACCCGGTAAATTACCGTAAAATTAAATTACCAGATTGATTTTTCCAGACAAATGTCCATCTACTGCATGTTTACATAGAAAAACAATTAAAAGCAGTGGAGCTTACTGTAAACGGCTCCAATAAAGCTTTATTATTGGCCCAAAGCAAACTTCTTAAGTCAACATTCTGACTTTCTGACCTGTACGTGCTCATACCGGTAATCCTTTTCTTTTCCTTTCCTTTTCTACTGTTTAGAGACACACATCCTTTCCTTTTCTACTGTTTAGAGACACACGATCTCTAAACAGTAATTCACATGTATTAACCTTTATTTAACCAGGCAAGTCACTTAAAGGGACTATATATAACTTTTTCCCCAAAATAAACGTAACAATAGCCTTTTTATTTTACCATTTATGACTCAAACATCTCCTGTTGAGCATACTGACACCTTGTCCGCTCACAGTGGGTGCACCTATAAGCCTGTATCCTATTTTTCCTATTTTCTGTCGGGTCGGATTTTTCCCGCGCTGTCGGCGGATGTGACGTCAAGCGCGTTCATGTTAAACGTTTCAGATCACTCTGCCACCACCGCTTGCCAGCACTTATCTCAAACAATTATGTATTTGACTGTTCTTACCTCTGTAAACATAATGTTGACCTCCTTGCAGCAGATGACTTGTGAACTGTGCACGTACGAGAGCGAGCAGAAAGGAAGAGCAGTTCTGTTTTTTGGCCACAGGTGTCAGTCGCGAGTTTAAATTTCAGAAAAACGCATATAGCCTCTTTAAGAAAAAGTTCTTATTTTCAACAACAGCCTGGCAGGAGAGACTTTTCAATCTCCTGAAAGTTGTACAAACATGCATTACTATACACACACAAATACATTCATTAAAAACATTTACAGGCCGTGATAAAAACACTCCCTAGTAGTTTGCAGAGATTGAAATATATGTCTCTAATTTCCATGTCTTTTGTACCATTTGGAGCAGCAAAACCAAAAGCGGAACGACCATAAACAATTTTCTTCCTAGGGATAATTAAATGAATATGATTAGATGATCTGGTTAAAACATGAGGTTGCAGCAACTCTTGAAGATATATGGCTAACAAACCTAATAGGACTTTATAAAAAAAAATACACTAGTGTATTTCCCATCTAATATGTAATGACGTCCACTTTAAAAGGGAATACAGTTCACAGTGATGTGTTCTGTAAGATGTATTAGTAATCAGTCTAATAGATGCATGAGATAATACATCTAATTGTTCTAGAACATTCCTATTCACTTCATCACCTTAGTCAAACAACGGTAAAATAGTGGTTTAAACAAGATATTTCTTGGCTGATGTAGTGAACGTAGATCTATTTCGATTTATAAAACGGATAGTTCCGGTCCTTGATTCTGATTGGTTGAGCCGCGTTTGAAGCCGTTGTAAATTACTCAACAAACAAACATACACCTGTGACCGCATTACATTAGTATTACTGCGCACCTGCCATTTGTGATTCTTTGTTGCTGCATGTGTTGCTTAGCAACATCTTTGGAACTACATTGCTTGGCGGAGGAATAAATGTGCTATTATGTTATATTTTTTATTGCTGGTGTTTATTTTATGAATAAAATAAATATTAAAATGAATATTTTTTATGGAGTATCCGTTTTATAAAAGCAATAAGCCCCTTGAAGCTGTGTTTCACAGTGAATTAAGAACAGCTAAGGGGGTTTTAGGCACTCCGCTCCGTGTCGTGCCTAACAACGCTCCTTAGCTGTTTTAAATTCACTGTAAAACACGGCTTCGCAGGACTTATTGCTAATAAGAAACCAAGTGTAGGTTTAACTTTCTTTTGAATATTGATTATATGATTATCATAGCTATCCAGCCAAATTCCAAGATATTTATATGAAGAGACCACTTAAAGTTTTACCCCATTTCGGGATGTAATATCATACATGGTTGGTTCTTTCCGAACCACATTACCTTCGTTTGTGGGCTATTCAAGACTAATATAAATCATTAAAAGTTTCTTGAATACTATTAAAACTAGCCTGTTTTAAAACTTCATCATATGATGATCCTATATAGAGTAAAGCATGGTATTATCTGCGTATAGGTGAATATAGGTTTTCTCACTACAGATAGTCTGGTAAACACTATTAATATAAACTGAAAACAGGGTTGAAGCTAACTCAGAGCCTTGAGGAACCCCTTTCTTATTTGTTAATAGCTCAGATAGTTGTTGTTCAATCTTTACATGTTGGGATCTACTAAATAGATAATTAGAGAACCAAGATAAAGTTAAATTAGATGCGCCAATAGCAATACTACATAATCTGGATAACACAATAGAGTGATCAACTGTATCAAAAGCTTTCGCAAGATCAATAAAAATTGCTGCACAAAATTGTTGTGTATCTAAAGCATTATAAATATCGTTCATAACTTTTACAGCTGCTGTAATGCAACTAAATGATGAATGAAAACCAGATTGAGCATCAGATATGTTACATTTATTAAGAAACCCTAATAATTGCTTATTAATTAATTACTTTTGCAACACAAGGCAAACTGAAATTGGCCTATGTGAATTTGGATACATTTTATCACCATTCTTATAAACGGGATATCTCTGCAGTATATATATATACACTCACCGCCCACTTTATTAGGTACCCCATGCTAGTAACGGGTTGGACCCCCTTTTGCCTTCAGAACTGCCTCAATTCTTCGTGGCATAGATTCAACAAGGTGCTGGAAGCATTCCTCAGGGAGTTTGGTCCATATTGACATGATGGCATCACACAGTTGCCGCAGATTTGTCGGCTGCACATCCATGATGCGAATCTCCCGTTCCACCACATCCCAAAGATGCTCTATTGGGTTGAGATCTGGTGACTGTGGAGGCCATTTTAGTACAGTGAACTCATTGTCATGTTCAAGAAACCAATTTGAAATGATTAGAGCTTTGTGACATGGTGGAAGTAGCCATCAGAGGATGGGTACATGGTGGCCATAAAGGGATGGACATGGTCAGAAACAATGCTCAGGTAGGCCGTGGCATTTAAACGATGCCCAATTGGCACTAAGGGGCCTAAAGTGTGCCAGGAAAACATCCCCCACACCATTACACCACCACCACCAGCCTGCACAGTGGTAACAAGGCATGATGGTTCCATGTTCTCATTCTGTTTACGCCAAATTCTGACTCTAACATCTGAATGTCTCAACAGAAATCGAGACTCATCAGACCAGGCAACATTTTTCCAGTCTTCAACTGTTCAATTTTGGTGAGCTCTTGCAAATTGTAGCCTCTTTTTCCTATTTGTAGTGGAGATGAGTGGTACCTGGTGGAGTCTTCTGCTGTTGTAGCCCTTCCGCCTCAAGGTTGTGCGTGTTGTGGCTTCACAAATGCTTTGCTGCATACCTCGGTTGTAACGAGTGGTTATTTCAGTCACTGTTGCCCTTCTATCAGCTCGAACCAGTCTGGCCATTCTCCTCTGACCTCTGGCATCAACAAGGCATTTCCGCCCACAGAACTGCCGCTCACTGGATGTTTTTTCTTTTTCGGACCATTCTCTGTAAACCCTAGAGATGGTTGTGCGTGAAAATCCCAGTAGATTAGCAGTTTCTGAAATACTCAGACCAGCCCTTCTGGCACCAACAATCATGCCACGTTCAAAGTCACTCAAATCAACTTTCTTCCCCATACTGATGCTCGGTTTGAACTGCAGGAGATTGTCTTGACCATGTCTACATGCCTAAATGCACTGAGTTGCCGCCATGTGATTGGCTGCTTAGAAATTAAGTGTTAACGAGCAGTTGGACAGGTGTACCTAATAAAGTGGGCGGTGAGTGTATATACACTGTAGATAAATGTAAAACATATATGTTAGACATTCTGCTATAATAGGTCCACCAACTTTAAATAAGAATGGGTCCAAAATATCTAGACCAGCAGGTTTTTTTTAGTTAAGTTTATAAAATTCAAACCAAACCTGTGACTTAGTAACTGGTTGTAAGGAAAAACTAAAAGGTAATGAACATTTTTTTGTGTGTGTGTCTTCATTTTTTTTTACTCTGCTTAGAAACATGATTCTCGAATAAATTACTCGCTCTAATAAAATGTTTGTTTAAAAGATCTGCTAATTTAGCTTTGTCTGTAACAACAATATCTTTGTTGTAAACTTTGTTGTAAACACAATAAATATGTTTTTTTTTAAGTGAAGCAGGCCCTTGTGTTAATACCAATTTATTCTCTAGTTCTTTTACAGTATTCCAAAATGTTCTTGAATTTGAGTAACTATTAGAGAATTGCTTTCTATAGTACTTTCTATAATTCCGATGTTGTCTAAAAGAAATCCAGTCAGTCTCAGATTTACTCCAAAGCACATTTTTCTGTTGTAGGTCCCTATTTATCCTTGGACTAGAGCGATTTTTATGGCGAATAGGTTTTAGAGGGGCATATTTATTAATGACAGCAGCTAAATCACGTAAAAAAAAAAAGCTTGCTCATTAAAATTTTTAAAAGAACGTTTCAATCAAATCACACTAGGTTGTCTGTGTGTACACTTTTCCCGGACACATGCTACAAAGCAATGATCACTGATATCACTACAGAAAACATCAGATTGATATCAGTCTGGGGTATTTGTTCAAATTACATCTAAAAGACTATCATTTCCTAAACATTTACTATCATACCTAGCAGGCTTACTAATAATCTGTGTGAGATTTAAAGAATCAAATTGGAGCAGAACACGATCAGGAGGATTTGGCATCGGTTTAAATCACCCATTAATATAAATTTGGAATTAGTATAAGAGCTAAGAATTCACCAGTAAAGATTGCATGTGTGAAAGGTGCTAACGTGTGGCCGTGGAGCTGGACTACATCTAATGAAGCAGAGCAGTAGGAGGTTGCCATGCTTGACCTTATTCCTTGCTGCTGTCTCTGCCGGTCTTTAAATTCAAAGAGGTGTGTGGACCACGGATATGCCTCCATTATACAATCATTTTCTGCATGACATGCACACAACACAAGTTGGTTTCTGCAATGACATCTGATGTGTTTGCGTTTTACATGGAAAAAAAGTGACTAGCAAAAAAGCTACGTGAAATCCTATCAGAGTAATCGTACTGAAATGGACTTCCAGAAATGAGATTTGAATAGGATTTCAAACCACACATGAATGTGTCTTGGAACGGATTTGTAAAAATCGTGTTTCATGTGAATTATTATTTTTCTGCCGTCCACATGTTGGTTAATATTTGATGTGCTTTCAGATCACTCAATAAGTCAATATTTCACGTCCAGTTCTCTGTCTCAGTTAGCCTGAAGCAACCGCAGTCATGAATGAATGAGTGTTGTGATGGCTCACACACACCTCACGGACAAAGCCACATGGGAGGTGTTGATTAACTTCCCGTGACATCATCTCTATAGAGAGACACTATCACAGACCAACAAGCTTTTTGACAGCGAGTCTAGACCATGCGTCCATGTCTGTGAGAAACACTGAGTTACGATGAGATGCATTTCAGGCCATGACAATGGCCGCTTTCATCTCAGGACCGCAATAACAGGAAACAGCACACCAGACGGTCCAGCTCAATTTAATCCGAGGGCTGATTTTATAGGTTTTGTCAGTTAGCACCATGACACTTGCTGTTTATTCCAGTCTGTCCTTACTAGTCTTCAGATGTGTAATTTTTAAAGTGGCTGAGAAATTTTACACTACAATATTATGTTGCTATGGAGCATCATCTCATAGTTACTGTAATAAACTAAAGTTTTTACAGTTCCAGTCTTATTTTTATAAGATAATAACACTGAGTATGACTTTTATTTTTAAATACAGTATACGGTATCGTTTGAGCACTCTTGTAGCCTTTTCAGATCTGTTTTTTTTTTTTTCTTTTTTTTTTTGGGAACCTCCATGATGTTGGACAAAAATAAACATTCTGTCATCATTTACTCACCCTTGAACCAAACCTTTTTGACTGGGCAACACAAAAGATGTTTTGAAGGAAAAAGGTCAATGGGGGTACAGAAAAAATTAATTTATCCATGTTTGAAACAACTTGAGGGTGAGTAAATGATGACAATTTTTTCTTTTTTAAGTGAACTATTCGGGTAGCAAGTTATTTTACCTGTGAACACCTTTGTTGACTGGTTTCCCCTCAGACGCAGTGCTTTAAAGTCTTGTGTGTGGTTCACAAAATGCCCACAACATTTATCGTTGAATCCGATATTGCAAAACCGATATCAGATTATGTAAAAATGCTTAAATATTGGGGAAAATATCGGTTAAACCGATCATAGGTCGATCTCTACATTTGACTGTTTCTGTAAAATGATTATTATTAAAATGATTATTACTTTTTATTTTACAGTACAATCATATCATTATTATAGTTACATTTTGTAATGATTTCATTTTTATAATTGAATTAAAAAATGTATTTAATAATAATAATAATAATAGTAATAGTTGTTGTTGTATAGTCAACAACAATGTAAATGTGTCCTGAGACAACTATTAGTTTTATTATAATTTGTATATTTAAAAAAATACTTTTTCATCTCTTTCCTCATGCTAAAATCCGTATTTTAACATAAAGTTCTGCTTTAGGGTGTTCATATGAGTTTGCATCCCTGTTAGGAAGACTTTAAATATAGCACATGAATCCTATGAATCCAGAGTTATTTATGGTACCATTGCATTATTTCTTACACTTGAAAGCCTGAGTTTCCATTAATTGCGATCACTTAAAAGAGTGACCAGCGCTGTCTTTAGCATTTCTTCTTTTGTGTTCCAAGAAAATCATATAGGTTTGAAACAGCATGAAAGTGAGTACGCCAATCAGCGTTTCTTGTCTGTTGGTTGTCCAGAATAATCAGCAATCAACTTTTGAGTAGGTGATTCATCGTCCTACAATTTGAAAGTCTGTGCCTCATAGACTAACTAAATCTATGGAGGGTGTTTAGGAGACTCGATCCCAACCAGCAAAAATGTAAACAGAAAATGTAAAAATAAAAGCTAATTAAAAATAGGCCTATATATATATACAGTGCTGGTCAGAATTTTTTGCCCCCTTTGTAAATATGATCAAAGATGGCTGTAAAAAATAAATCTGCATTGTTAATCCTTTTGATATTTTATTAAAAAAAATTGCAAAAATCTAACCTTTCATTGAAGTAAAAGAATTGAAAGTGGGGGGGAAATCACATTATGATATAAATGTTTTTCTCCAAAACACTTTGGGAACAATTATTTGCCCCCTTTTATTAAATACTTTTTGCAACCTCCTTTTTCCAAGATAACAGCTCTGAGTCTTCTTCCTATAATGCCTGATGAGTTCGGCGAACAACTGACAAGAGATCAGAGGCCATTCCTCCATACAGAATCTCTCCAGATCCTTCAGATTCCCAGATCCATGTTGGCACTTCGTCTCTTCAGTTCAGCCCACTCATTTTCTATAGGGTTCAGGTCTGGGACGGCCATTGCAGATGCTTGGTGTTGTGCTCAGTGACACATTTTTGTTTTGATTTTGATGGTTTTTTTGGATCACTGTCCTGATGGAAGATCCAAACATGGCCCATTATAAGATTTCTAGCAGAGGTTGTCAGGTTTTGTTTTTATATCTGTTGGTATTTGATCGAATCCATGATGCCATGTATCTGAACAAGATGTCCAGGACCTCTGACAGAAAATTAGGCCCACAGCATTGAAGATACAGCAGAGTATTTCATTTTACACATGGGGTACTCTTTTATCCCTGTGGGCTGAACTGAAGAGAAGCAGCGCCAACATGGATCTGGGAATCTGAAGGATCTGGAGAGATTCTGTATGGAGGAATGGTCTCTGATCTCTTGTCAGGTGTTCTCCGAACTCATCAGGCATTATAGGAGAAGACTCAGAGCTGTTATCTTGGAAAAAAGAGGTTGCAAAAAGTATTTAATAAAAGGGGTTTTGGAGACATTTTTTTTCCCCCACTTTGAATTATTTTACTTCAATAAAAGGTTAGATTTTTGCAAAAAAATTAATGAAATATCGAAAGGATAAACAATGCAGATCTATTTTTTACAGCCATATTTGATCATATTTAACAAGGGGGCAAATAATTCTGACCAGCACTGTGTATATATATACATTAGTGCTGTCAAACGATTAAAATATTTAATCGTGATTAATCGCATTAATGTCATAGTTAACTCGCGATTAATCGCACATTTTTATCTATTCTAAATGTCTTTTGATTTCTTTTTGTCCCATTCTTTTTTCTCATTTTAATGCTCTTATCAACATGGAAAAGTGGATCACTTTTCTCACAGGGGGCGGAGAATTCGCCGGGTTTAAAATGGGTTTGCGTTAAAGCCGTTAATAACGCATTTAACTGACAGCCCTAATATATATATATACTATAATAGTGTCTCAATTATACTAAAATAACACTGTCCTGAAATATTTTCTAAGGCTTCATTTTCCATCGTTAGTAAATTTCTCATGGATGGACCATTAGATGACATGGTTTTATTGTAATCATAACCATAGATAAACAACACCTGGTCAGTGAAATTACACATCTGTGAGTGTGTTGGTGAAGAAATCAGTGCTGTTATATGTATATTTGTGTCCTGCTGGTGGAGCCCCACCTAGACGTGTAGGAAGGATGTTTGTGGTGGCGCGTCTGAGGTTGAAATAAAGCCACTTCCTCTTCCTGTGTTTCTAGTCGATGTCTCAGACTTCACTTGTGGTCTCTTCATGTGGTTCCAATACTGCTCCTAATTATCGAGCCTCTGTTTCTGTCGGCCTCAGGCTCACATACACCCTCCTCACTGCTCAGGCCTATTAATGACGCCTCTGAAAGTCACACTTTGCTTGGCTGCGTGGGCAGGGCTGGAGCCTTTGACCTCCTGAGGTCAACACTGAATAGGGCTCTCACAGAATTAACTATTCTTAGTATCTGGGTCTGTCTTTCCATTTCACTCTCAGGCTTTTTGTGTTGCATGAACAGTTTCAGCATCACAAAACATCTCTTGTCCATGCAAATTGTTTAAAGCAAATTGGTTCTCAACTGGATTTATACTGGTACAAATATGCAAAATGCACGTCATTAAAAGGTCATTAATATCTAGTAATATTAACGTCAAACCTGGCGAAATGGGTCTTGATGCACCATATTTGAACATAAATGACCACGAATTGAACATAAATACAGATTTTACAGTGGATAATAACTTAAGTCTGTTATTTCCTCACACAAACCTATTATATGGCTTAAGTAGATGTAGTCACATGGAATTCACTCTTTTGTTTTGTAGCTTAACATGGCAGCCCCTGGTCACTTAACCTTGTTTGGATAAATGGTGTTTCTTATAGGTTTCTCAGTAACACATTCAGTCTTATAAGCAAAGATTATAGCAGTGCACCTGTCTATGATTGTTGCTAACAAGTGGTACATTCACTAATGATGTGTAAATGTAAGAAAGTGGAGCTGGTGTCTTTGAAACCAGGGACATGGACTTGGAAGGCAGGAAGGTGTTGCTAGGCAACAGGAGGCAGTTGATCTGATGAAGATCTAAAATGGTGTGATAATGAAGAATCTCGATCGCTCTCGCTGTCAGTAGGTGTATCTCTGCATTTCATGCAGTGTGCTTCACTGTTTATAAATAGACGGAGCTGTCCAGTGGGATTAGGTGGCGATGCAGCTCGAGCACGAGCTATTGTCAGGGATACAATATCAGTGTGCCAGAGATCAGCTCCATATCCTATTCACTTTGACAGATGAATGGACTGGCTTCACCTCATCTTGTTCTCATATCGTCATCAGTGATCAGGTGCCTTTGGTTATGCCAAACCCTGAACATATCATAATCATAATAACAAAGATTGACAGTCACCGTGGCTAATGATAGTTTTCAGATCACCTGCTCGTCATGTTGCTCCATTGTCAAGTCACCTTTATTTATATACCGCTTTTCACAATACAGATTGTTTCAAAGCAGCTTTACATTGTCTTTATATTTTGTATTTGTAATAACAGTGAGAGAGGTTCAAAGTTGGCCGTTGTCACTGTCGGAAAATTATCGCAGGCTATTTTTGGTCCGTGTCAGAAGTTTAGCATGATCATCTCACAGGGTGTTTGCTGCTACGACCTACGTCTATTGACTAGCCAATAAAAATGCATCATGAAATTGCGTATTGATCAAAACGTAAACTACTTATTTCAAGCTTCATTTGTAAGATCGGCATGCCAAGTTGGCCTCTTTTCCCTATATGACCTCGTCCATATTCTCATCTTTTGCTTCCTCCTCTTTTCTTCAGCTCACATAAAGTCACAATTGCCAAAGTGCGATTCACCTTGCTCTATTTGTTTACCACTAGCGCATTCTTCTATACTAACTTGCGTTGTAGCCTACGATTCAATCGCACAGTCTGTGACAGGCATAATTTTTGGATCCCTCAGAAGGATACACTACCATTCAAAAGGTTGGGGTCGTAGGATATTTTTTATGTTTTTAAGAGAAGTCCCTATGCTCAATAAGGCTGCATTTATTTATTTAGAAATATAGTAAAAACAGTAATACTGTGAAATATTATTACAATTTAAAATAACTGTTGTCTATTTTAATATATTTTAAAATGCCTGAGATGCAAAGCTGAATTTTCAACATAATTACTCCAGTCTTCTGTGTCACATGATCCTTCGGAAATCATTCTAATATGATGATTTGCTGCTCAAGATAAATTTAGTATAATCAACAATGAAACCGGTTGTGGTACTTAACATTTCTGTGGAAACCGTGATACATTTTTGATGCCTTTGATGAATAGAAAGTTCAAAAGAACAACAGAAACGTATCAATGTTGTCCTACGACTTCATTAGAAAGCTTCGCTATTGAATCGCTACATTATATTTCTCAGCAGCAATGGGGGTAACTGCTGTCTTTGAAGTAATTAAACATACAGCTTCATTGTTAATAAAGACAGACGCACTGACGTAGGTAATTCACACATGCTTCTCTCTCTCTCTCTCTCTCTCTCTCTCTCTCTCTCTCTCTCTCTCTCTCTCTCTCTCTCTCTCTCAATAATTAATTCAGATAAATGCTGTAATTCATTCATTCAAATAAATATACACTCACCTAAAGGATTATTAGGAACACCTGTTCAATTTCTCATTAATGCAATTATCTAATCAACCAATCACATGGCAGTTGCTTCAATGCATTTAGGGGTCTGGTCCTGGTCAAGACAATCTCCTGAACTCCAAACTGAATGTCAGAATGGGAAAGAAAGGTGATTTAAGCAATTTTGAGCGTGGCATGGTTGTTGGTGCCAGACGGGCCGGTCTGAGTATTTCACAATCTGTTCAGTTACTGGGATTTTCACGCACAACCATTTCTAGGGTTTACAAAGAATGGTGTGAAAAGGGAAAAACATCCAGTATGCGGCAGTCCTGTGGGCAAAAATGCCTTGTTGATGCTAGAGGTCAGAGGAGAATGGGCCGACTGATTCAAGCTGATAGAAGAGCAACTTTGACTGAAATAACCACTCGTTACAACCGAGGTATGCAGCAAAGATTTGTGAAGCCACAACACGCACAACCTTGAGGCGGATGGGCAACAACAGCAGAAGACCCCACCGGGTACCACACATCTCCACTACAAATAGGAAAAAGAGGCTACAATTTGCAAGAGCTCACCAAAATTGGACAGTTGAAGACTGGAAAAATCTTGCCTGGTCTGATGAGTCTCGATTTCTGTTGAGACATTCAGATGGTAGAGTCAGAATTTGGCGTAAACAGAATGAGGACATGGATCCATCATGCCTTGTTACCACTGTGCAGGCTGGTGGTGGTGGTGTAATGGTGTGGGGGATGTTTTCTTGGCACACTTTAGGCCCCTTAGTGCCAATTGGGCATCGTTTAAATGCCACGGCCTACCTGAGCATTGTTTCTGACCATGTCCATCCCTTTATGGCCACCATGTACCCATCCTCTGATGGCTACTTCCAGCAGGATAATGCACCATGTCACAAAGCTCCAATCATTTCAAATTGGTTTCTTGAACATGACAATGAGTTCACTGTACTAAAATGGCCCCCACAGTCACCAGATCTCAACCCAATAGAGCATCTTTGGGATGTGGTGGAACGGGAGCTTCGTGCCCTGGATGTGCATCCCACAAATCTCCATCAACTGCAAGATGCTATCCTATCAATATGGGCCAACATTTCTAAAGAATGCTTTCAGCACCTTGTTGAATCAATGCCACGTAGAATTAAGACGAAAGGGGGTCAAACACAGTATTAGTATGGTGTTCCTAATAATCCTTTAGGTGAGTGTAATCTTACAGCACTACTTTATCTCTGTGTCGGATTTAAAACAGGCAGAATGTTAGATCTTACATGGCGTAACTGCCTAAAATAACCATAATTTGTATCCTTCCGGTCAAATATTGCTCTGCAAACATCAATAACAGCGTTAACTTGTCACTGCTGGCAAATGACCATGGTTTAAGCAGGATAATCCACAGCCAGCTCAGCTGTGCATTAATCGATTTGAGTACACTCTTCTTTAGTTCTTTGTTTCCACGTTGTGAATTAGAATACTTTAATGCTTTGGTAGCTGTGGGATAAACCTCTGTCTGAGCATTAAAATTGTTGATTTTTTGTATTACTATTCCAGTATGTATCACGAATTGATAAAGAGACTGTGCTTGATGTAAATAAGAAACCAGTTATAACTGCTATCTTCTCCACAGATCCATCTTCCCAATCCACCCGTCATTCAGGATCATCGCCCTAGCCGAGCCTCCTCAGGTCGGGAGCGCCACTCAGCAGTGGCTCGGCCCAGAGATTCTCACCATGTTTCTCTTTCACACCATCAAACCACTGGCCAAGGCAGAGGAAACGGCCATTCTCCAGGGCATGGTCAGTCACATCACCTTCAGACTAATTTCAATAGTGTGGTGTTTGATTAAATATGCTTGCTTACACCCAACATGTTTACGCACTGCATCACTTGTTGAATCAAATGCAATTTTAGCTCTGACCCTTTCTTTCTAGGTTTGAGTTTTGCGTGATGTCTTTTTTTATAACAGATCCCAAATGTTCCCAAAGAAGCAGTGGAGCAGCTGCAACACCTGACTCACAGCCTGAGAAAATCCAACGATCCAACGGTGAGCCGATGAACCAATGTTTGGTCCCTAAATCCTTTAACAAAAGCAGAGGCTGGAATTAATTCCTTCACCACATACATGGAGCAAAGAGAGATTGTGGCCCAATTCTTGACTCCAGTGGTCAAAGAGCAGACTCATATAGAGAGACAGGAGTTTCTTATCAGCACATTTGTTAAGGGTTTGTTATAAAACACCACATATGGTTTCTTGTTTAGTAACTGCTTACTCTGCTGTTTACTAGTGTTTTCTGTCCCAGAAACCCTAAATATCCTGTTGTATTAGAGCACAATAGTGATTGTCCTACTTTTTCAGTAGACTTGGTTCATATTTTTTCCCCATTATAGGGGTTTTGTTCTGTGGTTTGTGTTGTTTTTGATTCTGTGAGATGAAATGTTAATGTTCTTTGGTGTTTTTGTGCCATGTCCAGGCCCTGTCCCTTGCTTCTTCATTGTCCACCAGGCAGCTGCTGAGAATCTGTCGGCGTCTTTCTCAGTATCCACAGGAGAGTGTTGCTCACGCTGTTAACAAAGCCTGTCTGTCCAGGTAGACAAACTCAAACTCATTCATGTTGCACCGCATTAAAAGAAGGCTCTGACTAGAAGCTATTTCCTTTGTGCGTCACTGCCATCAAACGAGAGCATGGATGTGGATGAATTAATAGAGAGCTGTTTGCTCAAATTTGGCTTTCTTTAGGACAGTACCTTTAATATCGGGGCCTTATGTCCGATTAAAGCATCCTCTGTGGCAATCATGCTGCAAAATGGGCTGATGGCACAATATACGGCTCAGTGTGCATTGTCCTATATACTAAGTTTAATTATTCATAAAAAAAAAAAGATTGGTACAGTAAAACGTGCTCAAAATTTGGATTTTCGTTATTGTTCAATATAAAATTTTGTGATTTTGCAAATTTAGATTTTGTTATGGCAGTACCTCTAGTATAAAGGCCTTATGTCCGCTTTAAATCATTGCCTGTGGCTGCCGAGAAAGTGTGCAGCCAAATGGTCTGATGGCACAATAGGCGGCTCGGTGTGCATTGTCCTATATGTTAAGTTCAATGGTTAATGAAAAAAGATTGGAACAGTAATAAGAGTTGGATTTTGTTAGAGTAGTTTGTCTTGTACGAGGCTACATCTTTGCTTGTCACTTACTGATGCCTGCGCCTCCCCTTTATATAACGCGACTCTCCCTAAATTCTGTATTTCTCCGCCACCTACAATGATGTGTTAAATACAACAAAGTGTTTTAATAAAGGGTGAATTGATCTTGAGAAATATTTTTACTGTACCAATATTTTTAAATTTGGCCGTTTAAGTTTTATATGGGACAATAAAAACATACTGCCCTAATGAAATAAAAATGTAGCGTTTTTTTAAATAATTTTTTGTACCAATCTTTTTTTATGAACCATTAAACTTGGCATATAGGACGATGCACACTGAGCCGCATATTGCGCCATCAGGCCGTGGTGTGGTTTTTTGGCCGCCAAAGTGGACATAAGGCCTTGAAATATGACATACTGCCCGAATGAAAGCCAACATTTTTAGCACTTTTTACTGTACCAGTCTTTTTTATGGACCCTTGAAAGTGGCAAATAGGACAGTGCACACAGCCGTATTTCGTCATCAGCCCATTTCGTGGTGCGGTTTGCAAAGGTCCGTACTACATCAAACTCTACACCAAAATGAATCACACTGATGTAAATGTCGAAATGACCATCATTCTGGTATTCACAAATTGATGTTAAGGATTTTATAAGGATGCATTGTTATAGTGTAAAATCCTCATGCAGACTTGAAGTGAATGGGCCTTTAGAGCTTAAAAGTGAAATGTGTAATTTATTTGCCACTAGTGGCTTCAGACTGGATATGACATAGCAGCAAAAACATGAGTTTGACTGTCTGTTATCAACCAACGGCAAACGCGAATCTTGCTTTAAAATATATATTTTTTTCTGTATTATGTTTGATGCTAAGAATGACACACTACACACTGCAATGACTGGGTAAAGTTGATTTGAAATGCATAAAGATTGAATTCTTTTTGTAGGTTTCTGCCCAGTCTGGCTCGCTCGTCTCTTCAGAAGAGTCTTATGAACTGCTCAATAGAGGATCAGCCTGACCCAGCATCAGAACAGAACCACCTCTACACCTGTGAGTTACAGTACAACACCAGTTCAGACCAGGGCTAAGCAAAAGTCAGAGTTACTATTATAGTCCATAAGATCCACAGGATGTTGAATTATAATACTGAGAAATTCAACTTGATACAATAGAGGGATTTCAGTAGTCCATGTAAACATATGTAATTAACTGGGTTTTGTAAACACAAAATCATTAATTATGACTCATTTTGACTTTATTCTCATATATGAAGAATACGTTTTGCCAGTCTTAAAGGGATAGTTCACTTTGAAATTAATTTTTGATATGTTTTAGCTTACCTCAAGGGCATCCAAGATGTAGGTGTCTTTGTGTCCACAGTATTTTCAATTTTGATATTTTTAGGTCAAACCTTTCTTGTCTGTCAGTCATATAATGCAGGTCTATGGTCACCACCTCAAAGAGCATGCACAGAGAAGTCCAAATTAAACATGATTTAATGACTCGTAAATGTAAGTACACATTGATGGCCTAAGACACGAAACGAGCAGTTTGTGTGAGAAAACGGAACAGTATTTATATCGTTTTTACCTCTTGTAAACACAGCCACGTCCAAGTGATCTGAGGGCGCGAGCGGTTCGGTCTTTTCCGGAAAGCGCTGGAAGTGATCTCTTGCGCGTGTATGTCACTCATTGTTTACACAGAGCAGAGATTGTAGGTAAGACGGCTAATTAAAAGGGTTCTAATTTGCGCTTATCCGGGATGTTTAAACCGTCGTAAAAGAAAACAATTCCAAAAAAATAAAACAATTGTATGAGTGACGTACACGCGCGAGAGATCACTTCCGGTGCTTTCTGGAAAAGACCGAAGCGCTCGCGACCTCAGATCACTTGGACGTGGCTGTGTTTACAAGAGGTAAAAACGATATAAATACTGTTCGTTTTCTCACACAAACCACTCGTTACGTGCAGCACCATGAAATGTCTAGTCTACCACATTGTTTTTAAAATGTGAAAATAAATATTGCCTACATTTGCATCTATTGGTTTAATATCATCTGGATGTTTGGCTACATTTTAAAGACTTTTGGGTAAATTAGAGCATTCTGGAAAATAGCATTCTTCCACCATTGTTAGATTATTAAAAGATAAAAAGAAATTAGATATTAAATATATTCAATACTGCATAACTATTATATAATTATAAATTATTTACACATTTCTATAGGTTTCGTTTCAAACATGAATTATTAATATTATGTAATGTTTAAGGAAATACTCAATTTGTTATGTGTATGATCACATGTTTATGGCCTCAAATGTATTGTCTTTGACTACTTTCAGCAGTTAAATTCCATTTAATTCGACTTCCTTACATTTGAATTCAAATTACAATTCTGCATCTTGCTGAATTTGAAAAGTCCTTCTCAATTCAGTTTTAAATCTCACACAAACCAGGCTCAGTCAGCTTCAGTGGTTCCTCAGTAATTGTAGCCTGCCCTGATATTTGTGTCCCATTTTCACCGCTGTCTGTAAGAGACTGTTTCACAGTCTTCGATGTCAGATGTACAGTACTATGTTGTGTAAAAGTGTAGATGGGAGGAAATAAATTGTCTTTGTGTAGAAAAGAGGCTGGTAGCTGGTCAGTGACATGGCTGGATAGGTAGTCATTGTCTGGTAAAACCTATTTTTTGGAGAATCTCTAATGTTTTCTTTTCATTTCTGCTCTCCCCTGTTAGGCACAGTAAAAGATGGACTTCTGACCATAGGGAACATCTCGGCTCCTGTGTACAGCCCTGATGAGAAGATGAAGGTCCCAGACGTGCTCTTTTATGAGAACGTTCAGGTGAGGTTCTTATCTGCCTATTACCGGAAGACACATTGTCCTCTTCTCTGCTGCCCACAGCGGAATTGTCCAGTACTGCTGTCGTAAATAATTTAGCCTACCGCAGCCTACTGTCGCACGCGCACGCTCGCTGTTTATCCAGCACCGGCTTTGGAATCAACAATGGCCACAGACAATTTGAGGAAGTGGTGGGTGAAGTGACGTATGCCGTAAAGCAGTCGAATTTTGTAGTTCTTTTTGTGCTAGTAAAAGCGATACAGACCACGTCAGGCTATGGCAGACGTGTCATTTAACCTATTGTAAGTCGATGTACCATCACAAGGGTCTTGGAAATATATTATGAAGGTTGAAAAACTACATAGTGTTACTTTAATGGCAAATGTATGCGTTTTCCTATAACAATATAAATACGATTCATCACATAATTACATATTCGAACTAAATAGTATCACCTTTAACTTGCTTATCAGGGTGTTTGTAAGGTTGTTCTTTGTAAAACTGCTTAAAAAATACATTGAATTGAGTGTGCAAACATTTTTATTTGACAGCTGTAATTTCTATTTATAAAAATGTCTAAAATACAAGGAAGGAACGAAGTGAGATAGATACAGTATGAAGATGAAAAAACAGACTGAGAAGATTATCTTATTCGATAAAAATATATGTGCACAGTTTTTGGTGACATTTGCAGTTATATATTATCGCAATACAAAGCATATTGCAAAAATGTAAAAAATCGAAATATCAAAGCATTGTAGAATAGCAGATACACACACGCACATTGTGACCGAACACTAGATGAATTCTGTATTTAAAAAAAAAACATGCAACGTTGCTTGGCAATGAGGCGACGTTGGTCTGGCAGTGAGGAAAGCTCAATCTATCTGTCTAAGCCTTGTAAATCAGCGGAGACTTTTGCTCAAAGGTCAGATCTCAGAGAGGACCCACAAAAGAACATTGGCCAAACACACAGGCACGTTCAAGTACAGCAGGATCTCGGCTGGCCCACAGTGAAACAGGGTGTAATCATATTTCATTATTAGGGATTTCAAGGTCTTCTCGCTGATGTTCAGCATTCAAAGTTAAGTCTCTTATTGCTGAATAAAACCACTGTTTCTCATGCACAACTGCTCATATGTTCAACTAGATAGCGATCAGTTACTTTACATTTGTAAACCCAAACAAAAATGATTCAAATACTCCCCCCATCTGCCACTGTTCAGTCAAAACAATCCAACTCTACACACCAGTCGAGCCATTTCTGGCCAAGTTAGCTGCTCAAATATACAGGTTACAATTCTGAAATGATGTACTTCATCTTCAATGCACAAAGTGTGTATGTTTGTATCACTTAAAAAGAAGAAAATGTTTGAAATATTGGACACAGGGGATAGCAACCATTATTTAGATTAACAAATTAGCAAGTTACTTAATTGGCAACACAAACAACATACAGTTAGACTAATGAACTATATTACTTGGTGGAAAATTGTTTATTATTAATAATAAATACATTTTCTTGTTGAACATTTGTGCATTTCATCAAATAATAGCAATAAGCCACTTAACACTAGGACTCCAGGAATTCTATAACTACTATAATGGCCATAGCAGTCACACTACATTTTAATTATGATTTATGTAAAAATGTATTAGTTAACCAACAACCACTCAGCCTCATCAAGGCTCTGAAGCATGGCTAAAGCCTCTGTGGCAGTCATTCTTCTTGCTGACATTGTTCTGATATTCTCTTTTCAATATTTCAATTTGGTTTTAGCTCGAAGCTAAAGCTAGATTTCAGCTTTGCAATAGACTAAACAAACAACAAGAGAAATTGTTGCTAGTCAACGGTGATGCATCTCCAAGAGCGGGAAAAGGGAGCAACCGACACTCGGTCTGTAATGCATACGGTCAGTATGACTGTTATAGCCATTCAAGGTAGAAATACTCAAAACTCTTTTGTGTCTTGTCATTTTAATAAAATAACAATGATAGAATAAAATATAGACACATTTAGGAAAAGTAAGGGTCCTATAGTTACATGGGTTTTATTTCAACAAAGTTATTACATTGCAAAATTTTAAAACAGTCAAAATGACTGCCTTGGGAGTTCTAGTGTTAAGACTGTGCTACAGTTATGTTACTATGGAACATATCAGTATTAAATGTACATTCAAATATGAATATTATGGTATTTATGACTAGTTTAATGTATATACCGTACACTACCGAAGAAATTAATACTTTTATTCAGCAAGGATGCATCAAATTGATCAAAAGTGGCAGTAAAGATAAATCTAATAAATGCTGTTCTTTTGAACTTTCTATTTATCAAAGAATCCTGAAAAAACGTTTTCCACAAAAATGTTCAGCTGCACAACTGTTTTCAACATAATTATAATGAAAAAAAATAGTTTCTTGAGCAGCAAATCAGCATATTAGAATGATTTTTGAAGGAGTAAGGATGCTGAAAATTTATCTTTGCATTGCAGGAATAAATTACATTTTAAAATATATTAATATTATTTAAAATTTCAGCGATATTTCACAATATTACTGTTTTTACTGTCTTTTTAATCCAATAATTGCCGACTTGGTGAGCCTAAGAGACTTCCCTCAAAAAAACATTTTCTTTTTTAAATCTTTCCGATCCCAAACTTTTAAATGGTAGTATAAATGATCAGTTTAGTGTTATATCATGCAATAATAACAAAATATAAAGTGTTCCCAATAGTAATACTCGATGTTGTCGCAACACTGCATGTGTGGCATTTGGTCTCGCGCTACTGTTGCTCAGTGATGTGAGAAGAGAACGAGGATGACCTAGATATTCCTCTACCCTCCCTTCTGAGGCCCAGAAAGAGGTGGAGGAAAAAAAGTTACTCTTGTCCCACTTTTCAATGACCTGCTTTTTTGTCTTTAGAGCACTAGAAGGAGAAGTGCAGTAGTCCACTGAGGCCACCTCCCAATATGGCAAACTCGTGTGTCCGCCCGCATCGCTCTTTGTATAATGCGTGTATGCAGTAAACGCATCATTCTTATATGACCTTATCGTATTGAAAAAGCACTTTGTGCCTTTGCAGCCTCAGAAATAGAAAATTCAATTCATTGTGCCATAACTGGACCAGAATTCATTTCTGCTCCCATCTATCCATTCAGCTTATGTGTGTCTGTAAAATGTAGGTGACCTTCTCAGATATAATTGATGATTTTCTCATGTGTTTTCATAATTTACCATTGGAGATAGATCAGGTCACATGACTTACGTTGGACCACAAAAGTCTGAGGCCACTTGTGAAAATACATAATTTTTTTTTCATTACAAATTGTAGTACCATGACAAAAAGTTACTAGATTGGTGCAGGTATGACGTCAGAACCAGGAAGTGTAACTCGCTGCTGCTTCCTTCCAAATTTTCCTGTAGGGTTTTATAATGTTTTTTTTCAATGTTTGAGTAAAATAAAGCCTGTAGTAAACATAACTTCACCGTACTTTGATGTTTTGTGCTTCAAAGTTCACTGTACACACTCACACCCCAAGCTGCCTTATCTAGTAACTACTTGAAAACGTACGTGTCAAAATTCGCGTTTGGTTGAATGTGTAATTTACGTTGTAGAACAAAATGTCAAAGTATAGTCAGGTTATGTTTATCAGAGGCTTTATTTTACATATAAATAATAAAAAAACATCTCGATGGAACCAGTGGCGACTTCCATGTTCTGACGTCATACCTGCACCCCTCTATTCCTCCATAAGAAGACTTTTGCTTAAATCACTTGACTGACATATAAAGCTGATAATTTCCAGCATGATTTGAATGTCTGTACAAAGAGTCATGATCAGTGTTACAAATTTTCACTACCATTCAAAAGTTTGGGGTCAGCAAGAATTTTTTTTTTAAAGAAATTAATACTTTTATTATGCAAAGATGTATTACATTGATCAAAAGTGACAGTAGATGCGTATCCATTTATAATGTTATAAAATATTTCAAATAAATGCTGTTTTTGTTTTTTACTTTCTGTTCATCAAAATATACTGACACTTTTTTTATGGTTTAAGCAAAAACAAATTAAGCAGCACAACTGTTTTCAACATTGATAATAATCAGAAATGTTTCTTGAGCAGCAACTCAGTGTATTAGAATCATTTCTGAAGGATCATGTGACACTGAAGACTGGAGTAATGATGCTGAAAATACAGCTTTGCCATCACAGGAATAAAAAAATAAAAAAATTAAATATATTACAATAGAAAACAGTTCTTTTAAATTGTAATAGTATTGTATTTTACTGCATTTTTGATCAAATAAATGCAGCCTTGGTGAGCATTAGATACTTCTTTCAAAAACATAAAAAAAATCTTACCCCAAACATTTGAACCGTAGTGTAATAATTTTACTGGTAACAGAAATAGCAATAATAACCACCTAAAACAGGAAACTAAAACTTTTCATCCTGACAATGGATGATTTTGAGAACCATATAGATCAAATTATACACAGGGTTTAACTAAATAACTCATGTGAAGTGCTTTAACATCCGTTAACACCCTTGCCTTTTAAATCCTTTTAATAGGATTTTTTCCCTTGTAAGTGTTACTGCAACCTGTATTTTTGCTTTAAAAAAAACTGAGGTACAAGTTGGTAATACTTTAAACCATTATTTCACAAAAAGTTACATTGTACCTTGATTGTCCATTTCAATATCTTGTTTTTCAACTTTGTTTCCAGCTTTAAATGACAAAAATCCCAGATTTGGTGTCTCAGACCACCTTGAAAATCTGGAATTTCTGTTATTTAAAGCTTGGGACCCCACTGTATTTAGTACTGGTCTCATTCTTAAATATGTTTTGTCTGTTTGTTCACAGCACATGATGGTCATGCAGGACATGCTGAAGGACTTCCTGTTGGGGGAACACCTTCTTCTTGTGGGCAACCAGGTAATTGAGGATTCCCATCTTTAGGACGTCTGTCCGCTCTGATACTGAGAGCATAGTAGATGTACAGTACACATTCCCAGAGCGGTGGCGTCATGCCATGAAGCACAGCTGCGTTTGTAAAGCATCTGCCCACCAGCTACAGCCTGAACTAGGACTCGGTGTGTCCTACGGCGGCCAGGCACTCGCCCACTGTCTCTACTAGAGACCTGAGGGTGTGGAAAAAGAGTGGGCGTCCGGACTGCTGTCACCTCAGAGTTTAGACAAGTAGATTGATTGACACACAGAACACATAAATATATGTGCTTGACGCACAAAATGAAATAGACCTGTGAATACATGCTTTCCTGTTTAATACACTACCAATCTTTTTTTTTTATGTTTTTGAAATAAGTCTCTTATCCTCACTAAGGCTGCATTTGTTTGATCATAAAATAGAGTAAAACGGTAATATTGTAAAATATTATTACAATTCAAAATTGAATTGTTTTCTATTTGGATGGTAGTAACTGTTTTTATTTGAATATATTTGAAAATGTCATTTGTGATGCAATTTCTCCAGTCTTCAGTGTCATACGATCCTTCAGAAATCATTCTGATATGCTGATTTGCTGCTCAAGAAACATTTATTATTATCAATGTAAAAAACAGTTGTTGCTGCTTAATATTTCTGTCTAAACATGATATATATATATTTTTTTTTTCACGACTCTTTGATAAATATAAAGTTGGAAAGAACTGAATTTAATTGAATAGAAATCTTTTTTAACATCATGAATGTTTTACTGTAATTTTTGATCAATTGAATGCATCCTTGCTGAATTAAAATATAAAAATATATATATATATTACTGACCAACACTATATTACACACACTGAAGCTCGAGTCGCCATTGTCTAGTAATTGTACTCACCAGACTTTTTACATGCAAGAACAGTGCAAATGAAAAAAATCCTATAATATAAAACATCAATTTCAAACATTATTAAAGAGAAGTAAACGGTCTATAATAAAATAAGTACAAATAATTAAACTACAAGCAGTAGCACAAATGAACACAATAGAACAGAAATACAGCTCTGCAGGCAATGAAATATCTGTGCTAAACTTATTTTTCGTCTCACTCAATCACATGCAAGTCAAATCGTACAATTTACTAGCCATTGACTAATTAAAGACATTTGTTGGTGCCTAGCATGAAGTTTGGTCACATATGCGAGTGATTTACTTGCATTGTAGAGGGTTGCTGACACAAATCTTTAAACTCTCAACTACATCTAATTTTGTGTTTGTTTGCCAATGTAGTTTTGCCTGAACTGATATAATAAAACACTGATTTGCTCTATACTTTAGATGTAAAAAAAGAATTAGGTTTTTATTTTGTTTGCAGATTTGTCTGAGCTTCTGTTTTTCATTGAATTAATGTGGATGGCAATTCATACAGTTAAGGATAACAGTATTGCCGTGTCATTATTGATAACATGACGTGAGCTTGGAATACTTGGAATATTGTGCATGAGTAATATAGACTACTTTTATAATATTTAATGGTGCTTTTTTTAGAACTTGACAGTATAAATCACCATCCACTTCCACAAGCTCTGATATTCTGCCTAAAATCTGCTTGACAGATGGAAGAAAGTAATAGAGGGTTGGAAAGACATGAGGATGGGTAGATAATGAATGACACATTTATTTTCATTTATAGGTGATCTGTTCCTTTAACGTGTTCTTACTCTGTTCGCAGGGTGTTGGGAAAAACAAGATTGTTGATCGATTCTTGCATCTCATGAACAGACCGAGAGAATATCTTCAGCTACACAGGTAAAATAAAAGAAGTCCCTTGAGTTATTCTCAAATAAAGCCTTCTCAGAGACGAAGACCTATTATCAGAAACTACTCTCCGCTAGACTCAATTAGAACCTGGTTATGAGGCCACACCGGGAATGACCCACATCCACCTAATGACATTACATGGAGCTTTTCTTCATTAGTGAAGAACTGAGTAATGTAGCCTCTCTGTATATGAATGCAACAGAGGAAAGAGGACACCTTTATTTATCAGACAGATAAACATCTGGACACAGATGCATCATATTATTGTTTTGTTTTGTGTGTTAGAAGGTGAAACTTCCTTTTACATACTGACTGAGTGCCTGATATAAAAAGATCTCCTCTCTAAGGCTTGAGTGAGCTCTTTTAATCCTGATAAATTAGGACACCTGTCGACAGGGCAGAGGGAACTTTAATTGTAGTTTTTCAAAGGCATAAGTACAACTTAAAAGGAGCAGTTCACAAAAGTATGTCTTTCGACAATTCCTCGACAAGATCTGAGCGACTTTGACAAGGGTCCAATTGTTATGGCAAGGCAACTGGGTCAGAGTATCTCTGAAATAGCAAGACTTGTGGATTGCTCTCGGTTAGCGGTGGTGAGAATTTACCGACTTTGGTCAGAGGAGGGATAAAGCACAAACCGGCGACAGGGTGTTGGGCACCAAAGGCTCATCAATGCATGAGGGCAACAATGGCTATCACGTCTGGTCCAAGCCAATTGAAGGTCTATTGTGTCACACAAAATTTTAATTATGGGAGGTTATTAGATTATGGGAGGAATGCGTCACAACACACAGTGAATTAGAATCTGCTGCATGTGGATACTGCCTAGCCATAGATTATGATGACCTCTGTCCACCGTCGTAAGCGCCTACAAAGGGTACGCGGGCATCTGAACTGGACCTTGGAGCAGTAGAAGAAGGTTTTCTTATCACGTGCATGGCAGTTTACCCGGGGAACTGATGGCACCAGGATGCACTGTGGGACATATATGGGATATACAGGGGTTTATCAGTGAAACTGAAACACTGGCCAATATAGTTTTTGGAGGTTTCACGACTATATACAATCTTCACTGATTTTACATTCCATCAGTAAGAGCAGAGTGTGAAGATTGAATTAGCAGAGCAATAGCACAGCTGTACATAAAATATTGCAATCCACACAACATAACGGGAGACGTGATTTCAGAGTTCAAAAGAGGATAAATGTGTTGGTGCTCGTCTCGCTGGCTCATCTGTGACCAGGACAGCAACTCTTTGTGGTTTATCGAGAGCTGTGGGATCCAGGGTAATTTCGGCAAAAAAATATATAAAACCACTGCTGTCCAACTCACTCCAGAATTAAGTGTGCACCTCAACTCTCATGTTGCCTCCAAAACTGTTCATCTGGAGCGCCACAGAGTCCATATTCAAGGTCAGGCTGCTATAGCCAAACCTTTGGTCACTCGTTCCAATGCCAAATGTCGGTTTCAATGGTGCCAACAGTGCAGATCTTGGGCTGTGGACAGACACATGTATTGTTCTCTGATGAGTCCACCTTCACTGTCTTCCCCACATCTGTGTGAGTTACGGTGTGGAGAAGATCCAGAGAGGCTGAACACCTGGACTGTTGCTGCCCAGAGTGAAGCACAGGGTGGATCAGTGATGGTTTGGCCTGCAATATCATGGCATTTCCTTCTGTGCTTGATGGACACGTCGTCACTGCCAAGGACTATCAAACCATTCTGGAGGATAATGTGCACCTAATGTTTCAAACATTGTACCCTGAAGGGGTTGCCATGTATCAGCATTATAACGCACCAATACACAGCGTGTGACAGAATGCTTTGATGAACATGAAAGTGAAGTTGAACATCTCCCATGTCACCAGTCACCAGATCTAAATATTTTTGAGCCACTTTGGGATATTTTAGAGGAGTGAGTCTGGAAACGTTTTCTTCCACCAGCATCACATATGGGCCTGGCAACTGTTCTGGAAGAGGAACGGCTAAAAATCCCTCTGGCCACTGTGAAGGACTTGAATTTGTCATTCTCAAGACGAACTGATGCTGTATTGGCCCCAAAAGGAGGCCCTACGTCATACTAATACATTATTGTGGCCTAAAACCAGGTGTTTCTGTTTCATTCTCCAACCCTTGTATATTTATATTTTAATTGTAATATTTCGCAATATTACTATATACTGGATTTTGACAAATACAGCTCATTGGATAAAAAATTGTGGGAATGCTAAATAAGATGTCACTGTGTCTAACCCATCTATTAGGTGCAGAGGTTGATATAATCTTGGAAGTTTCCTCTTTAAAGTTAAACCAAAGTCAAACTCGCATGCATTACGGCCTGGTTAGCGATTATGGAAATCTTAAATTAGTCTAAAGTAATCACTTCAGGGATTCTCCCTCCCTCTAAGCCTATAGAGATATGTGTCACATTTCAAACCTGCACAAGAACTCGAACACTCTGTCCATCACTCTGAATGTAGGTCAGTTTACTTTATACTTATGTAGGACCCATAAATATGAATCCACATATCATCTCATCCTCTAGAGAAATTAGCTATGATTTACCATTTAGAGTGTATTATTTTTCATGACAAACACAGTCTAAAGCTCTGTTTTTATGCTCAACAGAGACACCACAGTCCAGACTTTAACTCTGCAGCCCTCTGTGAGAGATGGAGTCATCGTCTATGAAGACTCTCCATTGGTCAGTATTCACCACTGACATCATGGCTCTGTTTCAAAACCTAGTGAGCTGCCTACACAGACACAGGTTTACTCTCGACGTTGAGAAGTTCTTCTAAAACTGGTATTTTTGTAGATTTGTTTGATTCCAAGGTCTCTCAAATATGATTAGCTGGATCAGGTGCCTTTAGTTAGGGTTGAAGCTGAACTCCCAGTGTATAGTAAGTGAAATATTAAGTGTGATATTATTTAAAGACAAAAAAAGTAAAAGTCATAATTGGCTTTTATGTTGCCATTGTACCAAGGCAAATTGTTACAATGTATTATCTGTTAAAATGTTTACTTTTTTATTAACTAAATGCAGATTTTTTATTTAAATACTTTAACTTTGACTGCCCTTAAAATGCATTGAGTAGAATTGTTTTTCTATTTTTCTCTCAATTCTTTTCTTCTGACTTTTAGTGACCTGGGGCCTCATGTACAAAGACTTGCGTTGAATTCATACTAAAACATTGCGTACGGACAAAGCTGTAAATGTGCGTACGCACAAAATGAATCTCTGCGTACGAAGGATCCCACGCATATTCTCTTTGTACATCCCAATTAACGTAAAATTGAGCGCACATGCACGAGCACAACGCCCCACCCACTCTCCTACTCCAATTAAATTAATTTAAATATGGTAATTAGTCCAATTTGGCAAAAGAAACCTGCAAGAACATGGCTCAAGCAAGAAACGAAATTTCACTGAAAATGTCTTCTATGTGAATATATAGTAAAGTGTAATTTATTCCTGTGATCAAAGCTGAATTTTCAGCATCATTTCTCCAGTCTTCAGTGTCACATGATCCTTCAGAAATCATTCTAATATGATGATTTGATGATCAAGAAACATTTATGATTATTATCAGTGTTGAAAACAGCTGTGCTTCTGCTTCATATTTTCGTGGAAACCATGATATAGTATTTTCAGGATTCTTTAATGAATAAAAACTTAAATCAAACAGATGTCGAAATCTTATCATCTTTTGTAACATTATAAATGCATTTAGTACTGTCACTTTTACTTGTCACTTCAATGTGTCCTTGCTGAATAAAAATATTACTTTCTTTTTTTTTATCTTTACTGACCGAATTAATTAAGTTTATTTTTTATTCCTAGTTAAGCCAACACTGCCATTGCTAGAGGGGTTGTATCAATTTGGACATGCTTTATATATGTTCTTACTTAATTGCATAATATAATATTTTAATAAAACTCGTGTGACAATAATATGTCAAATAATTTATCAATTAATAATTATAAGCAATATCTGACAGCTGGTGGTGCGATAGAACAATTCGTAGTGTAATGTTTGCCACTTCACTTTATTGCCTCTATGAGTCGCCAACGGACAAAAATCACGACAAATATACGTACGCCAGACATGAAGTTTACTTGGAGGAACGCACATTCTTACGTTAATTTCACTGTTAGTACATCTGGCTGTGAACGTGAAAGCTTGCGTACGCTGTGTTTTTGTGCGTACGCAGTGTTGATACATGAGGCCCCAGGACCCTACAAAGTTTCTTTAAAGGAAAGTCTGTTTGCTCAGCGATCATATTGGCAGAGCCTTCGGGCAGCTATTTTGGGCATGCTAGACCAAGATGAACTAAATCATAATTATTGCTTCTTTCGCTTATAAAAAAAACATTAAAAAGTGTATATTTCAGGTTGTTCCAACCATTGCGCAATACGCGAGTTTCAATTTCTATAGGAACTAAAGCATCTAACAGCAGTTGTAGTGATACAATGACGTTACCATTTGGTGATCGGCTCTTTTGTTCAGAAGGCGGGATTTTCTCCGCCATATTGAAGGTTGCAGTTTCTCCCATTCATACTAATACGAGTGAACCGTCTTTGTGTTACTGTAAACAGACTTTGACCCTGAATTGAAAATCCCGGTTCCAAGAAGACTTTTGGCCAAATGTATCCTGCTTTGAGAAGGCAATCCCAGAATGCACTGCAACATATATTTTGACTTATTAACAACTATTTAAGTTAAGAGTATCATGTTGTTAGCTTAGCAACACAACTAGAGTGCTGTCACATTTACCGTTGCTCTGTGAAATTTCACTGGTCGAAATCCAGTCATTCCAATTGGAATATACGCGATTGTGAGTTTTGCACGATGGCATAAAGTTCTCTATGCAGATTTAGCTCACTTTCAAGTTGCTCACGTCAATTTGCCATGTTGACCAACAGAAAGCCGCTTGGTTTGAAAGTGACTTCTGTGAGAATTGTGCATATACAGTACATCGCTACACTAGTGACAATAGACATGGACCCTTTTTTGTCTGTTTTTAGCGAACTTTTCCTAATGTGATCGCACCTTAACACCCAACTCTATTGGAATCAATTCAGTGTCTTTTATGCTTCACACAAGCAGCTTTAATTTGTATGACCCATGCTGTTTCATTTGACTTATGATGCTGCCTCAAAGATACTTTCCTATGTAGGTAGTGGACAGCAAGGCTTTGTAACAGAGCCCATACTTACTTTTTTATTTGTATTCACACCTACAGTGAGCTCTATCAGTATTTGTGTATGTGATTCATCACCTCAGTGGTTCATAGTGATATTTATACATCTATCAGCAGATGGTCCAGACCACTGCTCAAGCGAGGACAAACACGTTGCCAGCTCAAACCCGGAGGACTCCCCGGCACAGATGAGGGAAAAAGCATTAAAAATGAATGAATGACCTCGAGGACAGTGTGTTATAATCCACCACGCTGCTCGTTTCTGAAGTCGGCCTGTTGTTTTGTTAGCGTGGTGGTGCCATTTAGACACATTGTTTGTGAAGCAGGGTCGCGGGTGTTCTCTACATAAGGCTTTTAACGATGTCTCTGCTCGAAACAAGGTGGATGGAGATGAAAAGCAGGCTGTGACTCGGAGTTTGGCCCCTCAATTAGCACCCAGCGGCAGCTCTCAGGGTATAAATAGTCTTTAGGCTTTGAAGCCCCTTCTGACGCCTCATCTGATATCGATGCTTCCAAATGGTCTCTCATTGTGCCGGTCCAACAGATAAAAGCATCAAGAAAACACCCCTCGTTCTCCCCAAACCACCTTTCAGCTCTGTGTTGTAAATAAGAGGCGATAATGTCAGCTGTACATATCAGATATGATGAAAACACGGCTATAATCTTCAGCTCCCTGTTAACTCTGTTCCTCTTTGCTGTTTTGGAATAAAGAGGATCCATGGTGCAACAGTTCAAATATGGTCAGTCAAAGGAAACCAAGCTGTACCTTCGGGTAATTTGTTTTCATGTTTTTGCCTTCAAAACAGAATTATATTGTAGTGTATTTCTATCTAGTAATACCTATAATAGTGTATTTCTCTGGCACGTGTAGTTAGCCATATTAGTGAACCTATGTCTACACAGAAGAAAGTCCTGCCTATCTGCCCCGGTATGGTTTGTGTCAATCTATTAGTTTGGTTGTTTGATGAGAAAGAGATGAAATGTAGTTGCAATAAATGCTTTAAGAATCCGAACAACTGTAGCAGTGGATTACTATTATTCTGTTTGCGCAAAACTGAGGAATAACGTATGACGGCACGGTTTGATGTTTGGTTAAAAGGGGCGTTTCATTTCCCACCCATGTAGAGAGTGAAAATTCAAGCCGTTTATCCATTTTGGTGTCCGTTTGGTGAATTAGTACAAAGTGTGATGAAAACAAAAATATAATAAAACGACATGAGATTAGTTTATTTATGTTCACGAGAAGGGTCGAATATGTGATAAGTGAATGGTTTCTTAGTTTTCCCATTTTGACGACAAAAACAAGAAAACAAATTATTCGAAGGTACATGGACCAAACCCAAGCTGTTTTGCTCAGTCTGTGACATCTGTATGTTAGTGCCTATTCAGTATGGAATCTTTCCTTATAATCAAAAAAATTATTTCAATTCAGCCAGTCACAATCTGATTCCATTCAGTTAATCTCAATTTTTCTTGAACATCTTAGAAGTTAAAGTGAATTGTTGCCTAATTAAATACAAAGATTATAAAAGTCTTAAAGGTACACTTCTGTTCACATTCGACCGGATTGCTTTCATAGTGAACCGTAGACGCTCATGTGGTCGAATGCATTCGAACAGCCACAAAAGACAGACTACTGTTTTAATGCGTAAACATTATGGGAGGCGTGCTGGCCAGACAGGATTTTTTAAACTTTGGCTGGAGACCCAAGTTTGGGTTGAAGATGAAAAACGGACCAAGCACAATGTTCTCTCACCATTCCTGATTTCTAGGAATGAGACGAACAAGAAGACGCGTTCGGCGTCGTCGTTTCGCGGCTGTCAGAGCAGAAATGAAAGCTACTGTTCTCCATTTCTTTTTTGCATTCATGTGTAAATTGTGTGAGCTTATTTTGTCCATTAGATCGAAAAATCTGAAAAAAGCCCATTCATTTACCCGCCCATAGACCCTCTCCTCAAAGAAATCAGGACAGAAGTGGGAGAAAGTGGACAAAAGAGATTTAAACACCAGGGGTAAACGGGGCAGGTGTAAACTAAACTCATCTTAATATCAGGGTTAAACAGGGCCTTATGCTCACAAAGGCTGTATTTATTTGATAAAAAATGCAGTAAATCAGTAATACTGTGAAATCTGACATTGCTTAACATTATACACTCACCTAAAGGATTAGGAACACCTGTTCAATTTCTCATTAATGCAATTATCTAATCAACCAATCACATGGCAGTTGCTTCAATGCATTTAGGGGTGTGGTCCTGGTCAAGACAATCTCCTGAACTCCAAACTGAATGTCAGAATGGGAAAGAAAGGTGATTTAAGCAATTTTGAGCGTGGCATGGTTGTTGGTGCCAGACGGGCCGGTCTGAGTATTTCACAATCTGCTCAGTTACTGGGATTTTCACGCACAACCATTTCTAGGGTTTACAAAGAATGGTGTGAAAAGGGAAAAACATCCAGTATGCGGCAGTCCTGTGGGCGAAAATGCCTTGTTGATGCTAGAGGTCAGCGGAGAATGGGCCGACTGATTCAAGCTGATAGAAGAGCAACTTTGACTGAAATAACCACTCGTTACAACCGAGGTACGCAGCAAAGCATTTGTGAAGCCACAACACGCACAACCTTGAGGCGGATGGGCTACAACAGCAGAAGACCCCACCGGGTACCACTCATCTCCACTACAAATAGGAAAAAGAGGCTACAATTTGCAAGAGCTCACCAAAATTGGACAGTTGAAGACTGGAAAAATGTTGCCTGGTCTGATGAGTCTTGATCTCTGTTGAGACATTCAGATGGTAGAGTCAGAATTTGGCGTAAACAGAATGAGATCCATGGATCCATCATGCCTTGTTACCACTGTGCAGGCTGGTGGTGGTGGTGTAATGGTGTGGGGGATGTTTTCTTGGCACACTTTAGGCCCCTTAGTGCCAATTGGGCATCGTTTAAATTCCACGGCCTACCTGAGTATTGTTTCTGACCATGTCCATCCCTTCATGGCCACCATGTACCCATCCTTTGATGGCTACTTCCAGCAGGATAATGCACCATGTCACAAAGCTCGAATCATTTCAAATTGGTTTCTTAAACCAATGACAATGAGTTCACTGTACTAAAATGGCCCCCACAGTCATCAGATCTCAACCCAATAGAGCATCTTTGGGATGTGGTGGAACGGGAGCTTCGTGCCCTGGATGTGCATCCCACAAATCTCCATCAACTGCAAGATGCTATCCTATCAATATGGGCCAACATTTCTAAAGAATGCTTTCAGCACCTTGTTGAATCAATGCCATGTAGAATTTAGGGCAGTTCTGAAGGCGAAAGGGGGTCAAACACAGTATTAGTATGGTGTTCCTAATAATCCTTTAGGTGAGTGTAAGTAGACTTGACGGAATAAATAAATAATGAAATAAAAATGTGCTGTTTTCAAGGTTAAAGCTGTGAAGATGGGACACATCCTGGTGATAGATGAAGCTGATAAAGCTCCCACAAATGTCACCTGCATCCTGAAGACTTTGGTGGAAAGTGGAGAGATGATCCTGGCAGATGGAAGAAGAATAGTGTCAGGTGAAATGGATATGTTCCACATCATTGACCCGTCACGGACAGTCTTTAAAACTGGAATTGTTCTTTGATTTCCACAGACCCGTTGGAAGCAGCAGGAAGGCCTAATGCCATTCCCATGCATCCAGACTTCCGCATGATTGTTTTAGCAAACCGACCAGGCTTTCCGTTTTTGGGAAATGACTTTTTTGGAGCTCTTGGTAAGGCTTATATATTGACAGTTCCATTATATAGTATTTGATCACAGAATGTCTTGATCATCAAATCATCATGAAAATTACAAACAAATATCAAGTAAGGGCTTTATATTTGTTTGTAATACTCATGATGATATGATGAATCACTCTTTCAGGGGACATATTTAGCTGCCATGCAGTGGACAACCCCAAACCTCAGGCAGAGTTTGCCATGCTGAAGCAGTACGGGCCTGGCGTTCCTGATGCTGTTCTCCAGAAACTGGTGGCTGCATTCGGAGAGCTCCGGGCCATGGCTGACCAAGGAACAATCACCTACCCCTACTCTACACGAGAGGTGGTCAACATCGTAAAACACCTACAGGTAACTGGCAGGTAGTTATAGCCTCAGACGGCTCACGTCTAAAACATTTATAGTTCACAGGCCGTTTGATGCATTTAACACTAAATGAAAGCAAATAATGGACAGAGTGACTCTATTATTTAAAATTGTATTTCCACTCCTTTTATTATTTTAATATCAATTACACTACTGTTCAAAAGTTTGGGGTCGCTAAGATTTTTTTAAATATGTTTTTGAAAGAAGTCTCTTATGCTCAAAAAGACTGCCAAGACAAAGACAAAACCAACTGTATATACATGATTAATAGCCAAGACTGGCATTTTGACATAATTTTGTGTGTATTTGGCCAAATAAGTTTCGGAAGGGAACTGAATTCTGGATCTTGCACTGTCCGAGAGGCGGTGTTATAACAGCAGCTTTTTTGTGTATTCTTTTCTGCTGCTTATGCGCTTTTTAACATTAAGCATGTCACAGGTATTTAATAGTCATGTGTCTAGTCCCGTATCTGCTATCTGCGTTAATCTAAAACTTTGACTTTTCATAACTTTTTGAAGTATTAAAATCATTCAGTTATTGCAAACCGTTGTGATATGCCTATTGCGATGTGTACATTTGCGATATTTCGATATATCGTGCAGCTATACTTAATATTTTTGTGGTAACCGTGATAATTTCAAGATTCTTGTAACTTTCTGTAACATTATAAGTGTCTTTACTGTCACTTTTGGTCAATTTAATGGATCGTTGCTGATAGAAGTTTTAATTCTTTCAAAAAATATTGAAAAAAATGTATTGTAGTGTATTTCAGGCACTTAAAAAAAACTGGTTGGTTGTTTTGCATGACAATCAGACGGTATCTTCTCATCTAAAGGGAAGGATCATGTCCAGAATACTTCAAACATCTTGGTTGTAGGATGTTCCCCATTTTAAGAATTCAGACTTTGTGCCGGTGATGAACTTTGTGATGTTTAATAGATGAGGGTGAGTTACCCTATGTCTGAGATGAAAGGTGCCGCACGAGACACAGAGTGAGGGAGGAAAGACCTTGTCTCGTCACTCGGCCCACTCTCAGACTGATCTGACACATAGAGGCCACACTGCCATTCTGGGCCACCTGTCTCTGGGCTTTAACTCTGCTCTCACACACACACACAGCGTACCAGCCTCCTCCTACTCTAGCCTCAGCTCTCAGGAGTGACAGGGGTGCAGATAGATGGATGGAATTAATCTGTCACGTTGGATGAGGAGTCAGTTGTCAGATTAGTCTGCCGCAAGCAGCCATCAGAAGTCTACACTAGCAGTTAAACTTGACTGATTTTTTTCCCATGTGATCGTATAAACCATTTGTTCTAAAGACCGACATGCTTGAAATCAGCTTTGTACACAAATATAAATTGTCTACTTATGAATTTCTAAACTAAACTTTTTTTATTTTATTTGTATTGGATCAGATAAAAAAGGAAAAGCAGCGACCAGTGTCTGCCCTGTCAACTCCTTCAAGATTGTTTAAAAGAATCTCATTTTGCAAATCCTGAAGTTAGTTGTGTACATATGTCCATAGTGAGAGGTATCTAGACAAAGAAGAACATAACCATAGGCAGGTTGTGAAACAATTAATTCAATTGAAAATATTTAAAATCCCAATTCACTTGAAGTGAGGAAGCAAACAAATCAAATTTGAATTAAACAAAGAATTAAAATGGCATGAAATTAAAAAGAAATTCATTTTGCTGAGTAGCTTATAATAATATGTGCAATATTTCAGTATGAATTACCCATAAAACGTGATCAAACGCACAACATGGTTAGTTACAAAACACTGAATAATATTAGTAAAATGTAAGTATTATTTAATTTTATGAACACTGGTGGAAAACACACCTTCAAGTTTCATCAATAGTTGTTGTATCAAGTTTGATGTCAGCATTGATTTTTAAACAATAAATCTGAAAACAAAGTTATTGATATTTTGTTGTTTATTGCTAAAGTAAAAATCAGTTTTAATGGCTGTTAATTGTGTTGACCATGTTGAACTTAGAGAAATTTGTGAAAATTATTAGTCAAAAATTATGAAATGTATGAAATAATGGTCTGAAGTTGTTTTTTGTTTGTTTGTTTTAATTTGAACATTTAATTTCAACTTTAGACAAAACATAAAAAGAAAGTCTAAAAAAATTGCATATGTATTTTTGTTGAGTATTTGATAAATCTGTAGTATGATATCGGATAATATTGAGCTCATACTCAAATCACCTCAATTTTATTCCGAGGCCAAAGTAAGCAATTTGGTGCATTTGCTGATATTTTTATGACTAAAAAGTATTGCTTGTAATGTAAATCAATTATATATTTATAACAGCAGAACTAAATACTTAGATAAAATGCATGTAAATACAGTAAATGCATATCAATCAGTAAAGATTTGACAGCAAAAAGACACATGTATCACAACCCGAAGGGGCACAATTATACTAGAAGGCCTTTTACTCACTTAAAAACGTTTTAAATGTCAATCAGACTACAGAAAGCATGAACTGTTGCAGATTGTGTACAAAAGGTTTTTCAGCAAACCTTTGATCATGTTGATATATTAGTGGCATTGACATATCAAATGTTATTGTAAGCTTTATATAGTTAATAGTCTTATTATTCATGTTTTTTCTTCTTGCTAAACTTGTTTTCGTCAAAAGAAATTCCTCTCCCATGAGACAACGTTGAATTTCTTTAGAATTGCAGTTCAGTAAATTCCTCATTCCAATCAAACATCCCGTGTGTTGTGGCCAGTTCAATTTAAATGCACACTTATCAGCCGAAAGGGAAACTAATCTTACATATTTTATCAATCTCTCCTCTACGAATGTCTTTAATCTGCAATGATTGATAACGTGAAATCATAGTGCTCTTAAAATGCATTAAAACTAAACGCTTTTGTCTTGTGGCTTACCTTCTTCTCCTCTTTTTCCAGAAATTTCCGGATGAGGGATTGGCCAACGTGGTGAGGAATGTGTTTGACTTTGACTCCTATAACAAGGACACGCGTGAGGTGCTGATCACAGCTCTGCACAAGCACGGCATTCCTATCGGAGCCAAACCCACCAGCGTACACCTGGCCAAGGAGTAAGAGCTCAGCTCCTATTGCCCTTTTATTGTCTGTGAATACAGTTTTATAGACAAATATTGAGTTCTCTAACAGCCACACTGTCCTGGACTAATAAGACTACCTGTAGAAAGGATCTGCTCTGCATGGTCCTCAAACCATGCACTTAAACAAATGCGTTTAAAGGTGAAGTGTGCAATTTTTTCTTCAACAGCAGTGACGCTAAACAAAATGATGCATGAATGACTGGTTTCAAGTAAAGTTTGCATCTGCATTGCTCTGACAAACATGCCAAACTCACACCATTGGTTTAGCCAGTGTTGTTGTGTCAAATGAACAGCAATTGTGTTTCTAGTGTCACAAAAATTACAAACTTCACCTTTAACGGATGCATTTAACTCATAAGCTGCTTATTTCATTGAAGGTGCAATAGACAAAACAATATGAATTAACATACTTAAAAGTGAACATAAAAAAAATACTTTCTCAGACTCAGAAAGAACTAAAACCGAGAACTTTATTGTCAGGGTCTGGTTTGTGTTTGTAGAAGATTTATGGGCAAATTCCAATGGGAAGTGAGCATCTCTATACCCTGTTCACTATGAAGAACAGAGCACTTGAAGTGGGAAATCTGGAGAGAGCATGACAGTTGTGTCTCATAATGTGGTTGTTTGGAAGACACTTGGCAAAGGGAGCAATTAAAGACATAATTGTCTCTTTTATCTGGAACGATCCTGTGGTGTGTATGTCCCATCGCTGTCTGCCGTTCCACTGTTTGGAATTTGCCTTTTTATCTAATTATTAAGAGTTTGACATCAGCATTATATAACAACAAATAATGTCTCATTCCATAAAGGTAATTTCATTTTCTCAGTGCTGTATATTATACACTTTTAATAAAGGAAATTATTTGTTTCTTCCGTCTCATATTTGTCTTTATTTCACTTGCTTTTGAGTGTTTTGCCATCTGGTCTACACAATGTATTATGTTTTATACGAAATACTGGAAAATGACACGGTGAAGAAACAAATATTTCCTTTTGAATCATACTTTATACATACGTTTTTTAAAAGAGGTCTCATGCTCACAAAGAGTGCATTTATTTGATTAAAAATACAGTAATATTCTGAAATATGAAGTATTTTAAAAATTTAGTTTTTTTCTTTGATGGCAAAGCTGAATTTTCAGCAGCAATTTGTCTTCAGTATTCAGTGTCATATGATCCTTTAGAAATCACTCTAATATGCTTATTTTCTGCTCAAGTAGCATTTATTATTAAGCAGCAGCTAAGTGCAAATAGCAATAGATACTAGTATTTACACTGTGTAAATAGTAACAAAGCACTTTTCGTTAAATGTATACACTAATATTAAAAAAGCTCTATTTTTTGCACTGAGAAAATAGCAGTATTTTCTTTGCACTAAGTGTAAAAAGTTTTTAGATGCTATTTATAGTTAATACAAATAGTGGCAGATATTATTTGCACCTCAGTGTATGCAAAACCGTATGCAATAATAACACATTCAGTGTGTATGATTATATTTATTAAAATCATAAATGGATGCTGCTTTATTGTGACATTGCTTGTACTTAATTTCCACAATTTTTTGAATGTTTACTTTTTATTTAAATTAAATGCTACTCTGAGCTGATATGTGATGGGAAAAGGGAGGAGAATGATTTCGGAAAAAGACAGATTCGAACGGGTTGGTTGCGTCAAAAAGGTAACAGCACCATCTTTACTCTCCATGCCACTGATTCTGTTGTCAGCAGGATTTCTTTTTGTAATTTTGTCTGGCTCAATCAGATCATGGTGGGTGGAGTTAGCTTTAACAGCCTCTGCCAACATAGCGGGCTATATTTGCACTTGGTGTAAATGGACGCTACGATATTATTATCAATGTTGGAAACAGTTGTGCTGCTAAATATTTTGAAGATATATTTTGTGATATTATAAATGTATTTACTGTCACTTTTGATCAATTTAATGTGTCCTTGCTGAGGGAAATGATACATTTCTTTAACATTTCTCATAACATTTGAACATTTTATCTTGATTGGAATGATATGTTATCCCTCCTGCTGGAATTACAGAGTAGTGCAGTAATGTTTTCTCTGGGAAAAGTAACTTTGCAATATCCAGATGTGTAACTACAACCTTCATGAAAGTCAATCAACATGAACAACTAACACAGTCAGAGACAGCAGACTGTCTTCAGTTCTGGGGCATGTACAAAGCTGAATGAAACAATGACCATCATTTACTCGCACATCATTTTCTGATTTAGGTGCAATTTATTTTATTATATTCTTGTATACAGTAAACACAGCCAGTCACTGGAAAAAAACACTGATTACTTTCATAAATCATTGCAAAAATATAGGTGTGCCAGTCAGTTTTGCTTAACCCAATAAAAGAACACAGTTTTAGGTGTTTTTATGACCTACATGTTGTTATAGTGTAACAATTTCAATTTAATAACTTTGAATTTTTAGGTATAACAATTACTAAATACCCTTTTCCTAGGTTACCATTGCCAGACTGTAAGATGGCGGGTTACTGGGCCATCAATCGGGACGGTAATACACGACGAAAGCTGCTGTGTCCAACAGAGTCCCATCGGATAGACATAAAGGTATCATAAACCTTTCATTTATTTTCAATATTTCAAAGTTGTAATTAGCAAATTACACTTTAGACATTTAGACATCTGTGGATTTCCTCAGGGCCCGGTGTTTCTGCGGGTTCAGAGTTATCCATCTGAAAGGCATGAGACCAGATCTATGAGCTTCACTGAGGAACAGGCTCACTGGCAAATCCCCATGAACGAGGTCAACATCATCTGCGACGTCACCACTGCTAACGGTAGGCCACGACTAAAGCACAGTGACATCGAAGTTAGTCTCATGGAGACAAACCTTTGACCTAATTAATATGGCATTATAAAGTCCTGTGACTTTTATTTTGAAAGTGAATCTTTTTTTACCTCATAGATTCCATTTACGTGGCAACATGTAACCCTGTATCGCTGTATGCTATGAAGGAGAGAGGAGACTCCGTCCAGTGCGTTGAGCTCTACGACATCTTCCCCCGAACCATCAGTGGAGTGTGGCAGCCCTTTGTCTCTGTGGCGGCACTGGGCAACCCACTGCAGGACCAGGTGGTTCTCCATGAAGAACAGGTGTGTGTGTGTGTGTGTGTGACCTGTAACTCGCCCTTCTACACATGAAAATAGAAGATCATCAATAGATGCATCCTTTCCACCAAACCCATGTCTAACAATAGTTGATGGAAATAGTAAATGGCCACAGGCCGAGGCCGAGTTGTGAGCTAATAGATTCACCGTAGATGATGAGATGTGATGTTTGAGCAATAATGCCATTCGGAATTTTAAATAAGTTACACAGCGTATTGAGGTACGCTGAAGTCTGCATATTACTTTGCTGGATGTTATTGTCACTATTTTTAGGCTTTGTTTATCCCTGAGTTAAAATTTAAACTACTGTTTTTGTAAGATATTTTCTTTCTATAAATCCACTTATAATGTTAATCATAGTTTACTTTACCCAAAACAAACTTAAAGGGACAGTTCAGCCAAAAAATAATAATAAAAGACTTTAGTTCATTTAATAGAACCTGAGAGAAACTTTGATGCATCAGAAAGTTCATAAAGACACGGTAAACAGAAGATCAAATGTGCTTTCGTGATGCTCAAGAACTTTATACCTTTAGCCAAGCACCTTTGAGCCGAACACCATGCTCTGCACATACAGCGTACCCCGCGAACGAAAGAGCAAACTTGGAGACAGTAAGACAGTAACTCCTAACAAGACAGTAGAATTGTCACCAAACTAAGAATAGAGGGAATGCATTAACGTCACTTTCCCGCAGGAACACGCCCCCCTCAGCCGGACTGAGTGGCAAAAGAGCTGCTGCGTGACTGGAGTTAATAGGGGAAACTGCGAAAACGCGAGTGAAACAAACTATTATCAGTTTAAACTAAAAGTTGGACTCGATATAGTGTTCCTTACAACTTATCAAAGATCCAGTGATCCATGGATATTGACATGCAGCCAGGAATCGTGTTTCCTGACATTTATATGTGCCTGATTTCGACGCTGGGGAAAAAACATGAAGATAATTTGCCTGTAAACGTTTTATATAAATACAATATAGATAGGTCTAAATCTGAGTGATCACTTACATTAATGTTATACTGTATATCATCATATCGTCCAGCCCTAAAACTTGTATAGTTTTTTGTCAGTGTTTATTTAAAAACATCCAATTATGCAGAATATAGTCTGTTCTGTAGCTTTTTGCAGTCTGTAAAAATATACAGTACCTCAGATTTCTGGTCAAATCTAGTTGTACAGTCAATCGCAAAGCTCTTTCCCGTTTTAGATGTGTTTTGTGTGTTTTTCACGGCATTCACTCTGAAAACAAATGTTGCCGCTCAGTCTTTTTGCCACTTGTGGGCGTGACCGCATTCACTCCTGCCGACTGTGACGTCATGCGCATACCCTCTATAAACCAGAGCAAAGTGACAGAACCCTGACATGGATAAACTCCATGTACCACCATAGTTCCCTTTCGAGAGGTTCCTCCTATTGCGTAAGCTTACGCTATGGGAAAACTCCTTTTCTCGAGAAATATTGAAGTCTTTATGTAAAACGCATTGCAGCTGCACAGCATACAGCAATGAGCGAGGCAGCTCGGTCATTGGCTGTGCTGCGGCAACTTGCACGAACCAATGACGGGGCGACTCTGAACCCGCTTCCAATGAGCGTGCTTCGCGCCCACGCGCGTCAGAGCCCGCCGAGATGGGCGTGGCCAAGGGCTATATATTGGGCGCCCCGTCGTCTGAGTTCTTTAGATTTAATCTCCTTCAGCAAAGAACCTTCTCTTCGCTGGATCCTCCGGATTTGTTGGAGTATTTTCGCCGCCGCCGTCGACAAGCCTACAGCAGGACTGCTTCGAGGACGCCGGCGCCTTCAGCCGCCTTCGATCGCCCTTCTGCTAAGCCATCCGGCGCGCACCATCTATATCCTTTTTCAAAGCTATCAGTGTTCGCCCCCGCGACACTTTTTCTAAAAGAGTCAAATTTCTCAAGGCGTTGTTTCAAATGCCTTCCTGCGCCTCGTGTCGAGGCCCTCTTCAGGACGGGGATCGTCACATCATCTGCGCCCGCTGCTTGGGACCGGACCACGCAGAGGCTGCCCTTACTCGAGGCGGATGTCCCGAGTGTGACGCCCTGGGCCTCACCGAGCTGCGCGCTCGCTTCGCCGTTTTCACCGCGAAAGAGCCCACCTCTTCCGTGCTGCCATCTCCTCTAGTCGAGCCGCGAAAGAAAAAACGCCGCTCACAGAGGCCGCCGGAGCACGCGGTTTGCAGTGATGTCATGCCGGGCCAATCCCCGCGTGCTTCACCACCACCCGAAGACTCCCCGCCGCCAGTCCAGTTCACACAGGCGGACCAGCACCCCTCCAGCGGAGCGATGGGGCTCGTCTCGTTTGGCGCGTCAGGGGATGACGATGATAAGGATGACAGTCTTTCCTGTGATGCTGCATCCGACGATTGGCCGGGCTCGTCCTTCGACCCCGCGCCATCGACATTAGCGGGCACGAGCGCGGGCTCCAGCATGGACTCTGAGATCGTCCGCATTCTCTCTAAGGCCGTGGAAGACCTCGGGCTCGATTGGTCTTCCCCGGAAGAACCCACCCGCAGCCGACTGGACGAGTGGTTCCTGCAGGGGCGCCGACAGGCCCCTCGACAAAGACCCTCCCCCTTCTTCCCGGAAGTTCACGACGAACTCACGAAGTCGTGGAAAGCCCCGCACTCCGCTCGCCTGAAGCCTTCTTTTTCTTTGTCGCTCTCCTCTGTGGACGGCGCAAAAGAAAGAGGCTATGAGGGGACTCCGCCCCTCGAGGAAGCTGTGGCCAATCATCTGTGTCCACCCTCCAACGCTGGATGGAAAGCTAAAGCTTCTCATCCCTCGAAGCCTTGCCGATCTACTTCAGCTCTCGCCGGTCGCGCATACGCCGCCGCCGGCCAAGCTGCATCAGCGCTTCACTCTATGGCTGTCCTCCAGGTATTTCAAGCCAAACTTCTCCGCAGTATGGACGAGTCTGGACCCGATCCTGAGGCATTTCAGGACCTGCGCAGCGCCACTGACATAGCGCTGCGAGCTACAAAAGCCACCGCCCAATCCATCGGCCGTGCTATGGCTAACCTGACTGTCCTTGAGCGCCATCTGTGGCTGACGCTAACAGAAATGAAGGATGCAGATAAGGCGTCATTTCTCGACGCGCCTATCTCCCAAAGCGGCCTGTTTGGACCAGCGGTGAAGGAGTTCGCCGAGCGCTTCACCGAAGCCCGTAAGGACTCACAGGCTATGCGTCACTTCCTGCCCAAGCGATCTAGCTCATCGCAGAGCCGCCAACGGCCGCCTCAGCAGCAGCGAGCTAAGACGGCGCCCCCCGTTTCTCAGCCCAAACCTGAAACGGATTTTCGACGCCGCTCGCGCTCCGCCAACAGGAAACAGCCGCCCGAGCGACGGGGACCTCGGCCCAGGATTGTGCTGAACCCAGAGCCTCGTAAGTCCTCCTAGCTACAGGGAGGAAAAGGGAGAGCGCGTGTCTCGCAAGAGCCGGACCGTTCTCTCCAAAACGTTTAAAGCATTACCCAGTCCCCTCACAGGCGGCTGGAAATGTCTATACAGCAGCCAATGTGCCAGCCACACAGCTCGCCCACCTGCAAACAAACGCCGTTTTTACGGCGACACACAGAAATCACATAAAGAGCTATTTTCTGCCTGTGTCATTAAAGGGTCCCGTGTCCACACCAAAGTGCGCATTCCCACATATCAAAACTGTAAACTCAGTGCCAAATGTTTTCCCAGCTCAGGCTGGACGCCCCATAAATGTAGATTGTGTGCCAACTGTTACGTATGCACCACTACACACAAGCACTGTTCCCACAGTTATAAACACTTCCCCAGTAAAAGCGGGAAGTTGTATAAGAGTAGCGCGTGTGCCCGCTGTTATGCACGCACCCCATCTCACAAACACTGTTTATATGGCCAAAAACCTCCCGCCACGAGCGGGAAGTTTTATGAAAGTGGCGCGCGTTCCTACCACAGTCTATGCACCCCCACCCATAAGCACTATACACACAGTGTTAAACATTTCCCCATCTCACTCTGTGAGCGTTACAGCGAGCGTGCCTGTAATCTCACACGCACCCCTGCACTCGGCATTCAACAAAGCTGCTCAGCGCGCGCCCGCGCCGCTGACAGCTGTGAGCTCGGTATTTACACAAAACGATTCGCTGGCGGGAGCCATACGTCACTGCGACACGCCCCCGGCCAGCATTCAGCCCATATCTGTGCGAGCGAAAGCTTGGGAAAATATCCCCGACATGCCGAAATGGGTTTTGAACATAATAAAACACGGTTACTCGCTCCAATTCGCTCGCAGACCGCCCCGCTTCACAGCAGTGGTAGAGACGAAAGTGAGAAAAGATGTTTCACATGTTCTACGCACCGAGATGCTCAAACTGATAGAGAAAGGCGCTATAGAAACAGTGCCCCCCTCTATGAGCGAGGCAGGTTTTTACAGCCGCTATTTTCTCGTCCCGAAAAAGGATGGCGGTCTCCGCCCCATCCTAGATCTCAGACATCTGAACAAAGCTTTAATGATTCGCTCGTTCAGAATGTTAACAACCAAGCATATCCTCGCGCAAGTTCGCCCGGGGGATTGGTTTCTGTCAGTGGATCTGAAAGACGCTTACTTTCACATTCCAATAGCGCCTCATCACAGGTCATTTCTGAGATTCGCTTTCGAGGGACAGTCATACCAGTACACAGTACTACCATTCGGCCTGTCACTGGCACCCCGTACATTTACGAAATGTATGGATGCAGCACTTTCCCCCCTGAGACAGCGGGGAGTGCGAATACTGAATTATCTCGACGATTGGCTAATCCTAGCACAATCAGAGAGCCAGTTAGTGACACACAGGTCTTGGATTATCAGTCATCTAGAGTGCCTGGGTCTAAAAATCAATTTTGCAAAGAGCATGCTATCCCCCAGCCAGAATATTTCTTTTCTGGGAATAGTGCTAGACTCAGTGCAGATGACGGCGCGCCTCTCATCAGAGCGCGCGCTCACTATCCGGCGCCTTGCAACATCGTTCAGAGCGGGTGCGCGCGCCCCCGTCAAGCGATTTCAGAGGATGCTCGGTCTCATGGCCTCAGCATCAGCTGTACTCCAGCTAGGATTGTTGCACATGCGTCCTCTCCAACGCTGGCTCAAAAGCCGTGTCCCCACTCACGCGTGGCGCTCGGGCCACTTTTTAATCAGAGCAAATCACGGCTGCATAAAAGCCCTGACGCCCTGGAAAGCTGTCGACTGGTATCAGTCCGGTGTGAGTTTGGGCATGAACACAAGGAGAAAAATGATCACGACAGATGCCTCCAAAATAGGCTGGGGGGCCCTTTACGAGGGCAGGCCTGTCTCCGGCTTGTGGTCAAACCCGGAGAAGCGCCTACATATAAACTGTCTGGAATTGAAAGCGGTCGCTTTGGCTCTCAGAGCCCTGCTCCCGTACCTGAAGGACGAGCACGTTCTAGTCCGAACGGACAACATGACGGTAGTCTCGCATATAAATCGTCAGGGTGGACTCAGATCGAGCTCCCTGCACTCGATGGCCAGGGAGCTCCTCCTATGGTCCCAGCGCAACCTGCGCTCACTGAGAGCAGCGCATGTGCCAGGCGTTCTGAACCAGGGAGCGGACATGCTGTCCAGAGACAAAGTTCTCCCAGGAGAATGGTCTCTCCACCCCCTGACGATTCAGTGGTTATGGCAAACCTTTGGCAGAGCAGAGGTCGACCTCTTTGCCTCCAAGGAAAATGCGCACTGCCCTCTCTTCTTTTCAAAGAGCACAGACGCGCTCGCCCAAGTCTGGCCGAGCCGCCCGCTGTATGCCTTCCCTCCGGTCGCGATGCTACCTCAGGTCATCAGTCGGATCAGGGAGGAGAAATGTGCAGTGCTCCTGGTAGCCCCACTCTGGAAGAACCAGACGTGGTTTCCAGAACTGATGCAGATGATGCAATCTGCCCCATGGCCGATTCCACTGAGGCTAGATCTCCTCAGGCAGGCCAACGGGATGATCCTCCATCCCCGCCCCGATCTGTGGGCCCTCCATGCGTGGCCCCTCAACGGATTCCCGGGAACCTCCCCAGTGGAGTGTTGAGAACCATCACTGAGGCGCGAGCGCCCTCTACGAGGCGCTTATATGCCCAGAAATGGAAGGTGTTCAGTGACTGGTGTAAACCCAGGAACCTGAACCCTGAGACATGCGAAGTACCGAGTGTGCTCGATTTCTTACAAGGGCTGTTGGAAGCAGGCCGCACCCCCTCCACGCTCAAAGTATATGTGGCTGCCATAGCGGCATCACATGAACCGGTCGAAGGACGCACACTAGGGAAAAACTACCTAGTTGTTCGTTTCCTGAGGGGCGCCAGGAGGATGAATCCCCCACGCCCCCCCTCGGTGCCGATTTGGGACCTGGCCACGGTCCTGGACGCACTTAAGCGTGCCCCGTTCGAACCCCTCCGAACTGTGCACCTTAAACAGCTCTCGCTCAAAACTGCTCTCTTGCTGGCTCTCGCCTCGGTCAAGAGAGTGGGCGATCTGCACGCGCTGTCTTCAAGCGCTAACTGCCTGGAGTTTGGACCTAACGACAGCAGGGTTGTCCTCAGGCCAAAACACGGGTATATTCCTAAGGTGCTCTCTACTCCTTTCAGAGCACAGGTGATATCTTTGGCCGCGCTATCGTCCCCAGCAGACGAAAGTGACGCTAATTTACTCTGCCCGGTCAGGGCACTCAGAGTATATTTGGAACGCTCTGCCCTGTTCAGACAGACAGAGCAGTTGTTCGTATGCTTTGGCGGCCGCACTAAAGGTCTGGCTGTGTCAAAGCAAAGAATATCGCGCTGGATAGTTGATGCTATAGCGCTGGCTTATGAAGCCAAGGGCCTTCAGTGCCCCTTGGGCATCAGAGCTCACTCTACGAGAGGCATGGCCTCCTCGTGGGCGTGGTCGAGTGGGATACCCATTCAAGATATTTGTGCGGCTGCAGGCTGGGCCTCACCGTCCACATTTATCAGGTTTTATAACCTACAGGTCCCCTCATTGCATTCTAACATACTGTCGGTCTAACCATCATAGGCTGGGGTGTGTACATGCTGAGCATTGTCTCCTCCCTCATAGAATCACATCTTGAAACTGATGTGGAGGATTTTTCATACATGACAGTACATGAAAATGTGCTTGTGTGTGTCTCTGGACGCCCATCGGGCCGTTCCACGTTGTCCTTTATAAAACCCGCCTTCGGCTGGCTCGTTGGATAATTACTTTGCTCAAAGGCTCAGGCTCCGGCCTCCGGCTTAATAGAAGCGAAGTCAGCACGCACGGCGTTTTACATGGCGTTCCCATAGCGTAAGCTTACGCAATAGGAGGAACCTCTCGAAAGGGAACGACTCGGTTACTAACGTAACCTCGGTTCCCTGAGAGGAGGGAACGAGTATTGCGTAATCTGCCGTGCTTGTGCTTGGTCAGTTTGCTTCAGTCGAATTGAACCTAAAGAACTCAGACGACGGGGCGCCCAATATATAGCCCTTGGCCACGCCCATCTCGGCGGGCTCTGACGCGCGTGGGCGCGAAGCACGCTCATTGGAAGCGGGTTCAGAGTCGCCCCGTCATTGGTTCGTGCAAGTTGCCGCAGCACAGCCAATGACCGAGCTGCCTCGCTCATTGCTGTATGCTGTGCAGCTGCAATGCGTTTTACATAAAGACTTCAATATTTCTCGAGAAAAGGAGTTTTCCCATAGCGTAAGCTTACGCAATACTCGTTCCCTCCTCTCAGGGAACCGAGGTTACGTTAGTAACCGAGTCGTTATCTGTTCAAACCAATTTGTCCAAAAGTATGTGGACACCCCCTTTTAATTCTCAAGTTTGACTATTTTAACTACTCGCACAGTTCTGCAGGAATGAGTCCTAAAACCCAGAAACAAGTTGACATTTTTTACTTCTAGTTCCATTGTCCTGAAGTCAAGGTTTTTTTTAATGGGTTTTGTGTTAAATGCCTAAAATAAGGTCTATGATTTACACAAGCTCTTTTTTTAACATGTCTTGAAAAAGGCGATTACTAACAACCAGAGACATTGGTTGGAAACTTCTTCAGGCTAAACAGGTAAACTCATCTACTCACCAGTCTGCTTTTATAGCCTCATTGTGTTTATACTCAAAGAGTATAGTGGTGGTGAAGTTAAAGTCATGTGATTGTGGTGTAGTTCATTTATAGCCTACCTTTAGCTTTTTACTTCTGGCGATTGCATTTAGGCTTCAGAATTAATAAAAATTGAAGAAGCGTAAACATTTATTGGCCAAAGAGCTTTATTTTCTGCAATAATCCAAAAGTCAATGGAAGAATCCTGTTGGTTTTTCTGTTGAGGGAACCAGGGTGATGCTGACTTCCGTTATGGCCTGCAAAAACTACGTCATCACTGCAGCACTCTATTATTAACAGATTAAACATCCATTCAGTCTTCTATAAAGACTTTCCAGAAGAGTGGAAACTGTTGTAAGTCCCTATTAATGCCTATGGTTTTAAAGTTAAATGTTTAACAAGCACATGTGGCTGTAGTGTTTTCTGAGATCACAGTTTTGGTCATGTAGTGTATCTTGATGTATTCAATAACCCTTCTCATTACTTCACTTACATGTTAAGGTACCAAACCAAAAAAAAAACAGAAAGAGATCAAATTGGAATTTAGATTCAGAGTGCAGCTGGTTTGTATTAGAGTCGAGTCTGGTGGAAACCTGTTAGCTGTGGAAAAAAAGGGGTGTGGAGAACATGATTACTTGTGTATAAAAATCTAAAAATACAGATGTCCAGACATCACAGGAGGCCATCCAGGGGTCATTGCTCTCCTGGTGGAGAAAACACGAAGGCTGAATGGAACGGTGCGGCCCGTGACCATAACGGCCCGTCTCAGCCAAACCCACCATCTGTCCAGAAGTGATGCAAGGCTATTAATATCACAGACAGCATGCGGTATATGAAAGCCAGGGCGTAAGGAAGCCATTATGCTGCAGATTCAGTGGTGAGGAGGAATTGATGGCCTCCAATCTTTCCTATGAAGGTGAAAACTGAAGATAAGAAGCATTGTAACAGGAGGCTGGCACAATACTTACATAAAGTACATTTCTGGCCTTGTTCATGTTGTATGTGAAAAGTCAAGTCACCTTTATTTATTACGCTTTTTTTACTATACAGATTGTTTCAATGCAGCTTTACAGTGATAACAGGAAAATAATGCAAAAAAAAAAATAGGTTCGGCTGTACAGGAAAATAGTGTCATAGTCCAGCTTATGTAAGTTCAGTGATGGTTCATTTTTGTTGTGAAAAAGTTATTAATTTAGTTCATTTATCTATACAGCCCCTGATGTCATCGTCCAGCTCAGTTCAGTTCTCATATAATGGTGTCAATACAGGCATATCAATATTATTGTTGAATATTATTGAAAAGACATTTACATTTCTTAAAGGGACAGCTGTAAAAAGGCCAGGGTCGAATAGAGGCTGGAAAATGGTTGCGTAAAACTAAATTGTATCTGTTTTGGTGCATAAAACCTTGACATTAACCTACCATTATCAGTGTACCTTAGGGAATAAAATAAAATGATATGACCTCGTTTTTTAAAATGAACTACAATTTGCGAACATTCTTGTCTCCTTTTTGTAGGGCAACACAGTTCTGCATGTGGACCTGGTTACTGGTGCTGTGAGGAGACTGGTCCTGTCTCAGGACAAGCAGGAGGAACCACAACGCAAGACTTCAAACTGGTGGAGCAACAAAGAGAGTCAGGTGGAAATCTATGTCTATAGCAGTGGTTCTCCAGAGGGGACCTTTTATTAGTGTTACATCTAATGTAGTGTCACATCCGGTAGTGAAAAATTAGCCCTAACATTATCTTAATTATTTTCAACTTTTGTATTGTTTTCATTAGCCAGGATACAAAATGTGCAAGGAGTTTGCCCACAAGAACTGGCTTCTCTTCTACAAAGAAAATGGGTAGGCTATTCTCCCTCAATCTTATGTGTGACAAGCTTACATTTTATTCTGAAACCTAGTGAGCTGTCTATGTAGGCAGCATTTTACAAAGCTAAACAGCTCATTTATTAGAGCAGTATGATTGTTCACCCTTCTGAACATTTTTGGCCAAATTGTAAGACAGCACCGCATATTTCTGGTGTGGAGAAATCAATCCCAGAATGCACTTCAGCATAAATATGTCAAAGATGTACGGAGCCCCTAAAGGGACCTTTGCAAAAAAATAAAAAATAAAGACTATCACGTGCGCACCCGAAACATATTGCGTGCGCACGCGATAGTTTCTTGTGCGCACGCGATAGTTTCTCGTGCGCACGTGATAGTTTCTCGTGCGCAGGCAACATGTTTCTCGTGCGCACGCATTACAATTTCCGGTTTGCACACTGTCATTACTATGAGGAAAACAAGAGCATGGATGTCAAAGTTTAAACTTAAAGACCAAAGTGTTATTAAACTGTTGGTTGACCAATAAATCCTTATTTTTAAGGAATTGGTTTAACAGGGATATTAATCATCTTATGAATATGTTTGATAATTATGGAAATATTTTAACATACAAACAATTTATGCGAATCCATAGTTTTCCTGTGCATTTTAAAGAATTTAATTCAGTCATTAAAGCTATTTCCCCTTTGACACTCTCCGCAGCGCAAACAGAAATACGCACTGGAGTATATGCCAAATCAGTTTCGCCAATTTGATATTATTACAGTTTCAACTGAGGCGGTGCTCTTGTTTTAGTTTGAGAGTGCTTAGCACCCCTGTAGAACAGGGCCTGCCTCTCGTGCAGCGTCCCCGTCATTTTGCGCCCTAGGCAACCGCCTATGTCGCCTATGCCATGGGTCTTTACATTAACTGATATGTTAATATACCAACCTACTAAAGTTCTAAAATCTGTTTTGTAGCTTTATAATACATTAAAAACCACCAAAAACATAGGTGGTAAAGATAGAGTCATATGTATAATCAAAGCTCATAACACATAGTTGTTTCTATAAGCTGAGGTACATGCTAATATATAAAAGTGTCAGACAGTGTCATTCACACAAATACAAAACACCATCATGGTAAATAGGACACTAAAATATTAAACTTCATAAGACCCTAATGTACATAACGGATAAGAAAGAAGATGTTATTTAAATCAATTAAAAACATCAAAAGTGAAGTGACACGGAATTCCAATGTAATATATATATATAAAAATAAATAAAATATTTAACAGTATTTTACTTTAAAATTACATGAAATGCCCCATTAGAATTTTTAAATAATTTTTAGTGTTAGTTTTTCACCATATATAGACAACAAACTTACCGTTTAACCAATTAAAAGGGGTTTTTATACCATTGTATTTTTACAGTATTTTACCGTTACAATTATGATCATTTTTACAGCGTAGGCTGTAGACTGCGAGCAGCTCTCTAGGTTTTGAAACAGAGCTCTGGTGTCCTGTTCAGGCATGGTCTACTGATTTACACTCTGCTCTACTTGGACAGGAATCAGCTGGATGTTGTTGATGTGCTGGAAGGTCAGGTTCACACCATCTCCCTCCCCATCAATCTCAAGGCTGTGTTCCTGGTGGCTGAAGACCGCTGGCTTCTTGTTGAGAGCAAGACTGACAGGTGGCAATGAAATTCATTCTGCACTTCAATGAAAGCACAAAGATTCCCTCATATTTTAGTTGCTCAGACTTTGAAAAGGGTGTTCTCCTTTTAGAGGTTATATAAGTGCATTTTCTTCAACTAAACTTTCAACTAAATGTGCTCCCATCATGTGCAGGAAGTTCCTGTTGACAAAGCCCATGCACATGGGCGCAGAGGACACGGGAGTGTGCCAGCTGCACGCCATCAGTGAAGACGCTGTTAACACTGGCTTTGGCACCAGCTCAGGTGAACAACTCTTATTAGCCAGAACGCCCAATCAGAAGTGACTCTGCGATGTTGCGTCCAATCAGGGCCGCTGAGAGCCCTTAACACTTGTCAGTCACCATCTGTCTCGCTTTGGCAAATGCGTCTGTTTCACATATGCTGTGATTGACATGAAGCCTCAGGGATTTTTGAATCTGACTTGTCAGATTCGACACTTCAGCACATGAACAAACTCGGTGTCATATTTAATGGCTTGCATCCTAAATGCGTTCTCACACAGAAGATCTATTTACTCATTTATGCTCATTGCACTCTACATTTTTACTCCAAGTGGGCACATTTTGACTTAGTTGTATTAATCAGTGTTATTTGTTAATGCTAATGTTAATTAATTAGCCCCGATGTACTTCAAGCTAAATTAAAGAACGAATTGGTGTGATGTCATTTCGAACAAAATCAGGCTAAAACAAAAGTTTGTTTCAGGAGTTTGAAACTTTGAAATTTTAAATATATCTTGTGAGCGACAGAGTGCAAACATATTCGTCTAAAATAATTCTGTATTTTCAGCTTCAGAATCATGAATATTTTTATTCTGGTGTCTTGGAGTATCACAGTAATACCGTATCTTGAGTTCAGTATCGTGTTATGTATCGAATCGTGACATGAGGGTATCGTTACACCCCTACTATATTTAGTATTCCTGGCTTGGCTAATTTGAAAGCAGAGTCACGTATCCTACTGCATTTCGAGGAGAGCTGAAGCTCTCGGGGTCGCCAGTGAGTCCTGCACGCCTCATTTGATAGAAAGTAATGCCAGTTTGTTTTTGAAGGCCTAAAATAGCTGGTGAAATTAATCGTTGCCCCTTTGTTTTATAAGGCATGAAAACAGCTCTATCTTCTGATGAACTACCCCTAGTCATTCCTCCTTCAGCGACGTGTCATTTTCTGGAGCGTGAAGAGCAGAAAGACGCTTAATAACTCATAGTATGAGTTATTGAGATGAATGCCTCTGTCATAAAGATAGAGTAATGCCTGTGCTTAGTGGGCATCGGACATCTAAAGTATCAGACATGCTTCAGCGTTTGCTCTGAAAAATGAGCATGTTTTTGATGACATCAACCGTTCCCATCAGCAGGATTGGCGTCTTAATCAAATCGAGAGTGACAGAATGTCTCTAGAAGGTCTGAATAATGACCAATTAAACTGGGGTATAAAGATGTGACAAATGTAGAGTCATGGTAGAAATGCTCTGAACCCTTTTATGGGTTTAGTGGCGAGGACACGTTATCATCTCTATGGGAAGTTATTTTAGAGTGATGATCTGACTGTCTTTGTGCTTCAGGGATGGAAAGCACAGCTCCTCAGGAGGTGTCGAATGAGCAGCTGCCCAATGAGAACCTCAGCACTGCCCTGGGGCAGAAGATCGCCTCTCCCAACCGCATCCTCTGTGACACAAACACCTATGCTAATGTTATTGTGGGATTCCCAGATCTCATGGTGGGTGACAATTGTGGCATACCCTGTAGTAAAATACACATCTGGATTCTATAGATCAATCAATCCATTTTTTTATTTATTCAAAATGAGTTACATACATTAACATGAATATCTTCTTTTATAATGGACAGGTTTTCAATTTTTGAATTAAAACATATTTTTATATTTTTGGGGGGATGGGATATAAATATATTTTATAAAAATATATTTTTTTCTTGAAAAGAAAACCTTATTAATTAGTTTGTGACTTGTGATCATTTTGCACATTTTTTGGCAATGCATATTAATGTAGAATCTTTCATTTTTAATTGAGCCTTAAAATTGAACCAGATGTCTTAAATGTAATGGTATTAAAATAATTGACATTATTATTATGTTGTAAGTCACCTAATATTTAATTGCATATGTTATTTTTCTGACAGTGATATTCATATATAATATTGATGATTCTCTTATAATAATAATAATTATAATAATAACACAGTGGCCAAAAGTGACGGTAGTTTGCCTTTTTTGTCAGATAAATACCTAAAACAAAGTTTGTGTTTTGTTTTTCCTTCGTATTTAAAATATGAAAATAAAATATATATTATATTTTCCTCATATTTTGATCATTTAATCGATCATTTAATATATATTTATATAATTTATTTTTTAAATTGATGGTTACACAATTGTTTTTTGTTTTTTTTTGTCAACAGGTTAATGTTATGATTTTTACTTTTCATTATCATGGATAGTCGTATGTGGCATTGACTCCTATATAGCCTGTTTTGCATTGTGTTTCCACAGTCCCCAAACGAGGTGTACAGCTTTAAGAGATCTTCGCCCATAACAGAGGGTCGAGGGCCTGATATGTTTTTCGGGTCAAATAAGCGAACAGGGCCCGCAAAGAGGATGAACTGTGTCTGTCTGTTAGATGCCAATCAAGTGGTTCGAGCGCTGCCTCCTACACAAGTCCCACTGACTGAGGTCTACCCTAAAGGTAAAGCATTGACAAATGCACTTATCATATGAAAATAGAAATGCAATTGTCATTAATGATGATACTGATGGTATGGATTCACCAACAGATGTCACACCACCCATGGCGGCTGCTTACCTGGAAGTGACAGACCTGAACTCTAAGAAGCTCAAATACATTCCAGTCCCAAGGTACGGAGTAAGACTCCTTTCATGAAACTGTAGCTCCCTCTTCTGTTCAGCTGATTAGACACTGGGCACATTCAAGTGACCGAGTTTGTATTTGCAATGCATATTATTAAGTATAAATTAAAGGGATAGTTCACTTTGAAATTAATTTGTGGTATGTTTTAGCTTACCTCAAGGGCATCCAAGATGTAGGTGTCTTTGTTTCCGCAGTAGTTTCAATTTTGATATTTTTAGGTCAAACCGTTCTTGTCTGTCAGTGATATAATGCAGGTCTATGGTCACCACCTCAAAGAGCATGCACAGAGAAGTCCAATTTAAACATGATTTAATGACTCGTAAATGTAAGTACACATTGATGGCCTAAGACACGAAACGAGCGGTTTGTGTGAGAAAACGAACAGTATTTATATCGTTTTTACCTCTTGTAAACACAGCCACGTCCAAGTGATCTGAGGGCGCGAGCGCTTCGGTTTTTTCCGGAGAGCGCCGGAAGTGATCTCTCGCGCGTCTACGTCACTCATTGTTTACACAGAACAGAGATTGTAGGTAAGACGGCTAATTAAAATGGTACTAATTTGCGCTTATCCGGGATGTTTAAACCGTCGTAAAATAAAAAAATAAAATAAAATAAAACAATTGTATGAGTGACGTACACGCGCGAGATATCACTTCCAGCGCTTTCTGGAAAAGACGAAGCGCCGGCGCCCTCAGATCACTTGGACCTGGCTGTGTTTACAAGAGGTAAAAACGATATAAATACTGTTCATTTTCTCACACAAACTGCTCGTTTCGTGTCTTAGGCCAGGCCCATCAATGTGTACTTACATTTACGAGTCATTAAATCATGTTTAATTTGGACTTCTCTGTGCATGCTCTTTGAGGAAGTGACCATAGACCTGCATTATATCACTGACAGACAAGAACGGTTTGACCTAAAAATATCAAAATTGAAACTACTGCGGAAACAAAGACACCTACATCTTGGATGCCTCCTTGAGGTAAGCTAAAACATACCAAAAATTAATTTCAAAGTGAACTATCCCTTTAAGAATTTCTTTAACCCTCTGGGGTCCTTCATTTCAGAGTCACACTCAGGACCTTCGGGTCCAAATGGGCCGGAAGGGTGGGATTAATATTTATTTAAAAAAAATCATCTTTTTTTTTTTTACTTGTTTTTTATAATATTTTTTCTTTTCTTTTTTGGTGTTTTGAGATAATTTCAAAAATAAAAATGATTTATAATTAATATTAATGCAATAATTATGACCCATTTTTTCCCCATTGAATATAATAGAAATTTAAAAAAAATATTTGTATTTATTTATTTATTTTTTAAAGCTGTATTTCATTTTAGAGTCAAGCCTAGGCCTCATGAAAGCAATTTTTGAAATGAGATGGATGCCATCTGGTGGACAAACTGAGCATTTTAAAAATTCAAAACCCATATGTAATCTGAATTTATTAGTGTGTATGTGTATAAAAGTGTGTTTGTGTGTGTGTGTGTGTGTGTGTGTGTGTGTGTGTGGATGTGTCTGTTTTGCACTCTTGATGTTTTATAGATTCACCCCTTCACTGTTGTGTGCTTTTTTTCTGGATCGTGGCTGATTTGTTGATTGTACGCACAAAATAACTCTGTATTTTCACATTTTTGCCAATTTCCCATTCATTTCCTATGGCGGGTCCATTTGGACCCGAAGGTCCTGAGTGTGACTATTTTTTTTACAACCACTTAGACTATTCAAATCCTGTCCCCAATTTTTTGGGGTGTTCATATACCAAGTACCAACAAAGTCACCAAATTTCGGACCATTCCGATAAAGCAATGATTTAAAAAAAAAAAATATTTAAATGCTTCGGGTCCATTTGGGCCGAAGGACCCCAGAGGGTTAAATCAAAACCTTTCCCAAATGTAAATGTTAAATGATGTAATGGTATTAACGTCATTTATGTTATTATATTATTGTTTTAAGTAGTATTGAATATTTTTGCATAAATTATTTCCTCACAGTGGCCCTCATTTATCATTCTTGCATAGAAACGGGCGTATATGTTGGCGTAAGATTATGCTTACACTCCTCTCACCGCCTGATTTATGAAGCTGTGCGTACCTTTGAAATCCAGGTGTACGCAATACCTGCCCTTGATAAATCCCACGGCTGAAAACGATCGTCATCAGAATAACACGCCCAAGTCTCCGCTTCCCCCACGCCCTTATTTTACGCCATGGACACACGGAAGACGGCAAAGAAGAGAAACTTCTCTGACGTGGAGCCGAAATGACCTATCACAATGCAATATTTTACAGCACGTCTTCTGAATTAGCATTCAATTTCGAATCACGTTACATGTATTGGGGTGTATGGGATGATGATGATGTGATGTGGAGTAGGCCTACCATTCATTCACATTAATAATTGCATGACAATTTGTAATATGCTTCTTATTATTAGTATGATTTGTATTATTAATGACGCTTATTGTTATTTAGAAGAAGAATGTCATTATTATTATTTGTATTATTATTATTATTTAAAAGAAGAAGAATGTATTTTTTATTATTTTGTCAGTCTGAATTATTTGTTGGTCATTGAAAGCCTTTCGTTACCGAACCCAGTCCGTGCGCACCTGCCGGGGATAGGCCTAACCATGAAACGTCAGGGTAAAGCGCACAGGCTCGCAACTGAAGGAATACATATGCTTATAAATCAAATGCTTTGGTAAAGTCACACAAATTAAACATTGAAGTCCATGTTGCACAAAAATAAACACTGAAGTAAATAATTACTATGTTTTTGTTTTTTTGTTTTACAGTGGGTCATAATATATCATATCTTTTAGTTTGTCAGTGCATTTTATGGTGTTAGGAATTGTTTTTCTGCGCATTTCCACACTAACTCAAAACGTGCGTACATGTACACCACCTCCTGAGCTGGCGTAGGATTTGAGCGTGCCATACGCCAACGTCCATATTGATAAATTTCAAAGTCACCGTGGTTTTGGGTGTACGCCAGGTGTACGCTGGAAATTTGGTGTACGCACTTTTGATAAATGAGGGCCAGTGAAACCAGAAGCAGTCTACAATATAGGGAATTGTGTAATGCAAATTGCATTAAGCATATTTTTTAAATGTGATATGTGAATGGCGAGTCTTCCAGTGGTTCTGATCAGTGTCTGTCATGCTGATGTGTTCAGGAGCAGCTCGATGTCTCCTTACACTGTGTGGATCTCTAAGATCTCAGACACAGATGTGGTGATGGCTCCTCTGGGCTCTGGTGGGGTGGTGACTGTCGACATGGGAGGCTACGTTAGAGTGTGGGAAACCGGCCTCGACAACCTGCAGCGCTCTCTGCTGGAGTGGAGGAACATGATCGGGTCAGAGGATGGCAGGCCAATCCAGGTAGGACCTTTAGGGAGAATCTCACTGAACATGAACAGGTAAAAAAAAAAAAAGAGAAAAGATATTTTGCTTAGTAATGCAGTCTATTTTAGGAGCATTAAGACTGATGAATTGTGACATATTTTATTGCTGTGGTATGTCCATTTTTTTTTTTTTTTTTTTTTTTTTTGAGAAACCTGTTTGAAGTCAATTCAGCATATTTTTGTTTGTTGTTTTGTTTGTTTAGTTTTTTTCTGTTTACAGTTTTTTGTCTTGTTTTGTTTTTGTCTTTTTTGTCTTGCTTTCTTTTTGATGCCTCCTTTGCTGCAGGAATTACACTTTGATTTCTGAACTCTCTTATTAGTCCCAAACATTCTTTAAAATGTGCAGTTCTCTCTCTTACCACATGGTGGCGGACTTAGATAAGACATTTCCTTGTAAAATTGCTAAACAAAAAGAAAAGTTTTATTTAGCATTGTGAAATAAGATATTTAGAAGATATTCATTTTATATCCAAAATGATCCATTTTATGTTTTTGTTTTTCATCGGACTACTACATCTTTATGCACATAACTCAACGTTTTTGCTTGATATTTAGTTGCGGGTTCTGCTATTGAGTATTTCATGACTTCAGGATCAGTTGTCTGCAGTTTTACTGATGATGATCATGCACACACTTGAGATGAAAGCATGTAAAGACTGAGATTTTTGTTTATTTTATGTTGCAGTTTGTACTCTCCACATTAACTCTTTGCTTATTTAGAGATACAAGCTGCTAAACCTGAGTACTTTCAGTGGAAGGCTCCTTCATGGCAGTGCTCCAATGCTCCGCCGTGTGACACACAGATAGTCTTTATAGACAGTGGAGTAAAAACATCCAGTCACAGGAGATAAGGACACACTATGGAGAGAACTGACCTAAAGTATAGTGGATTTCTATCATTCACAGTTGGACATATCATAAATAAGAGGCAAAATATATATGACAACATTGGTTTGGTAGACACTGTTTGTTTATTGGTTGTTCTACATGACACATCTGTTGACTGAGGGTTACTAAAAATGACCAGACATTAATATGTCTGTGGTCTCCCTTTTTCCCCCTTCAAAATAGCACCAAACAGCTTAATCTGTTGCCGTCCTTGCATGTTGTTTATACCAATAAGACTCAAAAATGTCTTCAAAAGTGCTTCTAAAATAACTGCTGGATTCAATATACACAGATAAACTATTTAGCAGATTCACTCCATCATTTAAATGCGGCTGTGGGCTGCAGTGTAAGGCATTACAAGTAACGTGAGTTATGTAATCTGATTACTTTTTTCCAAATAACTAGTAAAGTAACACATTACTTTTAAACTAAATATCTGAGTAACTTTTTCAAATAAGTAACGCAAGTTACATTCTTCTTCCATTTATTGACTGACAGCTCCCCTGAGGCGTTGTGTGCGCTGTGTGAAACATGATGTTATTGTTGTTCTAGACTAAATATGAGCAGGCATTTACTCATCTCATTTGCACAAAAACAGATTCAGATTTCCTTAAAAATTCATAAAAACTGTGAAATGCAAACTTGACATACATAACTCAAATATACTTTATGTATGTAATCTCACTTTATTATGTCTTTGCTGCTGACCTTCGATGATCCAATTAACATCACATTTGTGATGCTGTGTTGTTTTTCTTGTTGTTTTTTGTAAGAGTGTTGAAATTTCTTTTCATGCTCAAAGTTTGAGTTGTGCCCTGAAGTTCCCAAAAGTGGAACTTTTTTTTTTTTTTAGCAAGCAAGCAAGCAAGCCCAGCCCAGGTGAGGAAAACGAATGCAAAAGTAACATAAACCTTTTTTTTTTTTTTTACTTTTTCATAAAAACACAATTAGTTACTTTTTTAGGGAGTAATGCAATATTGTAATGCATTACTTTTAAAAGTAACTTTCCCCCACACTAGCTTGGCTGTATGTGTCATAAATATCAAAATCTTAATATTGACCAGTTTGGTATGCGTTTGATGTGTGTGTCTGTGTAGAGTGTTTGTCTGAAAGTTCACACACTTCCTGTTCTTCCACACAGGTACACCAAGAGCCTCTTAACCGTCAGGCTTTTTCTCTCACACTGGCTCTCTTCGAGCCTCCTTATTTTTACATCAAATATTTGCCCAAATGGTCACGATCTTGACCTTTCTTTGCAGCTCTTTGAATGGCCTGTGTGAGTTTGTTCAGTTGAATATCGCTCATGTGAGAGTCCTCACTGGTTTGCCCCTTAGTTGCCCCAGTGAAGGAGGGAGATATATAGTTTACAAACAAAGAGGAAAGAAAAGCATGGTGTTTCATAAGGGTTTATCATGAAGCTCAAGACTGTGTTATCTTGCTGTTGGTCTGGGGTTTTCCTTAACGGCCTGACAGCAGTGTCCTCACACCCTTCACCCCACCTCAGTCTTCACATCACAAACACACACTCTCTCTCCATCACGCTTCTTCTTGCCCCATACATACAGTCGACAGAGCAGGTCCTGCCCACCTGTAGGGGGAAAACAAATTCTGTTCGCTTCTGTGGGGGAAATTAGTATACGTGGAGTCATGAATATGCTAATTTGCCCCGCCTCCATTCAAGTGGATGTATCAGAATGGTAATGCGTTTTATGTATCGCTTTCTACAACGTCGGACACATAACAGTAATTGATGTTATCAAACTGCTAATAATGTGTTGCTAATGTTACACAAACCATGTTCCTGTTCACCATCTCAGAGTCAGACATCTTGGACAGAAGATGCCTTCTGAATATCTGAATTCTTAGAAACGCTTTGAACATCATAGAAAGTCTGTGGAGAAAAGCCCCGTCCTGCACGTTTACTGGATTGGTCACATGTTTGGAACAGTAGGAAACCGCTTTTTTGAGACTGTCTTTGGTAACTTGCAGTTTTAAGGGGAAAAATAATGATAGTGTTGACTGATGAATTTTCAAATGGTGTGTCTGAAAGCATATTAAAAACACCACATAGACATATAAACTTGATTTTCATCACTTTAACAAAATTTGGTACATATATTTAAAAAGTTAAAATATGAATTCATTATTCAATTACACATACATTGTTTTATTAATTTATATTCAACACAAGCAGTCTTCAGTTTTAAATTAAGGTCTTATTTTAGCAAGTCATCATTTAACTTTTATTAAATTGAAAAAAATGCAATTCTGTGTATTTAATAATAATTGCATTTAATTGTTTTATTTATTTAGTATTGCTTTAAGACATTTCAGAAATGTCTCTTCATTTTCTCTATAGAAATGAATGTGTAATATTGTAACCAGGATTTGCGTCTCCTCACTCTAATTCAGTGTTGCTGACTTTAGCTGTTCCACAAACATAATACACTGAGGGCATCTTGTAGCAGCTGGGTGTATTAGACAAGCAGGACGTCCTGGATTAGAGGAGCAACAGTGACCTCCTCACTTTGTCTCGTTCTGCTGTCAAATGTTGATCAAACCCCCCAGTTTGAGGGTCAAACCTCCAGATAAACGAAACAGAACAGTGCACTGAATGAGTATTAATGCGTGTTTATTCAGATGACACTGGTTCAAGTCTGGCCTGCAACTTTCTTGTAATTTATGTTTCTTGGTCTCGACATCTAATCAGTGTTATATGATCTTCAGTCTTACTGTGCTTGCTTATCATGAGCATTCATCCTGGGTTCATCCAGGATTTTTATTTTGGTCCGGGTCTGGAAGATTTCCAGTGCTAAAGCTGTTCTTTCATGTATTTGGCCTGGTCTTCAAATATGAGATCTTCTCTGTTAAAACTGTTACTGTAGAGAGTGATGGAAACATTCCCAGACTCCAGCTGGCAGAGAGTCTTCTCTTCTAGGATCTGTGCCACCTCCTCATTCTCTCAGTCTGTCGACCGTCTCATTCCCTTGCTTCATTTTGTTACTCTCCCTCAGGTCCTTTATTTCTCCCTCCATCATAGTGCTCATATTTTCTGCTCTCTCACACTGTTTCAATCGTCTGTGTGTCACGGCCTCAGTCGGAGGCCTATTGTGCAGCATTCCTGTTCCCAGAGGGAGTGAGCACTCAGTGAGTTAGCTAGTGTTGTCTCCCCCCTCTGTGTGTTAATCAGCTCATGCATTACCCACAATCCCCCGATTCTCTTTACATGAGTTATGAGAAGCCCTCTGACAGTGATTCAGTTTCTCCTGCTGATGCTGGCAACATGGCTTTCAGTTACATTACATTATTACAATGTGAAACATCACATTCCTCTGAGCTTGTTGATAGAAAGCACATTGTAAACATCAGGCAGGATACGCTCATTAAACGAATTTGATTGAACTCATTGTCTATGGAGAACAGCAGTGACCGCCCTTTTTTTTGTTTTTGTTTTTTGTGAAAATTCTGTCGTCATTTATTCACCCTCAAGTTGTTCCAAACCTGTATGAGTTTTTTTGTCTGTTGAACACAAAAGAAGATATTTTGAAGAATGTTGGCAACCAGACAGGTGACGGTAGCCCTTGACTTCCATAGATTTGTTTTTCTTCTTTTTTTTTCAATGGCTGCCGCCAACTTTCTGGTTACCATACAGGTTTGGAACAACACAGGGGTGAGTAAATGATGACAGAATTTTCCTTTTTGGGTGAACTAACCTTTTAAGTGTAAAAGGCATATAATGTATTTTATATATTTGTAAAGGACAGAATTTTGAGTAAAATGGATAATTCAGTGTACAAGTTTAAAATGCATATATTTAGTGTGAAAGTGTAAAATTCATATATTTGTAAAATGCATATATGTATAAAAGTGTAAAATGTGTATATGGCCAGATTTACTAACAGCTTCCGCCAGTGCAAACACTCTTTTGGCTTTGAAAAACTACTGTCAGGATTTACTAAAGACACGCAATGAAAAATTAGCGCTGAAAAAGGCATAAATAGGGTTATTTTTGCAGCTGATCTTATTGCTTATGCATTTGTTGGAGTTTCCCTTTCAGACACAAAATTTATGGGAGGAGAGTATTTCAATGAATCATGCATGGTGATTTACTAAGGTTTGCGCTGGTCAATTTACTGGTATTTGCCCCATTATTTAACACCTGAAAAAAAGCATGTTTTAAACCAGACCCTAATTTGCGCTGTTCTTGGTAGATTGTGTTGATCATCATGGAAATGATCCGGCTGCGTCTGTGTTCTTTAATTTGCACATTGTCAGTAGATCACGCACAGAACTCCCATCTGTGCTTTTATGGAATTGCGCCCTCACGCGTATTTGACACTTTTTAGTAAACCTGGCCCTTGGTGTAAAATTCATATATTTGTCAAATGCATATATTTATGAAAGTGTAAAATGTGTATATTTAGTGTCAAATTCATATGTTTAGTGTAGAATTTATATATTTAGTTTATTGCAGGCTATATAAGTTTAGTTTTATGAAGGAGAATATGTGACCATCTGTTCACACCTGATCTACAAAATCATGTTGCTACATATAAACCGAACCACAGCTCCTTAACCTTTTGAAAGAGTCTATTATGACTTCATACCAAGCTGTCAATCATTTTGCCACGATATCTGAGAACAGCACATCACAACTTTCCATAATTAAATGTCCTGGATTAGAGTGAATGTCTGTTTTTTTCCACTCTTATGTCAGAGATCTGGAATTTTGTTTTTGTACCTGTACAAGTGTGTATGTATATACGATATATTTTTCTAGGCAGTGAGGTCCTGTGTCCACTAAGTTGGATGCACATCATTCTGACCACACATGACGGACAGTGTTCAGTCATGCGAGGAATGTGTGTTCCTGACGTCAGCGCTGCTCACTGATCCTGCTCCATACATGTCCGTCTGTCTGCATGTATGGATGTATTTATAAAGTGATCAGTGTAGCAGATGTGTGCAGTATCAGTGATGCAGAATATAGATATGATGTGTGTCAGGCGGGAAATGAGTGGACGCTTTGACTCACCCCTTACACACAAATCACAAACCATACAGTCACGACGAGAGAGACACCACTGCTGAAAACATCCATCATCTAATACTGTCTCAAACCTGATACAGTGTTAGTAATAAACTATTAAAGACCTAATACGTTATAAGTAAAAAAAACTTAATAATGAATAAACCCGCCCAATCTGGCAACACTGACTGTTTTTCGCATAATATATAGTAGGGAAGTATTTGATTTCGTCCCTTGCTTCGTTCCTGAATGAATCGGCCATTTGAACAAATCATTTGAATGAATGACTGAATGACTCGCTCACTTGCCTCCACCTACTGCCGGTTTTAGTTTCATATTTGGAGTATTCATTTTTTAATCATTGCATATTTCAATATTCAATAAAAAAATAAAATAAACATGAATACTCATTTAAAAACCATTAATCTCACAGCATTATTTATGCAATTCTAATTGTTGTGTAAATGCTTTAATGAGTTGCATAATACAGTATACCTAAATGTCACTTAACATGCAGCTTCTGAAACAAATATGTTTGAAAAAGTTTGAGTAATAAATTCTATGTTGAATCAAAATATTACTTTCTAAAGCTTACTTTTTTATATATCTATTTTTTTTTTCTCATGTAACAATAATGACTTGAAATGATCTTTTGGGGCTAATTTCTCAGCCCAAATTGATGTGTGATTAATTTGCGACTAATTTGATTAAATAATTGGCATATCATGTATTAAATTAGATAAAAAATGTAATCAATATTATATCAAAATTTGAAGTGGATCAAAACCTTTCATCAAAGTTATACATGAATTTGGAACAATACCTGTTCTTGGCTTAGGACAACTTTGATGAGTTTTTTTTATCCACTTCAAATGTTGACTACTGTATATATATATGGATATACTGTCGCAAAATTAGTTGTTCAGGGAAGAAGGAGGCTGGAACCCGCAAACGTTCAAAAACACTTTAATCATATAAAATAAACAAACAGCAAAACGAAAGTAAAGCGGCAGCCCCTCACAGACGACTGCCGCATATAAACATAATAAAACATAAACAAAACACAACGTAAAGTCCAGGCCTGGTCCTCTCTCATCCTTCACTGTCATCACTCCTCCTTTTATCCATCCGGAGCTTCTCCGTGAGATACTCGAGACTGGTGTGACACACAGGTGACACTCATTAGCAATGGCCTGGCTCTGTTCCCACGGCTCTCGTCTCCGCCCTGCTTGACACATATACATTTTTACTCTTTCTAATTTTACTGTCAGGACATTTAATGCTAACTGAGGCCTGTAGAGTCTGAGTCTGCATGTTTTTTCTACTTGTGAATTATTGTCCTCGCTGTACAATGATGGACTTCAACTTGTTTGGAAATGGCCTTGTAACCCTTCTTAGATTGATTGGCAGCAACAATTGCTTCTTTAAGACCATTGCTGATGTTTTTCCTCCTTGGCGTTGTGTTAACACACACCTGGATGCTCTACAACCGTAAACTGCCAAAACGTCTGTTTTTATAGAAGTGGTTACACTTGCTGATGATCAGTTAATCAAAGACATTTGATTAGCAGTGACTGACTGCTACGTACCCTCTTAATTCCTATGGAAACAGTAAGGGTGTACTTCACATATGGCTACTCAGTTTTGGCCTAGTTTTTGTGGAATAAACTATGAGACGGTTTAATATGTCTTATGTTGTTCATCTGAGGTTGTATTTATCTAATTTTAAGATCTGCCAAAGACCAGATGATTTTTTTATGTCCTGACACGTAAAACCATAGAATTCAAAAGGGTGTTCTTTCTTTTTCACATGACTATATATTTTTATATTATATATGTATATATACACTCACCTAAAGGATGAGGAATACCTGTTCAATTTCTCATTAATGCAATTATCTAATCAACCAATCACATGGCAGTTGCTTCAATGCATTTAGGGGTGTGGTCCTGGTCAAGACAATCTCCTGAACTCCAAACTGAATGTCAGAATGGGAAAGAAAGGTGATTTAAGCAATTTTGAGCGTGGCATGGTTGTTGGTGCCAGACGGGCCGGTCTGAGTATTTCACAATCTGTGAAAAGGGAAAAACATCCAGTATGCGGCAGTCCTGTGGGCAAAAATGCCTTGTTGGTGCTAGAGGTCAGAGGAGAATGGGCCGACTGATTCAAGCTGATAGAAGAGCAACTTTGACTGATGTAACCACTCTTTACAACCGATGTATGCAGCAAAGCATTTGTGAAGCCACAACACGCACAACCTTGAGGCGGATGGGCTACAACAGCAGAAGACCCCACCGGGTACCACTCATCTCCACTACAAATAGGAAAAAGAGGCTAAAATTTGCAAGAGCTCACCAAAATTGGACAGTTGAAGACTGGAAAAATGTTGCCTGGTCTGATGAGTCTCGATTTCTGTTGAGACATTCAGATGGTAGAGTCAGAATTTGGCGTAAACCAAATGAGAACATGGATCCATCATGCCTTGTTACCACTGTGCAGGCTGGTGGTGGTGGTGTAATGGTGTGGGGGATGTTTTCTTGGCACACTTTAGGCCCCTTAGTGCCAATTGGGCATCGTTTAAATGCCACGGCCTACCTGAGCATTGTTTCTGACCATGTCCATCCCTTTATGGCCACCATGTACCCATCCTCTGATGGCTACTTCCAGCAGGATAATGCACCATGTCACAAAGCTTGTATCATTTCAAATTGGTTTCTTGAACATGACAATGAGTTCACTGTACTAAAATGGCACCCACAGTCACCAGATCTCAACCCAATAGAGCATCTTTGGGATGTGGTGGAACGGGAGCTTCGTGCCCTGGATGTGCATCCCACAAATCTCCATCAACTGCAAGATGCTATCCTATCAATATGGGCCAACATTTCTAAAGAATGCTTTCAGCACCTTGTTGAATCAATGCCACGTAGAATTAATGCAGTTCTGAAGGCGAAAGGGGGTCAAACACAGTTTTAGTATGGTGTTCCTAATAATCCTTTAGGTGAGTGTATATAGATTTATTTTTTTACATTACTGTAAAAACATTCAAATTGTGAAATACTATTACTTTTTGAAATATCTGTTTTCTTTTTTAATATATTTTAAAATGTCATATATAGTCTTCAGTCACATGGTCGTTCATAAATCATTCTTTATGCTGATTTGGTGCTTAAGGGACATTTCTTAAAATGATCAATGTTTAAAACATTGTGCTGCTCTGCTGCTTAACATTTTTTATATACATTTTAGGGTCTTTTACTGTCATTTTTGATCAATGTATCCTTGCTGAATAGAAGTATTGATTTCTTTAAAAAATATATATATATATATATATATATATATATATATAAAGTTTACAAAAAACGCACAATAATTGCTAGAATAAAAATAAAGTTTGAATGGAGTCTGAATCAGAAGTGTTAAAGGTTTAGAGTGTCTACAGAATGTTAAGATTAGAAGTGTAGATCACCATGTAAGTGTGTGATATGCATGTGTATGTGTGAGGTATAACAGTATAATGTATCTGGAGCTGGTCATGTGATCGAGGCCTCAGTCTGACCAGGGCGAATTTGACCAGTGTTTTATGTAGGAATTTAATCAGCTCCGTAAATGAAGGAAGAAATGCCACAGCTTTCTTTACATTTACTGCTTGAATTTACATTTTCTCTTTGACATTTATCTGTTGACATTTTGTGACATCTATCTATTTTTTAGCATTTAAATGGTAAATGGACTGCATTTATATAGCACTTTCACAGACCCAATGGCCACCAAAGCGCTTTACATATTGCCTCACATTCACCCATTCACATTCACCCATTCACACACCGACGGCGGTGTCAGCCATGCAAGGCGCCATCCAGCTCATCGGGAGCAGCTGGGGTTAGGTGTCTTGCTCATGGACACCTCGACACTTGGTCAGGTGGAACCGGGGATTGAACCATCAACCTTCCGGTTTGTAGACAACCTACATGAACCACTGAGCCACTGTCGCCCCAGTCTCTTCCCTTAAAGAACCATCTCTTCCTCTTCTTCTTTGAATTTGAATTCAGGGTGGGTGTTAGGGTCGTATATATTCTTCTGTTCAACAATAGAAGTGTCCAGAGATTTTGTTATATCATAAAAGGTGTTGCAGTTTCCACAAAAATATTAAGCAGGACCAGCCCGTTCTCATCCCAAGGCGTAATATATTGACTCTTTTGACAAAGCGTCTATATCCAACGCACATGGCACCCTTTAGCGTCATATGAGACGCAGATATATGGCGCCTCCTAGTGGTCTAACCCTAACACTACCCCAGACCTAAACCTACCCAAAACCGAAGCGTGTTATATTGACGCTAAAGGGTGCCATGTGCGTTGGATATAGACGCTTTGTCAAAAGAGTCAATATATTACGCTTTGGGATGAGAATGCGTTGGCAGGACAACTGTTTTCAACATTGATAACAATAATAAATGTTTCTTGAGCATAAAATCAGCATATTAAAATGATTTCTGAAGGATCATGTGACACTGAAGACTGGAGTAATGATGCTGAAAATTCAGCTTTGCATCACAGGAATAAATTACATTTCAAAATATGTAAAACAGTTATTTTTAAATTGAAATAATATTTCACAGTATTGCTGTTTTTACTCGATCAAATAAATGCATCATTGGTGAGCAGAAGAGACTTCATTCCAAAACAGTATATAATCTGACCAATGAAGTCCAATGTCGCAACTTCAAGTAAATGAACGACTAAATTAAAGAGGCTTCAATTCATCTAATCAGAACATTTTTAAAACAACAGATTTTCGGCATTTTGCCCAGCACTAGTTCTAGTATGTTGACAGTCATCTCATGTCCGAGCCATGAAGTGTTGCTCTGTTCGCCCCTGAACAGTTATATCATATTCACAGTTCAGGGGCATCACAGTTCTTCTGATATCAACATCTTGTGGTATACATGCAGGGTGTGTAAAGCAGAACCGTGAAACCCATGAGACCAAGTAAAAGCTCAGCGCTGATGTAATGAAGGGGTTTGTGGGTTCGGTGGGCGTCCTGTGGTCAGCAGCCAGTCCAGTGTGTCTGACTGCATTGTCCTGCTCTCTGTGTGGGTCTGCAAGTGAACACAGCCTGGGACATTTCATTTCAGAAACAACCTCAAAACACGTGCATTCCTCACATTCCAGCCCGGGCTCCTGCTCTGCCCACTGGGACGCTAGAAAGGCTAGAAAGGACGCTCATCCTAGACATGGACCAGTACTTCTGTCTGGAGACTGAGGAGTCAGGAGTTATTCCATCCACTTCAGAACACGAGACTTGTTTCAGATTGCATGTTAATGACTATAAGAAAGTCTATAAGGAAGGGAATGAACTATATAAGTGCAGTTACCATCCAATGAAATTGGATAAAAGGCTTAATTTAGAGGTCTGGCCCACTTTTGCATCTCCAGTTAGCTATGATGACCCATTTACTTTAGGCTTGTTACGTAATTACGTTCCATAATTTAAGTCTTTCTGTACATAGTGACCCCAAAAAGCAAACTGCTGCACACTGTCTTCTTACTTCAGCCACACTTAAATCATGTAAGAATGTCTTTTCGTTATTTAACAAAATATTATATAGTGTCATTTATGTTAAAGAAATGTGGTAAATTGCATTGAATATTATTGCACAGTACATTTTGGATCATGTTGATAGTTAATGTGATTCTCTATATAGTTGCTCTGCTAGGACACCTGTGTGAACTTGAGGAGAACTGACTAAGTCTTAATCAGCTCCACTGATCAGGGAGTCGTGCACTGAAATGTTCGCTCCCTAAAAAGTCCCACAGTGCACTGTGAAAACCAGGGAGCATCAATGCTCACTATGTTCCCTTACCGGAAATTCACGAGCTAGGGAGCTGATTGAGACACATATATATATGCACTTAAAATCGACAATTGATTAACAGACATGAAGGAAAAGAAAATGAGGCAAAATCACATTAGTTTTGTTATAAGGTTTTAGGTGACCATCGTTTGTTTTCAGTTTGGAATTTTCTCTAATGCAGTGAAATTCATATACATGTTCTAGATTAGCATATGGAGGATGATCATCCACTGTACTCATCTCATCTCAACCACTGTATCAGTGTCTTCATTCTCTTCTTTATCTGTCTGCCTGCCCACCTGTCTAGCTGTCGGTCATTAAAACTATCTATCTGTCTGTCCACCTGTCTATCTGTCTTTCTGTTTGTCTGCCCACCTGTCTATCTATCTGTCTGTCTGACTGCCCTAATGTCTGCCGATCTGGGGTGTGTTTCCCGTACAACGGCGTAACTCGCTGCTGAACTACCATAGTACGATGCATCGTTGAAGAAATCAATTAGCTAGTCACGGCTGTTTCCCGAAACCGTATTGTCGCAAATTGGTCGTTGAACCACGTTGGTTAATGATGTCACACAGGTGGTGGTAATAACTTCTTTTAATGAAAATGTTTGAGATCGAATTAATGATAGATGGTTTGCTATAAATTATGGACATGGCATCTGAGGACTATTTAAAAAAAAAAAAAAAATCACAGTTATTTTGCTTTATTTCCAGATTTAATCATAGGTTTGTTCTTACGTACTAGAGCACGTACGCACATGCGCACTCTTCAAAAACTGTGTTTTAAATCTCTTTTCAAACTAAAAGACGTAAATGACATTTGTATGTATTCTAAATAAAAGACACAGGATGTACTGAATGTCAGCTTGCTTATTTGGCTCAAGATAAGGATTTATTGAGTCCACATGTCATGCAAACAAGAAACTGCTATCACAGGTATACAAAAAGTATCACAAAAGTATAGATGTCGTTCCAACCACACAACTTTGTGATGCTGTTTGTGAATGTTTGTTAGAACAATGGTTTCGGGAAACACCGACTCTTTGAAGTATGCTGATAACGGCAGAACTTGCGACCATATGGCTAACAATGCTTTTGGGAAACGCACTCCTGTCTGTCTGCCCTAATGTCTGCTGACCTGTCTGTCTGTCTGCCCTAATGTCTGCTGACCTGTCTGTCTGTCTGCCCTAATGTCTGCTGACCTGTCTGTCTGTCTGCCCTAATGTCTGCTGACCTGTCTGTCTGTCTGTCTTGTCTGTGTATATGTCTGTTTTTCTATATGTCTGTCTATCTATCTATATATCTGTCTGTCTGCCCTAATGTCTGCCTGTCTGTCTGCCCTAATGTCTGCTGACCTGTCTGTCTGTCTGTCTGCCCTAATGTCTGCTGACCTGTCTGTCTGTCTGCCCTAATGTCTGCTGACCTGTCTGTCTGTCTGTCTTGGCTGTGTATATGTCTGTTTTTCTATATGTCTGTCTATCTATCTATATATCTGTCTGTCTGCCCTAATGTCTGCCTGTCTGTCTGCCCTAATGTCTGCTGACCTGTCTGTCTGTCTGTCTTGGCTGTGTATATGTCTGTTTTTCTATATGTCTGTCTATCTATATATATATTTGTCTGTCTGCCCACCTGTTTGTCTGTATTTTTGTCTGTGCATCTGTCTGATTTTTAAAACTGTCTCTCTGTCTGTGTGTCTGTCTACTCTGTTTTTAATCTGTAATGTCAGTAGGGTGTTGTGATAATGCTTGTGTGTCTCATCTTTGTGCTGTTAAATCCTGGCTAATCTGAAGCCACGTTGCACACACACAAATCTCCTTATCATAAACAGGACTGTCACTGATCTTCCGTAGAGAAGAAGTTTGGCAGTGTATATTGGGTACAAGTTTTTATACAGATATCTACAATGGCTTGTTATTTGTTCAAATGCATCTTGCTGGTGTGGCATTTATGTAAATGTTATTGGCAAATGTTAATCTTTAAGCCACGTTCATCATGAACATCTGTAAGCCATATCTCTTCCTAATACACACTCAGACACATTGTCTCTCAAACACACACTTGAAATACTGAAAGTGCATGACCTCATATCAGATTAAGTGTGTGTGTGTGTGTGTGTGTGTGTGTGCGTGCGTGCGTGCGTGCGTGCGTGCGTGCGTGCGTGCGTGCGTGCGTGCGTGCGTGCGTGCGTGCGTGCGTGCGTGCGTGTGTAGGTGTCAAAAGAGCCTTGAGTATAATATTACACTCACAGAAAAGTATCTGGACATCATATCTAGTGAATGTTTAAACTGGAGGAATTTATTGTTATATTGGACCAATTTCAGAATTGAAATGAAGATGCTGACTATGATCTTCTTATCTCTCCGTTCTATTCAAAAGGAAAACCTGACAGACATGTATTTAAAGGTGGATATACAGGAATAATTTACTCAAAAATGAATGAAGGTCAAGTTACCTAATATTTTAAGTGACATTACACTTCACACACAGTCCTATCTATGATTTCTGTTTTATATCTCTTTTTCTGTATGTTTCTGCCCTATTTTTAATTAATAAATAATGAATTTAATAAATAAAAAAATAAGGAATACTCTATGCCATTCAGCCATATGCTTCATTGTATGGAAAATGCAGCATGATCACTCTGCAAAACATATTTAGTTTTACACCAAAGAAAATAAGGAAGTCAAACACGTTTGAAATGGCATGAGGGTGACTAATTAGTTTTTGGATTAAATATTTTAAAAGTATTAAAGGTTCATTCATGCAGCATCAAAACTTTCACCCTGCATGACTGATTTAACCCACTGGAACACAAAGGGCAGATCTTTCCTCTAGCTTCCATGGTCTGTTTATTTCAACTGTTCCTTTCCGTATGACTTGGCAAAAACATTTCTGTTCATTCCCTACATGTGTACTTCCTTTCAGTGTGCAGTGTAAAACGGGAAGTGCCTTAATAAGCTCAGACTTCAAGTTCAGTGACCTTACGTGACCTTGCCTAGTCAAAGCATTCAGGATCGTTGCATAATGAGAATTGCCTTTTATATTAATAGGAGGGAAAGGGACGTTTTGAAACAATAAGTATCTGTTCTCTCACTGTCCAACATTAAAAGAGTCCAACTGTGCTGCTATCTTTCTCAAAGACACAATCACACTTCAAAGTGCTACGCTCACAAGTATGAAGCGTTCTAGCAGTTACGTTCAGACTGTATTTGCACACAGCGGGAGGCTGTAAAGGAGTGTGTGGAGGTCATGAGAAAGCCACAACCCTCCAGATGGGTGTGTGGGTATTAAAGAGAGGCCCAGTGCTTTATGATATGAATGGACTGTGTGAAGGAAGATAAGAAGAGGGAGAGAATGCCACTAAATGAATGTAGAAACCTGCTTCAGAGAGCTTCAAGTCAACATTAGGAGACAAATATGTCTACACACACAGATAACACTTCAAAATCGGTTGAGATATCCAGATATCCCCCCATGAACCATGAGACGAGGCCTTGCTTAAAAGCAGTGATGTCCCACGTGACAGTAATCCATTTATTTTGCATCTTTGTGCTTTTTCTTTCCATCTTTCTCATAAAAACATGGAGCAGGGACCGCCGCCCCAATACAAAATGTGTCAAACAGATCTACATATTATTATAGCCTTCAACATTAATAGAAACCAACCACATTATGATAGTTATATTATGTTAAGACCGTAAATTAGAACTATGCACGTTATTGTTGTTGCAGATGCATCATTGTCTGTATATTACTTTTCATTGTTAAAATTTTGATTTATGCAAGCATTAATTGGTAGACCCCATAGGAGTCGTGGACCCCTGGTTGAAGACCCTTGATTTTAAATGTTTAAATCTATCAGTCAACAAACTTTGCATTGTCATTCAGTTTGTGACTTGTTTCCTGGCAGCTCGGCATGAGAATCAACATTCATTTTTCTAGCATAATACATTGTTTCCTGCGATTGTGATTCCAGAGTAAATGTTTATGGCACATTAAAATGTCTGTATATAACTCACTTGCTTTGCAGTGCAAAAATGACCCTAGATAGGTAAATCTGTCTTGGATTTCATTTACCTCATAACCCTTTGACTGATTGTGTCCCAAATGCCATTTCATTTCCACTTAGTAATTAAGATGAAGATCAAATGGGTGAATGTTCAAATACTATTGAAAGTGCTTTCTTTTTCAGATCACCATTCAGAGAGACAGTGGCCTAGATGTCAGCTCCCCCAAACATGGCAAGATTGACCCCAAAAACGCCCCTCATGTAGGGGGGAACCAGTGGGCTGGAGGCACAGGTACAGTCACATCCCATCAAAGGTGAAACACAAAACTTGTCCAGTCATATTTATAAACCCTACAACAAAACCTGTCCCTATAACGTATAATTAATTACATATAATCACAGCTGTAATTACATGCAGGTATTTTTAAATACAAGTACAATGTAAAAACTTGTATGTGCAGCATAAGTGCATTGTATCAAATGTTTAATTTAAATGTTAGTATATAGTAGTTAAATACTTTATTTTGACCAATTTATAAGAAAGAAATTCATTGTAACATTTTCATAGTGCAATAAAATCTCATTACTGCAATGCGATTAAAATTATACATTGCTTGCATGTTTTCACATTTATTTATATAGTGGTTTATACAGTAAAAAACCAGATTGTTTCGAAGCAATTCACAGTAATGAAAAAGGAATATTAATAGTAATAAATCAGGAAAATAACTGTTGAAGTTGTAAAATTCATCAGTTATGAAACAAATTCTTTTTAAGCTATAAACAGGCTCCGCAAAAGCTAATAGTGTCATTATTCAGCTCAGTTTAGTTCAATAACTGTCAATGTTGCTGTTCATCAATAATGAAACTAGTTCAATTTGGCTAAGCTGCTGTAAAGAAGATAGTTGTGTCATTATTCAGCTCAAGTCAGTGCAATGTTAATTCAATTCAGCTCAAAAACTGTGCCATTATCCAGCTCAAATGAGTTCATATTGTCACATTTTCACTAATATTACTAAAACATATTTTAAACCGCAACTGAGCACTCCAAAGGCGAAAGTGGCAAGGAAAGAAAACTCCATATTTATACATCAGGTAAAGATTTGCTGTACTGCATTTCACTTATGCATATTCAAAATTCGATTTACTGTTATACTGTAGAATTTAACTTTACCATAATAAATACAATCTAATGAGAATCACCATTTACCTAAAAAATCATAATAAATAGGGCCTAATGACTATGTTTTATTTTTCATGTTTTCTTGAAATGCGCCCATAAATCCATCTCTAACTTTAAAGCAAGCTCTCTAAATAAAAGTTTGAGAGGAGATGGACTTCGTTTAAATGAACCTTTATTTTTTAAATATCCAGTTATTATGCAAGGCTTATCAATCACCTACGTGGTAACTCAACAAATTGCCTGTATGTTGGTGTAGGTGGCAGAGATACAGCAGGTCTCGGAGGGAAGGGAGGACCCTACCGTCTGGACGCCGGACACAAAGTTCACCAGATCTCTCAGGCAGAGAAAGACGCTGTGCCAGACGAGGTGAAGAGAGCAGCACGCGAGATGGGGGAGAAGGCTTTTAAGCAGAGGTACACCCATCTGTCTCTCTCATTCATCACTCACTCAGTTCAAACACAGATTTCTCCAAAAAGCCTACACTTGACCCTGCGTGACCTTTACCCTCTGGCCTGAGTGCCTGTTAATCTCTCTAGATATTTTGCAGTGCTGTCTCAATGAAAGCAAGTATGTGTGTGAGGCTTCGTTTTATAAGCTACTGAGCTGCCTATGTATGCATTGCATATATCCTTTAACAAAATAACAATCCCATAATGCACTGCATTGAGGTCAGTAAAAAGAAAAAGTTCACACAAGGCAGGGTTATTATACTAAAACCATAAAAAAAAACATGTTACTTTACGTTAAACAAAAACAAAACGTAAGGTAACATTTTCAATTAGTTTAACTTGATGTATTAAATGCTACAACTAAAACTGAGATTTAAAAAAATGATAAAAAAATATATATATAGACATATATATAGACTTTTTTTTACTAAGAAAAAGAACAAATATTAAAAAAATACTTAACCATTAAAATTAAACCGGATATATATAAAAAAAACTATAAAACTACACTAGTATCTCATTTATGCTAAAATAACACTGATCCAAAATGGCAAACGAAGCAAGATGTCAATTATAAATATCCTTGTATTTAAAGTAAACATTAATTTCCGTTCATAACCCATTTTAATTTCATCACATGATGTATTTCTGTAAACATTGAGTGTAACAAAAAAGTCTGTCGACTTTATGCATTAAAGTGGCGTTAAATGCCAGAAAAGAGCCTGACTAAATGTGAGCTTGCTAAAACAATAGTTTTTGGCTTAAGATGGTTATCATGGTCCAATAAAGTCAAGTCAAGTCATCTTCATTTATATAGCGCTTAGGGAATTAAAGTAACAGAGATTGTTTTGGCTTTATAGCAGCTCTAGAATAAAGTTATTGTCCATCTAAAGTTTTGATTGATTCACTTCCGTCGCAACGATCATTAGTTATTAACTAACACGACACCGTTCTAACAGAAAACCCTTAATGTGATTCGGCCGCTCATTTGCACAAAACAGTACCTGGTGGCTCAAGAACCCAAACCATGAAATAGGTTCCAAGGTACAAGCCTTTGAAAAATGTATTTATCGCTTCCACGTAGCCATGTGAATCGGAATTATCCCGACAACGTTTTATCTGTACAGAGGTAAAGGGAAGGGAAGGAGGCCTTCACAGCGAAGAGACTAATTGACACTGACAATTGAGGACTGCGTTGTGGCCGTGTCCAGGCGCAGGTCCTTCATGCAGATCTGGATACGGCCTGGATCCGGCGGACTGCGGTAAACCTCGGGATAAACAGAGAGACTAATATTAGTGTAGACGCCATCCTTCTTATGATGTAATAAGTACATCAGGATTTATGGGAAGTGTTCCTGGTTTCCGGCTGATCTATGCAGCCTAACATTGAACTATAGAAGTCTATAATGTGTTATGTGTATGCTAGGTCAAAGAGATATGTTTTTAGTCTAGCTTTGAACTAACAGAGTGTGTCCGCTTGTATCAAAATGCAGCACTAAGATCGAGTAACACTAATAGAGAGATACAACCACGATCGGATAAGAGCAAATCATTTGTGACTCTGATGAGAGCTGTCTCAGTACTATAGTGCGGTCTAAATCCTGACTGAAAATCCTCGCAGATAGCATTTCTTTCTAAAAAGGAACATAGTTGTGAGGATAAACACATGGCCTGTGTGATGAAAGAAGAAAACGGAAGTCTTTTCAAAGGAAGAGCAAGTTATTAAGACTGAAGAAAACAAAGACAAGACATTTTTTCGTCTTTTCAAGACAAGTGTTTTTTCGCCTGTCTGCCTATGTAGAATGATGCAAATCAGTCAGTTATGCTATGTGGGGTGTAGAGAGTACTACGCTTTGGAACGGACAAGAAATACTAAAATGAGTGACTCATAAAAACCAGGACGTTCTAGATCACAGAATAGACACTATAGAGGTCTTCAAAGGGCCCAGTTATCTCAGATATGCACCCTGTGAATGCTGCGATTCATTAAGCTGTGTGTGCACGCACATGAAGCAAGTACAAGTGTTTCTCCATCAAGGAGGCCTCTGTTTGGGCCAATGGACTGCACAAAGCTCTTTTGCTCTTTTTTAAAGCTTAATAGATCTTAAAGGGGACATTTCACAGGATTTTTCTTGTTCTTTTAAAATTAAATGGCTTTACTAGAGTTACTCTGGTGTTGTGGTTGTCAGCTGTTTAGGCCACAGGACCCACATATTCCCATGGCCTTTCTTTCATGCATATCTTTCAAAGTCTTGCATCAGATAAACATTTAGAATTAAGTTTTTTGTTGTTATTGTTGTGTCTTTGACTACACACACTCTGCGACCCACTCAAAACGGGTCATGACCCACCAGTTTACTGCCAGACCACTCCAACACTGCTCTTATGTTCATAATGTCCACTTAATGTCCATTTATGGCGACTAAGCTGCAAGAAACATCACAACCATGAGCTCATTAACATAACCCTTGTTTGCGAATGCAAATTGTAAAATGTTCATTATTCTGAAAAAGGTACAGTATATGTTTGTGCGCCAAAATGATGTCATGAAGGAGCTGTCTTTTGTTTGTTGAGGGCATATTACAAAATACCAACACAGGGAAAACATGAATTGATTAGATTATAGCAATTAAAGCAATATTAATGATTTTCAAAATATATGCTCTTCTAAAATACTATGATAATATAAAATTTGTCGTCTTTACTTTCTTCTGTAACACTGGCCACATATACACTGTAAAGTTTCAGGAGTGACAACCGCATTTAAATGCAGGAGTGAGTCCCTTAGATTATCGTTCCATGTGTGTAAGGAACACACATCACTCCCGGAATTGGTTTGATTGACACTGCTACTTTCTGGCGTCTCGCGTGTTTGGTATCCGCTATTCTGACCAAAGTAATATTAAAGTGACAAAAGACTCGTTGTGTTCAGCAATTTTAACTAAAATTGACGTTTTTTATAGTGCCTCAGAGATGTATCTATCATCATATATCTTTCGTTGTACAGTACGTCATAACAACTAGTTGTTCTGTTCGGTTCCGTACACACTTCATAGAATTTTAGAATTTGGTTTTCACTCCCGTAAATTACTGAACTCTGTGTACAGAATAGGATTAAACACTAAAAGGTGAATTGACAACAGAATTTAGCTGCAGTCAAGTCACATTTATTTATATAGCGCTTTTTACAATACAGATTGTTTCAAAGCAGCTTTACAGAGATAACAGGAAAATAATGCAACAAAGTTTGTTTCCGGAAGAAAATAGTGTGTTTGTGGCCACTGTAGCTGTTGCTCTCTTGAATTCTTTTACTCACAGATGGGTTTTTTCCCCCTTTGTGTTTCAAATTGTCGTATCTACATGCTGTCTGTCACGTTCACAATATTTTATTCTCAGTTGTCAGGAGTTTCCACAGGAAGTGGGACTTTATCTACCTTTTTTGCAAGTGTATGTGACACTCCGACAACCACCATCAAATCTTTCGATTTTGATGTTTTCGGTTTTCGATTCTATGATGCAGGAAAAGCTGAATTAGTCATTAATATACCTCTAGTAGAGCTGTAACCCTTCATACAGTTGTTTCAGCATCTATTTAAAATCCCACCGATGTCAAGTCAAGTCATCTTCATTTATATAGCGCTTTTAACAATGTAGATTGTTCCAAAGCTGCTTTACAGTGATAATAGGAAATTAAAGTAACAGAGATTGTTTTGGCTTCATGACAGCTCTAGAATAAAGTTATTTTCCAGCTAAAGTTAGAATTAATTGATTCACTTCCATCGCAACGATCATTAGTTATTAACTTAAGGGCCGCTGACACGACACCGTTTTAACAGAAAACTCTTAAGTTCTCTCTATGCAAACTTTAAAAACGCGAACCTATGAGAACGCTGATGGCGTGCATGATGTGTTTTTAGTCTAGCTTTGAACTGACAGAGTGTGTCTGCTTCCCGGACAATGTTTGGAAGACTCTTCCAAAGTTTTGGTGCTAAATAGGAAAAGGATCTACCGCCAGCAGTCGATTTTGATATTCTAGGTATTTTCAACTGGCCGGAATTTTGAGATCGCAATAGACGTGAAGGACTATAATGCGTTAAGAGCTCGCTCAAGTACTGGGGAGCTAAACCATTTAGTGCTTTCTAAGTAATTAGCAATATTTTTTAAATTTATACGATGTTTAATAGGGAGCCAATGCAGTGTTGACAGAACCGGGCTAATATGGTCATACTTCCGGGTTCTGGTAAGAACTCGAACTGCTGCGTTTTGGACCAGCTATAATTTGTTTATTAAGCGTGCAGGGCAACCTCCCAGTAGAGCATTACAATAATCTAGCCTTGAGGTCATAAACGCATGAACTAATTGTTCCGCATTCGTCAATGAGAGCATATGACGTAATTTAGATATATTTTTAAGATGGAAAAATGCAGTTTTACAGATACTAATTCACATGATTTTCAAATGAAAGATTGGTATCAAAGAGCACACCCAGGTTCCTAACCGACGACGAAGACTTGACAGAGCAGCCATCAAGTGTTAGACAGTATTCTAGGTTATTACATGAGGAAGTTTTTTGTCCAATAATTAGAATCTCTGTTTTTTCAGAATTAAGTTGTAGGAAATTACTAGTCATCCTGTTTTTTATATTAGCTATGCATTACGTTAATTTTGTGAATTGGTAAGTTTCTTCAGGGTGTGAAAAAATATACAGCTGAGTATCATCGGCATAACAGTGAAAACTAATGCCATGTTCCCTAATGATATCTCCTAAGGGTAGCATGTACAGAGTGAACAGCAACGGTCCTAGTACTAAGCCTTGTGGTACGCCATACTGAACTTTTGATTGATATGACATCTCTTCGTTTACTGCTACAAACTGATAACAGTCAGATAAGTATGATTTTAACCATGCTAATGCAATTCCACTAATGCCAACATAATTTTCGAGTCTATTTAAAAGAATGTTGTGGTCAATAGTATCAAATGCAGCACTAAGATCGAGTAACACCAATAGCGAGATACAACCACGATCGGATGATAAGAGCAAATCATTTGTGACTGATGAGAGCTGTCTCAGTGATGGTACGGTCTAAATCCGAACTGAAAATCCTCGCAGATATCATTTGTGATGAAACACAACAATTTTTTAATTAATTAAACATTTGGTCAGTTATTGATTTAAAATGTTATTATTTGAATAAATTATAATTTAGGGAAAGCTGTAGCTTTGAATATTAAAGATTTTTAAATGCTTTTGAAAGGGGTCTCTTATGTTCACGAATGCTTCAATTATTTGACTTGCTTCTATGACTTGCTGCACTTGCTTCTATATATTCTCTGCACTTTTTCACTCTCATGTGCTCCTTCCCACTGCTGTTGCATGGCCACGCTGGCCACCTCACTCTCCGGTCTGTGGACAGGTTTGGAATTCAGGAGAAAATAGCAGCAGTCTGTCCTCCCTCCAATAACACTGCGCAAAGAATGTGAGCTTCATAGGCCAGACAGGAAACCCACAGTGTGTGTGTGTGTGTGTGTGTGTGTGAGAGAGGAGCTAAGCAGGAAGAAGGACAGCGATAATACCACGAGCAAGAAGAGAGCACTCCTTACATGTTACATTTATCTTTTGTAGCACAGGAAGAATTTAGCAGCACTTTTGTGGCTTTTCCAGATATTTTTGGTCCAGGTGGTGATGGAGAGGTGAGGGATCGTTTCTTTTGAAAAGAATCACGGTGTCACAGTATTTTGAGATCACAGTGTCTGGTCTGATCTCACGTCTGATAGTGAGCGCACCTGAGGTCTGTGGGCCGCTACGGTCTAGACACACTTCACACTCTGTTTCCCCCTCATGACATCAAACACCTCTCACACGCACATGCACACACACTCATGCAGGCCCGTCCTGGACCTGAGCTGAAGAGTAGGATTAACTGTAGAATCTGTTTAGGGATTATTGGCTTCACACCACCTGTGTGACAGAAACAGCTCTGCTGAGGCCTGTCCATCAAGTGACTTGGGGAACCTCACAGATCCTGTCAAGAACATGGTGCAGGTCATATTTCAACAAATATATACTGTATAAATATGACACAGCAACACTAGCTTAACCAATGCCATCAGTTTTGCCAAGTTCTGACTGGGGGATTGTTCAGGAAACAATATAATATAATATAATATTAATTAAAAAAAATTATATTAAATTTGCAGTTCTGTTAGGATTGTTAGACAAATGAACAACAAATGTTAGGATTTCTGCATTTTTATAACAATTAAGTACAACCCCTCCTAATTATCATTATTTTATTGCAAAAAGGTCATTAAAAAAACAAAAATGTATATACAATTATTATACAACTGCTAAACTTACATTATATTTTATTAAAATTGAATTATGCATCATAATTGTAGAGTGGTGCATGGATGACATTTTTTTAGGCCAAAATCTGGAAACGAGTTAGCATTTTAGCACTTCTGGTTCCATCACCCTGAAGTCAATACATTTTTTCAATATTTTCACATTTTATTCTACAATATAAAATACATCAGTAATACCCTCTTGTGATTTTTTTTAAAGATTTTACTTATCTTGTAAAAGGTGGTTACTAACAAGTGGTTAAATGGGACTGTAGAGGTTGTCGAGGACATTAAACGTCATCAGCCGAACAGATAAACTCATCTACTCATCTACGCTTTCACAGCCTCCTTCTGTTTATAACCGCGCTCTTGCAAACTTTTATAACTTTCAGATAAAATGTTTTTAAACAAAGACTGAAGGAGTTGTCAGAAACTTAGTGATGGTGACGTTGAAGTCATGTGACCGTGTTCGTTTACATCCTACGTTTAGCTTTTGACTTCTGCTGATTGTATTTATGCTTCAAAATTCATGAAAGTTGAGTATCATGATGAACAAAACGTGTATGAATCATGCTTTTGTTAGTCACAGACCTTGCAATAATCCAAAAGCCAATGGAAAAATCCTATTGGATATTTGTCGAGGGAACCATGGTGATGCTAACTTCCAGGTTGGCCTACAAAAATACATCACTACTGCAGTACTCTATTGCTTTTCATTTATACAGATTTAAAAAAAAAACTAAAGTATTACAGTATTTTTCCAACAATCGACTGAAAATTACCATTAAGAATAATGGGAATTACCACAAAAAAAAAAAAACCTTTAAAGTAAAATCACCAGGCGCATTATAGTAATGAGAAATCAGAAAGGAAACATGCTTTATTGTCCTAAAAAATCTCAGAATGCCAAAAATCTTAAGGGTTCTTATAATATAAGCCAGTGTTTTCAACCAGAGGGACAAGGCCAACTAAGGGGACTCAGACATCTTCCAATGGGGGCCACAGGATGACTTAAAAGTAGTTAAATTAGTAAATTATTATAAAAAATAATTTGATGCAAAAAATAAAATGCAAAAAAAACCACATTTTAATAATATTTCCTTTTATTTTTCCTCAATAACAAGCAGTTTTTACATTAATATTGGTATTATCTTAACCTATATGGGGTAATCCTTCAAAGATTGTGATGGACATTTGGAGGCTTTCAGGTCGAAAAGACCTTAAAGCCTTTTCTTTTCTTTTTCTTTTTTTTTGGTGTGTGTGTGTGAAACGTGAGCTGGACATGTTTTGGTGACATTGACGCAGCAATCACCGTGGGTGACTCTTGCCCTGTCAGAGCTCCAGCCTGCATCCCTCTTACACCCACACTGTTGAGGCTGGCTGGGCTTTGTGCACCTGGGTGTTGCATGTGTGTGGGTGCTGGTCATGGAGCTGTAGGGACTTGCCCCAAGAGAAATGTTTATCCTACACCTCCTACTCTCAAGTGTGCACTATTCTTTATCTTGACAGCTGTACTTAATGTGTGACTAAACAGATCAATGTTCTCTAAAATCCTTCTGCCCCAGAACACTCTTTTAAGACGTGCTAGACATTGTTTACAAGTTTAGACTTCTCAGGGCAAGAATGTCAATGAAGACAAATTGTTATGTTAAGTAGTTCTTTCTTACCTGTACAAAACTCTCCACCAAGATGCTTGAAGGTTACAAATGTGAAGTTTCTAAGGCGGTTGATAAGTGGTTGCTTACACTCAGTTTTGAAGAATTATTTATGTCTGTAGCACAAACAGCTTGGGACGAGTCTCACATGAGCTGTAATAATGTTGGTGCTTTAGTCTGTACTCATACTTCAGTAATTGTAAACACTGCAGAGTGTGTGTCTAATGTGTTGTGTTTTTGTTACAGGCTCAAGGAAATTGAGATGAGTGAGTATGATGCCACCACTTACGACCGTTTCTCTGGAGCGGTCCGACGACAGGTCCAGTCGCTCCGCATCATTCTGGACAGTCTGCAGGTAAACACCTCTAGTAGTCCCAGTCCAGGTGTGAGTGGGCTGAAGACATACTGGTTTCTTCCCTGTGCATGGGCTGTAGTGACTGGTCCAGGGGTTCCCAAACTTTTTCATGTTACGACTCTCTTAGAAAGGTTTTAATTTATCTCGAGACACATCACAGACTTTTTAGAGAAATAATGAGAAAACTTACTCAAGATGAGAGTGACTTTCGGGAGCCACAACCAATAGGAGTGAAGTCAGTGGAGCGCATGTGATCCGTCACTACATCCTGTGGTGGAGTGAACCCAGATAGACTGGCACTTGTGCTTTCGCCGCAGGGAAATAGCTGCGATGGGAAATAGCACTCACTGTTCATCTTTAATATTAAAGTCCCTGTAAAGGCAATTTTAACAAAACATTCTAAACACATTCTAAAGGTTAGAAATGTATTGCTAAAACATATTACAAAGACTGTGAACTGTGAAGTACTGAATTGTGGAGTTAGACCGTTAAACAGTTTTTCACCCTGGCAATTTCACGGATTTTTTGGGCGGGTCTAAAACAGGGCTCGATGACGCACTGGAGCTCTTGGACACGCCCCTACTCGATGACGCACTGATACTGATCCCTCTAACAATATAAATAGAGCACATTCGCATCAGTTTGGCGCTCATTTGCGAGTTACTGTCAGTACTATTATCAGTTACTACAGCCTACAGTTTGCTATCTAGCCATGCCTTCGTCACGGAAATGCGTACTACTTGGATGCAATCATTTGCAAAACAGATCGGTGTCCTTGTTTAAATTTCCTAAAAACGACGACATCAAGAAGAGGTGGATTAATTTTGTGAAGAGCCACCTTGATGGAGAGCTGAGGATCACCAGCCAAACCCGCCTCTGTAGTGATCATTTTACTCGTGATAGTTTTATAAACTTTCGTCGGAGACAACTGGGATTCACAGATAATCCGTTGTTACTGGTGAAAGGTGCCGCACCGACTATCTCTCGCCTCGGCCTTCATCCTCCCGTCCCGCCGACAACTGGCGCCATCATCGGCAATGCGTGCCCACCAATGAGTGTAAGTTGCCTTGTGTGCTTGTTATAATTATAGTAGGTAGTCCACTGTAACTACTAAATTCTGCAACCCTCTAACGTGATTTTTATTTAACGTTATATGATCAAAATTCCTTAGCCAAGTAATTTAAACTAGTATCTGTTCACAAAGCAGTCCCTTATCTAATGGATTTATGCACATCAATTTATCGTTAATATAACAACCATGATGGCTATTAGTTTGATCTATAACTATAAAGTGTAAATATATTTTTTAATCAGTTGTTTATTGCTAGTCTAACTTAGTTTGATCTATAACTATAAGGTGTAAAAATATGTTGTTTTTTTCTGTTATTTATTGCTAGTCTAACTTTATTTGTCTAAGTTAGGTTAAGCTAGTTAACGTTTACTTACATATAACTTAGCTAACTTGCATAAAAGGGAGAGAAAAAATTTACCATTCTGTTGCAGAGCGAGGGGGACGATGTTGACTTCCTTGGTCAATGTCTTCTGAATCGGATTCAGGCTCTGGAGGCTCAAACAAATATGGCTTGGTATAACCTAATAAGCTGCTAGGAGCATCCATTTCGGCTGTAGCGGGTCCCGTCGAGTGCAGCTTTCCCGCGAGTGGGCGTGGTTTCAGCGCAGCCAGCGGACACGCCCCCAGCGTTTGAGAGCAGAGAAAACTGCTCATTTTTTCAAGATTTTGATAGCTTATTTTATGTACTTGCCGGCTTTTTTTATCATTCAAATTTGGCTGGGTGGCTAATAACACATTTTTCTGTGGTGTGACAAACTCAGAACACATACTTAATTTTGACTTTACGGGGACTTTAAGCATTTTATGTACTGATTCCACTTAAATTTAGTCTTTCCTTCCAAAATGTTTGTTTTCAGCAGCAAGAAAACTGATTCGGTGTCTACAACATGGAATAACATCCGTAAAAATGCCACCGAAGGCATGCAGTGACAAAGTCAGCTTGTCAGATTTGTTCAGCTCATTCAGCAAAAGATTTAGTAGATGCCAAATCTTCTAAAAGGACCATCTCATAAGAGTCATTTATTTGTGAATCGGACTACATAGTTCGAAATGTTGCATGTTTTTTCCCGCAAGGAGCGCCACCTCTGAAAAGTGGTGCAGGAAACAATGCTGTGATCTGTGTCATGTCAAAAATATATAAATACAAATTAGGCTATTTATATTTTAATATTCACATTTTTTTATATCTTTTTGACATGGCATAAACATACCGCCATTGCGTAACCCACATTGTTATTCCCACTCTGCAGATTGAAAACGGCTGATCTTCGATTGCTCTTCGATGTCTGTACAAAAAAAAGTTTGAAGATTAACTTACATGAGGTTAAAATAGCTATTTTCTGGATTACTAGCCAATTAGTTGCAGTGAGTATTCGTGCAAGCTCTAGTTTGCACGTGCACACGCACGTAACCACACCTACAGTTTTTCAGCCAACTCACGAGAGGGCCATCCTGTGAGTCCAAAAGAACATGCGTTGTTATTATTATTAGATTGGTCTGTCGATATGGACCCAGGCGCTCGTCATTCTGTATGGAAGGATGTCCGGTAGCGCGTCTGATCTTTTTTGTTTGGGTGTGGGTGGACGGAGCGCTAGAACCCGGGTGGAGTTTCTCAGAAAATGCTGATTGAAGACCAGCTAGTTTCGCTGTCTACATTCAACTAAACAAGCAGCGGCTCGGTCTGATCTGAGATCTGTATCTGCTCATGGGGATTCCCTGTGCTGTGTGAACGAAGGACCGGCTCCAGCCCACAGGGAGGATCAGGTTCCTCTTTGGCAGCCCGTGCGAGGAGCTCTGCTCAAAGACAGATGTGTTTATGTGAAAACATGGTGACAAGGATTATCTCCGTCTGTCTTTCACAGTCCGGTCCTCTAAATCAGCGCTATCTGCTTTCACCTACAATAGCGTTGTGAAGAAGGCTGGCAGCCACAGTGGCATGTGTGTGGTCCAGATGAGCGCACTGGCATCATTCTGTACTAGTCCTGTCCTGAGAAGAAGTTAACCTCCACGTCACCCTGAGCCTCTGTTCTCCGCTTGGGATCTTTCCAGATAGTAATTTGACCACTGCCTATTCATTTGCTCCTGTAAAAATGGCGACACATACACTAACTGTCAGAAGTTTGGAAACATCTAATCTTTCTTTGCTATTTTTCCAAGATTTTGAGAATAATAATAATAATATTACGAGCACAAGTTCTTTTCTATCCAGTTTCCAACTCCGAAAATAATAATAAAATAAAATAAAATAATAGACAGGTACATTTCTACCCACTCCAATTAAAATGTATTTTAGGAGGACTTTTTTGAACTCTTTTGAGGGTCACATGTTTGCTGGACACATATTGACTGCTAAACTAAATTAAATTAATATATAAATACATTTACAGATACATTTTTACCGTTTTTAAGATCATGAGAAACAAATAAAGTTTATCTGAACTTCTGAATGTTGTATTGGTGAACGCTTCAAAGGAATGTGGTATATGAGAGCTGTAAAAAGAGAGCAAAACAGCAAATTTGGGCCCTTGCCTTTACTCTGTAATCACTCCTCATATGATTTTCCACAACTGACTCTCCCAAACATGTTGAACACATGCTCATTCTCACACCTACCTGACAGAGAAGTGTTCACAGCAGGTTGTCCTGTAGTTTGTGGTATATACACTCATTTATTCTCAGGACTCTGACCACATGCTCTATGAGCCTGTTATAGTAGCTTGAGGACATTTATTAATGGTGTTTGCAAAAGCAAACATTCCTATATTGCATATACTTAGGGTTAGGTGTTTTTCAAAACCTTTTATAAATAACATAAAAAAGTGTTTTAGTTGAAATCCCCCTGTAGTCAATCATTTTATCCATTCAATCCCATCTTTGATCACCAAAAAGGCATATTTAAACGATTTTCCTGTGGAAGAAAATAATTCATGCCTTAAAATAGCTTGAATCTAACTCTACACCCTTGCTTCATTTAGTATACGTGGAGTCATGAATATGCAAATTTGCCCCGCCTCCACTCACTCATACAGGCTCGTCTACAAGTGGATGTATCAGAATGGTAATGCGTTTTATGTATCGCTTTCTACAACGTCGGACACATAGCGGTAATTAATATGATTAGCCTTTTGCTTGACTACGTTATCAAACCGCTAATAATGTTACACAAACCATGTTCCCGTTCACCATCTCAGAGTCAGACATCTTGGACAGATGCCTTCTGCATTCTTAGAAATGCTTTAACAACTCAGAACGTCAGTAGAGAAAGGCATATAGTTTATCATAACATTGTACACTGAACAAAATTATAAACGCAACACTTTTGTTTTTTGCCCCTATTTTTCATGAGCTGAACTCAAAGATCTAAGACTTTTCATATAAAGGCCTATTTCTCTCAAATATTGTTCACAAATCTGTCTAAATTTGTTTTAGTGAGCACTTCTTCTTTGCCGAGCTAATCCATCCACCTCACAGGTGTGGCATATCAAGATGCTGATTAGACAGCATGATTATTGCACAGGTGTGCCTTAGGCTGGCCACAATAAAAGGCCACTCTAAAATGTGCAGTTTTACTGTATTGGGGGATAATATTAAATATTCCGGGATAATCTGGCTTCTCTTGAGACTCCGCTACACTGTTAAATCCAATCTTTAGCATGTGTCATAATTAATATACATTTTTCATGATGTACACTATAATGCCTAAATAATGCCTAAAATGTTATATTGATGTTAGTGTATTATTTGTTATTTATTTTGACAAAATAGTATAGAATTTTAATAACAACCATTTTATGGTTATCGGTCATAGCATATGTATAATTATTTCCAAACTGGGGTTTGCGAACCACTGGGCGTTCATGGAGAAACTGCAGGACTCAGGAGTTTTGTGAATTGTTGAAATGCTAATCATTTATTAAATAATAAAAATGTGATAATTAATAATAAAAACAATCAATATAAAAACTTACTTAAAATATGACATTTTTATTTGTTTACCTGGTGCTGCTTGTTGCTGCTGCTGCTGTTGTTAAATTATTCAATTATTAACTTAAAGTCTGATACTTCAAGTGAATTTTTTAGGTCTATAGGGTTCGGCTGACAAAAAAGTTTGGGAATCCCTGCCGTAAATAAAAGCATAGTGTGTGTTGTGGGCAGGTTGTGTTGTAACAAAGTCAGTTCTGTCATTTTCAGGTCTGAAGTCAGTGGAATTACTGCAGCATTTGTGTGGAAATGGAGCATTAGAGCTCTTTTTCACACAGACTTGAGATATGACACAGAATAGAGCAGATGATCTCATCCATTCAGTAAATCCCTGGAGTGCCGTCATCCTCTGGGCTGTTTCTTCAGCTCATGACTCTTTATTACAGTGTAACTTCTGTCACACTTCTGTCTGAAACTCTCGCAAGAGCGTATGTGATGCATTCATTATTACCTAACAATAATGGGTGAGGTGTGTGTGTCTGTTAATGTGGCTACTTGAGTGTACTTGCATGTCTGTCTTTGTACGTGCTTGTGTTCACGTGTGTGTGGAGTGATGAGTAGTGATGTGTTGGGTCATTGTTCTTCGTGGAGATCTGACATGCTCGCTCATATAATGAGAGCCACATGTGGAAGTGCTTCTATGGGTGTTTGTTGATGTTTGATCCATGTTTGAAGCAGAGGAGGTCAAGGACCCGCTGGGGGTCAAGGTCACGAATGAGATGCAGTATGCAACTTCCTTAATTGTTTTTATCTTCATTTAAAGTGTAAAGCTTGGGCTGAACCTCTCAAAATTTTGTTAGATGTCTGCTTATAACCAGAAGACTATTTGAGTTCGATTTATTTGAAAGATGTAAATGGTGTTTGTGTTTCAGGCTAAAGGGAAGGAGAGGCAGTGGCTGAGGAATCAGGCTCTGGGCGAGCTGGACGATGCTAAGATCATTGACGGCCTAACAGGAGAGAAGGCCATTTACAAACGCAGAGGAGAGCTGGAGCCAGAGGTGAGAGCTCACATTCACTAAACAATAGTGGCAAACGCCTACAGGGCTTTAACTGCTCAAACAAACACATATCAATACAAATTCACAAAGTTATTTAAAGGGATACTTCACCTCTGGAAAGATGAATGTGTATTTAAAATGGGTCATTTATGTAGAAGAAATGTGAAATTATTTTTGAATTTGGAGCTTTCTAGACTGAGAAAAGCCAGAAAATGTATTTTTGGCTTATGTGGATGAAAGACAACAACTCCCAGAATGCACTTGCTTCACTGCCCTAGGAGGCCACGCCTACCGGTAATAGAGCGCAGTAGTTAAACAACAAGTCTAGGCTACTAGTGAGTCTCCGTGATGAGTCTGCCCGGGATTTCGAGATCGCCCAAAATGTCCGGGATTCGGCTTTTGCGTTCTACAGTCGCCATTCATTATGTTTACTGTGGCGAGCAGGACGAGTGAGGGCCGCGGGAGAACGGCGCGAGGCCGGTGGCGTGATTACCGATGAGCGAGACCTGTGAGACGCACCGGTCTCGTATCTCTCACGGAGGAGCGGGAATTTTCTTAGCAATGTTAAAACGCACATCAACCGATCACTTGTTTAGCGTTCATGTAAACACTACATTCAGATTCACCAATCGGAATGAATTCAGTTAGATTGAAACAAAAGGTGTGCATGTAAACAATGAATGGCGACTGCAGAAAGCAAAAGCTGAATCCCGGACATCGACGGCCGGACATGTCCGGGAAAAAGAGGATGGTAACCCCTACTACTCGGCTTTCTCCACAGAACAAGAGCCTGCTAGCTTAGCTTCCAAAAAAAGATGGCTGACACTATGTGTGTATTCTGTGAGTGAGATCCCACCCTCTATGGGCGGGTTGAGAACATGCGGGACAGCCCCTACTACTGACTGTAGTCTTTAGCCTCTGGCCAAAAAATCCTCTGATGACGCAAAATGACGATTTTTGCGTCATCGGAGGATTTTTTCCAGACAAAAAATACATAAATCTCTCGTCTCAGGGGGATATGAGGGTGGAAAGCATGGTAATTCGAAAATACTACAGGTTTCCTACTAATACAAAGCTTAATGCTAAATCCTGAAGTATCCCTTTAAGCAAATAACTACTTATATTTTGGTCTGTTTCTAACATATATCTTGTGGTCAGCATGATATGTAAATTCACCCTATCTATTTTCTTTTCTTTTTTTAAATTGACCTTGTAATTTAAAAGCTCTGATATACTCTCAGTGCAGTTCTTTTTTGTTCTCTTCTTAAAAATAAAAAGAAGTTTGAAATACCTTTTCAGCGGTATACTGTTAGCGAACATTTAGCGGCATTTAATGAATATGCAAATACTGTATGTGCCACGCGGTTTCCTCTAATTAACAAAATAAACACACAATAAAATAGATTGCTTTACTGCAAGCAGCTTTACATGATTAAGGGCCTTTAAGTAAATAAATAATATCTGAATTTAGTTTTTTAGGCAAACTATAACTTAAAGATGTAGCATTCTTGTTAGATTTCTTGATGTTTGACTAAAACTTTTCTTCCTATTCATAATGTTTCTTCTACTGGTATCGCTGAATTCCAGTTTAGCAGACACTCACAGCAAGAAGGTCACACTGTTTCCCATAAGCGCATATTTAAAATCTGAATTTATTGTAATAACGTTACTGAGTTCTTACAGTGGTGCCTTAATATATTATGTGGCTCCTGTATAATCCATTAAAAACCTCATTGACCAATGAGGCTTTCAGAAGAGGAGTCTGGGCAAACAGAACGCTGCAATTAAAGAAACCACATATAACTGCATTAAATAATTTTCCTAATTAAATATCTGTCTGGTCATTTGAGGATGACTAGTGTGTTTTTCCTTTGGTCTGGCTGCAGTTGGGGTCTCCTCAGCAGAAGCCGAAGCGTTTGCGTCTGCTAGCGGACGTCTCTGGCAGCATGTATCGCTTTAATGGCGTCGACGGGCGTCTGGAGCGCTCCATGGAGGCCGTGTGTATGGTGATGGAGGCTCTGGAGAGCTACGAGCACAAGTTTAAGGTGAGATTTGACAATCACCCATCCGCTTTGTGTAGGCACTGGCAGCATTTTAACACTGTAAGTAGGCAGCATAAGTTTCCTTCTTTTGACCAAATTCTTAGGTACCATCACAATCACATCACCATCACATCGCAAATCCATAATGCATTTTTCAAACTTGTAGGAAAGAAAAGAAAACCTCCAAGATGGCTGACAAAGCAGTGATTATAAAATTAAACTACCGTTCAAAAGTTTGAGGTCGCTAATATTTTTTAATGTTTGGGAAAGAAGTCTCTTATGCTCACCAAGGCTGCATTTATTTGATCAAAAATGCAATTACATAATATAACATAACATTAAATATTGTGAAGTAATATTGTGAATATATATTAAAATTCAAAAACAGTTTTTTATTGTAATATATTTTAAAATGCACTTTATTCCAGTGATGTTAAAGCTGTGTTTTCAGCATCATTACTCCAGTCTTTAGTGTCACATGATCCTTCAGAAATCATTCTAATATGCTGATTTGATGCTCAAGAAACATTTTTTTAATTGTCAATGTTGAAAACAGATGTGCTGCTTAATGTTTTTATGGAAACCATAATACATTTTTTTCAGGATTCTTAAATGAATAAAAAGTTCAAAAGAACAGTATTTAATTGAAATAGAAATCATATGTGACATTATAAATGTCTATACAGTGATCAATTTAATGCATATTTGATGAATAAAAGTATTCATTTCTTTTCTTTTTCTTTTTAAATCTTACAGACCCTAAATGTTTGAATGGTTGTTCATTCAATACTAAATGGTTCAATCTAAATAAATAAAAAAATGAATCACTATTAATGAATTTGATTCATTAATAGTGGGGGGTTGGGGGGCTTAAAGGGATACTCCACCCAAAAATGAAAATTCTGTCATCATTTACTCACCCTCAAGTTGTTGCAAACTTGTATGAGTTTCTTTCTTCTGCTGAACACAAAGGAAGATATTTTGAAGAACGATTGGAACCAAACAGTTGTTTGGCACCTTTGACTTCCATAGTATTTTTTTTTCTAGACCAGTTTAAACTAACTAACACCAGTATAGATTAGTCATTTATAAGGTTCCATGTCAACTAGAATGCTGCCTATGTAGACAACAAGGTGGCTCACTGGATTTTGGGACAGTGCCTTTAATTTGAAGAGAGAAAAAAAAAAACCTTCCCTCTACTCAGTGAATCTTATTTTGCTGGCCATCTCCTGTTGGTATAAGTTGACCACAGAGTTCAAATATAGTCTCTACATGTATCTCAATCTTTTCACCACAAACACTTTCCTAACTCAATAAAAATAGCTAAATCTGTTTACAGTAAACCCCCTCTAGGCAACGCACCATGGAAACTGATCTGAGCAATAGGGATCTCCCCGCCGCACATGCTGACACACTGTTATGGAGGTTGCCATGGCAGTAAGGATGATCTAGGATCCCCAGAAACTGCCACATGCTCGGTTGCCATAGAGAAAGCCATGCTGGTTTAGGTTGATTGGTGGTTCGCAGCTCATCTCTCTCTTTCACTTGATGTTGCTCTTTTTCCTCTGTCCATCGCTCTGTCTCTGTTCATCTGAGCTGCTGGCAGATGTGAATCACGGCCCTTGTTGGGAGCTGCTCGCAGGTTTGTAGCGCCCGCACAAAAGATGATCTGTTATCTCCATCCCGGGGAGTTCGGGGGAAGACATGCAGCTGCGGGTGTCAATGCCTCACATTATCCCGTTCTGCTCTAATGTGCATTAACACTTTAAATGTGTGAGGTCAGATCTGAGGCTGGACCATATAAATATAGATAATATGTGAGATTTGAAAACACAGCTGGATATGGTGCACTAATTTGGTTGGATATGCAGCACTGAAACATTTCACAGTTTCTATCATTTAGGGCAGTACATTGCTTACGTATTGATATACAGCAATATATTTTAGTACTTTTTTGGCAATGTAAAGTTAACCTGTTGTGATGATTTTATCACACGTTTATTTTTTCATTAAGTTTAATAAAAACAAGTGCAAGTTGTGTATTTGGAATATAACAGCATTTGGACAGAGTTGTTTTAACTCTGATTTAGATCTCAGTTGCAAAAAAAACGCGCTGATAAATTCAGTTAATTGTTGTGAATCAGTTCTTTAGAATTGGCTGTATTAATGAATCTATTTAATAGTGATTCAACAATTTACTTGATCAAATATTGATTGAATATATTCCGTTTATTTGGCTGCAATGGTTGTGTGGTTGAAAAGGTTCAAGATACGCCAAAAATATCAAGATGCTCTACCGTTGAAAAGTTTGGGCTTGGTAAGGTTTAGTTTTTTATGTTTTTGAAAGAAGTCTCTTAAATTCACCAAGGCTGCATTTATTTGATCAAAATGGTAATATTACTACAATTTAAAATAACAATTCAATCATATGAATATATTTTACAAATGTTTTCCTGTAATGCAAAGCTGCATTTTCAACATCATTACTTCAGTCTTCAGTGTCACATGATCCTTCAGAAATCATTCTAATATGCTGATAATATTGCTGCTCAAGAAACATTTATTATTATTATCAATGTTGAAAACAGTTGTGCTGCTTAACATTTTTGTGGAAATCATGAAACTTTTTTTCAGGATTGTTTGATGAACAAAGTTCAAAAGCACAGCATTTATTTGAAACAGAAATCTTTTGTATCATTTTTACTGTCACTTCTTTATAGGACTTTATGGCCCCACCTTGGCTGTCAAACGAGCCGTTTGCTCATCCAGCTGGCATGTCATATATCTGTTCCTCTGTGACACTTACATAATCTGCTTTACATTAAAATGCACCTGATAACCCATCCACCTGTGATCTCAAGGCGGGTGTCACACATATTCTTCTTCTCATTTGTCCTTTAACCCTGCATGTTACACATCAGTGTGTGTCCCCTTAGTCTCACTTAGCCAAACCTTTGACAATCAGCATAGAGTCTGGTCCACATTTTCTGGCCAAGAACCTTATGTGGTAGACAGAGGAAAACCAGTACACTCTGACTCCCAGATAATGTGTGCCAGTCAAATCTGATCTGGTCATTTCAGCCAATATTCATCAGTGGGCATTGCTTGAAGCAGAGACTAGACGACCAGCCGAAAGTATACTGAAGATGTATTGACGTAATGGAATATGATGTATTTAAGACTGTCAGTGTCATCAACTGTTGCATTGTTGGCAAAGAACCTTGCTTCACTGGACTAGATTTTATTATGAGACTTCCTTTGATTGACTATTCATGAGTGTAACTCAAAATAGCATCATCTTTGTCAGTATAGCTGATTTACATCATCTTCTGTCTTTTTGTTTTGTATTACATTATTGAGGTGCACTTGTAAAAACCTTTTCTTGACGAGTGTTTATATTCAGCATTGTTTGTGTGCTTGTTATGTTCTTGGCAGCGTGGACTGACCCTTCTCCCCCTTCCTGTTTTTTTTCCTCTGTAGTATGATATTGTGGGACACTCCGGAGACAGTTTTGACATAGAACTGGTCAGATGTGACAAAGTGCCCAAGAACAACAAGGAGAGGCTGAAGGTTTTGAAGGTACAGTAATGCCTCTGTAATGCGGGTGTGACCTCATTTCCTTTTTTTGTTTTGAAATCTATGCTCTTATGAATTCACTTGTGCTGACGTAGTAGCCAGCGTTTCTCCTAGAATTCCTCCTATTGTCTTATGTGACCACATCAGGAAGAAAGTCGAGCATAAATTCTCAGACATGAGACTGCAGGGATGGTCACTGGGATTCACTGACGCACGACTGCAGCCGGATCGGGGCCTTCAAAAAAGAAACAATCGCCTTTATTTCCAAAGCAAAGTGCTACTAGTTATATTTCAGCCCCCTGGTGTTTTAAAACAGTTGTCTGATTACAGCTGTCACTGCAAAAGATCATTTCAACTATTGGCAAATTCACACTTTACCTTTAGACCTTTTTGTTCTCTGAAAACAATCTTATATTTTGAACGCGCTCAAGCTGAACAATAGTCTTTCAAAGTATACTCCGTTTTATAACGTGCAAAAACACAGGTAGTCGACACAGTTTCATCCTTGTCCAGTGTTTGCACTATTTCTCTCCACAAAATAATGACACAGGCCAAACTAATGAGTGCAACAAAAAGAAATTCAAAACGCATGTGCCATTGTGCAGTTAGAAAAATCAGGCTGTGCGCATACGATGCTGATGATGAAATTTACATCACGTACACTGTATGGAAGTGTACCTATGGAAGCTTGTTTCCGCCACAGAATGAAAAATAAAAAAGGTAATTGCGACTTTTCATCTCACAATTCAGACTTTTTTTCTCACAATTCGGACTTTAATCTCCGATTTGCGTGATATAAAGTCGCAATTGCGTGTTATAAAGTCAAAATTGCGTGATATAAAGTATTTTTTTTCTCAGAAAAAATAAAATTCTTGCATGTTTATATCTTGCAATTCTGACTTTATAACACGCAATTGGGAGATATAAAGTTCGAATTGTGAGATATAAACTATTTTAACTATTGAGATATAAACAATTTTTTCCCTTATAATTGGATTTTAACTCTAAGTTTATATCTTACTATTCTGAGAAAAGATGTCAGAAAAACTCGCAATTGTGTGTTATAAAGTCAGAGTCGCAATTATCTTTTAAAATATTTATTCTGTGCCGGAAACAAGCTTCAATACTTTCCCTATTGTACAAGTAAAAAACAAAGTATACTTTGGGCTGTTGGCATTAGGAAATCAAAAAAAAGAAATTGTATTTTTTGAAGCTGTACAGTGTTCTGTCCTGCCACCGTTTCATAATAAACCGTGTATATTTTTTTCACGTCTCTAATGTTGTTTTGCGCAATACTGTCAAGCGAACTAAAATCGAAAGCCTGTAATCCTGTTTTTTAAAGAAACTGCAGTTTTCCATCCAAATAAAAGCTTAAAGGGATACTCCACTTTTTTGGGAAATAGGCTAATTTTACAACTCCCCCAGAGTTAAAGTGTTGAGTTTTACCGTTTTTGAATCCATTCAGCCGATCTCCGGTTCTGGCGGTACCACTTTTAGCATAGCTTAGCATGCATCATTGAAGTGGACAAGACCATAAGCATTTCTAAAAAAAAAAATGACCAAAGAGTTTCGATATTTTTCCTATTTAAAACTTGACTCTTCTGTAGTTACATCGTGCACTAAGACCGACGGAAAATGTAAAGTTGCGATTTTCTAGGCTGATATGGCTAGGAACTATACTCTCATTCCTGCGTAATAATCAAGAAACTTCACTGCCGTACCATGAGTGCAGCAGGCGCAATGATATGACGCAGCGCCTGAAAATAGGCTCCTTCCGTCAACACAACGGAACTATTTTCAGGCGCTGCGTCATATCATTACGCCTGCTGCACTCATGGTACGGCAGTGAAGTTTCTTGATTATTACGCAGGAATGAGAGTATAGTTCCTAGCCATATCAGCCTAGAAAATCGCAACTTTACATTTTCCGTCGGTCTTAGTGCACGATGTAACTACAGAAGAGTCAAGTTTTAAATAGGAAAAATATCGAAACTCTTTGGTCATTTTTTTTTTAGAAATGCTAATGGTCTTGTCCACTTCAATGATGTATGCTAAGCTATGCTAAAAGTGGTACCGCCAGAACTGGAGATCGGCTGAATGGATTCAAAAACGGTAAAACTCAACAGTTTAACTCTGGGGGAGTTGTAAAATTAGCCTATTTCCAAAAAAGTGGAGTATCCCTTTAAAGGTTGAATTCTTGCAAGTGAAGAAATCATGACAGAGGTTAAAAGTACTGGACCCACATAAGTGACCAAACGTCCACCCCTATAGTCTCACAAAATCCTCTGGGATTTGTCTTCAAACCCTTCCTCCATGTTGTTTTTTGAGATGTTGTGAAGAATCAACTCCCGATGTGTGAGCTATCTGTGCGCTTACCGCTCCAGGAAGTGCATTAACACAAACTGTTTAGCATATGGCCTTTTCCTGTCCTCTTGGGCATCTGAATATGCATTATAACCTCTTCCTCTGCTGTACGCCTCTGTCCCAGAACATGCACGCCCACTCTCAGTTCTGCATGAGCGGAGACTACACCCTGGAGGGCACCGAACACGCCGTAAAGGAGCTGGCGCGCGAAGAAGCCGACGAGCATTTCGTCATCGTGTTGAGCGACGCCAACCTGGAGCGCTACGGGATCAGCCCGGACCGGTTCGCACGAGCCCTCACCAGTGACCCGCAGGTCAACGCCTTCGCCATCTTCATCGGCTCCCTCGGAGACCAGGCGGACAGGTGAGGTTAATGTCCCGCAGCAGGTTGTGTGTTAAACGTTAGCGTGCTTGGTTAAAGGTTAAGCCTGGATTACAACCGGCAGCGGCATTTCAGGACAACTGCCGTGCGGTGAAACGCCTTTGAGTGAAAGTCAGTCTCTAAAAAAAACAAGGCCCATTTCAGTGCTAAATGCAGTGCAAAGTCTCAAATGTTTAGGGCGGCACTATAAAGCATAATGAGTTTGAATTGTAATTAACATTGGAGCCGTGTCAAGTCTTTATTGTGGCCTGTGTGATTTGTACGGCTCTTCTCAAATAAAAGACCAGAGTCTATAGGCTCATGTTCAGCTCTCTTTGGCACATTGTTCGTGTTTTTTGAAGGATTTTGCGGGTCTTGACTCACAGAGGGCACATAAGGAGAGCTCGAAGGCATGCGGAAGGCGCCGCTGTGGTGGTCGGACACGTCCCGTATAGGCTGTCTTTTCATGGCCTCCGTGATTTAAAGAGCAGTCCTCTCTGAACATGTGCCTTCTTTTTAAAGGGACTAAATGACAGTAATGAATGATTAGTGAGGAGGGAGGGGCGGCAGCTAAGTGAAAGGACACTTTGCTTTCAGTCACTCTTAACCAACAGGCTTTTCCCAAGACCCTGTATCTTATCAAAGCCCCTCCATGAATGACAGCCATTGTCCCTCCTATGGGGGAATAGGAAAAGCTCATTTGCATTGCAAATGTTTGATGCGGGGGGCTCTTTTCTCTTTCTCTCCGACTTCCAGGCTCCAGAGGACTCTGCCGGCCGGACGATCTTTTGTCGCCATGGACACCAAGGAGATCCCTCAAATCCTTCAGCAGATTTTCACATCCACCATGCTGTCCAGTGCCTAGGAGAACACTTTTGGGTGAATCCCACCAAACCTGCCATGTCACTGATGACACGCAGCGATCTCTGCATCCAGGCGGAATGAAAACATGTCACTGGAAAATCAAAAGAAAGAAATAAGGCATTATTCTTTTTTAATTTATATTAAGCACATTTTCTCCCTGAATTTTCATTACCATTCATTCTTGCAGTGTAATAAAATATGTATTAATACGTCATAAGATGATTCTAGGTTGTACTGACATTCATTGTAATGGAGTTACTCCAAAAAATGAAAAATAATTAAACTGCTGAAGTTCATGTATGCTCATTTAAAAAATAATTGTTAAAAAAAATTTGAATCCCAATTGAAATAAAATGGAATTACTAAACTCTTTTTATGTACAGTAAAATGTACATAAAAACTGAAACAAATACATAAATATGGTAAAACATTACTGATGTTTATGTTTGCTGATTTAAAAAATAATAATTATTGTATAACAGTATATTTTAATACAGTAAAAAACTTAATGACAGGTATGATAATCCCCATTGAGATTAAATGTAATTACAACATTTATTCTCGAGAGTTAAATGTCCAAAAAACAGTGAAAATACATACATACATACATAAAGTAAAACATAACTGCCATTCATGTATGCTGATTTAAAATATCTCAAATATTTTTCAGCAAAATCTGAATGACAATAATGGGAAATGGGAACCTGTGAATTACAAAAACTCAAAAGTAAAATGTAAATGTGGTCACAATTAAAACATCGTCACAATCACAATTAAAATTTTGATTAAATTAATATGAATTATTTTATTTTAGTTTTGTGTTGTTTGTTTTGTTTAATAAAAAACCTACACTTTTAAAATGGAAGCAAAATGTATCTTTTCAGATGTATTTTTTGTGACATGGACATGTCAGTTTCTATGCGGATCCTCTGGTTTTGGTCTGTTTTCACCTGAGACGAGAGATTTCATAGTCTCTACGGACAAACCCCGACTTCTGTCTGCCCTCAATACGCCCTCAGTCACAAGGCCACTGCTTTGCTGATGGACTATACTGCAAACAAATCCATAGTCACAATAGAGGCTATGTATTGACGCCACTTTCCCCTCGGCCGTACAGAGTGGCAAAACATCCTGCAAAATGGCTGGTTTTAATAGTGTAAACTGCGAAAACACTAGTATAACTAACTATTACCAGCTTAAATTAATGGCAGTTGGACTCGACAGTGGCACTTCCAACTTGCACAAGAACCTGTGGTCATGGACAATGGCATGTGGCCAGAAATCACAATGATGTGATGCATCAGGACTGAACCGTCTACAATATTCTACAATATTAGTCTGTCTGTTGTCTTAACATATTCTGTAAGCTATTGACATAATCATGTCTAAATGGCTATCCATGCTGTGTTAAGACTGGTCTATCAAGTGAGTGCGCTGGTTTAACATTTAAATACATGCAATATTCAAATGACAAAATATTATATACTATTGTGTAACACTTTATTTTACAGTGTCATTGATGTACGTTACATGTATGGAGGACCAACTCTACCATATTTAAAAATAAATACAGAAATAAATAAATGCTCAATAAATAAATAAGCATACAATTAATTGCCCCAAAAAATACAATAAACAAATAAATGTAGGTAGAAATTAAATTATACAGTGAGACATAAATGTATATATCTCTTTTAATTAGCTTCTTTATTTATTCACCTTTGTAATAATTACCTTATTTATTTATTGTCCATTATAATCTTCAACTTTATTTATTAATTACTTATTTTTTTAAGTATTTATTTATGTGCATGTTATAATATTTTTGTCTGTTTTATTCTTCCTTTGTATTTTTTTTACCCTATTTATTTCTTCAATGCTATTTATTTCTGCCTGTCGTTTCTACATTTCTGTATGCAGTTCTGCCTTATTATGCAAATGAGGAGGGGCTGTGTCTTAAGGGGTCAACTTCTGCCCATAGAGAGCCTAAGCCCCTCCCCTCCCCTCCGCTTCCGGCTCATGGGACCTTATTTCGGAAAAAATATGTATGGTAGTCAATGGCGAGAGACAACTTATCTTTTTATTCCGTCTGAACTGTGCCCTGAATTACACATATGATGTTTGTCAATTTAAAAGATAATTATGAAAGTCAAGAAAGTCGCAGTTTGTCATAAAACAGAAGAGTGACATTTAGTTTTATGTGAAAATCGCTCAATGAACTACATCTCCCGGGAAGCGAAACAACGAGCGAGATCCGCTGCTCGTGTGTGTGCAGTCTGGTGCAAAACACTCAGGCATGACGGCGTAACGTTACGATTATAACGTAAGACTATAGAACAAATGACAGACGTTAGCTTCAGTAAAGTTAGCTTCATTCATTGAGAGAAAATGTGCGCCTTTTGGGTTTGTAGTCTTTTTAATTAGGGGAGAGCGGGGTAATGTGAGACACCCCCTGTATCTAGTCAACGGAACACATTTGTGGTCATGTGACCATTATGTTTTCAAGCCCATCCCATTTCCCCTTGGCCATGAAGGAGAGGACCTCATGATGCTGTGATAAGCATGTTTTTTTCACAAAAATATTTTTTTTGCATGTAAAAGTAAATTTTCTTGCTATCAACTGTTGTGCCAATTGATTCAGGTAGAAAAACTTATATCATACATGTTGATGAACTATTAACATATAAAACCATGTGATGATGCTAGCTGAAAAGTATCCTGAATTACTAAGAGAGATCGTTTTTTTCTAAAATGTGGCAGTGGGGTAAAGTGAGACAAATGCTGTGGGGTAAAGTGAGACATGAGGCACAAGTTAAGTTTAGTCTTAAACATATTTTAATGTAATATTACATTACATATGTTTTATTTTTTAATGTCATAAATATTGTAGAAAAGCCATCATGCCAAGGTAATACACCAGGAAGACAACCTGGGGAAAAAAAACCCTCGAGGAGATGGAGAGTGCAGCCGCTGAGGTCAAGGAAGGAACGAAGTCTATAAGAGCAGCTGCAAGGGATAGAAATATTGACAAGCCTGACAAGATATTGAGGAGGAGGAGCCCTGTTTTAAAAATGTGGAATATTGAAGCCAAAATTTTAAAAACGCAGTGCAGCTGCACAGCAGACACAGATGAACGGCTAGTGCAGTCATTGGATGTGCTGCGGCAACTGCACAAACCTATGGCGAGGCGGCTCAGACGCAAGAACCAATAAGGCTGCTTCGCGCCCTGGCGTGTCAGAGCCCTCCAGAATGGGTGTGGCCTAAGCCTTTACATTGGCCAGTTCAGCCAAAGGTAGTCGACTGAAGCGATCCCCTGATCAAAGCCACATACACTTTGAACGTGGAGGGGGTACGACCCGCGTCCAAACGCCCTTGTAAGAAGGCGAGTATACTCAATACTTCGCACAAATAGGGGTCCAGGCTCCGTGCAGCGCACCAGCCAGAAAATACCACCCGTTTCTGAGCGTAGAGGCGTCTAGTTGACGGCGCTCTTGCCTCAGTGATCGTTTTCAGCACCCTTTCCGGGAGACACCCGGGTATCCGTTGAGGGGCCATACATAAAGGTCCCACAAGTCGGGACGGGGACGGCAGATTAATCGGTTTGCCTGCGTGAGGTGGTTTCTCCTCAGCCGAACCGGCCATGGGGCTGTTTCCAGCAGCTGTATCAGCACAGAGAACCATGACTGGGTCTTGCAGAGAGGTGCTATTAGTAGCATTGCGCACTTGCTCTCCCTGATCCGTTCGATGACCTGTGGTAACATCGTGACTGGAGGAAATGCATACAGCGGGCGGCTCGGCCAATCGTGGGCAAGCACGATTGAGAAAAATATTCGGCAATGAGCGTTGTCTTCTGAGGCGAAGAGGTCGACCTCTGCCTCGCCGAAGATGCTCCATATTAGCTGAACCGTCTGTGGGTGAAGACACCATTCCCCTGGGGGAACATTGTCTCTGGATAACATATCCGCACCCTGGTTCAGGATGGCTGGCACATGCGCCGCCCTTGGGGAGCACAGGTTGTGCTGAGCCCATAAGATGAGGTTTTTGGCTATGGCATGCAGGTTGTTTGACCTGAGACAGCCCTAGCGATTTATATAGGACACCACTGCAATGTTGTCCGTCCGGACCAGGATGTGGTGGCCTTTTAAGTACGGGAGAAAGGCTTTCAGCGATAGAGCGACTGCTCTCATCTCTAGACAGTTTATATGTAGGCGCTTCTCCAGGCTTGACCATAGGCCAGAGACGAGCCTGCCCTTGTAAAGGGTCCCCCAACCTAGGTTGGAGGCATTTGTCGAGATCACTTGTCTCCTTGTAACCACACCCATACTCACTCCTGACTGATACCAGTCGTTTGCTTTCCAGGGAGCCAGGGCTCTGATAAAAAGTAAGTGGATCAGTTTACCCCCCGCTGGTTCACTTTACCCCTTTGATTTCTCTGGTCTGTCTCAGTTTACCCCTAAGCTGGGGTAAAGTGAGACACAAGACCACTTTTTAAAAAACAATCATATTTTCACTGCCCTTCGTCCTGAATACATTCTGATAATTTCCATTGCTAGGAAACATCCTGAATTAATGGGAAATGTGTAAATTTTACTGATATATAATTTTAGCTCGCTTAGAGGAGAGCAAATGTAAAAAATGTCTCACTTTACCCCACTCTCCCCTACGTATTTTCACAGTCTTATACCTCAACAGTTTTACATCAAACTGCGACTTTCTTGACTTTAAAATCTATCTTTTAAATTGACAATCAGGGATGAGTTCCCTAATGAATATTAATGAGTCTTCCCCTACCACCCTGCAAAAAAAAAAAATCGCGGCCGGTGGCATGTAGATTCGACCGATGCAGTAAAATGCTAACCAACCAATGGGCAGAAGTTGACCCCTTAAGACACAGCCCCTCCTCATTTGCATAATGAGGCAGAAATGCATACAGAAATGTAGAAACGACAGGCAGAAATAAATAGCATTGAAGAAATAAATAGGGTAAAAAAATACAAAGGAAGAATAAAACAGACAAAAATATTATAACATGCACATAAATAAATACTTAAAAAAATAAGTAATTAATAAATAAAGTTGAAGATTATAATGGACAATAAATAAATAAGGTAATTATTACAAAGGTGAATAAATAAAGAAGCTAATTAAAAGAGATATATACATTTATGTCTCACTGTATAATTTAATTTCTACCTACATTTATTTGTTTATTGTATTTTTTGGGGCAATTAATTGTATGCTTATTTATTTATTGAGCATTTATTTATTTCTGTATTTATTTTTAAATATGGTAGACTTGGTCCTCCATACGTTACATGCAGTTACTGTAGTAATAACTATAATTTATGCATAATTACACGCAACTAACCCTAAATCAAACCCCATTCCTAACCTATAGTAAGTACATGTAGTTCATTGAAGTGTAACCTATATCGTATTATTATATAGTACAAAATAATGTAACATTTGTACAAAATAGTATTAACAACATTCATAATGTTGCGTAATTATATCACTCAAAATGCCCAGCTGTTGTGGTTAAGAGTGTATTAATAGAACACGAGGTGTGTAACCTGTTTTGTTTTCAAGAGCCGTGTATTGTGTAAGAGTTGGCACTCTTTCGTCAAGTTTGTTAGGATTTTCCAAGTGTCCTCTAAACACATCATTGTAAAGTGCACACATCCTGTAACTCATGAGAGGGATTGAGACTGAAGCGAAGGAAAGAGAGAGTCACACCACCATCTCCCAAGACTTCCTCGTAAATCTCTTTCCGTCCTGAGAAACCAGAACCTCAAGTGCAATTCCACACCACATTCCTCAGCCGTCCCATTACACACTCATCACTCTTTAACCAAATGAGCGCAAATGAAAATGTATTTGAGACCTCTGACAGGCCTGACACTCGGCTTCGCTGACACAGAGCTGTGAGAAACTTTAAAGGAAAAACAACGGCTCACAGAAATACCCAATCCAGAGGTCAAAAGAACATAAAGTTTGCGTTTTCAGCACACAAAGACGAGGATATTTACTGCAGAAAAGTATAGCCTTCTGTGTATCCTGTGTTTGTGAGTCATCTTGAGGGAGATTTGGTTTTTTTTCTCTCTCTGGACTTCCTGTCTTATTTGACCTCTGCTCTGTACCAGGCCCATGTTAGCAGTTTTGCGTGTTGAATGTTGTCCAACTGACTGCACGCGCTTCTCCGAGACGCCTTCCAAGTGCTCCATCTATGTCAACAGTGTTTTTCCTTCCTGTCCCCTGGACCCGCCGACGCCTGGCGCTGCCACCCTGCCTCTCGCACGCAGCTGAGGAATCCAGCCGCCGGCTCCGGTTACGCCACACTCCCGAGATGTTTCCGAGGAGAAAGTGGAGCTGTAATTTATAGAATCTGGCCGGCATGAGGAGTTGAACTTTGGAAAGCCAGCGGGAATGTCCAACTGAATGTTGACCTACTGAGCTGCTGCGTACTTAAAGGGATAGTTTGCCCCAAAATTAATTTTTGTTAATTTACTCACCCTCAGGCTATCCAAGATGTAGACTGAACACTTGTTTTTCTTCAGTAGAACAGTAAAGAAGACTTTTAACCGAAACCGTTATTCTCCAGACTCCTGTGAACGTGCTCAGGACCGTTTGCAGAGGCTGTGGATTACAGGTAATAATGTTGTAAATAATGTTCAGTTTCTTGCACAGACAAATCGTTTTGCTTCATAAGACCTCAATGAACCATCAGGATATTCATTTTGTTTTGCCTGTATGTTTTTTTGACTCAAAGTGACGGCAGCCATTGACTTGCATAATATAAATCATAAGGACTACGTTTTCTGCTGAAAAAATATTCTTTACTGTTTAACTGAAGAAAAAAAGATACTTACATGGATGGCCTGAGGATGAGTAAATTAACAATAAATTTTCATTTTTAGGTGTAATATCTCTTTAACACATGCATGTTCACACATGGGCGGATCGCTTGAAAGTGCGTGCTGCTATCGCATTCTTCACTGAAATGGCGTCGTGCCAAGACAATAAATGAAACATCGCTCTTCATTCACCCACACAGGCCTCATTTACTAATCATAAAGACTCATTTTATTTTGAAACTTCCAACATGTCTTGTAAAAACAATGTAATGACTGACGATTACAGCCGCTGAAGGTCATAAATTAAGTTTGACTTGTTAATTGCTGCTGAACTTGTGTATCATTGTCTTCCTGATATCTTTTGATTTTGATGTGGTCTGTTTTTTGGATGTAGAGTGGTGTGATGAATACATGTTAACACATCAAATAAACAGTGTGTGTAAAATGAACTCTGAACTGCTTACTGTTAGGGGCACAGAAAGTGTTTCTTTGTTTCTTTCTGCCTGTGCTATTTTAAGTGCCTAATCTGAAATTGCATTTTTTATAATTTTTGCTTTGTTTTTGGTGACCCATGAAGTTTATTTTGGTCCTTGCACCTCTTTCATCGCTAACCTCTTGAAACAATGAACATTTCTCTGTTGCACTATACTGAAATAACAACTGAAACATCAGTGAGAAGTACTTGACATTTACCTTACTCCAGTAAAATATTGTCACAACACTAGGTTTTTGAAATGAGATATTGTGTCTGATATTGTGCATGCGCTTTAAACAGCTAAACCAAACCCTAACCGTAACTCTATAGTACGTTCCTGTAGTTAATTAATATTACTCAGTACTTATTTGAGTAAGTACAATGTAACTTCATCTTAAAATAAAGTGTAACTGTTCAGGTATTTATAGCTATTTTAATTGTGTCTTCAGCTACCAATAAAAGTATAGTGCTCTCAACTCCATTTAAAACATTTTACAGTATTTAAATCCATTCCACACATTTTCCTCAAAAATATACTGCCGTTCAAAATGTTTTCAAAAGTCTCTTTTGCTCACAAAGGCTTAATTTATTTGATTAAAAATAAAGTTAAAAACAGTAATATTATCATTTACAATATCTTTTCTATTTCAACATTTCAAAAAGTAGTTTTAGCATAACATGATCCTTCAGAAATCATTCTAATATACTAATTTGCCGCTCATGCATTATTAATATCATGTTGAAAACTGTTGATTCTTAATATTTTTGTGGAAACATTTTTTCAGGATTCATTGATGAATATAAAGAAATAGAAATCTTGTATCAATATTATAAATGTCGATTTAATTTGTCCTGGCTAAATAAAAGTATTCATTTCTTTAATACACAATCTTACAGACCCCACTTTTGAACGATAGTGTACGTATGTGGAAAAGAGCAACAGGTTGCATCTGTTTTTTGAAGGGGTTTTGGTGAAAATATCAAATCAGTGCTAAAGCTGATAGGAACATCCGTTGTTAACATCCGCTGACTGCTGTGCTCTGCTGAAGGGGACGGATTCACCTCCACCTGACCTGTGCATGTCATCTGACCTAGTGCTTGAACACAATGATAAGATAAAGCGTCTAGACTTCTCAGAAGTGTGCTGAAAGCTGTGGGAATCTTTTTTCTTTTTTTCCCTGTGATATGTAGCTATTCATGCAGAGCTTTTTGTTCAGGCAATGACATGAAGTCCTAATATCTTCCATGTAGACTCGAGCAGATGTCAAAACACCTGCGCCTCAAATAACCCCCTGTAATCTGTTGTGATGTCACTCTCTGGTTCTCCTTCTGTCATTTTCCCAGCAGAACACAGTTATTTTGAAGCATAACTACAATGGATTTGCTTCATGAATGTTGTATGTGCTATTTATTTGTTCCTTCGGGTGCAGTTTTTCATGTAGAGGAGGAGGTGTGGACTGATCTGTCCTGGATACACTAGTTGTGCAATGATCAAACTCATCACACACTCATGCCCTGGAGATATGTGACCTCTGCATGAACACAGTCTTCTATTTACAGCTACTCTGTATTGCACTTGCACACTAAATGGGAGTGTGCTAATAAACGCACACTCCCATTTAGTTAACAAACGGGCGTGTGTGAGTGTGTTGTTCCCGTTTTTTGATGAGGCTAGTCAGGCTCACGTGTGTCTGTGTGCTAACAAGCTTCCTGATGCGGTTGATACTGGACATCGGGATGGAAAGAGGAAGGTCACTTAAAAGGGTGTCTCTCTCCACTTCATATTTGTCAACCCGGGCTCATTGGGAAAACATGCTTGTGGCGTCATTTCTGCAGTATGATATTACGTTGCATTTTGCAACACTTTTTTAGTACACTGACACTATTTATTGTGTAAAGCATAAAATAAATAAAAGTGGCTTGACTTTTAAAGTGAAACGCACATTCAGATTTATCTGAAACAGATGAACGTGAATCTGGTTGTTGAATTCATGGCTTGACGTTAGCTTTTTTGCTCACCAGCCACTGTACTCTGCATTTTCACTGGCCACAATTTTGACACCGATACCATGGGGGAGAACTGCCATATATACACTCACCTAAAGGATTATGAGGAACACCGGTTTAATTTCTCATTAATGCAATTATCTAATCAACCAATCACATGGCAGTTGCTTCAATGCATTCAGGGGTGTGGTCCTGGTCAAGACAATCTCCTGAACTCCAAACTGAATGTCAGAATGGGAAAGAAAGGTGATTTAAGCAATTTTGAGCATGACATGGTTGTTGGTGCCAGACGGGCCGGTCTGAGTATTTCACAATCTGCTCAGTTACTGGGATTTTCATGCACAACCATTTCTAGGGTTTACAAAGAATGGTGTGAAAAGGGAAAAAGATCCAGTATGCGGCAGTCCTGTGGGCGAAAATGCCTTGTTGATGCTAGAGGTCAGAGGAGAATGGGCCGACTGATTCAAGCTGATAGAAGAGCAACTTTGACTGAAATAACCACTCGTTACAACCGAGGTATGCAGCAAAGCATTTGTGAAGCCACAACACGCACAACCTTGAGGCGGATGGGCTACAACAGCAGAAGACCCCACCGGGTACCACTCATCTCCACTACAAATAGGAAAAAGAGGCTACAATTTGCAAGAGCTCACCAAAATTGGACAGTTGAAGACTGGAAAAATGTTGCCTGGTCTGATGAGTCTCGATTTCTGTTGAGACATTCAGATGGTAGAGTCAGAATTTGGCGTAAACAGAATGAGAACATGGATCCATCATGCCTTGTTACCACTGTGCAGGCTGGTGGTGGTGGTGTAATGGTGTGGGGGATGTTTTCTTGGATCACTTTAGGCCCCTTAGTGCCAATTGGGCATCGTTTAAATGCCACGGCCTACCTGAGCATTGTTTCTGACCATGTCCATCCCTTTATGGCCACCATGTACCCATCCTCTGATGGCTACTTCCAGCAGGATAATGCACCATGTCACAAAGCTCGAATCTTTTCAAATTGGTTTCTTGAACATGACAATGAGTTCACTGTACTAAAATGGCCCCCACAGTCACCAGATCTCAACCCAATAGAGCTTCTTTGGGATGTGGTGGAACGGGAGCTTCGTGCCCTGGATGTGCATCCCACAAATCTCCATCAACTGCAAGATGCTATCCTATCAATATGGGCCAACATTTCTTAAGAATGCTTTCAGCACCTTGTTGAATCAATGCCACGTAGAATTAAGGCAGTTCTGAAGGCAAACACAGTATTAGTATGGTGTTCCTAATAATGCTTTAGGTGAGTGTAGATTTTAAATATTATCTCATAATTTGGCAGCAGGTATATTAGGCTGCTGTCACTTTAAATCCTGATGCACGGATCCATTATACTGTTACACATGCGTGTTTACGTTCTTAAAACGTTACTGTGTTTATATGAATACTCACCAAGACTGGCATTTTGACATTATTTTGCGTGTATTTGACTCTTTAAGCACAATAAGTAGCGTGAGAGCCGTATTTATGTGTGCGCACTTTGGGTTTGAGCCCAAAATCTGCAAGAATGAGTAAAATTATGCGCAATACGCACAATCTCACACCGAAATTCAAGCCCTGTATCCAGGAGGCGGGTTTGTGTGTAAACTCACTGTCGGAGAGATGAGAGAGCGAGAAAGCGCAGCTGGTATCGTGTATCTGTTCTGTGGGAAATGAGCATTGGAAGCAGATATTTCAGTATCGATATGTATCGAAAAAGCAATATTTGTGTCAACACTACATTACACTTAGTTTATTATTTCAGACGCTTTGTTAAAAGACTATAATTGAAAACTGTGTATATTATTTAAAATTCAACCCAGGTGAGCTACCGCGCAAGCTTACTACATCAGTAAAGACGCCAGTGGAGCCGGTCATGTGATGTAAACATGCAAAATAAGTCTTTATTAATCAATCGATAATCTGCCACTAGTTTCATATCATCTGGAAAATCCAGTGAATTGTGTGTATAGGTATGTTGTTTGGAGTTTTACAAAAATACGTTTTTCCATTGAGCTTGTGTTAATTTTTGTCGTGCTTCAAGATTAACTAAATCATTTTTGAATTACTAGCGACATAATTGCAAACAGATCCCACCTGAAAATGTTTTTGCTTTGCTGTGGATATTTCTGTGAAGATGCAATGTCCTTCAGTTTTGGGTGCGTTACAGAGTCACCTATAATCCGTTGCTCTGTGTTGTTAATCTGTGTTTCTAATGCGCTGCAGGTTAGTTCTGCATATTAGTTAGTTACACATTTCCTTTAAGAACGATCAGTGTGGGTCAGGGCCTGCTCTCCGTGTGCTCATTTGAGTGAAGGTTGCCTCACACATAAAAATTCGGTCATTATTTACTCACCTTTGTGTAATTCCAAACTGTATGCTGTTGTTTGTGTATGGAACTGAAACGGGGGATTTTTGAAGAAACCATTTTAAAATCTGAACATGAACACAAATGATTATGACGTGTTTTCCTCACACAAAGCTACAGTATGACTTCAGAAGCTATATAGACTATTTTTTTATGGTGACATAGTCATTATGAACTTCTGGTAGGCCTATATGGAAAAGAGCAGCTTAAAGAATCACACAAACACCATCCAGAACTGCAACAACGTGATGACGGGAATTTGGGAATTTGTGTTCTGTTGTCAGTCTGTCAGCTGTTGTCTTATTTTCCATTATCAGACAAGGGATTCTTGGGAAAGGGTCATGTAGGGGGGTTTCCATGGGAAAGTAGGAGGCCAGGTGTTTGGGGATAAAGGAGATGTGTCAGCGCTGACTATATCTGTCATGGCTGTTGGGTCAGGATCACGAGTGTGTGTGTGTGTGTGTGTGTGTGTGTGTGTGTGTGTGTGTGTGTGTGTGTGTGTGTGTGTGTGTGTGTGTGTGTGTGTGTGTGTGTGTGTGTGTGTGTGTGTGCGCTCATCAGGTGGGCTTTAACATAGAGCTGTCATTACTACCCAATTAATCCACCAGAAACTGCCAGCAGGATTTATGAACATTAAAAATATTCCTTTTTGCACCCATCTCAGCTGGCGGTTATGAACAGACCCTCTGAAACACACTCTGTCCTTAGTAACTATGTCCAGCAGAACTAGACTGCCATTAACACTTCTTTAAATACTCTCTGTTTTATTTCATCAAGTCCAACAAGGTGCCAAGGGTTCAGTGTGCATGATGGATAAGACCGGACATCGGATCTTCTTCTCTTTTGTTTCTCAGATCAGCGCTGCAGATTCCTCAGTCCTGCGGTTCCCTCTGCCAAAACACTGCAACTCTCACAAGCGCTGCTGTCACATGGGACGCAAACATGTCCAGATGTCTTGGACTGAGTCTAACTTGGTCTCTAAATCTTCTTAGCAACGTTCTATCAGCCTTATGGTTATTCGTTATTCACTCTTTCATATTTAGTTGAATAATGGAGTAGTTTAAACAAAAATGAAGTTTCTGTCATTATGTAGGCCTACTTTGCATTGAAATCCTGAAAGATTGTTGAATGAAAAAGCTGCGTGATGATTCTTCCAAATTTCTCATTTGTGTCCATGCAAGAAAGAAGGTCATACATGTTTGGAATGACATGTGCGAGTAAACAATGTTTTGTGTGAACTGTCCCATTAAAGTATGTTTGATTAGATATTATATTTCTCCAGCTGATTCAGTGATTCCTGCTCTCCATTCTTGTGTTCTTCCGTCACTGGATTATCTCAGATGGGTGTGACGCCCTGTGTTTGGAGGATGTGTTGTACTTTACAGTGTGTGAGGGTTGCTGATTACTTTAGCAGGACATTCAGTTCCTGTGTGTGTGTGTGTGTGTGTGTGTGTGTGTGTGTGTGTGTGTGTGTGTGTGTGTGTGTGTGTGTGTGTGTGTGTGTGTGTGTGTGTCCCACAGCTGCATATACTGGCCTTACAGTGATGCAAATGAATGGTCACATTTCATCATTTGATTTGTGCTGTAGAACACAACACACTACAACAGTCAAAGGTTTAGGCTAACTTATTTGTTTTTTGTTTGTTTATCATGATCTTAAAACATTTAGTTTTTTTTTTTTTTTTTTTTGTAAAAGACCCCCGGGTGACCCGACAACAACACGCTATAACTCAAAAGTTTAGGCAAACGTATTTGTTAGAAACATAATTGTATTTCATGATCTTAATTTTTTGTTGTTTTGTTTTTCATTCCTTTGTTTTTTTGTTTTTGTAGAAGATGTGACCCGACAACACGCTATGTACAACAGAGTCAAAAGTTTAGACAAACATTTTTAGAAACTTGCTTGTTTCTCCTGTTCTTGAAAATGTTTTGTTTTATGTTTTATTTAATTATATTTTGTTGTGTTTTTTGTTTGTTTGTTTTATGTTGTTTTGTTTTGCATGAACACCATCTGTGTGAATCTTGTAAAGGCAATAATGCAGATTGTTCTGTCATCTGATGTAGTTTCGGTTCCTTGCCACTGTCGCCTTTGGCTTTTGGCTTGCTTAGTTTGGGACACTTAATATTCAACAATAATATTACAATAATATTGATCTGCCTGCATTGACACCATTATATGAAAACTGAACTGAGCTGGACGATGACATCACTGTTTTCTCCAGATATATATATAATTTAACTAAATTAATAACTTTTTTTACAACAGAAATGAACCGTCACTGAACTTACTTGAGCTGGACTACAACACTATTTTCTTCTAGATCTGCTGTACATCAGAGACAAACTTTGTTGCATTATTTTCCTGTTATCACTGTAAAGCTGCTTTATAACAATCTGCTTTTTAAAAAGCGATAAAGGTGACTTGACTTGAATTGAATTACAAATTAAGTTTCATCTCTAGATGAAAAGCTTTTCCACATGGATAATACTGTCTGGATGGCCTTTTTTCCACTGGATTGATGTCTTTCAGTTGAAGTAAGTGATGTTCCCACAGTCACCACCACCATTTTTCCTCTAAATGATTGCCTTTCTGCCTGGAGAAAGTTAATTATGCATTATGCCTGATTGTTCCATAGCAAGCCATATTTTACCAGACGTCGGTGTGTCGTAGAAACAGGCAGCCTGTGGAAGTGCTCAGTCTGTCTGATGGCAGAGGTGAGAGCAAGCCACACATGTTCAAGTCACAAGTCACTACCATCAATTCTGGAGTCAAGTATCAAGTTGCGGTGCACACCGACCAATCAAGTCAAGTCAGTGGCTCACCTCAAGTAAGTCAGGTTGAATCCTGCTCAGTCACAGTACCAAATAACAAAAACAATAGTGTATATTCAGGGCCGTAGCTGTATCCGGGGCCTCGGTGCGGGTTGTTTCTGTGGGCCCCCATTGGTTGAAATCATCACCACCTTTCTCCCCTCTAGCCTGCTTATTTTTGCCACAACCTAGTAATTGAACTTTTTAAATTATACGTTTACAACAATAAAAATAGTTTATTCAATTACTTATTTGTAATTATTATAATTCTGAATTATTATAATAATCACAATTATAAGATAAATGTTGAAGGAAAATGCTCAAGTGTGATGGACTAACATGAGTTTTATAGTAAATGTCATGTTTAAGTTAGCTTATTTTCTATGATTTATCACCTACAGGGCATGGACAGAAATGAACTTCCCCATTAAGGGTCAATATTTGCCCCTAAAATTGATTTCCAAAGGCATTTCCTAACCTTTTTTAATGCATGCATCATCTTAGGGGTGGCATGAATGCATTTAAACTGCAATTACAACTGTAATGTTGAGATTAATGTTTTAAATAGATACTCTATATATTTAAATATATAGACTCGATGATGGTGAGATCAGATCTCTGTGTGGATGGATCATACCGGCTGTTGTCAGACTGAACAAAAATCTCCCTGGATTATTACAATTAATGGAAAAGGGAATGTTTGGATATGTAAACTGATATTTCCTACTGACACACTACAGCCAAATATATAAATAACTGGCTTGAAACCAATTTCTTTTGTGAAAATACTAACATGCCTAAGCCTTTTGCACAGTGGGATGTCATGCTTTCAAAGCTAGCTTGTTATAGCTAGCCGCTAAACTGCACACCCTAGCTTTAGGCTACATTTGAAAACAATTTTGTTAAAGAAGCTTGCTATTTTGCACATTATTCTCTGTAATGAACAGGTTAGCTAATACCTTTCCTTTTTCCAGTGGAGAATGAAGTTTGAGTTTGTGATGGCCATGTCCGATATCCTGGCTTTGCAAATGTGCACGCAGCAAAATCTCCTAAAATAAATATGCTCAATTTGTGAAGTTCACAACGTAATTTCTTGAGGAGTGAACCCATCTAATCTTTCAATGAACCGCCACAGCATATAGCCTAAGCAGCCGCTCACCTTGCTCTAGCATCAGCTCCTTTGGCATCCCTCCACCTCCCCAACTACACCAACATCATTTAGGCATCTTGCTACCATACATATCTTAGCTCGAGTTGAAGATGCTTCACTGCGGACAGCAAGCCAAATACACTTAACCTTATTAGCTTAAAGATTATATGGGCAAAGGAACTCGTGAATGAAGTGTTTATATCCAAAAGAAACAATCGTGGGAGATTCTCTTCTGTGTACAATCGCTTTCAACAAAACAAAATTTTGTCAAGTCGAAGTTGAGTCTCAAGTCAAGTCATTTTCAAGTCCTTAAATTTGCGACTCAAGTCAGACTCATGTCAAGCCATGTAACTTGAGTCCGCCAGCTCTGTCTGATAGTATCTATCTCTGTGATTCACCGCAGGACCCCTGAAACACTCTCCCTTTGCCTGAGTGCATTCCTGTAGGAGATCTCTGACATCAGCATTTACACACTGACCCGCTTGTGTGTCATTAACTATAACCTAGAAGAACAATGTTCACCTGTCGACTTTTCACAGTTTCATAATTTCAGTACTTGTGGTTCGAAGAAAGCATGCACCTATTCAGTGCACCTTAAAAGATTAAGCATTGCTGTTCTATCGGAAACTGAGTGCAAAGTTAAACAGGGCAAACAGCTCTGAATGAAGCTCTTTCATACGGTGTGTGTTCAGTGGCAGGGTGTGTAAGAGGACTCATTCATGTTTCGGTGTGTAATTATGCGGAACCTGCGGTCTAGAACATTGCAGTTCTTATGTTGTTAACTTGTTGTGAACTTACACAACGGCCTGATGCGTAATTCAATTTATTTGGATTAGATGGCCATATTACGGAAGTTTTAAGAAAAACAAATGATCAGTCAGGTACACAACAGTACGGCCCATTGAACAGACTGTACATCTATCCTCAGCCTCATTTTTATTCACAAAACATTAAATATGGCATGTTCCCTGACTAAGGTAAGAAAAAATATAGAGGAATCCCCCCACAAGAAAATTTCATTTTCTGTGGAATAACATTCAATACAGTGAATTATGCATAATAAGACCAGGAACAGGTAATAAAGGAATAGTTAAAAGTGAAAATACTGTCATCGTTTACTCACCCTCAGGTTGTTTCAAGTTTATTTATTCTGTTGAACACAAAAGAAGATATTTAGAAGTATGTCGGTAACCAGACTTAGTTGAGATAGTTGATGGACCCCTTTGACTTCCATGGTATTTTTTGCAGCTTGGGTCAATGTATGAAATCTCTAAGTCACATTTTGACTTTAAATGTGACTTGGAGATTTCATCATGATTTGGTTGGATTTTCTGTCCAAATATTTAAGAACAAATGAAGTGTGGAAATTTGTCTGTTTGCATTTCCTGGTATTTCAAAGAAACACAAAGCCTGTGCTGCCATTCCCAGTTCAGTAAGCCCTGAGTAAATGTGAGGGGCTCCTTATTTATAGAAATGATATTTACATATAATAAAGTCTGCATGTCCTGTCCTAGAGTAACTTGTATTAGCAAGGGTGAATTCACAGGGGGGAGATTCACAGGGTCTTCTTTATATATATATATATATATATATATATATATATATATATATATATATATATATATATATATATATATATATATATATATATATATATATTCTTTTGGTAACACGTAAATCTTGTGAATCGTACACCTGCACCCTGCATGTCACAGCACCAACACTGTTTATTTCCCTGTAACTGCCTTTAAGGCCTCCGGGTATCATTCCTGGTTTGGCGGACTGTTCTTTTAGGTTTAGTACTCCATTAATAATCTTCCACCCACCTTGTGTACATGCGGCGTCATTTGTGTGGTGGAAAACATTACACACGGCTCATAAATCTGGGCAAGTTAGAACAGGGCGAGTGTCGTATCTGGAGAAGTGGCAGAGGTGAAGCCAGAGGAAAGACTGAGCATCTGTCTCTTTTGTTTGAGAAGATCAGCTCTTCACATGCTGTTTCTCACTGCATGGAGGTGGGCAATAATAAGACCAGGTCATTTCCCTCCCACCCCTGCAGGCGTGCAGATACTGAGGGCCACGAGGGGTCCCGACACAGGTCAAAGTTGACCCTTTAATGCAAGTATCAAACGTGACTTAAAGTTTACTCTGTCTCTGTCGACTCACTCTGTCTCAAGGCAAATGGCGGAGAAAAAATCATTATAAAATGAAACATAAATGTTACGTCAATGTTAAATAATTTGTGCCCCAAAATTTCAGTTTACACTGTCCCACGCCAATTGGTAAAAGGAATAAAACGAAATAAAAAGGTGTATTGGTATTGTCCAGAGCTCTGTTACATAACATTGAAAGTATTGCCTGAAGTGAAAGTTTGTGCAGGTCTAATGAGTCATTTTCAACCCAACTGTTTTAAGTGAGTAGGTATTGACAGATGACCATGTTGCTCCGGGCTAAATCTGTCCAGCTTTGGAGCCTTTAGTAACGTCCTAGTTAGCCGGCACATGTTGTGCATGTGCTGTGAGTCAGAGGTACAATAATCATTATCAGGCATCATTAGCATAGACTTGGCCTGATGTGTATGGCTTTCCACATGAGCTAAGTGTTGTGACAGGAGAGAGCGTCCAGTAAAGGTGTGCTCTCTCACCCTAAAGGCGGCAAGGACAGTCACGCTTGTCTGAATAAAAAGGGAGAGAGGAACGTTTCTCTTGAAATTTCTCATTTACTGTGGTTAAGAGTTCTAAAATATTACATACAGTAATATTTGATCTGACTCTCTCAAAAGCTGTCCAAACCAGTGTGGGGAATTTGAATGAGAGTTTGTGGTTTATCAAAGGAATAGTCTGAATTCTGTCATCCTTTACTAACCGTTATTGTTTCAAATCTGAAAGAATTTCTTTCTTCCATGGAACAAAAATGGGACAATTTCTGAGGAATATCCTGACTGGTGTTCTCCATATTACGTGAATGGGATGGGTGCTGTGAATAAAATCAATATCAATATAAAGCCATAAATATCTAAAAAGTTGTCCAAATTACTTCCAAATCTTCTGACTTCATGCAAATGTGCAAAATTGAAGTCATTATGGTCAAAGACATCCATCTAGCGCATCTTCACATAGAAAAACAACTGAAAAAAAAATGTGTGAATGGCTGCTTATTCACAAAACACAACAATAGCTGAATGTTCTCAGTTACCTCTAAAAAGTAGCCTTTTTCCTACAATCCGATCGATTCCCGAGGATGAAATCAAGTTCCGTCCTTCATTTTTTCTCATTCCAGAAGCCGTTTCACTCGGATATGCATCACAATAGGGAAGAAATGACTATCGCAACTTCCATTTCACGCCGACTTTAATCCAAATCTTCTGAAGAGAACAAATTAATTTCAACTTTTATTCACATGTAAACATTGATCAACACTTACATAGAGAACACAAATATAGAAAATGGGAGCTCGACCGCAATGCTTGACATGCAAGAACAAACCTCATTGGTTTTTGTGGAAGCTCAACCTTGCTGCCGTGACTCGAGAATGAACCGTGTTGGTTCTCACTCATCAAGCATGCATGCTTTAGCTTCTGTTTGCCAAATCTGAGTTCTCTATGTACAATGATCAATGTTTATATGTTAACAGAAGCCTAAATTAAATCTCTTCATTATACAATGAGATCATGTCTCTTCAGAAACATCTCGATTCATATGGATTTATTTTACGATCTCTTTATGAAGTCAGAGTTTTGGGTGAATAGACTTTCTGGAAAGACAGAAATCTCTCAGATTTCATTTAAAAAACCATATGGTTTTGAAACAGCATGACTGTAAATGACAGATTTTTCATTTTTGCTGAACTATTCCTTTCTCAAAGCAGTTATTGTCACACGTAGAGTGAAATAATGATAACTAAAAACCTTCTGCAGGAGACAGCTTGTCTCTCCAGCCTGCTGAATTGAGCCCCTCCATGTCATTGTCAGACCCCTGCATAAAACACATTCATGAACTCCCAAAGTGGCCTTTCTTTGCCCCTCTGGCAGCCATTGGCCTGCCACTAACTGATAAGTGAGCTGTGCGGAGAGATGCATTGAGGAATGAATAGGAACAAATTGATTGGCACTATAGTGCTACAAGCTCTCAGTCTCACACTGGGAGGCTCATTCCCTCACAGCATCACTACAGCCGGCCGATGAATGCGCTTTATACAACTGAACGCAATATTTAGCCAAAAATGTAGATTATTTGTTTTGTGCCACACAAAATAAAAAAATTTTGTTATGAACTGCTTTGTACATACAAGAGCTTTCGTGAAGATTCTCTTTCGTGTTCCAAATAACAGAATATTGGTTTCGGATTAAATAATTATTAATGACTATTCCTTTAAACACACAAACAAGTTTAATTGGGATTACATTGAAAGCTGTTTTACTTTATGGCTTCCCATAATTAGCAGTGGAAATCCTGGGCTGAATCTTATCTCACACACACACACTGATCTCAGGATTCCTGTCAGTCATTCCTGCTTTATTCTCTCAATGAACAAAGAGCAAATGAATCACTCATGACAATACAATCATAAGACTCTGTTACATTTGCCCGTAAAGTAATTTTAACACGGCCAGGGTCAATGATGACTGCATGTTCATTTTAACAAATTTGAACCACATTTTAACCCTGTAGTCTTGAGTTAACCAATGGAAAGAGCTGAGAATGGCACACGATTGATATTTTGATGTAAGAGACCTTCTCCAGCCTCTGTTCCTCTGTGACAGAAACAGCATTCCTGTTGAGAGTTCAGTCAGATGGACATCAGACCATCTCATCACAATGGAAAAGGAGTCTGAATTACGACACACCATCTGCGGCACACCACTCTATTTTACTATAGCAATAATATTATAATGTGGAACCAATTAGTGCACAATATTTGAGTTTTTGTTCAGCAGTGCCAAACGTCAGCCACTGGGCTTGGACTGGTTTTATATTCTGCTTATATTATATGTTTATATAATATACCCCATCCCCCCTACTTGAATGCACTGACACTATTGGATGAGAACTGAATTGAGCTTGATGATGACATCACTGTTTCTTCAGAGCAGCATTGTAGGTGAATTGAACTCATTCCATAACTGATAAGAAGTAATGTAATTATTATTTGATAATGAGTTACACCCAGCTTTGATACTGCTGTTTACTATTGTCTTATTAGAGCTGCTTTACAGTGGAATTGGATAATGCTTGCATCATTAATAGTTATTTTCCTGTTTATCACTGTAAAGCTGCTGTGAAACAAATAAATAAAGGTGAAGATATACTTTTCATGTGAAGTTTTATAATGTTACAGTAGTTAGAATAGTTTATATAAACTAAGTCTATTTAAACATAATGGTGTTTGCATCGTATATATACATATATACAAGTATAGTACTCTATTTGGAAAGTGGTTTTGTGTTATCCAATTCTTCATTTATCCATTAGAGAAGCACAGAAAGGCAGATAATTATTCTGCCAATTTTAATTTTCTTTAAAGAGTGGAGTTTTATCCCTGATTCATTTAGACAAGTATATTCCATTGAGCTCCTGTGGTCCTTTCAGAGATTACGTCATACTGGATTAAACACCCTTTTCCGCTTTCACGCTGTTCAAAGACAGAAATTCTTCGCCAAGCTTTCCGCTGTGCTTTCTCCCTCTGGAACCCCGGTGCCTTTTTGTGTGGCATTTTTGACCTGGGCTCTTTAGCTGTGCATTTGGGTGAAAGGTGGCTGGTGACTGGAGAGGTCAGGGGAAGGACAGACACAATAGAGGGACTGAGTTTGAGAAGAGAGTGTTCAACCTGGGAGTTCCATCACTTTAAATCAGTGTGCCTCACTGGGCTCCATAGTCCCACCATCAAACATCCCAGTGTCCCAGTGCTAGCAGGGTGAGGAGATTTCAAGGGCTATAGATTTATAGTGTTTGAATTTTTCTGTGCATATGGGTTACTGGAACCACAGGAATCTCTGCACGCTGCTAGATTCATCTGTGAATTCTGTTTTTCTTAGCAGAGGACTCATTTTAGTGTGATGGGATCATATTCATCTCTCTGTATGCCACATACTCTGCCATCAGTTTCTGCACCACATTCAGAAAAAGAGACAAATGCTTCCCAGCTTAATAACCAAAATGATTTCATGACGTTGAAATCCAATGAGGTTATTCTAGGTTAGGTCACATGATCCTTCTGAAATCATTCTAATATGACGATTCGCTGCTCAAGAAACATTTCTTATTTTTATCAATGTTGAAAAAAGTTGTGCTGCTTAACATTTGTTTTAAGGGTTGTTTGATGAATAGAAAGTTCAAAAGCATTTATTTGAAATGGAAATCTTGTGCCTGAATGGTCTTTACTGGTCAATTTAAAGTGCCCTTGGTGAATAAAAGTATTAACTTATTTAAAAAAAAAATCATACTGACCCCAAACCTTTGAACAGTAATGTAATTTGAACCTGGAGTATTTTTTGTATATTAAGTGTATTCTTTGGAAGCAACTATAGACTTTTTTTTATTATTTTGGAGACTCTTGATGATCAATTTATAAGGGGTTACAGAAGATGCGTTTGTGAGACATATTAACCTAGTGTTGACATCTGTCTCCCCACTGTTGATGTTGAGGGTTAGACAGATACCAGGTTAAAAAAAACAATATTTGACAGCAACAACACGGTCAGATTGTCCTCCAAAATCAACGCAAATGAAGTTAGCAGATGCTCCCTGCAGGTGAGATTTGTCCATCTGCAGATCCACAGAGACATATACGTGACAGCAGTTTCTGGCCTGTCAGAAACTGCTGTGATGTATGACCCTAAAGTTGGACAATATTGATCTGGGCCTGTTCGTGAAGAGCAGTCACAGATAATACAGTGATTATTTCCACTCTCACTTCAGCCAACAAAAAGAGCTGAGCTTTCAACCTTTGAAATACTGATCATTGTGTAACTTAGTGCCCTAAATGTGAACTTGACAGAGAACAATTCACAGGCATGACAGTTATGAACATGAATGTTTAGATAAATTTCCTGAAGTGTTTACAGAAATCGTGTGCCTGCAGGAACACGTCTGCGCTGATGTTTCTTCAGCACAACTCTCTCGTTCTCTGCTCACAGTCGACAGTGCTGACTTGCTGCCATAATGGTGTCTTTCAGAGTGAATATTCCTCATGTTTGCCCCCAGCTGCTGTCACGGGAGGAAAAATCTGTGTTATTTCCATCTTGTCTAACAGCATGAGTTCATAGAGAAGTTTTCAGGTTTGACTGTTTAATGTCTAATGTATGTGAACATACTGAGAGTGTCGATGCACTCTAAAAAGAAACTCAGGAAACCTGTTGCCACAACATAAATGCATTGCATGTTAATAATTCATTGATTTAATTAAACATTTTAAGTTAAGCCAACATTTTTTTGATGCGTTTTGTTGAAACATCAACTACATCAACTTTTGGTTACACTTTATTATGTACTTTACATTCTATAACTATAAATAACTTTGCAAATACATGTCAACTAACTCATTAATTTGCAGCTATACTGAACATGTCAACTAACTCTCATTAAAGTATTCATAAACTTTTAGGTTAGGTTGTACTTTTATAATAAGTTGACATGTATAGCAAAGTCAGTTGAATGTGTGCTGGGGGAGCAACAAAATAAAGTGTTAGCAGATAAGACAGTCTACTAATACTCTAATGAGAGTTAGTTGACATGTAGATGCAAAGTTACTTAGTTAGTAGAATGTCTATAAATGACTATAGAAATAAAGTGTTACCCAACTTTATATTAGTAGCTGTTTAAACTGAAGTTTCTTCATTAATTAATAAAGAAAATTTGCAATAACTTGAAATTGTCTTGATACATTTTTTTACATTTTGGCAGTTAATTTCTAGTTCACATTATGTTTTGCATACGGAAAATAAATGCTGAGATTAAGTGACTAACCTTGGAGTTATGTTTGACATTTAAAAAAGTTTTCTTTATTTTGAAATTTTTGTGGTTACCACCATTGCATTTGCATGCTAAACAAGTTACATTTAGCATCTAGCTGTTACCTGAAATAGATGAGGTTATTTGGTTTCAGGCCCACTACATATTTTTGTTGAAATCTGAGTGATTATCTTAAAATGTATGTTCATGATATAAATTATTAAGTTTCTCCAACTCAGTTTGTTGGTTGAACATATTTTCATTAGAAGTTGTCATAACTCAAAAAGATATGTATTTGTGTATTTGGGTGGGAGATGTTTATGATCTGTAAAGCCCTAAATAAAATGGCCTGAATTCCATTTTTTTAAAGAATTTTTAAATTCCAATTCATTCTTTGTGAATTTCATCCATATGGATTCTGATCTCCAAATGAGGAAAGTTGTTTGCCTTGGCTGAATGTTCAGCTGGACCTGTTGTTCACCTCTCCCACTTTCCCACACTTCCAGACCACTGCCTGTCCTCATCCCGCCGCCCACAGGCCCAGAGCTGCCAAGCTCTGCCAAGCAACTTATCTTGGAGTTAAGCTGTTATGTCAGCACATCTAGCGCTCGCTGGCCTGTGCCGATGAGGATGTGAGAGCGCTGCTGTCCCGTCCACAACACTGAGTGCAGGTGCAGAAAAACTGCTGTACAGTGCGAGTCTGCTGCGTGTGCCAGCTGCACTAAAGAAACACACACGGAAACTTCCGTTTCATGCAGACCCATGCTCAGCTGGACTGGGATAAAGTTTGATCCGATCTGATGAACTTGATGAGACCTCGAGGTTCCACACGTTACAAAAATGGTCCAGTCAATAACTATTTGACTGTAGTTTACTGCATTAAAAAGAGCAATACGCCACACCATGCCTTTTTAGCCAAGAGGAGAAGCAGAAACCTTCTCTGCTCTGCTTAACCCTTAACCATGATAAAATGACTGTATAGACTTATTTATAGGCTTGTATGAAATAGATTTAGCAGTAATGTGAAATGAAATGCACCAATGTTACATTTTGTTAATATTAATGATTGCAATGAACAATTCCTCTGTAAAATAGTTCATTAGAATAACTGTAGGGCAGTTACAATTTCAAAGCATTCATTTTGGCAAATTAATATTTAACAATGTGTCTTTATTTCCATTTATAATTGATTTTAAGATGGTTCATCCAATCATTCAGAATAGTCTGAACTATCCATGTTGTTGTACATTGCTACATAGTAGTGCTTTTCACACTGTGCTTAACCCTGGGTCATTGCCGTTACAAATCCTGTTTTTAACCCTGGGTAAAGGAACGTTTCACACTTGCAATTTAGAAGTGGGGTTAGCACTGCTCTTTACCCGGGGTTAGCAACCCCAACAGGTTTAGTTTCATGTTTCAAGCTAGGCCACGCAGTTCCTCTGCGGCAGACCTAGAGCGGGCTAGCTAGCAGCTCATTGGTTCGCTCAGAGAGAACTGCTTAAGCCTATGGGAGAGCGGGGCTGAACCCGCTTCCAATGAGAGGCGCCCGCGCGCTCATTGCGTCATGACCCGCCAGAATGGGCGTGGCCATGGTGTATATAAGGAGCTCTCCCAGGCTTATATGTTGATTCATTTCATCTTCAGCAAGCTGCACGCTTCTGCTGTTCCTGAGAAAAGCCATCGCCGTCGAAGAAGGCATCCTCTAGCGAGCTCAAGGACCCTGAAGAAGCCGGCCGTCTTCGCCACCTTCAGCCGCCCTGCAAGCTAGGCCATCCGACGATTGTATCCTTTTCTCTATATCTAAAAGAGCCGAGCGTCTTTTTAAAGATGTCTCGTTTTTCCTGCGGCTCTTGCCGCGCTCGTCTCGAGGACGGAGACCGCCATGTCATCTGCGCTCTCTGCTTGGGACTCGAGCATGCAGAACTCGCCCTCGCTGATGGAGGATGCGACTTCTGTGAAAGCCTGCCGTTATCGTCCCTGCGGGCACGACTTCTGGCAGTGAAAACCGCTCCCGCGCCGCCTATTCTCTCGCCGCGTAAAAAGAAACGCCGCTCTCAAAGGCCGCCGGAGCCCCCAGCGGAAACATGCGGGCCGCCGCCGCCGCCTCCCGCTTCCCGCTCTCCCTCCCCGCCCCTGCCGGACATTCAGTTGCCGCCGAGTGGCCGCTCTGTTGTTTCCGATGACGCCGCGGAGGAGAAGGACTCCTGTTCACTGCTCGCTTCTGACAGTGAAGACTGGTCATCTCTCGGATCCGCGAGAGAGTCGACGGGGACCCGCGCCGGGATAGAAGAGGAGCTGATGCGCCTCCTCTCACAGGCCGTCGAACGCCTCGGTCTCGAGTGGTCTCCTCCACCCGAGCAGGCCCCGAACCGAATGGACGGTAGCTTTTTTCATCGGCGCTCGACCCCCGCGTGCACCCGGGCCGCTCCATTCCTGCCTAAACTTCACGCAGAGCTGACAAAATCCTGGAATGCACCGCTCTCGGCTAGAAATCGCTCCGATATATCCGCCTCGCTGCGCTCGGTGGACGGAGCCGCCGAGAAAGGCTATGCAGCCATGCCGCCCGTCGAGGACTTGGTCGCCACGCACCTCTGCCCGCCCTCCGCTAGATGGCGTTCTTCACCCACGCTTCCTTCGAAAGCTTGCAGAGCGACCTCGAGCTTTCATGCTCGCGCTTACGCCGCCGCCGGTCAGGCCGCCGCTGCGCTTCACTCTATGTCTGTCCTCCAAGTGTTACAGAGCGATATTCTCCGTGAATGGGCCGAAGGCGGTAGAAAAACCCCCCCCGCCGTCACGGATTTCAGAAGTGCTACGGATCTCGCCCTTCGCGCCACTAAAGCCGCCGCACAAGCTCTGGGGAAATGCATGGCCAGCCTTTGTGTTGCTGAGAGACACTTATGGCTCACGCTCGCCGACATGGGAGATTCTGAGAAAGAAAGACGGCGGCCTCAGACCGATCTTAGATCTCAGGTCTTTGAACAAAGCGCTCATGAAGAGACCGTTCAAGATGCTCACTACCAGGAAACTCCTCGCGCAGGTGCGCCAGGGGGACTGGTTCATATCTCTAGACCTGAAAGACGCCTATTTTCAGATCCAGATAAATCCCCGTCACAGGCCATTCTTACGTTTCGCCTTCGAGGGTCTTGTTTATCAATACGCCGTTCTCCCGTTCGGCTTATCTCTGGCGCCCCGTACATTCACGAAGTGCATGGATACGGCGCTCGCCCCCCTGCGAAGCCAGGGGCTGCGCATTCTGAATTATCTGGACGACTGGCTGATTTTGGCCCAATCACAGACGGAGCTTCTGTCGCACCGCGCAGTTCTCCTCGACCATTTGGAAACGCTGGGCCTCTCTGTCAACTGGACAAAGAGCTCCCTTCATCCCAGTCAATCGATTTCCTTCCTAGGAATAGATTTGGACTCGGTCACGATGACGGCTCGCCTGTCTACACAGCGCGCGCGCAGTGTTCAGCGTCTAGCCGCCTCGTTCCAGATGGGCACCCGCAGGCCTCTGAAAACTTTTCAGAGGATGCTGGGTTACATGGCCTCAGCCTCCGCTGTACTTCAGTTGGGCCTTCTGCACATGCGCCCGCTTCAGTTCTGGTTGAACAGCCGTGTACCCCACCGCGCGTGGAACACGGGCCGCCAGCTGATCAGGGTTACGCAAACGTGTCTCACGGCGCTGCAGCCATGGACAGTAGCAGAATGGTTTCGTCTAGGCGTCACGATGGGGACCTTTTCCTGCCGAAAAGTCATCTCGACAGATGCATCCAACACGGGTTGGGGTGCAGTCTGCGAGGGCTCACCGGCCTTCGGCCACTGGTCGATTCAGGAAAGCCCGTTACACATAAACTGTCTGGAAATGCTGGCGGTCGAGAACGCGCTCTCGCACTTTCTCCCGCGCTTCCAGGGACACCACGTCCTGATCCGTTCGGACAATATGGCCGTGGTCTCCTATCTCAACCGTCAGGGCGGTGTCAGATCCAGAAATCTCTGTCTACTGACGCACCGCATTCTAGTTTGGTCTCAGAGCCGCCTGCTCTCGCTCAGAGCGACGCACGTGCCGGGCCATCTGAACGACGGTCCAGACATACTGTCCAGGAACCTCATCTCCACAGGAGAATGGTCCCTGAACTCACAAACGGTCCAGTTACTGTGGCGACTATTCGGCAGAGCAGAAGTAGACCTCTTCGCGTCAGAAGAGAACGCTCACTGCCCAATATATTTCTCGAAGGGCGAGGACGCGCTAGCCCAGGAATGGCCTCGCCGCCCGCTCTATGCATTCCCTCCGATCGCTCTGTTACCACAGGTAATTCAGAGGATCAGGGACACACGCCACTCGGTGCTCCTCATAGCCCCGCGTTGGGAGAGTCAGAATTGGGTTCCGGAGCTCACGCAGCTGTCACAGACAGCCCCGTGGCCCATCCCAGTCAGAGCAGATCTCCTCTCTCAAGCTCGCGGCACGATCTGGCACCCCCATCCACAGCGCTGGGCGCTACATGCATGGGTGATCAACGACTATTCGTTGATTTGCCAGAGGGAGTAAGAAACACTATCATACAGGCTAGAGCACCTTCCACGAGAAGGCTCTATGCGTCTAAATGGTCTGTGTTCTCAAAATGGTGCACCGACAAACAGCTGGACCCACGGTCGTGCGAGGTGCCGTCTTTGCTTGTTTTCCTTCAAGAGATGCTGGACAAGGGCAGGTCCCCCTCCACTCTCAAGGTTTATGTGGCAGCCGTCGCGGCGTTCGCGGAACCCCGACGCGCTCAGTCATTGGGCAAAGACGAGTTAGTCATCCGCTTCCTCAGGGGAGCTAAGAGGATGAACCCTCCGCGGCCCCCGTCGGTTCCGGTTTGGGATCTTTCTATAGTCCTTGAAGCTATGAAAGCACCCCCGTTCGAACCGCTCGAGTCTGTGGATCTGAAATACCTCTCGCTCAAAACCGTTTTCCTGACGGCTCTGTCCTCAGTTAAACGCGTTGGGGATCTTCACGCGCTCTCATCCAGCGCCGCGTGTCTTGAGTTTGGACCGAATGATTCGATTGTCATTCTCAAACCTAGGCATGGCTATGTCCCGAAGGCGATTGGTACCCCGTTCAGGGCTCAGATTATCTCCCTATCGGCTCTGCCTTCATCCGATAGTGAGCGCGATGCCAATCTCCTTTGTCCGGTGCGGGCTCTGAGATTGTACACTACGCGCGCTGCCGCGTTGCGCTGAGCAGCTTTTCGTGTCGTTTGGGGGGCGCACCAAGGGTCTGGCCGCCTCAAAACAGACACTGTCTAGATGGATAGTGGACGCTATCGCCTCTGCTTACGCATCTAAATGCCTGCCCTGCCCTCTGGGCATCAGGGCGCACTCCACTAGAGGCATGGCCTCATCGTGGGCATGGTCCTGTGGAATTTCCGTTCATGACATTTGTGTGGCCGCGGGATGGGCCTCCCCGTCCACTTTTGTCAGGTTTTATAACTTGGAAGTTCCCGCCTTGCAGGCAAAATTACTAGCTGTCTGACGAACAGCTCTCTAAGAAGCTGCATTTCTGGAGGTCCTTCACAACCGGTTCGCCCCTTGTGCTCTCCTGTAATGCTTATACACTTCATGTGCCCGCTCTGCTGGCCCCATACATGCTTATGTGTACACTTCATGAGCCCGCTCTGCGGCCTCTTTGTACATTCACTCCACGTTAAAAAATTTCCCCGGTATATCCCTGGGTTTTTTCATGAGTGGATTCGTAGCGCGCACGGCGTTGGCCAGGTGTTCCCGCAGCGTAAGCTAGCTTACGCAATACGAGAGAACCTCTCGTAAGAGAACGAATCGGTTACCTAACGTAACCTCGGTTCTCTCTAGAAGAGGGAACGAGTATTGCGTTCCCGGCCGTGCTTGCGCTACTAGCGTTTCGCTTCACGCTGAAATAAATCAACATATAAGCCTGGGAGAGCTCCTTATATACACCATGGCCACGCCCATTCTGGCGGGTCATGACGCAATGAGCGCGCGGGCGCCTCTCATTGGAAGCGGGTTCAGCCCCGCTCTCCCATAGGCTTAAGCAGTTCTCTCTGAGCGAACCAATGAGCTGCTAGCTAGCCCGCTCTAGGTCTGCCGCAGAGGAACTGCGTTGTGTATGGATACAAAATTATGATATAATTTTTTGGCTTCAATATCTCAGCAAAGATGAATCTTTCCCGCAGCGTAAGCTAGCTTACGCAATACTCGTTCCCTCTTCTAGAGAGAACCGAGGTTACGTTAGGTAACCGATTCGTTTCAGCATTTGTGGAGGAAAATGTCAAATCTTACTGACATTTTTGTAGTGTATTTTCAACTGGATGCCAAATTTCAAATGGTTTTTTATGAATAAACACTTAAAGGTATTGTAGGTAGGAATTTTATAAAAAAAAACATTTTTCCAGATTTGTTTAAACTTTCTGTATATATCAATGCATAATTAAAATGTAAGTACTCTGAAAGAAAGTATAAAAATCAAGTGTCTGTAGACCTCTCACGACTGTTTTAAAGACAGCTCATTATTTCCATTCACTCAACCCCCTCCCTTCTGGGCTCCTTCCAAAGCCACGCCCCAAAAACACATGAACGCACGACTCCGACCGCTAAGCTGAAGACGCATTATTTACCTGAGAGGAAGGAGCGCAGTGCATGTAGTGACATCATGTCAGAATCACATGTAAAAATCTAACTTTATCATTATGAAGATAAACAAATAAGATGTATTTTAGTACTTACTATCAAGCTAGCATATTGATATTGGTAAAGTTTAAAATATATATTGATTCGCTAAAGAGCTAGTTATCTATAAGGCAAAGCTAAAAACAGGTTGCATGATACACGTTTTTCCATTGCCATCATTTACACTGTGATGAAGATGAATTTCGTGTAACATTTATAACATACCGTATATGGTGTTCTGCATGTAAGAGTTTCCATGATGAAAGCATTGTTGACTCTGATGAGGACTACACTCCAGAGACAAGTACCGCATCGTCAGCTCGAGGACAGATCCGGGGTCGAGGGCGAAGCAGAGGAGGTCGTCACAAGGCGTCACTTTTCAGCCCCTTGAGGTCTGTCAGTTCTCGCCATCGCTGGAAAGCCACGCCGATATTGACACGCGTTTTATTTCGTTGTTTATCCAAAGACTTTTTGCCTTCGCGAACTGCATATGTGAATTTTGATTGGTCTTTCTCTGCCATTGTTTTGCTATTCCTAGGTTCCGTGCCTCTTGCATTTCTCAAATCAAACGGATACGCGCAAGTGGGCAGGTCCTGTGTGGCAAAAGGGTGGTTGCCATGGTTGCGAGAGAGTGACAGTCGCCTAAGCCAATCCTTTGTTTCGTCCCGGAAGGAAATAATGAGCTGTGTTTAGTGCAGATTAAACGGTCTAGAGTCACTCGATTTTTATACTCTTTTTATCAGAGTACTTACATTTTAATTATGCATTGATATATACAAAAAGTTTAAACAAATTTGGAAAAAAGTTTTTTATAAAATTCCTACCTACAATACCTTTAACAAGAAACTGCACATTTCATTTGTATTCTAGGTTCATCTGCTTACATAGTATACATCATCAATAAAGTGTCTTACTACATTTGTACTCAGTACAAACCTGGTCAAAATGACTGGCGGGCAGAAGAGGAAAGCCTTGTTTTGTTGTCCGGGTGAGTATTCCAGGGGTATAACATCTCATGAAAACTGTGAATTAAGGTGCAGTCATGTTTACAGATGGCTCCGACTCGGGCCACTTCTCCACCAGCTCGGCTTTGTGAGGCGGACCTCCTGGCTACACCTCGGGCCTCCAGACCCACATCTCCACCTCGGCCAGTCAGTCCTTTGGCTCCGCCTTGGTTCTGCACTCTGGACCGCCATCCCTAAGGCTCCACCGGGCTCCCTCGTCCCTCCAGCTCCACCTTGGACTTTTCTCACCCTGGTTTCGCTACAGACTTCCGGGCCTCCGGCTGCGCCTCAGCTCTCCACCCCTACAGCTTAACCGGGATCCCCCTTCCCTCTGTTTCCATGTTGGTCCACACTCCCTCCAGTGTTTCCCCCATTCTGCCAGGCCCCGCCTCCACCACGGTCACTAGAGCCGACGACGTCACATCAGCCCTCCAGGCCTGCAATATCGTCCTCGCGGTTTCGCTTGGGTCTCGTCCTGCTCCACTGCTGTCGGTCGGCGCCCAGGCTCCCCCCAAGAAGACCATCAGGGCTGTGCCAGTTCAGCCGTGGTATTGTTCTCTGCTGGATCCTGTCCTTCTCCAGCCTCTCCTCTCCTTCCTTCAAAACCCCCTCCCTCCCTCCACCACCGATGGACTTGTGCATACGGTGCGAGGATCCACCTTGCTGGAGGGGTGGTACTGTCACAATTATGTTTTGTTTAGTTGTCTTTTCGTTCCTATGTGTTTGTTTCTTGTGCTTCAGTTCAGTTTAGCCTCGATTGTTTCCTACCCAGAGAGCAACATAGTGTCGGCCCAGATCCGCGCCACATGTGGTACATGTGGATTCAACGCGTACCAGATGTGGGCCGAATCTGGGACGACACCATATTGCTGTCTGGGTAGTTTGTCTCCTTTGTTAATGATTACATTCCCCTGTCGTCTAATTACCCCTGTGTATGAGTACTCCCTGACTAAATTCCTGTGTTCTCGTTTGGGATTGCATCACCACACGTGACAGGATACTGAATTAATTTATTAATTTATTAATTAATTGTACTGTAATTGACAGTATACTGTATTTCGTTGCATACCGAGTTCATATTCAATTTTTTGATATTTGAACTTAACTTTTCTAGCGCTTTTCTAGCGATTTTGTTACAGTTTTGTGAATTGATCTCACTAGTGTTCAATTGACAGTGTATTTGTTAAGTTTGTGTGTCATCTGAAACCAAGGTTTGATTCTGACAAAAGAGTAGGCCTATATATTTTTCACGAGTTCGCATCTACATATAATTATTATGATAAAGATTGTGCGTACTTGGCGTGCTGTCCGGGTGGAGGGCTCCGAGCTCGGAATTCTGCCCGAACCCAGAGTACTCCCCCGTGGTAAGAGTAGATGGAACTAGAGATGGAACTGAAAGAGAGGAGATGGGGTGGAGGTGGGATGCTGATAAACTGTCAAGGAACCAGTGTGGGTTCTGCTGATATTATCCTGTCCTAGATTGATTACTGATTGCTCCCCACTGGTGCTGATTGGGTTAATTAACTGCACCTGCTCCTCCCGAACCTTGTTTATCAAACCTCATTTGACTAAAATATTTGTTTTGGAGGTGGAAGTTTGAGGTTTGCGCTAGTTGGTGTGCAGTTGTGAGAATTTAGGTGTGTGAGTTGTTGAATTGTGTGTTAGCAATTGAGAAAAACTGTAATAGGAATCCATGCAATTGGGAATTTTGAGTGAGGGCAAAAGATTTTCCCATGCAGATTTAGCAACAAGTTCACGTTCACAGATTCGACACATTGATCAACAGAAAGCTGCTTAGTTTGACAGTGACTTGAGTGAGCTGTGCTTCATACATCGCTGCACTGTTGACAATAGACATTGGATCTTTTTTGCCTGGAGTATTTCACTAATGTGACCGCACCCTGATCCAACTGATGTTTCAGCAATGACTTGATCAGACTTCATCCTCACTAAATTTTCTTAACATTTGAAATTCAAATGACATTATGGAGCATTGCCAGGAGAGCTGTAAGTGTTGTTGTATCTTCTCTTCACAGAGCATCATGTTGTTTGATGCTGATTAAACCCTCCTCCATCTCACCTGCTTACAGAGGGCATGACCCTGTGTATTTGTCTGACTCCACACAGTATTTAGCTGAGCTCCTAACACCATAAGCATCAAGTCGTAACCTGCGTCTTCTCAGAGTTGTCTTTTGGTTGTTCCCATACACAGCTCTGGGATTTTTAACAGGGATTTTTCATCCTATGCCTATATTGTGGGATTTTTCCCCCCCGGCTAACATTAGGACAACACAATTGTTAAGTACTTATTTCAGGATGGCTTTTACATCTTTTATTAACAAAGTTCGGGAGAAGCACGTTCAGATAATTAACACGGGTGGAGAGCACTCAGCAATCATGATTAAAACGTGTATATATAGACTCAGCAGTCTCACCTCATTTCTCTGACAGTTTAGCAGCGTCCCTCCACCACCCCTTCTCCACTCTTCTAGTCCTAAACCACCTTACATACGGGGGGGAGTACTCTGGGTTCGGGCCGAATTCCGAGCTCGGAGCCCTCCCCCCGGACAGCACGCCAAATACGCATTATACTTTATTCCCTTTAATTGTATGTGAACTCGTGAATTGACTACTGTGGCCTGTTGCATGAAGCCGTTTTTTGTTGCTACCCAGTTAAGTTTGAGCAAACTCTTGTTTTTAGGGCTCAATATGGTGGATTGTTTTTAGCGGTGTTCATGGTAACTTGCGCTCCACGGCTAACCTTCTGTGGAGCAGGTTTCATCTGGGTTAGAGATCGCAAACCAAAACTACTGGACCTATAAGATGTGAGCAAAGTGACATATATCTGATGCAATAAAGCCATGCCTCCTATATCTTTTGCTACAAATTAAAGCACTTTATAGTGAAAACATTTATTGCTGCTAATTATTTAATATATTTATATTAGATTTTTTTAATATATATTTGTATAATTATTATATGAACTGACAAGTAATATTATACTATAATATTGTAATATATAAAATAATACTTACATTGATATAAATATATACATATAAATACAAGTTTTAATATATAAAGAAAAATATAAAATTATTAAATTGATCAAAAGCAACAGTAAAGACGAGTACACACAAATAATCAGATAGAGTAACAAGTATGTGTATTTGGCGTGGTATCTTGGTATTTTGGAATGAATCCAGAGTACTCCTCCCGTATCCCAGGCTGGGAAAAGAAACCATGCAGCCAAGAGTGAGGAGTCTGGGTGGAAGAGGGATGTTCCCAAACACGGGAATAAAAACATTCTAAATGTTACAAAGATTTAGGTTTAAAAAAAAAAAATTCTTTTGAAAAAACTTCCAATCCAAATATTCCTTCTGGTTTTATGATCACATTAGAAGTGGATGGTGAAAGAGCACAGCAGACAGCTATAGATTAAAACACAAAGCGCTGAGGAGGTGACCAGGTGTCACATATTCCCCAGAGCAACTGCTCACGGTCCTGCAAACCATTGACCCCTGCTGTGGGCTCAATCATTTGCAGACCATTCAAGAGCGTTAGCAGACTAACTCACAGCCCTGAATTAATTAACATCGTACTCTTAGGCCCGGTTTCACATACAGGGTTTAGATTAAGCCAGGATTAGACCTAGTTTAATTAGAAGTGGCTTTTATAAACTTGCCTTAGAAAATAAACATTACTGGTGTGCATCTTGAGACACAACAATGGCACTGGTGTATTTTTAAGATCTTTTCTTTCAGTTAAAACAGCTCAAACATGCATTTTAGTCTGGGACTAGGCTTAAGCCTTGTTTATGAAACCGGGGAAAAGTGTCATGATTTAAAGTAAGTCTTCTGTTCACACTGAAAACGAAAAAAAGAAGAACACACTCAAAGGTTTTTGATGCAAGGAGACACGCCATGAAACATATCTTAAAATCTGTCAACTTTAATCTCTTGAAGACAATAGTATTAAATACGTGTTATATTGCTTTTCCAGTTTTACTAATGAATTAAGAACAGAGTTTATTCTCACGTGAAACAGGAAATGCTTCATATGTAGCAAGGTGAGTCTGGAACAATATTTACATGAAATACAAAAATAGAAATTCACAAAATAGTATTACAGATAAATTTACAATAACCAACTCTATAAAATTACAAATATAGTTCTATAAAAAGCTATTTAAATAATCTTACAGCTCAAGTGTTTCAGAGAGCACAGCCATTACTGTCAAATGTGTGTTTCTTATGCATTTGTTTGAGTTTGTTGGTATGGGCGCAGGTATAGAAAAAGTCTTGGCGAACTTCATCGTTCAACGTGTGAAACCAGAAGCATGTGTTCTCCGTCTTCACAGACGTTCAGGTTTGTCAGGTGCGGTCAGGCTGTCAATGTGGTGGGCTCCAGTCATCCCGTCTCTAACTCACATGCCTTTAAGGGGGGGAAAGCAAGAGGAGAACATATTTAGAACATTTCCGGGTCCTCTGTGTCAAGGTTATTCTTGGTGTGTACGTCGTGGGTCCTCTTTTTATGAACACCTTTCAATGAACTCTGAATTAAATAATAAATTAGCTGCATCAGCGCATGTACAGAAGCATTTACTGTAGTAGCTTACCCCGACACCATTGGGGAAAGTTTAAAGGGTTCTACATAAATGTACATTTTCAAGGCACATCAGCAAAAAACTGGCCATAAAGGTCAGAGAGAAAGACAGTTGTTCAAAAAACTGTACAATATGACTGCTTTCTCTGTGGCAGGTAATATCAGTGGTGAACTTCCAGTTTGAGTCATTGAAGGTCTATACACATGCATTCCCCTCTCTCTCTCTATCTCTCTCTCTCTCTCTCTCTCTCTCTCTCTCTGAGGAAAGTTACAGCTCTCTAGAGTGTAGGAGCGCTCCAAAACAAATCAACTTAACTGTGTTAATGCATCACTGAGAAAGTGTAGGAGTGAGTGTACGATTGACCCAATGATTATCATTTTTCAAAAACACCCGTTGATTCAAGAGTGTCTTGTTTCTGCTCATAATCTCCATGTACTGCCCCATATCTGATGATTGATAAAATGAGTGGGGTGGTATCTTTTTAATAAAAAAATACAGTAAAAACAGCAATATTGTGAAAAATTACTATTTAAAATAACTATATATTAATGTGATTTTTTTCCACTGATGGTATAGCTGAATTTTCAGCATCATTACCCCAGTCTTTAGTGTCACATGATCCTTCAGAAATCATTCTGATATGCTGCTCAAGAAACATTTCTTATTATTATCAATTTTGAAAAGGTTTTGTGGAAACTGTGATGCATTTTTAATCAATCTAATGCGTTCTTGTAAAAAAAAATATAAAAGATATACTTAAAGTCTGCTAAATTTGAACAAGTCATTTTGTACTTAATGTGCTTTAGTTATCCGGAAACATACTTAAGTATATCTTTAGTTGAACTTCAGCACTATGTGCTAAAATGGAACTATTGCAAGTATACTTTACGTACACTTTAAATAGCTTGCATTTAAAGACTGATATTATACAGAGATAATACTATACTAATAGTGATATTAAAACACATTTCAAGCTTAATTTTAAGAAATGTGCATTGTGCAATAAAGTAGTACTCCAAAAAAAGTTGAATTATAATATTTATATCATTAAGTCTCAAGCGATATGTCAGTAAATATTATAATGCGGTTTTGTAGTAAACTTAGTATGAAATAAACATATTTTAAATACATTTTGCTATAGGCTTTTCACTAGGGTGGTCATAAACAAAGATATCATGCTGCAAATTATTTGCATCATGCACACAAAATTTGACCGCAAAACATTTTTTTTTTTGTAGTATTGTAGTTAGTATTGTAGTCTTTAAATTCATGTCCTTCAGCACTTACTCGCTAATGTTCTGTCAAGGTCAGCAATGAAGTCCTCTAGCTCTTTAGTGTCTCCAAGTTTAGCTGAAGAGAACAATATACAGTTGATCAACACACAGTATAGAAAATAAACCCCCCAAAAAAATACTCATTAGTGTTAAATATATAAAACAGAAATGTTTGAACTCACGTTTAGGAGATGTGATCAAGGGACTATTTGAAGAGGTGGAGAAGACGCTGGGAGAGTTGAGCTTCTCATCACTGAAGCTGAAACTGTTTCTGTTCAAGGACTCTGCACCTGTTACAGAAGGAAAAAGAGACAGAGGAAGTCAGAAATGAAAAACTGAAGCTTCCTGTATGTGTGCAGCATGTGTTCCTCTAACTCCACACCAGTGGTTCTCAACAGGTGGCTCACGACCCCTAATAGTGATAGAGCGCAGACAGCAGGGAAAAGGCAAAGTTATAATGCCAATAATGCAATGCAACTAAACAAACCAATCTGCTGTGATAGTGCGTGCCGGAAACGAAATCCTCATTACCATATCTGAATTTCTGCTCCAGAGGTTTCCTCATAACTTGTATACAGTGATATGAACAGTAACTATTTTACTGTATCAATTTGAGCAGAGTTCTCTTCTTTCATGCAAAGTGGATTCGCAGCGCTGAAAACATTTATCTTCTTGACATGTCGACAAAACACACCAAACTCGTCCAGGCCTCAACTGCAACTACAGTGTTTCAGGGTCAAAGTAGACGTCGTTCACCGGCAGCCAATGAAGACCAATGAAGGCAGGCATTATGCAAATTTGCAAAACAGGAAGGAATTGCTGACGACTCATTTCAGCAGCTCAGCATCAATTCTTTATTTTAGGAATTAGGAGACGATAACTTTATTCGTCGTTCACTTTGATCATTAAAACTTTGCAGACCTTTTACATTCAGCTATACTGCACACTGCATGAAAGGTAATATTTGAAAAGGCATAATAGGGGCACTTTAAATAACATTTCACTCGCAACATCTGTACGCATTTCCTTGCCGAGAGCATGAAATCATTGAAATCCAAGGGACAACTAGACAAACTCTAGCCTAAAAGTCTATAGAATTTAGTGAGCGTTCGTTAAACCATTGGAGCGGCACTGTTCTCTACCAAACATGTGCACTGACCCATAACCAGAGGGGGTAGGGGGTGTCGTGGGGGTTAATCCATGCTAGCAGAGCAGGTTGAGTTTGTAATCAATGCATACTCCTCTAATAACAGCTTCTCTCTCGAGCGAGCACACTTTCAAAGCAGTTTCAACCGTGACCCAGCCTCCAGCAGGTTAATTTAAAGCCAAAGATCTGACCCGGTAGGCCACACTCCATCTTAAAAAAAAAAAAATTTGTTTACACATTCTTAGTTAAAGGCAGAGCAGGCGTGCTATTACACGGAAGCTCAACTTTGCCCAACGCGTCAGTCATTACACCCTCCTGCCTACGTGCTTGAAGCCCTAATAAATACAGAGGATCTTCTCAGCTAACACTGCACCATCTACATTAGTGGTTCGCAAGCCTAAAATTGGTCAAATAACAATATAATTATGCATTATTAGTATAGTAAATTAAATACACTTGTGAAAAAGAAATGCGCTTAATTGTATCGGATGTGCACTTGTAGTGTACTTCAAATCTTAAAAGTATATTTTTTTTAAAAGAACTGTACATGCAGATAATAAAATATTAATGAAATTAATATTAAGTGTACTTAAAGCGAGTACACTTTTATGATTGTTTCTTAACACACTTAAGTACACTTTTAAAAAGTGCACTTTGCAATGTCAAATAAAGTTTTACTGTAAAGTACATTTTAAATCATTGTTTTTATAATTTTTTGTCGTGCTTTAAAGAAGCACTTATTTTGATGTTGACGTGGTAAAGCACATATAAAGTATTTGACTATAATCTGTGTTATTTGAAATTACCTTTATATTTTAAATGTACTAAATTGCTACTTTCATTACAAATGTATATTTTAGTCTACCATAAATGCTTGTCAGTAAATTTAGCAGTGCAGTTTAACCATATTACCAATTATTTTAACCACTTTAACCATATTATGAAATTACATATAAGATGTACTTAAGTCCTACTTAAGTCAAACAGCTAACTCCACTGAAAATAAATTAACTATAATACATTTTCATTTAATTGCAATTAACATGCAGCTAAGTGTCTAAATACGTTACATCCAGTTTGCACTTAATGTGATTTTAAAGTATATTATTTCTGTAACAAATACTTTTTTTTTTTAAAGTATGCTAAAGCGTACTACTTTTTATCGAGAGTATGCTTTTGAAAGGAAGGAGAAAACACTTCCTTTGTTGATGTTTTATCCAATGTTAAATCCTGTAGTCCTGAAGCAGAACCGCTTGAAGCCACTAAACTAGATCAATGGCACGTGTGACAAAATGGCATCAGGATTGATTGCCAACATGCAGTTGCACAGATCCATGAGGGTGATTCAAAGCACATAACACCATTCTGGTCCTCTGACTGCACCACAGCACAGATTCTGACACATTCCCTGTTTGTTCCAGAAGGAAAACTGTGAGGTAAAGAGAGATCACTTGTTGCTTAATCATTAAACACAAGATCACTTCCAGAACAAAAGTGCCCATTTATACTGACATGGTTCCGCTTCTTTTGAACCTTTCTATGCAATTATAAGCGACCAAATTAAAGTCTTCCATATCCATTCATGACGCAATCCTTGTTCAGATTCTGGATAATCTCCAGTTGTAGGATTGATGGAATAATCATACAGTGAACCTGTGTGTGTCTCATAACAGCTATTACAACTGAATAGTGAGAGACTATAAACCAGGAAAATTAACCGACCAGTATTTGCATATGTGTGTATGTGTGTGTCAAGTTCTTATAGCCCGTTTACTGTCAGTGTCCCAGTAGCAGGACATTTGTTTTTTTGTATTGCCTTTTTCCTTATCCCATACTTAAGTAATCATCATGGAAACAGTACTTTAAAATCTTTTAGTGGGCTCAATTTTTGTAATTTGAACTCCAAATTTGGAACACAACTTGGTTAGACATAATGGCTTTGATTTTCATTTTATTTGGTAAAATATAGATTTTGTAAAAAAAAAAAAAAAAAAAAGTTTATTTCAGTATAGGCCTATTCTTTTTTTTTTTTTAAAGGGATAGTTCACTTTGAAATTAATTTGTGGTATGTTTTAGCTTACCTCAAGGGCATCCAAGATGTAGGTGTCTTTGTTTCCGCAGTAGTTTCAATTTTGATATTTTTAGGTCAAACCGTTCTTGTCTGTCAGTGATATAATGCAGGTCTATGGTCACTTCCTCAAAGAGCATGCACAGAGAAGTCCAATTTAAACATGATTTAATGACTCGTAAATGTAAGTACACATTGATGGCCTAAGACACAAAACGAGCAGTTTGTGTGAGAAAACGAACAGTATTTATATCGTTTTTACCTCTTGTAAACACAGCCACGTCCAAGTGATCTGTGGGCGCGGGCGCGGGCGCTTCGGTCTTTTCCGGCAAGCGCCGGAAGTGATCTCTCGCGCGTGTACGTCATGTTTTTAAACATTAAATCATGTTTAATTTGGACTTCTCTGTGCATGCTCTTTGAGGAAGTGACCATAGACCTGCATTATATGACTGACAAGAACGGTTTGACCTAAAAATATCAAAATTGAAACTACTGCAGAAACAAAGACACCTACATCTTGGATGACCTTGAGGTAAACTAAAACATACCACAAATTAATTTCAAAGTGAACTATCCCTTTAAATGCTTTCACTTCTACTGAGTGCCGTACCATAGGCATGTTGCAAAGCATTCATTAACATTCATGAAAAGGGGGGTGACATGACAAGGCAGTTAACAGGTTAAAAGACGTTTAATGAAACCCAGCTGCTCTTTGTGCTGGTGTGTGGTCTCAGATTAGATTAGATTAGATCAGATTATGCAGTGTTCAGTGTAACTGAGGAGGCTGTGGAGCTTAAATCGTGACGAGATAACGATAACCCAAAGGCACGCGCGGGCGCTGCTATCAAACAACTTGACACGTCAAATGCAACTTATGCCTGCATACTAGACTAGTGCACCGCATACTGCATACTCACTCTCAGAGTCGCTGATGCCGCTGTCGCTGACGCTCGCGCTGCTCCGTCTCTTCATGGTTTTCAAGTGTTCATCATATCTGAAGTGTCTCTTTTCCACGGGGGACGTGAAATCCTCAATGACAGCGTCGAATTCACACAATACGGCGTTCAGACCGTCATCATCCTCAAGAAATGCTAGAAAATGCACGCAAAGTTTGTTTCAGTCTGGACACAGAATAAGTAGGCTATATTATGATAATATGATTCTTGCACTGGTTTAGTAGGCTACGTTTAGATCTGAACTAGTCGTAGGATACTTAATTTTACTATTAAAATGTATTATTAAACATTAGACTTACATTTGCTGTGTGACTTTATCTTTGGAGACTTCATCTTCTACGCTGCTTTAGTGTCCAATTCCGAAATATCCGATATAAGATAAAATTCCTTCTGTTTCCCCTTGTTAACGCACACTGTGTCTGAGCTCGTGCGGTCGGTGGGGTTGTTTTAAATGTGTCCCGGCTCCGGGAGGGGGCGTGGCCTGACGGAGGCGTGTCGGACGTGGGAAACGCGTCGCCAATGAGACGCTCGCGCTTGTTTTAGCCCTCCGTGTGAGTTACAGGGACTGGCGTCATTCACTCCTGAAGTATGTGTTTGTAAACAGCTACTGTGACACATGCACGACATCAGTGATGCTTTATTTTTAACCATAACTCCATCCTGGTCAGTGGTCACTCTTCATTTTGCGATGACTTCACTTGTTGCAATGTTTGACCAGCAATAGAGTAATAATGTTACAGGAAAAATGCTTGCAAAGTGTGTAATGTAATAGCCTACGGAATGTAAATATATCTCAAAATGCATTGCGGTTCTAAAAGCCCTTTGGAATGTCCACATCTGAGTGTGTCTCCATATACTTTTCGAAAAAGTAAAATTATTCATACTTTGTTTCATCTAATATATTAATAACAATAGTGACATTTGTAAAGTTTTGGAGAATAGGCTACAGGTAGAATCAGTCAATTTACTTTGCTCAGTTTTTTTCTTAATTAAAATCCACAGACACATAGGACATAAAGTAATACAATTCTTAAAATATAAATGTTAAAATATAGCCCAATATTAAAGTTTAAATAAGAGTTAAAAACAAGTTTAAATAGGTATATTTGATCAATGGGTAACACTTTACAATAAGGTTTCATTAACATGAACTAATAATGAACTGCACTTTGTTCATGTTAATTTCAACATTTACTAATACATTAAAATAAAATGTTGTAGCCTATTTGTTAACATTACTGTGAACTAACATGAAAAACAAACAAAATAAACAGCTGTATATGTAACAACAAATATAGTAACAAATCTATTGCTCATGGTTAGCATGTTTAGTTCATGTTAATACTAATGTTAACGAATGAAACCTTATTGCAAAGTGTTACTGATCAATGATATTATAATATACTGTAGCCTATATGGAAATAAAACCAAATTATCAATAACCAATCCCTTTTCTTTTTTCTATTCCCCAAAATAATGTATTTTTAAAAGATGATTATGATAAATATTCCAAAAGTACTTGGTGCTTTACCAAATAATGTAATATTTTGAATGTAACTTAAGGTAAACTTGTAAAATTGAATAGAACTTTCTTGATTGTATCACTTTTTATAAAAATGCATTGTGTGTGTGTCTGTGTGTATAACCCTAACTTTTTTTTTAGTGTTTTAGCTTTTTACTCTTATTTAGGTGTTAAATTCAAAGGATCCCCGTGTCAAGTTTAATCATTGTCCTGCTGTTGTCATTCATTCATAAAACCGATCTGGTCCAAGTTAAGTTCCTGCAGACATCTGGTGGTGACTAAATGAATGTGCACTCATGTTATTCACTCATGGCAATAAGATTAGATTCAGATACAGAACCTTTTTTTATGGCCAGGCCAGATGTGTTCACATGTCATATTGCCATCAATACTTGATGTGCAATAAGCACATAAACGGCAGGTTATGCGAAAGCACAGAAATCTTTGATTACAGGCCAAACAAGACATGAAAACATTTCCTACCTTCACCACAGGCAGTTTAACCGTAAGCCAGACAATGTTTTTGAGGCCTACACTTTTTAAATTGAAAGGAAGTCGCATTTCTTCTTAGTGTGAGGAACATTTTGAAAGTCTAAAGTGCTATTTTCCATTACAAAGAACCTCTCTTTTTAGGAGTGCAACTGCTAAATCATTCTGCTTGTTGTTGTTTTTAGTGCGGGGTGTGGGATTTATCAGTTAAAAAAGAGTTCTTCACACCTTTGGTGGTGGAGTTAACAGGTAGACACATGGTTAAACAAGACATGTGTTTGCAGCTGCACTTGCCTGCTGACTTTAGGGTTTAAATGCGCATGGAAGGTGTTAAAAGACGACACTTAGAGTCTGAGAGGCTGAAAACTGCTCAGTTCACAAAATAAAAAGTTTTCAAGGATTTGCTGAATGTTGCTGTCAAAAAAAAAACCAACAATAGCAATTTTAATGAGTGATTTCCATTATGACTATATATATATATATACAGCATTTAATTAGAAAAATATAGTCACTATAGCAATTTAATGACTATTTAACATTTTTATAATTTCCGTGACGTTTCCAGGCTTTTAAATGTCCAGAATCTCCATTACATTGGGAACAGTCCCAGACTAAAATGCATGTTTGAGCTGTTTTAACTGAAAGCAACTTGCACTGAGATATCTTAAATATGTCAGCGCCATTGTTTTGTCTCAAGATACACATCAGTAATGATTTTTTTATCTAAGGCACTTTTATAAAAGCTATTAAATGTTCTAATTGAACTATGGTCTAATCCTGGCTTAATCTAAACCCTGTATCTTTGACCCTGATCACAACTGTTATAAGATGTATACATTTCATAAAAAAATAATTACTTATTGCACATTTTATTTTCATATTCACTTCCAAACACATCCGAGAGTCAATCCAAACTACACAATGACAACATATTTCTCTCAAGTCCCAAAAACATTATACATGATGTCAAATAATCAAGACAAACTTTAGACATGATACAATCTCAATTTAAAGTGCAATACAGTCCCGGTTTTCCAGAATGCTATGGTTGTCAAATCAAAACAAAAGATTGAAATCAAGCCAGTTAGAGATGTGCTGGAGTCTCATTGATGCAGGGATTTGCTTGTAAAAGACATTAAACATCACTAATATGTTAGAGGTTTAAGCGCACGTTTTGCAAATATTTCACATTGAGGCTGAAATATAAGTGCTCTCATTTAGTTAAGATTAAGGGTGTGAAGTTTTTGTCCTTGTTTTTAATCTCAATTGGTTTCAATGCTTATGACGCTCTGAATGCTTTTGGCAGTGGCGCCCACTAGTGTTCATACTGGAGTCAGCTAAAGCTTTAGTAATGCATTACACAACTGTCCATTTCTCTCTGGTTCAGTTCAAATCACGCTTGCATAATATATATTTTTATATTTCTAGTGCAAAAATAATAGTAATTTTTCTGTATCCGTAAACATATCAGAAAGCTCATGGTGCACAAGAATTAGGGCCATTCTGATCGTCAGGCATTCTCCAGATTGCCTTCAGAATTTTAAATAGACTATATAGCAACCTTGGAATTTTCACAAAATAGCCATAACCATTAAATATGACATTGAAAAAAGCATGCAAAGTTATTACAGACAGAAAATGTTATAACAGGCTCCTGAGTCGAGTCATCATGTCATTGAGCAGGTTTCTGGAGAGTTACAAATGCTCTTAAAGGGATAATTCACCCAGAAATGAAAATTCTGTCATCATTTACTCACCCTCAAGTTGTTCCAAACCTGTATGAGTTTCTTTCCTCTGCTGAACACAAAAGAAGAGATTTTAAAGAACGCTGGTAATCAAACAGTTGACTGTAGCCATTGACTTCCATTGTATTTTTTTCCTACTATGGAATTCAATGGGTGCCGTCAACTGTTTGATTACCACCGTTCTTCAAAATATCTTTTGTGTTCAACAGAAGAAAGAAACTCATACAGGTTTGGAACAACTTGAGGATGAGTAAGTAATGACAGAATTAAGATGTTTGGGGGAACTATCCCTTTAAATAATAATATGCCGTAATAGGGCAGGTACAACAAACATCACTTGCTTCATAATATGAGGTTTAACAAAACAAACCCCCCGATTGATCCATTGTATTTGTAAACTGAACGTGCACCAACTGAAATCCTGTAGACACACTCCTCTGTAATCACTCTTTCTGAAAGCTGAGTACACCCTCACATTTTCCAATAAACCTAAATTATTGCATGGAACTGACTATACGGGCCAAAGTGTATTAGCATAAACAGTGTGTCTTCTCCTGTTGACCAGCGAGCTGTATGAAGCTGCTCTCGCTTGGCTGTTTCAGTCTCAGAGGCTTGTGATTCTTCAGCCTGTAGGCCAACGTGAGGAAAATGGCATCTACGTGCTCTTTTTCTGCAGGGTCTCTTGCAGATGTCTCAAAAAGAGGAAAGTTGTAGCTATCAGCCAGTCGCTGAGCTGAAAACGTGGACACTTCTCTCGTTCCTCTTAAGTCACATTTGTTCCCAACTAGGATGCGGGGTACCATGGGAGGGACTGAGTGCCGGACACACTCCTCAATCCAGTCCGGCAGACTCTCGAATGAAGCCAGACTGCTCACGTCATACACAAAGATGATGGCGTGGACATTGCGGTAGTAATGCTCAACCATACTCTTCCTGAAGCGCTCCTGTCCAGCCGTGTCCCAGATCTGCAACTGAGAATACAGTTTACATCATAGTAGACAACAGTAAAGAGAAGAACAGGGCTAGTTGTCATAAAGGCTTTATCTAAGCGGTTTTGGGTCCAAAGTCCTATTATACACGTGTAGAAAATCAGCACATCAGTGAATTGACATGCAGTTAATTCAATTATTTGAATTATATATTTAACCAATACTGAACTAGCCCCACTGTACCCTGTTCAAGATTACTACTCTGTGTTTATTAACCTCCAGATGCTGGCAGAGTCAAAATACTAAAAATTATTTGCACCAACATTTGTTTAACCAATAATTAACTAATCTTTTTTTTAACCACTACATTAAAAATATTTAAAATGGTGTTTGTGCACCACTGAGCAGACTTCACCCAGAAATGAACAGTCAACAACAAAACACAGTGAACCCATTGTGGAGAAGAATGTAAATAGTTGTTATTCAAGGTCAAAACGCTTTTTGCAGCTTTTCATATCTGTGAAATAAACTCTACGGGTCCTTACCTTTATGTATTCTCCATCAAGTTGCAGGGTCCTCTCTCTAAAATCTACTCCTATTGTTGCCTCGGGGTTTTTGAGAAATTTCCCACCGCAAAACCGGTAAGTTAGGCAAGTCTTTCCAACATTTGAATCCCCAATAACGATAATTTTAAACACCCTCGACTGAGGACAGTCATATTCCTGACACGAGTCATTCGCGAGACTGTCTCTTGTGTAAATCGTCGCGAATTCATTGCTGCCCGTTGTGTTTTCTATTGCCATAGCTCCTCTGATACACGAAAAATATCGCGAGAGGATAAGAACGAGAGCTTAACGTGAACTCCCATGACCTGGCTTCAGCCATTCTCTGCTTCAGCTTTGTTCATTATACAGGCCTATAAAGTACTCACTTCTTTTTATATATATCAAATGTAAATTTATGTCCCTTTTACACTTCATTTTCCTGGTTAAATAAACATTACATAAAAAGAGATTCCAAATACAATTCTATTTTGTATTTTTACACTTAATATGTAATATTCTTTTTATTAAAACCAAGTATAAATTTAATCAAGTTAGTGTTTTTACGCATTTTTACATTTATTCCAAAATAATGACTAAAGGAAATAACAACTTAAACAATAAATATTACTTGTGAACTAATGTTCAGCTTTTCTTTTTGATAGTCAACTTATTTTCAGCAGTCATCAAGCTTGTAGACACTTGTCAAAGACAGACACAGACACGAAGATGTACCTTTAATTTCCCCAAACTGATTGCTCACTAAAAAAAAAAACACGGTCATCATGTCTTCAGGCCATTTCAAGTTTGATTTTGACGTGACATAAAGCGGTGATATCTAAATGGCTGAGTTGTTTACTTACTTTTGAATTAGTTTGAATTTAGAATTAGTTGAATTAGTGGTGCAGGTATGACATCACTTTATAGGCCAAAACGCGGAAGCGAATTAGCATTTTAGCACTTCCGGTTCCATCGTCCCGAAGTCAATGGGTTTTTTGAATGGGGTTTTGGTTAATAAGGTCTGAGGTGAACACAAGCTCAAGACACTTTCAAGTTTTATTCCACGACATAAAATTCAGCAATATTATCCCCCATTTTTTTAAGCTGGTACGTGTCTTAAAAAAGGCGGTTGCTAACAAGTGGCTAATGGGACTACAGAGGCTGTCGAGGAGAGTAAACGTCATCACGCGAACAAGTAAACTTAGTCTGTAGCATCGTTATGGTTATAATTGTGCTCTTATAAACTATTCTAACTCAAACGTTCTAGGAAAATGTTTTTAGATAAAGATTGAAAGGGTTGTCAGAAGCTTAGCGATTGTGACGCTGAATTCGTGGGACTGTGGTGCAGTTCGTTTATAGCTTACCTTTAGCTTTTTACTTCTGGCGACTGCATTTCGGCTTCAAATTTCATAAAAGTTGTGTTCATCTGTGATAATTATCTTGATGGATCAAACATGCAAGTATCATAAACTTTTGTTGATCACAGAGCTTGTTTTTAGCGATAATCCAAAACCCTATGGGAAAATCCTATTGGGTTTTTCTCGAGGGAATCGGCGTGATGCTAACTGCTGGTCGGCCTACAAAGTGGCTGCTGTAACCCTACTGTATAAAAACAAGTGACTTTTACAACTTTTGAAATCACATTTTGTAATATTTGCGGTTTTATTTTTGTAACTTGTAAAAATGTCTGCTATTGAAAAAGCAATACATAAAAGGATTTATGTATATAAAGCATAACAGAATTTATTAAAAGACCGAAACTTATAAATTAGATTACATAAACAAAATAATTTAATAGACAACAATAACATTTAGACAACAATAAAAAAGAAACAAACACAAACAGGTAAAACCAGGGTGGTACGATTGGGCTAAAAGCTTGAAAATGTATATGTTGTAAATTTGAGAGGCTATGAAATGCCCTAAGTTATGTGGACTAAATGGTCCGTCCCTCCTGTCCTGAAGTGGTTCATTTGAACACTGTATCTCATCTTGCTATCACAAGTGTATAAAAAATTGTACCAATAACTTTGCCCCCTAAATCATTACAAGTACTTTATATTTGAAGGAGTTTTAATCAAAACAAACCTTATCACACCTTTCACATTAATCGCCCCATCAATCTTCAATAAAAATATTAAGTATTTTTCTGATCATGACTTTGGGACCTTTTTGGGATAGTTCACCCAAAAATGAAAATGTTTTCAAAATTAAATCACCCTCATGTTGTTCCAAACCTGGAACCTGTTGAACACAAACAAAGCTATTTTAAAGAATACTGGTTGACGTAGCCATTGATTTTCCATAGTAGGTAGGAAAAAAATACCATGGAAATCAATGGCTACCTGAACTATCCCATTAATAGGGCCTGTTAGCCTGACTGTACCCTGTTCAAGATTTCAGCGTAACACTGCTCTTTGTTTACTAACCTCCAAAGGCTGGCAGAGTCAAAATACTAACAATTCATTGTAACTTATCATAAACCTGAGACAATGTATCATTCACTGGCCATATAACATAAAGGTAAGCCGTTGTTTAATACTCATAGTACAAACAGCATGAATTTCAAGTAGGTTTTGCCCGGCCGCTGTGGCGTGAGCCACTTCAAACCAGGCTAATAATTTAAACACCTGTATCTCAAAATACTTTGCATGTTTACATTTGGCTCTGTTATGCACACTTCCAAGTTTGACACTACACTCTAAAAAAAATGCTGGATCAAATTTGGATCAAATATGGACAAACCGAGCCATCAGGTTACTTAAATTACATATTTGACCTAAATTTGGGTTAAAACAACCCTGTATTTTTTTTTTGAGTGTAGTTACTGTGAGAACTGCAAAGACTACCAGTTCTCATCTGAAAAGGAGCTTGAGCTGCCGGAGTCCGAGTCTGCATCCGTCAATCCATCGAAGTCCCAGTCAGCACTGGAGCCGCTGTCGTCATCCTCCTCCGAGATGAAATTATGACCGGACCCCAGGCATGCAGTATATACCCGGGTGGAGAGGCTTATGGATCCGAAGGAGGAACCAAACATGGTGGCTACATTTTTCCACGAGTCCATAGTGGGATCATATTCATGTATAATAAGCCTGTTTTTGTTGTGATGCACTATTGCAATAGTTAGAAGCAGCAGTTTGCTGTCGTGTTGCACAACTTGGTAGTTGAGAGCACTGCTGTCAATAGGAATGTCTCCGATCCGCCTCCATTCTCCCCGAGCAGGATTATACGCTTTGACCACAGGGATATCGCACAAACAGATAATCTGCTCCTGGAAAACACAGGCTTTGTGGAGTTTACTGCGTTTCAGAGAGCCCCGCTGGAGCCAGTGGTTTTTCTTCGGCTCGTAGCTGAGCATCCTTCTCTTGTTTACCACATAAAGCCGCTCGTTTACCGTCACAACCTGCATCTTTCCCAAAGAATGAGGCAAAGGGGCCACAAAAACCCACTGGTTCCTTTGAATGCTATAGCATTCTACTTCCTTGAGTCTGGCATCCGATACCGGGTCTCTGCCACCCAAAATGTACAGGTGCCCGTTGAGGTAGCCGATGTACGAGTGCATTCTTCTGAGAAGTCGTTCCGCAAGCTCCTGCCAACAATTTAACAAGGGATTGTAGACCCAAAAGTGCTTGGACAGCTGTGATGCGAGATACAGATTGTTATCCAGTGTGGAGCAGACCAAAAATGTCTCCATGGGAGAGTGTTTGAAGTTCTGATTGGTGAGGTTAATGACCGGGGACGCCATTGAAAAGATGTCCTCCGTGTAGGGATCATAGCACATGAAAGGCTCATTTGGCCGTCCAAAAAAAAGCACCATTTCTTTTGCACTCTTGCCAATTCTTTGTTTGGCAGCATGTACACCCTTTGAAATCTTGGCGCTCTGCTCATCGGCAGCCCCATCTAAAACATCCAAAAGATGTTTCTTTATAAAAGGCTTTGATTTAAGGCCATCTAGATAAACCCTGTCTTTCTCGGAAAACAAAGACCACCGCACGCATCTGAGGACCTGCAGTGCAACTTCTGCATCCACATGCAAATTATTCTCAATCCACTGTATTGCAAACGAGCACACTTTCAGTTCGCAGTCCACATCCAGAGAATCCAGTGTGAGGATCTCTTTAATCTGCTTCAGGTCCAGCTCACAAAGCTCTCGCACACTGGTACTGAGCTGGACAAAGTTCTTCGCAATAAACGCTTGAGCCTTGCTCTTCAACTCCAGATTGTCAAAGGTGTCGGCGAACTTCAAAATCCCTGCACAGTTAGAAAGGTCCAGCCTTCTTGTCATGAAGTTAGCACAAGCTTGCCGAATATACTCCAGCTGGAGCATGTTTGCAGATGCATAAAGCCTCTGCACGTTGCCCTCAGTGATTGACACTTTGCCAGTGTAACAGTAATCAATAATGACAGCCATTGAATCGGCGTCCACTTCGTGAATGGTGACGTTTCTCTGCGTGCTCTCGTACAGTCCTCCTGTAAACATGCTCTTGAAATAAGGGCTCGCTGCTGCCAGTATATTTCGGTTGCACTGGAAAACTTTCCCAGCGCGAGAGGAGCAACACCCCGAAGAAACGCTTCGGTCCTCTGACTCCGGGTCAGACTCCACTTCGATAGTCACGTCGACTAACAACTGCGAGTCGTAGAACAATTTCAGCTCTTTCATCAAACTTGAAGCGTGATTCGTGTCCTCGAGCTCCTCCGGACCACAGAAACAGTTCACCGAAGCCATATTGTCCCGTTTTCTCCGTCCTAACGCAACTAAATCCCGTCAGTGAGCGGAAGCGGCATTAAAACTCACTCAGCTCTGCTGTTAGTGTCATGAAAACAACGAGCTATGATGACTATGAGCTGCATGCACCGCTTCTCTGTTGCCTGACAATGTAGCCATGTTTCATGAATGAAACGCGGTCCTTTTTGACTGTACGAAATGCTTTTCTGGTTAAACTATCGGCAGCGGTGATGTCCGTCCCCTTTTAATTTCATTTCGTTCGGCTTTTGATCTTGAGACATCGACGAAGCATGTCTCACTCAAGCTTGCTACCGCTGAGCTGTAACACACGGCGCTGATTGGTCACATCGGCTGTGTCTCCAAGCATGTTGAGCTTCCTACATAGACAGCATTTATAGGCAGCGTAAGCCAGTGTTGCGAAAAATGCTGCCTACGGCTATGAAACCCACAACCTTTCTAGGCAGCTCACTAGGACTTGAGACGTGGGCTAGTCATTCTCAGCGCTCTGTATTAAGTTTGGTTGGCCTGCTAAAGCTTTGTTCAGAATAATAGCCTCAACATATAAGATTTAGTTTCAAATATTATATATGTGTTTTAAAATAGCAATTTGTCTTATTGACAATTTGACAGATTAAAGAAGCCTATAATTTATGACAACTGTAGATTAAAAAAATCGAATTAATTTTATATAGGCTATGTATAGCCTATATTTCATTAAGAAGGACTGCATTTAAGAAGGATTTCTTATTTTCATTTTCTTAACACAATAGGCTACAGTTGTCAGCCAATTTGATTACATTAACATGGTAGCCTGTGCAGGACAATATTATATCGCAGATTAAATTCACAATTCCAATATTATATGTAATGCAAGCATGCTGATGTCGCTGGGATCTCATTATGCTGCTCATTTCAATGCCAGGAAGAAAAGAGAAGAATAAAAAGAAACAAAACAAACAAACAAACAGCTAGCTGAGAACTCAGCAGAAACAAGACGATGATCTCTGCAAGCAGTGTGTTTATGTTGTCTGCACCCCACACATACAACACTTAAAAGAGAAGGGTTTAGGACAATATCACCTGCTGTTCGCATCTCAAATTTTGTTATATCTCTGTATATACTGAGTGAACCATTCACACATATATTGTTAAACATTCTAAATCTAAAGATTTTGGGTCTCCAAGCAGAGCAAACACTGCAAACACTTCTGGTCCTCAATGCAAGGCTTGCTTGTGCTTGTGCTAGATTCATATCTGGAATAATGAATGGGCTTTTGATGACTTCTTTTCATCACCAAAAGGAGCTTCCCTTTCACCTCCTCATTCTTTGATATCTAACACAAACGTTAAACGTAATTATTAACGTAAAATCAACAAACAACAACAAAAAAGGAGCATATAAGCATAATAATAACAGCAAGGTAAATTGTCCCAGGCTCTCGGCCCAGCCCGGGTTCATACCACAGTAACTTTAATAAAACTTTAATACATTAGCTCAATCATGAACATGAAGTCCCGTCGGATTGCTGTGGAGGTGAAGACGTCAACTCCTGATTCCACGCTCATTCACGGCATCATCAAGCTACGCCTTTGTTATTGTTTTGAATAAATGACCTCCAGCGCCAAAACATACATACTGTGCCTTTAATTTTATATTACTGATTAAAGCAGTCCTGTGGTTCCACAGCAATTTGAGCTACTTTGTCATTCAGACATACCTACATCAAGAATCAGCATATGAATCTCAACAATGGTGATAATCAACAAAAAGTTTCACTACACATGAGATCAATGAATCAAGAGACTATGTGATCATTATGTCATCATCAATACACAACAATCATCATCTAATGGTCAATCATCTATTTATTAATACCTTAATTAACATATTAACTGCAACATTGCTTCAGTGTTAGTTTTTAACACTCTGAGTTGACCCCTATAGACAGGAGTGTTAACATTTTGGGTTTTGCTGCACAAAATAGAATTGTATTGGTTGTTGTTGTTGTTTTTTTACTTTCTTTCTTTCTTTCTTTCTTTCTTTCTTTCTTTCTTTCTTTTTTGATAATAAAAGTAATGAGTTGTGGAGTGCAATAAATGAGGAGACAAGAGACGGAGATGCGTCGAGTCAGCTTTACTCTCCACTTGAATATATCAGAACTGTACAGCAGTGAGATCGACACAACAACACAACGTTAACCGGAACTCTATTTTGGTTTCCCTTAAAGGCATAGTTCCTTAGTGAATGTCTCTTATTTGTGGGTCACCACACAGTATTTATTTAACCTGAAAAAAATGTGTCAACAAAAGTGTATCTACATGAATTTGCTTTTTCTCTCTCTCCCAAGCTCCAGCGAATTTTTTTTTTTCTGTTCTGTTTTTTTTCTTTTTCTTCTGTCCAGTTTTACAGTAGGTGTTACATTGCCAGGGCAACAAAGTTGTAAAAATAAATACAACTTCACATATAAATGTTTTTTTAAAATAATAAAATCATGTTAATATGTTTTATGTCCTGTTGCTCTACTATTGAAACAGTAATTTCAATGTATTCATTCATTTATTTCAATCATTCAGAGTCTTAATATATTTTAAGAATGACTTAATTTGCCATGCCAGGGAAAGGAAATTAAATTTAGAAGTTGTATAGAAATTATAATAACTTTTATATAACCTATATTGAGTGTTTTAGAAAACAGTACTTTCATAATAATATGCACACTATCAATTGCAATTGAAAGTGTGTCTTCTGCACTTTCTGGTTTTGAGATCTTATACACTGCCTGGCCAAAATAAAGCAGCACTGCAGTTTTGCCTGAACACATTAAAAGCTAGTGCTTACAACACTGACTGAGAAAGACACAGTTATGACCTTTTTATCATCAAAACAACAACACGTGAGTAAATGCAATGTGCATTTATGTATGAGTGTTTGATGTAATGACAGAAGAGTGAATTGAATCAGTTTGATTGGTAACAGGAAGAATAGTTTCATGAAGTGTGTATTTGAAAATGAACTGAATCATTAAAACTATACTAGTGAATATGTACAATGGGGTCCAAAAGTCTGAGGCCACAACGAAAATTTGGATCATTCTCAAATTAGTTGTGGCCTAATGGTTAGAGAGTTGGACTTGTAACCCAAAGGTTGTGGGTTTGAGTCTCAGCACTGGCAGTATATGTAGTGTGAATGAACAGCACTCTCATTACCCACAACTGAGGTGCCCTTGAGCAAGGCACCTATCCCAATTGCTCACTGGGCCAGCAAAAAAATAAAAAAGAAGCCGCACACTGCTCCTGGTGTTGGTTCACGGTGTGTGTGTGTGTTCAATATTCACTGTTGTGTGTGTGCACTTGGATGGGTGAAATGCAGAGCATATGGGACACCATACTTGGCTACACATAGTGTCATCTCACTTCACTCAATTATACTGAATAAAATTAACTACGGTTTTATACAAACTTGTGGAGTTTTTTTCAAATAATTTTCTGATAATAGAGTGCAACAGTTGGGTTCCAGAAGTAAAAACACCGTTCATTTTCTCCATAAGGAAATTGATTTTAAATGGTAACTTATAAACCTTTAAAGACAGACCAACTGTGAGCTACGAGGTTGTTAATCGATGGTATTTGCTTTTGCTGAAGACCTCAGCCCACATTATTTCAGCTTATTTTTAAAATAATCATGTTTAACACTGGAATTCCTGGTGAAAAATTACCTATGATGCTGTACAGAAAATAACACCGAAAAAAAGCAACATACGCCAAAAGATCTTCTTAGCTAAACACACACCCATGAAGTGAATGGCGTAATCAAATCGATCAAAAGCTCTCAAAATACTAAAAATATTTGAATGAAAATGCTTATTTTTCAGTAAACTTAAAATATATAGCTTTTATATTATAATCAACATTTGTAAATGAGTAGTTTTATATTTCTCCATCGGTTTCAATTTGTTTATGTTGTTCGCAATGCTTCATTGTAGTTCTTTCCCCCACTAAAGCCGTTAAGTACACATTCTTGTACCTCTGTATTTTTGTCCGATTTTCTAATTCTTTTTTTGCCTCAAATCAAAGTTTAAAGTGTTGTGATTCACCTCATAGCTGATTTTCTTGGTTCATGGCTTATTACTCTTTAAAGGGTTAGTTCACCCCAAAATGAAAATTCTGTCAGTAATTACTCACCCTCATGTTGTTCCAACCCCGTAAGACTTTCGTTCATCTTCGGAACACAAATTAAGATATTTTTGATTAAATCTGAGAGCTGGATCACTCCTCCATAGGCTTCTTAAAGGTGCTTTATGTAACTTTTAGCGGCCTCTAGTGGTGATGTTTCAGATTGCAACCAAATTTTACAAGAGCGCATGTGCTCGAACTCATAGACAATACCGTCTATTACGCAAATATCTCGGCGAATACTAGACGGATTCGGCGAGCACCGAGCTCGTTGGGACCATCTAGTCGAGCTGAAAAGAACCATATAGAACCATTCCATAGTTTTTGGTGGTGTTTTCGCGGAGATATTAGCAGAAAACCATCGGGCGCGCTGCAAAATTGCGGACGCCGGTGACGTCACGATCTCAGAAGAAAATCGCTCGTATCTCTGGAACGCAAAGACCCAGAGAGCTCAAATTCGGGGGAGGAGGTCCCAGGGGAACCCTTGCTCGAACACTAGAGTGGCGGGCCTCGGGGATGCCCCCTACCGGATCGCCGTTCGCTGGCACCCTCGATTTCGAGCGGCTATAACTCGGGGAGCCGGGCGAGTTGGACCTCGGGGGTGGGCTCGTTCGAAAGGCCCCGTCCAGCACTACGAACGATTAGAGTCTTGGGAATATTGATCAAAGATTGACTGAGATATAAGCCGAAAAACGTGCGCCTTTAACCGGACGTAACTCCCTGACCGTCTACAATAGACTGTATATAAGGAGAGAGGCTCGGGAGAGCGCATGCACGTCACATCCGTTGGATTTCGCGGTAAATCCGACCCGGAGACTTCACATAGAAATAGGAATACTGGCCTTCAGAGGTAATAGCAAAACTCGACAAGTGGATCATTTTAATGTGTGATTACAACCCCTTCACACACAGGCAATAAAAAAAGGATTCATTTTAGTAGAAAAGTTACATAGAGCACCTTTAAGGGATCGAAACTGAAAAGTTATGAAAGACATCGTTAAAATAGTCCGAGTGACTACAGTGGCTCAATCTTAAGTTTATCAAGCGACGAGAATACTTTTTGTGCGCAAAAAAACAAACAAAAATAACGACTTTATTCAACTATTCATTTCCTTCTCTGTTGGCCTCGAGATTTCTTGATAAACTCTCGTCGCTTGATAAACTTAAGATTCAGCCACTGAAGTCACTCGGACTATTTTAACGATGTCTTTCATAACTTTTGGACCGGCCAGTTTCGATCCCTTAAAGGGATACTCCACTTTTTTTGGAAATAGGCTCATTTTACAACTCCCCCAGAGTTAAACTGTTGAGTTTTACCGTTTTTTTATCCATTCAGCCGATCTCCGGTTCTGGCGGTACCACTTTTAGCATAGCTTAGCATACATCATTGAAGTGGACAAGACCATTAGCATTTCTAAAAAGAAAATTACCAAAGAGTTTCGATATTTTTCCTATTTAAAACTTGACTCTTCTGTAGTTACATCGTGCACTAAGACCGACGGAAAATGTAAAGTTGCGATTTTCTAGGCTGATATGGCTAGGAACTATACTCTCATTCCTGCGTAATAATCAAGAAACTTTACTGCCGTACTATGACGCAGCGCCTGAAAATGTTGTGTTGACAGAAGGTAGCCTATTTTCAGGCGCTGCGTCATATCATTACGCCTGCTGCACTCATGGTACGGCAGTAAAGTTTCTTGATTATTACGCAGGAATGAGAGTATAGTTCCTAGCCATAACAACCTAGAAAATCGTAACTTTACATTTTCCGTCGGTCTTAGTGCACGATGTAACTACAGAAGAGTCAAGTTTTAAATAGGAAAAATATCGAAACTCTTTGGTCATTTTTTTTGAGAAATGCTAATGGTCTTGTCCACTTCAATGATGTATGCTAAGCTATGCTAAAAGTGGTACCGCCAGAACCGGAGATCGGCTGAATGGATTCAAAAACGGTAAAACTCAACAGTTTAACTCTGGGGGAGTTGTAAAATGAGCCTATTTCCAAAAAAAGTGGAGTATCCCTTTAAGAAGCTCATGCATGGAGGAGTGATCCAGCTCTCAGATTTAATAAAAAATATCTTAATTTGTGTTCCGAAGATGAACGAAAGTCTTACGGGGTTGGAACAACATGAGGGTGAGTATTTACTGACAGAATTTTCATTTTGGAGGGAACTAACCCTTTAACAAAGACGTTTTAAAGATCCCTACAGGAAAAATAAATGGAAAAAAATACTTCTGGAACCAGCGCCGCTGAAAAAGACACTCTATAGCATTTATGATAAAAAAATATTTCATGAAATTTAAAGAATACAAATTTAGATAAAAAATTTCACTAAGTGAAGGGCATTTTCACTAGTAGCCTATACGTTTCAGACTTTTAGCTCACATTCATTCATTTCTTTACCATTTTAGTTATAACTGCGATTAAGCACATTTATCCTTCTCAGGGCATCTTTGTTGTCTATGGTCTTATGGACGGTAATGATGAAGGGAAAGGCCGAGGGCAGCTCGACTCTGCGGCTGAGCTTTTGGTGACCCCAGTGCAGGCAGCGCAGTCTCTCAGCCAGGTCCCGACGGCCCGCACGCTCAAGACCGTCCTGCAGAAGCTTGGTTTTGTTCGGTTTGTCCCAGGAACGCTCATACCTATCAATCATTAGAGGTACCACTACTTAATAACAGGATGACTCTCATCTTTAATAATAATGGCTCATTTAAAAACATTAATTAACAGTTACATTTAACAGTGTGTTAGATTAATACACACCATGATTCCAGCATTCTCTGAGCCTGGACCCTCTTTTCTTTAGATGTTGCATGAAACTGTCTCACTTCATTTCTGGTGAATCCAAGTTCAAATGCTAGAACGTTCCATTCAAACCCCAACTGCTTAGCAATCTCCTGCACGGATTTCATATTGATCACAGCATCCTAAAGGACAAAGAACAGTATACATGGACATGGAGACATATTATGGGGGGCGGGGGGGACTATAATTTATAATAATATTGGGTTACACGTTTGTTTAATTATACATGTATAAGTACTGAGTAATATTTATTAACTACATGTACTTACTATAGGATTATGATTAGGGTTTGGTTTAGTTGCATGTAATTATGCACAATTTATACTAATTACAAAGGTAACTATGTAACATGTAACAAGGACACTGTAAAATAAAGTGTTACCCAATATTGTAGAGATGACTCACCTCTTGTGCTTTGTTTGGCATTTTATCCACTTATACAAGGATTCTAGTTGGTTCCACAGGCAAGAAGCAAGTGCTACAATGCAAAGTGTATCAGAACAGTACCATCTAATGTCTCTCTACATTTCACTTAAATGAGCTATTCGTGAAATTCAAATATAATTCAATTCACAATCCAAAAACACATACAAATGTGCGCTGTTGTTGCATATAGACGTCAATGTGATTGCAGTGCATGGTCAGTGGTTGTCATAGGGACTGTCCAACACAAATCTGCCTGGTTAAAAATTAAAACATCACATAGTCCACTCAAGGTTTTACATTAAGAATTAATTTAGTAGAATGTAAAGTGAGTGTAAACTTGAAAGTTATTTAAGAATTCCTTCTCAGTTTAGCATTTAAGAACATGTAGACGAAAAGGTGACACAAGTGAAAATTATATTTTCAAATATAATAGAGTTTTACAGAAAAGTTCATCATTAATTGTTTCTGATATTTATGGTTTAATGAAACACGTTACAGCAATACACGCCGGGGTCAAAAGGGACAACTGACTTCCAAAGGAAATCACTCCTTCTTACTGTTCTGAAAGAGAGAAAAAAACTAAGATATGTGACTGTATGTGCAAACTCATGTTTGACAAATGAATTGCATGTCAAAGGATGTCATAATCAGTCCAAAAGTATGCTCTGGGTTCAGGCCAAATTCCAGGGTCTGAGCTCTGTCCTTGGACAAATACATGCCAAATACACATATTCTGAATATACTGTGAACTCATGAATAAATCAGCTCAAAAAAGTACACAACTTTTGTGTTTTTGTACATTGATAACACATGAAACTGCTTTCTGTTGTACAAAAACAAGAAGATGCTGATTAGTGCACTATGCCTGCAGAATATAAAATATTTGTACAAATTAAATGATAGTAATAATGCAATGCAAAAATATTTCACATAGCAAATTGTCAAATTGAAGACAACATGCTAGAAAAAGTTCATTATTAAATTCATGTTTGCAGTTTAGCACACAATGATTTATTCATACCACAAATAAGCATGTTTTTATAGAAATGTTATACTGTATGTTATCTTAAATGAGATATTGTAAAATAAAATTGTCTTTTGATTTTCAATGGAAATTGAATGATGCAAAAGATTATACAGTACTGTGCAAAAGTCTTAGGCACGTTAGTATTTTCCCTCCAAAAAAATGGTTTTAAGCCAGTTATTTATTTATTTTGCTGTAGTGTGTCAGTAGGAAATATCAGTTTGAGTGAGCTTTTTGTACAGCCAGTATCCACACGGAGATCTGATCTCATCGAGTCTGTCTGATTACATGCAGAGGTGGACAGTAACAAAGTACATTTACTTGAGTAAAGAGTACACTTTTTGAGTATCTGTACTTTACTAGAGTAGCCTATTATTTTTTTCTGGAAACTTTTTACTTTAACTTCACTACATTTGAAAGACAAATATTGTACTTTTTACTCCACTACAATTCTGTCAAGGTCCTTGAGTAGTAGTAGTCAATCAGGGGATGATTTTGGTTGCAGGGGTTGCATTTTGGTTGGAAAATAAAGTCAGTTTGACGTCAGATTGACGTCAGAATCCAACACCAGATTGACATTAATCTCCAACGTTGGACAGACGTTGGATTTTGGTTGGAAATGAAAGGCGGGCTGACGCCAGAACCCGAATGATATCGGTTTCTGACGTCAATCCGATTTTCATTTTCAACTACAATACAATGTCTGACCAACATTGGAGATTAATGTCAATCTGGCGTTGGATTCTGACATCAACCTGATTTTCATTTTTAACGTTGGGTTTGGTCTTCTAAATGCGAATTTTTATCATTGTTTTCGAGCACACTAGCTTATAGATAAGTCAAGTCAAGTCACCTTCATTTATAAAGCGCTTTTAACAGTATGGATTGTTTCAAAGCAGCTTTACAGTGATAGGCCTAATAGAAAATACCGTAACAGATTGTTTAGACTAGACCTATACAACAGCATTAGGATAAAGTTATTGTCCAGCTAAAGTTAGTTTTGATTGATTCACTTCCGTTGCGAAGATCATTAGTTATTAACTTATTGAATGCACTTATTCAGTCTCACATTCAATCCCACTACTGGAGGAACTGTGTTCTAGAAATAAATTTGATATTGATGAGGGGCAGGTATAGGCATAAATTCAGAGGCAAGGTACTGTGAGTATTACAACAATGCAACAATAATGAAACAATGCATTGACATTTACTTTTTACATTTGATACTTAAGTATTTTTAAAAACAAGTACTTCTGTACTTTTACTTGTAACAGTTGTCCACCTCTGTAGAAACAGAAAAAAAACTGACAGACTAAATCCAGAAGAACTGCGGCAACGTCTCCAAGACGCTTGAAGAAACAGTAAAACAGCTGTTTCAGTCATTTTTTCACGTCAGCTTATTACTTTTCAAGCTAAACACATAAGAACACAAGAGAGCAGCAGAGCATCACTTACAGCGCAGTAACTTACAGTGATGATCTGCTGCTCTCTTGTGTTTGGATCCAAACATTCAACCTGAATATGCGTTTAACTTGTAAAGCTAACTGAAAAAGCGTCACTGAAAAAATAACACATCTGACCTCCATTTTTAAATACGATTTATAACAACAACAGTTCAACGAATACAATTACAGTTTTATAAAATAAAATAAATTATAAAATAAAAATTGCATGCTGCAATTAATGATTCAGTGATGCAATTTCCATGTATCTTTTCAGATAATGTGTCTTTAAGTGTCTCTTTAGAGAAATATTGTATCATATATTATTATTGAGCAGCAATGGATTCAGTCGTGTCTGACAACTGATAAGTATGTGTTCAATATAATATGATTAGGAAAAAATAAGGTGATGTATAATGATCTATACGAATTTTGGAGATCATAGAGTTCTTTGCAAACTAATTTTATAATACTTTATAGATACTGTAAATAGTTCCATGGTACTACAAATGAATTTCTGTGCATTTACACGTGATGTTATTCAACCATTTACACTGATACTAAACTATGAGGATTTTTTTTATACTGTAAGTATTACAGCCTTCCGCTGTCATTCACATTGATATAAATGGATGATTTTTTAGAAATTGCTTAAATCCCCCTTCAAGAAATTTCTCAGATTGTCCTGTATTTCATGTGTAGCATGATGTTTGAACATTGTGTTCACAAAAAAATAGGTTAATTTTGTCATTATGGGCCAAACCCCAAAAATACACCAGCCCATATGATTAAATTAATTTATCTTCTTTCTTTTTTGTCAGATGTATTAAAGATGAAATTAAAAAAAACTCAAAGATTCTCTTGAATATCATATTTCAGTTCCCTGTTATTGACATCCTCTGTTCAAAGTACAGTACAAAATATTATATTTCAGTTCAAAAGCCTTTTATTCAACATTGGAAAACATAACATCCATTCCCTTCCATCATAAACCTGTTCTTAAAAAAAGAGAAACAAATGTTACTATTTGATGTGCAAATGTCTTCTCCACAGTGCTCTGTATCATGAGCATCATGTAAACATACAATCTGGAATGGCTGCCCTTTACTCTAAGCTGCATTTTTACTTCTAAATACAGTGTTTTACAGTCCATTTAGTCTGCTTTTACAAATGCATCAGCTCACTTGAATATTCATCTTGCCATATGTTGGAAAACAAATTGACAACATTATAAAAAGTAATGCAACTTGCACAACAGAAAGCAATCTGGTACGACTCTGGCACTACTGGTTATCTAATGTAACAATGCAAGTTAACAGTAAAAGTGCTATTTGAGAGACAGCAAATGACTTATGCGTATTAAATCAATATTGTTCATTTAATGGTCATATCTAATTAATAATATCATTTGAAAATTGGTTTCAGTGACTAAAAAAATTGTGCTGCAGTTAGGCAAATTATTTGCACGTAAACACTTGTATGCATAATGCTCTGGGTTTCAGCCATCAGGCATATTGCAGTGGTGCTGTATTGCATTTATTAACAGTATTTTTCAACTTTGAATCACTTGACGTTATTTTACATCCACTTAAGATCTAAAAGCAACAGGTGTGCCCAGCCAGCTGGGCCTGAAACATTTAAGGTCAGTGTGCAGAGCAGTTTAATAGCAGCCGTCCCTCCAACTCCCGTCACGCAGGGCGCTCAGGGCAGATACACTTTTCGGCGGGGTCAGAAAACTGCAACCACAGTGACTCGGGTTAATGACAGCAATACTTCAGAGTATACATTATAGTGCATTTAAAATAACAAGTCTAACATTTTCCAATAAAGATCAGTTTGTTACCATCACAAACTAACAATGAAAAACTATTTTTACAGCATGTACAATTTTTTTTTAATGACCCGAATATAAAAGTTTGGGATAGGTAAGTAATTTTTTATTGTTTTTAAAAGTCTCTTATGCTCAGCAAGGCTGGATTCATTGAGCAAACATACAGTAAAAACAGTAATATTATTATAATGTTTCATATTTAAATACATTTTAAAATGTAATTTATTCCTGTGATGCAAAGCTAAATTTTCAGCATTATTACTCCAGACATTTCCTTCATAAATCATTCTAATATACTGGATTTGATGCTTAAGAAACATTTCTTAATGTTGAAAATAGTTGCGCTGCTGAATATTTTTGTGGAAACTGTGATGCACAGGATTCTTTAGATGAATAGAAAGTTCAAAAGAACAGCATTTATTTGCAATAAAAATCTTTTGTAACATTATACATTCTTTACTATCACTTTTGATCAATTTAATGCATCCTTGCTAAAAAAAAAAAAAACTTAATGATGCACTTTAGGGTAATGCAGATCAAATTGAAGATTGAACTTTATTGAAATGTATTGTAAAATATTTTACATTTACAACTGCATGATAGTAAATTGAATATTTCCAGTACATATTGTATGCTGATTAAAATTGGAATTTAATGCAACAATATTTGCTCAATATAAAAGCCTTCCAATGAAAATAATTCAAAGTCATTATTGTGGCAGGCAAATAAATCACTGAATTACAAAAACTGACTTCAAAAGTCAATATGTTGTTTGTTTTATGTCCACATCATTAAACATAAGCCTATCACTAGTCTGCAGTCACTAGTCTAGTCTTTACAGTTTGTAAAATTGTCTGAAGTTGAGCGGCAGCTACATTTGTTTAAAGGGGCATTTTGCAGAAATCCCGTTTTTGTCAAACAGCGACCCCTAGAGTTACTGTGGAGTACTTGAATTTAACGTTACTGTCGTAAATACCACTCACTCAGAGCGTGACATGGCCTGTTACATAGTAGGCTATACAATAGTACATTGTGTTTAATTTGTCGTTTAATGAGATATAATATATGTTGTTAGTGGTGAGAATTTTCACGTGATTAAATACATAGATCCGACAATTTTAATGGTCCAGAGGCAGAACTTTTGCCAAGTGTGTCAGAGGTTCTGGGTTCTAATCGGTAGTAGTATAGTTTATTTTCCTCATCAAAACCGATTGTTTATTAGTGGTTGTATTTCAAGCAGGGACATGTTTTTTGTGCATTAGATTTTGTGATTTCACCATAACAAAATATAGAGAGTCTCTCAGTCCCCGCAACGGATTCAGGCGCGCGTCACAAGAGAACACTGTAACTTATCTGCACCACTGATCGCAGAGGCAACGAGCACTTTGGTCAGTTGATTTCAAAAATAACACATTTCAGATCGCCTCTTATTTAACAAACGAACGAAATGAATGCTCTACTAGAGTTACCTGGAGATGTTTTATTTGTTTGTAATGGTAACGTTACATCCGTGCCGCGAGAAGTTTCAATGGGGACATAACACCCGCAAATTATGCCTATGCTCGTGTCCGACTCCTAGCTCGGTCAGTCTGCCGTTTCCTCTTTCTCTGTTCCTCCGACAATGCTTTCCTAGCTTTCTGCATCTTATATGCCGGCTCAGCCATGACGATAGTGTGACAATGACAAACTCCATCCATCTATACCTTGTTCCTGTGTGTATGTGTGCAGTTGCCGTAAAGGAATATGTTACATCGCGAGAGCTGATATCACGCGATACTTCCTGACGCGGCCCGCCGCACCGAAGTTGCAAGTGAGATTTTTGCGCTCACAGGCACCAGGGGGGGTCGAGACGCCCACCATTCAACCCGAAAGAAGTTATATAACCATTTCAATAACTCTGAAGCTGTTCAGTTAAGCTAAAAAAGCTGCATAGTGTCCCTTTAAGTGAATATGAAAAGTGGTAATAACAGAAATGTTTAACAGTCAAACACTTGTCCTCTTTGGAATTGCTAAAGTTATATAAAGCAATGACAAGAAGCCCACAAGAAAATTGTAAATGATTACCTGCGTACGGGTTGGCCAATTTTACTGCGTGTGGCCCCACTTGTCCCAACAAAGGAAGCAGGTCGAGGTAGAGCGCTGCGACTGGAGGAGGGGGTGCTGGGTTTGCTGGGGTGGGGGATATTACTGCTGGAGAGACAGCTGAGACTAACAGAGGAAGGCATCGTGGTCGAACTCTGTATCGTAGGGCTCACGTACGCTGTGGCTTTCAGAGGTGGCCGTGATGTCAATGAGAAGTTGCCCACGCTCTGAACTCTCTGCTGTAACTGGCCAGGAGGGGGAACTGAAATTCAACAGAGAGCAAAATTTGAATGTTAGTGTGATATAATCCACTACAAGATTATTATCATCATATTTAATAGGATGTTTTGACAGTGTTAGTCTCACTTGCAGACTGTATCTTGGTCAGAACATTGTGGGAATCAAAACTCTGACTGTTTCGGAGTAACGAAAAAGATGAGGATGATGTGGCGATGTGACCAGAAACATTAGCCACGCCGATGACACTGGGAGTGCTGGGGGCTCGAATGAGGTTTGGCATGCTTCTCCGTAGCTTGTCTGAAAAAAGAAACACATCACATGATGAAACATGCAATCTAGTACGAACAGTGTAATAGTCTACATAAGTATAATCTATAGCTGTTGTTCTCAACCAGTGGGCAGTTCTCAACCAAAGGAGTATTCGAAATAAACAGACAAACAATTTAATAAATCCAACAAACAAACACGCAGGAGATTTTAGGAGTAAGAGTAACAAAACCACATAAAGATGATACCGGACAATGAAACTGAATGAACAGAGGGTTTAAATACACAGGGATCATTAACATAACTAAAAACATGTGCATAACTCAATCAAAAAACATGGAGACAAACTAGCAAAGGGAACAGTGGGACAGTGGGGGATCTTTGAGTTAAAACACTTGAGAACCACTAGCTTAAAAGGATTTAAAATGCATCCAATTCTACTGCTTTTTTTTCCCAGTGATATATTATTGCACAGCTACTTACTAAACAAATAAATTAACAGACATTAAATATTGATCTATATTGATATTTATTTAATTTATTTTATTATCTCAGTTGTTGATTATTAAAGCTTCTGCTAAGAAAAACAATCAATGTTCCAACAAGATGAACACTGAAATATTACAATATGAATATATTATTATCAGTCTGCAATTCAAATTACTTTCTCTGTGGACTAGTTAGTTAACCTAAGAAAATTGACTTCCCTTTCTCACTACATTTCCCACAATTCTCCTCCCAACCTGGCCTGAACACTGTAGCCTATCTAGGAGAGTATTTACGCACTGAACAAACAATGCTCCATGTGAAGTCTTGTTCTTGCCATGGCTGACAATTCTGAGCAGATTGTGTATCTGCTTTGCTTGATCTTGGACTGTTTATCCTGTTTATGATTGTTTTGCTGCCTGCCCATTTACCTTGCTTTGTCTGCCTGGATTACTGTTGTTTGCTGCCTGCCCTGACTATTGCCTGCCTTGTGATTACCGATTGCTGTATTATCCCTGTGTTATTGTTACCTACCACTTTCCTATTTGACTACTTTGTTTACTCTAATAAAGCTACAAATGGATCCTCACCCGGATGGTTCTGAGCCGTCATTACATATTACATTACATATACTACACATAAATACTATACATATATTACAGATAAAGGACAATGAAACTTAATATTGCTTTAATAGTTTGTAATCTGTGTAATCAATAAAATTGAGTTCTTACGTATTGAATTCCTAGTGTTATCAGTATATTTTCACTATACACTTCATAAGACCTTGTGTTGTCTGACCTGTGTTTGCTCTATAGCTCTGGGGCTCTGCGGTACTGGAGCTGTGGTTGGGCATGTGGAGCTGCTGGTAGGACAGGCTGTTGAAGTACTGAGGAGTGGTGGGGCTGCGCCGGCAGTCTTTCATGCTGGAGAGGTTCTGTGAGTGGGACACGCTGCGCTGCATGGAGGCCGTACGGAAGAGTCGAGGCTGTGGAGCGGACAGCTGATCGTACTCTTCCTCTTCCTCCAGGTCAGCCTCACTCCTCATGCTTCTGCGTGCACCCGCGTGCACCGAAAAACTGGCACTACGCCGTGTGGCCGTGGCTGCAGTGGTCGCATACTCCTGACGTAGACCTAAACACAAACATGTGTCAATGTGTTTCCATTAAGCACCTTGGCTATGAAATACTTTTTTCCGGTCCCAAGCCGCACTTTTAGACAACCTATGTATCAAAATCACTGCATGCTCGTTCCATGGAAAAATATGGGTTTGGAATAACATGAGGAAATATTGACAATGTTTTTTTTTTATGTTGTGAAATAGAGTCTACATTTAAATAACATCCTCCCACTACATGTATGTATTGTATTAAAGTAGACATACTCTCCTCCTGCAGTCGGGCCATGACCTCCACATCAGTCATGTCCTGAATCTTATAGCTCATAGAGATGGAGTCCTCCTCCAGCTCAGAGGCACTGAGCTCACTGTCTATGGAAGACTGAGGACTGAGAGGCCGTTGCTGATGACTATTACCTTAAAAGGACAAATGGAGAATTCAATCTCACGTACATATACACTACTGTTCAAAAGTTTGCGGTCAGTAAGATTTTATTTTGACAGAAAGTAATACTTTTATTCAGAAAGAATGCATTAAATTGGTCAAAAGTGACAGTAAAGACTTAAATAATTATACAAAAATAAACAGTTTCAAATAAATCCTTTTGTTTTGAACTTTCTATTCATCAAAGAATCTTGAAAAAAGTATAATAATATTAAGCAGCACAACTGTTCTCTACATTGATAATAATGAGAAATGTTTCTTGAGCACCAAATCAGCATATTAGAATGATTTCTAAAGGATCATATGACACTGAAGACACAGGAATAAAAAATTAAATTTGAAAATATATTAAAATATAAAACATCTCAGGTTACTTGACTGTAACCCTGTTCCCTGAAAAAAGCAGAAACGAGATGCTGCGCTTGATTTTAAGCGCTGTGGGAAAACGTTTTCGTTTGACCGGTTGTGAACACCCGTGGCAAACTCGCCAAATAATTTGGCTTAAATAACCCCTGATTATGATGTCATCGGAATGCGCACGTCAGAGGCGCAATTTTGCAGGAAGAATGTCCTAAACACGCCCTCAGTGCGGCAATGTAGCGTAGCATCTCGTCCCTACTTTTTCAGGGAACAGGGATACAGTCAAGATACCCGAGACGTTCCCTTTCAAAAGCTACTCTCAATGATTGATTTTAAGCGCTATGGGAATGAGAATACCAACGCTGCCGCACTGGAAGTGTCTGGAGTCTGGACCCCTCAAGGTTGTGTAGTGTGTGCGCACAAACACGAGAAAGGCCTCAGACAGGAGCTTGGGATGTCGACTCAAGGACATGAGTCCTTAAGTAACATGAACATCCAAACTATAGAATCTAATAAATCTGTGCGGAGGACCAGCCTGCTGCATCACATACTTGCTGCAAGGGGGCGCCTCTTGCCCCTGGTAGAGTGAGCCCTAACACCTAGAGGCGAAGCTTGACCGCGCGCCTCATAGGCTAGGGCGATGGCATCCCTCACCCAATGCGACATAGTCTGCTTTGTGGTCGGCAGTCCCCGTTTATGGCCCTCATAACAAATGAACAGCTGCTCTGACTTACCCCACTGGCTAGTGCGGTGGACGTATATCTGAAGAGCAGGAACTGGGCAAAGTATAAGCAGGATGGTGAAACCAAGCCTGCAAATCTCCCAAATCTCTTTAGTGACAAGATAGCCATAAGAAAAACCTTAAAACCTTAATCTTTAGAGTCAGAAGCTTGACCGGCGCTAACTCTAATGGTTCAAATGTGTTGTCGACTAGCCCCTCAAGGACCACGGCTAAGTCCCATGAGGGAACTTTAACTCTGACGTTAGGTCTCAGTCGCCTAGCTCCACAAATGAAGCGGGCGATCTGAGAGTGTCTCCCCACTGAAACCCCGTGAATCAGAGCATGGCAAGCTGAAAAGGTGGCCACAAATACTCTGAGAGTAGCTGGACATGTGCCTGCTGACAGCTTTTCTCCTTGCTCTTCCCGCAAAAACGCGAGCCTGGAGCGGAGCACTTTGATGGAGAAGACTTCACACTATGCGTCCTTGAGGGCTGACACAGCGTGATGTTCCCCCAGACACAATATGCAGTAGTCATGCGGATCATCCTATGCGAGCAGGGCGGCACGCATCTCTTATTGGATTCACTCGACATGATTTCTTCTTTTTTTTTCAACTCTTTTCTTTTCGTGAAGATAAAAAAGAGAGTGTGAAAAGGCTTTATTCCTGCCTTGCAAAACTAACTCCTAACAAAAGAGGATAGTTTGAGAAGAAAAGTTTGTTTCAGCACAGACGGTACACAATGCAGTTCTGAAGACAAAAGAACCTGATGAGCCCACCTGTCACACGTTTGTTTTATTTAAGCCAAATTCTTTGGCGTGTTTGCCACACGTGTTCACAACTGGTCAAATGAACACGTTTTCCCAGAGCGCTTAAAATCAAGCGCAAGTGGTCAGCATTAGAGACTTCTTTCAAAAGCCTTAAAAAAAATCTTACCAACCCCAAACTTATGGTAGTGTAAATACTGTACAAACACAAGAGTCCAAAATACAGCATTGGAGAAGTGGTGTGTATGATTAGTGGAGCATGATAGGTGATCTTGGTCATGCTTACTGTGTGTAGCCGTGTGATAGAGGAATGTGGGAGATCTTTCACTTAGGCTTAAGCAGTTCCTCCCCATGAGAGACTTCTGATGGTTTGGTGAAGGTGGATCTGCGTCAGAAGAGAGATGATAGATCACTCAGAATATGGAGAGTAAAAACTACCTATGAAAAAAAACTATGAAAATATGATCCAGACTAAATTTTATTTTCCATGCTTAAAAATTTCGGTACTGTGTTGGGTCGCCACTTGCTGCCAAAAGTAAGATCTGTGTAAAATTTGAGAACTGATAAATCTATACATCTAGTCCAACCAGGATCATATGTACTGAAGACCTTCTGCAATAAAGCATTGCAATCAGATCTTTGTTTCATGGAACATATGCTGCAACGGCCGTTTCCAGACACCATGAGGTCATCACTACTGATCACTGATGTCTCACATTTCACATGGCTTGAAAAAATGCTGAGCTGGCCGAAGTAAATGAAAGCTGATGCCTGAAAAAATCATTATGTTCTTTCTCACCTATTCTTCTCTTTCATTTTTCTTAACTACCTAGTTTACAACAAAATTGTCGACAAAAATAAATAACAGTTATATATTACACACATACAAAAAGGAGTGTGCTTAATTGTATTGAATGTGCACATGTAGTGTACTTCAAAACTTAAAAGTATATATTTTTTAAAGTATATTTGCACTTGCAGATAATATATTAATGAAATACAAGATCAATTGAGTGTACTTACAGAGAGTACACTTTTGAATTTAAAGTATATTTTAAATAATTAAGTTTTAATAATCTTTTGTCATGCTTTAAAAAAAGTATTATTTTAATGTGTTGACTAACACCTGTTCTTGATTATAATTTTAACTGTAGTGTGTTTTTCGATATTACATTTAAACGTAATATAGTGTAAATGTACTAAATAGCAACTTTTTATCACTATAAATGTGTAACTACAAATATATTTAAATACATGACCTGTATATTATGTACATGTATATTATAAGTATATTTTATTTTACATTCAGCAGTAGCATGCAATTAAGTATGCTAAAGTGTACTTCTTTTTCACAAGGGACTGTATAATACACAGTGCAATCTTTGTGGTTTATCAGGCATAGAGGTACCTCTGTTAGCAGTTAGAGAGAATGAGAGAAAGCATCAACAAACATTAATGAAAAGCTGTATCTGGAGTTAGAATGAGTGAGTCACATGAGTTACCTGTTTGCTCAGTTAGTGCACGTTTAGTAAAGTGTTTAGAACAGCTGCTTAAAGAAGAGACTCCATCTATAGGACTGTACAGAACGTTTGAGGACCCACAGCCCGAGAGGACCCCTCTCCATCTTTTGGCTAATTGAAAAAGGGAAGTGCAATTAATTAAAAAAAAAACATCACACACAACAACATTTATATATATATTAAAAGAATGGTTAGTGTAATATTTTAAATAATAATAATGTGAATAAATGTTTCGATTGCAGCACTATATGGGTATTGGGTAAATTAGTAAAAGGTTTTTAAAGCAACACCAAGTAACCTTTCCTCTGCGGTCGCCCTACAGGTTGGAAGCGGAATTGTCCATTACCGCTGTCGTAAATAATTTAGCCTACCGCATCCTACTGTCGCACGCACGCTCGTTGTTTATCCAGCACCGGCTTCGGAGTGAACGATGTCCACAGACAAGGTAGAGTATGTTGCATGATTTCATGAAAGTATGATGTATTGCGACATCAGAAACGAAGAAAAACAAAATAATGACTATTGTAACGCTTGACGTATAGCAAGTCAAATTTGTAGTTTTCTTATGTCTCATTAGAACTACAGAAACGTAGCCTGGCAAGCCAGACCTACATCAAGATGTTAGGTCTGGGAACTCACAATTGGCATACCTCAATCCGAGGGGCGGGATAAGCGGTTGTCTTATAATATCCCTCGGCACGCAATAGGATAGCGCTACAACCAGCCAGAGCAACGAACGGCTGTGGCTGTGTGAGTCCCATGCGTTTTTCCACCAGCGGAGCTAGTTGATTTATTAAACTTTTGCCGTATCCGATCGTCAAAACTCCGAACACATCTTCCTTTTTTAAGAATGACTTAAGTTACGTTCTCTTAACTCCAAGTCCTCCAGAGTCGCGGTCAAATCCGATTCGAAAGACTGCTGTTCGCCAGCAGCATCTTCTTTGTTTTCAAGTAACGTTAGCAGGGAAATCACCTATGGAAATCACGCGGAACCGTCACATCTCTGCCGTCATTGTTAAGCCCGCCCACCAACTCTATACACGATGTGATTGGCCTGACCAGAGTTTGGTTTTTCCAGCTCGAAAAGCCAACGGAGAGTTGCTAGACCACACTTTGCTGCAAAATAATTTTTGCTGCCGCTAGGGTGCGTCTAGATTTCTAGGCTAACAGAAACGCGCCCCGATCTGGCAATCTTACATAGCATGGTTATAGAAGATATAGGACCGCAAAGCGAATCCAGAAGTGCCTTTCACCTTGTTACGACTTAATGAACCACTGAAACGATTTTGGAAACATTATTTTAAGGTAAAAAATCTTTTCTGTCATTAATAACTCACCCTCGTGTCGTTCCAAACCCGTAAGACTTTCGTTCATCTTCGGAAAACAAATGAAGATCTTTTTAATAAAATCTTTCTGTCTCTCCATTGACAGCTACGCAACTACAACTTTGACGCTTTAAAGAACGTAACACGAGACTGAACCTCATTGGTTCCCGCACGCCAATCGAACATGCTTGAGCTTCTTTTTGATGAATCTGAGAGATTTCTGTCCTTCCATTGACAGCTACACAACTGACACTTTGACCCTTCAAAAAGCCCCTAATCCGTATGAATTAAGCGGTTTAGTCCAAGAGACATGATCGCTTTATATGATGACCAGATTAAATTAAGGCTTTTATTCACATAAAAACATTCATCAACTCACAAATCAGTTGTGGTAAACGGAAGCTCAAGCATGTTCGATTGACGTGCGAGAACCAATGAGGTTCAGTCTCGTGTTACGTTCTTTAAAGCGTCAAAGTTGTAGTTGCGTAGATGTCAATGGAGTGACAGAAAGATTTTATTAAAAAGATCTTCATTGTGTTCTGAAGATGAAAAAAAGTCTTATAAGTTTGGAATGACGTGAGGGTGAGTTATAAATGACAGAATTTTCATTGTTGGGTGAACTATCCCTTTAATGCTTTCCACTGAGACCATATTAAATATTAGAAAGTTATTTTTATTTTTTTATCTCTATAAACCAAATGGGGTCCACATTGAGCATATAAAAAAAAAATGGTATTATTTTCATTAAAGCCAAAAATAAACAGTTATAAAAATTGAAGTAATTTCTGACTATTAAAAAAAGGTAACTAAGACATGCTTCCAAATCACTCCTTTTGTGTTCCATGGAAGAAAGAAAGGTTAAGAACTTTCATTTTGGGACAAACTCTTCAGTAACACTTTACAATAAGGTTTCAATAGTTCAAATTAGTTAATTACATAATACATTATTAACATTAACTAACAATAAAGTATATCATATTTGCTAGCGTTAATTTGAACTTTTAATAATACATTTTTCAAATAAAAGGTTGCATCTTGTTAACATTACTTAAAGCACTGTGAACTAACATGAACAAACAACAATTGTATTTTTTACTAATTAACATGTTAGCTAATCCATTAACTAATGTTAACAAATGAGATTGTAAAGTGTTATCAACTCTTCCCTTAAAAGATTGAAAATGAGTAGAATGAATAATTGTTATTCAAGCAAACCACAGTACTTTTGCATACCTTAACAATTAGACTTTCCCAGATCGCATAAAAACAAGCATTCATGGCTACCCACAAAAACAAAGGTTTTCAGAGGCCGCCGGAACAAAGATGTATTCATGACCCCGTTTGCAGAGAGCCAAGCTTACTGAATCTGGCCTTTCAAAAGCCTCTCAGAGCGCCGCAACTCCACAACACACATCTCTGTATATGCACCTCATACATCATTTATGTATGGCCTGATCCAAAGGAATAATTGATACAAAAACATTTCACAACATCTCCGGGACAGTCTTAAATCTGTGTTAGCTAGTGCTGATTCTACAGGCAGGTTTTATTTAGGAATTGTTTCTATGGATACCATCCCCTCAAGCAGCTTAACTCAACTACAGATGTACTGAAAACAATCTATTCATTATCTATTCTTTAGCCACTCAAACACTACATGGCTAATTTTAGTCTTATTCATTTTTTTAGGGTACTATTAAAAACCATGTTCTTCACTGAAGCTTTTTCAAGTAGGCTGATTAACAGTTAACACGCCCCCATCTTCCACTGTTCTTTGTGTACAATACATCATACAATTTTCTACCATTAAATTGCATATGTATCTGTATTATATCAGCCATCCATCTCCATTAAAAAGCTATAATGGTCAATCACTGTAAGTAACTAAAAACTTCAAGCTCTTCAATTTCTATACCACTGACATTTCAGAAATGACGTCATATTCATGGGAATGGTGGAAGAACAAAACTGGGAATGTAACTACTGTCATTTCCTATATCGCTTGTTGTTGGTACCTTGGTCCAGTTTGTAGCACAAGGAGCGTTTGGCTAACTCCACCTCTGGTCTGGGGTTGTCCAGCACATGTCTACACCACTGAAGAGGACTGAGGAGAAGATGAGGAAACAGCTTTGCTTTTGAAGACACGTACAACCTGGTGACATAAAAACTGGGTCAAAACATTCCAATCTGGACTTTTGCAAACATTCATTATCTAGATTGTCCATGGATTTTATTATTAACCTAATATTTGTATTAGTTCAGCTGATTAAAAGATGCATAGGGATATATGACCACTATCTATCTGCTAAATCTTAGTCACTTGTCTGAGAGGGACAATAAGGGATCACCTGAAAACTCACTATCTAAAAAAAAATATGATTTCACTTATTAAAAAAAGTTTTCTACTAACTATTTTGCAAGAATAAATTAGTATAGGTCTAGATTTTGATTGAGGATGTGAATGATGTTTAATTGACTTGATAATTATTAAACAATTCTGTGAATGTCCAAATGATTATTGGTTTTCATGAAAATGTAACACTGAATAAGTTTCAGCACATAAATGTGAAAGAATGCTTTTAGTAAATTTTCAATCTTTATCAATACCCTGCACCATGAAGACATGAAGTGTGCTTTGAGTATTTTATACATTCAATATGTTTTGTACAAATGATAAAACCAGTATAACTTGTATGACCTGTACGGACACAGAAGTGTGCTTCAAGTCTGGGACCACTAGTTTTATTTATTTATTCTTTTTTGCATATTTTAAAAGTTAATACTGTATTTGTCATTACAACATATATTATCAGCATAACTTGAAATTTATGAAAATTAACACAACATTATTAAGAATTTTGTGTCTTAGTATTTGGTTTGTCTGGAAATTGTGTTGGCTTTATTATTTCAAGGTTTAAGTTGTTGTGGCTCCTATATTTTGATGTGATCTCCCAACGTAATAGTGTTGCAATAAATGTCCCATCACAAACAGATATCAGATTTTGTCTGTTTTTATTTCTCTGTATAATGCACAGGTTTAAATTAGACTACTTTTTTTTTTTTTTTTTACCATTTTTTATGAAATAATTCAAACAGTCAAATAGTCATGCTCCTGTGCACTTCACATTTAGAAGACAAATTGTCTCAAGTAAAACATGGACATTTTTCACATCACCAGATGCAAACAGCAAGCCAATCTCCTAATGAATATATCCCCCCATAAATTTAACAATGGACATGGACACATATTCTATGGTGACATTTCATGTGAACTGAATGTAAGGGATAACAAGAGCATGCGACGCAGAAAATCAAATCGAATCCTCCAAGAATGACACTATTGTTTACTTAGCAAATGATACAGCATCAGTACCAGCTATAATCAGACTCTCCATCGATGGGAAGAACAACATGAAGGTCTATTATTTCCACCTCATCCAGTACAGTAGCATCATCCTCATCAGCACCAGTCACTGACTGCGGATGAAAATACGGGTAGTGCTCATCCGAGTCCGACCGTCCAAAAGACGGAGAATATGAGGGTGAAGCGCAGTGATTCCCGGTGTCTGGGCCAGCCGGAGCTGCGGGACAGGCCGATGCCGGAGCTGGTAACCCACGGGAGCTGAGGGTGCAGTTGTTCGCAGCGTTCGCTCTCGTCCTGAGCTGCTCGTTCTGCCTCTCCAGTTTTCTCACGAGCTCTTGGAGCTTTTTCACCTCCAGTTCTGCGTTCATCATCTTACTGTTGCCATTGACGTCCGCCATCATCTGCGGGTTGAAAAATAGTCCGTCCATTGAAGAGAAAAGCATATGAACAGTAGTAAGATGGTGGCGGTGTTGTTTACCCTGTGTGCCCAGTCTCGCACTGCTTTCAAACGGGTTACATGCTTCATTCAGATGCTGATGTGCTGCTCATGCTTCTGTCTCCTCCCCCTCAGTTCAAAACACAACACACACGACCACCACCACCAGGCAAAACACCAGTCACACTGCCCAGGCTCTTTGCCATCCTTTCTTTCATTCAGATGACGACAAGCAGTAAAATGGTTGCATTTGGAGTGCCGCTCTATTCTATTCTATTCTGTTCTATTCTATTCTGTTCTGTTCTATTCTATTCTATTCTATTCTATTCTATTATATTCCTTACCTGAACTAGAGGTATTAATCCCATAATATACACTAGGCTATAGTGTTCAAAGCCATTGAGGTCATTACTTTTTTTTTTTTAAAGTAATTTAAACTTTTATTGAGTAAGGATGCAGTAAATAGATTTTTCAAAATTCTTTTTAACTTTCTATTTATCAAGGAATCCTGAAAAAAGTATCAAAGTTTCCACAAAAACATTAGGCAGCACAACTGTTATCAACAATAAAAATAAATGTTTCTTGAGCAGCAAATCAGCATATTAGAATGATTTCTGAAGGATCATGTGACACTGAAGACTGGAGTAATGATGCTGAAAATACAGCTTTGCATCCCAGGACTAAATTACATTTTAAAATATATTTAACTGTTATCTTACATTTTAATAATATTTCACCATATTACTGTGTTTTTACTGTATTTTTGATCATAAATGCAGCCTTGTTGAGCATAAGAGACTTCTTTCAAAAACATTTTAAAACATCTTTAAAACACTCAAAATCAATTTCAATCCTGTAAAACTTTGTAAAATCCCTAAACTTACAAAAGTCTCTTCATTACTGTTGTCATCCCCCAGGACGTGCACTTTTTAATTGACACCATTTTTGGTGGAAAAACAACACCACAAGTTATTGTTTTAAAGCATTCTGTGGTGTTTTGATGTTTGGTTGGTTCGTCTTCCTCTAAAACATTCCACCCTGTTTGACAAAATTATAGGTATCTGGATATTAACATAAAAGACTTTAATAACATCAAAATGAACTTCAAGTTGACCCTCTCATGTAAGCAGACTCTCTCAGTATTTTACTGAGCAATGGCTAAGTTTAGCTCTTTATTTGTATCCTCTTAGGAATCCTGTCATGAGTTATAAATTTAAGTGTCTGGTCTTGATCATAGCATATTTCTTAAAGTCTGCAAGTCTCTTTAATATAAATACCTTAGATACTTCCAACAGAAGCATATTCATTATAGCAGTGAAAGGTACTGCATGACTATTCTCTGGAATGACGCTCAACCGGATTCTGAACAATAAAAACAATCAGAAGAAAACTAACAGAAGGCTTCTTATCATCATAGCTTATAATTCTTTAATTAACAATAGTGACAAAAAAGTACAATAAAGCAACTCAAAACACAAAGTAAAACATGTATCATCACATTCGAGCATATGATTATTCTTATTTTAAAATATTAATCTTATTTTAGTAATTAGATGAGATGCTTGTCACATCATCAGGGAAGTATGGCAATCAATGCAATTAATAAATGCCCCAAAGTCTATAATCAGACAGAAGTCCACCACCAAAAATGCACTTCAAATACCCGAGTCCAAATCAGAGCTATGGGAAAGTTTTGTTAAAGGCTAGTTCATTTGCCATCTCTTTCTTAAAATCACTTAATGAATGGTAAATGTAGTCTCAGCTGATCCATTTGCCTGTAAAACAAACGTTTGATTCATTTAGCAAGTATATTGGTAGTATGTTTCAGAATAATGAAATGAAAAAAAAAAAAATAGTAGAGTGTATAGTCTTCTTACCCCTAGTGACACCAAAGCAACTCTCACAGTAAACTGCACGACGGTAGACCCATAAGCTGTCCCCGGCCTTCAGGTGTCCCAGAGACGAGTTACACACCCCGCACTAATAATACAAATAATAATAATACTTTTAAAATTCTTTTTCTTGAATAAAAAAAATCTTTATAAATTCTTGAATTCAAATTATTATAAGAAAATAAGTATGAAAACCATTTTAGTTGATAAGTAACAATATAAAAAGAGAATTTTTGTTAAAATTTTAATACATTTCATTAGTAACATTAAAACTTTCATATTCCATATTCATATCATTTTCATAAATATTGATATTTTTAATATGCTTAATATGAGTTTAAAAAAAAAAAACGAACCTTGAAACAACGTGCATGACAGTTTATATTCATGTCATCCAGAATCATCTTTTCATCTGTGAACATGTTTTTTTGGCAGTATGTGCAAATGTCCTTTGAGCTCACTGTCCTGCAATAAAGTGAAAAGCATTTCGCAAGTGCACGACACATGGCATCAAACTCTGGCATAATTCAATTCCGTTTCCATACCTTTCCGGTGATGTGTACACAGTTGTAGAGGTTTTGGATGTGATGGAGTCAGATATGTAATCAACGGGCCTGTGGACAAAATGACATGACTAAGTCTACAAACCCCATCCAATCTAATCAGTGATTCTTGTAATGTTTAACTGACAAGACATTTGTCGAACCTGCTCTCTGTGAATGATGATCTGGTGTAAGAAGGACTTGTGACAGTACTCCACTCATTTCTATGCATTTAAAAAGATAGAGAAGTGTAACAAACAACATATAACGTATCAGGCAAAGATGCTTAAATACGAAACACCATCCTACCTGTCATTTGTTGAATACACAGTTCTGGTGGTTTTGGAGACCGATACATCCTCGTGACTGTAGGAACGATAAAAATCCATGATACAGTAAACACTACTGCACTGAGAGTGAAGCTCTAATGTAAAGTTGTAAGCTCTGACTAAGAATCGACACACGAATGAGCACCTGCTTTTGTGTTTTTATCCTGGCAGTCATAAGACTGGTTAATCTACTTAAAGGCCACAGCAAATGTCAAACTCGCCAAAAATGGGTTCACACCTTATAAATATGCAAATGCCACATACCTGCCATCATGTTTTGTGTAGGATGACTTGATTGATGTTGGTATGAGAGTGTCAAACAGTTGATCCTCAGTGCTGTAGAAAAGCATTCAGTGATGTTCTTTGTCTTACAGTGAATGAAAAGGATTTACAGGCGTTTACTTGGAATTATCTTTCAGGATCTCACCTCTTTGTGGATCGGAGAGAATATGATGTTGTTTTAGTTGGTGAAACATCCTCAGTGTAGGTTTTGATGCTAGAATTGAAATGAATAAGAGGTTAAGAGAGTAGCCACATTTGTTCAGTTTAGTCAGCAATAAGCAATGCTGTTACTGTACCTTGTGGTGGTCTTGAGAGGTGAAGGGGGTCTAGATAAAAAGAATGATAGGATATAGTTTAACACGCACACAAAACAGCAAAAAACAACAACAACAGCAACTGAATTAAGATATTGTTTCTAATAGATAGATATTAAATAATTCAAAATATCCTTAAAATCATATAATGAACAAACTTTTTATTTACTTTTTTCCCACAAGGGATATATAGACATTTGCAGGAAAACTAAGAATTCAAACAAAAGATATAGGAAGCCAATATATTTTGCTCTTCTATCTATGCATGATTATATGGTTAGCTGCATTTTATTATTTGCATTTAGTATTGTTTTGTCTCTGTTGTCAGTGACCCATCAGGATAGACATGTAGGAGATTTGTGGGTCGTGACCCTTCAGTGTAGAAGAACTGATCTATGACACTCACACATCAATGATGTCCTTTGATGACTTCACAGTAACCACCTCAGTCTTGTAGTCACTTTACAGACACATAACATTTACAGTGAGCAACATTTCAGTCTCTAAATGAAAGTTCAGTTCCTTGCACTGCATTATTTTTTGCAATAAATATAACAATTGTGATGTGAACAATCTTTCAGGTTCTCACCTCTTTGTGGAGAAGGATGTTGTTTTAGCTGGTGAAACATCCTCCTTGGTGTAGGTTTTAATGCTGTGAATGAAATTGTTAAAAGGTTAAGAGAGAAGACACATTTTTCAGGTTAGTCAGCAATCTGGATCCATGTTTTTTTCTGGTTAGTCAGCAATGCTGTGTTTTCTGTACCTTGAGGTGGTCTTGAGAGGTGTTGGTCTAGACAAAATGAATTATAGATTTGATTTTAATACATACACAAAACACAACAAAATTAGGACAAAATACCCTTTAAAACAAACGTCCAAGTTTATTACTTTTACCACGAACAGTATAGGCCAAAGAATATGCAAAAATAGTAACATTAGTTACCCTTGTCAAAAAAAAAAAAGTGTTTTATTGTATTGAATGTGCACTTGTACTTCAAATCTTCAAGTATATTTTTTAAAAACTGTACTTTCAGATAATTTAAAATCAATGAAATAAATAAACACCACTTAGATGTACTTTCATGACTGTTTCTTAACACACTTATGGGCACTTAAAAAAAGTGCACTTTGTAATAATGTCAAAAGAAAAAGCTTTACTTTAAAGTCCATTTTAAATCATTATGCTTTAATAATCTTGTTATAGTTTAAAGAACTCCACTTATTTTGATGTGTTGACTAACATACTAAAGCTCATGTAAAGTAATTGATTATAATTTTAACTGTAGTGTGTTATTTGACATTACTTAATTATAACTTCATCATTACAAATGTGTAATTACAAATATATTTAAATACATGACATACAAGTACATTCGGCAGTACACTTTAACTATATTTGAAATTACATACGATGTACTCGTGACCCTTCAGTGTAGAAGAACTGATCTATGACACTCACACATCAATGATGTCCTTTGAAGACTTCACAGTAACCACCTCAGTCTTGTAGTCACTTTACAGACACATAACATTTACAGTGAGCAACATTTCAGTCTCTAAATGAAAGTTCAGTTCCTTGCACTGCATTATTTTCTGCAATAAATATAACAATTCAAGTTCTCACCTCTTTGTGGAGTAGGATGTTGTTTTAGCTGGTGAAACATCCTCCTTGGTGTAGGTTTTAGTGCTGAGAATGAAATTGTTAAAAGGTTAAGAGAGAAGACACATTTTTCAGGTTAGTCAGCAATCTGGATCCATGTTATTTTCAGGTTAGTCAGCAATGCTGTAGTTACTGTACCTTGAGGTGGTCTTGAGAGGTGTTGGTCTAGACAAAATGAATTACAGATTTGATTTTAACACATACACAAAACACAACAAAAGTGTTTAGGACAAAATACCCTTAGAATCAAACATCCAAGTTTATTACTATTACCATAAACTGTATAGGCCAAACAATATGCAAAAAATAGACATACAAGAGATTTGTGAGTCGTGACCCTTCAGTGTAGAAGAACTGATCTATGACACTCACACATCAATGATGTCCTTTGATGACTTCACAGTAACCACCTCAGTCTTGTAGTCACTTTACAGACACATAACATTTACACTGAGTAACATTTCAGTCTCTAAATGAAAGTTCAGTTCCTTGCACTGCATTATTTTCGGCAATAAAGTAGGAATGCATGATATATCGGCCACCGTATCGGTATCAGCCGATTATTAATGTTATCGTTATCGGCCAGATAAGGAATTTTGGCCGATATATTAAAGCCGATAATTATTTTTATTATTTCCTTCAGCTGAGACACTTCAGTTCAGATACACAATGTTCGGCATGATGGTTTTGAATTGCTTGAAATATGACTGGAATCACTTAAAAAAAGGAAAATACAGTGAAACATGTGCAAGTCTGTCGTATAAGCAACATGAAATTATAACGAAAACATTATAATTGTGTGCTTGGGACATGGCTCTTAATGATGAGACTTTTGTTTTTGTAAAAAAACATAAAAATTATAAAAAAATTTGGATTTAGATTTATCGGCCAATATCTCGGTTACCAGCTTTCAAGTATAAACAATTATCGTATCAGCCAAAATGCTCATATCGCTGCATCCCTACAATAAATATAACAATTGTGATGTGAACAATCTTTCAGGTTCTCACCTCTTTGTGGAGAAGGATGTTGTTTTAGCTGGTGAAATATCCTCCTTGGTGTAGGTTTTAATGCTGTGAATGAAATTGTTAAAAGGTTAAGAGAGAAGACACATTTTTCAGGTTAGTCAGCAATCTGGATCCATGTTATTTTCTGGTTAGTCAGCAATGCTGTAGTTACTGTACCTTGAGGTGGTCTTGAGAGGTGAAGTTGGTCTAGACAAAATGAATTACAGGTTTCAGTTAAATAAACGCACAAAACACAACAACAACTGAATTAAGAGATTGTTTTGAAATTTAGTTGGTTAAATTTTCTACTACAGTGGTTTAGGACAGAATATCCTTAAAAGTCAAACACAGAAGTTTATTACTTTTACCATAAACTGTATATTCCAAAAAATATGCAAAACATTTTTTAACATTACCCTTGTGAAAAAGAAGTGTGAATTATTGAAATGAATGTGAACTTGTACTTCAAATCTTAAAAGTATATTTTAAAAAACTGTACTTTTTAGATAATATAGAAATTAATTAAATAAAACACCACTTAGATGTACTATCATGACTGCTTCTTAACACACTTTTAAAAAGTGCACTTTGTAGTAGTCAAATAAAAAGATTTACTTTAAAGCATATTTTAAATCATTATCTTTTCATAATCTTGTCATGTTTTAAAGAACTACACTTTTTTGATGTGTTGACTAACATACTAAAGCTCATGTAAAGTACTTATAATTTTGTATTATTTGATATTACATTTAAAGTTAATATTTGAAACTTACTAAATTGTAACTTCATCATACAAATATATTTAAATACATGACATACCAGTACATTCGGCAGTACACTTTAACTGTATTTGCAATTACATAAGATGTACTCAAGTCCTACGTGGGTCAAAAAATACTCTAAAGTTCAGTTAATTGCATTTGATATAAATGAAGTACAATGCATTTTCATTAAATTGCTATTAACACGTAATTAAGTGTTTGAAAACAGTTCACACAAGTTTATACTTTTAAAGTATATTGTTTCCAAAGACATTGCTCTTTTTTCACAAGGGATAAGTAGATATTTGTTGGAAAATTGAGAATGTTGACAGAAGATATCGGAAGCTTTTCTCCTCCCTTTTAAAATTTGATTAAACCTATTTATTTTGCTATTCTACCTGTGAGTGAGTGTGTGGTTAGCTGCATTTTATTATTTGCATTTAGTATTGTTTTGTCTCTGTTGTCAGTGACCCATCAGGATAGACATGTAGGAGATTTGTGGGTCGTGACCCTTCAGTGTAGAAGAACTGATCTATGACACTCACACATCAATGATGTCCTTTGATGACTTCACAGTAACCACCTCAGTCTTGTAGTCACTTTATAGACAGATAACATTTACAGTGAGCAACATTTCAGTCTCTAAATGAAAGTTCAGTTCCTTGCACTGCATTATTTTTTGCAATAAATATAACAATTCAAGTTCTCACCTCTTTGTGGAGAAGGATGTTGTTTTAGCTGGTGAAACATCCTCCTTGGTGTAGGTTTTAATGCTGTGAATGAAATTGTTAAAAGGGTAAGAGAGAAGACACATTTTTCAAAATTAGTAAGCAATCTGGATCCATGTTTTTTTCTGGTTAGTCAGCAATGCTGTGTTTTCTGTACCTTGAGGTGGTCTTGAGAGGTGTTGGTCTAGACAAAATGAATTATAGATTTAATTTTAATACATACACAAAACACAACAAAAGGGTTTAGTACAAAATACCCTTAAAATCAAACGTCCAAGTTTATTACTTTTACCACGAACAGTATAGGCCAAAGAATATGCAAAAATAGTAGCATTACCCTTGTCAAAAAAAAGTGTGTTTTATTGTATTGAATGTGCACTTGTACTTCAAATCTTTAAGTATATATTTTTTAAAAACTGTACTTTCAGATAATTTAAAATCAATGAAATAAATAAACACCACTTAGATGTACTTTCATGACTGTTTCTTAACACACTTATGGGCACTTTAAAAAAGTGCACTTTGTAATAATGTCAAAAGAAAAAGCTTTACTTTAAAGTCCACTTATTTTTACTACACTTATTTTGATGTGTTGACTAACATACTAAAGTTCATGTAAAGTAATTGATTATAATTTTAACTGTAGTGTGTTATTTGACATTACTTAATTGTAACTTCATCATTACAAATGTGTAATTACAAATATATTTAATACATGACATACAAGTACATTCGGCAGTACACTTTAACTATATTTGAAATTACATACAATACTCGAGATTTGTGGGTCGTGACCCTTCAGTGTAGAAGAACTGATCTATGACACTCACACATCAGTGATGTCCTTTGATGACTTCACAGTAACCACCTCAGTCTTGTAGTCACTTTACAGACACATAACATTTACAGTGAGCAACATTTCAGTCTCTAAATGAAAGTTCAGTTCCTTGCACTGCATTATTTTTTGCAATAAATATAACAATTGTGATGTGAACAATCTTTCAGGTTCTCACCTCTTTGTGGAGAAGGATGTTGTTTTAGCTGGTGAAATATCCTCCTTGGTGTAGGTTTTAATGCTGTGAATGAAATTGTTAAAAGTTTAAGATAGAAGCCACATTTTTCAGGTTAGTCAGCAATCTGGATCCATGTTATTTTCTGGTTAGTCAGCAATGCTGTAGTTACTGTACCTTGAGGTGGTCTTGAGAGGTGAAGTTGGTCTAGACAAAATGAATTATAGTTTCAGTGTTAATACACACATAAAATGTAAAACAATCTCACACACACACACACTAAAGATAATAATGTAATTATGAGATCATTTCAGATTTTACACACACACACACGTAGTGACACGACACAGTATACCGAAATAGATTACTGTTTAACAGTACACAAAAATGTCCTTAAAGGGATAGTTCACCTAAAAAGGAAAATTCTGTATGTAATTACTCACCCTCATGTTGTTCCAACCCCGTAAGACTTTCGTTCATCTTCGGAACACAAATGAAGATATTTTTGATTAAATCTGAGAGCTGTCTCACTCCTCCATAGGCTTCGGCTTACATTCTGACGTACAACTCAGAAGCGCTGCGCTGTTACACTACATGAACTCACTCAGAGGCCCACACAGAAAAAAAATAAATAGTTGAATAAAGTCGTTAATTTCGTTTTTTTGCGCACAAAAAAGTATTCTCGACGCTTGATTAACTTAAAGTTGAGCCACTGTAGTCACTTGGGCTATTTTAAACATTGTCTTTACTAACTTTCTAGGCCGGCAAGTTTCAATTACATAAAAGCCTATGGAGGAGTGATCCAGCTCTCAGATTTTATAAAAAATATCTTAATTTGTGTTCCGAAGATGAACGAAAGTCTTACGGGGTTGGAACAACATGATGAGGGTGAGTAATTACTGACAGAATTCTCATTTTTGGGTGAACTATCCCTTTAAAATCAAACACTGAAATTCATTATTATTAATATGAACTGTATAGGCACAAGAATATCAAAAGTTATTAACATTACATAAGCTAAAACATTTTACCATTTTGGTTTCTAAATGTAGATAACAATATATGGAAGAAGTTTTTGTAATTTTATTTATGTTTGCCCTTGCGAAGAAAAGAAGATTACTGATTACATAAATAATACTTAACCTCTTAAGTGTCGCGCCCCCTTTTTTTGAATAAACATGAAAATGCACAATCCGAACTTAAATGGTTGTAATTCAAGAATGCTTTGGAATAAATATGTAAGATTGGTCTTGTTTTAAAGAAGACATTTGGCAGATTTTAGAAGTGAAATAAATTAAGAAATTGAAACAGAAAAAAAGTTATAGAAGTTTGAGTTTATGAAAATGTAAAAATTTAATTATTCATATTTTATATAATATATATATTTTTTTTAAACCTGGTGGACTCTAAAACTGCAAGAAAATCAAAGCCAAAACTCTGAACAAGTTGTGTTTCGAATTTTAGGTTGATATCTCAAAACATGAGCTTTCAGTAAGATTTTGTTTGGGCGCAGTACCAAACTTGTTCACTAGATGACAACCAGACTCCATTACTGCCCATATAAGGACGCTCCATTTCCATATGTGTTTTGAGTGATCTGAACCATTATTTCCACAATTTATGAAGTAGGCATCATATTCAGAAGTAGTAAGGTAAGTTTGGCATATTTTGATATGAATTCAACCTCAATAATCACATAAAAATAACATGCATGTGTGTTATTATAGCTCGCTGGCTGCCACATCACAAATGGTGAATCTATAATTTTTTTCTTTATATTTAAAACATTTTCAGACCTTTTTTTCTAAAAAAATTTAATGGATGTTATCTTTTGAACTATTGGCATGAAAACAATCTGAGGTTTCTACCAATCTTTCATGATTTTCATGTTCATCACTATTTCAAAATAAAGGTCTTAACACGCCTTGCTGCAAATTGAGATTACGGCTCTTCTGTCATTTATTTTGAAAATCAAATGATATATAGCTTGTCAATATTAGTTTAGGTTTAGTATAGGATATTACTGTTTTTTATATGTAATGGCTATGGCGGGCCGGCGGGCCTGTGCAACTTATGGGGTTAAAAGAATATACTTGAGAGTGAACTGAACGTAATGTTTTCAGACACTTAAATGCATGTTAACTGAAATATATAATAAATAAAAATGTATTCTAATTTAAAATTATATTCGATGCTATTAGCTGAACTTTAGAGTCGTTTTTTGACCCATTTACGTACGACTTCAGTACATCTTTATATGTAATTTCATAATTATTTCTACAGTCTTTGAAATATGGTTAAAGTGTACTGCCGAATGTACTGAAAAGTATTTGGTAAACTAAAATATACTTTAATGTCATTTCTAATGAAATTTGTATGCCATGTCTTTAAATTTGTAATTTCATGTTTGAAACAATGATGTTGAAGTTTTAAAGAATGACAAAAGATTATTAAATCATGATTTAAAATGTATTTTAAAGTAAAACTTTTAATTGGACTCTATTACAAAGTGCACTTTTTAAAGGTTTAATTAAGTGTGTTAAAAGTATAGCTACTCTCTTCGAATGAGTGGCTTTTTATTTCATTAATATTATATTATCTTCAAGCACAGTTTTTTTAAATATACTTTTAAGATTCTAAGTACTTACTATACTTTAAAATATTAAAGTAAGTGCACATTGAATACAATTAAGCACGCTTATTTTTCACAAGGCTGAAAGTTGAAGGTTGCATTTGACTAATTGTATTTAGCACGTTTTCCCCCACTGTCCACCATTTGTGGGTCGTGACCCTTCATTGTAGAAGCCCTGATCTATGACACTCACACATCAGTGATGTCCTTTGATGACTTCACCGTAACCACCTCAGTCTTGTAGTCACTTTAAAGACACATAACAAGTGTATTATTTTCTGCAATAAACACTAGATCTTTTAGTATCACTTGTTGGACTACAGAATCTTGTGGCATGATGAGGTTGATATTCTGATTAAAATTAAATGAATAGGATGTTGTTTAAGTTGTTTAGTTCATAAATATGCAAACGCCACATACCTGCTATCAGGTTTTGTGTAGGATGACTTGATCGGCGTTGGTATGAGAGTGTCAAACAGTTGATCCTCAGTGCTGTAGAAAAGCATTCAGTGATGTTCTTTGTCTTACAGTGAATGAAAAGGATTTACAAGCGTTTACTTGGAATTATCTTTCAGGATCTCACCTCTTTGTGGATCGGACAGAAGATGATGTTGTTTTAGTTGGTGAAACATCCTCCTTGGTGTAGGTTTTGATGCTAGAATTGAAGTTAATAAGAGGTTAAGAAAGTAGCCACATTTGTTCAGTTTAGTCAGCAATAAGCAATGCTGTTACTGTACCTAGTGGTGGTCTTGAGAGGTGAAGGGGGTCTAGTTTAAAAAAAAAAGTATTATAGATTTAATTATTTAATTTAATTATATGATTGTGTTTCCTATATAATCTATGTCACTCACCCATCAACAGTGTCCTTTGATGACTTCACAGTAATGACCTCAGTCTTGTAGTCACTTTAGGAACATATAACATGTGCAGTGAGACATAATGAAAAGTATTAGGATACTTTTGCACACTTAAGGCACAATTGGATATGAATTTCATTAAATTATTCATTTCAATGTAAGTACATAGTACGTAAAGCCACTTAATATAAAGTGGGACCAAATGTTTTTTTTTTATTTGTATGAAAAGCATTCATTTGAATATCAAAGTTGCTTTAATATTTTGTTATATAAAAAAAAAATCAGCCTGATCTGATTTACCCAGAAGTCTTGGTCTTTAAAGCTGCCAGGCCCTTATCAGTGATTGTTTCAGACTTGGTAAATGATTTCACCACATCCTGCCTGAGGATAAGAAGACAACACAGTTTAGAATAGTTAAAGCTGACCTTGTCATTCATTACATACAAGTAAAGATGAATATAGTGTGAAATAGTTATGACTGATCTGCCATTATGATATCCTCTTAGTATCTTACTTTGTAGTGGAGACGGTTGTCTCGGTAATCTTTGAACCATTGATTATTGTTGTAGAAGTGCTGAAAGAGCAATCATCAGTTTTGTATGAAGCAAAAATCAGTTTTGTAAGAAGCTAGTCTTGATTCATTCAATCAGTCATTTAACCAAAGGCTTTACCTTGTCCTTGGCTGTGTTCTCACAGTTGTTTTAGTTCCTGTGGTTCTGTAGGGTTGGGTTGGAAAGATGATTGAGCTCTTAAAATGTTTTAAATTCCCAGCATTTTTGGCTTTAAATTCACTCTTACAGACATGTTTCAAATACAGCAAACATGGGTGACTAATCATATTGTAAATGTAAGTCCATGTTCTTCAACAGATTAAGCATTATCGTACTGTAGTACGTATTGTTGTGTTGTACTTTCCACTTCATTATTTTTCTAAATTAAGTACAGAGACAGATTTAAACATTAACAGTTTAAAGTTGTGAATTATGTGTATATTTTACCTGGTTTCATTCAGCTTGTCCTGGCTGCCACCAAACCTGCACAATGAAAACAATCACATAAGACTCTTTGATCTAATTTTATCACATAAACTTTTTACAAAGCACCATATCATGGAAGCCCATTTCTTCTACATTTATGTCAAGATTTCAACTTAAGTCATATGAATTTTTTCATAATTTCTACTTAGTATCTCATCATTTTGACTTTTTAGCTCATAATTATATAACTTTTTATATCAAAATGATGATTTACCAAAGCATGATTGTTTTTTTCTTATGTGTCGCTAATGGGTTTCCATAAGAGTGAGTATTGTTATGCACTGTGTAATTCTAATGCACATTTGTAAACTTGGTAATGTGTTTAATGTACTGTATGAAAGTGATACGTGCATCTTCAGCAGTGCATTACCTTTTAGAGAGAGCTTGGACAGAGGTACCTGGTGAAGTGGTGACGGTGGTGGTTTTGCTCTCGGTTTTGCTAGTTTTATCTTGAGGGCTTTGTGAAAAAAAAAAAAAAGGATCTCATATTCATTTTTTTTATGTCAACATGTGGGACATACACACAAAAGTGTTAAGACGAGATTAACTACCTGACAAGGTTTTCGTTGGACTTGTAACGGCTCAGAACAGTTTTGCCAAAGTTCGGGTCGTTTCTGTTGGGAAATGGGAAACACAAATTCATCTCGTCAGATGTTTAGTCTGTCAGACACACATAAATCCCATTGACAAAAAGCATCTGAAAGATTTACATCCATATTACAGAGGAGAGGTGTTAAACAAGTTTTATCTATCTAGTTTGCGGTCCATTGATGAATGTGTTGAAAACTCACTCGACTTGTTTGTCCTCGTTCACATTTGCCCTGATCCAGCTATTGTCCTTCAGCAGGGATGCTTTCTTTTTGCTGTCCTCTACTGCTTTAGCAGTACTTGAAGTCGTACCTGTTTTCAACAAAAAGTATTAGGCAAATAAAATGACTTGATTATGGCTGTACGTATGATATATTAAAGGAACACTCCGACTTTTTGGGACTTTAGCTTGCTTATTCACCGCATCCCCCAGAGTTAGATAAGTCCATACATACCCTTCTCATCTCGGTGCGTGCTGTAACTCTGTCTGACGCACCCACCCATAGCCTAGCTTAGCACAAAGACAGGAAGTAAATGGCTCCAGCTAGCATACTGCTCCCAATAAGTGTCAAAATAACGCCAACATTTTCCTATTTACATGTTGTGATTTGTATAGTCACAATGTGTACAAATAACAAGGTCACATGAGACACAGCCATCTTCTAACCGTATACATATTGGCAACTATATTCTCAGAAGGCGAAGCACTGCTACTTGGGCGGAGCTAGCTAGATTTGAGCTAGCTAGTCACGTTGGTTTTGTTGACAGAAGTAACAATGGTGCTTTTTAGGTGTTGCGCTAATCACGCCGCCCAAGTAGCAGTGCTTCGCCTTCTGAGAATATAGTTGCCAGTATGTATACGGTTAGAAGATGGCTGTGTCTCATGTGACCTTGTTATTTGTACACATTGTGACTATAAATGTTGGCGTTATTTTGTCACTTATTGGGAGCAGTATGCTAGATGGAGCCGTTTACCTCCAGTATTTGTGCTAAGCTAGACTAGCGGCGGTTGCGTCAGGCAGAGTTACGGGACGCACGGAAATGAGAAGGGTATATATGGTCTTATCTAACTCTGGGGGATACGGTGAATAAGCTAAAGTCACAAAAACATGGCGTGTTCCTTTAAGAACAATGGGTTACACTTTAATTCGATGGTCCACTTTTGACATTCTACTAACTATAAGTAACTTTGCAACTACATGTCAACTAACTCTCATTTGAGTATTAGTAGAGTGTAGTATACTGTTGGTTTTAGGGTTCGGGTTAGTAGAATAAGCTGACATGTAGTTGCAAAGTTACAGACATAGTCAGTTGAATGTCTGTTGGGGAGCATCAAAATAAAGTGTTAGCAGATATTAAGCAGACAGTCTACTAATACTCTAATGACTGCTAGTTGACAAGTAACTTTAGTTGCAAAGTTACTTATAGTTAGTATGTCTAAAGTGGATTATCGAATTAAGATGTCATTTTAATGCATATTCTCACCTGTTTGGACCTTACTGTATGGTTTTCCAGTGAAAGACATGGTTTACGCTGTAAGATGGAATTGAAACATATTATTACGTTTGCAGTGGATACAGTGTAGTCACTTCTGCATATATCATACATACTAATAGGCTACTATCCACAAGATGGTGCGACCAGAAAAGACATAATGAGTGTGTCAGTGCAGCATCATGTTCATAAAATGCATAATTTCACAATTCTGGTTAGTACATTCCATTCCTAGTGTTGATGTAGCATTGTCCTTTCACTTCATACCTCCCTGGAAACACCCAAAACTAGTCTGTCCTGATCCCTGTAGAGACACACCCTTCAAACACCTGCCACTGAATCCATAGCAACTTCTCATGTTTTGAAAAGAAACGTCAGATGTATTGCAATTAACAACATCAGCTGAGAGGTTTCGATGGATTTTATGTAGCAAAGGTTATAATTGTAAAAAGTAGGGGGTGGGGGGGGAGTGAAAAATATTTTTATATTTTCTTCATATTTGGGTAGCTGACGTTAAATATTTTTTACTCATGGACATGCTACAAAACTATTTTAAACAGCTCTTTACCAATTCTTTATATATGTATATATATATTTATATATGTATATATATATATATATATATATATAATTTATTTATTTTTGTTGAAAAATATTATGCATGCATGTCTGACTAACTTTTAGAAACTAGCCTACTATATATATATATATATATATATATATATATATATTGCATGCATCTTATGTATGGATACCTTTTAGAGACTACACTATATATATATATATATATATATATATATAGTGTAGTCTCTAAAAGTTAGTCATACATGCATGCATAATATTTTTCAAAAAAATAATATTCTGTATATATATACACACAGACCTGTCAACCAAAGTTGACCAAAACAAAACAACCAAAACATTAAACACATCAAGCAAAAAAACAGTAAAAACTGTGATATTGTGAAATTTAAATGTTTAATATTTAAATTAGGGCTGTGCAAAGATTAATTGCGATTAAAGGCATCCAAAATAAAAGTTTGTGTTTACATAATATATGTGTGTGTGCTGTGTATAATTATTTTGTATATATAAATACATATGCATGCATGTATATATTTAAGAACTATTTGCACGTAAATACTGTATATAATATAAATTAGGGCTGTCAAATGATTAATCGTGATTAATCACATCCAAAATAAAAGTTTTTTTTACATAATATATGTGGGTGCACTGTGTATAATTATTTTATATATATAAATACACACATGCTTGTATATATTTAAGAAATATTTTCATGTATATACTGTATATAGATTTATATATAATTTATATTATATATAAATATAAATATTTTATATATAAATAATATTTTTTTCTTAAATATACATGCATGTGTGTGTATTTATATATATACAAAATAATTATACACAGTGCACCCACATATATTATGTAAAAAAACTTTTATTTTGGATGTGATTAATCGTGATTAATCATTTGACAGCCCTAATATAAATACATAATCTATATTATATATAAATATAAATATTTTATATATGAATAACACATTTTCTTAAATATATACATGCATGTGCGTGTATTTATATATACAAAATATTTATACACAACACACACAAATATATTATGTAAACACAATTAATCGCAATTAATCTTTGCACAGCCCTAATTTAAATATATCTTTAAATGTAATTTCTCCCTGTGATGCAAAGCTGAATTTTCAGCATCATTACTCCAGTCTTCAGTGTCACATACTGAATAACTGAATAAATCAGTCTGCATTTGCTGCTCAGTGAACTTTTCTTAATATTATTATTATCAATGTTGAAAACAATTTTTGCTGCTTAACATTTTAACCATTCAAACATTCGTGGTAAGATTAAACTATATATAAATGAATACTATGGAAATGATTCTGAGAATTCAGCTTTGCCATTACAGAAATAAATGACATTTTAAGATATCTTTAAATAGAAAACAGTTCTTTTAATTTGTAATAATATTTGGCAATATTGCTGTTTTTACTGCATTTTTGTTTAAATAAAATATTTGTCCAGGAACTACTAACATTCTGTGTAGATTTGAATTCTAATTTGAGCAGAAACTCACTGTCCCTCTTTTATGACAAAAACCTCTATTCTAGTTTTATTTTGAAAAAGCAATAATCTGAGACAATGTCATGGTCTTCAAATCCACCTTGACATTGAACACTGTTTTAGTAAAGTGCCCTGCGAAATACTCAACACAACATTTAATTATCTGTTCACATTCTGTACATACATCCATATGACAAGAGAATCCAATTGAATTAAGATATTTTAGTAAGATCCAGGGGCGTAGAATTTAGTAGGGACGCTAGGGACGTGTCCCTACCAATATCCAGTGACACTGATATATCCCTAGCAATAATTTCGATCAAAACTTAAAATATATTTATATATTGATGTCCCCGTCCCCACCAATGTCAAAATCAAACCTACGCCACTCACACTGTTAACATAAAACCCCTTTGATTTTAGAAACAAAAAGTATACAAATATTAACCATGAAAATGATTGACATATATAACTAGAACAGAATCAAGAGATTCCTATAGTGTGTACAATCATACCTTGGTATTTCAGGTGCGTAGGATGTGAGAGTTCTGATGAGAATAATATACCGTTTACTGCTCTTCCCCTCTTACATATTTGACATGGGTAGGGAAGGACCAGTGAAAGGTGTGGCTTCATACGAGAGCAACTGAACCTGAACTGTCAGCACAGCAATGTCAACGCAGTTTACAGTAGGGGTGTGTTTTATGAGGTCAGCTGGGAATGATGAAAAGGCACTAAGTAATGAATGTCTTTGGGACATAGCCAATTGTCTGTCTTAAGAAACTATGTGAAAGGCGCCATTACAACCTTCAATGTCAAGATAAGACAGAGAGAAAAAAAATGTTTGTGGTGTTGTTCTTAGGGTTTAAAAGTTCAAAAGTCTGTCATTCTAAATGTTTATTTAGTTACATATTTTGCCAGCAATTATTGTAGTTCCGAACTGTAACTTTATAAAACTATTCAGAGCCTTAATTGTTAGCAGGTGTGCAAAATCATTATTATTTATTATTCCCTCTTAAAAGGTTGTGTCAAAACCTTTTAACAGCTGTGGAAGTCAGAGTTATGTTGTAAAGGTTTTGTGTAGTGTTTGCCTAGTCTTAAAAATAAAGGTTCTTTATTCACTGCAAAAAAAAAAAAATGCTTTTCTTACTTAGTATTGTTGTCTTGTTTCCAGTCCAACTATCTAAAAAATTCTTAAATCAAGAAGCATTTACTAGAGAAGTTAAATGACATAAGACGAAATTATATCATAAATTGCGTGTTTTTGCTTAAAACAAGCACAATTACTATCTGCCAATGGGGTAAGAAAAATAACCTTTTTTAAATTTGTTTTTTTAGTTTTTTTCAGAAAACAAGATATAATTTCTTATAGTAGGCCTAAATGCTTCTTGACATAAGAATTGTTAGATATTTGGATTGGAAACAAAACAAAAATACTAAGTAAGAAACTTTTTTTTTTTCGTTTTTTTTTTTGCAGTGTAATCCAACATGAAGAACCTTTAGGGACTCTAAATGTAAGAATTTTCATGTAATGACTCGGGACGTTTTTGCCGTGAAAATCGAAATGAAGTTCACTCTCAAGAGCCTCTCTTCTGTTCAATCACACAGGAAATTAATGCTTTACACAATTTTAAGGATAATGCCGAAATAGACATTCTGTAGGCTACTGTTATACTTATGTGTCATGCAAAGAAAATAGAATAATTATAGTCTCAAATAGTGTCATTTTAATTACCTCATCTGTAAACATGATGCCGGTGAACTGCAGAGCTTGAGCAAACATATTCTCATAGTTATGATCAGATGCTTTCTTAACTGTTTTCTCAAGCTGGCGTCAAATATTTACGGCGTCAGGAATCAGGATGTTCGATATAAACAACAGACAGTACAGTAGGCTACTACATCACTGCAAAGGAATTTCCAACTTCTTTTTACTTCTAATCGAAGAATGAACAAGAACTTCATCGTGAGTATATCAGGGCCTTGAATCACGTGTAGTTTCTTGTAGATATGTTGATAATATGAATGATTTTGGGCGCTGACCGAGGCTATCGCGTCACTCACTAATGGAGTGTGTGTGCACGAGGCCACGAGCACGAGCAATAAGTTGCTGGCTGCATTTCACTTAACGGCCACCGGTGTCGCTAATAACAATGGTTTCTGAATTTTACATATATCCCTTTTAAGCTTTTAACATAAATGGAACCTTTCCATTGCACAAGGTTATATATAGTGTACAGAGGTTTTTCAGATTATTAACATTTCTTCACACTAAGAAAAATCTTCACTGAAAAGTTATTTTGGGGAACCAAAAATGGTTCTTCTGTTGCTTTTTTGCAAGCCCCCCATTTTGGAGCCTTTATTTTTTTATGAGTGAACATAGGCTATAATGTATCTGGGCCTGATTGGCTGGTTCTAAATTAATAGTTGTGTTGTTGCTGAAGCATGTGGCTTGTTAGGTTTATTCTTTGTTGTGGGTGGGTGAAGCTCTCTTTGGTAAAGTAGCCTTAGCTACAGTATGTCTGACAGCAAATATGAAGTCTGTTGGGTGTGACACTATTCATCACACACCCATAATAGTTTTAACGTGTGTAATATGCAAAAGACAATACAAAAACTTGATGACACAAAAAACTGCTTCTTATGTTACACCAAAACATTTTTAGGCTATGAAAATACTCATATTTGCACATACGAGATTTGGAGGAGTGCTAATACTATGATTGTATTTATTTAAGGAAATATTGTGTTTGGTTTAAAACAAGATAAAAGGGAAAAAGGAAGGAAAGGAAAAAAGCTTGCTGCTTGCTTTATTTACTTTATTAAAATGAGCTAAAACAACACAATTGCAACTTAATTCCATTGTGTTCACTCCACTCAAATATGTCAATTAAAAAAAAACTAAATTAACTAGTTTTATTCACGTCAAAAATAGTATTTAACATCACTGAATCACCCCAAATACATTAATTTACACCAGCAAACATTTGGTTAAATCAGGAAATAGTTCTTTAGAATTGCAGTTTGCATTCTTACTGTGTACATGTATCATTTTTGTTGCATTACCTAAAACTGGATGGGTGGATTTTTCTAGCAGCATTTCCATAGGACTGAATTGAGATTAAAAGTTAAAATGACAAAGACCATTTAATGTTTATTGTTCACTTAGGTTGGCAAATTAAATTAGTTTCTGTTGTTGGTTTGGTTATGGTTTAATGGTTTATCCTTCATTCAGCAATGCTAATGTCAGTACAGTCACAAACTAAATATGTAGTCAAATTAAATTTGTGACTTGCCTCAAAAAACGAAGTGGATTGAAAAGCACGTACATGTTCAGTTAGTTTTTCTTAACCTAAAATGATAATGCACTGCTGAAAATGTCGCTATTTTAAGTATGTGGCTTTCACAAAACTAGATAGATAGATAGATAGATAGATAGATAGATAGATAGATAGATAGATAGATAGATAGATAGATAGATAGATAGATAGATAGATAGATAGATAGATAGATAGATAGATAGATAGATAGATAGATAGATACACATTCTTTCAACTTAACACTGACGTTTCTCACCACTAGATGGGGCAATAAATTAAAGAAAATGGTTTTGATTAAAATTCTCCAGTTCATGTCAAATTTGTATTCAATAATTTACGGTGGTGACATTTTAAGAATTTCTATACATTCAATAAATGTATACATTCTTTTTCTGCTCTCTGCATTAAGAAAAATATTTAATTTTAAGATTTTAATGCATATTGTGTTGTTAGAAGTAAATTTTCATCTAAAATATCATTTGATGAAAATCTTTTGTCCAACCATTGTCCACAAAATAAAGTGAATTCATTTTGACTGGGCAGAAGTAAACTCCCTGCACAGGTGAAGATGTTCTGTCAGTCTCACCTCTACCATTACTGAATAAGGTTGATCAAAATGACTTCAGTGCTGCTGACACAACTCTAACCAGTGTCTGTCTGTGTGACACAGTGAAGGGAGGAGGGAAATGTCATCTCTCAGTATTCGGGTTATGTCCCCAGTCAGAGGACATTCATTGACCTTATTACATCATGTGCAGTTCCTCTCACATTATCTTTTTCTCGCTCTTCCTATTTTATGGACATCCATGTCCTGTCTCTATTTTGTTTCATACATTCGGATGTACATAATTTATATCAAGGAGAAAAGTCTTAGGGTTACAATGAGAATATGTGGAAAATCGTACTTTCTCTAATGAAGTGGGTCAGGGATGGACAGTATTTCAAAGACATGTATTTAAATAAATACATATAAATACAAAACGCTATTTGTCAGTCAGAGTGTCAGTCAGCCTCTTTATAGGCAGCTGATTTCCTGTATCAACTTTAAGCAACATTAAATTTGAATGCACACAAACTGGAGATCCCAGAGAGAACAGCTCCATCTAGCATTGGGTTAGTGGATTTTCTGCATTCAAATATGAAGTGGCTGATCCAGGCATCACCTGTTCACACAGTAGTAACTTGACTCTTATTTGATTTGTTAGGTTTATATACAGTTTATTTGCATTATCTTGCATTATCTTCCATATGTGATGCAAATTGCCAACACTGCGGAAAAGAGTCTCTATAGCAGGATATTTTTCACCAGTCATCATTACACATATCGACAGTAATGAAGTCACTAGTCCGCAGCCAGCTATATAGTCTATCATTAGTGATTTCATGAGCTATTATTGAGAAAGTTTTGTTTGCAGTTTCTTATTTCAATTCCTATTGAACAGGGGAAGGGAAGAGGTGAGATAAAAATAAATATTTCTAAGAAATTGTAAAAAAATTCTTTACATTCAGAAAATAAATATTTAGCAGTACTTCAGCGAATGGCAATTTTAAATGTATTTTGAAACATTTTTTCCCCCACGTATCTTGTATTATTTGTTATATTTGTGTATTGTTATATGTAAGATGAGGTATTTTGTATGTTAATTTAAATAAATATGTAGTCTTGCAGATTTTTGTTCAATATATTGCTTTTTTTTTTGTGAAACTTACCCACATTCAATTGTTGATGAAGAATGCATGAAGCTAGAATAAAACGTTTTTTTTGTTTTTGTTTTTAAAGCAGAGGCTCTGTTCTTTCTTTTGATATATTGCATGTTCTGATATTCAAACAACAAAATAATCTGGGGGCCATTACATTTTTTCATAAAAATATCAAAATTTTCTGGCGGTGGCTGGCAACTTTATGTAATTGTTTTTTATTTAAAAGCTGTCAGGGAAAGAGCTAATTGCAATTAAACTTTCCATTTATATTAAGTGCAATTAGCTGCACTGTAGAGTGGTTTTTTGAGCCACTTAAGTACATATTTATATGTAATTTAATTATTTATGTCTTTGAAATTATGGTTACTGACAAGACACGCCTATTTATGTAAACTAAAATATGTTATGTGATGTATGCAATTGCAGTTTACATTAAAATATATTAAAGTCCCCCTGTGGTGAAAATCAAGCTTTTGATGTTGTTTATATGTCTATGTAGTGTTTTTAATATGCTTTAAGACAAACCATGTGCAAATTCATAAGTCAACACAATTGCTGAGTATTTTCTCCTTAAATCTGCAGTGAATCAAAGACAGTCTCAAAAATGCGGTTTGAAATCGGTTGTTCTCTACGTCACAAATGTAATGTTTAAATGTAATATCAGTTAAAATTTTAGAATCAAGTATTTTATGCATTAGTATGTTAGTCAGCACATCAAAGTACAGTAAATAGGTACATCTAGCACATTATTACAAAGCGCATTTAAGTGTGTTAAGAAACATTCATGAAAGTGTATACTCTCTTGTACACTTAGGTGGCTTTTTATTTCATTAATATTAGTATCTGCTGGTATGGTTTTTAAAAAACATACTTTGTTTGAGGATTTGAAGGACAATTGCATATTCAATAAAAACCAAGTGCACTTCATTTCCACAATGGGAACACATACTCCGAGTCCCAATATTCAGATTTGTGGGTTATCTTTTTTTGTGTGGTTGTTGTTATGATTTTCAATTCACTCTCCAAGGTTACATCCTTAATAACAAGTCACCGGTAAGAGTGCTTCAGTGGTAATCCTAGAAACAGCAGGTAACATAATCCACGGAAACACATTCTGACAACAAAACTAATGTTTTGGTGTGAGCAAATTATTTAACATGATGGGGCTTATTTTTGTGTTACAAGCTGACATTGTGCATTGTGCGCTGCATTACCCCGATAGTTCACCCAAAAATGAAAATTCTGTCATAATTTACTCGCCCTCATGCCATTCCAAATCTGTATGACTTTCTTTCCTCTGCTGAACATAAAATACAATATTTTGAAGAATGTTGATATCCAAACAACTTTGGAAACCAAACAGTTTTGATGACCAATGATTAAAATAGGGAAAACTTGACATGAGGGTGACAAAATTATGACAGAATTTAAAATGTTGGGTAAACCTGTAAGCATGACTACAGACCAAATACACCAAATAAACATGACAGGCCTAGTGAGATTTTTTTATTATGTGAGAAAAGAATGAGTCCTTTGGACAAACAATTAAATATACAATGCAGCATACATTAATTAATTGCACAATATAGCCTACACTTATTACAAAAATGATGCTATATTGACCAATCAGAAGTAAGTATTCCAGAACAATTTGTAAATACAATAACTAGTAATAAAACATCTTATAAAATAGGATTACCAGACAGCCAGAAATTCATGGTATTGTCAGGAAATAATAACCATACAAATTTAATGTACGATTCACCATGCCCCCTAAGGAAATAATCGCCCTGGGTGTGTTTTTATAATCGTGCAGTAAATTCAAATTCTTCTGCGAGAGAGAAACGACCGTTAAAGCATCTAAAAGCTGCGTTATTGAACTCGCCCGCTCCATTACTACAGTGTGGTCGCGTTTCAAAACCTACCGAGTCCCCTAGCAAGAAAGCACTCTGCGCTTTGAGCCGCAGCCGCTGTGTGTGCTATGGATGGGAATGTATCCCAGCATGCTTGACAGTCAGTCAGCAGCGACATGAACAGGGAAGGATGATGAAGCTAAGATGGCAGCGCTACTAGGGCTGCTGTCTTTACGGGGTCAAGAAAAACAGCAGGAATAAACGTAAAGCACGGACGTCAGCTCGCGCGTTTGACTCGTGTCTCTTCGGGCGGTTGAACGCGGTCGGACCGCCTGCAATCGAGGAAATAACGGTTGGTTTTTGAAGCGTATTTCGCAGTCGCAGCAGAGCGGCTAACCGTCAACGTCGTTTTAATTGGAGATACTCGGATGTAACGTTAATTCGCCGGGCGTTTTTGCGGGTTTGTGGAGCGGATATATGGGGTGTGCTCGGGAATTTGAGCTCTGTTGATTGACTTTGTAATCTAATATATGCGTTGTTCCCCTAAACGATGATGTGTGCTGCTGCGGCGGCAGCGGGTGCCGGTGGCAGCGGGATTGTGTCCTCCGCATCCCACTCCATGGGGCTGGGTGTCAGGGTCATTCCGGGAGCTGGACACGATTTCGCATCGATCGGATCAGGGATGGGCTCCTGTCCCGTTGTGGGGGCCCGCTCGGATTGTCGGAGCCGCTACCAGCTTCTTCTCTCAGGGCGAGCACTGGCGGAGCGCTACCGGAGGATATACACCACCGCGATCAACGACAAAGAGCAGGGGCTAAACCTCGGCAGGTGGGTCTGATTTACATGTTCGGTTCAGGTTGAGAAATGGGCCGTGGTGCCGTGCGGGTGGATGTGTTTGTAAACAAAACCCAGTGGGTTAAACATGAGCTCATTTGAGCCCAAACAGTAGTGCAGCAGCAGTATTAGCAGTTAGCATGCGGCTAACTTCCTTAGCGACAACACATTAGCGAGCGCAGCTAAAACACTCGATTAATCTCGTTCATGTCAACGGAAAAGCTCATTTTGTGATGGTTTTGATTTGTGCACTTTTTAAAAACGTCACCTCTGTGCTGTCACGGCTAACAATGCCGTTTTGGTATCTCTTGCACAACCAGACTAATATAACGTTAGTTGTGCTAATAGGACATAGCTGAATGAGTTTGATATGTAACGTTATGCTATAATTTTACTGGCTTCAAATACAACGCATAAACTATGGTATGTTATGCAAAGAAGGAAGAATTAAACCTTTCACCTCAACATTTGTGTACATTTAAGGCGACAAGATTTTGACTAGTGAAGTGTTGTCAGGCTTGTGAAATGTCTTATAGTCCCAGTTCAGGTTTTATATATTATCCTTCTTCACTGAATTGCAAGTTTAAGGTTATTATTGTTAATAACCAGCCACTTCATTTTCAAAATGTGGCTTATTGAACGACATTAAATATCTCGCATGTATTCAGAGCTGCAGCCGTGTCTCATTTATGCGAAGGGCTGGGTTCTGTTTTGCCTGACGTCACCCTGCTGTAGAGAGAAGCGCGCGCGCACACACACACTCTCTGACGTGCTTTACCTCAGAGCAGTCTCTTATTATTGATCTTCCTCTACAAATCATTATTGTTTCTGCTCATATTTATACGTTTACTTTGTCCATACTTAATACGCAGTTTCACAGTCAGCAAAAAATCTAAATAGATGACAAAGTAAAAATGACATTCCTTTTTGCAGTTACCATAAAACCTTCACATTCCTACTCTACTATTATATTGAACTCATTAGCCAATAAAACAGTAGATTTTGATTTATTTTAGTTGCTTATTTGAGAAGATATTCAATAAATCAAACTTAATTGTTTTTTTTAGATTTACTAAATTGCTTTCCTATATAAAGTTTACAACAAAAGGTTCAAAATTAAATTCACACATACAACCCGAGTCAAAGTAATAAGTGCTGAATGACCAGAGGTCAATAAAAAAAGATATGTGAGTTAAGGAAAAAGGAATATGAATATTGTTACTGCCTCTATGCAAAATTTTCTTTGAGGTTTAATAGTCCTTTTACAAGTGGTTTAGTGGTGTACACTTGCACCATCCACTTATGACGTCACCAGCGTTAATGCAAATTGCACTGAACCCTTGAACGCCCCTCCCAACCTTCAGGCTCTTCATCACAAGCAGCCTCTGTGCTTTCACTTTTCACTGCATATAATCAGCTACTGTTTTGTTTTCCCATTGTTTACTGCCATACATGAGCTCTAGCACTTCAACACAATTCCTACATAAGGTTGTACATAATAGCAGATTCAGATGGCTCTCTTGTTGAAAATGAAACTATGATCGCCCGCTGTTGCCGTCGCTGCAAGAGAAGTTTGTTCCTTGTGTGGGGTTTGCCTCTAGACCAGTGTTTCTCAACTGTTGGTTTGTAGTCCAAGAAATAAAAACAAAAATCATAATTCTATGTTTTTCTGATGCAAGACTTTTATTTTGACGTGTGTGAAAGCTGTTGACTCTTCTGTCAGATGCAGTTTAAGTAAAGAAAAAAAATGCTTTGTCCTAATTCAGTATCTGCTGTCAGATGAGATGTTTTTAGGCTACATGTCAGTGTCATTATTCTAATATTATTTTCGTTACTTGAAAAAATTCGCTACAGAATTTCTTTTTGTACATGCTTATTTCATTTGCTCTTTATAGTGAAGTTAACTAATAAAGAGAAAATTAAATTATGAGCATGTAACGTCGTAGTTACGTTGTTTTATTCAAATGCCTAAAATTTGGGTCTAAGCTTAAAGGGTTAGTTCACCCAAAAATTAAAATTATGTCATTAATGACTCACCCTCATGTCGTCCCAAGCCCGTAAGACCTCCGTTCATCTTCGGAACACAGTTTAAGATATTTTAGATTTAGTCCGAGAGCTTTCTGTCCCTCCATTGAAAATGTATGTATGTACGGTATACTGTCCTTGTCCAGAAAGGAAATAAAGACTAGTGATCGACCGATGTATCGGTTTACCGATATTTTTCCCGATATTTAAGCATTTTCCCATAATCGGGTATCGGTTTTGTAATATCGGATTCGCCGATTAATGGCGCCATCTTGTGGCCGTTTTGAGAATTCCGCCATTGCAGCCCGCGTCTGAGGAGATCAGTCAACAACAACTGTGCACAGGTAAGTATATGTTCTACTTGCTTTGCTTTAATTATTCAACTTTATTTAACATAACAGACATGCAGAAATGAGATTTGAGACATAAATGCCTGATATAGTTTATTTATGCAGCTTGGTTCTAAAAAATTCAGACGAACTCATGGAGTCACGTAGCGTAATACGTCATGTCCTGCCCCAATAAAGACGTAACTTTACATGAATTAAATAAAACAGACATGAATGAGTGCATGTTGAAAATAAAAGCGCTGAATTTAATTCTCTATCTGTTGTATTTGCTCACCATTAGTCTCGGAAAAAAAGTTCGTTCATATTGCTGAGCACTCACTGGGTTGATGATCAGGAATGTTAAAGCACGGCCACTGAATGAAACTTTTGACAAGATTATCTTGTTTAAACACCCTAGATTAGGCTATATGATCATTTACTACATAGCAATTATTTCGCTAATTCACATCTAAATATACCGCTTTGTGGAAATTAATTATTTATTATCTGCACGGGCGATCGCGGTTGAGTAGCCTAAGTTATAGTTCTGTGTAAATGCATAGATAAACAGCACTTTGTCAGAAAGCATTTCATGATCTAGACCGACAAAAATATTATTAATTATTTAATAACATACGAGTTGGAAAATGAAATGATGTATATGCTGTTTTGTTTGTTACTTTCCTGACAATGTTATAGCTAATGTTATTCAGTGAATTAATATTACCCAGTGAATTATTCCTCATTCTTTAAACCTATTAAACGGCACATAAACCTTCTAAAACTGTTTAAAATGAATTACATTTCTGCAAAGGTGATATGACTCCCCTGTCAATTATTTTCTCCATATGAAAACATTAGACTTTTAAAATTTATTTTGCCTATTGTTAACATTGTTGCTGCTGATGCTTATAAATTATATGTATAATTTAGATATAAATTATATAATGCAATAATAAAGTTACACTACTAAAATAGCTATGCAAAAAAAAAAAAAACAGGTAATTTAGATTTTTTCCCCCCAATATGTTAGAATAATTTTTGTGCTTTATTTTTTACCTCATCAAAGCTTTTATTTTTAAACAAAGACACTTGTAACAGTGCACTTTATTTTATGGACTTTTATTTTTTTTGTATGCAAGGAGGGAGTGATTGTTATAAATAAAATGGTTTGTCCAGTTCATTTGTGTTGTAATAATTGTGTCAAAAACAGAAGTATAACAATAAATAAATATCGGTTCTGCATATCGGTTATCGGGCACATAAACATGCAAATAATCGGTATCGGTATCGGTTATAAAAATCAATATCGGTCGATCACTAATAAAGACATCATCAAAGTAGTCCATGTGACATCAGTGGGTTAGTTACAATGTTTTGAAGCATCGAAAATACATTTTGGTCCAAAAATAACAAAAACTACGACTTTATTCAGCATTGTATTGCTGTATATCCGGTTCTGTTGTCAAGCCGCGTTCAGTGACGCTGGTGACGTAAGACGATGCTGACGTGTAATCCGGTGCGCCCGAGCTTCGTTTACCGTCTGAGGGAGACGCACGCTGTAAACAAAACAATCTTCACAAAGATGTCTAAGGACTCGTGAACGCGGCTTGACAACAGAACCGGAAGAGAATACAATGCTGAATAAAGTCGTAGTTTTTGTTGTTTTTGGACCAAAATGTATTTTCGATGCTTCAAAACATTCTAACTAACCCACTGATGTCACATGGACTACTTTGATGATGTCTTTATTTCCTTTCTGGACAAGGACAGTATACCGTACATACATTTTCAATGGAGGGACAGAAAGCTCTCGGACTAAATCTAAAATATCTTAAACTGTGTTCCGAAGATGAACGGAGGTCTTACGGGCTTGGAAGGACATGAGGGTGAGTCCTTAATGACATAATTTTCATTTTTGGGTGAACTAACCCTTTAATGACCATATGTAAATGTGGGTTTAATGGCCATACCAGTTGATAACCACTGATTTAGAGTTAGACTGTTTGCAAGTTCTCTTGTTAGACAAACAGTGTCATTTTACAGAGTTTAAGCACATTCAAACAGATGCAAAAAAGACCAACTTTTGTTTTATAACAAAGGTGTTTGTTAACATGGCAGCAACCCATTTTTGTAAACTGGGTCCTTGAAATAGTATATTTTTGCTCTTACAATCCATGCTTATTAAAAATGCATGTTAAAACAGCACATTACAGGGATGACACCACTACATATGCTGACCTATTAAGATATCTGTGATATATGACCTCTGGACCTTTTTACTAGTATATTGAAAACTGAAAACCTGACAAATAGGTTAGTAGTGTCAGCCTCAGATGGACTGTCTGGTTCATACTCAGACTGAGATATGATTTCTCTAATTTCCCACCTTAAAAGTATGACCCACGTGAACTGTGTAAATATGAGACAAAAGTGGCTGGTTGGAGGGGGTTGGTTGTTGTGTGATGACTGGTATCATGAAATAGCCTCGAACAATTACTACCGGTAAGTAAACTGCAAAATGTAACGTTTTCTAATAGCCTATGTGTATTTTATGCACGGAGTGCTTCTGACAGCGTTGCACAAGCTCGCGGTGCCCTCTGCGGGACACCCTTAGCCAGGGTTCAAAGCGGCAAATGCGAGTAAAAATCAGCATTGAAACTGTTACTGGCCAGTTGCCTGGTAACTTTATGAATTTTGACAATGTTGTGAGAGTGTCAATGTGATATGGCTTAGATATCATTGTCATATCGCAATGTGATATGGCTAGATATCATTTTCATATTGCAACGATAGGGATGCAATTATAAATATATGTAGACTTCAGATGCAAAAACCTGTCATCTGACAGTTTTCTTTTAAATTAGCATTTTTATCAGGCTCATATGTTTAGGTTCAGTAATTTCACTTTAATGGCAATGAAAAGGTTATTGGAAAATGCTTTATTTTCAAAATGTCACTGATAAAACAAAAGTAATATTACAAACATAAAAATGCTCATTTAAAAGAAAAATATCTTGTCTTCATATACTCTGGCACGCTGCATGATTTAGAGTAAAGTTTCATTTCCAGTTTTGATTCACAGTGAATGCTACTCTGCAAGCGCTGTATGAGTCGCTTATCATTTGCTGATCACATGCCTGATACTGCACACTACCAAACATTTTTCAAAAACCAGCAGTTCAAAAGTGATTGACTTCCCCACAGTTTCCTTCTATCAAGTTGCACAGTCCATCAGAGAATAAAATTGTTTACAATGTAGGCGCACTACACATTTTTGGACCAACGCTGCTGTACTGTTATTTAATAAAAAAAAGTTTTCCATGGATTTAGTTTTATTGTAACTGTAACAGATAAATCCATATTTGAACAGCATTAAGTGTTTAGGCCCGTTCACATGCCAAGAACGCTAACTAAAGACAACGATAACTATATTAGCTTCCACACCAAGGCACGATAACATTCTGTTCATTATAAGTGTGCACTGCAGTTTTATCATCTGCTGATTTAAATTCTCGTGCTCTTTAAAGCAGGACAGATTCTGATTGGCTGTCAATGATTTTATCATTCATCAGCTGAAAAAAATCATTGTGAAAGTGGCTCCAACGATATTGTTTTTCTGTGCCGTTATCGTAATAGTTGTGGTGTGGAATGATATTCTTTTACAGAACGATTTTTAAAACTTCTTTATCGTTATTATTGTTCTTGCTGTGTCAACTCTAAATCAACATGCAGCAAATGCTAAATTTGCATATTAATCATTATGTTCACACAACTTGTAATAATTACTTTGAGCGCATTGTTTCTGCTTTAAATTAATAGATTGTTAGCTAACTGCATGATTTCGGAAATGCATTACTTGGACACCTGATAACAGATCACTCTAAATTGTAATGTAGACACATGCATTTTCTGTAAAGCTGTTTTGAAATTATGTATTGTGAAAAGTGCTATACAAATAAATGTGAATGTGAATTGGCGTGAGTAGACCTTTAACAAACTCCTCCTTTTTAAGCGGGCAGTTCTTGGCCTGAATAAGCTACAGTGTGGAAAAGACTGTTACCATTTGTCTGCTATTATCTAGATAGACCTTTGTAATAATTTGATTAATGATGGTTGACACTGCAAACCCAGATCTAACATGTGCCAATATTTTCCAGGGGAAAGAAAGCTTTGAGCAAGAAGAAACTAAAAAGGCGGCAAAAAGTCAAATCAAAAGTGAAAACAAGAACAAAGGTAAGATTGATAATCTGTCTTTGAGTACTGTAAGATTCATTGCTACACATTTACTGCCTCATTCAGACACTAAAGTTATCTGGTTTAAAAGACATTTTTTGGTAGCATAATTTCCATATTCACATTTGAATTTTTGATGACGAATAATGATTTGTCATCTCAAAAACTGTAAACTTCTTTCTCATCAATATATCATCTTTAACATCAGATAACATAAACATACATGAAAGATTATGTTCCCAAATTTGGCCATTTTGGTGCAATTCTTAATTCCATATTAAGATATTTTTTATTTATAATAGTAGTTTTGACACCGATCACAATACAGCACATATTTTACATATTTTCATGCTTTTAGTCATCACAATTGATAAGATACCAGTAAACACTCACACATGGTGGAGAATGCGGGAGTGGCGAGGTCACGATTGGCTGTTGCATGGCGACCCATGTGTTGCACGTTTCCATGGCAACATCTTCCTCCATCTCCTGCAATGAGCACCTATGGTGTGTCTGGCAGCCGGGTTTGTCTCGCTATGTCTACAGCGTAAACCAGCGCTCAGAAAATAGGCAGAGACCCAAAATGTCCCGTATTGCATATTGTGTATTGTCTTCCCATTCCCCATAGCATGTGTGGGGGTTAATGCCTGATTGTGTTTGGATATCCTTTCCCAGGCACTCTGTTTTCCCTAGTGGATGTGAGTGCTTCACAGGCAGCGGTTAGAGAGAATAATGTGATTGTAGATAGTGGAGAAGGGAATATGCTGTAATAATCGTCCACCCTAAAACCCTGCTGGCTAAGGAGTAAAATCTCATTTATATTTCTCCTTCTCTGCCACAGCCACCTTAAAAGGAGCTCCGTGGCTTTGTTTGCTTATAAACAGATGGGTGGAGTTCCTCCAGCAGGGAAGACTCGGCTTCAAGACATACTGCCGAAGTGTCTGTCAGTGTTCAAGCACTTCAGTTTGCTTTGTTTGATGGATCAGGATATGAATTCATGAATTTACTGCCCTTCTGCTTCTGACTCCATTCCTTATCTGTGATATTACACAATCCCAGACAGATTTGTGCTACTGATGACTAAGACTGGGCGATCCAGCCAAAAAAAATGAAATCTCAATACAGGGCTCCAGAAAATTGGGGGTAAATGATTTTTTAGGTGCCACCAGGGTTGTAACGGTATTAAGATTTTCACAGTATGATAACGGTCTCAGAAGATTTAACTTTTTCACTGTATATGGTGTTAAATAATGAATTATTATTATTTCATCAGCTAAGGGTGGGGTAGGCAATTTTTGACGTGGTTAGCAATAGCACGTTAGCTTTGAAAGCATGAGATCCCACCCTCACTTCAGAGCGTCTCCAAAGCCACAGCTTCTTCTCGCGCACAACTGAATCTGCAAAGCGCCACAAGATGAGAGACGGCGTTAAAGGAGAACTCCGGCGCAAAATGAACCTTTGGTCTAATAAAACATTGGTACCTAGTCAACCGTTCTCTGAGATTTGTTTTCATGATAATCGAATGTAAAGAGTTTTATTTTTAAAAACTGTTTAGCGTATAACGCTAGTAATGGGGGCATACAATAAGTAAAAAGAAATCGCTAGTTTATACCACTAACAAGACTCAAAATAGCCCCACACTAACACAGTAACATAATGAGGGTCCCTACCTTCAAACCGAAGCATTGAGAACTTTGTAAGTGTACAGACCGTTTAATAAGAAGATATTTTATGAAGACAGTCCACTTCGTGTATACAGACAGGAGCCATCTTTGGAAAACAGTCTCAACTAGTCAAACCACGAACGACGTGCTAAGTGAGCTAAACTGTATCAAGTTCAGTGAACTTCTGAATTGTATGAATGGCGTTCGTGGTTTGATTAGTCGAGACTGTTTTCCAAAGATGGCTCCTGTCTGTATACACGTATTTCAAATGTCTTCATAAAATATCTTCTTATTAAACGGTCTGTACACTTACAAAGTTCTCAATGCTTCGTTTTGCATGTAGGGACCCTCATTATGTTACTGTGTTAGTGTGGGGCTATTTTGAGTCTTGTTAGTGGTATAAACTAGCGATTTCTTTTTACTTAATAGATGCCCCCATTACTAGCGTTATACGCTAAACAGTTTTTAGAGATAAAACTCTTTACATTCGATTATCATGAAAACAAATCTCAGAGAACGGTTGACTAGGTACCAATGTTTTATTAGACCAAAGGTTCATTTTGCGCCGGAGTTCTCCTTTAAACTACCTCATGTCTCAAAGCACTTAACATTACAATAATAATGAACATAAACAACTTAAAGAGCGCTGACCTGTACCACCTGACTGCTGCAGATTAATTTCGCCGTTGATAGTGTTGCCATTGAAACACATAAGTTCCAGTCACAAACCACTCTGAGGAACGCACATTAACGCGACAGGGTGAAACGTGGTAAAAACTTATGCTTTAGTTTGAAGCGCTTATAAATATAAAGCATTCTCATGTTTTAGGACAACTTGGATAATGTACCTTTCCCGGAGCAGTTCACTTCACTCTGATTTTCCATGTGTGTTTTGTCCATAGAAATGGGTTATTCACTACTATAAAGTGACGTGACTGTCTGGTTTACGAGCACAGCGTGCAGATGCGTCTAATCAATAATTGTCGATTATTTTCATTATCGATAATTAATCGATTTTAACAATTAGCTAGTTGTTGCAACCCTTCTTTCATTGGGGATAAAAGAGAAGGCTGTCTATGAAGTAAATGTATCTATATTTAGTGGTATATTAAAGCTGCAGTCCGTATCTTTTCCTCTTTGTCGCCATCTCTCTGTTCAAAATCTGTAACTGTAGTGATTCGCGGAATTATCATCTTTACGTGGGTTGTAAATCGGCATGAAACAGCGCGGATGAACACAGTGCTTTGAGGCGAGTGCTGCTGTCAGTCACCGCGCTGTGTGGATACTGTCATACAGAATCACGGATTCACTTTTTGAAAGTTTGACCAACATAAGAATTTTCATAAGAAAATGTCTTCTGAACAAGTAAGTAAAATCCATTTTTGTTCTGACCAACTAAGGGGGAAAAAGCATTCGACATGATAAGCTTCGTTAGATTTAATCAACGCGATTTACAGCAACTGTGCAAATTATAGCCTACTTTGTTCTCAAATTGTTCATGTTAACAACATCAGCATTGCGTGACTAATGTTAAATTTAATGTGTTTTATGGTTAGCAGCTACCTGCGTAGTTCAGAATTCATATTCTCCATAATAGCAAAACGAGAAAGGCACAACAAAGGAAACTCCATAACTGTGAATTAAGAAAACGTACTGTTACACGATTGAACTATTGAAATGTCTTACTTGTTCAGCAGAAAAAAGCCGTCTCTTCTTCCGTTTTGAACCCCTTCAAAACACGGAGTTCACGCACTTTTCAAAAGCCCCGCCGATGTTTAAATCCTTGTGTTCGCATGAGACGGTTTCTTTCTCTTTCTCTAGCCACCTTAAAGGAGAACTCCGGCGCAAAATGAACCTTTGGTCTAATTACACATTGTTACCTAGTCAACCGTTATCTGAGATTTGTTTTCATGATTATCGAATGTAAATAGTTTTATCTCTACAAACAGTTTAGCCTATAAAGCTAGTATAACGCTAGTATATTGGGCATAGTGTAATGACAAATAAAAATCGCTTGTTAATACCACTAACAAGGCTCAAAATAGCCCCACACTAGCACGGTAGCATAATGAGGGTCCCTACCTTCAAACCGAAGCATTGAGAACTTTGTCAGTGTCCAGACAGTTTAATAAGAAGATATTTTAAACATACAGTCAACTTCGCGTATACAGGCAGAATCCATCTTTGAAATACAGTCTCTACCAGTCGATCTACGAACGCCGATCCAAGCCTGCTGTTCGCGCTCACCTTATCACAACTTATAGCTCGTTCACATCTCACCAGCGCACTTGGATCGGCGTTCGTAGATCGACTGGTAAAGGCTGTATTTCAAAGATGGATTCTGCCTGTATACGCGAAGTTGACTGTATGTTTAAAATATCTTCTTATTAAACTGTCTGTACACTTACAAAGTTCTCAATGCTTCGGTTTGAAGGTAGGGACCCTCATTATGTTACTGTGTTAGTGTGGGGCTATTTTGAGTCTTGTTAGTGGTATAAACTAGCGATTTCTTTTTACTTAATAGATGCCCCCATTACTAGCGTTATACGCTAAACAGTTTTTAGAGATAAAACTCTTTACATTCGATTATCATGAAAACAAATCTCAGATAACGGTTGACTAGGTAACAATGTGTAATTAGACCAAAGGTTCATTTTTTGCGCCGGAGTTCTCCTTTAAATCCGAAGTACGAAGTCTTTTGGGTTTTATAACTGCTGAATCTCCAGTTGACACTGATGATTGTTGTTTGGATCTTTCTGCATGCCATAAGTTTAATTATGTAAAGTGCTGCGAGAAAAGCCTATACATCTAAACATCTTGTCACGCGCAGTATAGCCGGCTAGCCGAAACTCCTTCTTTATGTGTACGGGTGTGACGTCATGACGCAAAGACATGCTCGAATTTCCCGCGGAAACACACCAGTACCACTGGAATTAAAATCATTATTACAAGCTAACCGTTTTGAATCTAGCTATGGCAAGCAGATAGTTTTGACCACTGGCAGAATAAGTTTTTTTAAATATAATTATTTTGGATTATTTTTAACTTAAAGTTGCGGACTGGAGCTTTAAACAAAATATAGTCACAGCTATATAGGTGTTACTATATTTTGTTTAATATACCACTAATTAGTGGATACCACTAATTGATGCAGTGGATTGAGCGTGCAGCGGCATTTTTCATTTCATTTCTCTTTATTTGAAAAGGGACAGTGTACATTAATCAACATTAAAACAATGTAAATGTACCCGAGTTAGCTCAAAAGTGCTAATTTTCATCGGTAGTCCGTCCCCAGCCGGGTGTAAAAAAGGCAACCTTAAAGACATAGCGAGCTTGTCGAGCGCATCCCTTTTTCACAGACAGTGGAAAGTTTGTAGTTAAGTCGGATATCAATGGCAAAGAAAGAAAGTAAAACGAGGCATGTATAATTAACGTTAACTGACAAGAGAGAGAAAGCACTTCTGTTGCTAAATTGTATATGTCTAAATCGTATACTGTATGTAAGTAAAACATGAACTGTTACCTGATTTATGTATAACGAGTGGTTCCCTATTACAGGACGTTTGCATGTCAAGAAGTTTCATGAACGCAAACATCCGAAGCGCAAGCCCCGAAAACCCGCGTCTCAGACAGAGCGCAAATACTGAATTGAATTTTCTTTTACGTCGTCTTGCGCTTGTATGGACAAATTCACACAAAATGATGTAAAAACAACGATTCTGAATCGAATCACAAATGTCAAAAATCGATTTCCTAAATGTTGATTGATAACGTAATGTTGACGCAACGCAAAAGGCGCTGGACATTCTGTGGCGTGCAGCTGTGCGCACAACAGAGACGCATGATGGTTGAGCGAGAAATCCGACCGGCACCCTCTGCGTTTAAATCTAGCGTAACTTTGGCTTTATGATGTTGAAGGGAAAAAGGACCTGGATAAGAGCTAGACTTTATGCAAGTAGGGCTCCAGACTGGAGAGATTCCGACCACTAATGAAGACAGTAAACATATTGGACCTGTGCATGGTCTTAAAGGGACAGCAGTCTAATAAACCTGCAAATAAATCATGTGACTGTAGTCGTATTTGTTCTGTATTGTATTTATTTGTAATTTGATTATTACTGCTTAATGTTTTAAATTCACATTAATTAGGCCAGTAGTTTTTGTTGTAGTATCAAAATTGGAATAGAGAATTGTGATATTTCACTGGTATCTAAACATTTGGACCACTGACCCAATCCTCAGCACTGAGCCCTGCTGAAGCAGCTCTAAATATGCGCTGAGATATTAAATGAAAGATAAAATATGAAAGAGCAATAGAATGAGCAGTGAAAGTAACAGAAACTCATACAATACATTTTAGCAGGCTTAATTAAGCATGACAATAACTGAATGAAATATATATTTGCTGAACAAATTAAGCCAACTAATATGATTCATATTCTATTGGTTTCTCTACCCAATACATTTAAAAATGACACATGCTGTGAAAATACACGTAACTTTTGCCTCAGTCTCCTAACAACACATTGCAATATGGAGAAACTTGCAGCACCTGTAAAATCTAAACTCGATATCTTCAACCAGGGTTGGTCTCTATTCCTTCTCTATAGATGCCTGATTCCTCATTGCATTCCAATACTATACAACTATCACAGAGTATGAAATAGAAACATGTTGGTTTTCTTTAAACGCATTTTGTAACAGTGTAACCATGCATGTAACTTATCCTAATGTCCTTTTTATGTCTATATGTGTATGTACTGTATATTTGTATGTGTCCCCTTTTAATTTCTTTTTTGTTATGTTCACCTAGTATACTTGTAACCTTTTGTTTTGTTAAATCGGAAAGAAAAAAAAAAAAGTATCAATATCAGACTCGTTATGGAAAAAGTGGTATCGGTTCATCCCTATTACGTATTATAACAAATGCCTATATAGGGCGCCAACGACCTGTTATTGTTGTCCCACTTTACAATAGGTCAAATCCTTATTTAATATTGGCCAAATTACATTTAATTCAAATGTTAACTTAATCTTTAATACTTGGCCACTTTTTTACGATAGAAATGCTACATCCACATTTTTTTTTTTGAATAAGAATATATGGACATTAAAACATGAGCGAGGGTTTAAACTTTTATGTTGAAATCGTGATGAACAGTTTGCATATTTAGAAACGCATAGGATGTATTCTCCTGTGTTGGTGTAGGTTTGTAAATAATTTACGTTACAAATCTGATGAAATGGCACACATTGCTTTCCCAGATGAACGTTATAAGCAACCCAAACTCACAGCATATGCAGAGATGGAGTTTGAGCTCCAGCATGTAAATGATAACAGTTCACGTGAAGCAGTATTTACTGTGAATCAGAGCCGCATGTAAATAATTAAAGTGCATATATATTTATTTCATTGAATCGTAGCCTTTGCGAATTCACAATAGCACTATGCTATAGCATGGTTTTTAAATGTAATAGGCCTACATAGTGCAGCCTTAGAAAACGATCTAATAATGCAGTTCATGGATTCTCGTCCTTGGAATCTGCCACTTCTGGTATTTTACTGGTTACTCGACACGAGTAAATTGAAAATTAGGATTTTTTTAAATCGAGTACTCTAATTTAATCGAGGAATCGTTACAGCCCTACATCCCTAACTTATAATGAAACTTAGTTTGTAACATTTATACTTGCAAGGGTGATCTTAAAACTAGCTATTCTCGTTTCGCCACCGTTTTCTTGAAGCCGATATTATTTAGCTCTTGACCTTTCAGTGGTGGGACTTGAGGGTAAATTGTATACTGACTCATGTACCTTTGAACAGACAACTGGCTTTTCTCATTCTTAATACAAAATTCAGGCCCCTCAGTGTTTTATTTAGCTAAGTTCTTGCACCATGGTTTGCCTCTTGTTACAGCTAAAAGTCACCAAATGTTGCTCGCAGACCAGAATAGGTGACACAGTGCAGCAGGATAAAATGTATCCACCAAAACGATGTCTTTGATACAACGGAACGTACATAGAATAGAATGGTACAGACATTTTCTTTCTTGAGGTAGCAGTTAACCACAACTGATGTGGTCATTTGAAACATCCCCTCCTGTTTCATGCTCATATACTAGACTTTATTGTCTGTTCTTTGGCCATTAGGTCTATATTCTGTATTGTCTCGTTGTACAGCTACAAAGGATCATCTCCTTTCCTTACATTGCTCAATTATGGTTTTGTTAAAGGTTGTTCTTCCAAGTGCTTTAGTCCCTTGGTAACTTGCTCAGTATGTGGCTGATTGCATTGTTATTGAATGGACAAATGGCATTGGAGTCTGGGGGAAGAAACAGCAGAAGTCCTCTTTGGTGAGCAGTGAGCACAGTACTTCTGTCGCTAGTTCTCAGGGCTGCTTTCTGAGGCTAGTGTCTTTTATTGCAATTTTCTGTCATAAGCGTAACAGGTCATGTCTTTACACAAATATATATTACTCAAACACACACACACACACACACGCAAACTGTGAGACTAACAGGATCACTGTTAGATCTAGTGAAAAGCGTTCGAGTTCGGTGCAAACGAGTTCGAGTTTGTACAAACCATACAAATCAAGATAAAATAGCGCTGATGTTCTCAACAACACTGACTCAGAAAACAGGAGAAACATTAAGCCACAACGGTCCAGTTTGAAGGCTTTTCAATCCACAAACCACCATGGATTTAAACTTGAACCATGGTATTATGGCAGAAATGTGGGATATTCATATAGAGTATTATTATATTATTAATGTAGACATTAAATGTAGCCTGTTTACTGAGTAATGTAATATATTTACTGGATTTACTGGTTACTAAGCTATATCAGTTTTTGTGATTTGTATTATACTACATGTCTTTAGGCTACGGTGTTTCCTTACAAATACCATAGAAACAGTTACCATGGCAGTGAGGTTTTACCTGTTACTAGGTTAAATAATGTAAGTAAAAGTCCTCAAAACAGTAAACAGTCAGCTATACAATAAGAACAAATAAACGAAATTACAAACAACAGAAAAAATACAACAGAACAAAAATACAAATTAAATAAACTTTTTTTTTTTAAATCAGGAAGATGTACTAACAGTGATATTCAGCTAAGTAATAGCCTACAAAAGAAATGAAATAAAGTGATCAAATTTAAAATAACACTGCTGTATACATTAAATATAGACTAATCCTTATAAAAACTACAGTTTATTAATTCAAGAGCAGTGAATGATTTTATCTTTGTCTTTTGTAGTTTGATTAGCAATAACGACTGCAGCAGATTTATTATGCTGTTGTCACTTTTGGCGCTTTTCCACTGCATGGTACGGCTCGGCTTGGCTCGGCTCGGTTTGCCTTTCCACTGCAGTTTAGTACCACTTTAAAGTGGGTGGGATTATAGACAGATTGTTATAGTTGCGCCGCCTCTACTGCTGTGACATCATCATAAACGCGACACAAACAAACGCACAACACAGGAGCAATGGAGCATATCGATAGAATGGTGTTCTTGATTCTCGGCATTTGGATGTTTTTCACGGCAAGTTTGTTTGTTCTGGTTTAGTGTCTCGTGTAGCAAATCCAATAATGCTGGTAGTGACAAGTCTCTCTGATCAATCAGTGATCTGCAGTGTTTACACGTCACATTTTAGTATCGGTACGGCTCGCTTGGCCATGCAGTGGAAAAGCACCAAAAAGTGAGCTGTACCGAGCCATACCATGCAGTGGAAAAGCACCATTTAAGATCTAACTCACGCATCCAATATACTGTTTCACACACGCTCTTCCTCAGTGTTTACATTCACTTAAGACATAACCGACTGTGTTTACGAGGATACTTACCAAAAATGCATTTCGACATATTTGTGTCTAGGCTATTTTCAGACCGTTTAGGCACATATCTGAAGCCCACAGTGTACTTTGCTTATTCGCGTTCTATCCCCGTCACGGAGCGCGCTCAGGAGGCCTCCTAGGAACAGTATCTCTTTTTGGTTGTCAAGTTTGGGCTTTTAGGGAGGAACAAAAGTGCACCGCTGTGAAGGAAAGGAAGATGCACTCAATGTACGGGAAGGAATGGTAGTGGCGCAATAATAGTTTTGCATCGATTATCTTGTTTTTATAATAGTTGGAAGCCAAAATCGAAATTGAAAAATGAATTACGATTAATCACACAGCCCTTGGAACTGTATTGGGGTACTAGGCATGGCTCATAGATGTGTGGCTTCCTACTGACTTCAGATGTCTGATGTCATTGGCCAAACACAGGGGGGTAGATTTCTTTGTGGTGTCCGCCTAAAAATGAATGACCTTCTCTGGATTACATCACCCTTTGTTATCGGCAGATGGACAAAAATGAAGATAAATTTATGAGTTAAGCCTATCAGGGGATGTATTGATGAATGGGACAAAAACGTTAGCTGTATTATAGGGATGGATAGTATGATGGAATATGCTGTACAGTTTTGCTGTATTGTTTATACTACGGTTGATGTATCCATGCGATTACCAGTGATCAGAACTGCTTTGCGTTATTTACAAGTGATAGCAATGAAGAAACATCTCAACATGTGTGTTATTCACTATTTGAAGAGAAAATTATTACATTGTCTGAAACAAATTGACAAATTGACACACGGTTGGGCTCACAGTTCTTAAATCTGACACGCATCTATAATATGGTTTATTGAAAATAACAATGTGTAAGACAGACAGACATAATGCATGTTTCTGATGATGGGTTTCACATTCTGGGTTCCCATTCCCAATACGTTACAACAGCGATGATAAAATTACGAATGAATATGGCCAGTCATATACGCTGTTCATCCCCCGGATGTTAATATAGTAATAATTAATAGTGCACGAGTGCAGGTGAGACCGTTGTTGCTGTCTGTTTAAACTAAACGTATTTAAGCCTTGCCAATTTAAACATTTAAGAGCAAGAAGACGCGAATGAGAACTCACGTGCGCTGTGAGAAGATTGTGTGTGTGCACTCCTCTGAAGCTCGCAAACTCGTCATATTAAATATTATATATATATAGATATATGTGTGTATAAAATATTTAGAATTTATTGTATAGTAATATTGTATAGGCCGCCTATATATTTAATATACAATATTGTAAAATTACTTGTAAAGTCTTTGGTAATGCAGGCTACCCCTAATACATAAAATAATTTGATTGTAATAAGACAGTAAACAGTATTACCTAGGCCAGATGATAATGAAGGTGTGGTGTTTTTATGTTTTATTTTGTGTATATATATAGATCTACAAACAGTAGCATTTCTCGTTGCCTTATAAAAATCAATGAAGTACTGTGTTCCCCAAGGCCTGTAGTACTACATGCATCATAACCTACTGTCTCACAATATTTCTTCATTTCTCCCTTCCTCCCTCCTTATGTATCGCTCCTAATTCTGTATGTATTTTTATCGTCTGGCAGACAGAAACTCTGGATGGGGCCTTTCCAGTGCCTGACATCAAACTCCACAGCAACCCCTCTGCGTTCAACGTCTACTGTAATGTACGGCACAGCGTGCTGGACTGGCAGCAGAAGGAAGCCGTTTTGGCCCTGGCCTCCCGGAGCTCTGTGCAGAGCGGCGACTCAGACAGTGAGGAAGAGGAGGAGTATCGCGAACCCGCCGTCAAACTGCCGAAGGTCAGTGAGTGACATCAATGCATACACGAAGCCCAATCATGTGGTTTAGTTCTATCGTTCATGATTAAGCATATTTTTTTGTTGCACCGTTTATGCCTTTTTTTTTTATTTTTATGATAACTGCAGTGATATATCATAATAATAAACTGCTGTGTTCTAAATATTTGAGATTCTTTGGTGGTCGTGATCAAAACTTTAGCATCGAATTAAATTAGTCTAGGCTTTTTTCCGTTTTACACTAGAAATGATTTTCTTAATTTTGCAATGTTATCTTACACTGGGTGTGACGTTGTCGCATCGACATCTTGCCACGCTGCAACAGCTCGAGGCTTTAAGTAGAAGTAGCGCAGTGACATGGAGTACGTTAGAAATAGCATCGATTTACTGTTGTTGTCTGCATCCAGTGTAGACAGAATCACTGAATATTATAGACTCTATTTGCTTTTGTTGCGTCGCGCCACTTGCATCCAGATACACAGTGTTAGCAGGCAGCATAATTTTGCTGCTTTACTTTGACCCGCCCTCAAACAATGTAGTCGGTTCGTGTTGTACATGTCTAGAAGATGCCGCATATTTCTGTGCTGCAAAAGAAAAATGACTAACAAAGAGAATATGTAAATTTAGCTTGGCCAGTTAGAGTTTGAGTAATTTCTACTTGCTCATGAAGTTTACTATGTCATTTGTTTCTTTAAAAACAACAGACTTTTTTTTTTTTTGTTCTCTTCATGTTTCTTGCTCCCCGTTTCACCGATGAAACCGATGGGTGGCTGATTAATTCCAATCTCCACTTCAAAGATCTCATGCTTAGGCTACAACCTAGAAGGAAATGTGCTTAGGGATGGGAATAGCAAGAAATTTAATTAAATTTTTAAGGAACATTTCTGTTTTTTTAATGATTCCACTGACAAAAATTTTAGTGTTTGCTCATAAATCCTTAAATGGTCTAGCCCCGACCTACCTCTCTGACCTTATACAAAAACATGTTCCATTGAGGTCGCTTAGGTCGGCAGATTGCATGCTCTTGGCTGTCCCTAGAGTAAGGCTTAAAAATAGGGGAGATCAAGCCTTTTCAGTTGCGGCCCCTAAATTATGGAATAATTTACCATTGTCTGTGAGGCTGGCCCCAACACTCTCCGCTTTTAAATCTAGTCTTAAAACATATTTATTTTCCTTGGCTTTTACTTCAGTCTGAGAGCTGTGTGTTTTGTCTTCTCGTTGTCATTTTATTTGTGCTGTTTATTGTATGATTTTGGATGTATAGCACTTTGGTCAACTTCTGTTGTTTTAAATGTGCTCTAGAAATAAACTTGACCTTGACAATTCTTAGCACTTTTTTACTAAAAACAAGGTCCTTACTATATAATAAACAAAATGCTGCACTACAATTTTTTTATTTTAAATCATCATACCACAAAAATCTGTGAACGTCTGTCTTTAACTACGGATTATCAAATGAACAACTAGTCAGTAATTACACTGATTAAAGTCTCACAAACCCTGCAGTCAGATTTGGCAAAAAATGAGTTGTTGGCAAAAACTCAGCAAGCTAGTTTCAAGATCTAGAAATTAATATTCAGATTGGACCCAAGACTATGTTAAACATTCTATTGTGTGACATCCTGATGCCTTTTATTTTAAGATGTGTAAATTGTCAAGGTGTTGTGATTCACTAACACATTTCTGTATTAAAGGACAGGTATTTTATTCATAGAGTTTAGATGGAGGGCTTATTTAATATCCAAACCTTGAGAGACGCTACACAGTATAATTTTTTTATTTATTTCTCTCAGATGTTCTAGGACAAAGCACAAATTCCTTTTTTTAGATGATGACCTTGAAAGATGAACCAGTGCAGGCCTTTTGCTATGATAGCCCAACATAGTGTCTTATAACAAGAAGGAAGCACTTTTAGAAACAAACAAAGAAACTTCCCAAAGATTCCTTCATTAAAATATACTGGTAGATGTTCACAGCTGCAATACGGTCACTGAAGATATGCTAAACCGCAAGATCGAAATCTTAACCACATTTTTAGATAAAAGAGGCATGGTCACATTTACTTACATTCTCATGTGATCCTAATGTTCTACATGCTGGTTCTCCCATAAACCCATTAGGTGAAACGGCAACACTGTATTAAAAGTCAGTTTAACAACAAACACATGGACAACCAGTTGTTTATTCTTTTTCAGTCAAAGTAAACCATATATGCTCTTCACGGCACAACATTGTTGCTTTAGTAATAGATTTTTCCAGTCATTGAATTCAAATATGGCCTTTTCTGTTGCGTGATGATGGTTTTATACTGAATAATCCACATGATAATTTTTTTCACTTTTTCAGTATTACTTGACCTAATGTTCCTACAGAGTGAGCATGATGGACTTATAGAAGTAAAAACACTAGTGGTCAGGGCTTGACATTAACACCTATCAGATGCGGGTGTATTTCAGCAGTGGCGTTTAAGACACACCAAGCAAGCCGACTTCAAAGAACCAGCGGCGACGGAAACCGATAGTGTTGTCGCCTCGCGTCGGCTGCGTCTGGACCAAAAAGCTGAACACAGCACAGACTACAGCCGACTGCAAACTAGCATGTGCGTTCTGTGCCTGCGTGTAAGGAATTAACTGTTTATGTCAGCAGGTATCAATAGTCTATATTCGCCATTCAAAAGGACAAACCGTAACAACGATATACGCAGATATACGAAACCTAATCAAAGCAGTACTTGCTTAGCATTTTGAATATCAGACAGTTATGTTCAGAACTTTATTCATTTTATGCGGCTCATGTTGTTATGAAAATATTCGCGTTTTGGAATGTTTGGGTAACATAACATTAGGGGTGTCCCCGACTGAGGATTTTCATAGTCGAATCAGATTCGTCAAGTCCTGCCTATAGTCGACTAATAGTCGAATCATGTGTGTGGCGTCGGGGAGGGGGCGGGGCTTTAACATTTTAAAGCCGCGATGTACAGAACATCACACAAAGATATAGAAGAAAATGTATAAAAACATTTTGGATCAATAAAACTAAGAAATAACATAAATAACTGCAGAAAGGCCACACTGCAGATAGGATTTGCATTTCACATGCAAATCAAATTAAATCGGCTGAATTGCCTGTAGCCTACGAGCATGCTCTAAAATAGTTAAATTAGATCACCCTGAGTGATCAATTAATAAAATAAAAATAAAGAAATTATTAAAATAACGAAAGTATGGCCAGGATTGTCAACTTTGTCTTTTTAACTGCAGAAACAACAATAAACGCTAAACTGGAGCGGCAGTCTTTTTAGCTAAACGTGTTCACAGTATCCAAAAATCAAATTAGAACCGGCTGAAATGTTTTCAAAATCACTTGTACCCATACCTGGTCGAAAAAAACAAAATCCAGTCTTTCAGCTGTGTGTCCGTTTGAGTCTTTTCAAATTGTGTGCGCGGATAAAATACATTCTAAAACGCTTAACGTGAAAAACGCTTAACGGCTTTGTCCTAAAACTGTTATATTAAAAGATCAAATTCTGTACACACCTTATTAATAAAGGATACTATATAGCCTACAGAAAAGCAGATGAGCCCAGAATATGAACGCAACGCGTTTTATTATAGGCTACGTTAAGCATTTTCCTCCCATAGAAAACCGTTAAAGAAAAAGCTTTACGTGACTTTCTATAGGAGAAACGCGTTGCGTTCATATTCTGGGTTCATCTGCTTATCTGCACATAGAATGGTTTCTTAAGGTGTGTAGCCTACTGTGTACATTAAGCACGTAAAAGTGCAATTTAAGCGTTTTAAAAGCTTTTTTCACGTTAAGCGTTTTAGAACGTCCCAAGGAAAACCAACCTGTTAACGTTGTTCGGCAGAAGTGCGATCATGGTTTTCCTGATGCTAAATCCAGCCTTGGAGAATATCCTTTCTGATGGTGTGCACCTTTAGATTTTCTTATCCCAGACATTTTTAAAGATTTAAATCCCTGCCGACAAGACGCTCCTCTGTCGGTCACGGATCGAAAGTGAAACTTAAATCTGTCACGGGGTGTTTGGATTTATTCACGCTGCACGCACGTTAAAAAAATATTTATTAAAAGCTTCTTTCTTTGCACATTTTTATTGACAGCATTATCATAATAGGCTGTATATTAACGTATTGACAGAAAACCAGTAGTTCTATGTGAAATCAGACATTGAGCACACCCATATAGCCAAAATGACATAATCCTCGTTTAATAACACATCTGCGAAGATTCGACCGTGAGATTGGTAGTCGAATCAGGCTCCTCCTATCGAAGCATCGAATCTTCGACTATTCGGGGTCACCCCTACATAACATTAGATCAGCCTTCTGTCTGCACTGTCTTTTGACCTACTTGCTCTCTTTCATCACTTTCGCTTGTATTCTCATGCACTGACTCATTCGCTAAACTGAACATCCAATCAGAGTTCCCACTCTCACCGACGGCCCGACGCCAATTCAACATGCTGAATCGGGCAAACTGCCGCCGACATGTGGAACACACCGCAAAAACTAGCCCGACAGACGCTCGCCGATGGCTGACCGTCGGCTTGGTGTGTCCTGGCCTTTAAGTGGACCTAAACAGTTAAAGAAATAAAACGTGTAACAGTATAATGGATCCGTGCGTCAGGTCTTAAAGTGACAGCAGCCTAATATACCTGGTGCCAAATTATGAGCTAATACCTATTTGGCAGTTTTCCTCCGTGGTATCGATGTCAAAATTGTGGCCAGTAACTTTGGAAAACCACTAGTTACAGTGGCTGGTGAGCAAAAAAGTTCATGTCAAGCCTTGCTAGTGGTTGATCGTGATTGATTTTTTTTTTTTAAGGCTGATGCTGATATGTTAGAGAGCAGGGTGGTCTATATGAAGCTGATTTATATGATATAACACTATTTAATTTAAAGATATTAAAAACACATAATCACATCATATTTAATATATTAGAAATAAATAATTTTAAAATTAATATGGAAAAATTATACTTTAGATTGCAACTTCTTTATGTAATCCTAATATAGTATTTTTCACATATAAAGAAATTGCTAAAAATATGAATGAAAAATAAGTTATACTGTAACTAGCAGTACACTCAGTAATCTGGTAAATCTGTGTGCACTGGGAATAATATTTGAAATCGATGAATGTTATATCTCAGCTATGTTCTTCTGCTCCTCAGATCATTGGTATTGGGCTATGTGGAGTGTTCGAGCTCATCAAGGAGACTCGTTTCTCGCACCCGTCACTGTGCTTACGGAGCCTTCAGGCCCTTCTAGATATGCTCCAGGGACAACAGCCGGAGAGCTTTCAGACTGAACCTCCAGATGTGCTGGGTAAGATACTTTCTCCTCGTCATATAAAATGGTAAGTGAATTTGTATAAGTGAATCTGTATATTTCAATCATGAAACCACTGTTGGTTGGACCTGCAGAGTCTCTCTTCCATCTTCTGCTGGAGACAACGGTGCGGAGCACAGGGATGAACGATCCCACCGGTCAGACCCTCACTGCGTTATCCTGTGCCTGCCTCTTCAGCCTTGTGGTGGCCTGGGGAGACACTGGCAAAACCCTCCAGGCTGTGTCTGCCATCCTCACCAACAATGGCAGTCATGCATGCCAGACCATCCAGGTGAGGGAAAGTTTTGAGATTGCATTGAGCATTAAATCAGTGTATTAGAATGATTTCTGAAAGATCACGTGACACTGAAGACGAGTTGAATGCTGCTAAAAATGTGGTGAGGTCTGTACATTTGTGTTATTTTTTTTTCTGGCTGTCTGTAGCACTTATTGCTCTGCATCCTTTCTTAAAGGTTTAGTTCCCCCAAAAATGTACAGGAATGAAAATTCAGGTTTGGAACAACTTGAGGGTGGGTAAATGATGACAGAATCTGACATTTTTGGGTGAACTATCCCTTTAAGGAACCACACTTAAAGGAGTAGTTCACTTTAAAAAAAACTTTTGCTGATAATTTACTCACCCCCACGTCATCCAAGATGTCCATGTCTTTCTTTCTTCAGTCGAAAAGAAATTAAGGTTTTTGATGAAAACATTCCAGGATTTTTCTCCATATAATGCACTTTACTGGGCACCAAACGGTTCAAGGTCCAAAAGACACTCTCCTGTTCGAACTCGTTCATCAAAATGAACGAATCTTTTTCCGAGTCAATTCGTTCATTTCGTTCGTTAAATGAATCAAATGACTCGAAAAAAGATTCGTTCATTTTGATGAACGAGTTCGAACAGGAGAGTCACACAGAACAGAGCAAGGCGGGGATTTGAGCTTATAAAACTTAAACTTTGTTATTTATTTTTTAAATGAGCGATCGTTTCGTTTGATAAGACCCTTATTCATCGTCTGGAATCGTTTAAAGCCCTTTGAACAGTTTGCAGTTTGCACTGAAACTGTCTTTTGGACCTTGGACAGTTTGGTGCCCAGCAAAGTGCATTATATGGAGAAAAATCCTGGAATGTTTTCATCAAAAACCTTAATTTCTTTTCGACTGAAGAAAGAAAGACATGGACATCTTGGATGACATGGGGGTGAGTAAATTATCAGCAAAAGTTTTTTTTAAAGTGAACTACTCCTTTAAGAAGAGTACTTTACGTTTATTTTTAACAATGTTACTGATTTATTTCAGTCCGTTTTTTTAATCCGTTTAGTGGATTTCTTGCTTGGTAAGTGAGGTTGAGATTTTAGACTGCATAAAAAGCTGCTGTTCATCTGAAGTCAGGATGACAGCACATTACCGCTCATCTCTCAGTATGCGCTAGCCGTAACTGCAACTGCATTTGGAGGTCAACAATCGGATTGCCTGAAAATGTCAAATCCCTCCGATTTCCCGTCTTTATTATATTACTCTGCCAGCGCAGAGTCCCTCAGCCAATTACTCCTCCTCAGTCTTCTGCCGTCTGCATGATATGCCATTTTTTTTGCCATTTAAATGTCTTAATGCTCTGACAATATCACAAACTGATTTAGACATCAGAGAAACTCAAGAGTTCATTTGTTGTTGCCAAGGTAACTACAACCTAATTGGAGCATGAGTAACTTGCATAGCTTGTGTAAAGTGTGATATCTGATCCGTCTCTGTCAGTTCACAGTGCACAAGTCCAACTTGAAGTGATTCAGAATGAAAGTGAAAAACAAGCAAAGGCTGTTGTGTATATTCTGATCAAGTGCTTTGTAGAGCTGGATTATATTTTTCATATGTGTTGCTAAGAAATGGCTTAAACATATTTTATTTTTTTATTTATTACTTTTAAAAAACAATTATTTACACACATTTATATATTAAACACCATCCTTTCAACCAAACAGCCGTTGTTGCCCAGTAGATTCACTTTTAATGACTTTTTTTCATTAAATATACTTTAGGAACAAACAATACTTAATCATTTTCATTTATATGCACCAATATAACATTACATAGTAGCAAACAAACATACTTATTATTTTTTTCTACGTGAAAAAAGAAACGGGGATTTCCATGAATGGATAGTTGAATCTGGGATTGGAATCGATATACTGACATGGATAGTTTGAAAAGAATTATGGAAATAATGCATGTATTGCATTGTAAGGTAGCTGGCCCTGTCCTAATGTAAGACTTGAGTCTTTGGTAAAGAACAGAGAAGTGTAGTGCAATAAAACTAAATGTCATTATTGAATTGACTGTAGAGCATCTAAAGCAATAACATTGATGTTTTAGTATATCAATAAACCTCTCTGTCCTGTGTAGCATCATTCATCAAAGTACCTCCTTACTACCTCCGGCTGAACTCTGTGGTGGGGTGAGGACAGACACAGTGGTTTTGTTAAAGAAAGATCAACATAAATATTAAACAGGGAAAATAATGTGTCCTGGGGATATGATGTGAGATGGATGAAGGGGGGCCTACTGTCCTTGTGAATGGACTGGTAAAGGTCAAATGGTGCAGAGAGGTTTGGTAGGGGACGGTGTAACTCCACATAATCACATGAACAACCAGTCAGTAACTACACTCTTTTAAGTCTCACAAGCCTATAACAATAACAGTGGCAGTTCTCTTTCATTTCGAAAAACAAAACTTCAGTGAGTGAGTCATGTCAGTCTGATTCAGCCAGTGAGTGAGTCATTAGACTGATTCAAACAAAGGACACATTATTTTGATCGATTCCAGGATTTTTCTTTTCACTTGGGCTAGTGGTTCAGATTTTGTCCTTGCCCTGCCGACATTTTCATTGACTCCTCCACAAAAAAAGTAATTGTTGTGATGTTTTTTGTTGTTTTTCTGACCCATGTATTCTTGCATTCTAATTAGACACCAACATTTCTAGATATGCTACCAGTGAAATGTCACAATTCTTGATTTCAATTTTGATACCACAGCAAAAACTAACTAGCCTATCTAATATATATTTCAAACATGATTAAAGACATGTAAACGGGTAGTTCTAACATAAGTATTTAAGAAATCTACACTGTATTAATTAAATATAGAATCATCCTTATTAAAGCTATACAAAAATGTGTCACTCAAAAGCAGTGAGTGATTCACTCTTTCCTCTCTTCTTTTCCCTGTCAACTGTCATTAATTTCTTCCATGAAAAAGAACAAATTGAACTGCTGGTTACCAGTGTTTGGGGGTAGCGCGAGTTACGTAGTCAGATTACCTTTCTCAAGTAACTGGTAAAGTTATTGATTACTTTTAAACTGACAAAATATCTGAGTTACTTTTTCAAATAAGTAACACAAGTTACTTTGTTTGTCCATTTATTGACCGACACCTCTCCTGCGTAGACGTGTTGTGTGCGCTGTCAAAACATGATGGTTATTGTAGTTCTAGACTAAATGTGAGCAGGCATTTACTCATCTCACTTGCTCAAAAACAAATTCAGTATCCCTCAAAATGAATCAAAACAGTGTAAAGCAAACTCAGAATATCAGGCAAACTGCAAAGATTTAATGTTAAATTACACAAATATACTTATGTATTTTATCTTGTTTTATTAACCAATGTATTGGCTGCTGACCTTTGATTATCTAATTCAACCATAAGCAAAATGACTTGATACAGCAGTAGTCCTATTCATTTGCATTCTAGAATGTCAGTACAGCTGAAAGGTTTGTTTAAGCTGCACCCTCTACTGTTCCGGCATGAATTTGCATTTAGCCTTAGGCCATTTCACTTTTGGCGTGAAAGGGCCTTTACATTTACCAAAAATATAAACAAACAAGCAAGCCCATCCCAAGTGAGAAAAAGAAACGAAACACATGCGTACCATACTTTCCATAAAAAGCAACGAAGTAACGCAAGTAGTATTTTTTTGTAGGATGTAGTGTTGTTTCCCCAACACTGCTGGTCACGCTGTGTTTGTTTTTGCATGTACTAGTGAGGAAATCATAAAATAAAGATTATGTTGTTTATTTATTGTCTTTGTATGATTGAGTGCTGCCTAGTTTCTCCATGATCAATTCAAACCCAAGCTCAAAAGTGGTGTGGGAAACCCTGTCAGAGTATTTTAGTACAGTATTCTGTCCAAATTAAAGGGTTAGTTCACCCAAAAATGAAAATTCTGTCAGTAATTACTCACCCTCATGTTGTTCCAACCCCGTAAGACCTTCGTTCATCTTCGGAACACGAATTAAGATATTTTTGATGAAATCTGAGAGCTGGATCACTCCTCCATACTAGTCCATAGGCTTCTTCAGGGATTGAACTTGCCGGCCTCGAAAAGTTATTAAAGACATCGTTAAAATAGTCCAAGTGACTACAGTGGCTCAATCTTAAGTTTATCAAGCGACGAGAATACTTTTTGTGCGCAAAAAAAACAAAAATAACGACTTTATTTCAACTATTCATTTCCTTCTCTGTGGGCCTCGAGTCAGTTCACTAGTGTAATAGCGTAAGCTTCTGTTGTTGTACGTCACACGCATCATGCACATGACCAGCGTCGGCCAATAGTGAGCCTACGTGTGACGTAGCTCTACGGAATCACACTACGTTAACTGACTAGAGGCCCAAAGAGAAGGAAATGAATAGTTGAAATAAAGTCGTTTTTTTTTTGCGCACAAAAAGTATTCTCGTCCCTTGATGAACTTAAGATTGAGCCACTGTAGTCACTTGGACTATTTTAACGATGTCTTTAATAACTTTTCGAGGCCGGCAAGTTCAATCCCTGAAGAAGCCTATGGACTAGTATGGAGGAGTGATCCAGCTCTCAGATTTTATCAAAAATATCTTAATTCGTGTTCCGAAGATGAACGAAGGTCTTACGGGGTTGGAACAACATGAGGGTGAGTAAATACTGACAGAATTTTCATTTTTGGGTGAACTATCCCTTTAAGTGAAGAATGCTCAACTGTATGTTCAAGATCTGACCCGATTGTATTTGTGCACCAAAAAGGTCCCAACAATCCTGAACGCACTACAAAGGAGTGTGCAGGCGGTGCTGGTGGGAAAGATCCAGATCCAGGAATGGTTCGGAAACGGCATTAAGCGGGCCGCGCTGATGAACAAATGGGTTCTGAAGGAGGTGAACATCGATGAAGACGAACGCTGTCTACTTCAAACAGACGGTTCCTTCCTCTACCTGCTCTGCAAGGACGGTCTCTACAAAGTAGGCTCAGGGTACAGCGGCACCGTGCGGGTGAGGACATCTTATGTTTACCTGATCACCCATTGGAAATAAAAGAAGTTATTTTGCCAAGCAAATTTTCAGACTAAATTACCGTTAAGTAGTTCTGTAATCCATTTAGTAATTAATAGTGATGCACCAAAATTCTGGCAACTGAAAATATATATTTTTTCACTTCTTTCTGAAAAGAATTCAGTTTTTTATTTGAGTGTTAATTATTAAGTAAATTCAGTTAATTAATTGAATATTAAATTAACTTTATTTTCGGTTTAATTTTTCTGTCAAGTGAAAACTTGGGTGAATTTTTGGTATTTGGGTGAACAATTCATTTTGGTGCATCACTAGTAATTAGATAGTAATAAGTTATTATGTTTTGTTAGTTTCATTTACTTTCTATTGATATAGATTAGAGAAATTTGACCATTTTTTTTCTCCAGAATCGGACAGTTCTGAGATTTGTGAAGTCGTGGATCTGGTTTTGTGCTGAGGCAGCAAGTTGTTTATCATTGTGTTTGTGCGGGTGCTAATAAGAGGCTATCGATTGCAGGGCCATGTGTACAACTCCACATCTCGTATCAGGAACCGTGAAGAGAAAAGGTCATGGCTGGGATTCGCCCAGGTATTGACCTTGTTTTATGAGCGTTTCTTCTGATTGTCTGTCTGCTTGTATAACGCCAACGTAATCAGTGTGTAGTACTTGATACAGGTTTGAAAGCTTGATCGTATCTCCTAAATAAAGCATTACGTGCTTATGACGTATTCAACCCTGAACCTCTGTGAACAACTAAAATGTCATTCATTGAACTGCCTTACAAAAGCTTGTTTCTTGTGGTGGTTTGCTTTACAGGGTTGTTTGCTCTATCGAGACATGAACAGTCACAGCATGGCAGCCATTAAGATCAACCCAGAGACTCTGGAGCAGGAGGGCACCATCACAATGCCGGGTACAAACACCCCTCTTATGTGCTATTGATCGCTAAGAGCAGGGCAAATAAATGGCTTGACAAGCACACTTTTCTTCCCTGTGTTGACAGGTTTCCTATATTAAAACAGGACAAATCCAAGGGCTTTAATTTTTTTCCCCCTTGAATAGCCAATAGCTTTCTATATAACTGTATGCCTCTGTATAGCTCTAGATATATTATGTGGTTATTCAAAGTAATTTATTTAAAGAAAATGATCTTCTAAAGATTGTTTGTGACTAGCCTAAAACTGAATGTTCCTGTAATTTGGACTGTAATTTGAAACTGTAAAACTTTCAAATTTTCTCTTTAAAATTCGCTCTCTCTTTCTCAGGTCTACAAGCAGATGGACAGAACATCATATTCACTGATGGAGAATTTATCAACCAGATTGCAGCCTGCAAAGATGTAAGTTTTTATTTATTGGCTATGTTGCTGTCCCAAAACCTAGTGAGCTGTCTTCGTAGGTAGCATTTTAGGCATCACAGTTGTGCAGGCTGTTCCTAAAGATAGGCAGCAATATGCCAAATTATAAGGCAGCGTTGTATGTATGCTTCAGGGTGAAGGCAGTCCCACAATGCATTCTGCCAAGTGAAAAAATAAATCAAAGATGAAGGCAAGAGATATTTATTGATTTTTTATATATATTAGGGGTGGAACGGTTCATGTATTCGTACCGAACCGAAACGGTACGGGCGTCACGGTTCGGTGCACGAATTTACACGGAGAATACACGGTATAAAAATAAATAAAACTCGCGTGAAAATTAATTAATGTAATGCGGAACTACCGTTAGATACGCGGGTTCTTTAGGGACACATAATCTGTACCATCGGTTTAGCTCTGAACGCGCGTTCACTTCAAACGTTGGCTTTATACGCGCGTCCTATTCGCTTTGGACTAGCGTCGAACTAGACGCGAATTTAACGCTCTATTCGTGTTTGGTGTGACCGCATAATGAACAGGCTGCGATGTCAAGATTGCAATGCTGGAGTGTGTGTGTTTGTGTTTGTGTGTGAGAGAGAGAGGCGCGGCCGCGATCGAACAGTGGAAACATAAAAAACATACTCCGTCATTTTGTTCACTGTGCTTTTGTCACACTGTAAACTCTTGTCAAACTGTAACCTAAAACTGTCACCCAACCAAAATCTCTCTCTCTCTCTCACACACACACACACACACACACACACACACACACACACACACACACACACACACACACACACACACACACACACACACACACACACACACACACACACACACACACACACACACACACACACACACACACACACACACACACACACACACACACACAGCTTTGTTTTTGTGATATATGAGGACATTCCATAGGCGTAATGACTTTTATACTGGACAAACTGTATATTCTATCCCCCTACACTGCCCCTATCCCTAAACCTACCCATCACAGGAGACATGCTGCATTTTTACATTTAAAAAAAAACATTGTTTTTTATGTTTTTTAAGCTATTTGAAATATGAGGACTCATGCAATGTCCTCATATATCACGTGTAAGTTGTAATACCAGTGTAATATGCATGTCATTATACACATTTGTGTCCTCATATATCACAAAAACAAACACACACACACACACACACACACACACACACACACTGTTTTAAAAGCAAAACATATTTATCCAACTCCATTTCAAAACAGTCTGTGGGCCCCATCTTTTAGACATTCATAATATCGCATTGGTTTTCATTTCTCGTCCTCGGAGCACTAATCTTACACATTCTACATTGATTAAAAAAGAAAATCGAATGCGTTTTTAATGGTAGTATTATTTTATACAGAAATCAATTATTTATAATTCAGATGAGAATAATGTTACATTGTTAATTAATAATGTTAATTAAAATTAAGGAAAACAAATATATTTATCTGAAATATAGCAAATTAATTTTAAATTAATTCAGGTACAATTACCAAACATATCGCAAGGTCTTTTTGTCTTTTTATTAATTTAATTAATAAACGAATTATATAAAACTATTGTCAGTGCACTACGAATAAACTGGTTCTATGCCTTTATTAATAAAACTTATTTAAAAAATACAATGCCTTCTGCATTTTTGTTTTGCTTTTCCCTCCATACCGAAATCGTACCGAACCGTGATGTCTGAACCGAGGTATGAACCGAACCGTGACTTCTGTGTACCGTTCCACCCCTAATATATATAAATATATATATTAGGGATGAGTCGCGATCTTCGAATAGCCGAACTGCGTTCGAAATTCGATCATAAAATTGCTTATTCGAATTTCGTTATATTTTCGCGCAATTCCAATGTGACATAATTGACGGCGCGCCCTACTGTCCTAGATCGCACAGCAGGGTATTTTCCTGTCAGGGACACAAGGTGCCACTAACATGAATGAAACCCCCTCCTGCGCGATCTAGGATACCAGTGTTTTATACATAGTGTAAACAAACAACAGAAGAAGAGCATTGTCGTGACCGTTAACTCTGCGCCCAACAGAGGTGGGTATAGACTAACTTACTGTCTATGGTAGTAACCGTCTATGGTAGTAACAAAGTAGGCTACATTTACTTCACTACGTTGGGCGACGTTCCTCTCGTTACTTTATTTTAATGCAATACATGTTGTTAAATGCGTAGTTTATTCCAAGCGCGCTGTGTCTTTTTTATGGGCATGAGCGATGCTCCATTCACAAATGAATCACTCTTTTGAGTCGATTCTGTTCAAAGACTTCATCAAACAAGTTGGCAGATCTGTCTAAATCGGTTCGCGAATCAGTTTGAATGATCTGTTCAGTTCCTCGCGCACTGAATCGTCTGAAGCGCTTTCAATTCACACTCGACACGGAGTCGTAGCAGGAAGATTTAAGAACATCAAGAGCGTTGGATGAAGTGGCCGTGGACCTACAGTTTAGTCTAGTGAAAGCAAATCTGCAAATGCATCATATTTTTGCCAGCGATGAAGATCTAGTTGAACATCTTCGTGTGATGTCTGTGAATGAATGATTCCACAGGACGATACATTCTAGTTCATTTCATTCAGGTAATACATTTTACAACCAAACAGATTATTACTCGACGATAGCACTACAAGTATGATGACATTATCCGTTTTTTGGACATATACATTCATTTATAGGCTACATTAAATAAGCTACCATTGTCCACGGTTTATGAAATGAACACCCGCCATCCCGCGGTAACGTTAATGTGTGTGTGTATTGCGCAGTGGCATCACACGAATAGTTTTGATTGAAACTAATTTGTTTAAAAAGTAGGCTTTTGCAGTAACAAGGCAGGTTTGCATAAAATCATTATGAGATTATTTTTTTTATCTAACGAGCATCTGGTTTGGCGATGCAAAAACGGACTGTCGTGCTTATTGTTTTTTTCTTCTATGTTAACTACCGGTATGTTAAAAAAAACGATGAAAACATGTTAATTGTTCGAATAATAAACAGTTTGTTTGATGACAAATCGCTAAAGATGAAATTGGCCTCCCTTTCTGTCATTGTGAGTGTGCGTTTTTTTTTTTTTATTTATTTTTTTTTGAACGATAATCGACTTTTGCTCCTCGATTTTCGAATGTCATTTTTGGCAGAAATCCACATCCATAATATATATATATATATATATATATATATATATATATATATATATATATATATATATATGAGGAGCTCTTTTCCAAAACGCGATAAACGCCATTTAAAAAAAAATTAGTTTGTCATGTCATTTTGCTTTGTTCTGAACCTATTCACTGCTCCATCAATGTTTCATGCCAAATCACTATATTTCCTTGTTTAAAATGTACTGCAAGATGCAGTTCTTTTCCAAACCGTGATAAGCGCCAAACCTATTTTTAGCCTAAAAGCGATAAATCCTCTCTCGACAAATCAGAATTCAGTGAGCGTTCTACGCAATCCAACATCGGCGCGCTGAACAGAGGTTTGTTTATGTTCATTCATTCCTCAAAATGAGTGCTTTAAACGGTGATAACACTTTTGATGGCCTTGATGAGCCAGTGAGACATACACCTGGGGTAGATGCTGCTGCCAAAGGTTTCTGTTTATAATTTCTGCCAAAAATGGCATTCGACAATCAAGGAGCAAAAGTCGAATATCGTTCGAAAATCGACATTTTTATTTTATTTTTATTAATCAACTGTTTTCTGTGTGTCAGTGTCTGCAAAGATGAAATTGACTATCAGCATCTCTGTAGTGAACGCGCCTAGAGAGAAATGCATGTAATGGATTACATAATCAGAGAGTATGCTATTTATTTTCGTTTTTAATTGTTTCGTTTAAAGACATTTCAAGCTTTCTATATAGATGTATTTCTCATGTCTGTGAGGCATACGCTGAATTTCGGTTAATTTATGATGAGATGCGCACCAGTTCACGTGCAATGCAAGTGACCACGCCGGCGCCTCCATGTCATGATTATATTGTCTATTTGCTTCTTATTTATTAAATCCAGGCAATTGGTTGATGAAAAAATTATTAAAATTAAGATACAATTTATACAAAACGAAATTCACTTTAAAGAAAGGCTTTCTACAAAACAAAACTTAATTAAGTGGCCAAAATCATCCATTTTTGGATTTTTCTTTTGTGGATTTATAGCGTTTAAAAAACAACAAAAAAACTTTGAATTTATCATCAACAATATTGTTGTTTGATTCAATAATCATTGTTCAACATGTTCAGACTGAGGGGAAAAAACATTTTAACAGAATATTTGTTAAATATTTGTTAAATAATTGAATATTCACAAAATGTGTGGGTCTAGGTAAAAAAATTTTTTTTTCCTAAAAACTATTGAAATGGATTTATCGCGTTTTGCAAAAGAGCTCCTCATATATATATATATATATATACTTGTATTTGTATCAGGGTTTATTTTGTAATAATTATACTGATCAGTAAATGTATGGATTAAAAAGGTAAAAAATAATAAAGCATAGTATAATACACTACTGTTTAAAAGTTTTGGGTCAGTAAGATATGCTTTTGAAAAATTGATTTGATTCAGCAAGGAGGACATTTAAGTAAAGACGTTTTTAATGTTACAAAAGATTTCTACCTATAAATACATGCTGTTCCTTTGAACTTTTTATTCATCAAAGGAATTGTTCATTCATGGTTTCCACAAAACTATTAATCAGCAAAACTATTTTCAACATTGATAATAATGAGAAATGTTTCATTAAATCATATCAGAATGATTTCTGAAGGATCATGCGACACTTAAGGATGCTGAAAATTCAGCTTTGCCGTTACAGGAAAAAACATTCTTTTTTAAATATTTTACAATAGAACACAGTTACTTTGTATTGTAATAATATTGCACAATATGCTATATTTACTCTTTAATTATTTTTGATCAAATAAATGCTGCCTTGATGAGCATAAGAGACTTAAAAAAAATCCTACCAATCCCAAACTTTTGAAAAGTAGTGTGTATTTAAGACTATTTACATGTCCTTTTATTTTATTTTCCTGTACTTCTTAGAGTATCCTGCCATTAGTTTAGCAACATGCTGATGTTAAACTCTGGAATCAATCGTATTTACTAGAAACCCGTTATTTGTAGGAGGTTTTATTGGTTGATTTGTCAATGGTTTGCCAAACTGCTAGGTGACAAACTGATATAGCCAACCAATACATGTGTTCAAATAGTTTGTAATAGATGGATAATAATGCAAGAACCCCAATAAATGTTTGATCCGAAATGAACAGCCTGTTTTCTCCACGCTGCGGTCGGTCTTCATCAGACGACAACCGATTTCCCTGTCCCTCCCTCCCCTGCACGTCATAAAAACATGATCATTGCCTTTTTCTCAAGTGGTGTGATTGTGGCTGTCAGCAGCACCTGATCTCCTTTGTTTCAGCCGAATTCAGCTCTGCTGTGTGTGTGTATTGAGTGTGTTTGCATAATAGCTGTGTAGGCAGGGAGGGGCTGCAGCACTGGACGTGGGCATATCACTGGCTGATCATGAGTGGGCAGCAGTTACGGGGAGGGGTGTGTGATATTCATATCTGCCTTTGAAGATCCCTTTTTGCATACATGAATGAAGAGTGTAGGGGTTAAGGAGGGAAGTCGTGAGGGATAATGTTTTGAACTGCTGTGGCGCTTATCTTGGAGGGAGGAAAAGACGTGCATTTCTTAGCGGTGCGATTATTGCCTGGAGCGTCGGTTTTTGAAAGCTCACTTGTATGGTCATTAACAGCTGCAAATCAAAGACTCCAGTGTGTCGTCTTCTATTTTTTTTATATCACATGCTCACTCATGCAAACTCACAGACTACATGCCCTAGTCTCACCATAGTGTACACACCCTGCATAAGCGTGTGTGTTTCTGGATGAAACTGGCCCAGTATATGTAAGGGTGCTACTTTGCATCTCATGCGCATGCTAACATAGTTCAAATCTAAGACTGAAGCCTCTAATGTTGTCAAAGGCTCTGAGATAATGGCTATTTTATTGAGCTTTGGAACAAGCCCAGTCATCAAGAAAAAAAGTTGAACTGTTCAGTATTAAGACGCAGTCACATTAGACTTCAAGCATGCATAATTTCTTTGGGCATTGAAACGAATCAGATTATCAAATATTTAAATAAAAACAATAATTAAAAAAATACGCCATCTAGTCCACATTACTGCAACACTGAAAACCAGCTACTTTAAAAAGATAGTTCAATTCTGACATTTGCTCACTCATGTTGTTTCAAACCCATAAGTCTTTCTTTCATCTTCGTAACACAAATAAAGATCATTTTAATGAAACTTCATACATTTCTTTACCTCCATTGAAAGTCCTTTACATCAAAATTTTGAGGCTTTAAAACGTTCATAAAGACATTATACAAGTAATCCATATAAATGGAGTCTTCTGAAGAGACACATTCACTTCAGGGCAAATTAGGCCATCCTTAAAAATATTTTGGTTTGCAGTAACAGCAAAAAAAAAAAAAAAAGGGTCGGTAGGTAGGTCTATATTTTTTTTTCAAGATTCAATGTAAAAAAAAAAAAGGACAACTTTGGTCATGGTGATTTACGTCGGTATGAATTTAAACAAATTTGCATATCGTGACATCACTGACTGGGTCTTCAACCCATGCCTTCGGGCGCACCATTGCGAACCTCATTCTGATACAGGTTATAGACCACAAACAATTTGAAATCTTTGTCAAAAAGCATATTTATTGCATTAATTCCATCTGCATTCATTTGGGGGGGAAAAAAAATAGGCAGAATAAAAAAAAAAAAAAAAAACTACTAGATTTCAATGAAAGTGGATTTTCAGAGGGAAACAAATTAATTAAAATGACTAATCTCACCAGCGCCGCGCCGACCAATAAAACAGGGCATTTGGCACCATTATTTACATTTGACCCATAAACCTCTGCTATTATTAACGGAAATCAGTGAGGTCAAATGGCTGTAGAAACTATAGGCCTATTAAGTAGTCCTGACATATGGTCGATTTTCTTTAGTGCAATTTAGTACATTTCGGTATGGGATGTGCTGTTTTATTGGTCAGCGCGGCGCTGGTGAGATTAGTTTGCGCCGCGCTGACCATTGGGTGGCGCAAGCAAACACTTCCTCCCTGCGCTGTCGAGTCTGTCGCGTGAACTCTGTAACCGCGTTTCGTCCCACTTTCGGTGTGTTTGGCTTCCCATACTTATGTGTGTTTGTTTGACCATTAAGAATTTCGAATAATGAGCGCCTAAATGTAGGCTCATACAGACGTATTTCACAAGCAGCCACGCCGCAGCCATCACCAAGTGCGAAACATTAACAGTGAATGAAACGAAGCGAACGCACAGGCCATAGTGTGACATGCGTAAACCAATCAATGGTGTAAACATAATCATCATAGATGACGCCAGGGGTTTTTATTTAAAAGAAAGAACGTAGCCTACGCAATTTATATTCACACTACTTACTATAATATAATTTATATTATTTTATTGCATTTGTATTAGTTATTTGAAGAGTAAAAAAAAATCGGTCGGTCTTAATGCAAGTTTACAACCGGCAAGTCGGTCGGACTAAAAGGGAAAAAATAATAATAATTGGGTCGGTCTTAATTTGACAGGGTCGGTCGGGTTACGGCAAACAAGAATATTTTTAAGGATGGCCTTACCTACTGTTTTTTTTTTTTGGCAAAATATGTAGATATTTTTTGCCGTGAAATTTCACCAAAATGTCACTGCACCTTTAGACTGAAAGATGACTCTTGAGTCTTCCGGCAGCTAATACATGCACAGATCTTTCACAGCCCAGTGCATGAATCTAAATAACTTGCTCGCGGAAGCGACCGCCAGCAGAAAGACATAATTAAATCTGTAATGAAGTTAAAGGTGCCCTAGAATGTTTTATTTTATTTTTTTATAATGTTTCCTGGGTTACCCTTATAATGTTAGTATGTTTTTTAGATAAAAAATAATCATAATTTAGAAATAAATGGCATTTTTCCTAGCCTGTTTTTAGCCTCTGATTTGAACACTCTGTTTGAAGGGGCGTGTCTGCTGTGGGATTCAGTGTAACCGCGGCCACTGCTGTGATTGGCTGACATGCTTGCATATGAAATAGCAACGCATTACATGTGAAACTCTCTCCCGAATACTTTTACTACTGCTATTATACGTTTTTACTATAACAGCTATCGAGATTAACGAATCGTGAGATGTTTTTAAAGTATTTAGATCTATTCCCATCACATAAAATGTTGCCGTGATGAGCATTGAGCAGATGACTGTGTGTTGATCGCGAGAATGAAGATCTTATCATTGCAAAGCAGTTTCTGCACTCTCTCTGCTTTCCCCAATGCAAACACGATGATGTAAATACAGTAAGAGCTTCGTTGTGCAGTAACGTGCGTCATTGATTTCATAACGAGTTTGGCAAGTGTCCAGATAAACTCGCGCCGTGTGGAAAGATTGTTCTTTGATCGCTTTCTGTATATAATTTGTTCACAATTTAAATACGATTATTTTCATCCTACTAAAAGAAACGATGTGAAGCTGATATTTTAGTCACTGGCTTGACTTACTGATGCATAAACAGTATTTAACGATTTTGAGAGAAAGATTACCTGTCTGAACTTGAACAATTACACATCAGAAAGTGTTGCTTGGTAGCTCGATCCCAGGCCAGCTCTGTATTGGCCCAAGTTGAGGAAACAGTCGGTGAAATGTTTGTGTACATCCACACTGAGCAACTGCCATGCTTCGGCTGCGCAGTTCCGCCTGGCATTGAGGGCTGGCATTATGCAAATATTTGGAGGCGTACATATTAATGATCCCGACTATTGCGTCACAGTCGGTATTGTGTGGAGAACCGACCGTTTTTCAGGGGTGTTTTTCATAAACGTGAATTAAATGAGAACGCGAAAACAGTCCAGTTTGAGATTCACTCTATGTCATGTCCATGCACTGAACTCTTGTTATTTGACTATACCAAGGTAAATTAAATTTTGAATTATAGGTCACCTTTAAGTAAAAGAGTGACATTGCAGAGTCCCAAGAAGTGGCGACATGGCAAAAGCATTCGCTACTGAAGACTGCCTTAAAAATTAAGCACTGGACTGGGCGGTTTGGTTTGGGAACTTAATGAGACTGCTTTTAGCAGGGAGAAGGAATAAAACAGAACTGGCCCTGCTGCTACTGATAGTCCCGCCTCAAACTCACGCCATTGGTTGCTTTGTCAAACCAAAGTCACTGTATCAAACTAATTGGAATGATCAACCAAACAGAACCACGTATTAAAATGTCTTAAAGACACTTTACACAGGTTTACAAACCTGCTCCTGGAGGGCCACTGTCCTGCAGAGTTTAGCTTCAACTGGCCTCAATGTTGGAATTTGCATATTTAGACGGGATAAGATTTGCTTTAGCATTGAAAAGATGCCACACATTAACCTGAAGAGCATCCTATTGTAGCTCAGCTTAAGCATTTAATAACTGTAAAATTGTGCTTAAACGTTTATGCTTGCTTGATGTTCCGTCGTGCAGATGTAGGCGCACTAGAAAGAGGCAGTGTTTTTATGATGATTAATGATTTTGTGTGTGTGTTTTGGTTTATTTAGGACGGCTTTGTGGTGCGGATCTACGCCACCAGCTCAGACCCGGCCCTACAGCAGGAACTGCAGCTCAAACTGGCCAGGAAGTGTCTTCATGCCTGTGGCATCTCCCTCTTTGACCTGGAGAAAGACCTTCATATCATCAGTAAGACCAGTGCTTCAGTGCACACACATCTATGCATGCAATCAGTGTTTAGGAGGAAGCAAGTGTTGAAATGAACTGACTTGGTGTTGTCTCGTTTGTGGCGTGTGTGTTTCTGTCCTCAGGCACAGGGTTTGATGAGGAAGCAGCGTTGATTGGAGCTGGCAGAGAGTTTGCTTTGATGAAAACGGCATCTGGGAAGGTAGACATGCCTCTCTATATTCCTCAGTGTCTCTTCATTCATATTTAACTGAATCTGTGTTACAGAAATGTTTGATTCTTCTTTATGTGGTGGTGAAACTATTTCTGTCATGCATAATTACAGCATTGGATTAGAGGTAGAGATAAAGCAGATCAGGATTGGGTAAATGCCAGTAAACATGAAGAACATGTTTTGGTTTTAAGAAATTATAAGAATGTGAACCTTAAGGACCATTAAAGTCGGCATTAAATCAAAATGTATTTTCTTAATGCATGTTACTTATCTTATTGTAAACGTTTCATACGTTTTGTATTGTAAAATTGCATGTCTATTGTTGTATTATTGTACCTTTAATTTATGCTAATTTTAAAAATCATTTTTAATAATTTTTTATTAGGGCTACACGATTTTTTTTTTGTATGCGCTGCTTGTCATTGATCTACGGCTCTGTAAACGCTGCTCCATCTGAAAGCACTGTGAGTTTGAGTCACTTATAACGTGCATTTGAAAAATGCGTCAAACATGAGAAGCATTTATGAACCTCTTGTCCAACAAAAGACAACATTTAATAACATGCTTTTACTCCAAACTCACTTCATAACGACAGTTGAGCATCCTTCTGTGAGATGATGTGGCTTCTTAAACAGAATAAGGCAGTCGTGTGTTTATTAGACATGACTCATGTTTAATCAATCAAAGCGTTTCAGTCTTCTGTTTATTAGTATGATGCCCATAGGGATTTCCTGGAATGATGTGTGTTATCATACTTCTGCGGGGTATATTTGGCGTTTCTGTGTGAGAGCGCCCTCTAGCTTTCAGATGGAGCAGCATTTACTACCGATCAGCCGTGCTGCACTGACAAGCTGCGCATAAAATAATCGCATCCTTTGCCAAATCGCGTGCGGTTTTATTTCGATTAATCGTGCAGCCCTATTTTTTATGAGAATCTAACGAGAATCACCATTGTATATAGTAAAATATATATTAAAAAGTTTAATTACATGAACACATTACAGTAATGAGATTTTTTAGAAAAAGTTTCTTTATGCACAATATAATTTCTTATTTTTCTTTCATTATTTTAACATTTTTATCTTCACATATATCACTCCGCCTTTGCTTGTGTTACTATAAATCCATACTAGAACTAATACAAAAGATTTTGTACGATTAGAGATGACTGGGTCTGTTGACAAGTAATAAAAGGGCACCGATGCATTGTCCTTATTAAATTCAGCTAGTTGCACATTCATCTGACCATTAAACATGTACGTTTATTTTGTAATCCTCATAAATTTACAAGTGTAGGTTGTGTGAGTAAGAATGTGTGTGCCTGTTTGTTTCGCCAGTGTGTGAGAGTTCACACTAGGTCTGGCTGGCAGGGCTGATGGCAGTAATGGTGTCTCTTGTGTGAAAGGGACGGCAGCAGCAGAGAAGGCAGCCTGTAGAGCCGCACACATGCTTAAATAACTGGAAGTAATTTGATTATTCTACGCTTCCAGTTGAACGCCGAGGCTCTTTGACACTCTGTGAGGCTGGAGTGTTTGAGAGGCCAAAGAGAGCACAGCTTGTGTGTATTTACACATGCTCCTGGAGCAGTACAAATAAAGGGGAGCGGACAGGCTCCAAAACTGACACACACTAAGCACTAAATGCAAGTACAAATTGGTTTCGGCGAGTACATAAAACAATTTAATCTTAACTTGATTAGGATTTGGAAAAAAATATTGTTCTGTTAAGTAATGACAGTAAATGGTTTATTATCTCAGTTGAGCTGCCGTTGTCAGGTGTGGCAAAAAGTTCAATTTGGACACTGGGTGTGTCTCATTGATCTGAAATGTTGGAGTGTGTTTTAGGGAGGTGCAGGCCAGGCCTCATGAGATATGGGAGCTGCTGTAGGTTTATCATCCTTTAAAACTTATCTGGAGATTATCCAGTCCAGTGAGCATAGCAGTAAAAACAGGCCTGAATGAGTCATGGCTGGGCAACTTTCCTAATAAATGCTGTGGCCGGTAATAGAAGAGAAGGTTGTGTAGTTCTTCGCACACATACATTAATGGGACTGCAAAATGCTGATATGTGTTTTCTGTCATCATCGATTGTAGTCCAGAAGTACAGTATTTATTTGATATATTTTAATTAGTTTTTCATTTAAAATTGAGAATATATATATATATATATATACACATAATTTTAAATGAAGATTTTATTTTAATTATATGAATTTTAGTATTTTATTCATAGAATTGATATTTAAATACTAATAGTAGATGTATGTGCATCTGACCTACCAAATCTTTTTCATATTTGTCCTCAAATACAAGACATGTAACGTCAGGTTTGTTGAATGATCCCAAGCGCCGTTTGCGAGGCACGTATTCAAATTGCACAAATGATATTTGTGAGCTAAAGGGCAATTTCAGAAACTTCAGATGGCTTGGAATGAGTCATTTTAAGAAGAATTTTATGGTGCTGCTTAGTTTTTTTTTTTTTTTGGAACCACTGGTAACTATTCACGTTTGCAGTGTGAACATCCAAGCTGCAAACTGACATATTTACTTTTTCTGCGGGATTTGTGATCTGAAGAAAAGAAATACAGGAATAAAGGGGTAATTTTGTTGGGGAGTGCAAAATAAAAATAATTAAAAGCAAGAAAATGATTATTTTTTACTCGAAGACTATCTTTTGAGTACGAACCATCTATTAAGGGCTTAATGTTTTTTTTTTTTTTTTTTGGGTGTTCACACATTGGTTTACAGGAACTAACACAAACCTCTTGAAAGTGAAAAGTTAAAAAATAGATCTCCAAATGAGATTAAAAAATATATCTCTTCACTTGAGTTTGGATAGGGCACATTCTCAGTTTTTTTGACAAATTCAGTATAAAATAATTATAATAATCGTAATTTTTATTATGATTATTATTAAATAATATATCGAACAAAATAAGAAGGATATTGCAACTGTTGTACCGTTAAAAAGGATAAAATAATTTTTTTTAAAAAATTGTACAACTGTAAAATTACAACACTATTACAATACTATAATTAGGGATGTAACGATTCACTCATCTCACGATGCGATACGATTCACGATACTGGTTTCACGATACGATTCTCTCACGATTTTTTTAACAAATGAGATTTAAAGGGGTCATATAATGCCATTTTTGTACAAGCTAATATGATTCTTTAGGGTCTAAATTAAAAGTTTGTAATATACTTTAATTAAAAATTCTCATTAGTATTGTAAGAAAACACTTATTTTACCTGGTCAAAAACAGCTCTGTTTTCAGCACGCCGTTTCAGTGCATATGACTTTAAATGATAATGAGCTTTGCTCACCCCGGCTCTCTGTTCTGTGCATACACCATTTGTAACTCAATAACACAATAACCATAACGCGTTGTTCAGTATAAACGTGGGATTATGAATTATATTGAGAACGTCATACATAGAAAACGTGCTGTAATGTACCCTGAGTGTAAACCTTAGACGCATTCATTGTGAAGCGTGCAGCTAGCGATTTGCAAAGATTAATATATTAATATAAAGTTTAATAAAACGTTACACTCACTTCAGTTCTTCTGGAGGTTCAGCTGGAACACGAATATCTGGTACCGATCCTTTTTTCATGAGCAGCTTCTTAGCAAAACCAGCTTTACACTGATCCTCGTTTATAAAGCAGTCTGCTGAGAAATGATTCGCCCAAACATGAGAGCATTGACGTTGCTCGTGGGGAATATTCCCTTCGAAAACAAACTCAGCCACTGCGTCTTAAGCGGTTCGGATTTAGGAACATTAAAATGACTGCTGTGTTCGTTATTACACCCAAGAACAGAACACCACAATCGCTTAGACGCCATTCTGCTCATAGACAGTGCTCCAGCATATCAACAATGTCCGCGCAGACTATGATTGACAGCTCCCTCATGAGCGAGGGCGGGTCTGTGTTGAAACGCTCCTGTCAATCAACAATCGTGGGAGGGGCGTGCGAGCTTGTGACGTCACACGGTCGAACGGCTCGATTTGAGGCAGGGGGAAACATATAAGGAGATTAAAACAAAAACACTGGATAGATTTTTATCATTATATGATGGTTGTGTACAGACACTGCCAACACACATTTCAGTACAATCAACTTGTAAAAGTGCATGTACCATTATATGACCCCTTTAAGACAAAAGTGTCCCTTTTATTATTTCTCAGACAAAATGCTGCACATTTCTTTTTAATTTAAAATATATTTGTCAAATAATAAAACTACATTAAAAAAATTCCCTTCAAGGTTGTTTCAACTCAGTCTTTCTGTCTGTTTGGTCAAGAGGCTGTTACCTTCGCACACTATGTAAAAGACTGTGTAAAATTAGTACCAGATTGACAGGGGTTTTACATTGTAATAAAGGCAAGATTCTAATTTTGTTATAATTTGTATCATTACACTAGTAAGTGTAAAAAAAAAAAAAAACATTTAGAGAAAGAGATAGTAAAATAAATACAACACCTGGTTGCCACGGAAACTCTGATGCACCTTGTGATCTTCGTGGCTCTCGCAATTGTCGTATTATTAATGACTTTTACATGAAAACGGAGGTGACTGGTGCTTCTCACGGTGGTGATTATTATTAGTCTACGGAAAGTCAAAATGCCCCCACACCTCCGATTTGAATGAGTCAACGTCAACATCTACGCTTGCCGTCGCAATGTCTACCGTTTGACGGCGCGTGCACACCAGTCATGGCACACACTGGTGCGGCGCGAGCGGAGCAAACCGAGCGTTTTCAGTTCATTCCTATGGAAGTTGAGCTTGGCTCACACAAGATCAAGTTCCATGAATGAAGTGAAAACACTCGCTAGCTTCACGCCAGTGTGTGCTTGCTGCTATTGTGCCTGTAAAGCCAGGTTCACAACTTCACAGTAGGCTATACAGTAAACGCGCCCTGCTGTTTAAAACGTGTATCGCGATTTGTTTAACATTTCAACCGACTTGAATCGTCACACATTTTTATGGATTTTCAACCGGTTGCGAGTGAATCGTTACATCCCTAACTATAATACTATTCAAATTATATCTTCTGTGGAAGTGTCAGGACCAAAAAATGTTCGTCCAATCATTGCATTCAGTCCATTGTAGACACAGTCAGTGAGCGTTGCAAACAAACAGCAGCCACCTTTTACAGTTCCATCTGAACCAAGACAACAAGCTTATGCTGCATTCACACCATGTCATAATTACTGTAATTAAGAGATGACAACTTGTGACGTTCTTCTCAAAGCTGTTCACGTTCTCAGATTTATGCATTTCTATGGCAACACTATCAATGCCGAATTGAATCTGCAGCAGTGAGGTGGTAAAAGTCAGAGCTCTCTTAAGTTGTTTACGTTCATTATTATTGTAATGTTATGTGCTTTGAGACATGATAATGTTATGTGCTTTGAGACATGAGGTAATTTAACGCCGCTATGCAGACTCTGCTCTGGCTGTGCGCGTTCATGTGTTTTGGAGAAGGCGTGGCTTTGGAGACGCTCTTTGGCGCTAGCTTGCTATTACTAGCCTCTCTGAAATTGGCTACCCTAGCTTTAAATCACAGTCTGCACATTTTCACAATAGCACTAAGCCATATTGTGATATTGATTTTATTTTGAAATATTGTGCTGCTTTAATCCTGCCTAACATTTACATTTACAGGTTTAGAACGACATGAAGGTGAGTAAACAATGACAGATATTGCATAGCTGTGTGAACTATCCCTTTAATAGGCCAATCAGGCACAGTTATTGTCTGGTGCAAAATAGTTGTCCTGTCACTACTTGAATGCCTTAACTAGTGTCTGTATAAGAGTTCTTGAGTGCCATTTCAGTGGTTCATTCTTATTATCTGAAAGAGGTATTGGTTTGTGCCATTGCACACAGGCTTGATAACACACAAGGGAGATGTAAACGTGATTGTTTTCCTCTCCACTAATGCAGATCTACTATACTGGAAAGTATCAGAGCCTCGGCATCAAGCAGGGCGGCCCGTCGGCTGGGAAGTGGGTGGAGCTGCCGGTCACCAAGTCGCCCAAGTTTGTGCAGTTTTCAGTGGGCCATGATGGCTCTCACGCCCTGCTGGTGGCAGAGGATGGGAGCGTCTTCTTCACGGGCTCCGCCAGCAAAGGGGAGGACGGAGAGTCAAGTATGAGCGAAATTATTATCATGTACATACTTGATCTGACATAATGATTAATGGTCAACCTCTTATAATGGTGTCTGTCTTTAGCAAAGAGCAGGAGACAACCAAAGCCCTACAAACCCAAGAAGATGATCAAACTCGAGACCAAGACGGCCATCTACACGGCCTGCAACAATGGCAGTAGCAGCATTGTCACTAAAGATGGAGAGCTCTACATGTTTGGCAAGGATGCCATTTACAGCGACAGTACCTGTACGTACCCGTTAAAGATGGCAGGAAAGAAATGATGGCCTATCATATTGCTGTCTGTAAAACCATATATCTGTCCTTTGTGGGAGAGATTATTTAGAGCCAGTACATGATCCACATCCACAAAAGGGGGATATATTTAGAAAACTCCATATTTGGATGTTCAGATTATGTACATAAACGGTTTCTTTTTTTTTATGATTGGATTTCTGCCAGCTTATTTTTGCTGATATAGCAAATATTCTAGCAGTTGATGCCCTACATACGGGATACTTAGTTTTGCAATTTATATAGTCATATATATATATTTTTTAATCCTGAAGCAGAGTTTCAGGATATGCAAATACTGTCATCCATGATTGCTGCATAGTGATGTGCCTCTTGCTGCATATTAAAACACCAAACTATGTGTAGCCCATTTAAATGGCTCTATGAAATCAGTTTTATTTTTTCCCTGAATTAATTTTTCTGGGTTCACAAAACTTGTACAATTTGACAATTTATTGAAAGTTTAACAAAAATATTTTTTTTAGGGCCCATACAATCTGTTTATTTTTTTCTCAAAATCTGTTTTATTCTTCCCACATTTCGTGTTTTCCGTTTTAATTTTTATGGATTCCATTTTTAATGTTTTAATTAAACTTGAATAATAAAAAAGCACATCCAATCAGTTGAACTCAGAAAACTTGTTTTCTTGTTTCCTCCCCCCCTCCTCAAATTTAATAATTAAAATTTTTTACAACAGTAGGGCCCTATAAAATGTTTTATTTTTTCAGAAATTCTGTGTCGTCTGCTGTGCAGTGTAACCGCAATAAAGGCAATAGTCCAAAATCTTCAAAGTTTCTAGCGGTTAATCGTTTCTCCTGGTATATCGCCCACCCCTAATTTGAGTATCATTCGCTTCACAGCTGCTTTATGTTAAAATGTTATGAGAGATTTATTAGCATGCATGATACATTTTTTTCCATGATTCATTTTTGACTTGCAGGTCAGGTGTCAGATCTGAAGGGACAGTTTGTAACTCAGGTAGCTATGGGAAAAGCGCACACTTGTGTCCTGACCAAGAGCGGGGAGGTGTGGACATTTGGAGTGAACAACAAGGGCCAGTGTGGTCGAGACACTGGAGCCATGAGCCAGGCAGGGAAAGGTGAGAACCGCTTAATCAAAACCAAACATGGAAATGTACAATTATATACTAGCAAAGGCCCTGAATTCTTGACCGTCCTGGGAAAATTCCACCAAATGGAATGATAGCTATAATGCAACATTTTCTATATCTTTTGTGGAGTTTCTTCTGATGTGTTGTGCTGAGTAGCTTCACCCACTGTAAAATCTCATTAGTTCAAAATCTCAATCCACATAGTTTAACTACACATCTAATATTTATTAGAAGAAAAATACTTGATTCTCCAAATTAGTGATCAACCGATATATCGTCACTGCCGTTATATCAAGGTTATATCAAAATCTTTTTTTTTTTTTACGTTTATTGGTATAAAATTGTTATATGCATGACTTATTAAAGAAAACACACAAAGTTATTATATTGTTGTGACAGTGTTTTATCCCTTAACTCATCTTTGATCACCACAATTACATATTTAAACTTTTTTTCCTTAAAAAACAAAATGTCTTCATGCCTTTAAATAGCTTCAATGTAACTCTACCCCCTTTGCCTCATTTAGTATACACGGTTCTATGAATATGTAAACTAGCCCCGCCTCCACTCACTCACACCAGCTCAGAGATCCACTCGTTGACGATCACACATTGACGTGATTGGTTACAAGGTAGTTTGCGACGTCAAACACCAGCGATTTCAAACCGCATTTTTGAGACTGTCTTTGGTTCACTGCAGTTGACCATAACTAACAGAGCCAACTGAGATTCAGATTCAAAATGTCAGGTTGTGTAGTCAGCTATGTTTGAAAGCATGTTTTTAATGTGTTCCTGTCGTAGCGTTTGGTGTAGAGAACATGGCCACCGCCATGGACGAGGACTTAGAAGACGAGCTGGACGAGAAGGAGGAGAAATCTATGATGTGTCAGCCAGGCATGCACAAGTGGAAGCTGGACCAGTGTATGGTGTGCACCGTGTGCGGAGACTGCACTGGGTACGGCGCCAGCTGTGTGAGCAGTGGCCGACCTGACAGAGTGCCAGGAGGGTGAGAGAAACCAAACAACACACACAAATCACCATAATCCAGCTATTATTTCAGAACAAGAAATTGCCATGAATATAGTATTTTTTTTTTCCATTGTACTAAACCGGCCACAAGGGACATGACTTAAAAGATAGTTAATTATAAAAAAAAATTTTTGCTTATCAAATAAAAAATTCAACTAATAAAGAATACATTCTCAAATTACAAAAAGTAAGAATAAATTAAGTTATGGTTAAAAGTGTAGCTACTTTTAACTATAAAATAATAAATGAATAAATCAGTTATAATTTGTACTTTTAAAATAACTTTTTAAAAATGTCTTTATTTTTGCAGTATTGAAATGGCACAACAATATTTCATTTTTAGAAAAAAAAGTCAACTTTTAGCGTTTCAATTTCTTACAATGTATTTTCTTACATTTTTCACTGCATATGTTTAGAACACTTAGGTATGGTCTTTTTTATCTACTTTTGTTGAAAAAATAAATGTAGAAAAGTTGAATAATTTATTTTAAATTACCGGTAACTCAAGTAAAAGTACCACGATTAATTTCTCCTGAAAAAAATCTACTTTTTTATTATTTAATTATAAAAGTAGAAAAAAAAAGAAAAATGTACTGTAAACGGGAGTAGTTGTTATTTGTTACTTTTTAATTGTGATATTTACTCTCATCAATATCTATAGCACTACTGCAGTCCTTATCCATTTATGTATATCTCTCCTCTGCAGGATTTGTGGCTGCGGCTCTGGTGAGTCTGGCTGTTCGTCATGTGGCTGCTGTAAGGCTTGTGCCAGAGAGCTGGATGGTCAGGAGGCCAGGCAGAGAGGAATCTTTGATGCTGTGAAAGAAATGATACCGCTGGACCTGCTCTTAGGTACTGAGGTGTCATCCAATCACATTCGTTACAGCTCCATAGCCATCAAATCATATCTCTTTCCTGTCTGTGAGCCATTTTCATGTCAAATGTTGAACCATACTGTCTGCATGCATGAAGTATTCCGATTAGGGAAGGGCAGAATGAAAATATAACAATTACAAATTAAACAAACAACATTTTTAAAATATAATTTAAAGTCACCATGAAACGCAAGTTGTGATAGTCTTTTCTTGCCTTTTGTGATGTAAATTCGAGTGAAATGGCTTCTTAAACAAGGAAAAAACTTGTCCATCGGGAATTGATTGGATCGTTGGATGGTTGTGGTTTTCTATTGCTGTGATGTCATGTGAGTGACAGGTTGTCCCGCCCTCGTATTAGTAAACACGTCATCATGGAAGTAGGCTTGCCGCGATAGACGGTGTTGACGGTGTTACCGGTTTTAAGCCCCATCACCGGTGACATCACTTTCCCACCGTGACACCGCGATGTCTTGACTTTTTTAAAGTATTCGTTTTTGCTAAAATATTTATTTGAATTAATTAAAAATAATAATTATCAATTATTTAGTTCAGAAGAGAGCATACATTATAATTAAAAACTGAACTGCGCAGTGCGTGCCAAGAGCCAGTCACGTCACAGATCAGCAAGCATCAGGATTCCATTTAGCACGTGTGGAGATGAGAACGAGTCAAATTAAAGAAAAGCAAGATAATGGCGGAAAGTGTAATTTATTTAGGCCTGTTTTATTTTCTTATTCGTTAATAAACGTTTTATGGTTCTTATTTGTTTGGGCCCACAGTTTGACGATTTTCAGCCTATGCATGGGGTTAATTTTATTCGTTCGTTATGCTAATAAAAGTTCTGTCTATAAATAAAAGTTTTATTATCAGCGAGCCGAGTTGTTGTTTTTTGTTCATTCAAGCAATTGACGCTGAATTGCCAATTGACGCTTATTTCGAAAGTGAAAGTATAACGCGCACGCATTTAAAAGCTATTTAACCCCCCCGCCCCGCCCCCCACGGTGACACCGGGATTACCGGTGTTGTGACACGTCGATTAACCGGTGGGAAATTTTCCTCACCGCGGCAACCCTACATGGAAGAGGGAGTGGAAATTATTTTTAATAAAGATTTGAAGGGCATGTTTTAAAATACTTTTGTGCATGGATAAATAATTTATAATAAATACTGCAATATGCCATACAAAATAAGAATTGTCCATTTTGATTTCATGGTGACTTTAATAACCATGTGGGGAAAAAAATTTAATTAAATAATTAACTTTTTTTTTTTTTTGTCAAGAGGTAATCCTATCTGCTAAAAATAATGAAAAAATAAAATAATTATAATATACATTGCAATAAAAAAAAAAAATGTATTTCAGCATTCATAAAAACTATATTGGTCGATCACTAATTTCTAAAATGTCAGCTGTCATACTGTCCAGTCCTAATGGAGGTCATTGGTCACTGGCTGCTTTGGCAATGTTGTCTCTGTATATTTGCCTAGTGAAGCTGTGTGTGTGTGTTTTGTTGGGATCACCTCGCTGTCTCTCACTGTCTTGCATTGCGTCTCATGCTCATCATTCACCTGCCTGTGTTGTTTCTCGTTTGTCTCCTCCTTTGGCCCCGCCTGTGCTGGACCTCTGTTATTTTAGCTGTGCCTGTCCCTCCTCCCCCAGGCGTCAATATAGAGGAGCACATCCAGATTCGACAGGAGGAGAAGAGACAGCGCATCAATCGCCGGCACCGGATAGAGGAAGGTCGAGGTATGACGCCTACATGACCAGACCCCAGAATAAACCCAGACATCCCGCACGTGTTTGACGCACACACACCTCTCGAAACTATGACGTGTCGCTGCATAATGATGCAGCTTTTTCAGTATTTACTGTGTAAAGCCAGAGCTGGGGGATATATCGAATATTCACAATATATTTGAGAGGAATTTTGCCAACTACTGTTCAAAAGTTTGGGGTTTTTCGAAGAAGTCTCTTATGCTCACCAAGGCTGCACTTATTTGATCAAAAATACAGTAAAACAATAATATAGTTAAATATTTTTACTAGGGCTGTCAAACGATTAATCACGATTAATCGCATCCAAAATAAAAGTTTGTGTTTACATAATATATGTGTGTACTGTGTATAATTATTTTGTATATAAATGCACACATGTATATATTTAAGAAAAATATGTTATTTATATATAAAATGTTTATATTTATATAAAATATACATTATATATAGGCTACATTCAGTCTATATACAGTATATACATGCAAATATTTCTTAAATACACATGCATGTGTGGGTATTTATGTATTAAAAACAATTATACACAGTACACACACACACACATATATTATGTAAACACAAACTTTTATTTTGGATGCGATTAATCGTTTGACAGCCCTAATTTTTACTATTTAAAATAACAGTTTACTTTTGTAATATATTAAAATGTCATTTATTCCTATGATGGCAAAGTGGCATAATTGAAAGTCTTCATTGGCACACGATCCTTCAGAAATCATTTTGATTTGGTGCTCAAGAAGCATTTCCTATTATCATACAATTTGAAAATATAATATTTTTGTAGAAACTGTGATACATTTGTCAGGATTCTTTGAACGTTCAATGAACAGCATTTATTTGAATATAAATCTTTTGTAACATTATAGATGTCTTTATTGTCACTTTTGATCAATTTAAGGTGTCCTTGCTTAATAAAAGTATTAATCTGTTTAAAAACAAAATCTCACTGACCCTAAACTTTTGAACTGTAGTGTTAAATTAAGCAACGTTATGAATATTGAGAATTGCAGTAGCAAAAATAGCTTTTGATTCATTTTTGTGAATCAGGTCCAACTGTTTCAGAAAAATGGATTAAATTGAAAGTTCAGATTCCTTTGCATAATTTTTCAGAAGTATAAACGCATTTGTCATGTTTGAAAAGTATTGAGTAAATATATATATATGGATAAATATTGCTGTTTAATATTATTTATTGGTCTCCCTGGTGTTCATGTCTTGTGTATTTTAACTCGATTTTTTACTTTATTTTTGTACTTAAATTACACATTTTGAATTTACTTGGCAACAATAGCCAATTAAGAGCAAATAAATAAACTTTGATATTTATATATATTTTATCAACAAAAATTTTTATTTAAGGTTTTAGGTATATTATCCAGCCCTAATAGTATAATTCTTTTTAACATCTAAACAATTTTTTTGAACCATAAAATGACATTTGACCTAATTGAATGACAGGTCACTGCGAATGTTACTAATCCATCCCCATCAAAACATCTAATCATAATCCATTCTCCTGTTCACTCTGTCATATACAACCTTGATTATGAGCACTTCATACATTTTCCATATAAAATTCCTCTGGGTTCATGGATGGAGTATTATTACCCACTCGATAATACTCCAAAAGCGGACTGATCGCCCGAACTCTCAGCCTTCTACTTTACGTTTGCTTGTCTTCTCTGGGAAGTGGGTTGCTTGTGGGAATTCCCTTCTTGCTTGTGTTTTCATAATGTACCATGTGTTATATACCATGTTTTATTTTCCATTTGTGAGATGCTTTTCCCCATGCATGTGAAAGTTTCTCTCTCCCCCATAGGCCCCCTTGTTTTCCCTGGTCCCCTTTTTATGAACCAGCGTGAGCAGGTGCTAGCAAGAATAAGACCCCTTCAGGCCTTTAAGCTAATGCGGGAGAGACTCAAAGGTACTGCGGTCTTCACTACAGACTCCACCTGGAGCCCCATAATGCCGTTTTTTCCTTCTTCCTTCAACAAACTGTACTCTACCGCTTTCTTTGGTCCCAATAACATCTCTCTCTGCCTGCATCTATTCATCTCCCTCTCTGGTGAAAGAATAAAGACCTAACTTTACTACCTCTTTTCTCTTCATAATAGTCAATTGTCCATATGTTGTATGCTGTGTGCATTGAACAACTGACCCTGCAGTCAGGTGAAAAATATCATTGCTAAGGTTTACGATTAAACCAAACGGCTCATTTTCTCAACTAGACTGAGACTAGAGAATTGTCATGTTATGGTAATTATTATTGGGAAAACAGTGGCCAAATCTTCACTTAAAATAGCACGTGTTTTTTTTGTTCTTCTGCAAAATGGCTTTTAAGTTGTCATAGTTTTCACAAGGGCTTAAAATAAATCCTAGTGCATGGCCAATATAAATAGAACTTTATGCTTTGTAGTTATTTTAAGAAACATTGAAATAATAGTCGTGCTAATTCACCATCTGAATGTGTTTTTATTATTTGCCCAATCCAATATTTAGGTCAATATCAGAACTTTTTTATTATTAAAGAAATCATTCACCAAAAAAAAAATAATAATAAAAAAAATCTGTTATTATTTACCCACTTTCATGTCGTTCCAAACCCATTTGCTGTTAGTGTATTAGTTAAGATTATATTTTCTCAATTTATCTGTCATAAAAAGGGATTTTTCTAGAATTGCATCTCTTTTTATGCATCTCTTTTCCATACAAAAGCAGTTTATTGTAGGCTGATAGAGCGACAGTGTCTCACTTTCATCTGTTATCTCCTCCAACATGAGTTAGTGCAGCAGTTGTTGCCGTTGTCATCTTCTTTCTGATTTATGGGTGGAAACTAGCGTTTATACTGCCACCGATCATGTTGGCATGTCAAACAGATAGTTACTGGCAATGGATTATTTACCATGTTATGTGTAGTATTAACATGAAATTGGTATTTCAATTTTTAAATATCATGGTTATCATCAATACCGGTATTGTGACACCCCTAGTCCATAGTGACCACAACTGCCAGGCTCCAAAAATCACAAAATCACCATAACCGTATCATCAAACAAATCCATATGACCTGTGTTCCATGTTCCAAATATTTCTCTGAAAATATTACGACACATCAAGAACCAGTGCATCTTTTGAAATTAAGCCTGAACCTAAATAAAATTCCAGAACTTCTACAGAAGGGGCATATTATCATTGGTAATAGATAATATCCATTATTAATTATAGAGTAAATATTAGTAAAATATAGCTGCAAGCTGCGATGACGGGCCCAAGCCACAATGCTGCGCCACCCAGGTGGCTTTAGGAAACCTGCGCAGGGCAAGTAATAGGCATTTGAAGCAGGTAAATGTGAATTCGAACAATTTTGACCCAAATCGTCGATTTTGACGATTACTTCTCCTGATATATCCTATTCATTAATTTCAGGACGTTTCCACTCTGTTTTTAACACCGTTCTTGTATTCAAATTAAGCGCAGTCCTCTGCTGTGCACGGATTCGATACAAAAGCAGCTGATCTACACCATCTCAATCAGTCTGGAGTAAAAGGAGCCCACTTTTCTTGTTCCTACTTTGGGTTTGTGCCACAAATCAATGGGAAATCTATTTTATTAACCCCAGAGAGAGAGTTTTTAAGGATGTGTACAATCACAACTTCCCGCTCAGTTTATCTCCTCGCCCTGTATTCTGTTCCATCAGTGTCCACGCATGCCAATATTTCACTTCTTCTCTGTTTTTCTTCTTTCCTCTGAGGCACCAGATCATTTCTCTTCCCAGGTCGTTAACAGTCCCCAGAATCACCTGCTGCCTTAAGACATCCATCTCGTCTCTTGCTGTCCTTGTCTGCCCTTTACCTCACGGTCTGTTCTGTGTTACAGATGGCAGCAGTGAACGTGGGGACAAAGATGCCAGTAAGATCACTACATATCCTCCTGGGTCCGTACGCTTCGACTGTGAGCTGCGAGCCGTGCAGGTCAGCTGCGGTTTCCACCACTCCGGTGAGTGAACATCTCTTCTGACCTTGATAATGTCAAAGGGAGCCATTGTTCAGGTTCCCCATCATTATTTTGGATCAATATTTGATGGTCCTATTTTATGATATGATAAGTATGAATTGAAGTAGCCTACTATATCCATTTGTAATGGTAAACCTGTTTTTTTTTATATTTTTTTTTGCAGTGGTATTAATGGAGAATGGAGATGTTTACACCTTCGGCTACGGACAACATGGACAACTTGGACATGGAGATGTTAATTCTAGGTAATGAGGTTTTTAAGGTATTGCCGTTGTCAAGTTTGCAGTGGCCATGACTGTCAATCTCCAAAACAAGAATTTGAAAATAAACAAAATTAAAAAAATAAAAATAAATAATAAGCCATCTTAATAGTACTCCAAAAATTACAATAATATTTTTTTTGGATACAAATAATATATCGTTTTTTATTATTATTTGTTTACTCTATTTTTAATATTTATTTAATTTGTTAATTTATGTATTTACTTATTTTTTATATTTTGTATTTATTTACTTATTTGTATTTGATTCATTATTTTTATTTATTTATTTATTTTTAAATTATTTTAAATATCAACTCATGGCTCCTTCGATTTTATCCACACACACAGAGGATCTCCCACTTTGGTGCAAGCTCTGCCTGGCCCCAGTACTCAGGTGACAGCAGGCAGTAACCACACTGCAGTGCTTCTCATGGATGGACAGGTCTTCACCTTCGGGAGTTTCTCAGTAAGTTAGCTGTTTCAGTAATTAAGTCTTTTTATATTGGCCTGGTTTTATGTTGGTTGAGAAACCTGAAGATATATCCCGTGTTGTCTCAACAGAAAGGACAGTTAGGGCGACCCATCCTAGACATGCCCTACTGGAACGCCAAGCCCTCTCCAATGCCCAATATTGGTGCCAAGTACGGCCGAAAGGCAACGTGGATTGGGGCCAGCGGTGATCAAACCTTCCTTAGAATCGACGAGGCGCTAATCAACTCCCACGTCCTGGCCACCTCCGAAATTTTCGCTAGCAAACACATCATCGGTATGTTCTCTTGCTTGATTCACTTGTGTGGTTTAAAGGGCCTATGCGTTGTCTCCTGTTAAAGTCTTTGTTGACTCCCATTCTTTTCTCTCTAGGTTTAGTTCCAACATCTGTATCTGAGCCTCCTCCCTTCAGATGCCTACTTATCAATAAACTGGACGGGAGCTGCCGCACCTTCAATGACTCAGAGCAGGAGGATCTCCAGGGTTTCGGCCTCTGTTTGGACCCTGTCTATGATGTCATCTGGAGGTGAGGTTCATAGCTGTCTGGAGTCAGCTGACTTAAAGGGATAGTTCACCCTAAAATCAGTAAATTATCGTTTATTCACCCTGGTGTTGTTCTTATGCCTTATTTCGTTTTTGGACCACAAAAGGAGAATTAAAAAGTAAATGACGTCTTTATAATGGCAGTGAATTGCGACCAGCATCAAGCTTTTTAAAAGAGGCGCAAAAGTATCATAGAATGATCCCATGCAACAAAAAAAACTCTCCTTTTGTGGTCCATAAAAGAAAGAAGGGCATACAGCATTAGAACAACATCAGGGTGGGTAAATTACAACTTAATTTTCATTTTAGAGTGAACTATCCCTTTAATAATAATCCCAAAATGCCACATTAAAACACTCTACACAATTTCTTAGGGTTTTTCATTGGTCTTCATCTGTTCTACTGACAATAAATTATATTTTATGGAATATTTAAGCAACTATATGTTCTCAACTAAGCCGTCTCACTGTTGTTTCAGGTTCCTACCTGCCACACGTGAGATGTGCTGCTATAACGCCGTGATAGCAGACGCCCGTGTGCCCTCTGCTTCTGACATCCAGGCCCTCTGCAGCATCCTGAGTCCTGAACTGGCTCTTCCCTCGGGCTCCCACGCCAGCACCACCCGTTCCCATGGAGCGCTGCACATCCTGGGTACCACAACATCATTCTACTTCAGCTTTACTCTATTTGATGTGCAGTTCACAGCACTCTCTTGTCAAGCAGGATCTCAAAACCTGTCAGGAATGAAGTCACATGATGACAGAAGATTCAACGCTTTTTGCTTTGTGTCTGACAAATCAAATTTTCTTTGTCTGTTTGAAAATAAGAGACCATTTTATTATGAAAACACACTGTAACTTTCAGAACTTCTTTCTTAGTAAAGAAAGAACGTATTAAAGCCGCTTAAGCAGCAAAAACACCTTATTCTACAGTTCATACTATAGAGTGGTGAATATATTTGAGCATGTGACTACATCTACATGCCAATTACGCCTATTTCCATGGTGAGGTAGTTTAGAGGAAGTAGGATAGAAGCTATAATTCTAATACTGAACAGAAGAACAAAATGGTAAATTGCGGTAAAGTCAGTCAAACCTTGTTCTGTTTCTGGATGTGTGTAGCACCTACTGCTTTGCAGATCCTTCAGACGAATTCTTAAGCGTTACAAATTAGCGGCTTAAGTTCCTTTTTTAATATCTTTTAAATATATATATATATTTTTTTTAAACGAGGTATCTGTTATTGAAGAATTAAGCAGTTTAAAAACTAGGGATGCACGATATATCGACCACATATCGATATCGGCCGATAAATGATCTTTTTTGATGTTATCGTTATCGGTCCGATAAGAAAATTGGGCCGATATATCAAAGCCGATAGATAGATTATTTATACTTCAGTTGAGAGATGCGCGCTGTTCGCCATGATGGTTCTGAATGATTGGATTCACTTCGAAAAGGAAGAGACAGTTCAGTGCAACATGTGCTGCACAAATCTGTCACATAGGCTTCATAACATTATAATAAAAACACGCAAAAGAATGTTGTGAATTGTTGTTCGCCAGTGTTTCAGCGCGACGAGCGCGTTGTGGCGGAAAGAGCGCGTCTATGGAGTTTAGCCTTCATGACAAGCACAGTCAAGTTCTCTTGAGCATTCGCAGCATTCTGCGCCATTGTAAGTTGTAATATGTTTATTTTGTCTATATATATCTGATTAATCTAATATAGGATACGTTTGGTTGAGTTAATGAACGATGCAGTAGCGCTTCATACCGGTGATCATCTTTGCTGTGATCATCTTTGATCATTTTAGCGTTGCGCAGCTCAAACAGCAATGCACATTTATAACTATAATTGGGACTGTCATATAATACATGCCATTAAATGAGAACACTATTGTAATAAAACGTTGTGAATTCTCTGTTTAGTTGCCGTTTCAGCGCGTTGTTGTGAGAATAGCGCGTCCAGAACAGGGATTAGCCTACACATCATGACCAGCACAAGTTCGATTATGCATTCACGTCATTTTGCGCAGATAAGTCGTAATATAAAGTTGATGTAATATAAATATCTGATTAATCTCACATATGATGCGTTTCGTTCGTGGATTTAAACAACCTGCTAGAAAAGTTCTTCAGTTTCCCGGTGCTCGTTCTCTTCAGCTTCAACGTGCGCAGATTAAACAACAATGCAAAACATTAAAAGCTATGATTGGGACTGTCATACAATTATAATTGTATTCACTATTGTAATACATTTGTAAATTATTTGGGTTTGCATTCTTCAACAACCGCTGAGTTGATTAACCTTCTAGCAATCAACCTTCTCTTCAGCTTCAGCGCGCGCAGCTCACACAGCAATGTCATTTGAAACAGTAACTAAGCTATTAAAGATGTTTACTATCAATGTAATATTAAAAATGTTTAATTTTTTCAAAAACATTGCGCTATAATTAATAACTAACATTATTTTGTTCTCGTATTATTTTCATCAAAGATATGGTTTGATTAAAATTTTTTTTTCTTATTGTCCGTGCAGAGGCGATTCCATTTTATTGATCCATGGGACATGCATTTTGTTTCTTTATATGCAGCCCAATGTTATCCAATGACTTGTTTGCATTATTTATGCATTTTATTTTTTGTTAGGCAATAGATTTTTTGATAACACTTTACAATAAGGTCTCATTTGTTAATGCATTAACTAACAGAGAGCAATAGCCTTTGTTATTGTTAGTTAATAAAATATGTGTTCATGTTAGTTCACAGTGCATTGACTAATGTTAACAGATACAACTTTCTTACAAATGTTTTATAAAAATGTTGGGTCATGCTAACTAATGCTATCAAAATTAAACCTTATTATAAAGTACCATTTTTTAATAAAGAAAGTTGTCCATATGAGTGTAAAATTAATTTTAAAAGATAAGGAATCTTACACTGGTTCAAACTAGGCTATACTGTATTGTATAGGTTTGATTTATGTTAAAAGTGTTTGAGACAAGGCTTTTAATGGTGAGCCTTTTGTTATACAGGCTCTCAAAGTATATAAAAATTTTTATTTAGATTTATCGGCCAATATATCGGTTATCGGCTTTCAAATGTAAAGAATTATCGGTTATCGGTATCGGCCAAAATGTTCATATCGGTGCATCCCTATTAAAAACTATATTAGACCTAACAGCAAACTGCCGCCTGTGAAAGCAAAATAGCAGACTGTGCAATTAACCTTTAACTTTCTAACCCTTAATTCTAAGGGTAATAGAGGAGGTGGAAAATGGTCTGAATAAATGCAATTATGACTGAATTATTTTTGATGAAAAAGCACTTATTAACATTATAAGTGGCCCTCCGGGGGGCAAATAATAATAATTTTAAAAAAAAAGTCTCTCAGTCCCAGTTCACTGTGAAGCTGCTTTGATACAATCTATATTGTAAAAGGCGCTATATAAATAAAGGTGACTTGATTTGACTCTTGTAGTTGTAGTGTGTCAGTTGTTGTTTTTTGTTCTGTGCAGGTTGTCTGGACACACTGGCTGCGATGCAGGAGCTGAAGATGGGAGTGGCCAGTGCTGAGGAAGAGACTCAGGCTGTGATGAAGGTCTACTCTAAAGAGGACTACAGTGTGGTCAACCGCTTTGAGAGTGAGTTCATCCAAAATCATCTATATATCTATAGCTGTTACATTTCTAAATAATATTTTAGACTGTTAAGGGGCATTCACATACAGCAGCTCGAGTGGAATAACAGCCAGTAGTCAATCATGAGCGATTTAAGTGATTTACTTGAATTTTTCAATTAAAACGAAAGGTAAAAATTTGATTGATTGTGTTTTTTACACCCGGTTTTTTTTCAGGCCATGGAGGAGGCTGGGGTTACTCTGCCCACTCAGTGGAGGCCATCCGCTTCTGCGCCGATGCTGACATCTTGTTAGGGGGTTTGGGTCTTTTTGGAGGCAGAGGGGAGTACACTGCAAAGATCAAGGTCAGGTGCTTTCTGAGTGTTTCCTTAGTTTTGACCATCAGCCCACTTCATTCTCATGAGTTTTCTGAGTTTTGGTTTGTGATTGAAAGCTGTGATTGTGTTTGCAGCTGTTTGAGCTGGGTCCAGATGGAGGAGACCATGAAACTGATGGAGACCTACTGGCCGAGACAGATGTTCTGGCGTATGACTGTGCTGCTCGGTATGCCTATATTCAAAACAATATCACTCCATTATTTCAAGAATGCATTTAGAGAGCAGGATATATCTGGCATTATGTATGTCCCAAAGTAAATGCTATTTATAAGTGTTATTTTAGTCTTATTTATATACTATTATAGTATTAATGATTATTTTCATCCTAATTTTTGTTTACGTTTTAGTCATTTTTATTTTAGTAATATGCTTGTCAGTTTTTTTTTATTTCTTTTTTTAAAATATATATTTCAGTTTTAGTTTGTCTTTTTAGTATTGCAACCTAAACTTCCACATTTTCATCTAATTTATATTTTATTTTATTACAGATTTATTTAAATTAACCATGCACACTTTTCAGGCTAAACATTGCACAAAAAAGTGACTAGGTTTTAAATTATACTGTAGATGTACTTTGATCGATATTTTGGTCATGATGAGTTAGGGCCTGTTCACATATCGCGTCTTTTGCGCGCTCAAGTTCGTTATTTCAAATGTAGGCGCGCGGTATGCGCGCTCATAATGGAAGCGACGCGGTCGCGGTGCGACGCGCTCGTTTTTTCCAAGCGCGTCTGCGCCGCATCAAGATAAAAACATCTCAACTTTTCAGAATGCCGCAAGCGCACCGTAGGTCACGTAGCTGATGGTTGCTTAGCAACGACAGACGCCTCTGGAGCGCAACCGCCCTAGCGCTTTGGGAAAAACGAGAACGCGGCGCGCCTAGCGTTTTCTACGCGTTTTTAGGCGCTATATGTGAATGGCGCCTAAAAGTTGCAGTAAGCATTTTCTGATGCTGGCGATGAACAACCAACTCTTGCTTGTATACACTCTTCTGTACTGTATGCTCAGTTTGTTCTTCCTTGTTTTGTTCATCATATTTGCTTACTTTTCGCGAAGCATCATTTTGCATCGCTTCAGCTATGATGAAGAGACATCCACTTCTGCATTGCTTGTTCGTGCATTTTGGAGGCGGAGCAATAAAGGGAGAGGGGTGTGTTTGTTTGGGTTAATTTCAAATACCAACAGTGTTTCTCAGAAATCGCTTACTGTACCTTTAATGTGATGAACTATATCTCTGCTAGGTCTTCATACATTGACTAAAATATTTAAAAAACAGCAGTTGATTACAAGACAAAATGAGCAAAATTGCTCATAAATACTGGTTATTTATGATGGTTTGTTTTATATATGCAGGGAGAAGTACGCCATGATGTTCGATGAGCCTGTGCTGCTGCAGTTGGGCTGGTGGTATGTGGCGTGGGCTCGTGTGTCTGGACCCAGCAGTGACTGCGGCTCCCACGGCCAGGCAACCATCACCACTGATGATGGGTACGAACACACTTATTACTGTGATTCTTTTAACATTTATAATACTAGAAGGCAAGGCATATCATCATGAACTCTCTCCTGCAGTGTGGTGTTTCAGTTCAAGAGCTCAAAGAAATCAAACAACGGTACCGATGTAAATGCTGGACAAATACCTCAACTGCTGTACAGGTACATGAGAAATTTTAGTTCTGTGCCTGTTACTTTGATGTATCAGGTGTATTATTTCATTCACATACCCGTTTTGCTCTGTTTTTCCAGGTTGCCCTCTAATGATGGTAACACATCCAAAGGAAAGCAGCAGACCAGTGAGCCTGTTCACATCCTCAAGCGTTCTTTCGCCAGGACCGTGTCTGTGGTATGTGTGTGCAAATACATACTAATTGCTTATGGGCCAAAAATGTGAAGCTTAAATGTTTTTTTTCCCCTCCAGAGCTAATGTTATCCTCAAAAATAGATTAAATGTAATTCATATTTACATACAGAGTACAGGCTGTATGTAAAATATTTGATTACGTTTTACTTGATTGTTTCAACACTTGACACAACTTTCTGAAGCCAAGTTGAAAATTGTGGAAGCCACTTTTTAGGCAAAATGGAAATATTTTCATAGAGGACCCCTATGAATCAGAGAGTAAAAATAAAAATCGTCAGACTGTTTGCCCTTTTTTGTCATGGCAAGGACATAAATACACAACAACTTGCCACTTTTTAAACTAGATTATAAAAAGACATCTCGTTTCCACTATCGCTGGGATCCTTGTTTGTCATTGACCCATAAATATGCTCATGCTCCGCTTCAAAAGTTTGACCTGCAATTTCCTGACAAGGAGATGTTAGCATTACTAGCTTCTATTTTCATAAAATATGCTTTTGTCTTATAAGAAATTGGCAAGGAACAGATGAACAGCAGCCAATTTGGAATGGTTTATACTTTAGTGTATTTTTATTGCGTGTTATTCTTTAAGGAAATCCCTTTACTATTGGGGCTTTTTTCCTGGTGGTCTATCCGCTTGGTACAGTCAAACAAACAAGCCAAGTTAATAAAAGGTCAGATCCTTGGTTCATTTCCAAGTTTTCCAAGTGTGTGTTTGTTCTTGTTTTAGGACTGTTTTGAGTCTCTGCTGAGTATCCTGCACTGGAGCTGGACCACGCTGGTGTTGGGGGTGGAGGAACTGAGGGGACTGAAGGGTTTCCAGTTCACAGCTACTCTTCTGGACTTGGAGCGCCTGCGGTTCGTGGGCACCTGCTGCCTGCGACTGTTGCGTGTCTACATCTGTGAGATCTTCCCCATTTCTGGTATTACATCTCCTCTGCTGTTTAAAGGATGTTAAAGTGGCGGCCCACTAGCTGTTTGTCAGCTATCAACGGAAAATTGGCTGAAAAATTATCAATAAATTATATAACAAACATCTTAATTATCATTTTAAGAGGTCTTATATTTGAGGATAGAAAAACAGGAACCTTGAAATAGCCTTATGTGAATATTAAACTTCAGTCTTGCTTTTGAATGAACAAAAATTTTATATTAGCATATTTCGGGCTTGTTTATAATTAAAAGTCCTGCATTATGCTTTAAGGTTTTTTTTTCTGGGTTATTATTATTAATAATGGTTACACAAACTGTATAGCTGGAATTTAATTCAAAGTAAACTCTTGTTGCTTCTGTTTGGGCTGCTCTGTCACAGGAAGGAAAGAGAGCATTATATAACACACATTATTCAATATATAGATTTTACTAGTATATGTGTTTTACAAATATAAAGTTTACACACTTTAAAGTAGGCCTATAAATAAACACTTATTTATTAAATAGTTTGAAACCGAGATATTTAAAAACTAATTGTTCGTTTTGCGTTCTAATTAATTAATCCATTTTGCTAGTAAATATCGTTGGTTTTATTAAAGAGAATTTTACTGTAACAATGAATTTTATCGAAAAATGTTGTCAGTACTTACTCACCCTTAAGTTGTTCCAAACCTGTATGAGTTTCTTTATTCTGTTGAACACAAACGAAGATATTTTAAAGAATGTTAATAACCAGACAGTTGACGGCACCCATTGACTTCCATAGTAGGAACAAAAATACTATGGAAGTCAATGGGTGCCGTCAACTTTCTAGTTACCGACATTCTTTAAAATATCTTCTTTTGTGTTCAACAGAAGAAAGAAATTCATAGAGGTTTGGAACAATATGACTGAGTAAATGATGACACTTTATTTTTTCTTTAAGAGCACATGTTCCTTAGGGGAAAAAGGTGTTAATCCCTGTTCAAATTGATTTTGAAAACTGCTGTGACTCTCTTGACACTGTACTAGTAGACCTTGTCACCTGCTCTTATTGTTACACACTGAACCTGTGCTGTCACTTCTTGCTGAGTCATACTATCGATGTCACAAGTGTAAGTTACAGATGTAATCTATATTGATTGGCAGGGTCTCATGTCACACTAGTCCTTTAAGAACATGTAATGAAGAGGAAGACAGCTTTGGGCCAAAGGAATAGTCTTGAGGACCTTTGACTGACAGCATGCTGTTTACACAACATCACATCTACATTGTATCTTATACTTCCTGTTTGTGTCTCTTATCTAGCCAGTACCAAAGCTGTTGTGGAGGAGTCCAGCAAGCTGGCGGAGTGTGTAGGAAAGACACGAAGCCTCCTGAAGAAGATCCTGTCAGAAGGGATGGATAACTGCCTGACCAAGCTGGACAATGACCCGCAGGGATATTTGAGTCAGCCCCTCACGCTGCTGGAGGCCGTGCTGCAGGAGTGCCACAACACCTTCACCGCCTGCTTTCACTCCTTCTACCCCACGCCAGCCCTGCAGTGGGCCTGCCTCTGCGACCTGCTCAACTGCCTGGACCAGGTATTCACAAGCATTAGATTGAAGTTGTGCTTAAAGGGATTGTCCGCCCACAGGGATAGACCCTCATGTCGTTCCAAAACTGTATGACTTTCTTTCTTCTGTGGAACACAAAAGAAGATATTTTGTTGAATGTTGGTAACTAATCAGTTTCGGGTTCCCGTGACTTCCACTGTATGGAAAAAAAATACAGTGGACGTCAGTTTTCCAAAACCGTATGGGCATCAACATTCTTCAAAATATCTTATTTTATGGTTCGCTGAAGAAAGAAAGTGAGTAAATGATTCCAGAATTCGCATTTTTAGGTGGACTATCAGCAAACGGAGAATGTGGTCTCATTTTGGCCAGTCTATAAATCATAAATGGATGTCAAGAACATTTCCAGGTCATAATTTCGTTCAACATCAAATGGAAGAAATTTTAGGACCATTGTTAATGTTTTAAAGACATACTCAATTTAATTTATGCTTGGGAATACAATATATTACAGTCATTGTAGTACACTATTGGAAATCTAATGATAATCAACATCAAGAATATTGTGGAACACAAAAAAGTCAATTAAATGATCTATTTGGGTGGAAATGTGCCTACTTGTAATAAAAGCAATTCAAATTATTATTAGTATCATCATCATTATTATATTTTTATTTCTTTTTCAATATTTATAATTTCTTTATAATATTTTTGTGTATTGTATATTTTAGTTAATTTGACTGAAAGGGTTTAATATGGGGGAAAATGTAAAATTTTGCATTTCCAATATATATATATTATATGTGTATGCATATGCGTGGGTGTGTGTATGCATGTGTGTATGTTTCTTTTAATTTTGGGGGGAAATGTGACCTAGATACGTTTTTGTGAGAATCACCTGAGAGGCCTTTTCAGCTGAACCACTTTCAGTTCCCTGCTCTTTCTGCAAATCAGCCACTTGACAGATTTAGGCCTGATGAATCTGAGCTCTAAAATACCTCCAGTGACACTCTAAATCAGAAAACAAAAAGCCTCCACAACATTTTTTTTTTTTAATTTCTGAGAAATATAGTTGTTACTTGATTTGTATCGGACATCTAGTTTGGTTAACTGCAGCAAGTCTCTACTAATAACATTGACCTTCATGTCGACCTCCAGGACATTCAAGAGGCGAACTTCCGCACGTCGAGCAGCCGTCTGCTGGCTGCGGTGATGTCAGCGCTGTGTAACACGTCGGTCAAGCTGACCTCCATCTTGCCCATCGCGTACGACGGGGAGGTGTTGCTGCGCTCCCTCGTCAAGCAGGTCAGCACTGAGAACGACTCTGCCCTCGCTCACCGCTTCCCCCTGCTGGTGGCACACATGGAGAAACTCAGCCACGTGAGTACCATCATCTGGTCAAACATGCATAATCATTTAAAACATTGTATTAATGTTCTTGTCTCATTTTGTCGTGTTTTGATCAGACGGAAGAGAATCTCATGGGCATGGCGTCTTTCCGGGAGGTTCTGGAGAAGATGCTGGTCATTGTGGTGCTTCCTGTGAGGAAGAGTCTGAGGAAGGAGGTTGAGCTCTTTTCTCCTCATCTGGTGTCCAACACCTGTGGCCTGCTGGCCAGTATTGTCAGTGAGCTCACCGCCTCTGCTCTCGGCTCTGAGGTTAGAAGGACAGATCTCCTACTTCTCTCTCATTCCTCTCTTCCTCACATAAACACACTCTTTTCCTCGTCTCTTTGTCTGCAAGCATTCGCCTGCTGCTCTAATTGCATTACAGCCACCGCCTCGCCATAAATAGCATTTAGATGGTGTAGGAAAAATTCTATCTTCATCTTCATGTTCATGTATCTGTATCTGTATCCGTACAGCTCCACAGAAAGCTCACACGTCTGTTATTCTGAAAGTTCAAAAGATCCCTGTCCTTTTTTTCAAATGGTTTATATTAAATAAATATGTATAAGGTAAAATTATATATATATATATATATATATATATATATATATATAAACATTGATACATATCGAAACTAGAATATCTGAAACTCTTCTGCAGGAAACACAATAACAGCGCATTCTCGCTCTCTAATCTCTCCGACGGCGAGTTGACACACAAACCTTTACTCACTCGTTTCATTTGCTCCTGATGAATATTGTTTGTGTTACAGGGCTTGAATTTCGGCGTCAGATTGCGCGTATTGAGCATACTTTTTTGTGTTGACACCCAAATTGTGTTCACATGGCTAGATAAAACAGTATAATGGATCCGTGCATCAGGTCTTAAAGTGACAGCAGCCTAATATACCAACTGCCAAATTATGAGATAGTACCGGTATTAAAAATATCTATATGGCAGTTTTCCCCTGTGGTATCGATGTAATAATTATGGCCAGTAACTTTGGAAAACCACTAGCCACAGCGACTGGAGAGCAAAAAAGTTAATGTCAAGCCCTGTATATAAACACAAACACACACACACACACACACACACACACACACACACACACACACACACACACACACACACACACACACACACACACACACACACACACACACACACACACACACACACACACACACACACACACACATATATATACAGTGAGGAAAATAAGTATTTGAACACCCTGCTATTTTGCAAGTTCTCCCACTTAGAAATCATGGAGGGGTCTGAAATTGTCATCGTAGGTGCATGTCCACTGTGAGAGACATAATCTAAAAAAAAATCACAATATATGATTTTTTTAACTATTTATTTGTATGATACAGCTGCAAATAAGTATTTGAACACCTGTCTATCAGCTAGAATTCTGACCCTCAAAGACCTGTTAGTCTGCCTTTAAAATGTCCACCTCCACTCCATTTATTATCCTAAATTAGATGCACCTGTTTGAGGTCGTTAGCTGCATAAAGACACCTGTCCACCCCATACAATCAGTAAGAATCCAACTACTAACATGGCCAAGACCAAAGAGCTGTCCAAAGACACTAGAGACAAAATTGTACACCTCCACAAGGCTGGAAAGGGCTACGGGGAAATTGCCAAGCAGCTTGGTGAAAAAAGGTCCACTGTTGGAGCAATCATTAGAAAATGGAAGACGCTAAACATGACTGTCAATCTCCCTCGGACTGGGGCTCCATGCAAGATCTCACCTCGTGGGGTCTCAATGATCCTAAGAAAGGTGAGAAATCAGCCCAGAACTACACGGGAGGAGCTGGTCAATGACCTGAAAAGAGCTGGGACCACCGTTTCCAAGGTTACTGTTGGTAATACACTAAGACGTCATGGTTTGAAATCATGCATGGCACGGAAGGTTCCCCTGCTTAAACCAGCACATGTCAAGGCCCGTCTTAAGTTTGACAATGACCATTTGGATGATCCAGAGGAGTCATGGGAGAAAGTCATGTGGTCAGATGAGACCAAAATAGAACTTTTTGGTCATAATTCCACTCGCCGTGTTTGGAGGAAGAAGAATGATGAGTACCATCCCAAGAACACCATCCCTACTGTGAAGCATGGGGGTGGTAGCATCATGCTTTGGGGGTGTTTTTCTGCACATGGGACAGGGCGACTGCACTGTATTAAGGAGAGGATGACCGGGGCCATGTATTGTGAGATTTTGGGGAACAACCTCCTTCCCTCAGTTAGAGCATTGAAGATGGGTCGAGGCTGGGTCTTCCAACATGACAATGACCCGAAGCACACAGCCAGGATAACCAAGGAGTGGCTCTGTAAGAAGCAGATCAAGGTTCTGGCGTGGCCTAGCCAGTCTCCAGACCTAAACCCAATAGAGAATCTTTGGAGGGAGCTCAAACTCCGTGTTTCTCAGCGACAGCCCAGAAACCTGACTGATCTAGGGGAGATCTGTGTGGAGGAGTGGGCCAAAATCCCTCCTGCAGTGTGTGCAAACCTGGTGAAAAACTACAGGAAACGTTTGACCTCTGTAATTGTAAACAAAGGCTACTGTACCAAATAGTTGATACTGGTTTTCTCTGCTGTTCAAATACTTATTTGCAGCTGTATCATACAAATAAATAGTTAAAAAATCATACATTGTGATTTCTGGATTTTTTTTTTTCTCTCACAGTGGACATGCACCTACGATGACAATTTCAGACCCCTCCATGATTTCTAAGTGGGAGAACTTGCAAAATAGCAGGGTGTTCAAATACTTATTTTCCTCACTGTATATGTATGTATATGTATATATATATATATATATATATATGTTTATTAATATATTTAAGCTTCTTCTCCCAGGCTGTTTGGGCCCTAAAACAGGATATTTCTAATTTGTTAATCTATATAATTAATTTCTATTCTGACTGTTTTTATTTATGTGTGGAGAGTAAAAAAAAAGCATTTTACTTCACGTCGTATTATGTATGGTTGTGTGTGTGTGACAATTTTTATTTAAATTTCATATGTAATTATAAAATATTTTACATATTTTTTCAAATATAAAAAAACTGAAATATAGAATGTTAATATATGATTAATATATGATTTGGCATGTTATAATCATGGTATACTCATTTTCAATTGAATTTACTGAGGATTAACTGAAGTACCTATACTTTTTTTACCTATACTTTTTTTATTACATATTTTGTAATCTGATCAATAAGAGTGTGCTACTCCAACTGTCTAACACGTTGAACTGTTTTAACATTTTACCATGATTAAAAGCATTGAATCCTGTAGATTTATTTCCCATAATTATCGTAAAAATGAAAAGGGCACAGATTCCATCTGGCCTGCTCATGCGGGATTGTTGTAGTAGGAAGCTGAGTCATGAGAACAGGTGTGTCCTCCACAGGACCACAACAGTCTACTGCAGTCCGTCTCTCTCCGACGGCTTTGGAAAAGGCCATTGGCTCGTTGCCATGGTAACTGGCATGTCATGCTCGGTTAGAGTATGTTATGCAGACTGTTACAGATGCTTTGCTGCTCTTAAACGCTGTTCGTTACCAAAGGTGGAATATAAATCGTAGGCTGGCTAATACAGTATCAAAAATGGCATCCAGTCTCTGTTGTTTGTAATAGCACAGGGAGAGCAGGGTTTTAGGTGTTGGTTGTCATGGAGGCTCAGCTCCTGTTCAAAAACAAAAACATCCTCTCTCAGTTAGTCTCATCTGGCCTACTGCCACCTGCTGGAAGAACATGAGAGAGTTCTTCTTCAAAGGATAGTTGAGCCAAAAATGTCACATTTTTATTTACAGATGAACTATCCATTTAATGTGCTGCGACTCCAAAGCAAATTTAACATGTAAGAATGCCTCTAAACTAAATGTAAATTCTTATCTACACTTTTGAAACGTGTGGACTGTTGTTGTGCAGGTGGACGGGCTGAACTCCCTGCACTCGGTGAAGGCCAGCCCCAACCGCTTCACTAAGACCAGCCAGGGACGCAGCTGGAACACGGGGAACGGCTCCCCCGACGCCATCTGCTTCACTGTGGACAAGCCAGGGGTGGTGCTGGTGGGTTTCTGTGTGTACGGGGGAGGAGGCATCCATGAGTATGAGCTGGAGGTGCTCGCTGATGATGTAAGTTCTTTTCTATATAGAGGGGATGCGTTGACGTCACTTTCTCAGCCGGACTGAGTGGCAAAAGAGCTGCTGCGTGACAGGATTTAATAGGGGAAACTGCGAATAGGCATGTAAAACGAGCGTTTATCAGGTTAAACTAATGGTTGGACTCGATATAGTGTTCCTTACAACTTACCAAAGATCCAGTGATCCATGGATATTGATATGCAGCCAGGAATCGTGTTTCCTGACATTTATATGTGCCTGATTTCGACACCGGGGAAATACATTAAGCGAATTTGCCTGTGAACGCTTTATATAAATACAACATAGGTAGGTCTTAATCCAGGTGATCACTTATATCAATGTTATATATATATCATCATATCATCCAGCTCTAAAACTTGTATAGTTTTTTGTCAGTGTTAATTTAAAAGCATCCAATTATGCAGAATATACGATGGTAAATATTTAATTGATGTTGTCAATACAATATATAGGGTATGATTTTACCCCCAAATTCAATATATTGACAAAATGATAACTGCAAATCCACCTTTCACTGCCTGCAGGGCTCGACATAAGCAATGGCCCGATGGCCCGGGGCCAGTAAAAGTGTATGTCGGGCTAGTTGATTGGCCAATCACTGGCCCGCGCGGGCCAGTGACTGGCCATCAGCAAAACAAACAGCAAACGTCATACACAGTGGCGCGAAGAGTGTCAATGTTACTTCAGGTTATTTATAACGTGTTAAAATGTCAAAGAACTACGAGGCTGATACGAGAAAGAGGACATCCCTCCCTAGTGTCTTGGAAAACACAGTAGCCTACACCTGGTAGGGATGGGTACCGAAACCTGGTATTATACGGGCCCCGGGGCTGAATTTTGAAAGACCGCTATATCGATAAGCTCGGACGTTATCTGTTCTGCTGTCGGTACTGGAGAAATACACATAGGCCTATCATTTATTATTGCTATAAAGAAGTTTTTTTTTTTTTTTACCATCTCGATAAGTCGCCAGTCATTTCTATAGCCTATCTAATAAAATTAAACCATTTGTCTGTGATGCATTTTTGCTATTCGCAGTTCAGAAGAGAGAGAGATCTCTCACGCGCGCCACAGCGCGCACAACACGACAGCTCTGCTTAATGAATGACGACGGAGGACAGAACTAAACATTCGAACGTAGCCTGGTTACACTTTAGATCTGTGATATTAGTCTGATTTTATTTTAGATTTCGGCTTCCAAAGATTATAGAATATTTGAGGTAAAACCATTAAAAACTACAGCCGCATTCTGTCTAGCGCAACTTTCTTCCATTCGCAGAAGTAGGCCTAGCCTACGCTGTCATTTTTCCTTAAAGCTCAAACTTTAAGACAGAATCAGCACGATCGGTGATTGTTGTAAAATGCAGTCTCTACTGATTCTAAATCGCGGGACGCGTTTAATAATAAAAAGAGCTATTAAAAGCACAAAAATCTGCACAAGAGATGCTGTTCCCAATGCAGCGCGCGCTCCGAAACATACCGTAAAGCCTTGTTTATACTCGACGCGTCCGCAAGAGCGCGAAGGTGCGCGCGGCAAAAATGACGTCATTGCGGTGTGGGCGGTCGTGTATGGAAAGCCGTTAGGGCCAAAAACACGCGAATTTTAACGCGTATTTCACGCGTATTTCACGCGTAAAATACGTGTATTTTACGCGTGAAATACGCGTTGATTATGTCACGCGTATTTCACGTGTAAAATACACGTAAAATACGCGTGAAATACGCGTGACATAATCAACGCGTATTTCACGTGTAAAATACGCGTATTTCACGTGTATTTTACACGTAAAATACGCGTGAAATACGCGTTAAAAATCAGTATGAACGGGTCCGTGTCATTGGCTGCTGAAGACTTGGGTCTAACCATTTGTGTGAGCTTAGAGGGGTGTACCTTTCATAGACTAGGCTACCACCAGTTTACATTCTATAGATCAGCTTATTCAGGTTTTTTGTATAACCTATATGAATAATATATTTAAATAGCAGTTTTATGACAATTAATTTTTTTTATGACAATTAATTTTATGACAATTTAGATAAAAATAAAATTAACTTGTTTTTCTCCACTCATGCCTTTTTGTAAATAAACACATTAGTGGACATTCTAGCTTTAACATCAAAGCATTAACGTGTGTGGGGAAATCAGTTACAGTGGAGGTAACCAATGCAGGTTTATGATCACTGCAGGTTTAAGATACAGACCACTGTAATCAATATCTGTCTTTGGAAAACAACGTGAGCTTTTGTTGTGCTTACATTTACAGCTATAGCAAGCAGGGGGCGCTTTTTCAAACCTTTTTGTTCTGAAATTGGGCACTCAGACAAACTGTAATTAGGTATACAGGTGATATTATCAATTTAAAGGAATTTAATGACTTAAAGTATTTAAATATGTTATTTAAGGCTTTCAGGATTAGAATGAGAGCTTGTGCTCAGGTCAGGACAGGTATAAGAACTTGATTTGGCTTTCCTGACAGCAGAAGTATTTTACAGGTCACCTTGGTAATTGGTATTAAAGCAATTTATCTGTAAAAATGATTAGACACTTTGGTAAAACACCATATAACATTTAAGTAAACATATAAACATAAAAATCAGTGACGTAACTTTGTTTTAAAAAGTGGGTGGAACAGGTGGGGTGGGGGTTGCTAATAAAATGCTAAATCAGATTTATGCTACAATAACATTACGACGTCCAGCAATCGATTTAAATAGTAGGCTACATGGGGTTTAATTTGTTGTTTAATGAGATGAAGTATAATAATGTATGTTGTCAGTGTGTTGTCTCTAATATTTAATGTTAGAATATTTACTCTGCATTTTCTGTTTCTATAGAAAACCACACACTAATACACCCACAACTAAGTACAACCATTCAATCCTTGTTAATAACTGAGTTGTTGGGGTGACAAATAAACAGGTTACTCTCAAATTTCCAACATATTTTCACCAAGTCTCTTACGGACACCATGTGGCATATTTCATACCTAACCAGCAGTTTACTGAAATGAGACTGCTATAAAGCCAACTCGTTTTTTTTTTTTTCAGTTCCCCACTTACTTTACCTTCCTCAAGCTGACAGAACACATCCAAGCTTGTGATCATAAATTCATACAAATCATCTGCATGATAAAAGGTACTGTGGGTTAGTTTGTTAACATATTACTATTTTAAATCAGAATTGATTTCACTGAAAATGTATTACATTTAGAAAAAATGAAATGAAGCTGAACTCTGCAGGGCAGAGGGCATTGACCCTTGAGGACCGTGTTTGCCCATTGCATTCGGAGCATTCCAAGTGAACCCTGCTGATGTAAAAAAAAAAAAAGTGTAAAGGGTTAAATTAGCAATTTAAAAGGGTAGTCATTGCAGTGTCACCTGTAAATCTATCTTTGTTATCATGGGCGTCAGTTTGGTTTGAAATGTGCTGGGGACAGAGACGCATTCGGAAGTGCATTTTCAGTGCATTTTCAGAAGTGCTGGGTACAATGACGTATTAATTTTTTTTCTCTCTTTCGGGCAGGTTATGTTTTCAAAGACGATGTCCTGTAGCTCAGGCACCACTTTTCAACAGGCCCACCCAAAACTTTCACACACACAAAAAAATCCTTTTACTATATTCTAATTTTGTCAATAATTATAAAAAAAAAATTGCCAAAAGCTCATAATTTGTGCTCAAGCGCACGACCGCACGCATAAAGCTTGCCACAAAGAACCGGTAAAAGTAATGATAATAAATGCGTCTAATACGCTGTGAATGTGAATGTGCATTATACGCCGAGTTTCGGTTAATTTATGAGACGAACTCCAATTCACTCGCCGGCGCCTCCATGTCGTGATTCTGCTATATTTACTTCTTATTTATTAAATAAATCCAGACAATTGGTTCATGAAACATTGATTAAAATTAAGATATAATTAATATAAAACGAAAATAAATGTAAAGAAAGGCAGCTGTTCTGTTTGAGGTCTCTGTGAAAGTTTTAAAGAAGTCTTTTAGTGCCGCTTTCAGAACGCTCACGTCCGTAAACGAGAACTGACACGTTGTTTTTTCCCTCATAAATGCGAACAGAAAAATCAATAAAAAATGTATTATAGTGTTGTTTTTTTTGCTGGGTCAGACAATGATTGCCAAATTTCTCTCTCATATTGCTCCTCATAACCACTGAAAACGGTCCAAAAAATCGAACCAAAAGTCAAATTAATATGGACGGGAGTTAAAAGTGGTGGGTGCAAAATGACTCATGACGAAATCTGGTGGTACGAAATCACCGCATCCCCGAAATCGACGCCTATGTCTGTTAGCTTTATTTTATTAAAGCCTTCTATGATAAAGTTGATAAATGTCCATGTAATGACACTGTGAATGTGGAAAATAAATTGCATAATAGATATAATTTATTGATCCCAGGTTTAAATTTGGTCATGTCACCATTGCTCACATTTAAGAAAAGAAATAAAAGCGTATGTGAAATCTTAAAAATTAAGATTACTTGTACATATACTCTACTTATGAAACTAAACAGTAGAAAATATAGATTTGAGTATTGCACAGTTTAATTTATTGCATTTGTATTATTGTACTATTAAAGCATTGTATGTTTAAAGATATAAAGGATATGGAGCTAAGATAAAAGGATATTAAGCTGCTGACAAGTCTGAGGTAAGTACAAATTGCCCTGAATATTAGTTAATAATATATGACACTGAGGGAGGACTTGAAATTATGACCTGGAATGGTTTCCTGAGGCTGTATTGCAGAAACAACTTCAGTCAGAGTAATATCTTGTCTTAAGTAACCACTGTGATTTCATTTTGGAACCAATTTAAAACACTGAACTTGTCAGATTATAACTTGGGGCTTAAAGGTATAGTTCACCCATTTACACCCTTATGTTGTTCCAAAGTTTCTTTCTTGTGTGGAACTTCCATACTATGGAAAAAAATATTATGGAAGTCAATGGGGACCAGCAATGTTTGGTTAACAATAATCTTCAAATATTAGTAACCAAACATTCAAAGAGGCTCATGCATGTTTGAAACAACATGAGGGTGAGTTAATGAAGACAGAATTTTAAATTGAGTGAACAATACCTTTAAGATAGGACGTTTCTGTAATTTGGTCCCTGCAAGCAAGGTTATGTTGTTTTAACAGATATTCATTACAATTGCATTGATCAAGAACCACAGCTGTAAACTTTTCCACAATCAAATGTTAACTTTTAATATTAGAAATCTTGAGTTGGGTTGATTTGTTTTACAGATAAATTCCTACTTTTCCTGTAGCTCAAACCGTAGAATGTTAGCGCTTGCAAAATTCATGCAAGGGTTCGATTCCCAGGGAAAGCAAGAACTGATAAGAACGTAAATGTGTACATTGAAATGCAATGTAAGGCACTTAGGATAAAAGCATCTGCCAAATGCCAGGGACTGCAGATGAAATTTAGCTCTGTAGCTAATTCTGGGACAGTTCTTTACTGTCCATTGTCCCTGTTATAATAATAATAATAATATGTAAATGTACTAATATGCAAAAGGGGGCAATCTTGGTAAAAATATTTGTTCATAAAAATGCAATCTATCTATTTTCTTTGGGCTACACAAGAAAACGACGAAAAAGAAAAAAAGAAATAGGAGGATATTTAATTTTGGTAGCAGTAAAATACTTCTGCTGTCAGGAAAGCCAAATCAAGTTCTTATACCTGTCCTGACCTGAGCACAAGCTCCCATTCTAATCCTGAAAGCCTTAAATAACATATTTAAATACTTTAAGTCATTAAATTCCTTTAAATTGATAATATCACCTGTATACCTAATTACAGTTTGTCTGAGTGCCCAATTTCAGAACAAAAAGGTTTGAAAAAGCGCCCCCTGCTTGCTATAGCTGTAAATGTAAGCACAACAAAAGCTCACGTTGTTTTCCAAAGACAGATATTGATTACAGTGGTCTGTATCTTAAACCTGCAGTGATCATAAACCTGCATTGGTTACCTCCACTGTAACTGATTTCCCCACACACGTTAATGCTTTGATGTTAAAGCTAGAATGTCCACTAATGTGTTTATTTACAAAAAGGCATGAGTGGAGAAAAACAAGTTAATTTTATTTTTATCTAAATTGTCATAAAATTAATTGTCATAAAAAAAATTAATTGTCATAAAACTGCTATTTAAATATATTATTCATATAGGTTATACAAAAAACCTGAATAAGCTGATCTATAGAATGTAAACTGGTGGTAGCCTAGTCTATGAAAGGTACACCCCTCTAAGCTCACACAAATGGTTAGACCCAAGTCTTCAGCAGCCAATGACACGGACCCGTTCATACTGATTTTTAACGCGTATTTCACGCGTATTTTACGTGTAAAATACACGTGAAATACGCGTATTTTACACGTGAAATACGCGTTGATTATGTCACGCGTATTTCACACGTATTTTACGTGTATTTTACACGTGAAATACGCGTGACATAATCAACGCGTATTTCACGCGTAAAATACACGTATTTTACGCGTGAAATACGCGTGAAATACGCGTTAAAATTCGCGTGTTTTTGGCCCTAACGGCTTTCCATAGTCGTGCGCGTTGGGTGCGCAAGACCCCATTTCGCCTGGCGGTGTGCACGGCACTTTTTGTAACATCGCGCGCGGCGCCGCATCCGAAGATGAACGACTTCGAGCCGAATCTGGCCGAACTGGTACGTCTGTACCAGCATGTTTATGATCCTTCTATACAGAGACATTTGCATTGATGGGTGACCATAAAAGCCTCTCATTTTGTAAATAGGGACACATTTGCATTAAGCACCCAGTTTGCACTTGTCTAAACTGCTTATATTTACAAAATAAGCCTACAATAGCAGAAGTAAGCCCTGCTGATGAAATTAAGGTTTAAACACTCTTCAAGGCTTCAGTTGTTTTATAAATGCAGTAGGTTTATTGTACTTTCACTGCATGTAAACTAGTTACTCTTTTTATATGAATAAACTACTAATAAACGGCAAACTACTTCTTCACTGCTGATTCCTGGTGTTTTAGAGGAGAATTACTCGGAGTCGCCCCCTGTCGTTTCACAGAATAGCACAACGGCGAGCGCGTCAAGTATAAACGCCTCGTCCGTTTGGAGAGGTGCGCGCGCAGTCAGCGGAGACTCGTATGGAAAGCCGTTAGGGCCAAAAACACGCGAATTTTAACGCGTATTTCACGCGTATTTCACGCGTAAAATACGTGTATTTTACGCGTGAAATACGCGTTGATTATGTCACGCGTATTTCACGCGTATTTCACGTGTAAAATACACGTAAAATACGCGTGAAATACGCGTGACATAATCAACGCGTATTTCACGTGTAAAATACGCGTATTTCACGTGTATTTTACACGTAAAATACGCGTGAAATACGCGTTAAAAATCAGTATGAACGGGTCCGTGTCATTGGCTGCTGAAGACTTGGGTCTAACCATTTGTGTGAGCTTAGAGGGGTGTACCTTTCATAGACTAGGCTACCACCAGTTTACATTCTATAGATCAGCTTATTCAGGTTTTTTGTATAACCTATATGAATAATATATTTAAATAGCAGTTTTATGACAATTAATTTTATGACAATTTAGATAAAAATAAAATTAACTTGTTTTTCTCCACTCATGCCTTTTTGTAAATAAACACATTAGTGGACATTCTAGCTTTAACATCAAAGCATTAACGTGTGTGGGGAAATCAGTTACAGTGGAGGTAACCAATGCAGGTTTATGATCACTGCAGGTTTAAGATACAGACCACTGTAATCAATATCTGTCTTTGGAAAACAACGTGAGCTTTTGTTGTGCTTACATTTACAGCTATAGCAAGCAGGGGGCGCTTTTTCAAACCTTTTTGTTCTGAAATTGGGCACTCAGACAAACTGTAATTAGGTATACAGGTGATATTATCAATTTAAAGGAATTTAATGACTTAAAGTATTTAAATATGTTATTTAAGGCTTTCAGGATTAGAATGAGAGCTTGTGCTCAGGTCAGGACAGGTATAAGAACTTGATTTGGCTTTCCTGACAGCAGAAGTATTTTACTGCTACCAAAATTAAATATCCTTCTATTTCTTTTTTTCTTTTTCGTCGTTTTCTTGTGTAGCCCAAAGAAAATAGATAGATTGCATTTTTATGAACAAATATTTTTACCAAGATTGCCCCCTTTTGCATATTAGTACATTTACATATTATTATTATTATTATAACAGGGACAATGGACAGTAAAGAACTGTCCCAGAATTAGCTACAGAGCTAAATTTCATCTGCAGTCCCTGGCATTTGGCAGATGCTTTTATCCTAAGTGCCTTACATTGCATTTCAATGTACACATTTACGTTCTTATCAGTTCTTGCTTTCCCTGGGAATCGAACCCTTGCATGAATTTTGCAAGCGCTAACATTCTACTGTTTGAGCTACAGGAAAAGTAGGAATTTATCTGTAAAACAAATCAACCCAACTCAAGATTTCTAATATTAAAAGTTAACATTTGATTGTGGAAAAGTTTACAGCTGTGGTTCTTGATCAATGCAATTGTAATGAATATCTGTTAAAACAACATAACCTTGCTTGCAGGGACCAAATTACAGAAACGTCCTATCTTAAAGGTATTGTTCACTCAATTTAAAATTCTGTCTTCATTAACTCACCCTCATGTTGTTTCAAACATGCATGAGCCTCTTTGAATGTTTGGTTACTAATATTTGAAGATTATTGGTAACCAAACATTGCTGGTCCCCATTGACTTCCATAATATTTTTTTCCATAGTATGGAAGTTCCGCACAAGAAAGAAACTTTGGAACAACATAAGGGTGTAAATGGGTGAACTATACCTTTAAGCCCCAAGTTATAATCTGACAAGTTCAGTGTTTTAAATTGGTTCCAAAATGAAATCACAGTGGTTACTTAAGACAAGATATTACTCTGACTGAAGTTGTTTCTGCAATACAGCCTCAGGAAACCATTCCAGGTCATAATTTCAAGTCCTCCCTCAGTGTCATATATTATTAACTAATATTCAGGGCAATTTGTACTTACCTCAGACTTGTCAGCAGCTTAATATCCTTTTATCTTAGCTCCATATCCTTTATATCTTTAAACATACAATGCTTTAATAGTACAATAATACAAATGCAATAAATTAAACTGTGCAATACTCAAATCTATATTTTCTACTGTTTAGTTTCATAAGTAGAGTATATGTACAAGTAATCTTAATTTTTAAGATTTCACATACGCTTTTATTTCTTTTCTTAAATGTGAGCAATGGTGACATGACCAAATTTAAACCTGGGATCAATAAATTATATCTATTATGCAATTTATTTTCCACATTCACAGTGTCATTACATGGACATTTATCAACTTTATCATAGAAGGCTTTAATAAAATAAAGCTAACAGACATAGGCGTCGATTTCGGGGATGCGGTGATTTCGTACCACCAGATTTCGTCATGAGTCATTTTGCACCCACCACTTTTAACTCCCGTCCATATTAATTTGACTTTTGGTTCGATTTTTTGGACCGTTTTCAGTGGTTATGAGGAGCAATATGAGAGAGAAATTTGGCAATCATTGTCTGACCCAGCAAAAAAAACAACACTATAATACATTTTTTATTGATTTTTCTGTTCGCATTTATGAGGGAAAAAACAACGTGTCAGTTCTCGTTTACGGACGTGAGCGTTCTGAAAGCGGCACTAAAAGACTTCTTTAAAACTTTCACAGAGACCTCAAACAGAACAGCTGCCTTTCTTTACATTTATTTTCGTTTTATATTAATTATATCTTAATTTTAATCAATGTTTCATGAACCAATTGTCTGGATTTATTTAATAAATAAGAAGTAAATATAGCAGAATCACGACATGGAGGCGCCGGCGAGTGAATTGGAGTTCGTCTCATAAATTAACCGAAACTCGGCGTATAATGCACATTCACATTCACAGCGTATTAGACGCATTTATTATCATTACTTTTACCGGTTCTTTGTGGCAAGCTTTATGCGTGCGGTCGTGCGCTTGAGCACAAATTATGAGCTTTTGGCAATTTTTTTTTTATAATTATTGACAAAATTAGAATATAGTAAAAGGATTTTTTTGTGTGTGTGAAAGTTTTGGGTGGGCCTGTTGAAAAGTGGGGCCGTGCCTGAGCTACAGGACATCGTCTTTGAAAACATAACCTGCGCGAAAGAGAGAAAAAAAATTAATACGTCATTGTACCCAGCACTTCTGAAAATGCACTGAAAATGCACTTCCGAATGCGTCTCTGTCCCCAGCACATTTCAAACCAAACTGACGCCCATGATAACAAAGATAGATTTACAGGTGACACTGCAATGACTACCCTTTTAAATTGCTAATTTAACCCTTTACACTTTTTTTTTTTTACATCAGCAGGGTTCACTTGGAATGCTCCGAATGCAATGGGCAAACACGGTCCTCAAGGGTCAATGCCCTCTGCCCTGCAGAGTTCAGCTTCATTTCATTTTTTCTAAATGTAATAAATTTTCAGTGAAATCAATTCTGATTTAAAATAGTAATATGTTAACAAACTAACCCACAGTACCTTTTATCATGCAGATGATTTGTATGAATTTATGATCACAAGCTTGGATGTGTTCTGTCAGCTTGAGGAAGGTAAAGTAAGTGGGGAACTGAAAAAAAAAACCGAGTTGGCTTTATAGCAGTCTCATTTCAGTAAACTGCTGGTTAGGTATGAAATATGCCACATGGTGTCCGTAAGAGACTTGGTGAAAATATGTTGGAAATTTGAGAGTAACCTGTTTATTTGTCACCCCAACAACTCAGTTATTAACAAGGATTGAATGGTTGTACTTAGTTGTGGGTGTATTAGTGTGTGGTTTTCCATAGAAACAGAAAATGCAGAGTAAATATTCTAACATTAAATATTAGAGACAACACACTGACAACATACATTATTATACTTCATCTCATTAAACAACAAATTAAACCCCATGTAGCCTACTATTTAAATCGATTGCTGGACGTCGTAATGTTATTGTAGCATAAATCTGATTTAGCATTTTATTAGCAACCCCCACCCCACCTGTTCCACCCACTTTTTAAAACAAAGTTACGTCACTGATTTTTATGTTTATATGTTTACTTAAATGTTATATGGTGTTTTACCAAAGTGTCTAATCATTTTTACAGATAAATTGCTTTAATACCAATTACCAAGGTGACCTGTAAAATACTTCTGCTGTCAGGAAAGCCAAATCAAGTTCTTATACCTGTCCTGACCTGAGCACAAGCTCTCATTCTAATCCTGAAAGCCTTAAATAACATATTTAAATACTTTAAGTCATTAAATTCCTTTAAATTGATAATATCACCTGTATACCTAATTACAGTTTGTCTGAGTGCCCAATTTCAGAACAAAAAGGTTTGAAAAAGCGCCCCCTGCTTGCTATAGCTGTAAATGTAAGCACAACAAAAGCTCACGTTGTTTTCCAAAGACAGATATTGATTACAGTGGTCTGTATCTTAAACCTGCAGTGATCATAAACCTGCATTGGTTACCTCCACTGTAACTGATTTCCCCACACACGTTAATGCTTTGATGTTAAAGCTAGAATGTCCACTAATGTGTTTATTTACAAAAAGGCATGAGTGGAGAAAAACAAGTTAATTTTATTTTTATCTAAATTGTCATAAAATTAATTGTCATAAAACTGCTATTTAAATATATTATTCATATAGGTTATACAAAAAACCTGAATAAGCTGATCTATAGAATGTAAACTGGTGGTAGCCTAGTCTATGAAAGGTACACCCCTCTAAGCTCACACAAATGGTTAGACCCAAGTCTTCAGCAGCCAATGACACGGACCCGTTCATACTGATTTTTAACGCGTATTTCACGCGTATTTTACGTGTAAAATACACGTGAAATACGCGTATTTTACACGTGAAATACGCGTTGATTATGTCACGCGTATTTCACGCGTATTTTACGTGTATTTTACACGTGAAATACGCGTGAAATACGCGTGACATAATCAACGCGTATTTCACGCGTAAAATACACGTATTTTACGCGTGAAATACGCGTGAAATACGCGTTAAAATTCGCGTGTTTTTGGCCCTAACGGCTTTCCATAGACTCGCGCTCGTGCGGACGCGTCGAGTATAAACAAGGCTTAACGAGACAAGCAAATTATACTTTGTACACAAAAATGTGTCAAAATGACCGGCTTGGAGATTCACTTAAACAGTTTATGACTAAAATGGACGTAGTTATCGTGCATCGTAGTTATGGTGCATTAAAATATAGTGCATCAGACTATTAGATCTGCACTCGTTCTTAAAGGGGAAGCCGTCTAATAAACATGCTACGTCCATTTTAGTATTTACTCCGAATCAAACAACAAAAGGCAAAAAGAAAATCACTCACAGCTCTTGAATGAATAACTTTAGCTTTAATAAGCATAAGTAACAGTGATGGAGATGAGGAGAGAGCAGGTATTGACAGATAATCTACTACACGCTGACATTTTTTTTTTTTTGCATTTCTCCAGGGGCTCTCTCTTAATTCCTCCATTTGCTGTCCTAATGTATACAATAAATACAGTTTAATGGAAAAGTGCTTTTCCTTATATTTCTTTCAGGGCCAGTAAAAATATAAAAGGGGCCAGCAAAACTCGGATCTACTGGCCCCGAGGGCCAGTGGGGAATTTTTTTTATGTTGAGCCCTGCTGCCTGGGTCCAGTTGTTTCTATGAATTGCAGCGATCCATTTGCTTCTCTGTTCTGTAGCTTTCGGCAGTCTGTAAAAATATACCTCAGATTTCTTGTCAAATCTATTTAGATAGTCAATCTCAAAGCTCGTTCCTGTTTTAGATGTGTTTTGTGTGTTTTTCATGGTATTCACGCTGAAAACCAATGCAGCCGCTCAGTTTTTTGCCACTCAGTGGGCGTAAATACAGTCACTCGGACTGACGTTGACGTCACGCGCATATTCATCACCTCGTGGCTCACGAAAGCTATCTTTTTAGCCATTGAAAGGAATAGTTCACCCAAAAATGAAAATTATCCCATAATTTACTCAATCTCAAGCTGCCTTCTTTCAGCCGAACACAATCAGAGTTATGTGAAATAATATCCTGGCTCTTCCCAGCTTTGAAATGGTATTGAATAGTGCCCGACTTTTTGAAGCTCCAAAAAGCACAGCGCATCCATCGGCCGTACGTGTTCACAAGAGAGCTATGTGGTTTTCGAGAGGGGAGTCTATTCTCACCCAAGCTTACGCCTACGTCCACGTCATACTTGAATCTTTCGTGAACGCGGTTATGGCCGTTGCTGGAACCCAGTGATTATAGTTTATAAAGTTTTAAATATGGATATTTTTCTATATGTATTAACCCACTGGAGTCGTATGGATTACTTTTATGATGGATGGGTGCACTTTTTGGAGCTTGAAAAGTCGGCACTATTCAATGGCATTACAAATGGGGTGTGAATCTTCACTGGTTGCGTGATTCAATTCGTTTACAATTATCATGTCTTTGATTCGATATAACGATGCGTTGCATCCTCAATTTTGAATATTGTCAATGAATACAAGCAGTCAGATATATGAACTCCCTTTTTATTTCATCTGCTCCAAGAAAGTACACTTCCTGAATGTAGCAAACATCAAACAAAATTTAAGTCTGAACACAGACGAGACAAGCGCGTATGCGAAGGACGTAAGAGAAACATCAGTAGGCTATAATCAATTGTGGTCTATTACGGCATCGATGCAGAATCGTCCACGTTGGCATCACAATGCATTGTAGAAACGGTTAATTTCAACACCCCTAATTACAAAGCTGGGAAGAGTAAGGATATTATTTCATATACTGTAATTCCGATTGTGTTTGGCTGAAAGAAGAAAATCATAAATATCTAGGATGGCTTGAAGGTGAGTAAATTATGGGATCATTTTAATTTTTGGCATTTTCCTTTAAAGGACGTTTTAAATGTCATCCTCATGTTCCATACTTGTATGCTGTTATTTTTTGCAAGAATCTTCTCATTCCTTTAAGTTAGAGCGTGTGAATGAGTTCTCCCAATGTCTTACCCTGTTGTTTTTCTCTGTGTTCCTGTTCTGTCCATCTGTCCTGTTTTATCAGGCTCAGACGGAGCACCCTGGAGATTCCGCCCACTCCCACAGATGGACGTCTCTAGAACTGGTCAAAGGCACTTACAGCACTGACGACTCCCCCAGTGACATCGCTGAGATCCGTCTGGACAAAGCTGTTCCTCTGAAGGTGCTGCGAATTTTACACATGAATCACGCAAAGAATAAACTTCACTTCGGCACAAACTCACTTCCACCCTGTTGCTCTTGCAGGAGAGTGTGAAATATGCTGTCCGCCTGCGTAACTACGGCAGTCGCACAGCCAATGGGGATGGAGGCATAACAACCGTACAGTGCTCTGATGGAGTCGCGTTCACCTTCAGCACCTGCAGCCTGAGCAGCAATGGCACCAACCAGACCAGAGGCCAGATCCCTCAGATTCTCTATTATAGGTCCGTACTATATATTCTTTCATCTGCGAACAAAATTCCTTCTTATTTCTAAAGGATGCAACATCTTTTTGGTGATTGTTTGTTACAGGAGTGAATATGATGGCGACCTGCAATCACAGCTGTTAAGCAAAGCCAATGAAGAGGACAAGAACTGCAGCCGTGCTCTTTCTGTAGTCAGCGTGGTGGTGCGGGCGGCCAAAGACCTCCTCCACAGGGCCTTTGCTGTGGACGGTGAGCGACATTTTCTTAGGTTTCCCCAAATACTTTCCCGTCTGCCATTGGTTGCACAAAAACTTAGTTCTAGCCCACCCTCACGCCATTTGTTGAAATAATTTTAGTATAAGATATAATAAGAAATAAGATATTTCTTATTATAGATAAGATTATATGATACAGATTAGTACACATATCATTAAGCTAATGCAAAAAAAAATTTCGTTCTCATAACCGCGGTGTACATAAACATTATTTATTGATCATGGTAACATTAATGGAAACCTCTCATGCGATTCATCATTAAGAATAATGGGAATTAAAAAAAATCTAAAGTGACCTGCATTACGGTATGAGAATTGGAGGGAAATGTGCCTAATTGTCATAAATAGGTCTTTATAGGCTACATATATAGGGTTGTTTTTGTGAGATTTACCCTTATAGATCAGCATCATTACTATTAGTCTGTGATGTTACTGATGTCTCTACAGTTGAAGACATTCCTGAACTCCTGAGTTCCTGCAGTCTCTTTTCGATGCTGCTTCCACTCATTTTGGCATACATCGGTCCTGTGGCTGCATCTGTTCCTAAGGTAAGGGAGTTTTTCTTCGTCTAATTGGCAACCTTGGGTCTTGATGTTACTATGATCAGTCTCCTAGCCAGTCTCCTCTACAGTAGTCTATTAGCTTTCTTGTTTACTTTTCTCATGATACCTTCGCTTAACTGTTTTAAATTTAATAATTTTCTCTTAGGCTGCAGTGGAGGTGTTTGGTTTGGTTCAGGAACTTCTTCCGGCTGTTTCTGCCCTGAACCAGAAATATGCACCGCCTGCCTTCAATCCTAACCAATCCACAGACAGCACCACTGGGAACCAGCCGGAGCAGGGCCTATCAGCTTGCACCACCTCTAATCATTATGCTGTCATAGAGAGCGATCACCCCTACAAGCAGGCTGGTGTCACCCAGTACAAGGTACAACATTAGTGTTCACTTCCTGATATTCAGCATTACCCTGACAACTGCCCTGAACATCTTTGCAACCATCTAGCAACTGTCTGCAAACACTTAAAACACTGTAGCAATGCTCTAGGAAACACTCATAACACTTTAGAAACTGTTTACAGGATGTGACATTAATGTTGGGCTGAACGATTAATCAAAATAAAAGGAAAATCACAATGACTTCGATTTAATTAAAGAAATTATGCACTTACCCTTTAAATAGCATATAAATAGCAAAGCTGCCCACTGTTACCAAATGAAATGTCGGCTCAGGAAGGGTTAACGACTGTGAAGCTTTGGGGATGTTGATGGACTCGATCTACAGTTGTACTACTATTAATTGTTGTGAATCCGATCCAGACATAGTCAAACGCGATTTTCTCAGTTCAGAATGTTGTTGTTTTTTAATGACACTTACCCACATTCAAATGTTATTCAGAAAAAGAATGCATGAAGCTAGAATATAACTATTTTTTTGTTTAAAAGCAGAGGGTCTGTTCTTTCTTCTGATATATGGCATGTTCAGATATTCATACAACAAAATATCCTGGGAGCCATGAAACTTTTGTGAAAATGATCAAAAATGCTGGAGGTTGCTGGCAACTTTCTTAAAAAATGCGGGTGGGGAAAGAGTTAACAGATACTTGTAAGAGAGACTATATTACTCTTGTCTTGGTTTCCTTACATTGGCTGCCGATTCGTTATAGAGTTAGTTTTATACTTTTGGTTTTTGGTAGCTCCTAAACTTTTAAATGATTTACCTTTTTTACCTCAGATTTGCACCACTTTAAGTACTTGTCATGCAAGTTTAAGAATATCTCTTTGCCCTAGCATTTGATACAGCAGGGTAATCATAATAATATAATCATAATTGGTTGTGTATTCCATCTGTGGGGGTTATTTTGTTATCTGTGGTTTTATGATGTTTTTTTTATGGTTATGGTTGTCCTTGAATGTGGTTCTTAAAATGTACAGCACTTTAGTCAGCGGACTGTTGTTTAAATGGTGCTTAACAATAGAATATAAATTGTATTGGATTTGTGTTTTTGCACTTAAAGGTGCAATGGGGGATTCTCTACAGATTTTTTTTTAAATACATATCATCTGTTGAAGGCATAGGACCAAAAAAAAATTCGTTCAGAGCTTGTTTTTTCTTGTTACAAATTGAGATGCAGTATGACTCCATAAGAGTGCTTAATCACATTTCCATGCTCTGGATTTCAGGTTTCCTTCCCAGACTGCGTTCGCTGGATAACCGTTGAGTTTGATCCTCAGTGTGGCACGGCACAGCCAGAAGATGTCCTCCGTCTCCTCATCCCCAGCCGATCGATGCACTTCTCTGGGCTCGGCTCCAAAGCTCTGGCTCACGAGACCATCAACAGCTGGACCGAGCTCAAGAAGTTCTCTGGCTCCAATGGCTGGCCCACCTCTGTCTTGGTGCTGCCAGGTAACAGTGATGTCTTTGTCCACCACGCTTTAGAAATATTTACTTTATACCCTCCTGCTGATTAAGGTGCTGTGACAGTATTTGTTGTTGATCTTTAGTAATTAAAGACATTTATTGAGATGTTAACTTAACACCACTTCCAGGCCCTTGAGTGAGAGTTTATACGCTGTCAACAGATAAATCTTTTATATGCGGTCCCACAGAGGGTTTATAAACATCACATCTCAACAGGAAGATTGTGTGGTTGTTTTTTTTACAGAATATTATCTCTATGAGGACTGTAATTATATGGGCAGCTGCTATTTTATTACTATTCAAAATGAGTTATGCTACACTGGCTCAGTCATTAACTCATTTCCATTTCCTAATGTAAGGTAACGAAGCCCACTTCTCCTTGGAAACTGCATCAGATTACGTGAAAGATGAGAAAGCCTGTTTCTACGGATTCAAATGTGTAGCTGTCGGTTATGAGTTTAACCCTGGTGTTGATGAGGTATGAAATTTCTCCTTGCCAAACAATATGGATGTGTCTTAAACCTGAGCACAATGCATGAAATGTTCGAGGAGCCCATTTTGTCTCACTTGTAAAACAATTGTCCGTGCACACATAATAATTTGCATGTCGTCATTTATAGCAATATTTAAAACATGAACAATATTAAACATGAACAGCTCTGTTGTTCAAACAAGCATATAGGGCTGGGTTGAACACATTGATTTCTCGATTTCAATCGTTTCTCATTTTGATTAAGCAAAATGAATCCATATTTTAGTCTATGCTGTTTTCTGAACAAAACTTGACTAAACATTTTTTACAGCATATCTCCCATTCCAAAAATCGCAATAAGCTTAGTGCTCTATTACTTTTGATATGGAACAAAGTCTGAGCTTTCATATTCTGTGTATTTTAATTTGAAATTCAAACAATAAATGTAACAATAAACAATAATAAACAGTTTTAGCGCTATTTCATGTGGCGTGACAGATCTCTGTAGCGCCTCAGTTCAAGCAAAGCGGCAGTGCTCTTCGTCTTTATTACTTGTTAAAATAATAAACTAGGCTACTAGCACAAAATAAACAGGAATGAACATCAGCAGGTATGTTGAAATATATAATTTTGTATTTTTGTATGAAATATATTTTTGTCTTACCCTGTTCTTCAATATTTATTGCATGTTTGAATAAATTTGTCATGAAAACAAGTTTTTATGACAGCCACCGTTTACATGTTTATAATTGAAAAACGTATTGGAGCAGAAACATTGTCATTAAAAGAGTTTTTATATAACTTTTATTATAAAAACTGCTTTATGTGCAAATGAAGTGTTTGTATACAAATTGATAATTTTAAACATTAATATTATTGTAATGTAGCAACTTACATGGTTCCATGGAATTAGTATTAGTACTGTACCTGATATATATCCAAATGAATCGGCATTGAATCGAATTGCAAGCTTGTGAATGGAAATCAAATACCCCAATCGATACCCAGCCCTAGAAGCATGTTTATTGAACTGTGGGTGAGAACCTTTTCAGCTTAAATAAAAATAATTGTATGTCTACCACTGCTAGTGTCTCAGTTATGCATTGCTTTAGACCAGAGAAAGGATTAGAGATTCATACTTAACATGTATTTGAGATATTTGTCATGTTGCTGTGGTTTCAGGGAATTATTCAGCTGGAGAAGGAACTGGCCTATTTAGGGAGCATGTGTGCAGCTGCACTCATGAAAAAGGATCTTGCCCTACCCATAGGTGAGAATGACTGCTGCTTACCGGTGTTGGAAAAGATACATAAAAACTGGAATGTGCCATGCAGTACAATCTGAAGTCGCTAACTACAGTGGGTGATACTTAAAGGGCAATATCGTTTTAAAACTTTCTATTCATCCAAAAATCCTGAAAAAAAGTGCATCACGGTTTCCACAATTGTTTTCAACATTGATAATAATAATCATTTTAATTTAAGAACCTTTTTTAAATTATTTAATTTATGTGAATCTTCTGAATGAATTGATTCATTAGAATGAACCAACTTTTTAAAGCTACAGGGTGTTTGATTATTGCCGCTTACCCCAAGGCATAATACAATTTGACATTTAAACAGCAATATTGTGTTTTTTCATGATATACTGATACTTCTAAGTGTGATCCTAAAAAATCTTAGTCTTAAAAAATGTAGCTTATTACTGTAAAGGCTGCACTGATTGAAACATTTTACCTGCTGTTACTCTAACTTAGTATCTCCCCAACACTATTACTTTTATTGGTGGCACTGATAAAGTCATAAGAACGTCTTTTGTCTTTTTTATCTGATCGTATGTATTATTTATCATCCTACAGGGAATGAACTAGAGGAAGATTTGGAGATTTTAGAGGAAGCCTCACTCCAGGTACTAAATTAGAAATAGTTTTATTTTGTGTGAGTTTTGCACATCATCAGAATGTGCTCTGATCGCGTGTTTCTGTCGAGCAGGTGTGTAAATCCCACTCAGGGCTCCTGGGCAAGGGACTGGCCCTCACTCACTCTCCCACCATCCTGGAGGCACTGGAGGGGAACCTGCCACTGCATTTGCAGACTAACGAACACTCCTTTCTAGAGGACTTCATTACCTGCGTGCAGAACTCTAGCGGTGGGCGGCTCGCCAGGTCTGTATCAAACATTTTACAGCTCCCTTTATTCTTTATGGGTCTTTTGATAGCTTGAGGCCCTCATCCGAGCATCTTTACCATTCTACGTTCCCAGGTGGCTTCAGCCAGACTCCTACGCAGACCCTCAGAAGACCTCACTCATTCTGAACAAAGACGACATCCGCTGTGGCTGGCCCACTACTGTTGTGGTGCAGACCAAGGACCAATATGGAGATGTTGTGCATGTGCCAAACATGAAGGTTAGCATCTTACTGAATCAAACGGTGCGTTATGAAACTGGCACATCTAATCGTCTCTGATCTGTGTTGCAGGTTGAAGTCAAGGCTGTTCCTGTCTCTCAGAAAAAGTCCATCCAGCAGGAGAACATGAAGAAACTGCAGCGTTTGCCAGGCAGCTCCTCTAATTCTGCATCAGGAACCGATCTCACCTTTGGTGGCCACCCAGCACCCAAACTGGAGGCGACATACGAACCCATGATCATCAAAGAAGCACGTTATATCGCCATCACCATGATGAAGGTTCCTCTCATCTATTGACTTGATAATTATAGTCGACTCAAAAATGATTTGGACTAGGGCTGCCCAATTAGTCAAAATAAAACCGAAATCATGATATCGCCTGGTGTGATTATCAAATCACAAAGATTGCGATAGAATTAAAGTGCCCCATTATGCTATTTTAAAGGTTCCTAATTTTGTTTTGGAGGTCTCCAACAGGTATACATGCATCCAAGTTAAAAAAAATATATATAATAATTGGAGAGAAGAGAAGTCTGTCCTTTCACTGAAAGATCCAGTTATTACATTTTTAATATATTATAAAAAAAAAACATATACTGGGATGATTCGTTCACAGTAAGATTAATACACTTACAAAATATAGAGGTTCATTTTAATTTCATAATGACTTCAAAAATTTGTCTCATTGCAATTGGATAGTTTGATATTTTGTATGTTTTTCTTACATTGTCACTTACTGTCTTTTTTGTCCAGGCATATGAAAATTATTCCTTTGAAGAGCTTCGCTTTGCCTCGCCAACACCAAAGAGGTTCAAAGACCTACCTGTCATATTCATATTACAGTCGACATTCAAATGTAAGAACAGGTTTCAGGTTCAGTTTGTCTGCTTCTTACTCAGGCCCAGTGAGAACATGCTTATCCGGGCCAACACAGACGGAACATACAGCGCTAACTGGACCCCTGGTGCTGTTGGACTTTACACCATTCATGTGACCATCGATGGCATTGAGATCGGTAACTGGATTTGAGTTTTTATTAAAGCTTTGTATTAGAGCACTTTGTTGTAGAAATATTTACGGAGTGTTCAAAGTGGATCGTGTATGTTGCTAGTGCTCAAATAGATTATCATTATCAGCATTTTTCCCCCATAAAATGTAAAAAATTGTGTTTACATGATAAAGTATAATTTATAGAGCAAATGCAAGATAGGGGGACAGATTATGTCAATTCTTTTGCGTTCTCTCGTTCTTAAAGTTTCCCCCAAGACACTTTGTGTTTCCCTGTCCGTCTCTCAACACAAAATTTCTTGCGGTAATGCAAAAGTGTTTGCGAGAGAACGCAAAAGCATTGACATTTTTTCCCCCCTCTCATCTCATGTTTTTTCCATCACCGTGTCCCTTTAGGGGCTCTGTACTATAGTCCTCATACATAAAGACCTGTGGTTTGTGTTTAACTCTTGGGTCTGGTTTCACAGACAGGGCTTAGGTTAAGCCAGGATTATGCCTTAGTTCAATTAGGGCATTTAAGTATCTTTTATAAATGTGCACTGATATGTCAGTGCAAATTGCTTTCAGTTAAAACAGCTCAAGTGTGCATTTTAGTCTGGGACTAGGCTTAAGCCTTGTCTGTGAAACGGGGGGTTGATATTATAGAGCTAATGAGTCTTGAGTTTTATAGACTGAATAATATTTGCTCAGATGCTGGTCTGGAGGTCGAGGTCAAAGACCCACCCAAAGGAATGATCCCTCCTGGCACACAGATGGTCAAACCCAAAGCTGAACCTCAACCTAGCAAGGTGAGTTTCCGAGTTAAGGAGTTAAAGATAAAGAGGTGCTACAAGGCCAGATGTATCCGGTCCAGGTTAACCTAATGTTCATAAATTTGGGGTCGGTAATACATTTATTTAATGTTTTTGAAAGATGTCTCTTACGCTCACCAAAGCTGCATTTATTTGATTAAAAATACAGTAAAATGTCACATGATCCTTCAGAAATCGAGAAATGTTTCTTATTATCAATGTTAGAATATTTTTGTGGAAACCAGGATTTTTTTTCTTGGATTCTCTGATGAGTAGAAAGTTCAATAGAACAGAACATTTATTTGAAACATTATAAATGTCTTTACTGTCACTTTTGATCAATTTAATGTGGCCTTGCTGGGAAAAAGTATTAGGGTGCTTTCACACTAGGTTCGATTGCTTGGTCCAAACCAGAGTATGATCGCTCTCCCCTTCCCCCGCTGGTCTCTGTTCACATTATATTATTTGGGTCCAAACCACGGTACGCTTGCGTCATCAACTTTCAGCGACGTACCCATGTTGCTAGGTAATGGCTATGAAGGACAAAGCGCCATAATGGATAGAGTTGCTCGCATCATTATTTTTGATCCTTTGGTCTTGCTTCCAAAGCGTCAGCACATAACAGCACTTGCGTCTGTCTGCTGCGAATGTACTGTTAATATGTTCTAAGAAACGCGGGAGTCCATTTGTGCTGAAGGCGAGCAGAAATGAGATGTACATTCTCTCCGCTTGCAGTGCGCTTGTCAGGGAAGTGAGTGAGAAGAGAACACACACAAACAGTTTTATCGAATCATACCGAATCATACATCATCAATAGGGGTTCTCTTCCACAATTTAGTACGGTTGCGCTTATTTCAGCAGCGAACTGTACCAGAGTTCACACCTTACTTTCCATCAAAACAAAAAAAAACGTACTGACCCCAAACTTTTGAACGGTAGTGTTAATGTTTACAACTGGACTGTCATTCTTTGGAAATGGTGTCCGAAAATGTTTTGCGCTGAAGCAAATAGTATACGATTACAGCTTTTTTTAATAAATATATTTATGACGTTAAATACTTTCTGGAAGTTGATGTCCTGCGGCTTGGCAAGCTAAAATTCAAGTATAATTGTTTTATAATTATTACACACCTTTTATGAGCTCATATTACTTGAGGGACCACATGGACTAAACTTTTTTTTTTCTGTTTCTTTATAAAGATGGCTAGAGACTAGACTATTGGTGTGTAAATAGCTGTGCGGTATCAGTGCTATGTATATGCGAGTGCGGTGTCACTATATTTCTTCACCGTGTATTTCTTTACTGTGTATTGAACTGGGAAACAAGCAACACAACTGCACAAAATCAAGTGTCTTTCATGCTTTTTTTCTCCCGAGTTTCTCACACCTCATTGGATGGACTGACGTTTCCCTCGTCTGATAGGATGTGCGGGTTCTGTTCTCTTCTGTTCTCGTGCTGTGAACCCTTACTCTCTGACTGCAGCTTCCTGCCAACTTCTCATCTGTCTTACAGTCTCTGTCTCTCGCCCTCTGCTTCTCTCAGGTGCGCAAATTTGTGGCCAAGGACAGCGCAGGGCTGCGCGTGCGTAGTCACCCTTCTCTGCAGAGCGAACAAATAGGCATAGTCCAAGTCAATGGCACCATCACATTCATTGATGAGGTAAACCGCTCTAGAATAGGGCCAAAATGTTCTGTGTTTAAATCCTTTTCTGTTTTCTCTTCCTTTAATCAGAGAACACACTTATGAAATGATTAATGAATTGTTTCTGTTTTAAAACAAAAAGGCTTTTAAAACTATTTCTGCATCTTTCTGAGCTTTCTAATTTACTTATGATTTGGTCAGAAGCGTTTTTTTTTTTTTTGCCTATCCTTTGCTTCATTTACATGCAGGAGACTTTGAGGCTGTAGTTAAAGCTCATATAAGAGCTATCTATCCCAGTTCACCGCTGCATGCCAATCACTGATACTCCTATAAGACCCAACCTCACATCCGCAATGCTGTCGGTTGCTCTAAAGGCCCTTTCACATGAACCGCCAGTGCATTGATCTCTATGGAGATAAGTGTCAACCTTGTAATGTTTTGCTCACCATTTTGCCGTTTCAAAGCACACTTAATTGGAAAAATTGCATGACTTTTTGCATGACAGGTCAAACTGTATATGGTATATATAAAAAGAAAACCTACCAGTCAACATTTTGGACACACTTGAGTCTGACTGAATTTATATTTCATTTCATAGAATACTTATTGTTATTATAATTTTTTTATTATAGTATGTCTTAATATTGATTATCTGTTATTTTTACATTTATATACACCACTGTTCAAAAGTTTGGTCCATAAGATTTTCTTTGTTTATGAAATAAGTCTCACCCTGGCTGGATTTATTTGATTTTACTTCAGTAAAATCGAGCAGTAAAGTATTACTATATATAATTAAAAATGTAGTTAATTCCTGTGATGCAAAGCTTAATTTTCAGCATCATTACTCCAGTCACATGATCCTTCAGAAATCATTCCAATATGCTGATGTGATGCTCAAGAAACAATTCTTATTATTATTAATGTTGAAAATGCTGCTTAATCCTAAAAAAAAAATCCACTAATACATTTTTTAAATGTAAAGTTAAAAAACAACAACATTAATTTGAAATCGAAATTTTTATCAGTTTAATACATTCTTACTGAATAAAAGTATTGATTATAGAAAACAAAATCTTACTTGTCCCAGATATTTGAACAGTAAGTGTATTATCTATTAATTATTATAGTATCAAATCAAAAGAACTATGTTTAATGCTCAAAATTAGTTTTGCTGATTAATTGTTTTGCAAAAACTAAAATTACTTTTATTTTTTTAATGGATGAGTGGGAGGGGATAGTAAAGGAAAAGCAAGTGGATATAACAGTGTATTTAATTTACTTAACTATATACAGACAAATGTCCAAACTTTTGAGTGGTAGTGTTAACTCCCTGCTTTTTTTTGCTAACTTGCTAATTGGCAAACCCGTAGAATTACCGTACGATGACATGGCAGCGCTTTTCACATGCTCAGAGTGGCGCTTAACGCTTGCGCTGAGCAGTGTCTTGAAGCCCCCACATAAGTCACGTGAAAGGGCCTGTTGTTCCTTGCTGTCAGGCCCTACATGCATATAAAAATTCTGTAGATGATGCATCTCATTTTCTCTCAACACAACTGGACATCCACTGTAAATCCAACTGGTTGGTGTCGCGCATTTACGCAATTGGTTCTGCAGCCTCAGAGGCTCATGCGAGGGGCGTGTTAGCAGTTACAGGAGGGCATGGCTCCGCTCTGTTGCTTGTTTCCCATAGATCCACAATGATGATGGTGTCTGGCTCAGACTGAATGATGAGACAGTAAAGAAGTATGTTCCCAACATGAATGGGTACACTGAAGCCTGGTGCCTCTCTTTTAACCAGCATCTGGGCAGAAGCCTCCTGGTCCCTGTCGACGTAAGTAAAAGGCCTCCCCCTTCGTAGATTAGCCGGAGCCCCTACACTGCTCATTTGGGAACGGGACTTGTAACTGTCAGCTTAACTTCAGTCACATTTTAGGATGATCATTTGATATACTTCAGTTTGGCTCTTTTTACAGTGAATCACGGGCATCCAATGACCCAGTCCCAAATGCCTACAAGCATGCTGTGTTAATTACCTACAAAGGCCAACAAAATGTGCCCTTGCATGTGTTAGTGCTACTCTGTAGTTTAGTTTGGGCACGATCACTCAGAGACCAGGATGGACATTTTTAAGGGTGGGTTGTGCATGTTGCCAGTCCCTTGTCTTATTAACTCCTGGTTGAAAGACACTAACTCATATGCACTCTGTTTTGTAGGGCTGCACCATTATGAAAAAGTTCCTATTTTGTCTATTTTATCCCTTGGTATTTTAATGGCAGTTCTCTTTCATCATCTCGTTTCGAGATCCACCTATGGGAAGGGCATCCGTACCTGACCTCTGCAGAAGCATCCAATTGCACCAAGTCTGGCTAACTGACAGAAGCGCGCAGCCAATGCCAGGTGAGGCCACACCCCCTTACCTACGGGCATATCACAGCTGGGCGCGCTGCTATTCCTCAGTTGACATTCGCTTCTCGCGATCTCTGCATTGACACAGTTCGGTTGGATTAACGTTACGCTGCTCACTTTCGAGTCTTCAGGAGGACATATCGCATTCGCCAGATCAGCCTCCGCCAGACGTGAGTGACAGTCGTTTCTTCAGCCTATCCGCTGTGTTTTTTGCATCCGGAGCCGCCCGAGCTCTCGCTGTCCTTCACCTGCTCCTCCTTTACATGGCTGCCCGCCACGGATTTTTCCGAGTTCTTCACCGCTGGCCCGCCCATGGCTATGTGACCGTCTAAACAGCCGCTTCCCCCGGGGAACAGCCTAGCACGACGAGCCTGCCCGGCCGCGTGTGGTGCTCTCATCGCCGCTATAAGGACCCTCTCGTTCTGCGCGGTCTGCTTGGGCTTAACACGCTCAAGCTTTGGAGAACCCGGGGAATTGCGGTCATTGTAATTGCTGCCCATGTAGCTTTTACTAAGCCGGCTTTTAGTTGCACGACACAGCGCGCCGTGCTCGGCCTTTCTGACTCGGAGGAGAGACACGGTGATGATGACGCGCTACCGGGGGACTCCCGGAGCGCCACCTCTCTAAAATATTTGAGCTGACATCAGCCCAATCCGCATTCCCTGAAGAGGACATCTTCGCGGGAAAACCTCACTCTCGTTGACGAACCGGTCGGTTCCGGCGACGGGGATGACGCGGTCCTTTTAGCGTTCCCTAGGCTAGCGTTCACGCGGCTTTGCCTCCGTCCATCCTCCTGGAAGTTTGTGAGCGAGCGGCCGTTCGTTTCAACATTGTGTGGCCAGCTCCACAGAGCGCCACCGACCAGGATAGGAATATGTACGACGGGTAAACGCTGGGACCACCGCCCAGTCTGAACGGCCGGAGCGTCCCGCTAGACTGTTAACACGGTCTCACGGGCCTTGATTTGTTACGATTACGTGTTGAGGTTTTCAATGTATGCCTTCCGAGGAAGGCGGTCCCGAACGCAAGCGGCCTGCCTGTTGTTCGACCATTGGGAGTAACGTTAACTAACAGGGTCTCCCACCTACGGTCGGTTAATCCCCTCGCGTGGCTGCCCAGCCCGTATGTTAGTGGACGTTGTGTGTGTGTGTCCCCCTCCCCCCCACAACAACAAGTTACGGGGGAGGGGGCTGTCGTGAGGAAAAGTACATAGCAGTGTTACCACACCGCACGCACTTGGTTCCCCTCACCCAGTTATTAAAGGCTTCGGCCCCAGTGTTTCCCAACACAAACACACACATTACTAAACAACACATTTAATAAACGAATCAAATGAATTCGTGCAGATTTATATATCTGCCAGCGGCAACATAGAGAGCAAATCTCTCTGATCCCATGCATGTCGCCCTGAGTCCGTCCACAAGAGGTCGCCATTGCCTCATAAATCAACCAACTGGGCTCACACAGCTCAGTTGCGGCTGTCCAGCCGATGTTTTTTTAGTGGACGTTGTGTGTGTAAGGCCCCTGTGTTCCCCAACACAAAACACACACATAACTAAATAACACTTAAAAAAAAAAAAAAAAAAAAAAAAAAAAAAAACGCATTAAATAAATCCGTTACAGAGAGAGTATCTCTCTCCGCGGATATTATTTTTCTGCCTGCACTTGAGACTGCCCAGTTCATGTGTTCAGGAGATATGTGTTTTTCCAGCTTTTGGGGACACCTTGTGAGGGAAAGTTCAGTACAGTGGACACCACACTATGTTTCCCTCACTCTGTCAATAAAGGCTTTGGCCCCAGTGTTTGCCCAACACAAAACACACAAAGCTACGAATCAAATGAATTCGTTTTGGAGAGAAGACCTCTCTCCGCAAAGAAAACTTCTCACTGCAGAGAGAGGAAATCCCTCCAAACCCCTGCATGTTGCCTCTAGTGTTCCCACTAGATGGCGCCTTTGCATCACAAATGAACCAGCTGGGCCCATACAGCTCCGCTCCGGCCCGAGCGGGGGCGCTCGCGAGTCACAAAGCGGCTTGGCAAGCCGTTTCAGCGCCCGAGTGGGTTTTTGCGTACTGTAACCCAGGGTTACAAGCTGCAGTTTGCAATAAAACCTCCGCATTTCAACGGCGTTCTCTCTTCTCACACAGAAGAAAACGCCTCACACATTCTGAAAGAGGAAATTTCCTCCCTCCTAACAAGGGAGCGATTCAGATGGTGCCACCCAATCTGATAAACCATGGTTTTTATTCCTGGTATTTTCATGTTCCAAAAGGCGTGGCGCCCCCCCGCCCTATATTGGACCTTCGAGTGTTGAACAAACATTTGAGGAAATTCAATTTCAGAATGTGACACAAGCCTCTCTCGCCTGTGCCATAAAGCAGAACGACTGGTTCACATCAGTCGATCTGAAAGATGCTTTCTTTCACATAAGCATCTACCCTCCACACAGGAAATATCTTCGTTTCGCCTACCAAGGCGTTTGTTACGAATTCACAGTTCTTCCGTTCGGGTGCAATTTGAGTCCCCGAACTTTCTGTCTGTGTGTGGAGGTGGGCGTGGCGCCCCTGAGACTATCAGGGCTGAGAATTCTGACTTACTGGCTCATCATAGCCAAATCAAAGGAGAAGGTGTCGCTGGACACCGGCCGGGTGCTCGCGCACATCACATCCCTCGGGTTCAAGGTGAATGCGAGCAAAAACAATCTGACTCCCAGTCAGAATGTCATTTTCCTGGGCTTGGAATTGAACTCAGTCTCCATGCGAGCGCGTCTCTCTCAAGAGCGCGTTCGCTCGCTGATGGACTGTCTGTCTCAGTTCAGTGAAGGGGCGAGAGTACAATATCGCACATGCCTCAGGCTGCAGGATCTCATGGCTTCATCTATCCAAGTTGTGCCATTGGTCTCCTGAGAATGAGAACGTTCACGAAATGGGTTTTGTACACTACATTTCAGCCCGATTTGCGATCTCTGCCGCTCGGTAACGATGACGCGCGCCTGCTCGGCGGCCTTGCGCCATTGGGTGAGCGAGAACTTTTACGCACGGGGAACCCCCCCTCGGGACGGTACGATGCGAAAAGTTTTGACGACAGATGCGTCCTTAACAGGCTGGGGAACCACCCAGGAAGGCAGAACGGTGAACGGTCTGTGGCTGAGCAGACTACGTTCAGCGCACATTAACTATTTAGAGCTTTTACTATTTGGAAAGCTCTGAATAATTTTCTGCCTTGCCTGCAGGGACATCCTGTTCTAGTACGGTGCGATAATACCACGGTAGTGGCTTATATCAACCGTCAGGGTGGCATGCGCTCGTCAAAACTCCACGCTCTAGCTTACAGGCTTTTGGTGTGGAGCAGACAGGTTTTTCTGTCATTACGCGTGACTCATGTCCCGGGCATTCGGAACAGAGGCGCGGATCTGCTATCGAGGGGAAACCCAATCCACGGGGATTGGCGTCTTCACCCGCAGATAGTGGAGAGGTTATGGATGAGATGGGACAGGCAGCCGTAGATCTTTTCGCCTCGCGCGAAAATCACCATTGTCCTATGTTCTTCTCGCTAAAGGACAGAAGAACCTTCCCTGCCTCGGGGCAGACGCACTGGCCCACCCATGGCCCAAAGTGCTGTTGTATGCTTTTCCTCCCCTGTGCCTGATAATTTTCACTCTGGCCAGGGTGAGAGAGCACGGCCTGTCTCTCACTCTAATAGCACCCAGGTGGCCCAAAGCCCCATGGCTGGCAGAGATAATCCCTCTGTTATAAGCCGAGCCATGGCGCCTCCCCCCTCGCACGGACATACTGTCCCAAGCCAACGGGGAGATTTACCACCCCCACCCGGACAGGGTGGCTCTCTGGGCCTGGCCCGTGAGAGGACAAACCAAAATGCACTGGGGCTCCCGCCGCGTGTAATCGCCACTACTCAGAAGGCCAGGGCCGTTTCCGCGCGATCCCTATATGGCTGTGAGTGGCAAGTGTTCGAAGGGTGGTATGATGGGCGTGGTTTCACATCTTATCAGTGCTCGGTGCCTGATATTTTGTGTTTCCTGCAAGACCTCATGGAAAGAGGCAGGTCCTTTTCCACTATTAAGGTCTACCTGGCTGCGATTTCAGCCTGTCATGTGGGTTTTGGGGCTCCACCGTCAGGCAGCACCCTCTAACCCGCAGATTTATGGAGGGTGCACGCCGCTCTTTGCTGGTCATCAGGAGATCTGTTGAATCTGTCCCAGAGTGGGACCTCTCCATGGTGCTGGAAGCGCGGTCTCTGTATCCTTTTGAGCCTCTGGGGAGTATTTCCCTTAAGCTGCTGTCCCTCAAGACAGCTTTGCTCTCGGCCTTGGCATCTGCTAAACGGGTCAGTGAGCTACATGCACTCTCGGTTCACCCCTCGTGCGCCAAATTCTCCCTAAGTGGAGATAAGGTTTTCCTTAAGCCTAACCCGGCCTTCATGCCGAAATGCTTCCCTGCGTTCACGTCGGAGGTTTTGGAGCTATCCGCTTTTCACCCTCCACCCTTTGCCTCCCCGGAGGATCAGGGGCTGAATGCTCTGTGTCCCGTCCGTGCTCTGCAAGCATAATGACCAGGACCAGTGCTTTCCGCAAGAGCGACCAGCTCTTTGTTTCTAGGGCTCCCCTGCACAAGGGGAGTCCCATTTCAAAGCAATGCCTCTCACATTGGCTTGTGGACGCTATACTATGGCTTATGAAGCAAAGGGAGTGCAGCCCCAAGGGGCATCAGAGCTCATTCCACAAGGGGCTTAGCCGCCTCTTGGGCTTTGTTCAGGGGAGTGCCACTGCAGGACATCTGCTCCGCGGCCAGCTGGGCCTCTCCTCATACCTTTGAGCGTTACTACCGGTTGGATGTCACCAGAACTTCGGTGGCACACTCGGTCCTAGGGGTAGGGTCCTCTTAGCCCTTTCCCACAGCCCCGTTTGGTTAACCAACGAGGAGTGAATGGGCCGGCTGGCCATGTTCATTCCTGTCACCAAGCATTCGCATTCCTTCTTGGGTTTAGCTATGTGCATTGGTGGTGCGGGGGCCATTATCATGTATGTGTCTCATGCATGTTTCATGCCCTGCTTGTCCACAGCAGTTAGCGTGGCGGAAAACTTGCAGGGTCATGTTTGTGGGACGTGTCAGGCACCGCCTCTCTGAGGTGACCGTCCTTCTCTGGCCTTCAGAACCTCACTGTGAGTGTATTGGGCAATCGGGGAGCTGTCCATGTCTCTCCCATAGGTGGATCTCGAAACGAGATGATGAAAGAGAACAATAGGTTACTGTCGTAACCCCGGTTCTCTGAAACATCGAGTGGAGAGATCCACCAGCCTTGCCCCGCTTGCCGCACGAGAAGCGAATATACTGACTGAGGAATAGCAGCGCGCCCAGCTGTGAAATGCCCGTAGGTAAGGGGGTGTGGCCTCACCTGGCATTGGCTGCGCGCTTCTGTCTGTTAGCCAGACTTGGTGCAATTGGATGCTTCTGCAGAGGTCAGGTACGGATGCCCTTCCCATAGGTGGATCTCTCCACTCGATGTTTCAGAGAACCGGGGTTACGACAGTAACCTATTGTTATTTACTCCAATTAATAGTGTTCATTTTAAAATATGACATTCCTTGTAAATACCGGTAATGAAATTCTCACCACATCTACACCTTGTTTATTATAAAGGCTGGAATGCACTAAAGAACTTTTCAAATCTGAACAGATTTTAAAACACTATATTAACACACAGACGGCATCACTAAGCGTTTCGAACACAAACTCGCAAATATGAAAACAATGTGTTTTGAAATTTGTTCAAAATATTAAACATGTTTGACATCCTCCAACTGGATGGAATTGTAGTGTGAAGCTAACATTAACTATGTGATTTTCTGCTAAATATGTCACCTACGAATGTCCAAAATCTGCAGAATGGCCCTGACTTTCGGCAACTAGCGTCGACTCTTCCAGACTACAAATCAGGGCAAATACCTTTGCAAAAGTCGTGTAGTGTATTTCAGCCTTAACAGGAGTGTTCTAGTTTTGGTGTCAAAACTTGTTCTGTGGTATGTTGCAGAGTTTAGCTCTAACCTTGAAAAAAGAAGAAAAAAAACTCACCTACTTGTAGCTTTCTTGACATATTATGCGTCCGAAATCAAATACTATATAATATGTTAAAAACAGGACGCCAACAGAGTAGTATGTCCGAATGCATAGTAGAATCAATGCATAGTGACCTACTACTTCCTACTAGTAATTACCACTTAATTATACAAGTGTTACATTTACGGCGAGATTCTGAAGTGCGCATTCGCTGGACACTTTACTATCCCATGAAGCCATGGGAGAGGATTTATGAATGGCGGTGAAGCGACGCAACTGACGCTGGTTGGTCACATGACCGTAACATCATGGCGGATGTAGTACGTCTGGATTATTCATACTATATAGAACAAGCTTTTTTAACGGTCGCGAAGTGCGAATTCAAATGTAGTACATACTTGGACAGTATGCGATTTTGGACGCAGCGATTGATTAGCTTGTTCGGGTGTGTTTGATTAGGGTTGGGCTAAACTCTACAGAACAGCGGAACGAAGTTGCCCATCCCTGATCTATATTGTAAGTGAGCAGCTCAACATGTCACGATGCTTTTCGCTTTGCCTCCACTGCTTTTTTGTTTGTTTATTTTTTGAGAGTCAGGTGATGTTTCTACAGCTTTCTTTTTCATAATAGAAATGAAACAAAACACTGCTTAAAAATGTGCTCATTAGAACTGATTGTGATTTCTAACAGGCCTATAGATTCCCAAATGCGCAAACAAATGCAGCGAATGCTGTAATCGACACTTCATGATTCGCTTGTTGCGTCAGCCATTATTATAATCTATTCATTTAATTGTGCAGCCCTACTGTGTTGTTGTTCATCATATGTGGTGTGAAAAATAGCTCTTGTGTGATACTGAATATCAGTGAACAAAGCTTTGCTGTTTCCTGGTCATGACAGTATATAAGTATGAGCTCAATGAAAGCTTTAACCTCTTCATATAGCCAATTTGTAAAAAAGATGAAGATGTATACAGATGAAGATTAATTTGCTTATAAATGTGCTCAATGGCCCTGAAACCTTTTCAACAATTGGTTTGAAAGTGGCTGATCTTTTAAAATTTTTAGCTGTCTGGGTCCCGCAACTTTTGATGAGGTTCTGCCATGAAACAAGCCGTTTTCCGAACTGAAGGCCTAAAATTTGGGCCATGATTGTGAGAGCATAATTACCTCTGGATGTGAAAATATCATCAAGGGTCCCAGTGTGAACAGCATGACACACCACCAATCTTTTTTGGAAGATTATCAATCTTCATATTTCTTGTGATTTATTTTTCATTTGCTGTATTTTGATGTGATTTTTGAATTTTGTTGCAAAATTCTCAGTCATAATCTTCAGAAGATCCCAGAATTCTAGGTTTAGGATTGTTTCATTTTGCTAGACCTTCTTCTCAACCTTCAAATTCTTCTCTTACTGTATCGTGAAGAAAATTCGAAAGGCATAAAATACACCCAAACAAACTGTCACTATAACAAATCCATCTCTTCCAAAAAAAGACAAACCATACCGTCTGCGTTTCTGATTGAAGCTAATCCCCAACCGTGTTTTGACTTGCTTATAATCTGTTGCTCAGAATATCTTTAGCGCTAGCCAAGGAGTCAGGGATATCGACTTTTTGTCTTGGACGACCTTATCTTGTTTTCCCCAGGTGAGTTGTCAGAAGATGAGGTGTGTTGTAGCTTGGCTGCTGCTTTGCTTTTCACCAGTGTTTCTCATGATTTCGAGATGTTTCAGATTGTGATTTGTACATGTAGTATTGGAGCATCATCATAGTTGCATGTTTAATTGTGTAAATAGTGAGCGACACAAAATATGTTTTATCATCTTTTCCTTGTATGCACAAAGTTTCCAGTACCTAATGATCATTTACATTACATTTATGTTAACCTTGGGTAAAGCTTTTTTGCGTTTTCATGTAGTTGTTCACAGTTGAAACAAACAAAGTCAGTTGCATGAGGATTTAAAGGAATAGTTTACTCAAATTAAAATGTTGTCATTATTTACTCTGCTTAATGTCCTTCCAAACGTGTATGTTGTTTTCCATGGAAAACAGAAGGTGGATTCTACAATGACCACATCTTTCAAGCCCCAAAAATTATTCATACAAATAAGTTGCTGTTGATGTTAATGACGCCAAACCATATATGGAAGAATTTATTGGAAATTCTCCTTTTGTGGTCCATGGTAAAAATAACAATTTATAATAATAGTGACAGAATTTGAACTTTTGGGCGAACTATTCCTTTAATAAAAGCAGAATACCTGAATGCATGTGTTTTTGTTTTGTTTTTTCTCTCTCACACAAATGCAAAATCAATAACTCAAAATTAATCTGTTATAATATTCATCCTGCTAAATTAATAAATGTAAGGCCCTGTCCACACGGACACGGGTATTTTTATAACCGTGACTTTTTTTACGCGGTTCGGCCGTTCGTCCACACGAAAACGCACTGAAACCGAACATTTTTGAAAACCCCTGCCAAGGTGAGGATTTTCAGAAACGCCGGTTACAGTGTTGTCGTGTAGACAGTGAAACCGGGGTTTTTGCCTTGCGACGTCAGAGTGTGCGCTGTTATCCGCTGTGTTTGACGTCAGATTTGCGCTTCTGATTGGCCAACGTGGCTTTACGGTTAAGGGTTATATCACCGCCTGCTGGCGTGGCATGCTCTTGACCGCGCTTGATAGCGTGTTTTTGCGTTTTCATGTAGACGGAGACCGAGCATGTGTGGACGGGATTTTTTTTTTAAACGCTGTAGGAAAAACTCCGGTTATAAAAATACCCGTGTCCGTGTGGGCAAGGCCTAAATGTCATCCCACAACAATCTAAAATTAGTTACAAGTTACAATTAGGATAACATGATATTTGTAAAGACTGTCTTATTTTTGTATGTAGAAGCACAATTGACAGGTCTATGTATTGCTGATGTAAGCAGGTACTTCATCCTGGCAGCAAATTATGTTTAATGTCAGTGATGTCACTTGATGTCACTATTGTCTGCATGAATTTAGTTGTAAATGTATTCTTGAATAAATTATATTCAAAAATGCATTAACAGTGGCATGAATACGCTGCTTTTAAAAAGATTATTTTCACTTTTTGATATTAAGATATTATTGTGGGGAAAAAAATGTCAAGGTTGTGTAACTGTCCTGCAATCATAGTCTTAAAGTCATAAAGGTTAATTCTTTAACAACAACTAAAGATGTTGAAAATTGTATTAACTGTTTTCAAAAAATGTGGGCCAGTTTTACTGCAAAGACATTTCTATGGACTGTTAAACTAGATCTTTGAAAGGGTTTTTCTTTTCATATCGGACATCCTTATTTGTCATTGACCCTAAAACGAAGACTTAAGAAATTAGATGGAACGAAATATTTTGAGGACATAATTTTACGATGTATAACATACTTTCAAACTTAAATTAACTGGTGTCCTTTGGTTTTACAGGAGGGCAGGTCAAATTTGGATGATTATGGAAAGGAGACCAGTGGCCACCCTTCTCATGACGCCACCGTACGAGACATGGGCGCAGGCCAGGGTGGTGGACCGGGTCTTTATAAGGTAGTGAAGACCGGACCTTCGGGTCACAACATCAGAAGCTGCCCAAACCTTAGAGGTATCCCCATTGGAATGTTAGTTCTGGGGAACAAAGTCAAGGCGGTAGGCGAGGTATGGACTCCCAACTGTGTTACTGTGGCTGCCAATAAATGACTAATTAGCCAGATTTCTTGCTAGTTCTGCAGTTTCTGTAACACAAATTCTTCATTTTTCTTTAGACAATTATAGATCCCTTTGTGTAACTTCTTTTGATAGAGGCCATACATGCTATGGCTCTGGTGTGTGGGTGTGTTATTGTTCTGTTCACATTATCAAAGCCCCTTTCAAGAACCACCAAGCATGGCTTCAGCTTTTGCACAGTAACAGTACAGTGTAATCTGGCATGCTCTGCAGGAAAATCTGTGTGATGCGATAATTAATAAATGACCTATTAACAATGATGGCAGGAAGCATGTGAATTACAACAAAAACTGAAGTCATCTCATAATTTCCACTCTGTAAACACCAGGGTTGAGCAAAATTCAGAATTAAGAATGGGTTCCCTTTCGATTCGGGAATGTGAATATGAATTGCATTTACTGTGACCCACAGGATGTAGAACTGGAATTTGCATTGTAATGATATTAGGAAGAAGAATTTACTGAATTGCAGTTCAAAGAAATTCAACACAGTCACACAACTGAGGAGTTAAATGAGTCAGTTTAAACAAAACATAAATAATACCATTTTTTAGTAGTAGTTATGCCACTGTATTCCATTTTGAAGACCCTGGGATATTATATAATACTATATTCATTAAATTATTATACACTGCATGGCCAAAAAAAAAAGTCACTGATCTGATTTAAATAGGGAAATAAACTATGATTGGATCATTATTGCAGTGATTATTATGTTTCTAGCATGTTATATGTTTGGCATCAGTTCTTCTAACACTGATTGATGGAGTTTGTAGCTTTTCATTTCTTAAACAACCATGTAGGAAGACAGATCATGGCCATAATTTGAGTCCAGACCTTAAATTCATTGAAAGTCTTTGGGATGTGCTGGAAGAGACTTTACAGAGTGCTCGACTCGTGCATTGTCAGTACAAGATCTTGACAAAAAATGAATGCACCCCTTGATGGAAATAACATCACATCATTTATTTCTAGGTCTAGGACTCAGAGGACTCCCAATTAATGTGTGAAAATGATTCTTCATGCTTCCTCACAACCATTCATTCACAATTTGAGCATGATGAATCTTGACATTGTCATCCTGGAATATGGCCATAATCTGTCTTCCTACATGATTAAGAAATGAGAAGCTACACACTCCATCTATTAGGGTTAGAAGAACGGTTGCCAAACATATAACATGCTAGAATATATATCTTTCTTCTTTCTTTCTTTATTTGTAAAGCACATTTAAAAACAACCCATGGTTGACCAAAGTGCTGAACAGGACAGAGTAATCAGAGCAAAGGTAATACAACATAATAAGGATAGCACGAGCAATAGATACAATTACAAACATAAAAAGAATAGAAGAATTAATATAATTCATAGGAGAGTACATTAAGGATCCACATTAAGAAAGTGTTTTTTGAGCTTGGATTTAAAGGTGGCAAATGACGTAACTGTTCTAATTGAAAGTGGTAGGTTATTCCATAATTTGGGGCCTGCAACTGCAAAGGCACGGTCACCCCGATGTTTCAGTTTTGATCTATGCACTGCGAGCAATCCGAGGTTACTAGACCTAAGTAATCTCGGTGGGTTATGGAAGTGTATTAGATCAGATAAGTAGCCTGGTGCCAGGCCATGTAGTGATTTAAAAACAAAAACTAGAATTTTAAACTCAATTCTCTGTTTGACTGGTATCCAGTTTAGGGAAGTTAAGATCGGAGTGATATGATCGAACTTACGACTACCTGTCAACAGTCTGGCAGCAGCGTTTTGTACTAGTTGAAGGCGTCCAATGGATGATTGGTTAGTTCCAATATAAAGTGAATTACAGTAGTCGATTCGTGAGGTGATAAAAGCATGAATCACTATTTCAAAATTCTTTGGAGAGAGAAAGGATTTAACTCTTGCAAGACGACGAAGGTGGAAAAAACAGGTTTTAACGACAGAGTTTATTTGCTGATCAAACTTAAGGCCTGAGTCAAACACAAAACCTAGATTTTTTGCAGTTGATGTAACACGAGGGTTTAACTCGTCAAGATCTAGAATACCGGAATCATAGCGATCACAAGGATCCAAACAGCATTACTTCAGTTTTGTTCTCATTTAGAGCCAGAAAGTTTTGTGCCAGCCAAAGCTTCACTTCCTGAAAGCATGCAAGTAGAACTTCTAGAGAGCTTGAGTTGTTTCGCTTAAATGGGAAATACAACTGAGTGTCATCAGCGTATAAATGAAATGATACTCCGTGTTTAGAAAAAATAGAACCCAATGGTAACAGATATAAGGAAAATAATGTTGGGGCTAAAATGGATCCCTGTGGTACACCGCAGGAAAGGTGTGCTGCAGAGGAAGTGCAATTTCCGATTTAATATATAATAATGATCCAGTCATAGACTCAAGTATTTGTTTATTTAAATCCAAACCGACCTCTTTTTTTTGCCGGGAAGTGTATATTTCTATAGATAGCACTTTAAACATTATTAATATTGTGTACTGTTTCTCAAAATAGCCAATATGTTATTTGTTTTACTAGCATCTTTGTGTAATTCATACTAGTGTTGGCCGATATGCTCCATTTTCATATCGTCCTATGGTCAGCCTGTGAGATCTGCGATACACGATATTATCGTACGGTGGGCGGGGCTTACTTATTTTTATCATTTATTTGCTTATTACTTTACTCATTAATTTGCTTATTTAATTACTTTGTTTTATATATGATGATAAGTTATTTCCTGGTAGTGAGGTAAAAACATAGACTAACCATTCCTGTATCTGACTCGAGAGTATTCAATTTTATTATGTCTGTTGTGATATTAAATAAAGCATTAAAAACTGAAGAGTATTTCAACATGTCAGCGGGAGATTTATGGACACACATTATCCTCTCATGCGGTTACAGATGTGCTTTTGATTTTCAAAGATAACTGATTTGTGCTGTGTTCAGACCTTAAAACTGTTATTAGGCTTATATAATTTTAGGGATATTATTATTAATAATTTGTTATTGTATTGTTGTTTTTTGTTATTAGTGTCATTAAAGGTTTTGTTAATGTGCTATGCTGACGAACAACGATGCAGTTTTCATCTTGGCTCAAACAACAACTTTATAAGAATGATGTGTGTCTTTTATAACAGGCACTCTTGGCAATTTGTGTATAGATCACCTTCCAATTCATTTTAAATGTGGGAGTTTTGTAGTCTGTTTTAAAAACATTTTCATTGAGGACTCCTCATACGCACGTGTCGATGTCTCAAGTGTGGTTATGTGATGTCATTATTAAATTATAGGCAAATGAATTGGAGGTCCTAATATTCATTTAATAATAATACTATTATACTAATAATATAATAATAATACTAATAATATAATACATTTTTGTTCGATTACTTGTATGAATTTTCTTTGAATTTTCTTTTCATCATATTTCTACTTCCTTAAATTCAAATTCGAATTACAGTTCTGCATTCTGTATGCTGCCTCAATTCAAATTCAAGAATTGAATGGGAATTCTGAATGGCGCACAACCCTGGTAAACACCTGTCTTTTATGGCATTTGAATAGTCTCCATGTCTGATCATGGAAGGGCTGGTCTTTGCCTCTTTCTTCTCTCGGTAGAGGTTGTGGTGTGTCATGCTGTCTTCAAATGCTCTCTTAAAGTTGTTGCCTATGAGCCTCCCAACTTGCACAAATACTGCTGTTCTGCTCACGAATGTCAAGTCAAATTTAAAACAGTGTCTTTGTTCAAAGTGGTTTCATTTCATAAATCTTGAGAATTGAATGGTGCATCATATAATTGTTTTCACTTTTCTAAATGCGCTTAATTTTAGAACTGCCACTGAGTTTGTCTTGCTCCTCTGGATTGATGTGGTGCCGTGTGTGTGTATAAGAGAGGAGGTAAATAAAGCTGTGTCTGTATCAGGTGATTAACTCGGAGGGCACCTGGGTTCAGCTGGATAAGAACAGTGTGGTGGAGTTCTGTGAGAGTGATGAGGGTGAGGCCTGGTCTCTGACCCGAGACCGAGGGGGAAACCAGTACCTGCGTCATGAGGAAGGTAACGCAAACAAACTCTTTGTCTCTCAGTCTTTGTCACGGCATCCTTTGTGGAAAAAAAAAGTGTGTTTAATTGTATACAAGAAGTGTTCTTCAGATCTTAAAAGCATATTTATATATGCAGATAATATAATATTAATTAAATGAAAGGTCATTTAAAAGTGTATTTAATAAGAATACACTTTTATGACATGTTTTAAGTATACTTTTAAGTATTACTTTTCAAAAGTGCACTTTAAAATGTCAAATAAATTTGACTTTAAAATAACTTTTTGAATCATCCTTTCTTTTATCATGCTTTAAAGAAGTACACTTATTTTGATGAGTTGACTATCATACTAAAGCGCATGTAAAGAACTATCAGTTTAACTAGTGCTATCGGACACAATTTATATATTTTAAATGTACTAAATTGCAACTTCATCATTGCAAATGTGCAATTACAATTGTATTTAAATACATGACATACAAGTTTCAATAGAAAATGCATCGAGGTATATTTTAATTCACAATAAATGTTTGTCAGTACATTCAGAAGTACACGTTTAATATTTCAAAGACAATAGAAGCATTTATGAAATATATCATGTCGGGCATAATCCTTGCGAGTCCAAAATCCCTACTTTTTAGGAAAATAGAAAAACAAATGTGTTTTTTAAATAATGTAACACTGTGTTGTCAAAGTTGATGTTGTGGCTATATATGTAGTCAGAAACTTGCTTTTGTCATTATTTTATGAACATTTTATCGAAAGCAAGCTCAAATGGAGTTACAAGGTTTTAAACCAGTGAATATCGGTCGAACGTGTTTTTTCCGTCATCAAAACATTCGCATCTAAGGCAGTAAGTACATCATGTTACTTTTTCATTACATATTATCAAGTTTATTGTATTCTATGTGGGCGCTCAGTTTTGTCTGTCATTTGGCCCAAATCTCATGTTATAAAAGATGAAATGCTACACACAGGCTGTGACTAAAACATTAGCCTTTATATATATATATATATACAGTATATATATATATATATATATATATATATATATATATATATATATTGTTTTCTAAGTAAAAGAAAATTCTGTACTTATTCAAACAACTAGTTCTTTATTTACCCATGCATTACAAGCAAGCAGAGACGGGCCAAACTGTGTGCGGCACTTCTTTCAATATTAAGGCAGGGTGGAGTTATGACTTATGAGGTTTGACTGACAGTTTAAGGATCCAATGGAGTCACGAGGTTTAATCACAAGCTCTTTTTAATACTTTTAATTGGTTAAATATTTGCAAAACCCACAGGCAGGCGTAAAGGGTGACCAGTACTAATGATTTATGAAAAAAATAAAAATGACAAAATATGGAGTTTCTGCCCGAAAGCAACATACGATATACTTCAGTCCTACGTAAGTGGTTCAGAAAAGCACTCTAAAGTTCAGTTAACTGCATTGAATATACCTTTAAACTATAATACATTTTCATTAAATTGCAATTAACAATGTTCAAAAACATTACATTCAGTTCGCATTTAGGTATATTCTGGAAATCAATAATGTGGTGCACTAACAAGACAGCACACGTAAACCAAGAGTTAAATACTGGTGGCTTTTAGTTATTAATGCTTTTTTTCCCTCTCTCTGGAACAGAGCAAGCTGTTTTAGAGCATGGAGCCCAGACCCCTCCTCCCAGCCCATTCTCAGTTCAGGCGTTTAACAGGGGCATGGGCAGCTCGGGAGCTCAGGGCTTCGACTACGGCATCTCCAACAACAAAGGTGAGAGTAAAGATTCGGGAGAGATAGGAATAAAATGTCATTTATTATTGAGTGACACATATGTTATATAAGACACACAATCTCTGTTTATATGGTTACAGTCCATCTACCAAATTAAAAAAAAATTCGTACCATGTTCCTGCAAATATATCTCATACTTATTGCCTGACGTTAAGCGTTACTTCACAAAATTGATTTCAGACCAACAGTGGTAGAATAGCTAGTCATCTAGGATTTTTCTATTTTATAATTTTTAGTAACTTCCTTTGTTCCTTATGTTTGAAATTATCTTGTTCTTCAGGTAAAATCCTTTTGGCTTTAATAAATTAAAGGTGGAACAGAATGATTATTTTCATACACTGTCATTCAAAAGTTTGTTGTTGGTTATATGTTTTTGAAAAAAGTCTCTAATGCTAAAAATACAGCAAAACTGTAATATTGTGAAATATAATTGCTTCAGACATCAGAAAGTAATATTACAACTTACATGTGCACAAAAGGTCACCAATGCGCACGTGAACTTGTCCGTCCTTGTCTGAATGTGTAATTCCTGTTTTGGATGCGCTCTTCCCGTAACAACAACGATAAAACACGGGAAACTAAAGCACAATGAATTTAGAATATTCTAATGCAATAGTGTTCTCATTATAATGTGATGTATTTGGCAGATTGGCACTGCACATATTGCACTTAACTGATTTCAGGATTCACTGCGCACTTTCAATGCCCTAGTTTCACTTTAGTTCTCCAGTTTGTTTGGCATGATGTCTAATGTGAACCAATCAGACCTCAGGTACCACCCACAATGCTGCAATCAGAAAAAGATACATATATTTTTAAAAGTCTCTGTGATATTTGTTTTCATGATCGATCGTTGCTGTCCCGTTTGAGTACTGTCTGTCCCTAGTAGGGTATTTTTAAATAAATAAATAAAAAAGTGGTAGTTTTTGCACAGTTGGGAGAACATTGACCAGTTCATGAGCATTTATTTGAAACAAAAATGTTTTGTAACATTGTAAATGTCTTTACTGTCACTTTTGATCAATTTAATGCATCCTTGCTGAATAAAAGTATTATTTAAAAAAACAATATCTTACTGATCCCAAACTTTTGAATGGTAGTGTGTAATGCACAAATTAATATAGGAACTATAGTTTTCCTACTTTCAAAAATACTGCTAGAAGTTGATCTTTGAGAGAGAAATCTATAAATTACATTTTACACCAGGAAAAGTCATGGAAACATCATGGAGGCTTGGATATACTGGACATCAAACTCTCTTCTCTCTTTTTAAAGTGCTGTATGACCCTTGTGCCTTGAAATGTGATGTTTTTAGCAATAATATAGAATATATGAAACATGCACCAAATGATTAATAAGCAAACACAATCATTTGCTCTTATTCAGCTCCGTAATCAGAGTAATTGTGTTCTGCATGCTGTGTGTCTTGGCTGTCGTCTGTGGCGTGTGAAGGCATCATTGTGTGCATGGGCAAGACTCTGTGTGCTGCAGCTGGGTCTTACCCACCATACTGTTCTCATGCACCACTGCTTAGTGGCGTTACCCATAGACAGCTGTCTGATGGGTCCTTCATCATCTCTTATACTCATTGAATCTTTGTTCATCTGAATAAAAAGACCTAACCTAAGTTCATCTAACTATGAAGCTTAACTAAACGCTTCTTGACTAAAAGTCAACTTTTAAGTCAATATTAACATTAATTAATCCCTTTAATGCACATTCCTAGTCTTACTGCGCTTGATTCATCATTGCTCGATATTCCAAAGAAAAAATGTCTTCCTAATTTTTCGGAACTGAATATCTTGCTCTTTTGGCCAATGTTACCTTAGATAAACAGTTATCTGTCTGCAATTCTGCCAATAATGTAAAAATGGAGTAATTTGGTAATGTTAATATAATACAATAGAGTATACAGCAAATTTTCCGATTAACAAATTATTACAAAAGATACTTCCAGTGGGATACCATGACATTTTCTCAAGGGTGAACTTGACCTGAAACAGTCAAAAGGCCTTCTCGGAATTCACTGCAAACTCTGATCATGTTCCATTCTCTTATGAAATTCCTACGTTTTGTGATCCAGTCAGTTCCTGATAGATAAAATCAATTCCCATTCTACATTTTCTTTCTTTGCCGAATATCCTGCCGGACATGCATCACGGAAGTCTTTTCATGTTGACTTTTAACAACTCAGCTAAAATATTAGTTCAGTGATATCATGTTTATGATATAATACTTTTTAGATTATAATTATTAGAAAATAAAATGTTTAATACTTATAATAAGACAATTTGAACAAAAAACTAATAATTTCCAGAGTTGCGCTATAAAAGGGATGAAAGCATTGCATTGGCTTTGTCTGCCAATGCTTTATCTGTGACCATGTGGATGTTCCAGATATGAGGTTTCATGAAAACCTGACCCACGGCTCCCCCGCCCATTCCTTATTCCCCCTCACGTTGGTTCAGCTGACCCACTCACACCCCATTACTTCCAGTGAGAGTGCTTGTGTGGGGCGTTAAACTGACTAGCGAGTTTGTATGGCTCCTTTTAAGGATCATATAAGCTACAGCACTCCCATTGTCTTCCGCATTGCAGGTGACCGGCTGAGTGCCATACTGAATTCCGTTCAGTCTGGGCCTTTCCTCCCAACTCCTTCCATATTTGAGCAAGCTGCCAAACCTCCCTCTTCCCTTGTCCACAGCCCATTTGTGTTTGGACAATCCCTTTCCCAGCAGCCTCAACCGCATCCACAGCTTCCGAGTAAGTCTGTCCGTCTATAAGGTAGTGGCGGTGCTTGCTTACACAGGTGCTGCTTGTTCTTGTCTTAAGCCCTTAATTGTTTAGTATCCCTTAGGTTGTGATGAGTTCTGTTCAGGCTTATTTCCCCTGCTTTTCTGTCGGCGTCCACCCGCTTGCTTGCTATGTTTGAATTGGTGATTCTTTTCTTTCTCATCTCATTTAAACTGTAGTGGCCGAATAACATTTAAATTCATCTTTTGTATTTCCACTGTTGCTACTAACAGTATGTTTCATGTCAGATGTTTCTGTTGACTTGATTGCAGTTTAATTTTATTTGCTTGCTTACATGTAGAGTGATTAATTTGATTATTCATTAGCAAAACAGTTACCAAGAGGTCCAGGAATCTGTCCACACAATCAAAACCATGCAGTGCTTTTGCATTTAACCCCAAGTGTAATTCAAAATGCACTAATGTCTGCATAAGGAAAATGAAATTGGGTTTTTTGGATTTGAAAGTGTCTCAATATTTCCACAGCCAGAATACTCTTAATCTGCTTTCCACATTCATTACAACTCATCACTCAACCATTTTATTCGGACTTATCTGCCATCCTTCCTGCACTGGTTGATTCCCAGTTTTGTTTTAGCATTGTCCCTGCTTCTACCAGTCTCTGTCTCTCTCACAGTGTCTGTCCTTCTTGTTGCTTTTTCTCGATTCATATATCTTTCTAGTGCCCTGGCCTATATGTTCCTCTGGCCCTGTTAACACCTAGTATTGACATCCATCTCTGGTGATCCGATCACCAATTACACGGCTTTAATGGGGTTGCAATGCATATCATTTTTGTCAGCCGATTTGGAGGTAGTCAGAATCCACATTGCATTAGTCGTGTAAACTGACCTGCTACTACTTCACTGCACACAAACAATGGTTTTAAATCGTAAACTACCTGTCTTTAAGGAAATATTAAATTTGATATAAAAAATATATATATATACATACATATACATGACTTAACAGAAGTTCTCTGCAGTAACAGAGATCATGTAAAATACCCAGTTAATAGTCAAGTCACCTTTATTTATGTAGCACATTATACAATACAGATTGTTTCAAAGCAGCTTTACAGTGATAAACAGAAACAATTAGTTTCATGAATTCAGTTCAGTGTTGATTCAGATCCGTTTTAAAGATAATCAATTATTAAATTAGTTCATTTCATCTAGAACAATGATTCTTTGGAAGTTGCATAATTAAGATGCATACTTTCTAAAACGGTCTTTATGTAGGACACCTGTGGTGCCTTAAAATTCAGCTTTACCTGTTCACTGGGTTTCTGAACAGAGCAACTGGCGTAGTAAGGTAACAGACGCATTTGAGATGCATGCAAATACCAGGTGTAAACTGAAATCTCTTGGCTGTCCACTTGTGATTAGATCACCCAAAACAAATGTTAATATCAGTTTTAAACAGGGCCAGAGTCATTTTCTCATACCAGTACTCTACGTCATTCATTGGCTCTCACTCTCTTTCTCATTTTCTGATCGTTTTCCTTGGTTCAAGCCTTGTTGCTTACTTTCCTTGCCACTGTTTTCCGCTGTAGATGCTTCATCATGCAGCCTTGCTTCACGTGAGCGTGTGCACAAAAGCAGTGCGACCGGCCCTGGCACCGCTCTATCATCTCTTGTTCTCAGACAAAAGGGTGGGTAATGCATGTCTTCTCCTGGGAGCACCCTGGAGACTCACTACAGGGATGGGTTTCATGTCATCCTCTCTACCACAGTCTATTTATTTCCCCTCTTAGGCATGGCAACAGAGTATGTACAGTGCTTTGGAATATATATGGGGGACCGTTTTATAGGCTTGACGAAACATTTCACATGACCTGGGTGCTTTCCATTTGCATCAGTTATTTATGCATCGTGCTACCTTAAAAATTACTTAAATTCTTGTATAAAGACATTCAAATTTAAGGTAATTCTTGGATTTCAGTGGATACTTGTCAATGTTATTTTTACATCTATTGTTTTACATTTCATTTCTTAAGTTCCTGTTGTTATTTTTTACCTTTTATTTTTAGGTGCCATAATTATTTTATTGTCTTGATTTTTTTCTTACTCCCTACATATGTGAAAAGGCCTGACAAGACTTACCCCCTGCATAAATGAGTTGCGCATTGGTAACTGTTGGTGTTATAATACGCAGGTGACAGGGATAACATGGCCAGTCGGTCTATGTCTCCAGGCAGCAAGCATCGCCAAGAGAGTCGATCCTCCAAAACCGACAGTCACTCTAGCCGATCTGTTGACCAGGTGAAGAGCAAGAACAATGACAGTCTGTCTGCCAGCGAGGCCCTCATTCTCAAATCGGACACTGGCAAACTGAGGTCTGACTCTCACAGCCGCTCTCATTCCCCCAACCACAACACCCTACAAGCCCTGAAAGCTGATGGCCGAACCTCAGGCCTTAGGGCTGAGTCTCCAAACCCTGGTTCCCGTTCCTCCTCACCAAAACAAAAGTCCCTCACCTCTGGCAGATCTAGCCCATCCAGCACCAGTTCCCCACGCTCATCCTCTCCTCATGATAAGAACCTGCCCTCTAAAGTAAGTCCTTCTTCTAAAGCTCACCTGGACCCTCCCCGTGAGAGATCCAAATCTGACTCCTATACGCTGGACCCTGACACACTTAGAAAGAAGAAGATTCCTCTCATGGAACCTCTGAGGGGCAGGTCTACATCACCCAAACCAAAAGTCTCACCCAAAGAGAGCAAAGGAGGAAGCAGCAATGCTGAAAACCGAGCCCCATCTCCCCATGTAGTTCAGGAAAACCTCCACAGTGAAGTGGTGGAGGTGTGTAGGTCCAGCGCCTTGCTATCCAATGATGAAGCCAATGATGAGAATGCAGAGTTGAACAATGCTGAAGAGGGCTCCTCCAAGGTCCACTTCAGTATTGGAAAAGCCCCGGTCAAGGAGGAACTTGAAAGTCGTTCTTCACCCAAAGTCAGCCGTAAAACCTCCAGCAGGCATGTGAGACCTAAAAAAGACAAATCCGGGCCACTCTTTAAAGGTGAAAACGTGCGTCCTACTGAACCCGCCAAGCAAGCCATGTCACCTTCTGTTGCGGAATGTGCTCGTGCTGTTTTTGCTGCTTTCCTGTGGCATGAGGGCATAGTACATGATGCAATGGCATGCTCTTCCTTCCTCAAGTTCAACCCTGAGCTGACCAAAGAACATGCACCCATCCGTAATTCTCTTAGCTGCCAGCAGGGTTTTGACGAGAAGGAGAACAAACTAAAGAACCGCCACTCTCTGGAGATCTCCTCGGCCCTCAACATGTTCAACATATCACCACATGGCCCAGACATTTCCAAGATGGGTAGCATCAACAAGAACAAGGTTCTGTCCATGCTGAAAGAACCACCTTTACCTGAGAAGTGCGAGGATGGAAAAAATGATGCAGTCTCTTATGAGATGACCAGCCACTCCTCCATGAGGTCTAAGTCCATCTTGCCTCTCACCCTCCAGCACTTAGTAGCTTTCTGGGAGGACATATCCATGGCTACCATAAAAGCGGCTACACAGAACATGATTTTCCCAAGTCCAGGATCCAGTGCTATCCTTAAAAAGAAGGAGAATGAAAAGGATGGCAAGAAGACCAAGAAAGAGAAGAAGAAGAAGGATAAAGCCGAGGTGCGTCCCAGGGGGAACCTCTTTGGGGAGATGGCACAGTTAGCTATGGGAGGCCCAGAAAAGGATACCATCTGTGAGCTGTGTGGAGAGTCTCACCCATACCCTGTTACGTACCACATGAGACAAGCCCACCCAGGTATAGTGCCATGAATTCTTGGGTATTATTCAGAAAGTTAAAAGACCGACGTATGGAGATCATTCATCAGTGTGCTTTATTGTGTTCTCTCAGGTTGTGGCCGATATGCTGGAGGTCAGGGCTATAACAGTATTGGTCACTTCTGCGGAGGCTGGGCTGGTAACTGTGGAGATGGTGGAATTGGAGGAAGCACCTGGTACCTGGTGTGTGACCGTTGTAGAGAGAAGTACCTGAGAGAAAAACAAACAGCTGCTAGAGAAAAGGTATGCCTGTCATTACCAATGTAGGAAAATACATAATGTTTGTAAATATTGCATGTCTAAAACACTGTATACATCTTCCTTGGGTTTAACCCGTTGGTTCTTGGATCAGGTTAAGCAGTCAAGAAAGAAACCTCTACAGGTGAAAACCCCACGGGCTCTGCCAACTATGGAGGCCCACCAGGTGATCCGTGCCAATGCACTGTTCCTGCTGTCTCTGAGCAGCGCCGCTGAGCCTAACCTGCTTTGCCATCACCCACCCAAACCCTTCCACTCACACCTGCCCAGCCTCAAGGAGGGAGTGTCTGAGGAACTGCCCAACAAGATGGGCTGCCTCTATCTGCAAACCCTAGCCCGGTAAATACATTGTGTTTACCTTGATCACCATGACCAAGAGCAGCCTTATTGTAGGAATTCAATGTATTGAATCTGCATTGTATTGAGTTTTTATCAATATCCTTTTTGCAGTCAACACACTGAGAACTTTGGGGCCTATCAAGACGACAACCTGTTTCAGGATGAGATGCGTTACCTGCGTTCTACGTCAGTCCCTGCTCCCTACATCTCAGTCACCCCAGATGCCTGCCCCAATGTTTTTGAAGAGCCAGGAAGTAACATGAAGTCTATGCCCCCAAGGTACTGTAACAAGCTTCCCATCTCCCAAAGTGCTATGTTCTAGTAACCTAGTTTCTATGAAGATTTTATGCTTCAGGTATTCTTATTATTTCTGTAAGATGTCTTCTTTTTTTTTTTTTACTTTGTTTCTTTAGTTTGGAGACAAGTCCAATCACAGACAGTGACACAGCCAAACGGACAGTATTCCAGCGGTCATATTCAGTGGTTGCCTCTGAGTATGATAAGCAGCACTCAGCTTCCCCAGCACGGGTCAAAGCAGTGCCGAGACGCAGGGTACACAGTGGGGATGCAGGTACTGTTGTGTCACTTTGTAAAACAAAATTACAAATGACTCTGTATTACCATAATTTACTGTGTAAGCTTCAAGAATGCTGAAACTGATTATATGCACCAGTAATACATAGCTTAAAATATTGCCATATTTACCTATAACTTTTTTAAGCAATGTTTGAGTACTTGAATCGTCATAGCTTGGAATGAATTCATTGAAACTGTCAGTACAGGAAAAGTGATAGCTGACCAGAAATATTAGATGCCACTGTTTATTTGATTTGTAAATATTAACACAGTTTACTTTCTAAAATGGTGGTATTGCGATGATTTGCAATACTCTTAAGTTAAGATAAAATATTTAAAATCTAAGTGAAATATTCTTGTTTCTACAGAAGTTGGGTCATCACTGCTTCGTCACCCTTCTCCTGAGTTGTCTCGGCTGATCTCAGCCCATGGCTCTCTAAGTAAAGGTGAAAGGAACTTCCAGTGGCCCGTGTTGGCATTTGTTATCCAGCATCATGACCTAGAGGGCCTGGAGGTGGCTATGAAGCATGCACTCCGCAAATCAGCCTGCAGGGTGTTTGCCATGGAGGTCAGCGATATTCTTTCAGACATTCCTCAATTTCTAATTTCATTCCTCTTCTTCCTGTCCCAAATTGTTCAGGCATAGACAAACTTTTGAATAATAACTATTAATGAGAGGGTTCCAATAATCATGGAAAACCTGGAAAAATCAGGGAAAAATCATAAATGAATAAAATCTGAAAATCATCAGCTGTCATTAAAGCTGCAGTCCGTAGCTTTTTTGGGGTTAAAAATGATCCAAAATACATATTTGAGAAAATACATAACCAGCCAGTGTTCAAAACTATCTGCTTGCCTTAGCTCGATTCAAAACGGTAAGCTTGTAATAATGTTTTTAATTCCAGTGGTACTAGTGGATTTCTGCGGGAGATTCGAGCATGTCTTTGCATCATTACGTCAACTTTTTTACACATAAAGAAGGAGTCTCGGCTAGTCGGCTATGTTGCGTGTGAGGATGCTGGAGGTAGAGATTTATAGCCTTTTCTCACACCACTTGATATAAATAAACTTATCAATTTGATGGCGGATCCAGAAAGGTTCAAACGACAATCACCAGTGACAACAGATTCACCCGCTGTAAAATGCAAAAGACTTCGTTCGGACTTCGGAGAGACTAACTTAAAGAAATAAATAGACTGCAACCGGCCCATGCGAAAACAAGGATACATATCGGAAGGACATTACATGTAGTCACGCAATGCTGACGTTGTTAACATTAACAATTTGAGAACAAAGTATAATTTGCACGGTTTTGCGTATGATAAGCGATTTTTAGATTTAATCAGCACGATTTACTGCAATGTCAGAACCAGAACAAAAGTGGATGTTTCTTACTTGTTCAGATGACATTTTCCGGTGAAAATTATTATGTTGGTCATACTTCCAAAAAGAATAATCTGTGATTGCGAATGCCAGTATCCACACCGGCGCGGTGACTGACAGCCGCACAGTCTCCTCAAACATTGTGTTCATCCGCGCTGTGCCGTGTCGAACTACTACTCATGTAGAGTTAATAATTCCGCGAATGACTGCAATTGCAGATTTCGAACAGAGATGGCGACAAAGAGGAAAAACTGCGGACTGCAGCTTTAAATTCTTTTTTTTTTTATGAAAGAAATCACTGTTAAACATCCTTGTCGAGTTTCTCTTAAACCTTTTGTTCTGTGTTTCCTCCTTAGGCCTTTAATTGGCTGCTGTGTAACGTTACCCAGACCACCTCCCTCCATGATATCCTGTGGCACTTTGTGGCGTCTCTGACTCCGTCTCCCTTTGAGACGGAAGAAGAGGAGGATGAGGAGAACAAAGGGAACAAGGAGAACCTTGAGCAGGTGTGACCTGATGATAACACTTCCAATGGTTTATTAATAAGTCACTGTTCATTTGTGATGAAAAGGTTTCTGACATGGGGCAGTTTTCCTTCTTTCTTGCAGGAGAAGGATTTAGGTGTCTGCGAGCACCCCCTGTCTGACATCCTCATCGCAGGAGAGGCGGCTCACCCGCTGCCCCACACCTTCCACCGTCTACTCCAAACCATCTCCGACCTTATGATGTCTCTTCCCAGTGGAAGCTCACTTCAGCAGATGGCCCTGAGGTATCTTCTGCCTCTGCATAGAAACACCATTAGCAGCCTATGACAATCTAGCAACCTCATATAAACATGCTAAAAGAACTCGGCCTCATTACACAACTCACATTTTCTTCAAAAATATACAAATCTAGTAACTTTTTGCTGTTTCACTAGGTGTTGGAGCCTTAAATTCAAACAGTCAGATCATCAGTTCCTGCACCAGAGTAATGTATTTCACCACATCAACAACATCCTGTCCAAATCAGACGATGGGGACAGTGAAGAGAGTTTTAACATCAGCGTACAGTCGGGATACGAAGCAATCAGTCAGGTGGGAATATTTTCATCAACTTCATCAGACTTTTTTTCCCTGTTGCCTTTACATTTGTTTTGTTTTTTATCTAAAACACCTTATATTGCATTCAAGGTTTACATTTGACATATATTGCAGGAACTTTGTGTGATGACCTGTCTGAAAGATCTGACTAGCGTGGTGGACATTAAAACATCCAGTCGACCAGCCATGATTGGCAGCCTGACTGATGGCTCCACTGAGACGTTCTGGGAGTCTGGAGATGAAGATAAGAACAAAACAAAGAGCATCACTATAAGCTGCGTGAAAGGCATCAATGCGTCATATGTCTCTATCCATGTTGACAACTCTCGTGACATTGGAGTGAGTTTGCGAACAGTTGTTCTTTCTGTTTGTCTGTCTGTTCTTTGTCAGTCAGTATATTAATAATACTCTGCTGGCAATTCTGTATATACACTTAATGAAGTGTTCAAAGTACATAAAACCTTCAGATATGGTATTTTGGCTTGACAATTTTCTAGTTTTTGTTTTTTGTAATTTCCTCATTTTAATACATGTGGCCATAAACAGCAATTGATTTATATAACCTTTGCTCTGTTTTCTGTCAGAATAAAGTCACATCAATGATATTCCTTTGTGGGAAGGCTGTGGAAGATCTCTGCAGGATCAAACAGGTAGGACTTTGAATTTTCACGTTGATATGCGTCTACACCAGATGCACTGCAGTTTAGGGGTGTCCCCGACTAAGGATTTTTATAGTCGAATCAGATTCGTCAAGTCCTGCCTATAGTCGACTAATAGTCGAATCATGTGTGTGGTGTTGGGGAGGGGGCGGGGCTTTAACATTTTAAAGCCGTGATGTACAGAACATCACACAAAGATATAGAAGAAAATGTATAAAAACATTTTGGATCAATAAAACTAAGAAATAACATAAATAACTACAGAAAGGCCACACTGCAGATAGGATTTGCATTTCACATGCAAATCAAATTAAATCGGCTGAATTGCCTGTACGAGCATGCTCTAAGTAGGCCTACAGCGCAACATCGATGCACTGAAAAATAATCAACAATTAAGAACACAATATACATTTATAATAAATAAAAATACAAAACTAAATAAGTCAGAATCAAGTCACAAGAAGCAGAACAAATGTGTGCAAAATGCCTAAAGTGCAGGGGAACAAATATTCAAAACACAAGTCACAAATAGTTAAATTAGATCACCCTGAGTGATCAATTAATTAAATAAAAATAAAGAAATTATTAAAATAACGAAAGTATGGCCAGGATTGTCAACTTTGTCTTTTTAACTGCAGAAACAATAAACGCTAAACTGGAGCCGCAGTCTTTTTAGCTAAACGTGTTCACAGTATCCAAAAATCAAATTAGAACCGGCTGAAATGTTTTGAAATCACTTGTACCCATACCTGATCGAAAAAAACAAAATCCAGTCTTTCACTCGGCCTGTGTCCGTTTGAGTCTTTTCAAATTGTCTGCGCGGATAAAATACATTCTAAAACGCTTAACGTGAAAAACGCTTAACGGCTTTGTCCTAAAACTGTTACTGTTATATTAAAAGATCAAATTCTGTACACACCTTATTAATAAAGCATACGGTACTATATAGCCTACAGAAAAGCAGATGAGCCCAGAATATGAACGCAACGCGTTTTATTATAGGCTACGTTAAGCATTTTCCTCCCATAGAAAACCGTTAAAGAAAAAGCTTTACGTGACTTTCTATAGGAGAAACGCGTTGCGTTCATATTCTGGGTTCATCTGCTTATCTGCACATAGAATGGTTTCTTAAGGTGTGTAGCCTACTGTGTACATAGGCCTACATTAAGCACGTAAAAGTGCCATTTAAGCGTTTTAAAGCTTTTTTCACGTTAAGCGTTTTAGAACGTCCCGAGGAAAACCAACCTGTTAACGTTGGCTGGCAGAAGTGCGATCATGGTTTTCCTGATGCTAAATCCAGCCTTGGAGAATATCCTTTCTGATGGTGTGCATCTTTAGATTTTCTTGTCCCAGACATTTTTAAAGATTTAAATCCCTGCCGACAAGACGCTCCTCTGTCGGTCACGGATCGAAAGTGAAACTTAAATCTGTCACGGGGTGTTTGGATTTATTCACGCTGCACGCACGTTAAAAAATATTTATTAAAAGCTTCTTTCTTTGCACATTTTTATTGACAGCATTATCATAATAGGCTGTATATTAACGTATTGACAGAAAACCAGTAGTTCTATGTGAAATCAGACATTGAGCAAACTCATATAGCCAAAATGACATAATCCTCGTTTAATAACACATCTGCGAAGATTCGACCGTGAGATTGGTAGTCGAATCAGGCTCCTCCTATCGAATCTTCGACTATTCGGGGTCACCCCTACTGCAGTTAATGGATTTTCATGCTGATATGTGTCTATACCAGATGCACTGCTGTTAATTCACTTTAACAGGCTGGGTTGTACACATTTTTTTTGTTTTTTACTTTGGCCTGTTTGAATTTATCAAACTTGTTTTCATTTCCTTGATATTTAAATAGATGTATACTATTCCACTTGTCTATGTAGATTTAGATGTAGAGTGACTTCATAAATTAAATTAAGAAAGATAAGCTAGTTGCTCACCTTTTTATTGCACATATCAATAAATTATTGGATACCAAGCACTGGTAATTACCATAACGTCCAGAATAATAGGTAGATTTTCATTATGCAATGACTATCGTTAAATACAATGTATATTATTATATTTCGAAATACATTTACAAATGCATTGTTTCAGCATTTATATTTACTGGGGTAATGTTTTTAAAATAGAGAAGCAATTTAGACACAATACCATATTTTCTTATTAGTCGAAATGAATGTTTTTACAATTTGGTAAATGACAGAAAAATGTGTTAAAACAACCTCTTGTCAGTACTTCTGCATGTCACATTAATTTAATTTTGAGTTGAAAAAGAACTTTAAACTCATAGTCTTGAGGTTGAGGAGCTACAAGGCAACAACCAAAATGTCTGCATGGAAATGTAGATCACCAGACCAGCGTCTGGGTCCCTAAGGGTCTTCTGGGACATTTCACTGAATGGTCTTTTTGTTGTCTCAGATTGACTTAGACTCAAGGCACATGGGCTGGGTGACCAGCGAGCTGCCTGGAGGGGACCACCATGTGATCAAGATCGAGCTTAAGGGTCCTGAGAACACACTTAGGGTTCGGCAGGTCAAAGTGCTTGGCTGGAAGGAGGGCGATAGCATCAAGATTGCTGGGCAGATATCAGCCAGTGTAGCCCAGCAGAAAAACTGTGAAGCTGAGACGCTGCGTGTCTTCCGCCTTATTACGTCACAGGTAAGCCCAGAACCCTCACAGGAAGCTAAACCTGCACCCGCAATACTTAACAGAATACCTGACCCGTTATACAACAGCAGCACTTATTTAATTCTGTACCTGCGACTTGACCCGTTTGACATAAAGACCTCCACCTGAACTGCACCCGCATTAGCAACTTGGAAAACGTAACATTTATCCAAATTGTGAATGGAAACAGAAAGTGAGCAAAGTACACTCCCTTTATAAACACTGTGAACCTGTCAAATGCTTCAGTTCAGTGAAACTTCTACAGAAAACACCTGGTATAGTCAACCTGACTACACTGCACCATAAATCTTTTATTTAAATCGTGTCCACACACTATGTTGGTTATAATGAGAGGATTCGTGAGCATGCAGAACTCAGTCAGTGAACAAGTGCTGAACTGTTTTGATTCTGTCTATCTTAAACACCTCCGATTGGCCGTTACAATGCTCAACGCTGCTAAACGCATTGTAAATGCATACCTTTGACACACTTCAGTGCGTAAACTCAAATATGCAGGGGAGCGTTTGAAAACCATCTCGACGGGTCACTAAGGCTGTTTTCACACAAATCGCAGTATACCACCATACCAGAGACATTGATTATACATCAAACACTTTTGTGTGAATTTTTTTTTTTTTTTTTTTAGCATTTCAAACACTCATTTCTGGATATTGTTTTAAGGGAAGGCCAATAGTATAATAGTCATGTTGATGTGTTCGTGTAGGTATTTGGAAAACTAATTTGTGGGGATGCAGAACCAACACCAGAACAAGAAGAGAAGAACCTGCTCTCCTCACCTGAGGGTGAAGACAAGGTCAGTACCAGCATCTGTCGTGTTTGGTGGCTCCTTTCAATCATTGCTTAATGCCATATGTGTTGAAGCATGAGATGAAATTGGTCAATTCTGTTGAAATGTTTCGTCTTCAGGCTCCATCTGATGCAGACTTGAAGGAACACATGGTTGGCATTATTTTCAGCAGGAGTAAACTGACCAACCTTCAGAAACAGGTAAACACCAATAAAACTACTCTAGGCTCTCTAGAAAACCTAGTGAGCTGCCTAAAAATCCAGATGGTGGACAAAGTGAGAGAAGTGTTGAATATAAATATACCATATATATATATAAGTTAAATACCAAAAATATAAACAAACATTGTTCATCTAATGAAAAATCGATTGTTTAGCCACTATTTTTGATTTATTAGAGTATTGCATTATTTGTTTAGCAACATGCTAAAGCAGCGTTTTCACTGTCTCTGGCATTCGCTTAAGATTGCCGCATTTCACCCCCAGTGGCAGTCGCATGGAACTGTCAAACTGGTCGTGAAGCAGCAGTTACCTACTACTTATTCACCATGGTCAAATTAATGAATGTATGAAAATATCCACACAAAACAAGTATGTTTGAACGAAAAGCAAGTGGTTTTTCTAGGGCTAAATGATAGGCTAAATTCCTAGGGCTAAATGATAATAAGTATTTAACAATTATAAATTAATTATTTCAGACAGAATTATTCATAACTGCCCATTTTAAAGTAGTAGTATTTAGGATTATCATTTAGTAGATAGTAGTTTGATGATATGCGTTTACCAGCCGTAGCGAACTTTTCCGTGAAGTGCACTATCCAACTCCTGAAACGAACTCCAAACAAACTTAGTTTTGGCCTGATTTAGTTTGATATGTCACACCAGTTCGTTCTTTGATTTTGCTTGACCGTTTGCCTCCCTTAGGTATGTGCCCATATCGTCCAGGCCATCCGTATGGAGGCCACGCGTGTGCGTGAGGAATGGGAGCACGCCATCTCCAGCAAAGAGAATGCGAACTCTCAGCCCAGCGATGATGACGCCTCCTCTGATGCGTACTGCTTTGAGCTGTTGTCTATGGTGCTGGCCTTGAGTGGATCTAACGTTGGCCGGCAGTATCTAGCCCAGCAGCTCACCCTACTGCAGGACCTCTTTTCCCTACTTCACACTGCCTCGCCACGTGTCCAGAGACAGGTTTGTGAACGCTTCATGAACCGCGAGTCTTAAACTTGACTTTCTAGTATCAGGATCTGATATGCAACACTGTGCTTGCCATGCAGGTGACGTCCCTGCTCAGACGCGTTCTTCCTGAGGTCACTCCTATGCGCTTGGCCAGCGTCATTGGCGTAAAGGCGCTACCACCAGCAGACATCAGTGACATCATCCACTCCACTGAGAAGGGCGATTGGACCAAACTGGGCATATTAGATATGTTTTTGGGCTGCATCGCCAAGGCCCTCACTGTGCAGCTCAAGGCGAAGGGCACCACTATAGGTGGCACAGCTGGCATGGCAGCAGGCAAAGGGGTTACTACAGTCACCCTACCCATGATCTTCAACTCAAGGTCAGCTGGCTTGCAATTGGCCATTCTTAAATTTGATTTGAGAATTGTTTAAAATACTTCATAAAATTTAAGTGGGATTAATCACATTGTGCATTTAAAGAGTTAGTTCACCCAAAAAATGAAACTTCCGTCATCATTTACTCACCCTCATGTCATTCCAAACCCATTAGACTTTCAAAAAACAAATTAAGATATTTTTTAATGAAACCTAAAAGAGATTTTTGCCCCTCAATTGAAAGGTTGTTACACCAAAACATTGACGCTTCAAAAAGTTCATAAAGAGATTGTAATACACATCCATATGAATCGAGCAGTTTATTCAAAAATGGTAAACGAAGCGTGAACATGCTTGCGTGACACGCAAGAAAAAACTTTGGTTCTTTGGTTCTCGCACATCATTTGAGCTTCCAGCGTTACTATATTTGATGTGCTCTATGTATGTGCATTGATTAATGTTTATATAAGAATAAAAGCCTAAATTAAACTTCGTTATATAAAGCAATCATGTCTCTTCTGAAGGCTTGGTTTAGATGCGGTTAGATGATTTATATGGATTATTTTTATGATGTCTTCATGAACTTAGTTTGAAGAAAATGAAGTTTTGGTGTAACTGACTTTCAGTAGATTTTAATTTGATTAAAAATATCTTCATTGTGACAAATGTTTTTTGCTGGCCACACTATTTTTTTATTATAAATATGTATATTTAATAACCTTTTATTGGTGTTTGTGCAGCTACATACGGCGTGGATTGAGTCACTGGTGGATGAAGGGCTCCACTCCACCCCAGATCGCTGAGATTATCATTAAACTAGTCAAAGACATGGCTGCCGTGAGTAGTAATGGCCCATCTAATCCTGAACACCATTTTCATCTTAATATGCAGCAGATTTGCTGTTCAGCTGCATGTTTATGAATGATATAATATATAATCTTCCACTGCTTAACTTGATCTCCTGCAGATGTGTTTAATGCCTTTGCAGAAATGGTCCTTCATCATTTAAGTGTCTTTTTACCCCAGGGACACCTCTCGGATGCCTGGTCCAGGGTGACTAAGAATGCTATTGCTGAGACCATCATTGCTCTCACTAAGATGGAAGAGGAGCATCGCTCTCCAGTGCGCTGCATTGCCACCACTCGGGTACGACTCCACTGCACTCACTCTGTCACAACTGAACATTTGCAAACTAGGTCAGTATTACTCAGGATCCTTCAGTTAGAGGTGTCAGATAGAGATCAACAGCAGGATGAAATGCAACATTCTTAAAACAAATAATTACTTTTATTATTATATAGATGAATATGAACAGGTCCAAAGTCATGGAAAACCTGGAAACATCATGAAATTTTGTTTTTATTTCTATGCTTCCAAGTCAAGTCACCATTTAAATAACGCTTTTAACAATATAGATTGTTTCAAAGCAGCTTTATAGTGATAAAAGGAAATTAAAGTAACAGATATTGTTTTGGCTTTACAGCAGCTCTAGAATAAAGTTATTGTCTAGCTAAAGTTAGTTTTGATTGATTCACTTCCATTGCAAAGATCATTAGTTATTAACTTAGGGCCCGCGAACACGACACCGTTCTAACAGAAAAACCCTTAATGTGATCCTGCCGCTCATTTGCACAACAACAGTGTGCAACACAACAACAGCTTTAAAAATTTTACCTCAAAAGAAAAACATTATACAAAAAAAACCCCTCAAAATATTATACCAACTACAAATATAACACATAAATAACCTTTTTATAAATATATTAAAATAAATATAATCCCTAACCAGGACTGGAAATGACTTTAAAAGTCATGGAAATTCACTGGGCAATGTGTGTTTGAAAGACTTCTTTATAAAATTCAAATTTTTCTACTTCCTCTCTTTAGCTGTGGCTCGCATTGGCCTCTCTGTGTGTTCTGGACCAGGACCACGTGGACCGACTGTCTTCAGGTCGCTGGATGGGCAAAGATGGGCAGCAGAAGCAGATGGTACGGCACATTGCGCTAAATAGGCCTCTGGGATGCTATAAAGCACAATCAAGTTAATTACAGTCCTTCAGCCGAGAATGAGCTGTTTACCTCTTCACCCTGACTTTTATTTCCCAGCCCATGTGTGATAATCATGACGACGGAGAGACGGCAGCCATCATTCTGTGTAATGCATGTGGAAACTTGTGCACTGACTGTGACCGGTTCCTCCATCTCCACCGGCGCACACGTTCCCACCAGAGACAGGTGAACCCCGAGCGCTCACACAGATCTAATCCGTGTCCGTTTGATCAATTATGGTGCACTACTAGGGTTCAGAAGAAGCGTGTAGTTACTGGCTGGTTGTTCAAATGACATCATGTTGTTAAAAATACACACTTGAGATATAATTATATATTATAATAAATGGTACACTGTCTTGTGCAGGTCTTTAAGGAGGAGGAGGAAGCCATTAAAGTGGACCTACATGAAGGTTGCGGTAGAACCAAACTCTTTTGGCTCATGGCATTGGCTGATTCCAAGACCATGAAGGCCATGGTGGAGTTCCGGGAACACACAGGTGACTTTTCTTCATTTTGTAATCATGTTTAATAATCTAGAGAGAAGATGGGACATGTTGAGGAGAAGATGGGAAATGTTGCAGTACTGCAGCGTTCATTTTTATTAAGAGACCATATTTGCCGTCTGAATTGATTTTCTCAGAGCTTTAGTTTCAACCATAGTGTTTGTATAAAATATCATATAAAAATATAAATGCATTATATTAATTATAATATTAAAATTTATCGTCATCAAATTATCATAACATGTCCATTTTGAATCAAGTATATAAATTCACAGTTAGAGCAATTATGGCTGTTACCTATGAAATGAATCATACACAAAAGTAGTTGTAATTAATGTACAAGACATAATAAATATTCTGATATATTTTAATAATTGGCTGGTCTGTCTGAGGAGTTTGATATATCGACTGTATCAAGCTTTTGGGTTTTTTGGGAGTGTTTTCTTCATATTCAGTGTTTTCATAGCTGTTAGATAACAGATCAAATCAGAGCAATTCACATCAGGGGTGCTTTGCCCCCACAATTGAATTATCTGGGGCATTTTTGTCACTTTTGCATAATTTCTGACCCTGACCGTTAACTGTTAGGCCACAGCTGTGATGTATCCTATTTTTAGAATTCTTTTTTTATTTGACTAGTGGCTTTATTGTACAAATAGTTAGAGCTAAAATGGCATCATTGTAATGTCCTTTAGGTAAACCAGCTTCCAGTAGTTCAGACGCCTGCCGCTTCTGCGGCACCAGGAACGGCACAGAGCTGTCCGCTGTAGGAAGTGTATGTTCAGACCAAGACTGTCAGGTATTTGCTCAAAATGTTAACATTTTTTGGCAGAATTATATATTTTGTTTACACTGTTAAATGTTTTACTGGAATTAAGTGATCTTACATTGTGCATATTTGTGTGTAGGAGTATGCAAAACTGGCCTGCAGTAAGACTCATCCGTGCGGCCACCCGTGTGGAGGGGTCAAAAATGAAGAGCTGTGTCTTCCCTGCCTACATGGCTGTTTCAAAACTGAAGCCTCTCTGAAACAGGATGCTGATGATATGTGCATGATTTGCTTCACTGAGGCTCTGTCTGCTGCCCCAGCAATCCAGGTACAACAGAATAATGCATACACACATACTGTACATACATACAGGAGATCAGCGTGTAATTATTTGCCCTGGCTTGTTTTCAGCTGGACTGCAGTCACGTGTTTCATCTTCAGTGCACAAGAAGGGTTCTGGAGAACCGCTGGCTTGGGCCTAGGATAACCTTCGGGTTCATGTCTTGCCCTATTTGCAAGGTAAATAAGCTAGTCTGGACTCGCTTTAGGAGAGTTAAAGGTAGGGCTGAAAGTTTAATCAGAATAAAACCGAAATTGCAATATGGCTTAGTGTGATTTATAAAATGACAAAGACCGTGATTTAATGAAGTATATGCGCCATGCGTTTCAGAGTGAAGTGGGCCACTGTGTTCATTTACTCGCGTGAAGCTTATGATCCAGAGTTTTCATTGGAAATGCAACATGCACTAACCATCTTCCCAAACTTGTAGTGAGAAGCGCTTAGGAAAGAGAAGGGCTATAAAGGACTGCTCACAGTTTTCTGCCAAAAAAGCTTGAAGGTTTAACATTTTAAAATGAAGAATTTAAGACATAAATATTAGTATTGTAATTTAAAGGAGAACTCCGGCGCAAAATGAACCTTTGGTCTAATTACACATTGTTACCTAGTCAACCGTTATCTGAGATTTGTTTTCATGATTATCGAATGTAAATAGTTTTATCTCTAAAAACAGTTTAGCCTATAAAGCTAGTATAACGCTAGTATATTGGGCATAGTGTAATGACAAATAAAAATCGCTTGTTAATACCACTAACAAGGCTCAAAATAGCCCCACACTAGCACGGTAGCATAATGAGGGTCCCTACCTTCAAACCGAAGCATTGAGAACTTTGTCAGTGTCCAGACAGTTTAATAAGAAGATATTTTACACATACAGTCAACTTCGCGTATACAGGCAGAAGCCATCTTTGAAATACAGTCTTTACCAGTTGATCTACGAACGCCGATCCAAGTGCGCTGGTGAGATGTGAACGAGCTATAAGTTGTGATAAGGTGAGCGCGAACAGCAGGCTTGGATCGGCGTTCGTAGATCGACTGGTAGAGACTGTATTTCAAAGATGGCTTCTGCCTGAATACGCGAAGTTGACTGTATGTAAAAAATATCTTCTTATTAAACTGTCTGGACACTGACAAAGTTCTCAATGCTTCGGTTTGAAGGTAGGGACCCTCATTATGCTACCGTGTTAGTGTGGGGCTATTTTGAGCCTTGTTAGTGGTATTAACAAGCGATTTTTATTTGTCATTGATCTATGCCCAATATACTAGCGTTATACTAGCTTTATAGGCTAAACTGTTTGTAGAGATAAAACTATTTACATTCGATAATCATGAAAACAAATCTCAGATAACGGTTGACTAGGTAACAATGTGTAATTAGACCAAAGGTTCATTTTGCGCCGGAGTTCTCCTTTAACAGTTGTACTGTAAAATATAGTTGTTTTCTCAAATACCTTACTATATATATTTTTTATTTTACAGTGAAATAGTATTACTACAACAGTAGTGTTTCTTATAGAAATGCACCATACCACTTTTTCCAGATTGAGACAGATACCAATACTTTAATTTTTGGTACTCGCCGATACCAAGTTCTGATAGCTGTATTTTTATTGCATTTGTAAAAAAAAGTTCAATATAATTTAAGTACAATAAAACAATATCGGAAACATCTCAATTAGATTTCCCCCCAAATCTTATAGTTCAAGGGATAATTCATCCAGAAAAGTGAAAATTCTGTTATTTGCTCAGTCATCAGTCATATATCATTCCAAACTATGACTGATTTTCTTCATAGAATGGGAAATTTTGAAGTATGTTGGCATAAATGATGATGAAGTGAGTAACTGATGGCAGTTGAACTATTCCTTTAATGGCTGTGGCATCAAAACCAACCAAATCATCATCATGTTCATGTTCTCTGCAAAATCAAAATCATGTTTTCTGCAAGAACCAAAGCCAAAACTCTATCAGCTAGACAGTGTTCATGACATCCAACGCTCGATGTGACATTTATTTATTTATGTCTGTGCTGTTTTTTTCTTTTAAGAACAAAATAAACCACTCTGTCCTAAAAGACCTGCTGGACCCAATCAAAGAGCTGTATGAGGACGTGAGGAGAAAGGCTTTAATGAGACTGGAGTATGAAGGACTACACAAGAGTGAAGCCATCACAATGTCTGGAGCTCGATTCCACAACAACCCAGCTGGATTTGCCATGAACCGATATGCTTACTACGTTTGCTTCAAGTGCAAAAAGGTTAGATCTTCATGGCACTCTGTCCCTACGCGTTTTCTGTTTTGTATAGTGTTCGCAAATCTTCAGTGGAACACAAGTTTTTCAAGAATCTTCCTGCTATATAGTGGCTGAGGAAACCTTCAGAAGAAAGCAAGCATTTCTCGTTCTCCAGAAAGAAAATAATTGGGTTTGAGTGAACTGTCCCCTTAGAGATGTCTCTGTTTACTTTGAATAGAATGGAAAAACATGGTTGACAAAAAAGATGAAGCGCAGCTCATTCCTGTGGAGGAAGAGTTGTTTGCTTGGCATGACGGCATGAAATGAGATTTAGAAGAACAGGCGTATCATAATCTGTTTAGAAGACATTGCCGTAATGAAGCTGTTTCTCCAGCTGTTGTGCTAACAGTGGAACTTCTTACTCATCCAGGCCTATTTTGGGGGAGAAGCTCGCTGTGATGCTGAAGCAGGACAAGGGGATGATTATGATCCCCGTGAGCTCATCTGTGGAGCGTGCTCAGATGTGTCCAGAGCACAGGTCAGTGGGACAACAGTGGGTTTCGGGGTGGGGAGTGAAGCACATTTCATTTGTGTACCTGATTTTAAACACAATAGAGTGCTGCAGGAATGAATCCCAATACCCAGAAATTCGTTTTTTGTGTGTTTTTTTTTACTTCTGGTTCTGTTGTCCTGAAGTCATTGGGGTTTTTAATGGGTTTTTGGTTAAATGCTTGAAATAAGGTCTGTGTTGAACTTAAAATATGTGGTATTACTGATGTATTTTATGTCATAGAATAAAATCTTGAGCTTGTTTTCTGCAATAATCCTAGTCAATGGAAATATCATATTTGCTTTTTGTCAAAGGAACCAGGCTGGCATACACAAAAATCCCTGCAGCACTTCTGTTATACATTGGCCAGTGGTTGTTATTGTATTGCATGAGGTCCGAAAACCCAAATGATTTATTTTTACAAATTTAAATATTTACTTGGGTGATCATCATGGCTGCATTTCAGTTTATCAACAGGTCTGGTTTCAATCAACTTTAGGGTTTTTCAAAGTTCATTGGTGAATCTCATGAAACCATTTAAAAGAACATGTATTTCACATTAAAATAATTACATTGAAAAAAATATATATTACATTTTTAATCTTGTTGTTTTAAATTATACAAAAGAAAAAAAAACGGTTAAGTACATTTCTCCTCCAAATTTTATAATGCTTTTTGCATTACAAAAGTGTTTGGGTGTTTTCAATACTTTATGGCTAATCATAGCAAAACAGAGAAAGACGGTTGCAAGGTATGTGCTTATTTGGTATGAGTTTGTTTAGACCTCTTTCTCTTTGTTGTAGATGTGCTCTAAACATGGGACAGATTTCCTGGAGTACAAATGTCGTTACTGTTGCTCTGTGGCTGTGTTCTTCTGCTTTGGGACGACACATTTTTGCAACGCCTGTCATGATGATTTCCAGAGGATGACCAGTGTCCCAAAAGAAGAGTTGCCCCATTGTCCTGCTGGTAAAATGCTTTTTCAACGTTTTAAAGAGATATTTACCCAAAAAATGACAATTTGCCGTTCATTTACTCACCCTCAGGCCATACAATATCTAGGTGTTTTTCTTTTCTTTCAGTTTTCAGCTGAAACCGTGGTCTTTGGTGATTTCATATAATGCAAGTCAATGGCTGCCGTCACTTTGAGAGTCAAAAAAACATATAAAGGCAAAGCAAAATGAATACACATGGCTTCTGACGATTCATTGAGGTCTTATTATAGCAACTGCAACTCTTTATGAAAGGGTCGAATCATTATCACAGGGAGAATTTCATTGTATTGTTCCCTTTTACTCATTTGCTTGAAGGTAATACCAAACAAAACAAACTGCTTACCCTTTTATATACTTCAACAAAATAGTCCCAATAATGGAAGTCCATGAATAGGCTCATTGGCCTCAACGCATCAGTAATAAGTAATAAAAAGTAATAACACAAATAATACTCATCAGTCCGATGAATCAGTCCTTTTTCTGCCTTGGGCAGTCAGCAAACCGAAAGTCCAGATGGAAAAATCAAATGTCCCCAAAAAGAGAAATAGTATAAACTGCTGGTTCCAGGCCCCACAAAAACAAAGGTTATCCTCCAGCTGAAGAAAAAAAATATCCTCAGAGTATTGTCTTAAAAAAAAGGCAGTATATTCCAGACTAGAGTGTGCACCTATAAAGCAGCTCAGAAGTCTAATACACCGTGACAATTTTCAGAGATCATTTTTGGACCAATGCTTTTGAGTTAAGGTAGCAAAGGCATACCACCTCACACACACACAACCCTCTTCAAAATGGCCACCCTTCCCTTTTTAAGGGTGGCCCATCATAATTAGTCCTTAGAAGCCAACAAAAGTCCCTCTAACTCCCCCTCAAACAAAAAGCAAATGCTCAAAATCAACATACTCTACATGCAGATGAAAAATAAATAAAAATGTAGGCATGGCACATATACTACCTTTTTTTTCTTTTTTTCTTTTTACTTAAGTGAGCATCGTGCAGGGCTTTACTGTGGCAGTGTCACATTATGAAGGTAAATGATCAGTCTGCAAGAAACTGAACATTATTTACAGCATTATTACCTGTAATCCAAAGCCTTGGCAAACAGTCTTGAGACCGTATTAATTTTGTTTTGCTTGTATATGTTTGGGTTTTTTTTTTTTACTTTCAAAGTGACGGTCGCCCTTGACTTGCATTATATAAATCACCAAGGACTACGGTTTCAGCTATAAATCGTCTTTACTGTTCAACTGAAGAAAAAAAGACACTTTACATCTTTGGATGTCCTGAGGATGAGTAAATTAACAGCAAATTTTCATTTTTGGGTGAACTATCCCTTCAATAACTTCCCACCACCATTTTTGGTTTGCTTGAAACTCATGTATCATCCTTCTCTTGTTGAATAAGCCTTTGTTCAATTACAAGCCGCTTTCAGTTATTGAAACTTTAGCCAACAAATTGGCAAGACAGCATGTTCACTTTCTTTCATTCCTCCCTCACAGGACCAAAAGGAAAACAGTTGGAAGGAAGCGAGTGTCCCCTGCATGTGGTACATCCTCCCACCGGAGAAGAGTTTGCGCTGGGCTGCGGTGTGTGTAGAAATGCCCATACCTTCTAAACGCCATGGTCCTGTAATGATCTCGCTCTATATATATATTCACCCTCCTGTGGCGGCTGACTCCCTCTTCAGCACAGCCTGAGAGCAGATACTAACCGGATGTCCCATACTGAGGGCGCTGGGACTGGCCGCCGTGCTCCAGGGTGCATCCTCCCTCTCTTTAGACACTGAAGAACGGAAAAAAAAACAAAAAAAAAAAACAAATCAAACGTTGTGACGTGTTTGCATGCAGCCGTTGTAACCCTGCGGCTTGTATAAACGTTGCACACCTCCTGACCACTGAAGTCTAACAATGTGTGGAGGATTTTGAACCGAATCGGAGACCACCATGGATGGGCCATGATTTAAGCTTCTCAAAATACAAATTAAAGATTCTATTGTTGTATGTTAACTATGTTTTCGTAATCCTGTACAGTATTCCTTCACTTTGGAGTGCATCATGGTTTGACGGCTAAAGATTCAAATGCTATAAGAGGACTTTAGAATGTTACGCTGGAGGAAAATAGTGTACGATTTATCTAATCTTGTATATAATGACAGTAACCCTTCATATGTGTATTCCGATGTTGCTACTCTACACTTCAGTTTTCTTTGATATTCTGGGTTATGTTTTGAGCCAGAACTTTTAATGAAGTGCAATACTGGGTGTGCCTCCTCGCAGATGTAAACATATGGAATGTATGTCAATAAAGCCACTGTACATTTTTATACAGTGATACACAGGCTCTTGTGTTTTCCCCCCGGCAAAGTACAATATCATTTCTGTAGTCAGAATGTTATCGAGGGGCTTATTGTCTGCGGTGTCTGCCCTTTTGTCTAAATGACGTGGTATAAAACCATTTTTCTGTTATTTTAATTAAAAACAAAAGGTGAGTATGTTCTGCTTTTGTATTGTAAGAACATCTTTGGGGCCAGTCTTCACACCAAATCGAAGAAACGCGAGGCTAAACGAGATATATTAGAAATTGTGGCTATTTAGTGGTTGTTTTGGAGGCATATAGGAAGGAATGTTTGGGGGGTGGGGGTGATAAACAGCTGCTGTAAAAGACAAAAAATGCAACTTGTGAATATGCTTTGTATTATTATCTGTGGATGGAGCTGAATGGTAATAATAAACCGGGTTCTCTGTTCAGCAAGGTACATTACAAAAGGAGTGTCTAGTGCTTTTTTTTCCATCTCATTCATTCATGAAATATGTAAGTTTGAAAATGAAAGCGAAATAGACGACAAATGGGCAGAGCTTGGCGACCTGAGCGTCGTTTCTAATGCTGTACGTCTAAAGATGTGATTTACTGAAATATGTGCGAGGACGTATAAGATTTTGTTGTGTAAATGTAGTCATAAATATGCCACGTCAGAGCAGTTTGCCGTCGGCTCTGTGTGGTGCCTGTGCTGTATGTGAAAAAGATGCAAGAAATACTTTCTTGTACTTCAATACAGAATGCAAATAGTCTTGCCGTATTTTGAATGGATCAAATGTAATTTAATGTGAGGTGATTTTCAAACTGTAGTCTTAAATGTAAAAATAAATAAAAGCCTAACACTGGAATTATCTACAACATTTGGATATAGGTTGGTAAACAATATAATATAACAACAACAATAATAATAGTAACCTTTTTTTCAGTGTCATTTTCACCGAAACGATCCAGACCATAGATGTGTATAATATATATCTATGGTCCACTGATCTGTATAATGATCTCTAGTGGTGGTCCAGTCGGCGTTATTGTCACGTGGTACGTGTCACTTTTCTCCGCTGGCTCGACTAATCAGTAGCTTGTTTGTTTTAGAGTTTGTTTTTAATTTTCTATTTGTATGTCACTCAGATACTAATCGTTGGAAATTACCGGCTATGGAAATTACACATTAAAAAGCGTATATTTCCTAAGTGTCTAAGATAAAAAACTGAATGATGCTCTAAGGGGTGTTCATCTTTCTGAGCCGCCGTGCGCCCCCTAGAGGAAGAACCGTTTGACTCAGGAATACAGCACGGCAGCCGCGCCGCCCAATGCTATTCTCTCTCACACTCGACAACAAGTTACAACATCGCCATTTTCAGCGTCGAGAGGAGGCGGGGACGCTGAAATCTCCCGCGGTACAGAACAGAAGTAGGTCAACCAGAAATATCGCCGAGACATACGTACTCAGACTCCCGAAAAAACGAGATATAACTTCATTAATCTGCGCCCAATCGCTTCCAATGCGTGCGTTCTGCTCTACTCTGATGCGTTCAGGCTCCTGTCCGGGTTGACATTCACACACGAGTTATCAGGATTTTGTTTGTTTTTCACTGTTTGCGAGCGAGCTGAACGGAGATAACATGAGCAATTCGCAAAACAGGTAAACACGGGATTCACAGTAAGGCTGTTGGTGGCTCAATCTAACTAGATCACTGGCTCCATGACTAAATATATGTGTAGAATGTTTAGAACGAGCTGATTATGTTTTTAATAATGGACATCCTTGCCATGTAATTGAGAGACGTGTGTTGAGCCGAAGAGGACTGACTTGCACTTGTTTCTAGGAAAGTTCAGAGCCATTTAAACGTGTCATATAAAAAATTACACGTTTTATATATATATATATATATATATATATATACATACATAATGACACTGTATGTATACGTTGTATGTATGTATGTGTGTGTGTGTATAATACATACATGCATACATACATACAACGTGTCATAATAATATAATATAATGACTAGTTGTATGTATATATATATATATATATATATATTAGGGCTGTCAAATGATTAATCACGATTAATCACATCCAAAATAAAAGTTTTTTTTACATAATATATGTGGGTGCACTGTGTATAATTATTTTGTATATATATAAATACACACACATGCATGTATATTTAAGAAAAAAATATGATTTATATATAAAATATTTATATTTATATGTAATATAAATTATATATAAATCTATATACAGTATATACATGAAAATATTTCTTAAATATATACAAGCATGTGTGTGTATTTATATATATAAAATAATTATGCACAGTGCACCCACATATATTATGTAAAAAAAACTTTTATTTTGGATGTGATTAATCATTTGACAGCCCTAATATATATATATATATATATATAATGCCCATGACACATTGTATGACACACACACATATATATATATATATATATATATATATATATATAGTCTGATAATGGTTTTAGGATGCACGTTATGTTCAAATAATTATGCTTCTCTTCTCTTTGTGTGTATTTTCACTCGGCTGTTTATACTTCACTTCTCATGCTTCACAGTTCTCTCAGGCCCCCAAGAATGAAGAGGAGATTGAGCAGAGAGCGAGAGGACAGCAGCACCTCGTCCTGCGCTGGGCCGACGGACTCCTGCAAGAGGGTCAAACAGCCCGACGAGGACTCCGGAGACCAGATGTCCCACTGGACTCGACTGCCCCAGGAGATCCTGCTTCACATCTTTCAGTACCTGCCGCTCCTGGACCGTGCCTTCGCCTCACAGGTCTGCCGCTGCTGGAACCAGGCCTTCCACATGCCCGAGCTGTGGAGGTGCTTCGAGTTTGAGCTCAATCAGCCTGCCAGCTCTTACCTGAAGGCCACACATCCTGACCTGATCAAGCAGATCATAAAGAGGCACTCCAATCATTTACAGTACGTCAGCTTCAAGGTGAGAGGCACATGGTGACTGCTTTAAACATTACAGCTCACAAATCATGCTGGCCTTAAAGGGATAGTATGAAATATTTACTCGCCCTCATGTCATTCCAAACCTGTATGACTTTCTTTGTTTTACTAAACACAAACGATATTTTAAAGAATGTTGGTAACCAAACAGTTTTGGCTCCCATTTTGACTTCCATTGTGTTTTTTTGTCAGTGGGAACCGAAACTGTTTGCAACATTCTTCAAAATGTCATGTTCCGAAGAATAAACACAGGTTTGCAATGACAGAATTTTATTATTTGAGTGAACTAACCCTTTAAAGGGTCAGTTAACTAAAAAATAAAAATCATTACCAAATCATTACAAACCTATTGGAGATGGAAAATCGATTTCTGTTCCTCCATTGAAAGTCCATTCCACCAAAAATCTGAGGCTTCAAAAAGTTCATATACATTGTACAACTAATCCATATAAATCGAGCTGTTTAATCCCAAGTCTTCTGATTTATATGATGAACAGATTTAATTTAAACTTTCATTCACATAAATATTAATCACTGCACATAAACATCAAATGTGGAAAATGGAATATGGTAGTATGATATAGATATACTCGGGAAATATGGTAGACTTGGATTTAACCTGCTCGATATCGATTACTTTTACAATGTCTTCATGAACATTTTGAACCAGTTTTGGGGGAATGGACAGAAATCTCTGAAGTTTCATTCAAAAAAATCGTAATTTGTTTCGAAGATGAACGAAAAAGTCTTTTGGGTTTTGTCATGAGGGTGAGTAAATAAGGAAATATTGTAGATATGTAGAATTCAGTAGATGTGTGTAATTTTACAGTGGCTTTGAACATGGCACATCTGATCAAAACCTAAAATGCATTAGTAGATGCTAAGATATTACAATATTATTGATCTGCCTGCATTGACACCATTATATGAGAACTGAACTGAGCTGGTTGATGACATCACGGTTTTCTCCAGAGCGGCTATATATATATAAAAATGAACTAAATTAATAACTTATTTACAACAAAAATGAACTAACCTAAGCTGGACTGTGATGCTATTTTCTTCTGGAATTTCTTCTTCATTATTTTCCTGTTATCTCTGTAAAGCTGCTTTGAGACGATCTGTATTGTAAAAAGCGCTATATAAATAAAGGTGACTTGACTAAAGGGTTTGTGTTGTGTTTGCACAGGTGGACAGCAGCACAGAATCAGCGGAGGCTGCGTGTGATATCCTGTCTCAGCTGGTGAACTGCTCTCTGAAGACTCTTGGACTGATCTCCACTGCTCGACCGAGCTTCATGGAGCTTCCCAAGGTATCTGGGCATGCGTTATATGGCTGAGTCGTGTGTTAGGACGCTGGGCTGGATGTTTCCTGATGTTTCATTGTTTCCTCTTTTCAGTCCCACTTCATCTCTGCACTAACCGTGGTGTTCGTCAACTCCAAGTCTCTTTCGTCTCTGAAAATTGATGACACGCCAGTGGATGATCCTTCGCTCAAGGTCCTGGTGGCCAACAACAGTGACACACTCAAGCTGTTGAAGATGAGCAGCTGCCCTCATGTTTCCCCTGCAGGTATGACACGTGTTATGTTAGGGACTGTGGGTATAGTTCATGAAATACTCGTCACCAGTTTCAATAGGGTGAACACACTCTTTTATTTAAAAAGCAAAATGTTAATATCAGTGGTAACAAATTCAATTAAAATATAGTATGTAGTAAATATTCTCAAGTAAATTTAAAATGTTGGCATGTTTGCAACACTTACACAAACTACGAGCAATAGATAGCATTACTACAAATAAAGTAAACAGAGACTGGCATCTAAAAGCAGTATTAAGTAAACATTCAGAATAAATACTAAAGTAATCAAAAGTGAAACATACTACTTGCACTAGCGTTCAAAAGTTTGGGTTCAGTAAGAATTACAAAATAATAATAATACTTTTATTCAGAAATGAATTGATCAAAAGTGACAGTAAAGACATTTGTAACGTTACAAAACATGTCCGTTTCAAATAAATGCTGCTCTCTTGAACTTTGTTCATCAAAGAATCCTAAAAAAATACCATAGTTTTTCACAATAATATTAAGCAACACAACCGGTTTCAACATTATTAGTAATAAATGTTTCTTGAGCAGAAAATCAGCATATTAGAATGATTTCTGAAGGGTCATGTGACTAGAATAATACCTTTGCCATCACAGGAATAAATTACATTTTTACAATATTGTTTTAAATCGTAATCAATATTATTGTTTTTACTGTATTTGTGTTCAAATAAATGCAGCCTTGTTGAGCATAAGAGACTTTTAAAAGCATAAAAGAAACTCTTGCCAGCCTCAAGTGTTTTAACAGTAGTGTAAATTATTATATTTTAATAGAAAAGGTACAGAAACAAACACATGTATTTATAGCAGGCTATTATCACCTACAACAGTAAAGTCTGTGACGGTCAATCTCTATTAGTCACATGCTGCTAATAAACAAGGTGTGTACAGGCAGAATATGATAACTTATGTTTATGGCTTATTGACATGCCTACGAGACTGGCTTGCCAACTCAATGGAAAAAAACAAACAAAACAAAGTGCCACCTTTGTGCTCCTCATAAAGACTACCGTAATTATTGTAATAGATGCACACCAATGTTTTCAGTCTTGCTGGCTTGACTGATGGGACTAGCGATAGTGTATAAAGATTTCTTACAGGCCCGTTTAGCTCCCATTGGAGGAAGATGTACTTTCATACACTTCAGTATGATTCAAAAATAGAGTTAAACAACAAAAACTAATCTTTTCATGATGTTTGTTCTCATAAGTCCCCCTGTGGGGTTTAAAGTGATCGTTTACCCAAATATTACAATTCTGTGATTTATACTCTGCCTCATTTCATTGCAAACCTACATGACTTTCTCTCTCTCCCCTATTGATGCCAAAAATTAAAGTTGAAACCGTATTCTTAACTGCTTTCGCCATATGGTAAAAGTCAATAGGGGAACAGGTGCTAACAAGTTTCAAACTGACAAAAAAAAAGTACATGACGAATTTCACTTTCATTCAATTATAAAGGAGCAGGTCAGTTAAAAAAAAAAAGACATGTTAATGACGAAGAATCATGGGTTTGCAACAACAAATTATATGACAATTCTGATTTTAGGTCAACTATTTAAGTAATTAGAATTTTAATTTTCGGACCTATCTATTTAATATAAATTTTTCTGTCATAATTTACTCGCACCCTTAAGTTGTAAGAGTTTCTGTCTTCTGCTGAACACAAAGGATGATATTTTGAAGAATGCTGGTAACCAAACAGTTGATGGACGCCATTGACTTCCATAGTAGGGGAAACAAATATTAGGGAAGTCAATAGGGTCCATCAACTTTGGTTTGGTTACCCATATTCTTCCAAATTCTTTGTTCATGCATATGTGGAATAACAGAAAAATCTAGCTCAGAGTTCAGATTTTCAGAATCGTTGAAGAGAAATCACAAATGCATCTGAGAATATTTTTTTCTTTTTTCCACCCTAGACGTTAGTCAGGCTGTATTATTTGTGGTGTGTTGTGCCGGTGAAAGCCATCCGTCTTCTGTTGTTCCAGGTATTCTGTGTGTTGCTGATCAGTGTCACGGTCTGAGAGAACTGGCTCTGAACTATCACTTACTGAGCGACGATCTCCTCCTGGCGCTTTCCTCAGAGAAACACGTGCACCTCGAGCACCTTCGCATAGACGTGGTGAGCGAGAACCCCGGGCAGCAGTTCCACACCATCAAGAAGAGCAGCTGGGACGCCATGCTGCGCCACTCGCCCAACTTCAGCCTGGTCATGTACTTCTTCCTGTACGAGGACGAGTTCGGGCCCTTCTTCCGCGACGAGATCCCCGTCACGCACCTGTACTTCGGCCGCTCGGTCAGCAAGGAGGTCCTGGGCCGCGTGGGCATGAACTGCCCCCGTCTGGTGGAGCTGGTGGTGTGTGCCAACGGGCTCCGGCCGCTGGACGAGGAGCTGATCCGCATCGCTGAGCGCTGCCAGCACCTGTCGGCCATCGGGCTGGGCGAGTGCGAGGTCTCCTGCGGTGCTTTCGTGGAGTTCGTGAAGATGTGCGGCCGTCGCCTCTCTCAGCTGTCTATCATGGAGGAGGTGCTCATCCCAGACCACAAATACAGCCTGGATGAGATCCACTGGGAAGTGTCCAAGCACCTGGGTCGGGTTTGGTTTCCAGATATGATGCCCACCTGGTGAAATGCACAACGATTGCATTCAAAAGAGCATTGAAAAGTACGGCTAAGCCTTTGGTAATATGCGGTCTTCAGTTAATTCCCAAGGTTTGTACATAGATTTGATTTGAGATGTAAATTCCCTCACTGCTCATTATTAATGTGGACTGTTGTGTTAAAGGGATTCTGTCATTTACTCCCCCTCATTTCAAACCTGTATGATCTTTTCATCTGTGGGACATAAAAGAAGATATTTTGAAGAATGGTGGTTACCCAACAGTTTTGGTGACCATTGGATTAGACATTGATCAAAAAAATTCATAAAAAAAAACTGCACACAGACATTTTTTTAAAATGTTTTTATGTTCCACAGAATAAAGATGTTTGGAATGACATGAGGGTGATAGTTTTCATTTTTGTGGGAAATATCCCTTTAATGGCGTGTTGTGGCAAATTTACAGCTTATTGAGGTCATATTTAACTCTAAAATTAAAAGAAAAAATGTACAATTATATTTTGCATCAAAAAGGAATTAAGCCCATTTTAGGATCATTAAGATTTTTGTCATTGTGACATTATTTAAATGACAATTAAGCGTTTTTCCCATCCTTTTAATAATGCATCTCTTTGAGTTATTTGATTTGTTAATCCCATTAGATTCTCATTACAGTAATGTTCTATTTTTTTAATCAGCATAAAGACACTACAACAACTCAGTTCCATGATATATGTTATTTCTTAAAAATATATATTTTCCTCTGCATGACAATTTGAGGTATTCTGGGTCACATACAACACAAAAATGGAGGTTATTTGCAAAAAATATTTTTGTAACATTTACTAACTAAATAGAGCATCACTGTACACGTCATACCATGTATATATGTTACATTTTCAGATTTTATTGCAAAATATGTTGTGGGTGGCCAGGGTGGGGTTGGGAGTTGTTCATTTAGAAATGAAACTGAAAGCTGTTTAATTGAGATCAGATTCTAGTCATATGCAGATATATTCATTGTTCATGCAGATGCTCATCTATTTCTCCACTTCACTGTTCCTGCTATGTATCTGTGTAATGGCTGTTTTCAGTGGCTCAAACTGTAAAGGGTGGATCTCATGTTAAATCATTCATCCATTAGAGCACAAACAGGGTATTTAGTTTAAATGCATAAGCTTTATCCAACCACCCATTTCCCAAAGTGCTTGTCCAATCAATGTAGGGTGACAGGAATGTAGGAGCCTATCCCAGCGGCTCAGGCCATAATCCCATTTTGATGACATGGTTTGTGTGCTTAGTTGAACCAGCTCTCACTAGGACTCTTCAGCAGCGCCTCCTAGTGGCAGGAAAAGCCACAAGACTTCAGTGAGAGCGGTTTCCACTCACTAACCAGTTCACCAACACAAGCTCAAGGTTGAAAAGAAGTGTACATACAATAAGTGCTCACTTGAAAGTGTGCTGATTTGGTTTATTTAGATGATGAACTGTATTTTGTGTGTATTAATACATAGATTTGGTATTACAGTGCTTTTGTACAAAAATGTATAGTGGATAATATGCACCTTATACATACCAAATGGAAATATTTCTTTTGTGTGGTTTAAGCAAGTAGAAAAGAAACAGTCGCTCATATTTTGGGTTAGCAGGGAAGAGGTTGCAGAATAAGATAACGGCATATTATTTTCAAGGTATGTTGGAGTTGGTCAGAGAGGATGGGAATGAAAGGATCAGTGTTTGGCTCACAGAACACTTGTGTCCTCAAATTTGGAAAGAGATGGTAATAGAATTTTAGAGATACAATGAACCATTGGTTTCTATTGGATTGCATGAAGAATGCTGTGCAATGAAAAACTGAATGGGATACAAGCAGATAATGAATGATTTCTTTTCTTTTTTCTGGATACGCTTCAGACCTGGCTGCATTAACATGCGCCCTTCCATTCAGTTCAATATGGTTCAGTATTGGAGTGAAGCAGTGAAAACATTTTCCTTTAAGAAGGAAGCTCCATGTGTCTGTATATAAAATGCTGTGTTTTTGATATAAATAGAAATACTAATGTATACTTCTGTGGAGGTTCAAACTAAGTGTTTCTGTGCTGATCTCTTTCAGATGAGTGGGAATTATTATATATCTTTACCCTTGTGATTAGTTGATCATCAGTGTAATTTATTGATATGCTTTTTTTTATTATTAATCTGCTTATACTGATAGTTTAACATTGAGTGAGATGCTCCATATGTTGATTTATATGCATATATAATTTATAAAAAGTCAATAGCATGTAAGTTTTCTTTGACTAATTATCCAGAATTAAAGGCTGTATCGGCTTTTGTAAATGTAGCATCTACATGAAAACTAAGATTCCTGTCATCATTTGAAAGCAAAACATTCTTGAAAATGAACAGAACAGAATCTACAGCACGGTAGTTCACATTCAATTTAGTTATATCATTAAAATAACAAAGCGAGGCTTTAGTCAGTGCATATCTTACCATTTTAACTCATTTTTGCTAGACATGACTTTTTGAAAGTGCAAGCTGCATAACATTAACTCAAAGCCATTAACATGTACAAACAGCATCAAACCAAGTGCTCATGTATTTCATTTTTCTGAAGCAAGTGAGCATATTGCTTGTATTGCTAATATTACATTTCCTGTGTTGTAAAAACATGATTATAACATTGTCTTTTGTTGAAATAAATAAAGGCAAATAAACATTTGTGCACACTGTGTGAATGTTTTACAGATCATTTACATTAAGGCAACAATGTTCATAAATGAGTTGTACAATAAAAAATATTTGTCCATGTATTAGTACAAATTAACACTTATCTGATGGTATGGAAAGGAAGTAGAAAATTAAAAAAGTAATTTTATGTAGTATTAAAAAATGTTCATTATGGAAAAGAAATCTCCTCATAGGTTATTTGTAAATAAGGATATTTCATCGGCAGCTTCCAATATTCAGAGTTGTAGTAGAAATAGAAGGTCTTCTCTAGGACCATCTTTTCATAAGCCTCCAACAGGCTCATAATCATTTCGATCACTGACTGGTGAGAGCGAAAGGAGTGATAGAACCTCTCAATGTCCGTGGCAAGATCTTTCAGAGAAGACTGTTGAAAGATGGTGTCATCTCCCAGATAGAGAGGCTCTCCGCTGTACAGATAGATCTTTGTGTAGTTGGTTGGCGTTTGGCTCAACAGTTGGGCGCCCAGCTCCAGTAATTTCTTATATGTGCGGTGCACAAACTGAGAACAGTCGTAGGACTCGAACCATGTTGTGGCATTGGCACCAGGGTCTGACTTTACCGTCCATGTCTCGTAATACACACCCGTTTCATTGTCCTTCTGAACCCACAGAGCCAACTCATTAAACATCTCACCTAACAAAACACAAATATATGAGTGAGAAAAAGAATCAAATCCAGACGAAACAGAAAACACGTGCCGATGAGGATGCTTCAATATTTGTTTTTATAATATGATAATATATATAATTCAATATAATTGTTTATGATAGTTTCTGTTTTAAACATTGTTTTATTATTCTGCTAATGAAAATATGACAATTTAATGTCATCTAGCTAGATAACAATAATCTAGTTGTCAGTAATGTTTTATACCATATGTCAGTAAAAGTGTTTATGAAGTTTGTGAACTACATTTTGTTTGCTCATGTTTAAAATAAGTTGTTTGGCTAAACTTGGCCATATATGGAACCCTTAAAGGGACAAAAAAAAAATATGAGATGGGTGGAAAAAAGACGTTCTCTCACAAATGTTTTAAAAGAATGTTTCCCCTGAGAAACTTTACATTCGCTCGCTAATCTTTTGTTCCTTGTGAGCGAACGCAAAGGTTCTCGGGGAACGCTAAAGTTTTGAAATAAAAATAAACCTAATTATAAATTTAAAAAGTTTAATGTTTTTAAAAGAAGTCTCTTCTGCTCACCACAAGGCTGCATTTATTTGATCCAAAATACAGCAAAAAGTATTACAGTAATATTGTGAAATATTTTTTTACTATTTAAAATAACTGTTTTCTATTGTAATATATGTAAGGGTTAGTTCACCCAAAAATGAAAATTATGTCATTAATTGTCTTTAAGCGTCATTAAGCGTCTTACGTCAGCAGCGTCACTGAACACGGATCCACAACAGAACCGGAAGACAATACAATGCTGAATAAAGTCGTAGTTTTTGTAATTTTTGGACCAAAATGTATTTTCGAAGCTTCAAAACATTCTAACTAACCCACTGATGTCACATGGACTACTTTGATGATGTCTTTATTTCCTTTCTGGACAAGGACAGTATACCGTACATACATTTTCAATGGAGGGACAGAAAGCTCTCGGACTAAATCTAAAATATCTTAAACTGTGTTCCGAAGATGAATGGAGGTCTTACGGGCTTGGAACGACTTGAGGGTGAGTCATTAATGACATAATTTTCATTTTTGGGTGAACTAACCCTTTAATATGTAGAACTTTATTCCTGTGATCAAAGCTGAATTTTTAGCATCATTACTCATTACTTCTGTGTCACTTGATCCTTAAGAAATAATTCTAATGTGATCTGATTTATTATCAATGTTGGAAACAGTTTAACAACCGTTTCCAACATTTTTTAATAACAGAGTATCAAATCAGCATTTCAGAATGATTTCTGAAGGGTCATGTGACACTGACGACTGAAGTAATGGCTGATGAAAATTCAGTAAAGTACTATATATATTGAAATGTATTACAATAGAAAACAGTTATTTAAAATTGTAATAATAATACTAATACTAATACACAATATTACCGTTTTTTCTGTATTTTTTATCAAATAAATGCAGGCTTGATGAGCATAAGAGCAAAAACATTAAAAACAGTAAAGTTCCTAAACTTTTTAATAGATTAGATTTTTAAAAGATTATAGATTTTACAAACTTACCTGAAATCTCTCCTATTTTCTCCAAAGTCCCATTCTGCTTCCAGTGTAAGTCGTCTATGCCGTCGTAAAAGCACGCCGCTCCCTGGTTACACCAGAACGGCGCACTCACACCCTCTCTTTCATGAGGAAAAGTGCAATTCCCAAGCTGAAACAGCTCGTACCACTCCATAGTGAAGTTTCTCCCGGTTTTTGCGCTTCCAAAGCCAATGGCGTCGTGCATGACATGCTGAGGTGAAAACTCTTGATTAGACTCAGATGAATACACTCTTAAAGAAAAGAGGCCTGCTATTCACTTACAAACTTTCCCAAGATGTCACCATATTTGAACTCCCACACAGGAGTCTGAAGTCTGAACACTGAGATGACGTCCAAGTCTCCCATGACGGGTATCCGACCACCTGGATCTCCAGTGGGACAGAACGGGTATAAAGCCTGGCAGAAGGGATCAACATCTGGACGTCTGTCAAGTCGCCTAGAAATTGATATGAAATTGTGTTACGTCTGCTTCTCAGCGAATAGGTTTGGCCAACATGGTGGATGTCACATGATGTAATTAATTCATATTTATGAGCATAAAATTGTGAAGTAGTTTATTTGAATTCACTGGAAATGTAAGTGTGTATATATAACTTGCATCTAATTTAAGCCTCTTGCTTTCTTAGTTGGGGACACTTAATATTCACCGACACTATTGGATGAGACCTGAACTGAGCTGGACGATGATGACATCACTGTTTTCACCAGAACATTAATTTAATAATTGATCTTTACAACAGAACTGAATCAACACTGAACAGACTTCAGCTGAACAATGACACTGTTTTCTTGTAGAGCTGCTGTACAGCCAATATGAACTCTGTTTATCACTGTAAAGCTGCTTTGAAACAATCTGTATTGTATAATACGATCTCTATATAAATAAAGGTGACTTGACTTGACTAAGAAATCATACATTTAAATATACATATAAAAATATACATTAATCACAATATTTTAATGTTCCTATTCTACTGAGTGAGGTCCTACCTGGAATTAACAATGCCAACAGCGTACAACTCTTTATTATGTTGGCAATAATAATTTTATATACCCGTTTATTATCTACCTCTTGACATTAATTCCACTTTCATTTACATAACACATTTGTATACTTTTATTAAATAGTAACAGTAAATAGTATATCTGTACATACGTAATTCTGTCTATTGTGCATGATATTTTCTATATTACTGTATTTTATTTCATTTTATTGCCTTTTTATTATTGTGTTACATTGCTTTTCATTGCCCTTTATCCCTGTTTGTACTTTTTCTGCACTGGAAGCTCCTGTCCACAAGACAAATCCCTTGTGTGTGTTAACAATTGTCATTAAAGCTCATTTTGATTCTGAAGACAAATAAACCATCGTGCAAATTAACTTTAAAAAAAAAAAAAACAACAAAAAAAAAAAAAAAAACAGACTGAAGACGAACCGATATAAACACGTTTAGTCCTTAGTGCTGGTAATGTAATTGAGCTGAAGTGTACAGTAGCTGCAACTTACTGGTAAGGCACTGGCCAGACCTGCTTCCCACTGACCCTAGAAACGACCAGCCCCACAGTCCAGCAGTGAAGAACCGCGTGAATGAAGTGAAGGGAATACTTCATCTCAGCACTATCTCCGAAAAACACGAATGTGCTGACTTTCTTGCAGCTGTTACTGTTTTGTCTCACATCCTTGTTTCAGAGAACACTGATCAGGTGACAGGCTAAATTGAGTCAACTGGTCAGTCACGAGTTTTTTTGTTAGTCTAATACATGTCAAAATAAAAGTCACGCTCTAAAAAAAATGCCTATAAAAAATGCCTATATCTATGTTTAAATAATGATAATAATTATAATAACTAATAATACTAAATTCTCAAACCTACATTTTGTTCACAACAAAAATTAAAATAAAAACATTCACTGAAATCAAACATAGACATCGTCTCAGCTCACCCAAGTTAATGATGGTTTTTTTAAACCGCATTGGAAAAAAGAGTTTAGAAAAATCATACATGCACAATTTACATTTGTCTACAAATCTAATTTCAAGCATTTAGCATAACGTTAGGTCAAATGGTTTTTAACAAAAAAAATATTCCAGTCAAGTGTGTCCAATTTTTGGACGAATAGTGCTAATTTTAACTTAAAAAATAATGCTTTAATATATATACATTACATATACATTTCTAAAGCGAGCGAGTGTGACCGTTCTTGGGGTGAAAGCATAGACTGTAAAAAATGGGTGAAAGTCACTTTGCGCATAGACATAATGAATAAAAATTGCGCATGTGTCTTGGCTCACGCGGCATTGCTATGGTAACAGTAAACAGCCTTGAACTGAAGCTTTTCCTTTTGGGGTTGTTCCCTCTTATCTGTTCATTAAACTCAAGTTTATCATGACAGACGTTGGTTCTGAAGAGTTTGACGACGAGCAAGGCTCTCTGGGGGTGAGTCTTTGTCACAGTTTATACTCAGTTCGCAGTGTGTTCACAGTAGAGATGACAGTTATCGCTCTGTGTTGAAGGAGTATGAGGGAGACAGAAATGAAGCTGGAGAGAGACACGGACAGGGCAAAGCTGTCCTGCCTAATGGAGACACTTACCAAGGAGCATATGAAAACGGCAAGAGATATGGCCAGGTCATGTCGCTCACAAACACTGTTAGTATGCAGTTTCTGTTCTCATAAACAAAGGAAAGATTTGATAAACCTTGTGTTGTCTGTATATCAGGGGACATATAAGTTCAAGAATGGGGCCAGATACATTGGAGAATGGTACATGAATTTAAAACATGGACAAGGCATATTTTATTACCCAGATGGCTCCAAATATGAAGGTAAATCTACTTTATATTATCTCAAGTATCCAGTACAGTATATGTGGTTTGTTAAGGTTATCATGAACTAACAATGAATGACACTTGACACAGACACAGAGTTGACACTTGACACAGAGTTAAGACTGAGTTGTTATTGTTAACACTTACTGTAATAAAATATAAATGAAAACTATAGAAATATTTTTTTAAACGAATAAAAATGACAGCACATAACAAAAATTCTAAATTAAACGTAAATTACAATGAAAACTGAAAATAAAAAAAATCAAAGCTAACTCAAAATATTAAAACTATAATAGTATAATAGTAAAATAACACTGGTTTTACAGTACTTATTAATCTATGTTAATGTTAATTACAACATATACTAATACATTTTTAACAGTACAAGTTAGTTAATTTACTGTAAACAAACACGAATTAACAATGAACAATAGTATATATTTTAGTGCTGTCAAATCGATTAATCGTGATTGATCACATCTAACATAAAAGTTTGTAAATATATAATATATGTGTGCGTGGTTGGATGGATGGATGGATGGAGATATATGCGATTAATCATGATTAATCGATTTGATTAACAGCACTAGTATTTAAAAATTACAAACATTCTGAAATTTAACTAGTTGTCTCTGACTTTTTGACCCTTGTCTCGGACTTCTAACTACAGTCTTCACATGTGATATTTCTTCCTCTTCCTCAGGAAGCTGGGTGGATGACCAGAGGCAGGGTCATGGTTTTTACACATACCCCAACGGAGACACATATGATGGTGAATGGCTGCAACATCAAAGGTAGTTGAAATGCAGCTCTCTTTTCCACTGAACTAATCCAGTAACCTGTCGAATCTATTAATATCAGTCGTAACAGTATTCATAACATCTTCAGTTCAACTAAAAATGAATGGCAAACTATGCTTATTAATAAAAGTATCTGATTGTCTGTCTTTTTCCCCTCTTAGACATGGGCAGGGTACATACACACATCATGACTCAGGTTCTCAGTACATGGGCAGATGGATCATGGGTAAAATGGAGTCAGCCGGGGAGCTCATCCATCTGAACCACAGATATAAGGGCAACTTTGTCAATAATAATGTAAGTAATACTCTGCATTTATGGTTCTGAGCTGGTGAGTAGTAGAACATGGTTTTAATGGCTAATTGGGTTGCGGACAGCAGGGGGTACTACATACATGACCTGTACTACATTCAATAATAAAATGCAACTATCTGTATAGTAAAGAAAAGAATAGCAAAATAAATTGACACAAAAAGGTTTGAGAAAAATGTTTCACATAGCTTTTACAGTCAAACACCTGAACAAGCTGATCAAGAGTACAGGAAAATTGCAGATAGGTGAGTTCGATCAGGGTTTGAACTAAACTCTGCAGGACAGTGGCCCTCCAGGGCTGGATTTGAGGAAACCTGCTCTATATTAACATTAATATAACAAGATATCTGCACTTCTCTCACACAGTGATCACTTACACTCACCTAAAGGATTATTAGGAACACCTGTTCAATTTCTCATTAATGCAATTATCTAATCAACCAATCACATGGCAGTTGCTTCAATGCATTTAGGGGTGTGGTCCTGGTCAAGACAATCTCCTGAACTCCAAACTGAATGTCAGAATGGGAAAGAAAGGTGATTTAAGCCATTTTGAGCGTGGCATGGTTGTTGGTGCCAGACGGGCTGGTCTGAGTATTTCACAATCTGCTCAGCTACTGGGATTTTCACGCACAACCATTTCTAGGGTTTACAAAGAATGGTGTGAAAAGGGAAAAACATCCAGTATGCGGCAGTCCTGTGGGCGAAAATGCCTTGTTGATGCTAGAGGTCAGAGGAGAATGGGCCGACTAGAGCTGTCACGATAACTACTTTTTGTTGTGCGATATATTGCACCAAAATTAATTGCGATAAACGATATTATTGTAATTTTCAGACCATTTTATGCCACTGATTACATAATGACAATATAATAGCATAATAATGCAAGTACACTGTTTCAAAGAACAAAGAACATTTTATTCGTATTCTATTCAATATTTAGACATTGTGAAATGTGAAAAAATATATCCCAAATAAATAAAACAAGTAAATAAATACACTTTCGTTAACAAAAAAAGTGCAAGGTATCAAGAACTAGATCAAAACAAAGTAATATGTCAATTAAAACTTTTAAAGTGTCTCACACAAAGGCACAGATGCATCAACAGGACATTTCTGCTGCCAGATTAGTTTTTTAATTGTTAGGCAGATTCCGAGAAAGGAACACCAACATGTTTACCTTGTGGGGCTTAAGGCAGGATCTTACTGGCGTAACAATGTTACCAGCTGTGCTAAACAGTCTTTCTTTTTTGTGCTAACTTGGCTACTAGGGGAAATCTTGTGTGGTTATCACGCCACCACATTAAGGGATCAGATGATGCAGGAACTGGTTCTTCCTGGAGGAACCTGGTCAGCTCCACATCAGCCTGCACTCTTTTTGGAACCGATGCCTGAGTCTGGTGACTTGCAAGTAGGTTTCTTCTGTGCTGGAGAAGGTCACACAGCCTCTTCTTCTTGCTTGCTGGAGGTCCAGATTCAGATCCTTTATTTCCCCCTGCAGCTTCAACGCAGTTCTCACCACTGGCACAATCTCCTTTTCCGTCTTCCTCGTTCATGTCTAGTAGTTCTTGCAATAGCTTTTCTTTTACATCATCCAAGACCTCCGCATCCTCCATGGTACCACGATACCTTGGATCCAAGATGGTGGCCTTTGTCAGAAGGTTTTGGATTTCAGGTGGGCTGTATTTCTCTTTCAACACCCTGCACATGTTTGCCTTTATGTTTGCTGTCAGTCCAGTGTCATTGGGGTCTGGTGATAAAAGTTCACCTTTAAGAAGTTCCAACACAGGCTTTACTGAGGACACAGTGACATATTTTTCCCCTGAAAGGACGTCCGTGAAATCAGCCACTGGCTTCATTGCTGCATTAATGGATTCCAACACAGAAACATCCTGCCAGGTTGGGTTGAGGTGGCCATGTTTTCGATCTTCAACCAGGACACGTCGTATGGCTGGGAGTTGCTCTAGCACCCTCTCGATCATTTTGTGCTTGGTACCCCATCGTGTGGCGACATCCTGTGGAAAGTATAACATTGTTTTTGTTTTTTTGTCTAACATCATTTAACAAATGCTACTTTTACTACACTGTAAAAAAAATTGTAATCACAAATTTTTTTCTTTTGTCAAATCAACTTAATTTATGTGGTTCAGATAACATAATAGTTTGAGTTTCTGATGGTTAAATCAATCTGCTTCATTGTATTAACTAAATTTTTCAATTTCAATGAACTTAATTTTAAGGCAACCAGGTTACTTATTTAATTAAGTTAAACCAACAATATTTTTATAGTGTAGTACTTTCACAAATAATAATATGGTTATTATAATGTAATTATTTAATACATACAAACAGGCCCCAAAGTAAGTAATAAATAATAAAAACCCTTTAAATTAAGTTTATATAAACCCTAAATATTTTGCGTTGTATAACAAGTTACCGGTATCATCACTCACCAGTACTAGATTGTGTTGGGGGACATTGGTTTCAGTCTGTGCCTTCCTCAGGTCTCTCTTCTTTAGCCAGCTCAGGTTGAAGGTGTTGACAAGATTCCTACAAAGTCCCATGGCACGTGCTGTGCGATCCTTGTCACTGTCCAGTCCATGGGTAACAGCCAAATGGAGGTTGTGTCCAAAGCAATTGAGCCATGGCCAGCCAAGATTACGTATTGCAGCCACAATGTTAGCACCGTTGTCTGTAGTTATACAGGCCATTTTGCGCTCATCCAATTCCCAGTCTGCTAAAGCAAACTGAAGGGCTTCAGCAAGCACATCTGCAGTGTGGTTCTGGGGTATGTATCTGGTTTCTAAACACTTCGACTGCAGAGTCCAGTCAGCAGTTATGTAGTGTATGGTCAAGCTCATGGTGTCATATTTGAGCTTGACCACATATCTGTTGTGGCTGAGTAAAAAGGAGATGTCTTTTATCTCCTTCAGAATATCGTCTTTAACTTTATTGTACAAGGATGGAATGGCAGTTTGGGAGATGTAAGTTTTCTTTGGCAATTCGTACTGTTTGTCAAAAGTTTGCAGCATATTTTTAAATGCTGGTTTTTCGACCGTGTATAATGGCTGCATCTCTTTGGCTATATAGCGAGTTACGCTATCCGTGAGTGTGCGCCATTTCGCGCTGTCACGTTTATATTTGCACTGTCGGGAAAAGGCATCTGCAACAGATAACTGTCTGGAAGAAGGCCCCTCTCCAACTCCAGCTGCAGTTGTTGTTACCAGATTGAAAAACTGGGTGGGATGGTTATGTTTTAGGTGCGATTTTAAGTTTGTTGTGTTGCCTCTTTTCGTTGCTACTGTTTTAAAACACAGTCGACATACCGGCTCGTTCACGTTAATTAGCTCTCCTCTCTCGTTCGGCTTAAAGCCAAAATGTTCCCACACCGGAGCTGAAGATTGCGGCTTTGAAATCAATTCCATGTTGAACTCGTTCTTCCTAACTGGCTCACTGTAGATGTCACGAAACAGATTACTTTAAAATGCAGTTGGTTCACGCTTTCTCTTCACCTGACGGTGTCCGCTCTCTCTCTTTCTCTGTGTGTGTGTGTGTGTGGACACGCTGCCTGAGCCCCGCCTCCGACACAGAGTGCAGACAAGATGACAGAGGCAGCGCGATCAATTAAAATGTTGGTGACATTCATTTTGATGTAAAAATGAATCTAATTATTATTTTTAATAATAAAACAAATTTCAGTTGCAATAAATCGCGGCACCAAAAATGATCGCGCTCATTTCCATATATCGTGCGATAAGTCGATATATTGACTATCGCGACAGCTCTAGGGCCGACTGATTCAAGCTGATAGAAGAGCAATGAAATAACCACTTGTTACAACCGAGGTATGCAGCAAAGCATTTGTGAAGCCACAACACGCACAACCTTAAGGCGGATGGGCTACAACAGCAGAAGACCCCACCGGGTACCACTCATCTCCACTACAAATAGGAAAAAGAGGCTACAATTTGCAAGAGCTCACCAAAATTGGACAGTTAAAGACTGGAAAAATGTTGCCTGGTCTGATGAGTCTCGATTTCTGTTGAGACATTCAGATGGTAGAGTCAGAATTTGGCGTAAACAGAATGAGAACATGGATCCATCATGCCTTGTTACCACTGTGCAGGCTGGTGGTGGTGGTGTAATGGTATGGGGGATGTTTTATTGGCACACTTTAGGCCCCTTAGTGCCAACTGGGGACCGTTTAAATGCCACGGCCTACCTGAGCATTGTTTCTGACCATGTCCATCCCTTTATGGCCACCATGTACCCATCCTCTGATGGCTACTTCCAGCAGGATAATGCACCATGTCACAAAGCTCGAATCATTTCAAATTGGTTTCTTGAACATGACAATGAGTTCACTGTACTAAAATGGCACCCACAGTCACCAGATCTCAACCCAATAGAGCATCTTTGGGATGTGGTGGAACGGGAGCTTCGTGCCCTGGATGTGCATCCCAAAAATCTCCATCAACTGCAAGATGCTATCCTATCAAAATGGGTCAACATTTCTAAAGAATGCTTTCAGCACCTTGATGAATCAATGCCACGTAGAATTAAGGCAATTCTGAAGGGGAAAGGGGGTCAAACACAGTATTAGTATGGTGTTCCTAATAATCCTTTAGGTGAGTGTATTTCTTACGAATTATTGTCTTGTTATTTTCTAGCCCTCTGGTCCAGGGAAGTATGTGTTTGACATTGGGTGCGAGCAGCATGGAGAGTACCTCCAGAAAGATCAGGTATGTCTATTTTAATGTTTTACAGGATGTCTTTAAATATCATGAGAATGTATTTCAGGTAGCATGATCACATAAATCAGCAGAAATTGTCTTTGTTCTCAGTCTTACCACTGTTTTGTTGTTATTTGGCTTGTTAAGAGAGTTGTTTTAAATACCCTGGTGAAAAAGAAGTGTGCTTATTTTGTATTGAATGAGAACTGAAACTCAAGCCTGCACCAGATGAAGAAACCAGTAAGGAAGGGAAAGCCTTGAAGTTGTGTTCTCCCTTCTCCTATTGCCATTTTGGCCTTTGGAGATGAGGGTTTTATGACAACTTTCAGATTTTTGCTGTGCCTCTAAATAGTGCAGTTTGCCAGTTGCCTGGTGCATGTCAAAAGAGGATCATGAGGAGAAAGTCTTATGCCGTGTTCTTTCCCTTAGACTGTAGTCAGTAGTGGAATGCCCTTAGAGCATCGAGTGGATGAAGCAGTTCACTGGAGGTTCAGAAGTTTTACAGCTTGGTATGCTAGTAAACAATGCCAAACACTAAATAAATGTAAAACAGAATATGATGCAACTGAATACATAAAAAGCATACCAAGACACATTTAAAGTCTGTTTGTGCCTGTTAGAGATGAATAGTAGGACACAACAGGGCAAAAAACAAACAAAAAAAACGGGGCTTGAATTTAGATTTTTATATTCTCCTTTCAAAATACAATTATTCATTTTAGCTCTGTTGTACCCTACCTATAAGAATAAGCCTATATTGAATGCATTTCTGTGTGAAGCCAAATCATAATTAATCTTTTTGACAGCAGGACAAAGGAGATGCAGAGGAAGATGAACCTGCCTTAACCACCGCCTTGAAGTGGAAACCCAAGGCACTTACTGGGTTTTCTGTTTGGGCTAATGAGAATTCTGCCCCGTCAGGTACATCCGCATCCAGTTCTAAATATAAAACATCATAACACAGTAAAGCCCCATTCACACCAAGCTGTGGATATTTGAAATCACCAAAACAAACACGCCCCTACCCCAAAGGATCACACCCCTATCTTGATAGCTCCGCCCCCAAATGCATGAACACTATGCAACACAGGCACCTCCCCCTTTATGAGTGGACACACCCCTTACTGCTGATTGGCTACAAGTGTGCTTTGGTGCTCGGTCCGATTCACTTTCAATAGTGTTTCTCAGAAATCGTTTACTGCACCTTTAAGTGACTTTGAACATAGCATGGTTGTTGGTGCCAGACGAACTGGTCTGAGTATTACAGAAATTGCTGATCTACTGGGATTTACACTCACAGGCATCTCTAGGGTTTACAGAGAATGGCCCGAAATAGAGAAAATATCCAGTGAGCAGCAGTTCTGTGGGCGAAAATGCCTTGTTGATGCCAGAGGTCAGAGGAGAATAGCTATTGTTCTGTTTATTCTAATCTTTAAACCAGGATGGATTCTGAGTAGCTGTCAATGTTTTTGTCATTCATCATCTGAAAAAGAATTGTTCTGAAAGTGATCCCAACTATATTTCTCTGTGCCATTATCATTGTAGTTGTGGTGTGGACTGCTATTCTTTTATATTTAGAATGATTTTTAGAACTATATCTTTATTGTTAGAGTTATCGTCCTTGGTGTGAAAGGCCCTCAATGCTGTAATGTGTGTCATTTATTAGCATTTGTAGTCACCTTCTCTCATCTTTAAATTTTTTTTAATGTTATTGACCTATTATTATATTCATAAATATGTAAATGTAAGAAATGATAGAGTCCATCCTCATTTAAAGGAAGTGCATTATAAAACAACATCTATATACTGCCATTTTACCATTTTAGACATTTCGACAAACATCTTTGAGTCATAAATTCGGTAAGTTGAACTAAAGTGTCTGTGTCTGTTCATTGTAGATCAAGCTGTGGTGGAAGAGTGAGAAAGACAGACCCCCAAAAGATGATAAGAAGAAAGAGGACCTTTAGATAATTTATATCTGCACATATCTGTCACTTCTCATGTTTAGGGATAATTAAAAATGCTGTAACAAATGCATTGTGCATTGCTAGTTATTGTTAGTAAATCCATTAACTAACATTAACTAATGGGACATTGTTGTAAAGCATTACTGCAAAATCTATTTATAGCTGGTTTGGAGGCCCTGGTAACTGAAAAGTGTTGTAATTTCAAAAACAGCAGAGGGCGCAATAAACCAGCCAAATATGACCTGTCAATGAGACTAGTGTTTACCGAAAAACAATTATGATGATTTTTTTTTTATTCATTAAAACAAACTAAAGCGAACGTCTGCGCCCTTCATTATTTTGTGTTTAATTGAGCAAATGTGGCCTGTAACTAATCTGTTCGGAAGACTCAGATACTTGTTAACAATCACTTTTAAAACTTTCCCAATCTAAAGCATGTTCGAGGAGCACCTTTTTTTGCACATATTTCTAAACCGTTTTAATCACCAGAGGTTCAATAAGGGTCTAAAACTGATGTAGACAGAATCAAAATGATCTTTAAAATACATTATCCTGAAAAAAGGATGTTACTCTTTTTGCTGAGTTTATATACCATAATGTCTCAGAATAGAGATACCCATTTATTTATTTTTCATTCTTTTCTGGTGGTGATTCTCATTAGATTCTATTAATCTAATTCAATTGTTTGTTTGTTTCTTTTATCAAAAATGAATGCATAGCTTATTCAACAATTACTAATGATTAAAAAAGTAGACGCTTGCATCTACAAGCAGCATCTTCAGTCACAGGCTTTACTGAAGACAACGGCTCGCTGGTGTGTGTTCACACACTGCTTCCTCTTTGCTCTGTTTCCTGCACCAGCCTGAGGACAAACACAAACCATTGTGGGAGTCATTCTGTTGAACTGATCACGTATCAGTTCTGAAAAACATCTCTCTTAACCCAATGAACTAATCATTCTATCTTTACATGTTTAAATACATTTATAGTCCATATTAATTACTGTCTTTAAAACATTTAAATATTTAAAAAGAGAAAAAACAATTCTTGCACTGTTTGCTTTATAACACTATCCTGCAAAACTTTCAGAGCTGGTTTGCCAAACTGTCAAATCCATACAATCCTCGTTTTGCCATAACATGATGTAGCAACAAAACCAGCCAATGACATTCTTTTTATTTTTTAAATAAAAAATTCAAATGGAAATAATAAGGACATAAATACAATATGAGGGCTTTGGAACAGGCACATGTTTATTCAGGATTTCAAGGCTTTGTCAATAATAATTTAAGCAGCTTCCTGATCTCATTGTTGTCTTAAACACAATAGAGGGTGCCAAGGGTGAGGGCAACGACTGGTCCAATGCCTTTCTGAATCACGTCACCCACACTCCTTCTGCCTAACAAGCTTCACCCTCCATTGGGCAAACAGACTTCTAACTGTGACTGGGGGTGTGGCTTTAAACTGGCTTGACCAGATTTCCCAGGAGTCGGTGTGTTTTTTTTCTTTGAAAGACATAACTGACACCAGTGGAGCAGAGGGAAAACTCGCACTGGCACATATTTGTGTTCCTGGGAGCTGCAATTCCCTCTGATGAATACCAAGGACTTCCTGAACGCTTCAACAGGTCCGGCTTAGATCCTACTGTACAAGTCCGTGGCCAGATAAAGTGTTGACAAAAAATCTGGGCAAATTGAAATGAAGCAATATTCAACCTTCCAGGGATTAAAAGCAATAACAGGTAAATTTTCTCTTTATTTGCTCAGTTTAGAAGGGAGAAACCATGATATCCGGATCCAGATCAAATATTCTTATATAACATTTTCAGCCCTCTCTAGGTCAATGGAAGATCTCAATTTGGAAAAGAAAAAGTATCATTATACACACACACACACACACACACACACACAAATATACATTATATATATACACATACATATATATATACATATATAGTAGTCAACATTCGAAGTGGATCAAAACCTTTCATCAAAGTTATACATGACTTTTGAACAATAGGACAACTTTGATGAACTTTTGACTACTTCAAATGTTGACTACTATATATAATATATATGATAATATTAAAAGATATATTGAATGTAATCTGAATGCAAATGTTAATTGCAATTGAATGAAAATGCATTATAGTGTAAATTTATATTAAATGCAATTAGTTGAATGTAAGAGTTTTTTTATTTTTTGACCCACTTAACTACATATATAAAGTTTATTAATTACATCTATTGTCTTTGAAATATGGAAAAATTGTTTTGCTGAAAGTTCTGATGAGCATTTATGGTAAACTGACATAAACTTTAATGTCATTTAACTTGCAATTTAGTACATTTAAAATACATTACCTTTAATTGTATTGTTGAATAAAACACTAGTTAAAATTATAATTAAATATTCTATTATTCGGTGAAGGCTAAATTATACACAATTTTGTTCGTGGGAAATAAAGGTGGATAGCTTCAATATATGCATCTATACAGACTTTGAATTCAAAAAATAAACCTATACCTGGAGATATGTTCCTGGAAAAACAAACGTCTGACAACTACAGTAGTCTTGGTCTTTCATTATATTATAATATTCATTATTGATTTCCAAAAAGGAGAGGTTAGACCAGAGTGGGAACGTATATCAACATATCAGCTTGTATAACATAAACTGTTCTTATAGAAAGCAAAGAGACTCTAATAAACAAATAAAGAGGCACCTTTGATCCAATACAGAAAATTCAGTAAACAATCATAAGCTGAAGACTGGATTAGAGAATGTTGTGCAATGCATTCGTACGTTCTGAGCAGTAGAATTAATGTGTGTAGAATTGCAGAACCTGCAGAAAACAAAAGCCACTCTTATATTCATAAGCTTTCTCCCTAAGGAGCTTGGGTGGGCTGTTCTCACACACGCACTGCAGTCTGTCCTGTGTGAAATCCCTAGTAACCGGATAGTCAGTGATTTGGAGTGCTCCGTTTTTACTCTCCTCAGACAAGTTCGGTATACCCACCCCTTGGCATTATGCTCACTTTCCAAAACCACAGTCCAGCAGGCTAGAGCAAGGATAAAAACATCAGCAGGCAAAATCCAAGTCAGTGAGTTATTTAGAAGCAAACTCCTGTGAATGCTCATATATCATGTTCTGTACAGTGTCAGAACAGACATTATAAATTACAGTGATCGTGATGAATGTGCAGCGGTGATATGTGGACTGGGAAAACTGCACAAGTTTGGAATCAAGGCCTTCGTTTAATCCTTCCTTTGACACGAGAGCTGCAGCTGAAGGCACAATGCATGGAAAAGCATCTGACAAAAATGTGACCTTTACTTACGGCAAATATAGTTTTTATAATATAGAAACTTAGTGCCAACAGGATGTCTGTTATTTGACTAGAAAAACACATGGTCGCACACCAGTGTTGTTATTAACCAAAACTAAATCTATATTAAAAATCGCGTTCATTAATTGAAATAAAGCTAAAATAAGATAAAATATACATATTCAATCAAAGCTTAAAGCGTAAACGGAATTTAGAAATTGAAGTACTAAAATTACAAACTAAAACTGAAATGAGAATAAAGCTAAATGGAAATATTTAAAAAATGCTTACAAAAATGACTGAAGCACAACAAAATCAAAAGTGAAAATATAAAAATAAAAAAGCTTATTCAAAATATTAATAAATATTATAATAGTAGGCTATATACATAAATGTTAGTACTAATAAATAAGTTAACACGGTCACACACAAAGATAAATAATTTCTAAATATTTGTATAATTCATAAAGTAAAAACTGCAAAAATAAAGTAAAAATTGCAGTATACAAAAAAATCATCAAGGAATACTTCTGTCATTATTTTTTTCACCCTAATGTTGTACGGAGCCCTAAGGGGACACGGTCATGTAAAAAATTAGATCAAAAATTAATATTTTATATAAATAAAATGAAATATAATATAAACTAAAAATATTTTCTCTACAAAATAAGTATATTTTGAGTTTGCTTATTGGGTAACAAAAAACTTTTACGAGGCTATAAACTTTTAAAAAGGTTTTGTTTTTTAAGTACATTTTAAATCATAATGTTTTAATGTTGTTTTGTTGTTTATTGACAAAGTGACTCAATATGCCTTCTGTGGATATTTACAGGGTATGTGAAGCAGAGGAAAAGTTTACACACATTCAACACTCAAATCTAAGAGCATATCTGACCTGCTCCCCATCAAGGTCAGTCATGAAGGACCGCATGGAGGAGTTGCGTCAGCGGATGAAGGCCAGCGATAAGATGCTGGACAACAACGCCTTCAACACGGAGGAGGACATGGACCCGTCCTCGCTGATAGGCCTGCAGGCCGTGATCTTTGAGGAGGAGCCCGTCCTGGAACACTTCCTTAAGGAGGCGCAGAACATCCGTGACAGCATTGAGGAGCTGAACTCTGAAGTCAATAAGTTCGGCCAGCAGCAGAGAAACTTTATGGCCACCATCAGGCGCCTCAGCATCATGAAAAAGGAGAGTAGCATGACGCGAGACATCAAGCTGTTGGCCGAGAGCCTAAATAAAAAACTAGATGCTTTTTCCAAGCAGGCCAAGCGAACCGAGGCTGAGCTGGGCCCGGACGACGCCACGTCCCGTATCCAGAAGGCCCAACACGCGGCCCTTTTCCGCCAGTTCCAGCAAGTAATGCGACAACACAATGACGCGATCCTGGCCAAGCAGGACAAATGCAAGCAGTTTATCATCCGGCAGCTGGAGGTTTCGGGTCGTGAGGTGTCCGAAGAGGAGGTGGATAACATGATCGAGCAGGGCAAGTGGGAGATCTTCAATGAGAACATCTTAGTCGATGCAAAGATCACCCGTGCCCAGCTCTCAGAGATAGAGCAACGCCACAAAGAGCTCCTGAACCTGGAAAGCAACATGAAGGACCTGAGAGATCTCTTTCTAGATGTGTTCATGCTGGTGGAAGAGCAAGGGCACCAGATCGAGAACATACAAGCCAATGTGGAGAAGACACAAGACTACGTATCAGACTCAAAGGAGAAGTTCTCAACGGCTGCCAGATACAAGAAGAAGAACCCTCTCAGAAGACTGTGCTGTTGCTGCTGTCCTTGTTTCAGATAGCGGCTGGCAAAATAAACAGTGCCAAAGTTTCTCATTTACTGTGCTCTCAAGGGAAGAACTGGGGTCTGAATGCAATGGCAGACATTGACCTCTGTCGGATGAAAATAAAAAAGCAAAGGCACAAAGCACTTTTAGACTACATTTAAAAAAGGAAGGCTCCGTAGCGATGAAGACTTAGCTGGGGTGTTGACATGCAATACGAGTGGTTATATAAAGATTTCACAAGATGTCTTGTTATATCACATTATGTAAGGTGTAGTCAAGGATACATTTATTTTGTATTTTATTATTGTGGAAAAAGCCACACAGTATTATTGTTTATAGGTCATTTGTATGCTTTAGATTGATCAAATATCTACCTAGCTAACATTATATAAGACTAGCAAACTTGTCCTATATTCTTCAAACAATACTGAAAGATTTCTGCAAGTCGACGTCTAAAGTTGCAGTCACATTTATCGTTGTCCGTTGAGCTAAATAAGGTAATCCCAGTAGGAATGTCCACGCGATCTGAAATTTTAGCATGACACCAAAAGATTTCCTCATGCAAATTACGCAGAAAGCTTGGTTTGAAAGTAACTTCTGTGTGAGATGTGCTTCATACATCATTACACTTTTGACAAGACAAAGTTTTGCCCATGAAATTACGCTAATGTGATGTGACTGCACCTTTCCTGGACACACAATTTTTTAAAAACTATATTTCAAATAATGTATTACATGAATGTATTTTGAGATGGTTCTTTGAAAAATAAGAATAAAATACAAGATGCCGTTTTGAAATATCTATGAAATGTGATACCACGCACAGTCTAATATTTGCTCATTAGCCGTTGCTGATTAGAATGAAACTGGTTGGGCTCATGATGAGGTGAATAATGAAGACATGTTGGTGAGTCAACAGAGCAGGTATCAGGTGTCGGTACAATTTCTAGTATCTGGGTGTGTCTACATTTTCAGAGGATAACGTGTTGCACAGAAATTGAAGGAGAAGAACATTATTTATAAATGCAATAGAAGCAGAACATGCCACCGTGTTTACTCAGAGAAATATGAAAACGTTCACATTCCTTTTCACTAATGAATTTGCATGGCTCTTTCTTACCTTTTTAATTTTATAGCTATTTTTATTGAACGCACAAAGAGCTATTTCTATCTGATGAAATATTACTAATCGTGCTCAGTTCTGTAATATTTATGATTCCAGAAATCCCAGAATGTTTTTGATGATTGCATATTTGAAGATAATGACATTTGAAGTTACCATGAAATTTTCCCTATTCAATCCCAATATTCAAATTTTTCAAATAAGTAAATAAATGTGTCAATATTCCAAAAACATACATCTGAATATTGGTAAAACTTGAACATGATTCTGGTTTTCTTACTATGAATAATTCTTTTTCAAAAATGCATTATTTTATTTCATTTAATTTCAAGTTGCATACAAAGAGAATGTATGGTACGAGTTAAAGGGACACAAATTGGATACAGTCATAGTAGGATGTCCTTACAGGAACATAAAGGTAGGGTAAGCAAGGTGTTTCACAAACACTTTTTGTTATACTGGAGGAAACTCTCTCCACATCCTGATAGCAATCAAAAATAGAAGTGGTCTAAATATTTAAAAAATGTACATCTTCTGTGGACGTCTTAAGACCAAAAAATGTTTTGTCCAATTACTGCATTCGGTCTGAATACAATGATAAGATGTCCTACCTCCCTGTCAACGTATGTATTTGCATACCTCCTCACACCTGCTCGCGCAGACGTCACACGTCCCATGAGGCTATGCAGAGTTGTAGACAGTCATCGAGCGGCACAAACAAACAGCAGCCACCTTTTACAGTTCCTCCTGAACCAAGACAACAAGCTTATGCTGCATTCACACCATGTCGCAATTACCGTAATTAAGAGATGGCAACCCGTTACCTTCTTCTTTATTATGTTTGTGGCCAGTTGATAATACCTAGAATATCAAAATCGACTGCTGGCGGTAGATCATTTTCCTTCTATTTAGTACCAAAACTTTGGAACAGTCTTCCTAACATTAGCTATGTTTCCATCCACACGTTTTTATCCGAATTAAGTGATATCGAATGAAAAATGCCTTATGGAAACAGTAAAATTCGATTGAATTTCATGAATATCGACTCAAATGAAATACGTTCGGTCTCATCGGATTTTATCTTGATCGATATACGGCTTATGCGATAAACGCTGATGGAAACGTTATTTGCCGAATAAATAATGAATTGCGATTAAGTTTTAGTTCCTTGGTTGCAACACGCCACAAAACAAAGAAGAAGAAGTTTTAGTTCATTTCCGCCCAGTATTTCCGCTCTGTTTGCGCACACATGGCGGGTGTCAACAAAGACAGATGTAAGTGGACAAAGCAAAAAAATGCTTCAACCAAAGGGTTTCCGTGAAGTGTCTCTGAACCACGATCTCCCAGAACTGTTTGGAGCGCTGTCGCTCCCACACCACAGGCCGTCTCCATTGTCGTCGGGCTTTTACGTGCGTCTGCATCATCTTAGCAATGTGTTGATTGCGTCGTTGTTTTCTTATTATAGCTTGTTATTACATGGCTTGGTTGAATTCTAATGCAGAATGCGGTCTGTTATTTCTTGATAACACACCGCTGCTAAGCATAACACACCGTTGCCATGAAAAACAGAGCGTTGCCATGGACGCAGTTCAGAGACCGAACGGACTATTCTCTTTAGCGGAATACAATCGTTTTTTAAATTAATAAACTCCTTTTTAAATCAATATTTTGTGTCAAATTATTGATTTATTTGGTAGGTAGCCATGTAATAAGCAGGATAATGTATAGCGAGGTAGTTGTTATAGCGAATACAACCCCTTCAGGCTAACAACCACCTCGCATATACATTATGGTAAATGGTAAATGGACTGCATTTATATAGCGCTTTCACAGACCCAATGGCCACCAAAGTGCTTTACAATTTGCCTCTCATTCACCCATTCACTCATTCACCTACGGCGGTGTCAGCCATACAAGGCGCCATCCAGCTCGTCAGGAGCAGCTGGGGTTAGACGTCTTTCTCATGGACACCTCAACACTTGGTCAGGTAGAACCGAGGATTGAACCACCAACCTTCCAGTTTGTAAACAACCTACATGAACCACTGAGCCACTGCCGCCCCATTATCCCTTACATATGTCGCTATCAGCTGGCACATAAGCACTATTAGGCTACAACTTGTGCGATATTGATCATTTGTTGGTAGATGGCGCGATCCCTTTTTCTCTAGCAAAACTTTGTTCGCAAATGTTTGCTTGAATGTTGTGCGATTCAGTGCGAAAATGAATGGAAACACCTTAAAATGTCTCAAATCAATTCGATATAGCAATTTGATTGCAAAACAGCATGTGACGTCATTACGTACAGGTTTTTATTCGATTTAAAGCCGTTGGATGGAAACACACTTTCACCAGCTTTATTCGCTTTAGTTTTTTTTTCCGAACTTCAGATAATTCGATTGACAAGTGGATGGAAACTTGGCTATTGTCCGGGAAGCAGACACACTCTTTCAGTTTAAATCTAGACTAAAAACACATCTCTTTTACCTGGCATTCACATAGAACATTATTTCTATTATTCAAATCAGTTAAATGATTATTAGGCTGCATAGATTAGGTCAGCCGGAACCGGGGACACTTCCTACAACACCCGATGTACTCGTTACATCATAAGAAGAATGGCATCTACGCTAATGTTAGTCTTTCCATTTATTCCGAGGTTTACTGAAGTCAGCCGGATCCGGGCCGTATCCAGATCAGACGGTGAACCTGCGCCTGGACACGACCACAACGCATCCCTGAAGTGCCAGCCTCATCAGCCCTGTGAAGGCCTCACGGACACCTCAACAAACTCGTCTCCATACCGCCGTGATGACTCCGACCTCCAACCAGATGGAACTGGATAAATATTGTGAATGTTCTGATCCAATCTGACTTCTGACCTGTAATGTTGCCAAATTAATCATACACTGTTCGCTCGTTGGCCAGAGGAGAACTGAGTCTGGGTTCTCCCAAGGTTTTTTTCTCCATTCTGTCACCTGATGGAGTTTTGGTTCCTTGCCACTGTTGCCTTGGCTTTTGGCTTGCTTAGTTGGGGACATTTAATATTCAACAATATTATTAATCTGCCTTACTTCAGGTGGACGATGACGCAATTTTCTTCTAGAAACAAACTTTGTTGTATTATTTTCATGTTATCACTGTGAAGCTGCTTTGATACAATCTGTATTGTTAACAGCGCTATATAAATAAAGGTGACCTGATTTCTCTGAGTTGTTCATGTCCTCTGAATTATGCGCTTTTATGCCAACATTATCAGCGCCAAAATGAATATGCAGCTGTCAGGTCCAAATCCGAGCTTTGTGGTATGTGTCAGGAGTTAGAAAGCAGCAATAAAGCACACAAGACAAGACTTGTTTACTCATCACTTCCGTTCTCGCACACCTTACGGCATTACACAACACTTCAGGTACAGCATCAACAGTTCTGACTTCCTTTTCAAAATAGGAGTCCACAATACAATTCACTTATGAACTTTCTGTGAATCTCATGCATGGGGTTCCGTACCCTCACTTTATCCTCCTCCTGGAAACAAGGAGTGCGAGCACCCCGCATAGTATCATCAGTGTACTTTTTCATTTTGTGCTATAGCAACGTAACCCTTTGGCGAACAGTCAGTTGGTGAGTACATAGGAGCAGACGGCAAAATAGACTGCTTTGTGCGCCTGCCATTGAGGAGCTGAAAGGGTGAAGTACCAGTTGCAGCATGTGGAGTGGCACAGTACACCTGTAAGAAGTCAGTTACCACAGGTTTCTATAGCTGATGTTGCTGGATGGCCATTTGGACAGTGTGTTTGAGCACATGGTTAACCTCTCTACAGCACCATTAGCTGCCAGGTAGCAGAGAGAGGAATGATGGGGACGAATATTCCTTCCTTCTAGAAAAGCACCAGACAAAAACTGAACACCGTCATCAGTAACAATACTCAAAGGATTTCCATGCCAGCTGAAGACTGATGACAGAAACGAAACCACAGAATCCATAGTGACAGTGGCCCTCATTTATCAAAAGTGCGTACACCAAATTTCCAGCGTACACCCGGCGTACACCCAAAACCACGGTGACTTTGAGATTTATCAATATGAACGTTGGCGTACGGCACGCTCAAATCCTACGCCAGCTCAGGAGGTGGTGTATATGTACGCACGTTTTGAGTTAGTGTGGAAATGCGCAGAAAAACAATTCCTAACACCACAAACTCAAACTGACATAACTAAAAGATATGATATATTGATATATGACCAACAACAACAACAACAGTAATTATAAACTTCAGTGTTTATTTTTGTGCAACATGGACTTCAATGTTTAATTTGTGTGACTTTACCAAAGCATTTGATTTATAAGCATATGTATTCCTTCAGTTGCGAGCCTGTGCGCTTTACCCTGACGTTTCATGGTTAGGCCCGGCAGGTGCGCACGGACTGGGTTCGGTAACGAAAGGCTTTCAATGACCAAAAAATAATTCAGACTGACAAAATAATAAAAAAAACATTCTTCTTCTTTTAAATAATAATAATAATACAAATAATAATAATGACATTCTTCTTCTAAATAACAATAAGCGTCATTAATAATACAAAGCATACTAATAATACTAAGAATAATATTACAAATTGTCATGCAATTATTAATGTGAATGAATGGTACTCCACATCACATCATCATCATCACTATTGTACACCCCATACATGTAACGTGATTCGAAATTGAATGCTAATTCAAAAGACGTGCTGTAAAATATTGCATTGTGATAGGTCATTTCGGGCTCCACGTCAGAGAAGTTTCTCTTCTTTGCCGTCTTCCGTGTGTCCATGGCGTAAAATGAGGGCGTGGGGGAAGCGGAGACTTGAATATATAGGGGCGTGTTATTCTAATGACGATCGTTTTCAGCCGCGGCATTTATCAAGGGCAGGTATTGCGTACACCTGGATTTCAAAGGTACGCACAGCTTCATAAATCAGGCGGTGAGAGGAGTGTAAGCATAATCTTACGCCAACATATACGCCCGTTTCTACGCAAGAATGATAAATGAGGGCCAGTGTGAGTAAAGCAGACCTCAGGGGATTTGCTGTAATAATCAGTTAATGTTATAGCAAACCTGCAGTTAGATGCAGCAGTGTCAAATGGACCAACTGTATCCACAGGCACTTTCTGCCATGGTCCATCTGGCAGCGGCACCAACTGGAGTGGAGCAGGGTTGTAACCTGACAGTTTTGTCATTGAGCTGACACGCGTCGCAGAAATCATCATGAACCTGGGCATCCATCTCTGGCCACCAATAGAGATCATGAAGGTGTTTTCTGGTTCTCACCTCTCCCTGATGTCCTTTGTGTACTATGTTGAGTGAAACCAGCACATATCGAGGACCAGCAGGTGTAATCAGCCGTGAACTTGGAAAATTAAATGGTCCAAAACAGACAGTTCCAGACGCAGTTTATAACTTGGAAACAAATCCACATCCAGTCCCTTGGGTGAAGGAGGCTAACTATTGGAAATCTGTGTACGAAGTTTGGTTAGAGCAGGACAAGAAACACACGCAGCATCAACATCAGCAGACAGAGAATTACAGGCAGCAAATAGAAAAGCAACAGAATCATCATCAACACCATCAACAGCAGCTGGAGTAACAGCAATATCTGGAGGAGAAGCAGGTAAGGGCAAACGTGATAAGATAATCAGCTGGGGCATTTTGAATCGCCTGTACATGATTCATCAGGAAGAAGACCCTCCGCTGAAACAGTTTGACTTAAGAACAGCAGGCTGGTTTGCCGGACACTACACAAGTCTTTATTGAACAGCAAGCCAGCAGCTTCTAGTCGTTGTAAGACCGCTTGAAGTGCTTAGTCATGCATATGTCACCGGGTGAACAAACCGGGAACCAAAGAAATGGTTGACTCGTTTCCAGGGGGAAGAAATGCCGGTGTAACACCGGGCCGGCTCTGTTTTTACCTGTCATGGCCGCCGATCATAACAAGCGCCAGCTGAAGCCAGTAAGTAGCCCTTCATTGAAGCATGTGCCCGGGAAGAAAGCAGTATAAAGAGAGGGGCTTGAAGCACAGTAAGAAAGGGGAAAGAATGATCTGGCAGTAGGAAAGCTCCACAGGAGTGCTCGAGTGGAATGTAGCGGCGGCAGTGAGCGGTGACAAGTGTAGAAAGCAGAGGTTTAAGACCTAATCGGTGTTCTATGTTGAGTCCCTCGAGACATGCTCATTAAGTGAGTCTTTTGAAAGAAACCACGAACAGCAACGCAACAAAGTAAGTGAGAAAACTTCACAGAGGAAGAAGGAGAGTGACTGGCAGAAAAGAGAGTGGAAACCCGCTTCAGGATTCCCGCGATTCACCGAGGAAAAGTTAAGTGCACCCTTTCTATGATTCACCTTTTGGAGAAAGACACATGTAAAGATTGCCATCACCAGTGTACGACTAACCTGTGTTTGTGGGCAGTGTGTGTTATCCTGATGACAGTAACAGTAGCGGCTGGGAAGATCGCTGAGTCCATGTTCATCTTCTGAGTCCACTATTCTTTAGTTCATCCATCCTATGAAGAAAAGAGAAACGAGTTGATTAATCGCTGTGAAGATAGAGTGAGTTTGCAGTGTCTGAAAGAGTGAACTAAACACGTGTGGAGATTTACAAGAGTGTTTTATGCACGAGTGCGGTGAGGTCAAACAACTGTGTTCTTGAGTTTCTGACGGGTGAGATTGACCCATAACTTTGAAGATTCTTTTTGAATTGATCTGTCCCCTTAGCTGTGTCCAGGTCTCTGGGATTGTGTGTATGGTGCAGGGGAGAACAGCTCAACGCACCTCTGTTACCACCGTTCACTAGCACTGTACCCCACGCCAAAGAAGGTCCAGCCCCCTTATTTCTCCCAACGGCGCCGTTCTAATCCACCCAGAACGAGCGCGAAGGCTGGTAAAGTACCCCGTTGCTGTCTTCAAAGCCACTGCCTGTTCCACGAGCTTATTCAACGAGTCTGACGACGAGAGAAGTCACTGTCTGTCCCACGAGCTTATGCAACGAGTCTGACGACGAGAGAAACCACTGCCTGTTCCACGAGCTTATTCAATGAGTCTGACGACGAGAGAAGTCACTGTCTGTCCCACGAGCTTATGCAACGAGTCTGACGACGAGAGAAGTCACTGTCTGTCCCACGAGCTTATGCAACGAGTCTGACGACGAGAGAAGCCACTGCCTGTTCCACGAGCTTATTCAACGAGTCTGACGACGAGAGAAGTCACTGTCTGTCCCACGAGCTTATGCAACGAGTCTGACGACGAGAGAAGCCACTGCCTGTTCCACGAGCTTATTCAACGAGTCTGATGACGAGAGAAGTCACTGTCTGTCCCACGAGTTTATTCAACGAGTCTGACGACGAGAAGAGCCATTGCCCGTCCCATGAGCCATCAGGAGAGGACGGAAGGACGGAAGAGTCCCTCCTTATTTGAAGGACGGAAGAGTACATACCAGCACTCCCCTCCCCGTATCGCACCAAAGCCACAGCCACGAACGTCCCTGCCCCTGTTTTTATCCCTTTTTAGTTTTAATAAAAACTTACCTTTTAAACTTACCTTGGTTGTCTGCCTCTGGTGTCTGCTCCTCCGGAGTGTGGTAAATAACCCTTGGCCTTAACATCGGTGACATAACTTTTGGCGTAAGTCGGCAGGGTACCACTCGGAGTTGAGCGGCCAGAGGACCCAAGATGGCGGATGAGGATTTGCCAGCCGCCCGGCAGCCGATGACAGCTATGTTTATGACAGCTTCTGGGCCCCCGTGGGCCCAGAAGTACGGTGGGCCTGGCTCAGAGTTGAGCTTGACAGACTGGAGAGCGCAAGTAGAGTACCTGGCCGGACTGCAAGGGCTCCGAGAAGCCCAGAAGATACCATTTGTGCTGAATTCGCTCGAGGGGGAGGCGAAGAGAGAAGTTCGAGCAGCACCTGAAGTCGTCCGAGCCACTACACAAGCGATCTTTGAGTTCCTATCCAGGCAGTATGGTGATTCCACTCCCGTGGCAGTGTTACGGGCTCAGTTTTTTAACTGTAAGCAGGGACCTGGGCAGACTCTGCGAGCATTCGCTCTGCGACTGCGAGAACAGTACTCCAGGTTGAAGAGTCGGGAGCATCATGGTCTAGGAGAAGAGACATTATTAAGAGACCAGTTCATGTTGGGGTTACGAGAAGGTCCAGTGCGACAGAGTCTGAGATTACAGCTTCGACGGGACGCTGCCCTGACTTTCGAAGATCTACGTGAAGAGGCCTTAGCCCTGGAACAGGATCACAACCAGACCGTGGAGTCGCCGGTGTGCATGGCTGCAAGTGGAACTAGTGCTCCAGGATTGCCTGAACTGACGGATTGGAAACAAGCCTTACGTACAGAGTTGATGAAGGATGTTCGAGAAGAAATGGCTGAGCTCTCGAAGACTATTCTGGGAGAGTTCCGTCGTGGACGGCCAGAGCCTCCGCCTTTGCCCCGAGACCGGTCGTATTCTGACGGAGGGAGGGATCCGGGAAGACGTACCGGCCGACCATTCAGTTCCAGGTTCCAGTGGGATGGGCAAGGGCGCCCGATCTGTAACAGCTGCGGGGAGCCCGGGCACTATAGCCGCCAATGCGGCTCCCGACGTAACTCGCAGGGGGTTTTTTAGGACGACCGGCCACTGTGGGTCAAGTGGTCGGGACCCCCCGGATGGACCCCTTTGTAAGCTCAGCCCCACGAGACAGCCTGGTGGGACGTTGCCCCCTCGTGGAGATCAAAGTCAATGGAATTACTGTTCGGTACCTGGTAGATACAGGGTCCCAGGTTACCATGTTTGCCGAGAGCCTGTCCAGAGATCTGTTCGCTGCCCATCACTTACCGGAGGCTGAAGTCCCCTGGCTCACCCTGCGGGGAGCGAATGGCCTGAATATCCCCTACATCGGATATCAGGTGACCGATTTCGAGATCCATGGCATCACAATCCCACGGAAGGGGGTAGTGATTGTGCGGGACTCCTGTCTGGGAGAACATCGAGCCTTGTTGGGGATGAATGTAATCATGGACTGTTGGGAAGAGCTGTTTCGGACTGGTCCTCTTCGTTCCACTTCTGTAGCCGAGAAGCAAGAGTGGGAACATGTCATCACCGACTGTCGACGAGTACAGGTCGCCAGCTCCCAGCACGATCGGGAAGATGCTGGTCGAGTGGTATGTAGATACGCTGTCTCCATTCCTGCCCGGAGTGAGGCTGTGGTCTGGGTCCGTCTCCCTGAGCGGGCCTATGGTCCTGAAGCGTGTGTCCTTGTCGAGCCCCACTGGGAGTGTCAGGCTGTCGAGGTGGCCCGGGGGTTAACAGTGGCCCGTCGGGGCCGGATTGCAGTAAAAGTGAGAAACACGAACACTTACCCTGTCCAACTCTATCGTCACCAACGGTTGACCCGTATTACGCCAGTGAGTTCCCATCAGGTGGTGGAGGAGCAGGAGGTCCGCTTCTGCCAAGTGAGCGCAACGGTGGTCGAGGTCGGTCTGGCGACGGAGGGAGGTGGCCCTGGTCCTGCTGCGCACCACATGCCGACCCATTTGCGGGGTGAGTCCCTGCAGGGGTAGGGCCTACAGGAAGAACAAACCCGCCAACTCCAGAGCCTGTTGGCCAAGTGGCAACGCGTCTTTTCCACCCATGATGAGGACTATGGGTGCACCGACATCGTCAAGCACGCTATACCTACCGGAGATGCTCCACCCAGTCGAGAGCGCTACCGCCCGGTACCCCCGACTTTATGTTCCGAGGTTCGTGCCTTACTAAAGGGGATGCTGGGGCGTGGAGTCATTCGAGAGAGCAGCAGTCCATGGGCCGCCCCAATTGTCTTGGTCCGTAAGAAGACGGGCTCTTGGAGATTTTGCGTGGATTATCGCAAGTTGAACTTGGTCACCAAGAAGGATGCTTTCCCCCTGCCTCGGATCGAGGATTCCCTTACAGGACTGACCAACGCCGCCTGGTATTCCACCCTTTACTTGGCGAGTGGCTACTGGCAGGTGTGGGTGGAGGAGCAAGATCGAGAGAAGACCGCCTTCACCACCCCCTTTGGCCTGTTTGAGTGGGATCGTATGCCCTTCGGGCTCTGTAACGCCCCTGCGACCTTCCAGAGGCTGATCCAGCTGATGGACTCCACCCTGGTGTACCTGGATGACGTGATCGTCTATTCCCCCGACTTTGACACTCACCTGTTACACCTGGAGCAAGTCTTCCGGGCTATGGAGCGGTATGGACTGAAGCTCCAGCCAGGGAAATGCCAGCTCCTTAAGAGGGAGGTCCAGTTCTTGGGGCTTCGAGTGAGCGAGGCAGGGGGTGGCTGTCGACCCGGAGAAGGTGTCCGCAGTGCAGGGCTGGGTTCCACCAAAAACCGTCAGGCAGGTGCGGTCTTTCCTGGGATTCGTCGGCTACCACCGACGCTTCATAAAAGACTTTTCAAAAATTGCGAAACCCCTGAACCAGCTGTTGGCCGGATCTGGCTCTCCACGCAGTCGGAGTTCCCCCACGATTACTTGGGGCCCAGAGTGTGAGATCGCCTTTCAGAGGCTGAAGCAGGAGTTGCTGCAGGCCCCCATTTTGGCTTATGCCGATTTCACCCGACCCTTTGTACTATATACCGACGCTAGCAATAGCGGACTGGGAGCCGTACTGGCCCAGCGACAGGATGGAACAGAGAGGGTCATCGCCTACGCCAGCCGGAGTCTCCATCCAGCAGAGCGGAATGACGCCAATCACAGCTCTTTTAAAATCGAGCTTCTGGCCCTGAAGTGGGCTTTGTGTGAGAAGTTTAAGGACTACTTGTGGGGAGCTGAAGTCTTGGTGGTGGTGACCGACAACAGCCCATTGGTCCACCTCCAAACCGCAAAGCTAGGGGCGGTGGAGCAGAGGTGGGTGGCCCAGCTAGCCAATTTCAACTATCGACTGCAGTACCGACCAGGCCGCGAACACATAAATGCGGATGTCCTGTCACGATTACCACCGGCAGGGGAAGGGGGAACCCCAGGACTAGAATCAGAGGAAGGGCAGATGGCAGGGATAGTGGAGGCACCCGGAAGGCAATCGGAGGGAGTACCGGCAAGTTGGGGATGGGACCCCCACCGATGGAGGGAGCGGCAGGAGCAGGATGAAGGGTTGGCTTTCCTGCGGATTTGCCTGGAGCGGAACAAACTCCCTGGGGCGGACGAACGACGGGAGCATCCTGTGGGATTGAAGAAGCTTCTGGGGCATTGGAAGCGATTAAAGTTGCGGGAGGGAGTAATTTGTAGGACTGTCTTGGACTCAAGGACCCACGAGATGGCATAACAGGTGGTGGTGCCTGAAGCCCAAATCCAGCCATTGCTCCAGGCCTACCATGATCGGCTAGGACATCAGGGCAAAGAACGAACGGTGTCACTGCTGCGCCGGCACTTTTTCTGGAGCGGGATGGAAGATTCCGTAGGGAAGTATGTGCAAGGATGCCCTCGCTGTACGCTGTTCAAGTCCCGACGAAACGTGAGGGCCCCCATGGTTCCGGTGAGGCCCAGAGCCCCGTTGCATATGGTGGCTATGGACTTCTTGACCTTAAGTCGCCCAACGGATCGCTACCAGAACATCCTGGTAATCACTGACTTGTTCACCAAGTATGCCTGGGCCATACCGACCTTAGATCAGACCGCTACCACTACTGCCAACGCCCTGTGGAGGCACGTCTTCCAGCCCTTTGGATGTCCCGAAACACTCCACTCGGACCAAGGGCCGAACTTCGAGTCCCGTGTCATCCAAGAACTATGCCAACTGTACGGATGCAGGAAGACCCACACCACCCCATACCATCCACAGGGAAACGGGGGGTGCGAGCGCTTCAATCAGACGCTTTTGAGTCTACTGGGGACTCTGGATGCGGATCACCAGGGGTACTGGACGGATAGCCTCCCGGCCCTGGTGCAGGCCTACAATAACAGCGTCCATAGCACTACGGGTTATGCCCCTGCTTACCTGATGTTTGGGAGACATGTGTGTCTGCCCACAGATCTGCTACTCGGGGCAACAGCGGCCGAGGCCCCCGCTACTACCACCGAATGGGTACACCGACACCATCGCCAACTTCACTCTGCGTATGAGAAAGTGTCCAAGCACCTCAACGTGGCCGCCAAGAAGAACAAACGTCTGTATGACCGTACGGCCCGAGAGGCCCCCCTGTTACCCGGAGAACGGGTGCTGGTGCGGGATAACCGGCGCCGGGGGAAGGGGAAGCTTAGTGACCGGTGGGAAACCGTGCCGTATGTGATAGAGCAACGACAGAGGCCGGACCAGCCCGTCTATACCATTCGGCCAGAGGGGAAAACTGGCCCCGTGAGAATCCTGCACCGAAACTTGCTTCGCCCTTGCCCCAACTATCCGCACCAAGAGACGGAGGCACCGCCGGCGCCTGTGGCCCCTGCACCACCCTGGGTGGGTTGGGCTGTGGTCCCTAGAGCCCCTACTCCTGAACCAAGGGAGGAAGAACCCGTTATCCCAACTCGACACTCCCAACGGGAGACCCGAGGAGTACCTCCTACTAGGTACGGAGAATGGGAGTCTGGAGCCCGTTCTCGGGACTAGAACGGATCCGGTGGGGGAGGGTGTCACCGGGTGAACAAACCGGGAACCAAAGAAATGGTTGACTCGTTTCCAGGGGGAAGAAATGCCGGTGTAACACCGGGCCGGCTCTGTTTTTACCTGTCATGGCCGCCGATCATAACAAGCACCAGCTGAAGCCAGTAAGTAGCGCTTCATTGAAGCATGTGCCCGGGAAGAAAGCAGTATAAAGAGAGGGGCTTGAAGCACAGTAAGAAAGGGGAAAGAATGCTCTGGCAGTAGGAAAGCTCCACAGGAGTGCTCGAGTGGAATGTAGCGGCGGCAGTGAGCGGTGACAAGTGTAGAAAGCAGAGGTTTAAGACCTAATCGGTGTTCTATGTTGAGTCCCTCGAGACATGCTCATTAAGTGAGTCTTTTGAAAGAAACCACGAACAGCAACGCAACAAAGTAAGTGAGAAAACTTCACAGAGGAAGAAGGAGAGTGACTGGCAGAAAAGAGAGTGGAAACCCGCTGCAGGATTCCCGCGATTCACCGAGGAAAAGTTAAGTGCACCCTTTCTATGATTCACCTTTTGGAGAAAGACACATGTAAAGATTGCCATCACCAGTGTACGACTAACCTGTGTTTGTGGGCAGTGTGTGTTATCCTGATGACAGTAACAGTAGCGGCTGGGAAGATCGCTGAGTCCATGTTCATCTTCTGAGTCCACTATTCTTTGGTTCATCCATCCTATGAAGAAAAGAGAAACGAGTTGATTAATCGCTGTGAAGATAGAGTGAGTTTGCAGTGTCTGAAAGAGTGAACTAAACACGTGTGGAGATTTACAAGAGTGTTTTATGCACGAGTGCGGTGAGGTCAAACAACTGTGTTCTCTCTGAGTTTCTGACGGGTGAGATTGACCCATAACTTTGAAGATTCTTTTTGAATTGATCTGTCCCCTTAGCTGTGTCCAGGTCTCTGGGATTGTGTGTATGGTGCAGGGGAGAACAGCTCAACGCACCTCTGTTACCACCGTTCACGAGCACTGTACCCCACGCCAAAGAAGGTCCAGCCCCCTTATTTCTCCCAACGGCGCCGTTCTAATCCACCCAGAACGAGAGCGAAGGCTGGTAAAGTACCCCGTTGCTGTCTTCAAAGCCACTGCCTGTTCCACGAGCTTATTCAACGAGTCTGACGACGAGAGAAGTCACTGTCTGTCCCACGAGCTTATGCAACGAGTCTGACGACGAGAGAAGCCACTGCCTGTTCCACGAGCTTATTCAACGAGTCTGACGACGAGAGAAGTCACTGTCTGTCCCACGAGCTTATGCAACGAGTCTGACGACGAGAGAAGTCACTGTCTGTCCCACGAGCTTATGCAACGAGTCTGACGACGAGAGAAGCCACTGCCTGTTCCACGAGCTTATTCAACGAGTCTGATGACGAGAGAAGTCACTGTCTGTCCCACGAGCTTATTCAACGAGTCTGACGACGAGAGAAGTCACTGTCTGTCCCACGAGCTTATGCAACGAGTCTGATGACGAGAGAAGCCACTGCCTGTTCCACGAGCTTATTCAACGAGTCTGATGACGAGAGAAGTCACTGTCTGTCCCACGAGTTTATTCAACGAGTCTGACGACGAGAGAAGTCACTGTCTGTCCCACGAGCTTATTCAACGAGTTTGACGACGAGAAGAGCCATTGCCCGTCCCATGAGCCATCAGGAGAGGGATATACTTATTTGAAGGACGGAAGAGTACATACCAGCACTCCCCTCCCCGTATCGCACCAAAGCCACAGCCACAAACGTCCCTGCCCCTGTTTTTATCCCTTTTTAGTTTTAATAAAAACTTACCTTTTAAACTTACCTTGGTTGTCTGCCTCTGATCTGCTCCTCCGGAGTGTGGTAAATAACCCTTGGCCTTAACATTGGTGACACATACATGTCACGTCTGTGGACGATAATGTCATCCAGGTAATTTTAAACCTCTGAATAGCCAGTGGTCATCATCTTCTGAAATTCGGCAGTCGCTGAAGCCAATTTCTAAGGAACACGACAAAAATGGAACAGTCCGTAGTGAGTAATAAAGGCTGCGAGGTCATGACTGTCCTCACGGAGTGAAACTTGGTACTAAGCATTAGTCAGGAGACATAACAGAGACATAACAGTAGAACCTTTTAGAGCAGAGAGTATTTCATACTCTCTGCCCTACTCTCTGCCCTGCCACTCTCTGTGGCAATGGAAAAGAGTCCACAATCACTGCTTTATTTGGCTGTCTGAGGTCAACGCACATCCTAAGACCCACTAGTGTCAACCACCAAATCCATCGCACAAGAAATAGATATAGTCACTGTGCTTGTAATGCTTGGAGTACGAGCTAAATAACTTAAGACCAGTTGAGATCTCTCACAGTTGAGATCTCTCACATCACGGATTTTAAAAAACGAAGGTATGGTTAAAAAATCTGAGCACAGATTTAAAATTTGTGGGTATGGACCGGTTTATTAATTCGTGGTCGCGATTTAAAAAACTGAGTGACCAATTTTAGAATCTGTGACTCTGGTTTATGAACTGAGGTGACGAATTCCAAAACTGTGGCCACGGATTTTCGGGTCCTCGAAAATGACATCATCTTTGCGCGAGCCCCCATTCCGCGTGGCGATGTGCATTTTGTCTTTTTTTCCTTTTGTTTTGTAACAATTGCGTGGGTTCCGCTTTTGAAGATGCGTGGAGCAGAGCGAAGTTCGTCAATATGGAAGTTGAGCTTCACACTCGCGCGGTGAATTGTAAGGGCTGTCAAGTGGAAAAACACAGGCCAATTCACTGTGAGATTCAGGTGGTGACATTTGTTTAAAGGGGTCATGATTTAAGAAATCAATTTTTCTTTGAGCTTTTGACATATGAAGGTCATCATTATACTAAAAGAATATCCTTTAAGTTTCAGAACTGAAAACTTCCTTGTTAGTCCAAAAACAGCTTTTATTGAAACTAAACCCAGAGACTTGTGGAATGTAGGTGAAAGATTGCATCTGCAGAATCAGTTCAACACCTACTTCATCATATTTACAACGTTGGCCACTGGCGTGTTAGAGAGATGAGAGTAAAGCCCAATTTATACTTCTGCATCGAACTCACGCCGTAGCTACATCGTAGGCTGTGTGTAGCATGCGTACCCTTCGGCGTACCCTGACGTGGACCTCTCCAAAAATGTAACAACGAGTCAATTCTACGCGGACAACAACGCGACAACGACGCAGGAGTATAAATGAAAAACAATGCATAGCAGCGTTAGAGGCTCCGGCGTAGGTCCGACTCAGAAGTATATATCAGCCTTAAAAGAGGAGAGAAGTGCAATACAGGATCACTGGACTAAAAATAACATTACCTTCCAAAAGTTCCTAATGCTTGGAATGTGGTTATTTATTTTCAACAATGTGAATGTTTCACTTGAGCATTATTTATTGACTCAATTCGGTACATTTCACTGTGGATCCTTTGGTAAATCAGTCACAATTTCGGTGATCGCAAATTATATAGAAAGCGATCAAAGAACTGTCCCTTTACAATGGCTGGAGGTGTCAATCACACAGCGCAAGTTTATCAGTGACTGATTTCTGGACTCCCGTTATAATCAACGGATCTCTTATTTACATTGTGTTTTCACCATGGTTTGCACTGTTAGTTTATGATGAAAGCATTCGTGGGTGTTCAGAAATTGGGTTGCAATGATGAGATCACTGCATTCATGCGCTCAACATGTCTTGTTATTGGCTAAATGGCACTGCATTGCAACCTTTCATGCCACGAGCTAAATATAATGCTATATATCTAACTGTAATGCTATAAATCAACACTTTTCACTGGTTAACATTGAGAGCTGTAATAGTTCAAACATGCTAAAAGTTTTCGAGCGAGTTCCACATGTAATAATTAATTTCATATGCACAGATGTTAGTAGGTGTTTACACTAAAGTCTCACAGCAGACACACCCCTTCAAACAGAGCATTCAAATCAGAGGATAAAATAAGGGTAAGAAAAAATGTCTTTTGGCTGGAAAACTTACAAAGTTTTCGATAAAGATATTAATCTTTACTTATAGGGTATTCGGAAACAAGCTTTGCTTCTGATTGCTCTAAGTAAAGATATGATGTCAATTGTATAAACTTGAATTAGCCTAATAACCCAGTATTTTTCCCAGGATTGTATTCAAATAAAGCAATTAAAAAATTAATCAGGTTAATTTTAATTATATATGGAGAAGGACACGTTCATTACCTACATTAAAAGAGCAGAGATGACCAGAATTTAAAGATGGAGGTCTACAAGCCATTGATTTTGATTTCATAAATGGTACCCTGAAAATTAACTGGTTAAAATCTTTTGTAAACAACATTTTGGTTACATATGCCAAGAGAAATGTTTAAAAAATTGGAGGAATATAATTTTTTATATGGGATTTCACTGCCTGACGTCTCTCATTGCTAAGGAAATTCATTTAAAAATTGTAAATGATGTATATCCATCCAGTGTATTCGTACGACAAAGATATGGAATTGAAACTATACTAGTAATTTATTTTTCCATTGTATTTACTTAGATGCTTTATGGTTTGATATTCATGTCTTTTACCCAAAAGTTCCTCACCTTGGAGTCTTCTCTGAACAGCAAGGACATTGTCTATGGACTTGTTATGAACAGCAACAAAGATGATTTTCTGGTTAATGTCCTTATTCCTGGAATATTTTATATACACAAATCTAAATATTTGAAAGTGAAACCTAGGTTGTGTGTATTTCACAGTGAATTTTTCTTATACAAATGCCCTTAATGAAAAGTTAAATGACTTTTTCTTATTTTCTTGTAAATTACTTTTGCACCTGATCCTACCATTATAGTGTAGCCTAATTATTGTTGGCATGTTGTTTGTACATGATACATTTCTCAATAAAATAAAATAAAAATTCAGATACACTGTGCGTCGGAGACTTTGTTTTATCTTACATGTAACTTTAGAAAATAATATTAATAACAATAACAATCATAATGATTTTATATTGTAATTATATAGGCCTCCGTGCCAGCTTTGTGGATTCGTGTCCTATAAATAGGCCTAGGCTATATCAATATTAATTTGGTTTGTCATGCTTCATTTTTGTTCATAATCATTCAATAATATTAAAACTGCTATTACTACTTAAAAAAATAAATAAACACACATTAACACTTTTACATCATTTTATGTAGGCCTATTTATTATTTTTAGTAAAGTATTTTTAGTTCTAGAAACTAAACACGAGCAGCGTTTTTGCGCTCAAAGATGATAATGGTCGCAGAGCGCCCTCAGGCGACCGCTATGATTACATTAGTTAAAGTAAATTAATACTAACCAAGCGTTGTTAACAACAATGCCAGAAATGAGTAAAAACAAGTTTAGTTTTAAAATCTACAAAAATAGTTGCTATGGTATATGGCCTAGCCTAGCCTCGTGTCCATGTCCCGGTGGGGACTTCAACCTGGTCCTGAATGCACCCTGACCCATGAGGACTCGTGTCAACGTGGGGACCTAAATTGAGGTCCCCATGATAAAGGTCCCCATGATGATTAAATGTAAAAATGCAGAAAGTTTTCTGTGATGGGTAGGTTTAGGGGTCGGGTCAGTGTAAGGGGATAGAATATTTGGACAGTATAAAAACGTCTAGAGTGACCTTTACCAATTTTCAAACCATTTCAATTAAGTAGCCTAAACAATTAAAAAAAGAAGAAGAAAAAAAGTCTGTTATGTTGCTTGCACACTGTTAGTTGTAGTCATATTTTAATTTCATTACCATTATCATAAACCATAATCTTATAGTTATTTATCTATATACCTTCTAATTAATCAAATCAAATCAAAGAATCAAAGAAAATAGGTTTATTATGCATTGCAAAATAAGGCGGATAAGGCTCTTGCTCTATAATTCTCTTCTCCATGGGCCCAGTTGTTCAAAAGCTTATCTGAGATAGCAAGTAGCCAACAGCATTTTCAAGCTGATTTTCGCCAGCCAGTGCTCAAGTTAGGCCTATTTATTTGATTATTTTATTATAGTTAAGTGCTTATTTTAACTAGGTATTTTGTTTTAAAATAATTTTCTTTAGTGAATTTGTATATCAGGGTATATAATTCATAGTTCAATATAGTTATATATAGTTCAATAATTCAAAGGTGAGCTTTGTTTTCATTACACTGACTATTTTAACTATTTTTTTCCATCTTCATGTTACTGCATGGGGATTGACACTAGATGGTGCTACTGTACAACAGAAGAGTTTGCTTCAACCATCACTGAACATCAACTGATGCAGCGCAAGACAACGAGTTTCATCTGAAAAAGTCCTGAAAATGTTTGTTTCTTGTTTGAAATATTCTGTGAGTTCTGGAAATGTGTGTGCATGTTTGTGTTTTGTGTGCTATATGGCCTATGTGAGGAACTAGTGAACAATTCAGCAACAACACTTACACTACCGTTCAAAAGTTTGGGGTCAGTGAGAATTTTATTTTTATTTTTTGGAGGAAAGAAATCAATACTTTTATTTATCAAGGAATAATTAATTTGATCGAAAGTGACAGTAAAGACATTTATAATGTTACAAAAGATTCTAACCCTAACCCTATTCATCAAAGAATCCTAAAAAAAAAAAAAAAAAAACTGTACAACTGACAGACCAACAACTGTTTCAACATTGATAATAATAATAAATGTTTCTTGAGCATCAAATCCTCATATTATACTGATTTGTGAAGGATCATTTGACACTGAAGACACTGACACTGGTGATGCTGAAAATTCAGCTTTGATCACAGGAATAAATTACACTTTACTATATATTCACACAGAAAACAGCTGATTTACACTGGAATAATATTTAATACTATAACTGATTTTTGTTGTATTTTTAATCAAATAAGCGCAGCCATGGTTAGCAGAAGAGAATTCTTTTAAAAGTATTTAAAATCGTACCGACCCCAAACTTTTGAACGGTAGTGTATATATATTTGAATAGGCTATATAGTTGGCACATAATATATCTGAACATTTCTTCCAATGAACATCTAACCTACAGTTTATACGACTGTATTAGGGAATAGCTACAGTATACTAAATATCCATAAAAGCAATGAATGTTCTTGTTTTAGTAGGCCTACTTTAAAGGTGGATTTTAATCAGCTATCATTTACATTCTACAAACAAGACATGATATATATATATATATCCCTCATGTGGTGTTCAAAACCCTATAACACCTGTGGTGTTCCCGGTCAAAAATGACCGGGCCATAAAAAAAACCTTATAAATCACTCATTATACCATATTTTCACCCAATCTTGGATTCAATCTTTTTGTCAACATGTTCTCTTTCAATTAGGACTGGTTTTATATTTTGATTTGCATCTGAATAATCATAGGCCTCATTTATTTGAGAGTAGGCATTACATTTTTTGAGTAATTTTTTTTAAAAATGTGAATAATTTTGGAAATATTAAATAAAATCTAAAGAAAATTGGTATTGTTGATCACACTAGTCAACTTAACATTTTCACCAGGAATTTTGTTTTGATACTTTTGTTTTGTAAAAAATATGGCACATAGTCACACTTGTGGTGTTCCCGGTCAAAAATGACCGGCCTATAAAAAATAGCTTATAAGTCACTCATTATACCATATTTTCCCCCAATCTTGGATTCAATCTTTTTGTCAACTTGTTCTCTTTCAATTAGGACTGGTTTTATATTTCTGTTTGCATCTGATTAATCGGGGGCCTCATTTGTCTGAGAGTAGGCATCTCATTTTTTGAGTAAAAAACAAATAATTTATGAGTAAATTTGGAAATATGAAAAAAAATATGAAAAAAAATGGCTACTGTTGATCACACTAGTCTACTCTAATGTTTCACCAGGAATTTTGTTTTGAAACTTTTGTTTTGTAAAAAATATGGCACATAGTCACACTTGAGGTGTTCCCGGTCAAAAATGACCGGCCTATAAAAAAAAGCTTATAAATCACTTATAATACCATATTTTCACCCAATCTTGGATTCAATCTTTTTGTCAACTTGTTCTCTTTCAATTAGGACTGGTTTTATATTTCTGTTTGCATCTGATTAATTGTGGGCCTCATTTATCTGAGAGTAGGCATGGTCAAAAATGGTCACAATGGCCGACCATTGAAAGTGAATGGGAGAGACTGAAAATAACAGAACAATTTAGTTTTCAGGAGCATGTTCATTATTTTCATGTACACATATGAGCATGTGTGCTTGCAAACATCGAGCCCTTGGACCTGTGCATGTATCGATACATTTATACACACGCTACCCAGACACACACACGTTAAAACACACAAACTTTTTAAAATATTACACACATTCTTTTCCACAGAGAGAAATTTGATCCTACCCTAACCTGCATCTAATATACATTTATCCATCTGACATTACCACACACACACACACACACACAGGCCGTGATCAGATTTTTGACTCAGAAACTAGTGAGGAGGAGGAAATTCAGGATGCATCTTGCAGTAAAGATGTTTCTGAAGAGGAAGGCACCACTGAATCGGCTACGGAGCTTGAAACAACTGATGAGGAGCAGTCTTCCAGTGATGAGGGCCCAGCTGAGGTTACCGTTTCATTCTGGTCAAAAGATGGAACTTTGTCCTGGCCTTCATCCCCGCCTATGAGGCAAGGCAGGTTTTCTTCTGAAGGCCTTCCTCTTCAGAAACATCTTCACTGCAAGATGCATCCTGCATTTCCTCCTCCTCACTAGTTTCTGAGTCAAAAATCTGATGAATAACATCATGTGCAGAGCTGTTTTGCCATTGTGCTGCCACAAATGAATGACAAGCAAGGTGCTGTGAGGCATTTTATATATGCCTGTGCTATCACATGATGTATATTTATAAATATTGTCTAGTTCTGTGTGAGAACCTCACAGTTCCAAAACAAAATGTCATAATATTTTGTCTGGAAGCTGTGATGAAACAAGACCATGATTCTTTTGAAGCCGGGTCACTGCAGTCACGGCCAGTTTGTGTGTGTGTGTGTGTGTGTGTGTGTGCGCGTGCGTGTGTGTGTGTGTGTGTGTGTGTGGTAATGTCAGATGGATAAATGTATATTAGATGCAGGTTAGGGTAGAATCAAATTTCTCTCTGTGGAAAAGAATGTGTGTAATACTCAAAAAAGTTTGTGTGTTTTAACGTGTGTGTGTCTGGGTAGCGTGTGTATAAATGTATCGATACATGCACAGGTCCAAGGGCTCGATGTTTGCAAGCACACATGCTCATATGTGTACATGAAAATAATGAACATGCTCCTGAAAACTAAATTGTTCTGTTATTTTCAGTCTCTCCCATTCACTTTCAATGGTCGGCCATTGTGACCATTTTTGACCATGCCTACTCTCAGATACATGAGGCCCACAATTAATCAGATGCAAACAGAAATATAAAACCAGTCCTAATTGAAAGAGAACAAGTTGACAAAAAGATTGAATCCAAGATTGGGTGAAAATATGGTATTATAAGTGATTTATAAGCTATTTTTTATAGGCCGGTCATTTTTGACCGGGAACACCTCAAGTGTGACTATGTGCCATATTTTTTACAAAACAAAAGTTTCAAAACAAAATTCCTGGTGAAACATTAGAGTAGACTAGTGTGATTAACAGTAGCCATTTTTTCATATTTTTTTTTCATATTTCCAAATTTACTCATAAATTATTTGTTTTTTCCTAAAAAAATGAGCTGCCCACTCTCAGATAAATGAGGCCCACGATTAATCAGATGCAAACAGAAATATAAAACCAGTCCTAATTGAAAGAGAACAAGTTGACAAAAAGATTGAATCCAAGATTGGGTGAAAATATGGTATAATGAGTGATTTATAAGCTATTTTTTATAGGCCGGTCATTTTTGACCGGGAACACCACAAGTGTGACTATGTGCCATATTTTTTACAAAACAAAAGTATCAAAACAAAATTTCTGGTGAAACATTAGAGTAGACTAGTGTGATCAACAGTAGCCATTTTTTTCATTTTTTTTTTTCATATTTCCAAATTTACTCATAAATTATTTGTTTTTTACTCAAAAAATGAGATGCCTACTTTCAGACAAATGAGGCCCACGATTAATCAGATGCAAACAGAAATATAAAACTAGTCCTAATTGAAAGAGAACAAGTTGACAAAAAGATTGAATCCAAGATTGGGTGAAAATATGGTATAATGAGTGACTTATAAGCTATTTTTTATAGGCCGGTCATTTTTGACCGGGAACACCACAAGTGTAACAAGGTAACCAGGGGCGTAGCACAAGATCCCGGGCCCTATGTATAGGCAGTCCTGATGGCCCCCACGTTCCAAATAAAATATATTCCAGACTTTTCAAGGGCCCTCTCTCCCCTTGGGGCCCTGGTAATCAGTACTGGTTTTACCCCCAGTCCGACGCCCCTGAAGGTAACAAAACTCCCACAAAAAAATAAGAAAATTTTCAAAAAAACCCCTGAGATTTAGTTAAACCGTTTGGGAACAAAGTCACTAAGTTTCAGTCCAAAGCGATAACATTAACTAGTATTTTCGGGAAAAAGAAAATCTTCTCCGGGTCAAATTGACCCGAACACCACATGAGGGATATATATATATATATTTATCCTTATATATTGAGTTCAGTTTAGTCTTTTGAGCAATAATTTAGTAATCAGCTGCTCACTAGTGGAAAACACATGAGCAAACGCTAAAGAAAGATCAGTGTTTTTTTTGGACTGTTCTAATATTTAATAATGACACTTTATATTATATTATAGTATGCTATAAATGAGCTCACAAGGAAGGAGAATTCAGAATCACAGTCTTTAATAAATCCATGAAACACAAGAGAAAAGGCAAACACATCCACTGACGAGACAGGACAAAGAACTGAACCGAACAGGGACGAGGAACTAATGAGCTAATTAACCAAAAACCAGTGAACTGAATGAAACTGACACAGACTAGAATTAGGACATGCAGGCAAGCAGGTACAAACACAATGAAACATAACATGGTACAATTCAACTATCTTACGTCACTGTCAGATGAAAAACATGTATCTGTAAAAATTGTTCAAGAGCATAAAAACTCATGAAACCCAATTGGAAAATTTATGTTTCTCCTAAACAGTCTTAAATCTCCACCAAAAATAAAACTTCTGTCATTACACATGTTAGTGAGATATTCTGATAAATAAAGAAAAGTGAAAATTTTCTTAAGTTGGAAATGTTTCAACAGTGGTCATATTATATTATATTACTATTTTGTCATATAAAATGTTCTTTTTTTATTTATTATATAAAATAATGACAGTCTGATCCTATTCGATTAATTATTTTATGGTTACAACTTTAGTTTTGGCTGCATTGACATTTTCACTCAGCTTTAAAAAGTTAATCTAAACTGATAGTTGTATGATATGATTAATACACTCATAAAGATTACACACCCCAATGGCTATATCATGCTATTTGTCCAATTGAATAACTGCTAGAATTTTATTAGCGGCAGTGTGTGGAGAAAACTCAGCAGTTTTTTTTTTTTTTTTTGCTTGCACAATCCCAACGGAAATCTTCAGAGAGTTTGTGCTTTGTAAGGATGAAACTACATCCTATTAATTCTTTCAAGAGAACAATAAACACCTCTGTTCCAGAGGTCACCGTTAAACAAACACATTTAAAAAAATGAAAAATGAAAAAAGAAAGATTTGCTGGAAAAGATGAATGTGCACAGTTCTGAAAAAAAAAAAAAAAGACACTGGCCGGTTGTTTTTCAGGCCAATTATAACAATGAATTGACCCATACTGTGATGTAAAGTATACATTACATGTTTAATACGTAATAACATTATCTTGAGGCATTGATATAAAACCAAGTGGGAAGCAGAAAAGGTCAAAAGTAAATTTGCTCATCCTTAACAGTGAATTACATCAGTGATTCAGCTTTTAAAAGATCACATCAGTGGTTTAATAAACTTTCACAACCCGACCGCTTCAGCATCGAGTGAATAGAGCTCTTTGTTCCCTGGTCCCGGTCTGTAATAGTTTGGCTGGAAGCACCGGGTCCCGATGTGGTTCATCAGCTGGGCAGACTGCAGTGTACCTGGAAGAGTCTTTCACTGCCTCAGGAAACACTTGCTCTCAATAGGAGCCACCCCAGCCCCAGCTGGCTCGTCTAATTCCCCGCCACTGGTGACACTCGTCCTCTGAACCGTGAAGATTTGGAGGGCTAGACTTCCCAAATACTTCTTTATTTTGCTGCCTCATTAGATGAACAGGGCTCCGGGGATGAACTCGCTCTCGGTAAGGAGTGAGTTTAGTGGTGGATCATTTAGTAAATGTCACTCAGGTGATGGTTTTCCCACAATGCTCTAAAGTGTTTTCTAGAAATCACTTTTCAGGAAATAAAAAGGCCAGTTATGAGATTTTAAACTGAAGTGACGAAGAGTGATGGTTCAACCTTAATACTTCAAATCTTAAAAGAATATTTAAGAAACTGTACTTGCAGAATGCTGATGATATAATATTACTGAAATAAAAGGCCACTTAAGTGATTTTAAGGAGTGTACATTTCCATGACTGTTTCTTAACAACCTTATGTATAAGTGCACTTTAAAATAATGTCAAATTAATGTCACATGTTTTAATAAGCACATGCAAGTACTTGATTGTAATTTTAACTGTAATGTGCAATGTGATATTACAATTAAGGTTAATTTCATTTAATTTCAATGTACTAAAGTACAACATCCTTACAAATGTGTAATTACAAATATATTTAAATACATGACACAAGTTTCAATAGAAATTACATTAACGTATATTTTTGTTTACTATAAATGTTTGTCTTTCGGCAGCATACTTTAATCATCTTTCAAAGACAATAGAAATAATTATATGCCATTAATTACATATACACATTATAAATTACATACAAAGATGTATTCAAGTTACTGGGTCAAAAAGTGCTTTAAAGTTCAGAAAATGTAATTTATTATAAATTAAACTATAATACATTTTTATTTAAATTGGAATAAACATTCAATTAAGTGTCCAAAAACATTATATTCAGTTTGCACTTAAGTATATTTATTTTAAGTATATTATCTGTCTCTGTTATAAGTAATCTGTTTAAAAGTATGTGCTAAAGTATACTTCTTTTTCACAAGGGTAGAGTGACAGTTACAGCACCTAAAATATTCACTTCTCCTTAAATATATATATTTTTCTTATGTAAGTTTTAACATAAAATATTGATGGTGATAAAAAAAAATTATGTGTTAACACAACCCTTATAATTTAGAATTCCCTGACTAAGAAAAACTCAGTTTCCATAGAAATTGCTCCACTTGCGTATTAGGGAGGATAAAAAATCAGAGAGTGAGAGATGAGAAAGATCCGTGACATATCTCACTGTGAGCTTAATATGATGGCACCAAAAAATGAGAGTGAAAAATGATAATCAGGAAATTGATTCAACCCTAAACCGTATGGTGAAGACATTTTATTTACAATACATCATTTACTAGTTAATGAGATTTCAAATAATCCAAAATGAATAGCATTTAAACCTTTATTTGGTCTGGAAGTGAGCTTCGCTGGAACTGGAGACCGGGAAGGTGACAGCTATCCGTTATGAAATGCCTTCAGTGGATACCGGATAGCAGGAGTTTTGGGAAAACAATCAGGAGAAATGTTGTGGTGAAGTGAACATCAGACATTTGGTCGCCAGGAGAAGAGGCTTTCATGAATCTGAAGGTTTGTGATTGGTGGTGGGGAGCGTGGCTTCAGTGGGGTTTGCTCAGTGAGACCTTAGATCTCTGCCATACTGACAAACTGGGAAGACAGTGGAAATATTGAACTGACGGTACAATTTGACAACTCTCTTAAGTGTAGGAGAGCATCAGGAATTTGAATGAGCAGCCAGCAGATTTTGATAGGACTGTCAAAGCTCAAGGGCCGTTTGTCACGTCACACCAAGACCTTAGAGGTTTGCACTGCGGAAAAACCCCAAACTTTGTAAATATCCTTGTATAGATAAGGATAAGGACTGTATGGTTTGCCTCTGTTTAATTACAGCTGAAAAATGCTTTGGGTACTTTAGTACTGTATACTAGTTATTAGTCATTACCTGAAGTGCACTTACACAAAAATAAGCCATTTTAAACATCTGCTGTGTTTTGCAAGCTTATACATTATTTCAATATTTCACTTTATTAGGTACAACTGTTCAATTGAATCACATGGCAGCAAACTCAATGCATTTAGTCATGTATACACGGCCTAGATGATCTACTGATGTTGAAACGGAGCATCAGAATGGGGAAGAAAGGTGATTTAAGTGACTTTGAACGTGGCATGGTTGTTGGTGCCAGACGAACTGGTCTGAGTATTTCAAAAACATGCTAATCTACTGGGATTTCCATGCACAACCATCTCTGGGTTACAGGCAGGGAATGGTCCGAAAAAGAGAAAGTATCCAGTGAGCTGCAAAGTTCTGTGGTCAGAGGAGAATGGCCAGACCGGTTTGAGCTGATAGAAAGACAACAGTAACTCAAATAAGCACTCGTTACAACTGAGGTCCGCAGGAGAGCATCTCTGAACACACAACACGTCAAACCTTGAAGCAGAAGAGCTCCAGCAGCAGAAGACACTCGAGTGACACTCCTGTCAGCAAAGAACAACAAACTGAGGCTACAATTCACACGGGCTCACCAAAATTTGAAAAAAATTGCCTGCTCTGATGAGTCTTGATTTCTGCAACATTCGGATGGTCGGGTCAGAATTTGGCGTCAACAACATGAAAGCATGGATCAGTCCTGCCTTGTATCAACAGTTTAGGCTGGTGGTGGTGTTTTCTTGGCACACTTTGGGCGTCTTAGTGCCAATTGAGCATCACTTAAATGCCACAGCCGACCTGAGTATTGTTGCTGACCATGTCCATCCACAGTGTGACCACAGTGTATCATCTTCTGATGGCTACTTCCATCAGGATAACGCACGTCACAAAGCTCAAATCATCTCAAATGGGTTTCTTGGGAACTTGATGAGTTTCTTGAACATGGCAATGAGTTCACTATACTGAAACTGACTCCACAGTCACCAGATAGATCCAATAGAGCATCTTTGGGATTTGGTGAAACGGTAGATTCAAATCTGCAGCAACTGCGTGTTGTTATCATGCAGGGGTGGTAAAAGTACTCAAAAGTTATACTCGAGTAAAAGTATATATACCTTAATAAAAAATTACTCCAGTAAAAGTAGAAAGTCCTCCATTCAAACATTACTTGAGTAAAAGTACAAAAGTATCCGATTTAAAACGCACTTAAGTACCGAAAGTAAAAAGTAAATATAGCTGCGAGCAGCGATTACGGGCCCAAGCCGGTGGCACCGCAACCCCGGTGCCTTTAGTTACCTAAAGGCACCGGGGTGGCGGTACCACCGGCTTTGGCCCTTCATCGCTGCTCGCAGCTATATTTATATATATATATATATATATAGCCGGTGGCACCGCCACCCTGGTGCCTTTAGGGTTATTGTGCACGACGTGCAAAAACGTAACCCTGCTTTGACTGTCGAAAAGAAGTGTGCTGTAGAGCTTGTATCAGTGTGGGCTCTGCAAAAGTGTGCATTGAGGGCACATGTCAACCACAAAGTATGCGAGAGCAACCTTCTGAAAGGTCAGGTCTACATCCAGGTCTACATCTGCCGTGTGTTTACATCATAGTAGTGAAGTTTGAAGCAATCAGCTGATTTCAAAGCTTTTTGAAAGTGACAGACTTCCTGCTGCCAGTTGGTGGCGCTATAACCGGGGTGGCGGTGCCGCCGGCTTTGGCCCTTTCATCGCTGCTCGCAGCTATATTTATATATATACACACACACACACACACACACACATATATATATATATATATATACATATATATATATTGTTTTTTTAAGAGACAAGACAGAATATTACTTGCCTGATCTGATTAGAAAAATAGTGTTTGTGTGTGTGTGTGTGTGTGTGTGTGTGTGTGTGTGTGTGTGTGTGTGTGTGGCGTAATTGAACAATGTAGACATAAAGACATACTCCGTCCTTTTGTTCATACAGGACATTATTCAAACTGCAAAGTGTTTACTTATATTTGTGTACACTCGCAATAAAACACAACATTGTGCTTTTGTCAAACTATAAACTCTTGTCAAACTGTAAACTACAACTGTCACCCAACCAAAATCTCTTACACACACACACACACACAGTTTAAAAGCAAAAAATATCAAACAATCCTATTTAAAAACAGTCTGTGGGAGCCATCTTTTGGACATTCATCATATCGCATTGGTTTTCATTTCTTGTCATCAAAAAGAGCCCTAATCTGTTTATTTTTTCAGTTACACATTCTACATTGATTAAAAAAGAAAAATCAAATGTGTTTTTATTTTATACAGAAATAAATAATCTATCATCCAGATGAGAATAAAGTTAGTGTTAGTTCAAATTTTAAGGAAAACAAATATATGATCTGAAATATAGCACATTCATTTAAAATTCATTCAGGTTCAATTACCAAACATACAATCTTAATGTAATTTAAAGCAAACAATACATTTAAAATATATGGGTTGTATGACTATTTTTTAATATAAAAAGATATATATCCAAAAAGACAAGGCCTAAAGTTTAACAAGGGTTAAACTCTTATCATTGTAACAGACACAATCACACACACAATCACACACACACACACACACACACACAAGTCAAATCACTTACATTTTACATGCAATATTGACTTTTTTTCTGTTTCAGCAGCGAAAATAGTTAAACAAAGATCACAGCAGAACCATCGCGCATCTCACAGCAACGCGTTCTCATTACTGAATGATTCAGCATTTTGAACGAATCGGTTGACTCAAAGATTCAATGACCAATCAATCCATAAACATCTATCTCATTCATGAATGACTCAGTCGTTCAAACGAATGAATCAATGACTCGCTCATTAAGACGGTCGCCTGGCGACACCTAATGACGGTTTAGTGTTATGTTTAAAAGTATCATTCTTTCCAACGATTGTTAATTAACTCATATTTGAAACATAAGCTATATTTATATATATACATACATATACACACACATACACAAAAATAAAATAAAAACACATTTGAAACGTGTTTTCTTACTAAATTGTGAGCTGAACGAAAGTTGCAGCAAATATCAGCAACAGGAGTCAAATTTCATTAATCACGAGAGTGAAGAGCTGACTGAAAAGATGATGACGGAATAGGCTATTTTATGTAAAAACGCCTATTTAAGCGAATCTGTCATTGTACTCTTTTATTGTTGTGTTTTCCGTGAAAAATAATAGACTATTGAACTCAGAATTCAAGCAATCGGCCCCCGAAATTGCACTAATTTTAGTGACACTAAAAAGTATGCGGCTGCACTGGCATTCATAACGGTGCGCGTCCATGGCGACGAGCGAGCAGAACAGAGCGAACGTTTAGTTAATTTCTACTTCCATAGGAATTCATTCGAGCGCCACCATTTCAATGTCCGTGCGGACGTCCATATTATACTTTCGCTTTCAAGTTAGTGTTTTTAAACCCCCCAGCGGGAGGTTTACACAATTTGTTTACACAATCACACGTTGATTAACCGGTGGGAAAATATTCCCATAGTAACATCCCTAATATATAAATATATATAAATTCAATAGGCCTACCTGATTTTGAACACAAGAGGGCAGTATAGCACTATATATGATTTGGATTATTATTATTTTTGACTAAACAACCATTCTGGCTGTTTTTAAACTTAAAAATAATTCTTAAATTGAAAAAAAGGAATAAAATGGGTTTAGTTCTAATATTTGTATAATTTTATATAAAAATAAATGGTGTATAATTACATTTTAGAAAGATATGAGACATGCCCTGATTCTTTTTTTGACATTATTGTCCTCGATCAGAGCCCTAATCTGTTTATTTTTTCAGTTACACATTCTACATTGATTAAAAAAGAAAAATCAAATGTGTTTTTATTTTATACAGAAATAAATAATCTATCATTCAGATGAGAATAAAGTTAGTGTTAGTTCAAATTTTAAGGAAAACAAATATATGATCTGAAATATAGCACATTCATTTATAATTCATTCAGGTTCAATTACCAAACATACAAATCTCAATGTAATTTAAAGCAAACAATACATTTAAAATACATGGGTTGTATGCTATTTTTTTTTATATAAAAAGATATATATCCAAAAAGACAAGGCCTAAACTTTAACAAGGGTTAAACAATCACTGTAACAGACACAATCACACACACACACACACACACACACACACACACACACGTCAAATCACTTACATTTTAGATGCAATATTGACTTTTTTTTCTGTTTCAGCAGCGAAAATAGTTAAACAAAGATCACAGCAGAACCATCGAGCATCTCACAGCAACGCGTTCTCATTACTGAATGATTCAGCATTTTGAACGAATCGGTTGACTCAAAGATTCAACGACCAATCCATAATCTGTCTCATTCATGAATGACTCAGCCGTTCGAACGAATCGTTTGAACGAATGAATCAATGACTCGCTCATTAAGACGGTCGCCTGGCGACACCTAATGACGGTTTAGTGATATTAAAAGTATCATTCTTTCCAACGATTGTTAATTAACTCATATTTGAAACATAAGCTATATATATATATATATATATATATATATACACACATATATATACACACACATATATATACACAAAAATAAAATAAAAACACATTTGAAGCGTGTTTGCTTACTAAATTGTGAGCGGAACGAAAGTTGCAGCAAATATCAGCAACAGGAGTCAAATTTCATTAATCACGAGAGTGAAGAGCTGACTGAAAAGATGATGACGGAATAGGCTATTTTATGTAAAAGCCCCTATTTAAGCGAATCTATCATTGTACTCTTTTGTTGTTGTGTTTTCCGTGAAAAATAATAGACTATTGAACTCACAATTCAAGCAATCGGCCCCGTTATTGCACTAATTTTAAAGTGACACTAAAAAGTATGCGGCTGCACTGGCATTCATAACGGTGCGCGTCCATGGCGACGAGCGAGCAGAACAGAGCGAACGTTTTTTAGTTCATTCCTACTTCCATAGGAATTCCCTCGAGCGCTCTGCACGTGGCCATTATCAATGTCCCGTATTTAAAAGCTCTCGGTCCTCAGTCACATACCAAATATATGTATAATGTATATATAAATATAATTTTGGACACAAGAGGGCAGTATGGCCCTATGTATAATTTTGTGTTTAAACTAAAAGAGCCCCTCCCCCCCTCCCCACACAGACACAGACACAGACACACACGAATGGCAGGGTGCATTCTCTCTGTCAGAGGGAGAGGGAGAGAAAATTCTCAGAAACATCCACATTCAAACCAAAATATCTAACTTCCTCTTGGTCTGAGCTAATGACAGTTAATTAGAAAGTTGTCCGGCTTGATCTGAACCATATGCATACCTGTGTCTGTCGAGTTTCATGCAATTTCAAGCATGCTAAGAGTCTCAAAAGCATCAAACAAGAATATTAAAGTTTGATGTGTTGCCACGGCAACAGTATCTAAGATATCAATAATCCTTTCACAGGTCTACATCTGCCGTGTGTTTACATTATACACATAAAGTTTGAAGCAAATCGGGTAAAAATAAGAGGGTGATTTCAAAGCATTTAGGAAGTGACACACTTCCTGCTGCCAGTTGGTGGCGCTATAACTTTGACTCACAATAGTCACATCCATGTGATCGGGCTCTTACAACGAACACACTGTTGAAGTTTCATCAAGATCAGTTAATGTATGCAGTAGTTATGACACACTTCCTGTTTCACGTTTCTCGCCATAATTTTGTTTCCTCGCCACGGCCAAACCGTTCGAGATATCAAAAATCCCCTCGCAAACTTTCATCCTCAATGTCTTGACTTCATGCTGACCGAGTTTCGTGCCGTTTGTTTGAATTCTCTAGGAGGAGTATTTCACATTCCATTGCGTGTGTTTTACCAACAACCCTAAATAGCCGACTTCCTGTTGGGCTGGGGTAAAAAGTAAGAGTGTGAAGTATATATGAAACGAGGAGATCTACATGTGTACCAAGTTTCAAATTATTACATGCAAGCGTGTTTGATTTATGGACCATGTTTTCGGACCCCGTTCCAGGGGGCGCTGTCGAGCCCCCCTGCCACGCCCGGGTACCATCTTCAGCCCGGCCCTGATGGCCGCGGGTTCTGACATGTGTGCAAAGTTTCAGGAGTTTTTGAGCATGTTAAGGCCTCCAAAAGTGTCCAAAAGGTAGCAGAAAAATAATAAGAAGAATAATAAATAATCCTAAGGAAAACAATAGGGCCTTCGCCCTTTGGGCTTGGGCCCTAAATATAGCTGCGAGCAGCGATTACGGGCCCAAGCCGGTGGCACCGCAACCCCGGTGCCTTTAGTTACCTAAAGGCACCGGGGTGGCGGTGCCGCCGGCTTTGGCCCTTCATCGCTGCTCGCAGCTATATTTATATATATATATATATATATATATATATATATATATAAAGCCGGTGGCACCGCCACCCTGGTGCCTTTAGGGTTATTGTGCACGACGTGACACAAAATATCTGCTCGCTATCTGCCGAACGGCTCTGGTAGTTCTGCTTCAACACTGATGATGTTGTAGAAATAGTGCGCTCTGGTTGGTCTGGATTATTCGGGATTTTTTATTTTATACAGAAATAAGTTATTTATAATTCAGATGAGAATAAAGTTAGTGTTGATTAAAATGAAGGAAAACAAATATATTTATCTGAAATATAGCACATTAGTTTTAAATTTATTTAGGTTCAATTACCAAACATACAATCTTAATTTAATTTAAAGCAAACAATACATTTAAAATATATGGCGTGTATGCACTTTTTTTTTTATAAAAAAAAAAAGATATATATCCAAAAAGACAAGGCCTTAAAGGGTTAAACTCTTGTCACTGTAACAGACACAATCTCTCTCTCTCACACACACACACACACACACACACACACACACACACACACACACACACACACACACACACACGTCAAGTCACTTACATTTTAGATGCAATATTGAATAAGCAGAAAAATCGGATTTTCTGCTCTGAAAATATAAATAAGCTTAAAAATTGAATAAGCACTTTGAATATTCTAAACAGAATAAGCACTGGTCGCTAATGTATAAGTACTAGTACTTAATGGAATAGATACTAGTATCTAAAAAATAAGTACTAGTAGCATGAAAATAGAGACTAGTAGGTTAAAATGATTAAATGTTAAAACGGCTTGCCATATTGGCTCAGAGAGAGAGAGAGAGAGAGAGAGAGAGAGAGAGAGAGAAAATTACCTTTTAGATACTAGTACCTATTAATAGATACTAGTATTTAGGCTCTAGATCCACTCCGAAAGTCACTTCGTGATCATTTAACCGCTTCATTTGAGAAAAACTATCATTATGACATAAACAAACAAACTCAAAATGTCTTCACGGCAACCCGTCAAAATAAAAGTTCGGTTTAACTTGACAGAAATATATTACCGGTGTACAGTAGAATTTAGATATGTCCCAATGTAATAATACTAACACTAATCCAAATAAATTATCATCAAAACTGAATTTAAGGAATAATCCATGTTTTAATTTTAACAGTAAAGCTCATTGTGCAGCACGTTATTTGACAAAAAGTTTATTTAATTTCATATGATTAAAATTGATGATAAATGATACAATTTGTGTTTTATGTCTTCATTTTATTACCAGAAAAAACACAACACAGAATTAGTGTGACATTTTTTTTCATATATTTTTTTAAATGTTGTATACGTTTAATGATTCATAATACACTATTTCAATTAATTAGACATGCTTTTTGATTGCTAAAAAATTTACACCACGTATTCGTAATACACCTGCTCCGCAACACTAGCAGTTCCCCCAATCCCCCACCCCCCCCCCCCCCTGAAAAAAAATCCTAGGGGAAACACTGGGCATTCATAACGGTGCGCGTCCATGGCGACGAGCGAGCAGAGCTGAGCGAACGTTTAGTTAATTTATTCATTCGAGCGCTCTGCAAGCGCCACCATTATCAATGTGGACGTCCGTATTTAAAAGCTCTCGATCCTCAGTCACATACCAAATATGTATATAATTTTGAACACAAGAGGGCAGTATGGCCCTATGTATGAGTTGGTGTTTAAACTAAACTATCACTCAAAGAGCCCCTTCCCCCTTCCCCCTTCCCCCCACAGACACACACACACAAACAGAATGGCAGGGGGACAAGAAATCCATTCAAACTACAATATCTGACTTTCTGTTGCTCTGAGCTAATGACTTTAAATTAGAAAGTCGATTGGCTTGATGAGAACAATATGTGTGGCAAGTTTTGTAACTGTAGGTAAAACGAGCAAAGTTATAACACACTTTATGTGTCCTTTTTTAGTCATAAAATTAATTTCCTCGCCACGGCCAAACCGTTCGAGATATCAAAAATCCCTCCGGAATTTAGCATCATCAATGTCTTGACGTCATGCTGACCGAGTTTGCTTGAAATCCGATCAATTCCCAAGGAGAATTAAATAGAATTTCAGGGGTATGCGTTTCCAAACAAACCATGATAGCCGGCTTCCTGTTGGGATGTCGTAAAACTTAGAGCACGAAAGTTGTTCAACCCAATGAGATCTATAAGTGTACCGAGTTTCATATTATTACATGCAAGTGTCTTTGATTTATGGACAAGTGTTCGAATCCCAGTCCAGGGGGCGCTGTCGGTCCGCCCTGCCACGCCCGGGTACCAGCTTCAGTCCGGCCCTGATGGCCACGGGTTCTGACCCGTGTGCAAAGTTTCAAGAGTTTTAGAGGATGTTAAGGGCCCCAAAAGCCCCCAAAACCTTGATCAACAATAATTAAAAGCTTTGTCACTCAAACAGACACATCCCCCTCCCCCCACAGACACAGAGGTATGCAGAGAGAGGGAGAGAGTGACAGAGATTACTCCAAAACATCCCATTCAAACCAAAATATCTGACTTCCTGTTGTTCGGAACCAAAATCTGTAAATTAGAAAGTTGTCCGGCTTGATCTGAACAATATGCCTACCGAGTTTTAAGATTGCAGGTAAAACTATGAAACTAACCCTCTCACTTTTGTCAAAAGGTGGCGCTACTGAGTCCCTGCACCACGCCCGTTCCTGAAACTTTGCACATGTCTACTGGCTAATATATGTGACATGTCTGTCGAGTTTCATGCAATTTCAAGCATGCTAAGAGTCTCAAAAGCCTCAAAAAAGAATTTTGAAGTTTGATGTGTTGCCACGGTAACAGTATCAAAGATATCAAGAATCCATTCACAGGTCTACATCTGGCGTATGTTTACATTATAGTAGTGAAGTTTGAAGCAAATCGGGTAAAAATAAGAGGGTGATTTAAAAGCATTTTGAAAGTGACACACTTCCTGCTGCCAGTTGGTGGCGCTATAACTTTGACTCACAAAAGTCACATCCATGTGATCGGCCTCTTACAGCGAACACACTGCTGAAGTTTCATCAAGATCAGTTAATGTATGTAGAAGTTATAACACACTTCCTGTTTCACGTTTCTCGCCATAATTTCGTTTCCTCGCCACGGCCAAACCGTTCGAGATATCAAAAATCCCCTCGCAATTTTTCATCCTCAATGTCTTGAGTTCATGCTGACCGAGTTTCGTGGCATTTCTTTGAATTCTCTAGGAGAAGTACTTTAAATTCCATTGCATGCGTTTTACAAACAACCCTAAATAGCCGACTTCCTGTTGGGCTGGGGTAAAAAGTAAGAGCATGAAGTATATATGAACCGATGAGATCTATATGTGTACCGAGTTTCATATTCTTACATACAAGTGTGTTTGATTTATGGACCAAGTTTTCGGAGCCCATTCCAGGGGGCGCTGTCGAGCCCCCCTGCCACGCCCGGGTACCATCTTCACCCCGACCCTGATGGCCGCGGGTTCTGACCCGTGTGCAAAGTTTCAAGAGTTTTCGTGCACGTTAAGAGCCCCAAAAGTGCCCGAATAGTCGTAAGAAAAATAAAAGAGGAGAAAAAAAAAAAAAAATAATCCTAAGGAAAACAATAGGGCCTTCGCCTTTTCAAGGCTTGGGCCCTAAATATTCAAATTAACTGTAAATATCAATAATTAAGCAGATCAATTGTTTTGGGAGTGATATGCAATATTTTATTTGAACAAATGATAAGATTAGATACTGCAATTAAGAATTTGTTAGCTAGTTTACAAGGCACGTTTCAATATGAAATCACTTCAATAGTAACATTAAAGCAACACTAAAGAACTTTTCCTCTGCGGTCGCCCTACAGGTTAGAAGCGGAATTGTCCGTTACCGCTGTCGTAAATAATTTAGCCTACCGCAGCCTACTGTCGCACGCATGCTTGCTGTTTATCCACTGTTTATCCAGCACCGGCTTTAGAGTGAATGATGTCCAATTGTAACGCTTGCCGTAAAGCAAGTCAAATTTGTAGTTTTCTTATGTCTCATTTGAACTACAGAAACGCGACCCAATCTGGCAAACTTATATAGTGTGGTTCTAGCAGATATAGGACCACAAAGCAAAGGCAGAAGTGCCTTTCAGCCTGTTACGACTTGATGAACCGCTGAAACGATTTTGGAAACATTATTTTAAGGTAAAAGATCTTCTTTAGTGTTGCTTTAACGTCAACTCACCTCAATATGTTTTCTCAGATTTGAGGTGAAGTTTTGAATGCTGAAATTTAATTCACCCGTGGCAGGCAAAGAAGACATTTCAGCCGATATTAATCTCCCTTGACTTCAGTGAATTCGAACATATCATTGATATATGGCCATGGGTGATCCCTGTCGGAAATCTTGGGATCATTGCTGGCAGTGAGAGCTGCACCTTCACCGGTTTCTGAGGTCAATGGCAAACTGACTGCTATGTGAGCGTATGCTGGCAAAGAGCTTGCGCGTTCTTTTTTTTCAAAAGAAAAACACGTTTTTCATTGGTTTGGAAAGCCAGTGTAATAAATACTTGGAGCTGTCATGGGGAAATGTATCGGAGTAAAAAGTAAACTTTGTCTTTAAAATTGTAGTGGAGTAAAAGTGAAAGTAGATGCAAATAAAACATACTCAAGTAAAGTACAGATCCCCGAAAAAAATACTTAAGTAAAGTAACAAAGTATTTTTACTTCATTACTTACCATGGACCATAATCTCTGAGGAATGTTTCCAGCACCTTGTTGAATGCCACAAAGAACAGTTTGCCACATGTGACATTTTGTTTCAGAAGAGTCAGGTTTGACAAACATTAATGACATACCATGTCACATAAATTAGAAAAAAATACTATTTGACAGGGAAAGTTATATTGTTGATGTAATGACCTCAAATTATTATTTAATTTGTTTCATGTCTTTGTTTATTGTAGATAATTTAATATAATGTAGATAAATAAGCCTCAGAAAATATGTATACTGTTGTTGGGGACGCTGTGAGAAGAAGCGCAGTTAATGCAAGTTGTTCATGTTAAAACGTTCAGCCCCAAAATCTGTCGCAGAAAACAAAAGAGAAAAACAACCGGGGCGAATAAATCCACAGAAAAGAAAAGGTTGTCGTTGTTATTGTCCAAGCGGGCAACATTGACTCGAATGGTAACTTGAATGGTAATCGGAACCCATAACATTGATCACAGGGAGTGTCACGAACTGCTCCGAGACGAGGAGGTTGACGATCCAAATGCAGAATTTATTGAACAGGGTAATCCAAAGACGTAATCCAAAGTACAGGCAAGGTCAAACACAGGCAGGCAAGTCCATACAAACAAACACAACAAGGCAGGGAACACGGGCAAAAGAGTAATCCACGGAACAGGCAAGAAATCCAAAACCAAGAGACATGAAACCAGGGAGAATGCTCGGAATTGCAGTGTAACACTAAACAAGACTTTGCAGACAATGACTGAGAAAACCAGGCTTATATGGGGTGAGCTAAACAAGATAATGAGACACAGGTGAATGTGATAATGGCAGTGAGTTATGGGAGATGTAGTTTATGAGGGAATGACAATAGTCTGATGTGGAGTGCCCTCTGGTATCTGTCAAGGGCACTCCAGCTGGTGACCGTTACAGGGAGAGCCTGTCCATTCATAATATCCCATATCCCACAAAGCAATTCTTTAGCATTTACAGACATTCTTTGTCTGATGGAATCTTCTAGAAATTTAGATTTAGAAAAAAAGTCTATTCTAAATGCATCTGAAGGGCCAACCTTTAATCCGCTTTCCTGGAAACGGATGAAAAAAAGAATCCATTCGCTGAGAATGCAAGAGAATGCCTTGTTATCTGCGCTATAACAGGTCTAACGCACATGGATATTACTCTCACTCTACCCCTTGCTGTTCTTAGACCTGTTCCTTTACTCACACTGCAGGACATCTCAGCACCTGCCCCCAAAACTCAGGATCTGCTAAAGTGCCACATCTCTTTTCCCAAGCTGCCCCAGTCCCATGGCAGTCCGAGGCACTCGGGTGCTGTTCTGTCAGTCCTGGTTTGGGAGAGAGATGGATCCTGGCGTCCAAAGTGAAAGCGATACTCGTGAATTCCAAGGTGCCGGCTGAAGAGGACCGTGGCTGTGACATTTTGATGTCACAGCTGCCACAGTTGTACTTCTTGAATTTCTTATTTGAGTAACACTCATAAATATTGCCAGACACTTTAACATACCAACAGCTGTTTTTCTATATCAGCCACATTCTTCCCCAAATGATTTTAAAGTTTGTATACAGACAGCTTTCATGTACAGATATTTACAGCGAAGAGGTTAAAGATCGCAAATAAAACAAAAAAACACACTTTCAAAGAACATTTTAACAGGGATGTCCTCAGTATATTTAACATGCTTAATATATTGTTAACATTGTTTTAACATATTATTAACATATTGTTTATTTTCATATTTGAATTCTGAGTTTCATATGATCAAAGCACAGAAAATAATAAGGAAATAAGAAAAGATATTAATTTTAAATATAATTAAATCTATTTTTAGGATTATTTTGCATCGTGACATAATTTCTAGATAATTAAACAGCCCCTCCTCTAAATTCCCAAATGTTAAAATCTCATTACTGTAATGAGGAAAAATAATTATTTAAATATGTATTTATACAGCATGTAGTACTTGTTGTACTGCCTCTCATTTCTGCTGATAAAAATAAAAAATCCCGGGTTACACTTTATTTTAAGGTGTCATTGTTACAGTGTAATTATATATTCAAGTACTAAGTAATATTAAGCAACTACATGTACTTACTATAGGGTTAGGGTAGGATTAGGATCTTGTTGAGGGTTAACTGCATGTAATTATGAATAATTTACTGTTATTACTAAGTACCTGTAATTAACAAGGATACTGTAAAATAAAGTGTTACCAAAATCCCACATTATTCTACAACTGTACACACAATATTGTATAAAATAATCATATTATAATAATATGAATTCAACATTGAGAGAAATGGAAATAATAAAAAAAGGTTAAACATACATACAAATTAGAGTAACTGGTATAAAAAGTATTAGAACTATTATAGAAGAACGGTTTGATCGTTCAGATTAAAAAGACAAGAAAAGTAGTCAATGAATGGTGATATATTTCTTTGTCATATTGAATTACACATAAGGATACTGCTTGAATTTCACACAGTGCAGTTCCACAATTTATCATAAAATACATAAAATAGTCCTTAGACTAAATCCACATTATGACTGTCCTGAGGGCCATAACTGCTAAACATAATTACACTGATGAGTTTAGCCTTTTTTTTTTCTTTTTTTTTTTTGCGTAGAATTGTGCTTATATATATCATTCTGCTAAAAGTGTATTGCTGCTATAAAATAAAAAAACATATCAATATACATACATAAATCTAAACACAGAAGATGTTGCAGAGAAGATTAGAATAAAGACAGCAGTGAGAGGGAAGGTGTGTATGTGTGTGTGTGTGTGTGTGTGTGTGGGGGGGGGGGGGGGGGGGGGAATCTTACAGGACGAATTCTTCAGGGTTGGGGAGATCTGAAGAAGCAAAGACACAAAAATAAAAGCCAGAGAATTATGTGGAGAGCCGCAGGATTCATTTGGTGTCTAATGTGAAGGCTGGTTTTGGTCTGGTCTGATCCTGAAGTCCTAAAAAATCTGACGGACATCTTTTTACGCTGACCACCCTTACTGACATGTGTTTGCCCACAGCGTCCACCCAAACATCGATCTGCCACCAGCATGTGTCCAAATATTATACAATGTTGTGTATCAAACTTGAATCATTCTAACTCAACGCAATTACTTATTTATGGCCCTATAAATTATTCTCCCTGATATGAGCCTCAGTCACGTAAAGCTAATTTAGAGTTTGTGCTGTTTGGTCTGGCAGTGCGTGGCTGCTTCGCACAAACTTCTGGCTTTTCTCCACTCTTAATGGCTAAATGCACAAGGGAATGTTTTACTGTTAATTTAGGTCACAATAGAGATGACTGCATGCGCTCTTCATGGAGTGTGGTCAAATTCAGTCTGCGTTTGTGTTTTAACTGGTTCCCATGCTTATTAGCTGTCTGAAATAGCACCAGGGCTTTGAAAATGTATACTCATGCTGCCGTTATGAGTTTATTTTAGGGCTGATTTTATTTTGGGGGTTAAGTAAACAGCTCATTGGAATAAAAATCAAGAGAAACCATATGTTTTACTTGATCTACTACTGTTTGACTCAGATAGCTTCCCACATAGCATTAAAATAGCTGTCAAACGTGTTTAGTTACTGAAATTCATGTTCATACTCAGAAAAAAAGCAATTTATTCAAAATATGTTCTGCAATACAAGCTTGTGCAATAAGCCAGCAAATTCTACCATGTGAACTGGTGGTCTTAGGGAGGTGAAGCCTGTATACCCTCATGAAAAAGAAGTGTGTTTAATTGTATAAAAATGTGCGTTTGTAGTGTTATTATTTTTTTAAACTAATGCAGTTAATATAATGATAATGAAATAGAAGGACACTTGCGTGTATTTAAAGAGATTTCACTTTGCATGACTGTTTAACACACTTTTAAAAAGTGCACTTTGTAATAATGTGCCCATTTTCGGAGTGTTTACACTAAGTGCAAATAGCCCGCCTTGTTGGCAGAGGCTATTTTCACTAACTCCCACTGACGTCTGGTTGGGAAGGACACAATTATGGAAGACGCTGCATGGCTTGACGATAGTAAATAGCAATAGTGTAGGGGTAAGGTGTGTAGCAGGACATTTTGACGCAAATCGATTCGTGTTCGAATCCGCCTCTTGCGCCGATCTTGCTCTTCTCCCTTTTTCCATCACATATCAGATCGGAAAGGTATGGAAGCTTGTTTCCGCCCCACTGAATAAAAAATAAAAAAAATTCCTCAGAAATGCAAGATATAAAGTCAGAATTGCGCGGAAAAAAAGTCAGAATTGTGAGATAAAAAGTCACAATTATTATTATTATTTGTATTATTCAGTGGCGGAAATAAGCTTCCATAGAAAGGCATTTATGTTCATTAAAAATGAAGAAAATATTTGCAAAGTGGAAATAAAGTGTCTAACGTGTGTTTAATAATATCTTTATCAGTTAGGTTTTGGGGTAGGTGTCGGGAGGGCTTTATTGTCCCAATAAGGAGGCATATATTTTATAATTTTAACAATCATTTACACTCTATGTTACTTACCGTTTAATGTACAACAACACTGTGAGGTGCAGATACTATCCACCACTTTAAGTATAATAAGCATCTAACTGCTATTTACACTTAGTGCTAAGAAAACACTGCTCTTTTTACATAGAATCTATCGCTATTTTCACTTGGTATAAACAGCATATTGCAAAGAAAATATGCTATTTTCACTTAGTGTAAATATCATCTAACACTTAATCCCAATTGTAAATAGCCACTGCCATTAGTTTTACTTTAAAGTTAGTCACGTCAGTACATTCAGCAGTATATCAAAGACATAAATAATTTATGGTGTCAAATGCTTTATTGACCTAATTAACAAATTGGAAAAGTATGGGATTAGAGGGGTGGCACTACAGTGGGTTACCAGTCACTTAAAAAATAGAAAACAAAGTGTGACAATAGGAGATCATCAGTCGAGTTGTCAATAAATTGTGTGTGGCTTACCTCAAGGTTCCATTCTGGGTCCAAAATTATTTAATATGTATATAAACGATATTTGTAAAACATCACAAGTACTGAGATTTATCTTGTTTGCAGACGATACAAATATTTTCGCATCGGGTGATGATTTACAACAACTGTGTCAAATTGTTACCTTGGAACTCAAACGTGTTAATACGTGGTTCAAACAAAACAAATTATCACTAAATCTGAGTAAAAGTAAAATGATGATATTTGGCAACAGTAACACCAATGCTCAGGAAGCAATCCAGATAGAGGGTGTTGTTATAGAGCGGGTGCATGAAATCAAATTCCTTGGAGTTATTATAGATGATAGAATTACTTGGAACTCTCATATTAAATATACAATCACTAAAATATCAAGAAGCATTTCTGTAATTGCAAAAGTAAAGCATATTTTAAATATTAAAGCTTTGCACACTTTATATTGTTCCTTGATCTTGCCCTATTTATATTATTGTTCTGTGATATGGGGTAGCACTTATAAATGCACATTAAGACCGATAATGTTGCAAAAAAGAGTTATCCGATTAATCCATAAAGTTGGGTTTTTGGACCACACAAACTCATTATTTTTTAAATCAAAGACCATGAAGTTTTATGACATTGTTGAGTTCCAATCAGTACAGATGCTATACAAAGCAAGGCACAAATTGTTACCAAGCCAAATACAAAGTAGGTTCCAAGAACGTACTGGTTGTTAGGAATTACGTGATAAATTAAACTTTAGGACGCAGAAACATAGTACGACTTTGAAAAGTTTTAGCCTTACAGTTAATGGGGTACAATTGTGGAATAATTTGGAGATAGTAATGAGACGAAGTCCAAACATCAATCTTTTTAAATACAAATACAAACAAAAGATTTTTGATAAGAGAAAAAGAAATGACTTGTCATTAGGGGTACTTCTACCATGATCAGATACTTTGTTGTCTCTTTGTTGTTGTATTGTTGCTTTTGCACTATGTTGCCTTGAAATATTGTGAAATGAAAATTTTTCTTGCATAAAATTTTGGGGGTGGGCGCTTATAAGCTCCTTTGCTTCGGCTCACTCCTTTTGAGCAGAATGGTTACTGCTCAAATAAAATAAAACAAAATAATAAAAAAAATAAAGACAATATCAAAGGTCAGTAATTGCATGCAATATAAATTTAAACTATAAATCATTTTCATTTAATTGCAAATATTTTGAAATTTACACTATTGGGTGGGGCAATGTTGGGCTGGATTTTTATTTTTTTATTTTTACTTTTTATAGTGGCTTTGAACATGGCTCATCAGAATTTAAAGCAACTCATTTTGTTTTTTAGTTTAAATAAGAGCACTAACAAGAATACATTATGCTTCCACCCACGTGAATGTATGTGTTTAACTGTTGACGACTAACTATCATATACTCCTGGTCTTCTTGCAATTGCAAGTTTTGAATGTGTGAAATATCCTTGTGTTTATTTACTGTGACAGGAGAATGAGGAGTTACAAGTGAATAAAAGCATCCATAAAATCTTTAACATCCAGCGAGGCCTTTTAAAGCCTCTCTCATTTCTCTCAGAATGTCTCTGGGACGGCGGCTCTCCTGAACTGTGAAAACTCACTCACACACAAAGATAAAATCCTTCCTCATTAAGATAATGATGAGAAAATCCTTGGACCTTGTAAAAAGGTTGAATTCTCTCTAAAATTGCAGTATAACAAAGTTTGATATTATGGTCTTGTTTGATTTGATTTTCCATCAAGCAAAACTCACTGAAGCTGATTTCTTGTAATATTTTGGAAGGCACACAGAGAAAGGTTTTTAGTTTTAAATCTAAAATCTAAATCTTTCATCACAAAGGCTGTACAACACATTTACTGCTATTCCAAGCCTTTTTTCAATCCAGTCACTGCATTACTTTAAACCCTCTGACAACGCTCACCTGAAAATCCATTTCATCCGGCTTCAAATTATAATATCATCTACATTTTTGGCAGGGGGTGATAAGCAATCATCTCCCAGATAACATGGACTTTCCAAACCCTCATTGTATTAGGAAATGGCTGCACATTTCATTACAGTTTCATGCATTTCATCAGCATTAGTGATGTCATTGTCAGCTTAAAATGTGAGTCTGTTTAATGTACGTATTACAGCCGACAAAATTAGTGGCACATTTGTTTCAGATATGGCTGTTTCTTCAACTATGGGTTCTTTTGACTCTGTGGACTTTTTAAGAAGAAACTCAAAAACTTTGTCAGTGTAATGAAATCAACCACTGGAGGCAAGCTGGTGAGGACCCAAACGCAAACTTTACTATCAAAACATAAACAAACATAAAACAAGGGCATGGCAAGCAGGGCCGGCTCTAACCCTTTGGTTGCCCTAGGCGATATTGAGTTTTGCGCCCCCCCCCCCCCCCCCCCCCCCCTTAAAAAAATGATAAGTATTTTATTAAACTAAACATGCTCTTATAGTTACTCAAAAACTTAAACAATAAATTGTTCATACAAATGCTACAAAGAACGTTCAAGGATATTTATATCATAATTGCATTGTACAACTATATTTTATCTGACCATAAATAACTTTTAGTAGATAAATTACAACTACTACCACCACTAGGCCTACTATTATTACAATCTATTGGGCTGCTACGAGGTTAAGGGGGTTTCGGGGTATTTCCCCGTAAGAAAATTTTGTGCATTTTAATGTTAAATTCATCAATCTGGTGCACTTTGAGAGTTCAAAACTAAAAGCTCCAACCCATATTCAGTGTGCAAATTGAACAAAGAAAAATTCAAACCTCTTTTAATAACAGTGTCTGTCTACATTACACTACTACATAATAATAGATATAATATTAATCCCATGACCAGGCCAGCTGACAGTCTTGCCTGGGCCCGGGACAAGATAATCTTAGATGCCCCACCCCCCACGATTTTTTTTATTTTTTATGAAACACCATATACTTTTACCCAAAATGAATAATAAAAACACGTTTAAATGGGTACATTTTCTATAAATGTCTTCATTTTCTTTTCTGACATAGCCTACTGCAGTTCTTGTTAAAACACACTAGACATGCATAATCTGTGCATTTTGGGCACTTTTTGTGTGAAATCATATTTATTTTTTGTCCATCAAAAGTGTGCTTTCACTTTTAAGCATGAGCAGCGCAGCAAAAATAGACTCGGATCTGGCCCATTATCTGTTCACCGATGATGACAGTGATGCATTTCAGCCGGCTTTTTATTTCTCATCTCCATAAATAGTAGTAAAGCTAATCCAAGGGCTAGAAATCAATGAATTCTTTGCTAATACTTCCTCGTCATCATGGAGAGCGAAGTTCGCACCGCTTTCTCCTTTCCACAAGCGTTTGCTCTCCCGTGGCGTCTGTCGTTGCTATGCAACAATGAACTTAGGCGCGCCTGTAAAAACGAGCGCGCCGCGTCGCTATTATGAGCTAATATCCAAAATATTTCCATATGTGGCTCTTTCCTCCTTTCTTATCAACAAGTGGATTTACAGCATACAGCCACCACAGCAGCAGCACCGCCGGTCGCCATGTCTCAGCGCTTTTATGAAGAGGACGCAACTGCACGCGCTTTAGGCATGCACGCGCATCCCGGGTTTGAGAAAACCTGGTACCGTGGCGTGACGTTTAAAAAGAAATTTGTACAGACTTGGTACCGAAGTGCCGGGTCTTTGACAACACTCATAAACGTTGGCTGTGCTGTTTCTTACCTTGCTCTACGTTGACTTTACTAACGTTAGTTCCAGCTTCACCGTCACCACCTTTTTAAAAATATTTGTTTAGGGCATCTCGAAGGCCTCTATTTTCTTCTTCTCTTTTCTTTTCTGAGCACCGGACTTGTGTTGACCGGACATTTTGAGTGTAACGTTAGCCTACTGAACTTCAAATCAAATGACAACATCATATTTCGATCAGTGGCTAAACCATTTTTGTTGGGGGGGGGGTTCTTGACCACTATTTCAAGGACAATTAGGAAGAAAACGAATAAAAAGCTTTTATGTAACTCAAATATTAGATATTTTTTCAACAAATATGCCTATTTTATTTATTTTTTTAACAATTCTTCCATAATTTAATGAGGCCCCAGTTCTGGGCCCCCCTCCCTACCCTGGGCCCGGGACAACAGACCCGTTTGTCCCCCCCTGTCGGCGGGCCTGCCCATGACAGTAATTGCCATAGGCTATATTGTAAAACAAATACACTGAAAAATAAAGGAAACTTTCATGAGTATGGTACAAATTTCTATACTTGAAAGTAAGTTATATATTTGGAAGTAACCCAGCGCCGCCAATTAAGCAAAACAAAACAAAACAAAACAAAACGAATGGGCCACCGATGTACGTGTTTTATGGGCCGTTAAGACAAAAAAAATAAAAGTATGAGATGTATGTATCGGCCCAAAAACCACGTCGGGCCCGCGGGAATCTCCCGGTTGTCCCGATGGCCAGAACATTTGACACCTTAATGGATGAGATGAGAAGACTTACCTCTATACTGGGCTTTCTTTTTATCTTGTTGCTTTCTCTGTTTTCGTCCCAGTGCACCAGAGGGTTTAGACCGCTTCATTTTCGATCAGCGCGCGCAGCAGCCGAGCACTTGCCTAACGTAACCATAGAACGTAACGTAACGCAACAAACCCCCGCCCCCCCTTTAGGAAATGATCGATAATAATCATCCATTCAATCTAATAATCAGGTTGACAAAGTAATGAAACGTATGGCTGAGGGGCGCCTTAGGATGATCATGTTTAATAAACATGTTTTTGTTTCGCTTGTCATTCTAATTCTATGATTAATGGGAAGTAGGCCCGCGCCCCCAACACATTTGTCGCCCTAGGCAACCGCCTAGTTCGCCTATAGCAATCGCCGGCCCTGATGGCAAGGCACGAGACAAGAACTATGGCAGGAAACAGTCAACACTAGAAACATACAATGCACGACAAAGACACAGGGCAAACAAGAGGGCTTATGCCGCGTTCCAGGCAACCTGTAACCCGTCTTTTTCCAACCTTATACCCGTGAAAGTGCACTGGAACGGCAGTCAAACCCGTGACTTCCCACCCGTGAACTCGTACTAGATCGATGTACTCCCAGTTACGAGCTCTGATGTCACATAGCCCGCGAAACCATCCAAAACAACAATGGCAGCCCCTACGGATGCAGTGTTTCTGCAGGCGGGACACAGTGAGAATACACTTTAGGACAATATAACGTTGCAGTCAAATGAATAATAATTAGGGCTGTCAAATTATTAATCACGATTAATCACATCCAAAATAAAAGTTTTTTTTACATAATATATGTGGGTGCACTGTGTATAACTATTTTGTATATATATAAATACACACACATGCATGTATATTTAAGAAAAAATATAATTTATATATAAAATATTTATATTTATATATAATATAAATTATATATAAATCTATATACAGTATATACATGAAAATATTTCTTAAATATATACAAGCATGTGTGTGTATTTATATATATAAAATAATTATACACAATGCACCCACATATATTATGTAAAAAAAACTTTTATTTTGGATGTGATTAATCACGATTAATCATTTGACAGCCCTAATAATAATATAATAATAATGATAATAATACACACACGATTATGTATTACAATGTTATGTGTCTGAAACAATAAGTATGTATATTGCGCTCAGGTAGTTTGGCGTGACTGGCCTGGAATGCTACAAAGTCGTGAGTCGTGGTTTGAAGTCGTGATTTACGTGCTCAAAAACCTGCCTGGAACGCAGCATTAAATACACGGACTAATTACAAGACAAGGAACACCTGTGAACAATGATGAGACAATTAACAAATGACAAGACACATGGCAGGCTCACATGACAAACAGGGAATCACATGACAGACAAGAACAAGGAACAAGACACAAAACCCACACCGTGACAGTCAGCTACAATGTCCAACTGTGATGTTAATTTAATTTTTTTTCTAAATGTGATAAACATTTCAACAATAATGGCATTACCAGCACGAGCATTTCTCAAATTATGTATTGTGTTTAATAGCATTCTGTGATTGAAATGTATTATTATTATTATTGGAACATACTCCTTTTGTCTTGATTGATTAATTAGGATACATAACTTTACGTATCCTACTTTATGTATAATATTAAATAATGCTGTCTCTATTTTTTGCATAATTTATCTAAATTACAGCTTGGTTACAAATTAAAAACAATAATTATATTATGTTCACAGGTATTTTTTCACACGTTATATGTCTTATATATAAAAACAGAATGCTGTTTAGCAAAAATGAATGATGACGGCATTGTAAAATGTTTGCAAGGCAGTCTTAAATGTGGCCTTTACAATAATAATAGTAATAACAATAATTCTGTTAGTGTTGATGAAAGTCAAGCCATGGGAAATAAAAGCACCTAAAGTGCGCTACAAATAAACAATTTTTCATCTTATCATTTCTTTTTTGATGTGAAAAGAGATAAGATGGCACATAATGGTATCATTGCGGTCTGCATTACCTTATATAGATATTTTGAGCAATATACCGACTGGATGGGCATCAAGCAGGCTGGATTTGAATTGAGACTTTAGAAAACTATTTAAACTGTGGCTCTGAATCATGATTGAGTCATTCTCTTGTCTATTGCAGGCTGACTGGAGTGCTTTCATGTAGACTGTGATTGGGATCATGCTGGGTGACCAGTGGAATCACTCAAACAGTGAGGAAAAAGCATAAGCAAACCATTTCTCAAAGCCACGACTGTCATCATAAGAAAAGGGAGAGCTGAAAGAAAACCAACATTTCCAAAATGTCCAGGCTTTACAGCTTATGTTTGTGTTCCTGTGGATATTCTGGACTTGGTTATGACCTCATTATGTCATATGAATGATGCATGTCTCACAACAACTCTTCTATTAACAGGAGAGGAACTACGGAGATTTCATGTGGAGCCGTTTTGCGCCAATCATTTTTTTCCAGCCGTGTAAAAAGTATAACTCAGCATGCTCACTTCCTTGGTATGAGTGACTAAGCCAAACGGTGCAAACGTGGTAACAGATGCTGAACTAAATTCATGTTCTCAACAGTAACACATTGATCACCAATAACACATTGGAGCTCATAGAGAACGTGTCACATGAATCATGGATATATATCATGTGAATGTTGATGATAGCTTAAAAACATGTTTGCATATTCCTATGATGACTGTTTGATTATAAGTATTTTTCCAACGATCTGACAGTGATATATAAGGGAGGTCAAATATGACCTACAACCCGTAAAAAATGACCACCAAACTCTGTCATTTAGTCTAAATATAAAATGAATTCAATTATCATTCCATAAGCTCATTACTGTAGCAGGGTTCATGGTGTGAGCAGAAAACCACATCTATGCTGAGGGTGGAAAACTCAGAGTTAAACTAGTAAAACTAAATGGGTAAAAACTTCATAATGCCTTTCTTCTTAAATAATATGTGGCCTGATGTTTTTTTAAAGAAAGACTATACTATTTTGAGTGTCCCTTTTCACTAGAAATTACAGTTCTGATAGAAAACTACACATATTCTCAAATATTTCTGGTGTTGTGTTGTGCCAAAATGTAACCAATTTAAACTATGCGTAACATAAAAGGTAAGTTTTATCTTGGCAAACTAGATTTACAGGGATTTGGATGCATGCAGCTGCTGCAAGGTAATGTAGAAAAAAACAACAGCAGATCTAGACAGGTGGTGCTGGGGAGGGGGAGGGCTAAGGGAAATTGTCGCACAGTACTGAGCTGGACCAGGTTGTGTAGATAGGAAAGAGAGATCGATTGGCTGCGCTGGGAGAACCAATCAGCTACTCTGTAGGGTTTCATGACAGAACTATGCAATTGGCCTGCATTGTGAGACTTCCAAGCTAATTTCTTTGTGAGAATGGCACAAATGTGAGGACATTTCCAATGCTATCCTCGATGAATGGAAGCCGTAATCCGACTGTTTGAATGTAAATGGGTCATTGAGGAAGAAGTGCCGGTGTGTGCCACTGAAGAATTATGAATTGTGTACTTTAGACCTTCAGTCAACAGCTGAGAATGTAATGAGATGACCTGGACCAAAGGCTGGCCCACTTTATCATACGCCACAACATGAAAATGACACTGAAGGCCCATACATCACCAGTCTATCCAAATAATGCCCTCACACATAAAGTGAGGCAGTCTAATAGCAGGGGTCACGGAGGCTGGGCAAGAACTCTTTTGCAGTTTAAAATCCCATTACTGCTGTTTACAAACCTACCTTACTAAATTTATCATGCTTCAGAGTAACTTGTTTACTGACAGATGGTTTGCCACACAATTCTATTCTTTCCAATACCTGAGAGCCGATCACTCTCCAGCCTTGGGCAACATATTGGACATCTGAGGTCGATTCCTTTTTTTTATCAGCCTGACAGTCAACAAAAAGCAGAGAAATCAGCTGGATTCGAAGCTGTGCTCTAGAAAGAACAATACAAATGCACAGGAACAATAAAAAAGTGTGTTTGACAGGAAGCATGCATAAAGTGTCATGTTTTTGGCTTAAGGATCTTTTTGACATTTCCAAATTCTTTATTGATGGATGACCGACAAACGGGACCCATGACTTTCGAACACAATGTTTGAGCGCCTTTGAATGTCATAAATTAAGCATGGTTAGATAGATGTATTGAATAGCATGTTCCTCTCCTCATATTGCAACCAGATGTCACTGCATTTCAATTAAATTCAAAGACAGAACTACGTGTTTCATAAAAGTCGAGTTTCCCGAGCAGGTGCAGGATGATCAGAGTGTTGAACAATGCACTGGAGATATGTGATCTGTGTGGATCACTGGGGACTGCAGACACAGTCATCTCTAGTGCAGAGATACAGACATTCTCCACTTTTTGTCTCAAACTTCTCTGGCATTTGATTTATTTGTGTTTTGAATCACTGTTACTCTGTGATTGACTGGCCACCTATCCAGGGTGTTTCCCTGCCTTGGGACAGAGATGGTGGGTAGGCTCCAGCATCCCGGTGACCTTACATAGGAGAATGGATGGATCAATGTGGTCAGGCAAGGATATGAGTGGTGGTTCCAAATGCATCAAAACGTGATTTTATTTAACAACAAAGGCAGAACGAACGCAACACCTTTGCAAACGTAAAGACAATATATGACATGGAAGTGAGGAAAACTGAGGGCTTAAAAACACAGTATAACAAAGCAGAATAGAAACAGGTGTGCAACTAAATCAGTAATCATGGTAACAAATGAAGAGCGGGAAAGTGGGGAACAAAAGAAAACAAGGTGATACAAACTAAAAGTCCATTAAAATTTGGTGCTGCTAATAAGTATACCTTTGTGAAAAAGTGTGCTTATTTGTATTGAATGTGCACTTGTAATAAATTAATAATATTTTGTTATGCTTTAAAGAAGAACACTTATTTTATTAATGTGGTGACTAACATACTAAAACACAGGAAAACTTGACTAATTTTAACTGTAGTGCGATATTCGATATTACATTTGAAGTTAATATATTTTGAATATGCTAAATTGCAACTTCATCATTAAAAATTTGTAATTACAAATATATTTAAATAAATGACTTACAATAAAGAATATTTTAGTCTACAAAATGCTTGTCAGTATATCCGGCAGTCCATATCCAAAACAATGGTGATTATGATAGGTGATTATGAAATTACATTTTCATTTAATATAAATTTAAATGATCAATAATACATTGTCATTTAATTGAAACAAACTTGCAATTAAGTGAAAACATTCAATTCGATTCACAATTAAGTGTATTCGTTTAAAGTATATTATCTCCATATTAGGCACTCTTTTTAAAAGTATTCCAAAGTGTACATTTTCACAAGGGTAAGTTATTTTTATTTTTTTTTAGATTAGGACCGTTTTAAATATTTTATTTGTTTGCAGCCATGTCCAAGTTGTCAGCATCTGTCTCGCCATCAGACCTTTATGTGTAGCTTGTTAGTGACTTTGTCCCATGACCCTCTTCTTCATGACAGATCATACCTGGAATAAATCAAGTCAATGAAATTTCCATTATGCTCTCACACCAATGCCCTATAACTCAATAAGCAAATGTGAGCCGTGCCCTTGCTGTTCTGGGGGGAAGGCACATGGGTGCAGCTTGTTGCAAGTGATGTACACTCACACATGGACGCATACAAATGGGTAATTGCGAGAGTGCTGTAGGCAATGTCATCAAGGACTCTTGGCTGGCCACCTCCTTGCTGAAAAATATTACACAAAAAAATCATAAACGAGGGGGGAAAAACAGGCAGTTATTTAAATCCCACACTCTTTCACACATGCACAAAACCTCCCACTGGTGAAGTGGAAATAAAGTGCACTTGTGTAACAAAAGGAAAGCACAATAAATTACCAGCATTATTTCAGAGTGAAGCTTTCACTTGCTCATACATAATAACGGATTACCATTTCCAATCCATATATCATTCCAGTGGAGTCATTCGAGGAGCAAGACCCATCCAATTAGGCAGGCATCCCTGCCAAAATTGGTAGATTAACTGAGAATCCGTTCAAGAGACCTTCAGTAGAAGTGCCACTGTACATTGATTGTTTGTGCATACATTATGTCATACCAGCCCTACATTTTAGAAACACATGCAGCTGTACAAATCAAAAAACAAATAAAATGTATTGGAATTTTTATGCATTGTACATCAGCAAGTGCTTTTTCTTTTGCCACCTCACTGTGACCTCGAGCCCATTGTTGTCTTTGATCAGTGGTCTGAAATGACTGGGCTTAAGGAAGTCTTATAAGGATGTAATTATCGGGGTTGCATAGGAGACTTCCCTTGATCTCAAATCTCATTCACTTCCTTACATACAAATCAGCCACACTGACAAAACATGCAATAACCAATGAAGTTCGTGTGAGTTTTCTTCTTCGCCAGGTGCGAGAGCCGGAAACACCGTCCATTCCGTTGACTGGTCTCCAGACAATTGTTTGAGGAACTGGAAAGGATTTTTTCCCAAAGTCTCCTGTAACCACTGGTCCTGCCCAGCTCCGAGTCTCCTTCGTCATTGTTGGTCCCACCCAGCCTCCCTCTCCTGCCTCTCCTGCCTCTCCTGCCTAAACTTTCCAGTCCATCGGTCTCACCTTTGCTGGCTTACTTCGGTCCTTCGGTTTCTCCTTTGGTGGCTCTGCTCTGCTGCTTGAATCAACCCTGTGCCTTCCGGTCTTCAGCTCTGCCTTGTTGCGTGGATCCCCTGGCTCCACCTCGGGCCACCGAGCCTGATACTCCACCTTGGCCAATCGACCAGTTGGCTTCACTTTGGCTCCTCGCCCCCTCGGCTCCACCTGTGACTGCCGTCCTTACTCCTCCACCAGGCTCCCTCATCCCTCAGTCTCCGCCTTGGTCAGTGGTCGCTCTGCCCGCACCATGGACTTCCGGGCCTTCGGCTGTGCCTCCCTACATCCCTTCGGCTCTGTTGGGCTCCTCCTTCCCTCTGGCTCTGGCCTCATTCCTCTTATTCCACCCTGGCTCCACCTCGGCTGTAGCCTGGATGCCAGCCCGAACCCCGCCCACAACATTTTTTGATGGGGAAGTTCGGTCTGGACTCGCTCCATTGAGGAGTAATTATGATCAGTCAAAAAATGGTCGGGCCAATCAAATTGCCAGGGCGGGCTTTATACGATGATGGACAGATGATCTGCAGGGACGTAATCCTCACGTTATCAAAGAGCGCTTGGGTTGAACTGGTTTCCCTCACAGATGACTCATCTGAGAACTGAGATGTATAGATTCCGCTATCGCGTCTGTTGTAAAAGAAATCGACAGCGCATTCATTTTAAAAGACGAACAGAGAACTGCAATCAAGGCATTTGTCGATCGGAAAGATGTGTTTGCCGTCCTTCCTACGGGATTCGGCAGAAGTTTAATTTATCAGCTGGCTCCGATGGTAACTAAGAAGAGGGGACGCAATGAAAACCCTGTGGTCGTTGTGGTTTCTCCTTTGGTCGCACTCATAGAGGACCAAGTAAAAGAAGCAACACTCGTTATTTTACTACTTCCAGCGTGCGTGCATTTGAGTTCTGTAGTTGACAACTGTGCTATGCAAATTGAGCTGCTAGGAGCTGCTCTCATTGGTTGTAGGTCTATCCAATTGAGTGCAGATTTTTTTTTTTCCTGGTTCGGTTAAGACGCGCCTCATAATCAAAGCCCTATGGAGCAGTATCAGACTCACATTCTGACTAGAATATGAGTATGACGAAGTCAGGCTACCTCGGCTGCTCATCACCGCGGCTTCGTCTTGGCCTTCAGGCCCTACTGTCGCCCGGTCCCTTCGTCTCCTTGGCTACGCCCGGGTCTCCAGCTCTCCTGGCTCCACCACTGTTGGCCAGGTTTATGGCTCCGCCCTGACACCTCCCACCATTGGTTCGTCTGTAAGCCTTTGTCCTGGTTGTGCTCTGGGTTTTCAGCTGGCTCCTTCCTCCATAACCTCCTCCCTCCATCATCTCTGCCATGGTGTTTTCATCTGCCAGCTTCTCCCAGTTTCCTTCTGTCTGCAGTTTTGCACCCCCCACCCTTCCTCTGTTGGACTTTGTTTCTTGTTACGCCGTGAGGTGTTCCCGGTGTTCCCAGTTGGATTCCTGTGTGTTCCCAGTTGGATTTATGATTAAGGACTATGATTAAATATTAAAGTTTTTGTTTAATTCTCCATCATCATGAGATTACTACAGTCGAGTCATGACAAAAAAGGCCTACTGAAAAAGATTGTTTTTCAGACAATAGTTTTACTTTTCATCAGACAATAGTTTAACTTTTCATTATCTACCAAAACAGGGAAAACTGAAAAAACATATGAATTATTTCTGTTGTCAATGGAGTGCATGAAAAACAAAAAACAAAACAAAAAGCAGAACAAAACAAAATTGATAACCACCATTTTTGAGGAAGCAAGAAGTTTTGCCAACCTATCATCAAAGAAAGTGTCAGGCGAAAGCAAAGGAAGATGACCTTCTCCTTAATGGGTGAGTGCAATCTGTGATTAGCAGCATGAGATCAATGTTATTATGTCAGATTAATTGCGGGGGGGGGGAGGGGGCTGTGCTGAACCCAGAACACGCATCATTCTTAGCTCTCCTCCAGCCACCTGCTCCCCACGGTTCAGCTCACACCTCAGGAGTCCTGTGCAGCCATGAGTGTTCCAGCAAGGTCAGCCAGATGCATCTGCCCCAAAGCTGAACGTCAAATTGCAAATAGGTAGGGTCCAGGTTGAAAAATGGAAAGTGGGAAAACAATCATTTTCTTCTCATGCAATAGGACAATGAGGTAAATGTCTGGCTTTCGAGTGTGGAAAACAAGAGCACAATCAAACCTATTTCATTAGGTTTAAGCTGTAAGGAAGATCTTTTCCATGATGAAACCCATTCAATTGGTGAGTTTTGCTCCAGCGCTTTAATGGTCTCCACAGTTCTTATGATTAAAAGATGAATTTAAGCTTCCAGGTTCAGCATTTGGCATGAATACTTATGTCATACTCATTAGAAAAACATACAATACTTTGGCACATCTGCGTCAATGACCTGACACTCATCTTTTTTTTGTTCAAACTATTAGTTCATTTATATCTAGCAAGCAATGAAATATGACAGATATGATGGATATGTTTTACATTTCTGAAATAGAGAAAGGAAAATGTGCACCACGTTTTGCATAGACATTTTACGGTATGATATTTTGGCATACAATTTTTAAAAATTAACATTGTATAAAAAAATTTAAATAAAAAGCACAATATTTGTAAAAACAATGGTAACAATTTACAATAAGGTTTCAGTTCTTAACATTAGTTAACTACATTAGTTAACATGAACAATACTTCTACAGCATTTAAAAAAATATTAGTTAATGTTAATTTCAACAATTAGCTACAAATGATTGATTGTATTTGTTAACATTAATGCGCTGTGAACTAATCTAAACAAACAATGAACACTTTTTACTAACATTAACAAAGATTAATAAATGCTGTAAAAAATGTATTGCTCTTTATAGTTCATGTTAGCTAAAGCATTTACTAATGTCTTGACCAATTTTGTTGGATTTTTTTTTAAATTAATGATTTTTATGCACACTTATTTGCATTAAAGGAATAAATGAAACCAGCATGAATAAAGATATTGCATTTCATCTCTATCTTGGCACATAACTCTGATTACATATTTTGAGATTAATTATATTATACATTTAGATTAACATTACATTTCATGTTGTGGCTTTTACAATATTCCCAGTGTCCCAATAATAATATTGCAAAGCTGGGGGAAAGTCAGTGTGTTTGTCACATTGTCAGAACATTGAAGGATGTGGCAGTGTAAGGTCAGCGTCCCCTGGTATCGCATGTGCAATGAACATGCACCAGTTTCCCCATGCAGGGGCCAGAACTGGGGGCCTCCAGAGGCAGGCCTGAGCGCAGATGCTTTAGCTGATGTCACTGCTGGCCATGCATGAGTGGAAGCAAGGTTAGGAGGTGGGGCTTTGCCTTTCCCTTTGCTGGGAGAGAAAGATGCAGGAGAGACAAAGCTGCTGACAGTGATGGCACAGCAAATGGAGGAGTGAGCCAGGAGACAGACTGATGCTGTACTCACCAGAAAAGAAAAGAAAGCCCTATCCTGCTCATTTAAGTATGTATGTGTCCTTTTATAAAGTTTTAGGAGAGTATCTGAAGTATTGAAGATAAATGCCAAGACAAATAAATGCCCACAAGGCTATTAGCTCAGACAATATTACCAATTGTTTGACAATCCTTTCCAATCCAATCATTTGAGGACAATTCAGTGAATAAGAAAAACATCCATTGTCAAATATGTCATAAAAGTATTTATTTGGATTGCATTTTATTCAATCAAGTTGAAGGACAAAAAAAAACCCCCAGCTGTTTCAAAAACAAAACACTTCTCAAACATGCAACCAAAATCCACAAGATAAAAAATAACTTTACGTTTATAAAGATTGTGAGGTCACACTTTATATCAGGTGTCTTTAACTACTATGTACTAACATTTAATTCATTTCTGTAATTACATCTAATTATAGTTTTGGCCCTTCCCTTACACCTTAATCCACCCTTAAACCTAACCGTCCCACCAAACCTGTCCTAACTTTACCTGTATATCCCACCTCAATAGCAGAAAAGTGCAATACAACATGAACACAACAACTACATTGTACATAACATTTTTCAATGCACTTAAATAGTAGTTAAAGACGCTTAATATAAAAAGTGTGACCAAATGGGAAACACAGCATCATTAATGTGGAATATAATTTTGTGAAAATGAGTGTTTCTTTTAGAAAATGTGTTTAGCATTTAAAATTGATTTAAATATAAATCCCGAGAATGCTGAAAACTCTAAAAAAGAATGTGCAGTCGCTGCGGTTTTACAACAGCTTGTAAGGTGGCTCTTCCAAACAGAACAATGAACTGTTTTATACAAAACACTGTTATGTGGGTTAAGGTGATAAAACTGACCAAATATAACTCGATAAATGTAACTGATAAAACAGTTTGTTCAAAGCGCCTTGCAGAGAAGATATGTGCTGACACTCCCTGTTGATGAAAAAAACACATTTGCATGATTAATCTTCATTTTTAATTTCGTGTATTTTAGAGCTCTATAGGAGACAACATGGAAACAAAGTTTCTGCACATGGCCAATAGAGGGTGATCTAATAGCATGAGAGTAACCGAAGAGGTTGGATCTGTCATTTAGAACAGTCACATCAAAATAAAAAGCAGATCAAGAGTGAGAGCAGCTATAAAGCTTGATTGAGTTTTATTCATTTTAGATCAGACATACACCACGGTTTGTAAGAAAATAAAACCACAAAAAAGTAACACATTCTTTTAAAACTGCTTTATATTGAATGCTTTCATTGAATTCACTTATAACGTCTTTAGACATTGCTATAAACCTTCATGGCAGCTGGTTTAAAGTTTTCTGTTTTGTGTGAAGGAAAATTGTTTTTGAAATTCCATGGTAATTACTACCTTGACATCGTATCTCATTTATGCCCCCCCAATCTGTGCTCTTGAATTGGGCCATATTTTTTTGTTGAAAGGTCTGCATGTGAAATTAATAGTCTTGGGTAAGAAAGAATAAGAACGATATGCGTTTTTTCAATGAAATCGCCTTGAGCCTTGAGCTCACACCATATCTATTCATTACTGCATCAAAGAGACCTCTCCTCCACCAGCAAAGGTAAATAGTTGACTGTCTCGCCCCTTTGAAAAGAAGAATTGAATAATTTCTCCACTCATCTCTTTGATTTTCTTTTTTTCTTTTGCTAGCACTAGAACCTCTTACCCTGGTTTTCTCTACCAGTAATAGTCATTTTGCTTTTCTGATATAGAATTCAGCAGGGGTCATATGTCTAGACGGGATTTTGATGAGGAAATTAATAAGACTCAGGGAATGCGTTTGGTGGTCACCGACCGTTCTGATTTTGTCAAATAGCCTCTTTATGGAGATATAATTTTAGATTACCACTTGGAGTGAGGCTACATTAGCAGACCTGAATTATTCGAATCCACTGGATAAAATATAGGTCGGATACTTTTGTTACAGGAAATACATCACCGTCTGTAACATAACAACATATTGTGTGTGAAGCCACCTGATATCCATTCTCATGAATGCTTTCATCTTTTAGAATGCCTCACTTTATATTTAATTTTTTTAAAAGGTTGAGCACAGAGTACCTGTCAAAATAGGCTAATTTTCTTTGTTGTACAGTGATATTGAATCATTTACATTTATCATTCCCAAACACTAAAACTAGAGTAGCACTAGTCTGAATTCATTTTTTTTGCGAAAATGTGCAAATGTTGGGCTTTTATAAGCAATAATATTGCATGAACAGTACATGCACATGCAGCCGAAAACAGGCAAAATGTTGTTGTTTGAACTCTGTAATGTTGTCTGACTGTTACTAGGTCATCACTGGCTGAGTGTATAGAAACTCGCTGGGACGAGAGGTGTCATCACAGTGCTGTCTGCAATCCATCCATCCATCCATCCATCCATCCATCCATCCATCCATCCATCCACCCATCCATCCATCCATCCATCCATCCACCCACCCATCCATCCATCCATCCATCCACCCACCCACTCATTCATACATCCATCCACCCACCCACCCACCCACCCACCCATCCATCCACTCACTCACTCAGCCATCCATCCATCCATCCATCCATCCATCCATCCATCCATCCATCCATCCATCCATCCATCCATCCACCCATCCATCCATCCACCCACCCACCCACCCATCCATCCATCCATCCACCCACCCACTTATCCATCCATCCACCCACCCACTCATCCATACATCCATCCATCCATCCATCCATCCATCCATCCATCCATCCATCCATCCATCCACTCAGCCATCCATCCATACATCCATACATCCACACATCAAATCTGTCTCAGATATCCATAAGAAAAACATAGCCACAATTGAGATAATTGATGAGAAAATACACCACTGTTCAAAAGTTTGGGGTCTTTTTTTCCCAGCAATTAAAAGTGACAATATTTAATATAAAAACAAACAAAAATACATTTCTATTTCAAATAAAGGCTGTTCATCCAAACATTCTATCCATCAAAGAATGGATAGGAGTAATGATGCTGAAAATATAGTTTTAAATGTAAATCACATCACAGGAATAATGTAATGTAATTCCTGTGATGTGATTTACATTTTAAAATATATTTAAAAAGAAAACCATATGTTACACTCACTAAATAGACAACTACAATGACACAGTCAGGTGGGTCCAATTAGATTTTAGGGTGGAATTGAACATTTCAGCATTGAGACTTTTATAATAAAAGGTCTACTGCACTGTTTATTGCACCCTCAATACTTTGAGTTTAAAATAGATCTGTGTTTGTGCCATTGATACTTTTGGACCCAGAACTCGTGGTTTTGCAAGGCTCTTCTCTATACTCATGAAAGCACAGTACCTGAGGAACAGAGGCACTCCCACTTTCTTTTCCTCTCTCTTCTTTTTTCCTCACCTCTGATTCAGCTTAATCCTGACGTTCGCATTCGTCTATATTTGACATCACACAGGATCCAGATTGAGGGCTAATCTTCCATCCGATGTGAGCAGAGCTTTAATCGGGGGGCCAGTAATGGAAGTCACGGAGACTTACCTTTCTTAAGATTGTACAAGACAAGTCACAGCTATTCCCCTCCAGAGAGTTTGGGCTACACTTTAAATATGAGATACCTGAGCTGTAAATCCCACATGAATGACACACTGCTGTTTGTAGTTATCACAATGTGATAAAGGACAACGGTTGCACACAGTACATTGATAATAAAGCTTGCTGTAATTCCACAGATAACGATTATTATTGTGACTCACATTTTCTTACAATTCACAGATCAAACGTGTCATTTTTGTCTAGTTTTTTCATTTTTTTTTCATTTTTTTTCTCTTTAAACGTGTTTGATTATTTTAGACACTATAACCAGTATAGCAAATTTATGTACACTGACCCTTAGAGAAATCTTTAATATCTCACATTTTTTCTCCTTGACAGTTATGTGATTTAGTGGCAAACCAATGGAGACTTTTGTTAAACACATGTCTACTCTAAAGTTTCAGAAGAGTTTCACAGATTAAAAATACTGTAAAACAGTAATATTGTGAAATATTATTTACATGTAAAACAATTGTTTTCAATCTGTTAAGTTTCTTATTATTCTTCCATTTCCTCTGGTTTGATGTCTAATGCCTATACACAGGGAAAATATTTCAACTCAAATTTAGTACTCCAGTCCATCTCCATCCCTCTAGTGCCACCAACAGAACAAATTTGCACTAGTGTTTCACGTAAAAACGCACAGTTTTGTGGCCCCGGAAAATAACCGGGAGTACTTTATTGAAAAACTTCCAGCGGCCAGAACTCTGACCAGGGAGGTGACAACGGAGTGGGTCAGTGTGTATGCACTATAGTGCTGGTAAGGATTGCATACAACTTCATGTCTTAAATGGGCGAACTAACCCTTTAATGTTATTGTCACCAAACCATATGAGTGTGTGTGGGTAGCGCCAAGATGAAAAAATAAAATGCTTTATAACTTTTGAACTTTTTCAAACTGAACCTTCCCAGACAGCAACATAGTGTCGGCCCAGATCCGGGCCACATCTGATACATGTGGATTCCACGTGTAGGCCTACCAGATGTTTGCCGGATCTGGGCAACCCAATGTTGCTGTCTGGGTTGGGACTATATGTTGGTCAAATAATGTTTACATGCATGCTTATATTTCCAGCAGATTATCCTGCAATCTAATGTCTGATTTTTTAGATTGTGCTCAGGTTAAAACATGTCTGCTGTTGGTGCAGCAATACCAATGTGAAAAAGAAGTGTGCTTAATTGTACTGAATGTGCATTTGTAGTGTACAGTACTTAATTTAAACTAATAAATATAAATAATAAACTAATAATAAAAACTTAAAATATTTTTTTTAATAATTAATTGAATAGCCTCTTAAGTATATTTGGTACACTTTTATGACTGTTTGGTTACACTTTATTTTAAGGTGTCATTGTTACTGTCACAGGTCTGGTTGCAGCAGAGATGAAACCGGATATTTGCTCACACATGAACCGAATCGAAACACATGAACACGTGACAGTTAGAGTGTAATTATATATTTAAGTGCTGAGTAATATTAATTAACAACATGTACTTAGGGTAGGATTAGGGTTTGGCTGAGGGTTAGTTGCAAGAAATTATGCATAAATTACTGTTATGGTAAGTACATGCAATGTGTAACTGTAAAATAAAGTGTTATCGGCTGTTGTTTAACACATACACTTTTTAAAAAATGTAAATCATTATGTTTTAATCTTTTTTCATGCTTTAATGTGTCAGCTACTGTAGGTTTAGGCAGACAATGAAGAAGCAGAAGATGATGATTCAAAACACAGAGCTTAATAAAAATCCAAATAGAAACCAACAGACGGCTAAGAACAAACACAACTAAAACATAAACGTAGGCCGGACAAACACTGAGCGAAGGCGAGGAACTAACATACACATGGTAATTAACATACAATTAAGTGTCCAATTAAGTTCAGGTCACTTAAGTATATTCTTTTAACCCTCAAAGACCTAAGGGTATTTTTAAAATTAATTTTCCGTCTGGTGTTATTTACTAAAAAAGCTTGTAAAACATCAACCCTTTTGTGCACAGACAATTGACACACCTCTTTTTTTTCAGGACAAATTGAACTTTCAGCATATTTGTGTTGCATTGATGTCACCTGAATGTAAAATAAGTTATGGGACCACAAATTGTATATTGTATATTATATTTTTCTCTTTTTAAAAAGAGAAAAAGTGAGGTGTACTGTACTCCTTTTTCTTAAAGCAAAAACAAGAATAACATATGTCATTAGCAAGATGTTGTAATCAAATAAGTCTGGCCGTGATTCCAATAAATTACCCCAGCACTGTGGTATTTCTCTCACAACTGCACTCTTCACCTCCTCTATTGTTTCCTGCAGCTGAGAGAGGAACATCTCTATGCCAAGCGTGATTATATCCCCTCGCAGCTGCCTGTGTTCACAACAAATTTAATGGCCTCTTTCCCTGACTAATGAGCATAGCTGTCTTATGAGCATGGACATTAAGATGTTGTAATTTTGGAGATAATTAGTTTGCTTGTCAGTTTTATGTCCTGTACCTCTGTGGCATCTGAACATGTCCTCAGAGGTGTTCTTTGTTGTAAAGCACGGGGGAATTTAGACTTTTATTTAATTAAAAAAAAATCCATTCTTTTCGTTTGACCAGTACTCAGTCTGTGACTGTTAATTCTTTGGCAAATTCTTTCCAAGTTTAGTTTGATACAGAAGGAAAAAAGTAATTTATGTTCTAAGTTAGACATGACCATATAGTTCATGTTTACTGGATACAGCAACCATTAGCAAGAGAGTAGTGCAGCAAAAATCCTTTGGACATTTGATCGAAAATAAAAGTGAGCAAAAACTAACAATATATAAAGATGAATTTATGTTATATATCAGGAATATTAAAAAAAACTGCACTGCATAGAATATCATACTGTCGTAGCATGTGATCTGTAAATGTTTTTTTTTTACTCACAAAATTCACACATTAAGGTCTGTATATTAATTTATTTTGTTGTATAAATATATCATATTAAAGCTAGTTGAATAAATAGTGACAAATCGACTTGCTACATTGTATACATCAGGCGCCATGCTACATTTTTAAGGGAAGAACAGAAAATGCCCTGAAAAATACCTGCATGTTTGTCCTTTTGAAAACAGAGCAGCTTTACAACTTAATACATCAATAAATCAATACATTTATTTACATCAATACATTCTATACTGATCATATACTAATGGTTCGTTCATAATTTGTTCATGTATTTATGCCAAATTAGTTTTAGTATCATAAACAATGGTTAACTTGTTTATTTAGATAATGATACTAAAACTAATTTGGCATAAATACTTCAATTATTTATAAGTGTAAAGAAATGTATCAACTAACTTATCCAACCATCTACCAATGATCTGTTTAATTTATTTCATGATTTACAATTTTTTAAGATAACTTGCAACACATTTGTAAATAATTAGCATACCACTTGATTAAACATTTATGCACATATAGTCATGTTTTGCAAATGATTAGACCATCATTAACTAATAATTTATAAATTACTTTATTGAACGTTAAGTGAACGTTATTATAAAGTGTTACCGTAAATTCCTATTGGGAATTCCAAGACTACTCCAATAAGACTTCACAGTGCATAGCATTAGAGACACATGGATAGTCACTGGGACTGCATAATCTAACCCAACATGTCTCTTGCTGTGTTCCCTACCACAGCCAGCTGTTCCTTAACAAATATCAGAACGTCTCAGGTTACTACTGTAACCATAGTTCCCTGAGAAAGGGAACGAGACGATGCGTCATCGACGCTTTGGGAACGCCCCCAGCGTGAATGCGTCTGAGCATCAATGTCAACTAGTCCAATGGAAAAAATGAGCGTCACGGGCGGGTGACGTCATGACCAGGAAGGCATAAGAGCACATCCGGTGAAACGCGGCATTAGCTTCAAAAAGTCGAAGCAAGCCGATCACAGGGATGCAGGAAGTATGGCAGGGTGACGCATCGTCTCGTTCCCTTTCTCAGGGAACTATGGTTACAGTAGTAACCTGAGACGTTCCCTTTCGAGGGAACTCGCGATGCGTCATCGACGCTTTGGGAACAAGAATACCCAAAACGCCAGAATTCCAAGTACCTGAGTGTCAGTCTGTTGGAACTAAGCACTAAGCACCTGAGAACCTGGGGCAGCATCCAGGTCCAAACTGTAAAACCTGACGAATGTGAGCGGTGAGGACCAGCCTGCCGCATCACAAACGTCTTGGAGAGAAACCCCAAATAACAAGGCTTTAGAGGCCGCCATACCCATCGTAGAGTGAGCTCTGACCACCAAGGGACACGGATGGTCAGAGTACTCGTATGCAAGTGAAATAGCCTCGACTATCCACTTACTAACCGTCTGTTTAGAAGCAGGAAGACCCTTCTTAGGTGATCCAAAGCAAATAAATAACTGGTCGGACTTCCTCATTGAAGATGTCCGATGAACATAAGTATCCAGTGCTCGCACTGGACACAAGAGGTTCAGCCTTTCCTGGTCCGCAGATGTAAAAGGAGGAGGACAGAAAGCCTGCAGCACAATAGGCCTCGTAATCAAGGTCGGCACCTTAGGGACGTATCCCTGTTTCGGATATAAGAATGCCTTGACCATCCCCGGTGCAAACTCAAGGCAGGTGGGGGAAACCGAAAGGGCCTGAAGGTCTCCAACTCTCTTAAGGGAAGAAATAGCTAGCAGAAAGATAGTCTTGAGGGTAAGAAATTTCTCTGAAACCGAATCTAAGGGCTCGAACGGAGCCCTAGACAGGCCTTCTAGTACTATAGCAAGATCCCAAGCTGGCACCTTAGTGCGAGTTGCAGGCCTCAGCCTCAATGTGCCACGAAGGAAACGTGTAATCAGGGGGTCTCGACCCAACGATGTACCCCCCACCAGGGCGTGGTAAGCCGCAATGGCCGCCACGTTGACCTTGAGCGTGGAAGGACATAGACCTGACGTAAAGCGCTCCTGCAGGAACTCGAGTACTGTGTTCACAGAACAGTTAACTGGATCCCACTGATGTCGGTGACACCATACAGAAAAAACTCTCCATTTAAGCGCATAAAGTTTCCTAGTAGCTGGAGCTCTGGAGCTTAGGATGGTCTCAGCAGCCTCAGCTGAGAGACCACTCTCTATGAGTTGGGCCCCCTCAGAGGCCAAACCGACAGGTTCCAAATCTCTGGTCGAGGGTGAAATATTGTGCCCCCGGCCTGAGACAGAAGGTCTCTCCTGATCGGGATCTCCAAGGGAGGACCGTCTAAGAGATGGATCAGGTCCGCAAACCAGATCCGACTCGGCCAGCGTGGTTCTACAAGCAGTAGGCTTATTCCGTACTGGCGGACTCGTTCCAGAACTCCTGGGAGCAGAGCAACAGGGGGAAATGCGTACAGACGTAGCCTCGGCCACGTCTGCACCATAGCATCCAGCCCCAGGGGGGCTGGGTGAGTAAGGGAGAACCAAAGTGGACAGTGCGTCGTATGCTGAGACGCAAACAGATCCACCTCTGCTTGGCCGTAAAACTCCCAAATTTTCTCCACCGCCTCGGGGTGGAGTCTCCAGTCCCCTGGCCTCAGCTCCTGCCTCGACAGGATGTCTGCCCCCATATTCTGGTCCCCAGGAATATACACTGCCCTCAGGGAGAGTACCTTCCCCAGAGACCACAGGAGGATCTGGTGCGCCAGTTTGCAAAGCGGACGCGACCGCAGACCCCCCTGACGGTTCAGATAAGAGACCACTGATGTGTTGTCTGTTCGTACAAGCACATGATGGCCCCTCAGGTCTGGGAGAAACTGTCTCAACGCATTGAAGACAGCCATCATCTCCAGGCAATTGATGTGCCACGAAAGATGATGACTTTTCCACAGACCCTGAACCGAGCGGCCTTCCATTACCGCTCCCCAGCCGGTGAGGGAAGCATCTGTCGAGATCGTAACACGATGGCAAAGAGCTCCCAATACCGGACCCTGGGTTAAGAACCAATGTTTCCTCCATATAATTAAGGCACGAAGGCACCGCCGCGTGACCTTGATCATACGAAGTGGGTTTCCCCTCGGGGAGAACCCTCTGGTCCTTAGCCACCACTGTAAAGGTCTCATGTACAGCAGGCCAAAAGGTATCACGTTGGACGCTGCCGCCAAGAGACCCAACAGTCTCTCGAACTGTTTCACAGTGCGTGACTGGCCTAGCTTTAGCTCTTTGGTGGCTGTCAGGATAGCAGCTACACGAACGGGCGATAGAGTGGCCCGCATCGTCACTGAATCCCATACCACACCAAGGAAAGTGGTTCTCTGTACTGGAGAAAGAACACTCTTCTTGGCATTGAGCCTCAACCCCAACATCTGCATATGAGCGAGAACGACACCTTGGTGCCGAACCGCCAACTGCTCTGATTCCGCCAGAATCAGCCAGTCGTCGATGTAGTTCAGAATACGTATGCCCTGAAGCCTGAGAGGGGCTAGAGCTGCATCCACGCATTTCGTGAACGTGCGGGGTGATAAAGCTAGACCGAAAGGAAGAACCCGATATTGGTATTCTTTGCCCCCGAAAGAAAACCTTAGGAACTTCCTGTGCTGAGGGAGGATGGAGATATGGAAGTAAGCGTCCTTCAGATCTATCGTGACAAACCAGTCCTCGGATCTGATTTGAGTCACGATCTGTTTGAGTGTCAGCATCTTGAACTTGAGTTTCTGTACTGAACGATTCAACAGACGAAGATCTAAAATGGGACGCAACCCCCCATCCTTTTTTGGAACAATGAAATAACGGCTGTAAAAACCCGACTCTCTGTCGGGTGAGTACACCTGTTCTATAGCTTCCTTTGCTAACAGGGCCTTTACCTCTTGCTCCATTACCAGAGCCTGCTCGGGATGCACCACTGTGGGCAGCACCCCGTTGTAACGAGGAGGATGAGAACCAAACTGGATTCTGCATCCTTTCTCTACAATCTGCAGGACCCAATGAGAAATATTCGGCAGAAGCTTCCACGCTGCCAGAAAATTTACTAAGGGAACCAGCCTCTCGAGGCTGGTCTCTGGTGTTATCGAGACAGCCAATTCCGGAGCCTGAAACATAATGGCAGGAACTACCTGAACTGGCCGCTCTAAAGCCCCCCTCAGAGGGCGCGAAACCGATGCTGTGCCGCAGCATAGCATCAGCGACTCGCTGGAGACCGCTGCGCCCTGAAGCACCAAGGGTGGCAGGGTTGGCAGAACGGTCTCGTGAGGACCCCGAAATGGAACGGGCACCGTATAATGAGGTGTACACCGCTCTATTTCGGTCGGGGCTGTCCTCACAGGCCTGATGCATGAACATCAGGACCTTTTTTTTTTTTTTTTGAGCCGAAGTCTTCTTCGCCTGAAGAGCGGTCCTCAGATCCGGCTTCGACTTAGAAGACTTCGGCTGAGAGGGTTGCGTCTGTCTCCAGTTTCCACGTGGAGGTGCACGAGACGCAACACTCTCTTTCTGATGCACACGATATGATGAGCTTGATGGCTGGGGCTGCTCACGCCCAGCAGCCCCAGGGGGCTGGACACGGCGAGGGATAAACTTTTTGAAAGCGTCCGCTTGCTTTTTTGATTCCTGAAATCTCTCGACGACCGTGTGGACTGCGTCACCAAAGAGACCAGAAGGTTCAAGCAGAGCATCTAACAAAAAAGCACGATCTTTTTCTTTAATCTCCGAAAGACTCAACCATAAATGTCTCTCAGTAGCTACCAAAGCTGCCATAGACCGCCCAATTGCTCTGGCGGTCTCTTTAGTAGCCCTGAGAGAAAGATCGGTAGCCCGACGAAGTTCTCGAATATCGTCATGACTAACTCCCTCACTATTATCCAGATCCCCCAGCAGGTCAGCTTGATAAGCCTGAAGCACTGCCATAGTATGCAGACATGCTCCAGCTTGACCTGCTGCCGTATAAGCTTTGCCCACTAACACCGACGTGGCTTTGAGCGGTCTAGTGGGCAAAGCCGAGGGAGGCTTTCAGAGACGATGCGGGACCAGGGGAAAGATAGCTGGCTAAATTCTGTTCCGCCTGGGGCATCACCTCATAACCATACTCTTTCAGCCCTCTAATTCTCAAATAAATATTAACTTGAGGGCTGAAAAGTCATGATGAGTATGGCTTATTCCATGATTTAGAAATCTCATTGTGAAGATCAGGAAAAAATGGAAGCCCTCGTGGTGGAGATGAAGCAGTAGAAGATAAAGAGCGCTCATCTAATTTACTCTTAGGACGAGCGCCCCTATTATCAGATGGCCATTCAATCTTTAATTTCTCTACAGCCCGCGACATAACATCCACCAGCTCATCATATGCTGGGGAAATAAATTGTGAATCTCTTTCCCCCATGTGTGTGCTTTCACTCTCCAAACTCATAGCATCGACCTCCTCGGAGGAAGAGCAATGAAGTAATGGAGGGCTCTCTCCCCGGGCGGAAGAAACCGCAGAGCGTGCTTCCGACACCGGGGGGGGGGGGGGGGGGGGGAGCACTGGATCTTTCGGGTAAGGAAGGAGAAAGAGCCCTCGGACCCGTCTCCAACCCCTCCGAAAGATCCTTTTGCGATCCCCATGAATGCATTCTCCTGATCCCTGCGGATCGCGAGCCTGCCCACTCTCTTTATCAAAGAGTGACAGGCGAGAGCGGAGCATGCGAAGCGGTAGCATCTCACAATGCTGGCACTCAGCCCCCTCGAAGGCTGAGACCGCATGCTCCACTCCCAAACAAATGACACAAAGCTCGTGTGTGTCCCCACCCGTTAAATAACGCGGGCAGGGAGAAGCACACTGTTTGTACACTTGTTTAGTTTCCATCCTTTTCCGCAACAGACAACAGCAAATAGACAGAGACAAAATGACACAGATCGCTTGCTGAGACACAGAAGCTAATGCCGCGTTTCACCGGATGTGCTCTTATGCCTTCCTGGTCATGACGTCACCCGCCCGTGACGCTCATTCTTTCCATTGGACTAGTTGACATTGATGCTCAGACGCATTCACGCTGGGGGCGTTCCCAAAGCGTCGATGACGCATCGCGAGTTCCCTCGAAAGGGAACTTCCAATATTATAAAAAAGTTTAATAAACAAGAAGTTAATATTGTCTGATGAACAGTTTAGATAAAATATTGTATGTTTTTGCTCTATTTCGGTAACGAAAACAAAACCACAGCAGAACGATCGCTGCACAACACACAGTGGAGTTTTTTTCCTGAATGAATCTGTGTTTTGAACGAATCGGTTAAACGAATGATTCAGTGACCCATTCATGAAGTCAGTCACTTGCTTTGGTCCTGAATGGATGAGTTGTTAAGAACAAATTAGTTTAATGAATTAATCTCTTAACATTTATTCAATTGTAACTGCAGCTGTCATTAGAAGTTCTGGTATAGAGGGTATGCACGTGACGTCACCGTCGGCCGGAGTGGCAAAAAGACTGAGCGGCAGCATTGGTTTTCAGCGGGAATGCCACGAAAAACACGCAAAACACATCTAAAATGGGAAAGAGTTTGCGATTGACTGTATCTATACCAAAGGTATATCAGAGGTATATTTTTACAGACTGCCGAAAGCTACAGAACAGAGAAGCAAATGGAGCGCTACAATTCATAGAAACAACTGGACCAGGCAGCGAAAGGTGGATTTGCAGTTATCATTTTGTGTCAATATGCTGAATTTTTGGGTAAAATCATACCCTATATATTGTATTGACAACATCAATTAAATACAAGTATTTACCATCGTATATTCTGCATAATTGGATGTTTTTAAAAAAACACTGACAAGTTTTAGAGCTGGACTGTATTGTATTGTATTGTATTGTATTGGATTGTATTTATATAAAGCGTTCACAGGCATATTGCTTTATGTATTTCCCCGGTGTCGAAATCAGGCACATATAAATGTCAGGAAACATGATTACTGGCTGCATGTCAATGCATGAATCAGTGGATCTTTGGTAAGTTGTAAGAAACACTATATCGAGTCCAACTTTTAGTTTAAAAGACTTGTTTGTTTTACTCGAGTATTCGCAGTTTCCCCTATTAAATCCATTCATGCAGCAGCTCTTCTGCCACTTTTTGTCTGCCAGCTTCATCGTGTGCCGCATAACAATAACATCATAAATGCGTAGTTTTATGCTCGGGGCGCCGAGAAAGGGCGCCCTCGCTATCTAACCAATGGAGCTCTGATATGCTATTAGAACGTCACTAAATATGATCAATTCAACCAATCAGTGACGCGCAGTAATAATTCTAAGAATAGAATTAAATAAAGAATAACGATACTCGGTTACTAACGTAACCTCGGTTCTCTCTAGAGAGGGAACGAGTATTGCGTAAGTTTAGCTTACGCTACGGGAAAGATTCATCTTCTCGAGATATTGAAGCCAAAAAATTATCCTTAATTTTGTATTCATTGTCAACGCAGTGCAGCAGCTAGCAGACCTAGAGCAGGCCATCTCGCGTGCTTATTGGCTGCCCTGCATGCATCTGCTGCAGCCTACCAGTGAGCCCCGCGTGACGTCACGCCCAATGAAGGGCGCTCGCGCCTTCATAGCGTCACAGCCCGCCAGAATGGGCGTGGCTTAGCGTATATAAGAAGGGGCTTGTAGGCTGAATTCCCTGGTTTTCGACAACTGAAGCGAAGTCGCTCGTGGCGCGAGCACGGCCGGTTACGCAATACTCGTTCCCTCTCTAGAGAGAACCGAGGTTACGTTAGTAACCGAGTATCGTTCTCTTACGAGAGGTTCTCTCGTATTGCGTAAGTTTAGCTTACGCTACGGGAACACTTTGTCAACGCCGTGCGCGCCAAGCATCCACCATGAGGCCCCGAACTTCCAGGGAATCCCTATAAGGTGGAGAATAAGGTGGCCAGCTACGCGGGCCATCACTTGTACATAAGCACACATAGGGAATACAGAGCAGCGCGCCGGTCTGTATAGGCACATGGCTCATACCCACTTAGTGCAGCTCAACCAGGAGAGCTGGGTCATGTGAGAGTGATCTGAGCAGGAGGTCTGGGCAGAATACACCTCTCCTTTAAACCGACAACAGTTTAGCCTGCAAGGCAGGAACTTCCAGGTTATAAAACCTGACAAAGGTAGACGGGGAGCTCCAGCCCGCCGCCACACATATGTCATGGATAGAAATTCCACTGGACCATGGCCACGCCTCTCGTGGAATGAGCCCTGATGCCCAGAGGGCATTGCAGACCTTTTGACGCGTAAGCGGCTGCTATAGCGTCGACTATCCATCTGGACAGGCTCTGTTTCGAGGAGGCGAGACCTTTGGCGCGCCCACCGAACGAAACAAACAGCTGTTCCGAACGCCTGAATGAGGCGGAGCACGTAATGTAAAACCTCAGCGCTCTGACAGGGCAGAGGAGGTTCACATCACTTTCGCTGTCAGATGCTGGGAGCGCTGACAACGAGATAACTTGCGCTCTGAACGGAGTGCCCATCACTTTTGGAACATAGCCATGTCTAGGTCTGAGGATGACTTTAGAGTCATTCGGCCCGAACTCAAGACACGACGCGCTGACAGACAGCGCATGTAGGTCCCCCACACGCTTTACTGACGACAGTGCGGTCAGAAAGACGGTTTTCAGTGATAGATATTTCAACTCCACGGAATCCAGTGGTTCAAAGGGAAAAGCTTTCAGGGCCTCTAGGACCAGTGAAAGATCCCACATGGGAACCGACGGGGGGCGCGGCGGGTTCATCCTCCTAGCTCCTCTAAGGAAGCGGATGACCAACTCATGTCTTCCCAATGACTGGCCGTGCGTCGATTCTGCGAACGCTGCCACGGCCGCCACATATACTTTGAGCGTGGATGGGGACCTCCCCTTATCCAACAGCTCTTGTAGGAAGGAGAGCAGTTGCGCCACCCCGCATGTCCACGGGTCCAGACCTCTGTCGGTGCACCATTCCGAGAACACCGACCATTTAGACGCGTAGAGCCTTCTCGTGGAAGGGGCTCTAGACTGCGTGATCGTGTTCATTACTCCTTCTGGCAGGGCAACGAGTACCCGTTGATCAACCATGCGTGCAGAGACCAGCGCTCTGGATGGGGATGCCAGATCGTGCCGCGAGCCTGAGAGAGGAGATCTGCCCTCACCGGAATCGGCCACGGAGCTGTATGTGACAGCCGTGCCAGCTCCGGGAACCAAATCTGATTCTCCCAACGCGGGGCTATGAGGAGCACCGAGTGGCGCGTTTCCCTGATTCTCTTGATTACCTGTGGTAACAGAGAGACCGGAGGAAAAGCATATAGCCGGAGGCTGGGCCAAACCTGGGCCAGCGCGTCCTCGTCCTTCGAGAAGAATGTCGGGCATTGAGCGTTGTCTTTCGACGCAAATAGGTCGAATTCCGCCCTGCCGAACAGGCGCCACAGTTTCTGGACCGTTTGGGGGTGCAGGGACCATTCCCCTGGGGGAACGTTGTCCCTGGACAGTTTGTCTGGGCCGTCGTTCAAATGGCCCGGCACATGCGCCGCCCTCAGCGAGCGCAGGTGCAACTGGGACCAAATAAGGAGGCGCTCCGTCAGATTGCAGAGATTTCTGGATCTGACACCGCCCTGACGGTTTACATAGGATACCACAGACATGTTGTCCGAGCGGACGAGAACATGTTGGTCCTGTATGAACGGGAGGAAGCACTTCAGCGCATTCTCGACCGCTATCATCTCCAGACAGTTTATGTGAAAACACCTCTCTTGGTCTGACCACTGGCCGAAGACCGGTCTGCCCTCGAACAGCGCGCCCCAACCCCAGTTGGACGCGTCTGTCGAAATGACTTTCCGATAAGAGACGGTTCCCATCGTCACTCCCAGCTGGTACCAGTCGGCCACTAACCAGGGCTGCAGAGCCGCTATGCAGGTCTGAGTCACTCTGATTTTCTGACCGCCAGAAACCCAAGCTTGGCGGGACGCGCGAGCATTCAGCCAGCGTTGGAGCGGGCGCATGCGCAGTAGGCCCAGCTGAAGCACCGCTGCAGCTGACGCCATACAGCCCAACATCCTCTGAAAAGTTTTCAAAGGGAGAAAGCTGTCCTTTTGGAAAGACGCGGCTAGGTGGCGAACACGGAGCGCGCGCTGTGCCGATAGACGAGCCGACATGGTCACCGAGTCCAGTTCTATTCCTAAAAAGGAAATTGACTGGCTGGGTAGTAATGAGCTCTTGGTCCAGTTGACCGTGAGACCCAAGCTTTCCAGGTGACTGAGAAGCACTGTTCTGTGAGACAGCAGCTCCGTCTCTGACTGTGCCAAAATCAGTCAATCGTCCAGATAGTTCATTATCCGCAGCCCCTGACTTCTCAGGGGGGCGAGCGCCGCGTCCATGCACTTCGTAAATGTACGGGGTGCCAGAGACAGGCCGAACGGCAGGACGGTGTATTGATGTACCTGACCGTCGAAGGCGAATCTCAAAAATCGCCTGTGACGGGGTATTATCTGAATCTGGAAATAGGCATCCTTCAGATCTAGAGAAATAAACCAGTCCCTCGGGCGAACGTGCGCGAGGATTTTCCTGGTCGTAAGCATTTTGAACGGTCTTTTCACAAGCACCTTGTTCAAATGTCTCAGATCTAGGATCGGTCTGAAGGCTCCGTCCTTCTTGGGTACGAGAAAATAACGGCTGTAAAAGCCTGACTCGCTCAGAGAAGGCGGCACCTTTTCTATAGCCCCTTTGCACAGCAGCTTCGCTATTTCTGCGTGAAGTAGGTGTGCTACTTCCGCATTCACTATCGTCGCGGTCCGGGCTCGAAAGCGCGGGGGACGGCGAATGAATTGAAGTGTATAGCCCTGCTTTATTGTGCTCAGCACCCATTCCGAAATCCCCGGGATAGATTCCCACGCAACTATGTGAGCCGCTAGGGGGCGAATGGCCTCCGGGTTCAGATCGCCGCCATTTGCGGGCTTGTGAAACTGAACCGGAGCTGAGAGCGCGGCGCGCGCGCTCTCTGTTCTGGGCAACGGCTGCTCGCTGAAAACCGAAACCGGCTGCTTTGTGTGAGATGTCCCAATCATAAGGGATGGGGAACCTTTTTTCCTCACTTTTTGACGCGCGAGCGGCGCTTTGGGCGGAAAAGCGTTCTGTAAGCGTGAGCGTGTTTGCGCGGGCACGAGACTTACACATGTATTTGACGCCCCGATCAAAATGGATGGGGAGCGTTTCATTATCGCCCTGCGTTTCATGATAACACTTAAACGCGCGGGCGGCGCCCGGGGGGAGGTTTGTGTTAGCAAGCGTGAACGCTCTCTGGCGGGCACGGGACTTACATTCATAACCTGCTGTCTTGACCGTGCAACAGAGCGGGCAGATAGTGGGCACAACACTGTGGACACATTTCTTACATTCAACACTCGAGCGGCTTTTCTGCGCTTTATGAGAGTGTGCTCTGTGGGTGACACGATATTTGATGTGCTTGTGTGTAGGGGTGAACACTGGGGCGTGGGCACTTTCACTACACTTAAAACACTGACGGCGTGAGCCGGACCAGACATAATACTCTTTTTGAGATTTCTCTGGGTCGCCGTGAAAACGGCGTTTGTGTGCAGGCGAGAGGGTGGACAAACCGGCTCGTTGGCTGCTAAATGAACCACTGCAGTAGCCTGACTGAAGGGGACTGACAGGGAAATGAGCTTTGACGGCGGTCCGGCCGCGGCGGGACACGCGCGTCTTTTCTCTCTCTTTGTTAGGAGGATTTCGCGTGCTCAGACTTCAGCGTGATCTTCTGCCGAGGCCCCCTGGGGGGCGGCGGTCTGTGACGGCTGTCTGAGCGCGACCTAGGGCGGCCGCCCTGACGTCGCTGCGAAGGCTGGGGTTGTGCTGGACGCTGGGTGTTAGCTCGTACAGGAGGCTGGCTTTGTTTCTCGCGAGAGCGGCCTGTAGCGGAGCTCGAGCGTCGCGGCTGGAAGAGATTCATGGCCTGCGTGGTCTTCTGCACTTCAGAGAAACGGTCAACGATCCCGTTAACCGCTGGGCCGAAGAGACCAGTGGGGGAGAGCGGCGCGTTCAGAAAGGTGGCTCGCTCAGTTTCCCTCATATCCGCGAGCGTCAACCAGAGATGCCTCTCTGTTACAGTCAACGCGGCCATGGCTCGTCCGATAGCCTGAGCTAAGGTTTTGGTGGCGCGGAGAGAGAGATCCGTCGCGCTTCTCAGATCTGTAACCGCAGCTGGATCCCGGCCCTTCTCGTCCCATTCACGGAGGAGGTCGGCTTGCAGGATCTGTAACACAGCCATGGAGTGGAGAGCAGACGCGGCCTGGCCGGAGGCGGCATATGCGCGGCCGACCAAGGCGGACGTGGCTCTGCAGGCTTTAGACGGGAGGGCTGACCGAGACCGCCATCTCGCGGAGGGCGGGCAAAGGTGCGCTGCGAACGTCTCTTCCACAGGGGGAATAGCCGTGTATCCCTTCTCGGCGGCGCCGTCCACTTGGGAGAGCGACGCGGAGGCCTGGGACTGAAGTCTCGAGGAGAATGGTGCATTCCAGGACTTCGTCAGCTCCGTATGAAGTTCCGGCAGGAATGGAGCGGGCCTGCTCGTTGAAGCTGCACGGCGGCGACTTTGAAGGAAACAGCCGTCGAGCCTGTTCGGCGCGGGTTCCTTCGGCAGCGACCACTCGAGCCCGAGGCGGTCGACGGCCTGCGTCAGCAGGCGCATAAGTTCCGCGTCAGCTCCAACGCGGGAACGGCTGGATTCCTGGATTGACGAGGAGCCGGAGTGAAGCGACCATTCCTCGCTGTCCGATGCCAGGATGGAGCAGCAGTCTCTCGTGGCGTGTTCCTCGGCCTCCTCCTCAGACGCGACGGCAGTGAGGCTCCTGAGCGGCAGCTGCGCGTCGGGGAGGGGAGGCGGGGAGGGCGAAAGCGAGGCTCGAGGGAGATCCTCCGGCGAGCGCGTCGCTGTGGCCACGGGCTCCGGCTGCCTCAGGGAACGGCGCTTCTTCCTGCGCGGTCCCCCGGAGGGCGGAGCGGCTGCATCCGGGTTGAAGACTTCGAGTCGAGCCCGTAGGGTCGACAGCGGAAGCGCTTCGCAGAACTCGCAGCCCCCGGACGCGAGGGCGAGCTCTGCATGTTCCAGGCCCAGGCAGAGAGCGCAAATCACGTGGCGGTCTCCAACGCTGAGCGGGGCTCTGCACGAGCCGCAGGAAGTGCGAGGCATCTTTAAAAAGACGCTCGCGCTCTTTTAGAAATAGCTCTTTTAGAAATGCAATGTAAAAAGGATACGTCGCCGGATAGCGTAGCTCGCATGGATGGCTGAAGGTGGCGAAGACGGCCGGCTTCCTCAGCGCTGTCCTAAGCTGGCTGTTCGCTGTTCGACGGCGGCGGTGGCTTCTCTCTGATCCAGCGATGCGGAGAGCTCGCTGAAGAGTCGAAAAATCAGGGAATTCAGCCTACAAGCCCCTTCTTATATACGCTAAGCCACGCCCATTCTGGCGGGCTGTGACGCTATGAAGGCGCGAGCGCCCTTCATTGGGCGTGACGTCACGCAGGGCTCACTGGTAGGCTGCAGCAGATGCATGCAGGGCAGCCAATAAGCACGCGAGATGGCCTGCTCTAGGTCTGCTAGCTGCTGCACTGCGTTGACAATGAATACAAAATTAAGGATAATTTTTTGGCTTCAATATCTCGAGAAGATGAATCTTTGCCGTAGCGTAAGCTAAACTTACGGAATACGAGAGAACCTCTCGTAAGAGAACATGGAGTTTTACTCTACTTGGTGTGGTCACGTGGCAGTGAGATTCGGCGGGCGGAGCCAGTCTTTCTTGACAAGTTGACAATGGCCGCGCCGGCGGCACACGAGAAAGAGAAACTCCGTTTGAAAGAAGACTACTGGCTGAAAAACAAAAAATAAAAGAAATGGGACCAGACCAGCCACAAATTAACATCAGACAGCAGGTGAAAGACAAGGAAGCTAGAGGCTTTTCGCGGACATGGTACACTAGGAAGCCGTGGCTAACCGACTAGCTAACTTCTCTAGTTTTGCTTCCCTTGTTTGCACAGCACTAACCCTTTAACTTTTTTTCTACTACAAATTATATCAAGTCAAGTCAAGTATATTTATATTTATACAAATGATATGTACTATTATGTAGTAATTGTACTACTTTAAACCTGATATGAATATGATTAACTGATTGAAGTTCTAGGCCTATAACATCACGTGACAGACAGTGTTTATACTGTTTAATCACCCTGTTTTGAATTAGAAAGCAATGAAACGCAAAGCCTCCGTGGAGATGATGCAGTGACTGAACGTGATCTAATCTGATTAATATCGACAAACAGAAAATACATTAGCCTATATCAAACATTATTAGGACAGCGTATTTACGACTACTTACCAACATCCGGCACACATGAACTAATGCCAAATATCGCGATGTGTTCGGAATGACCCTGCTTCAGCGCGATTTCCTACTGATAAAATATACTTTTAAAAATATCAATAAACAGCAAAGCAATCCAGCTTCCCTGGCAATAAGACCGAAACAATAAAATTAAAAGGAATACATAAACCATGATAAGATCTCGTGAATAAATGTTGATTAAACAGCTTCTCTGCTGCAGCCTGACAGGCAGAAATAATCGTGCTGTGATCACGAAAGATGTTCCCATTGAAATACATTAGTTTAAAAAAACGTGCTGATATCACGAAAATAACGAAATAAACGTGCCCGTGTCACGAATCAATAGATTAAATTACGTGACCATATCACGAATTGCCGTGAGACTGGGTTGTCCCATCCTCTCTTTGAGAACCTTCTCTCTCTCTCTTTCTCTAGTATCAATACAGACTGTTATCCATTATCCAATTGTCAATTTGTCTACAGTGAACTTTAAAGATATGTAGTCTACAGCTGGGGATTGATTAAAGAACTAGATTGTTGTATTCCCTATTATTTGTGGTATTCCCTATTATAATTTATCGTTATGCGTTTGCACTTTTTCTATCTGGACACGGAGCATAATAAACATGCAACTTGTTCATTATTATTACCTGTGAAACTGTTGATTTCTACATGGCAGTTCAATTAATATTGTATTTTTAGACCATTGGTATTCACTGGTTTAAGTTCTTTTATAGCAGTGGTTCTCAACCTCTCCTGCAGGGACCCCCTGACACACCATGTTTCTGTTTTAACCCTGAAATGGCACACCTGATTCAATTAATTAAAGGCTTAATGAGTCATTATTAGAGTAGGAAGTAGGAATTAGTTAATTGATCAATTAGTCAACTACTCATTAAGCCTTCAATTAATTGAATCAGGTGTGCCATTTCAGGGTTAAAACAGAAACATGGTGTGTCAGGGGGTCCCTGCAGGAGAGGTTGAGAACCACTGTTTTATAGGCAAGGGGCATGGCCTAAGGCCTAAAATGCACCAGAATGCAGGAAATCACATCTACGAAATTAAAACATTTCTGGGGGAGGACCCACAGACCCCCCGGAACACACAGTCCCACCTACAATATTTTTCACCAGCCGCCACTGGTTCTGAGACACGTGCTTAGGACCTCACATGTGCACTGGAGGATCTAGCTCTTAAAACAGGCTTTTTAATTTGTGCATAAAGCCCAATTTATACTTCTGCGTCAAACTCACGCCGTAGCTACGTCGTAGGCTGTGTGTAGCACGCACCCCCCTTCAGCGTGCACCTCTCCAAAAATTAACAATGAGTCAATTCTACGCGGACCGCAAGCACTGTGATTGGTCTGAACCCCTGCCTCGGGTTTCACATGCTCCCTCTGCAAGTGTAATTGCACGTCAACACGGACAACGACGCAGAAGTATAAATGAAAACCAACGCGTAGCCTGCAGCGTGGAGGATACGACGTAGGTCCGACGCAGAAGTACATATCAGCCTTAAGAAACAACATTTATGAGACAGTTGTTGTCAGATTTCAAATGTAAAATGTAATCTTAAGCTTTGTGAAAAGCTTTAGAGAAATTAGATGTTTCCCCATTCGAACAGATAGGAGCTGCACTTGCATGACTGAAATAGCTGCCTGTGAGGCATTTCAAAGATGGCCACTGAGTAAAATGACTTGCCTTAAAGGGACTTTGCTTCAGATGCAGCCTCTCTGCAACCTCAGTATTGCAAAGACTTTATGTTACTGTAGTGCAGGCATGTTTGCATTATTACCTGATGTGCATAATTTCTTTAGTGCATTTGGTGCTAAAACAACAGAGAAAGTGCATACAAGTAAATGACAACACTGCCATTAAGAGCAATTCATTCTTATTAATTCTACTGAGTTTTCTCTCAGTGAGAAAACAAACAAACAGTTAATCTATTATTCCTCAATGCCAGTGTAGCCTGTGAATTTCTTAACCCTCTATGGTACGCAATATGATATCAGTGAGAAAAAAATTATTTGTTATGTTTTTCCTGCTTAAAATTGGACACTATAACAATATCAATAAACATTATCATTATTTTTAAATTTATTTATTAATTAAAAGTTTGTTGCCTCAGGGCAACATTGTACCACAATGGACAAATTAAAACATTTGACATTTTCATGAAGAAAAAAATTATAGATTTATTGAAAACATCAATTTATTTAACTAAACACTTGAACAAACACATTTATCAAGTTTTTAATGAATTACACATTTCATATTTAATAAAAAGTAACATTTATTATCCAGCTGTTGCCCTCAGGCAACATTGTACCATCGTGGAACTCAAGTACTACAAACCATCATATCCAGTTATTATATCAAAACATTACAATCGGTGTTGTTTCAGGGTAAAACATTAACAATCACCATAACCTTTTCCTAATATGAAGGCCAGGCCTGAACAACAGCAAGATCAAACATGTGGAAGACCTCCCAGGCCGACCTAATGACCCGTGTGAGGTCAGGGGGTCCTGACCCCCCCAGGGGCCCGACGGGAGCACCCCAAAATCCGAAAATCCCAGAAGCAGCGCCGCCTTCATCCTGTGTGGCACCACACGCCCCGTCCCACTCACCCACTATTTGTCCAATTAGCCACTATAGTGGCCAAATGTCCCGTTGACCCCACTGAACGGTCCCAAGCCACGACCCCGTCCCACAAACCCACTATTTGTCCGATTACCCACTATAGTGGCTAAATGTCCCGTCGACCCCGGCTGACCACTCCCAAGCCACACGCCCCGTTCCACGAACCCACTATTTGTCCGATTACCCACTATAGTGGCCAAATGTCCCGTTGACCCCCCTAACCACTCCCAAGCCACACACCCCGTCCCACTCACCCACTATTTGTCCAATTACCCACTATAGTGGCCAAATGTCCCGTTGAACCCCCTGACCACTCACAAGCCACACGCCCCGTTCCACGAACCCACTATTTGTCCGATTACCCACTATAGTGGCCAAATGTCGCGCTGACCTCCCTGACCACTCACAAGCCACACACCCGTCCCACGAATCCACTATTTGCCCGATTACCCACTATAGTGGCCAAATGTCCCGTTGACCCCCCTGACCACTCACAAGCCACACGCCCCATTTCACGAACCCACTATTTGTCCGATTACCCACTATAGTGGCTAAATGTCCCGTCGACCCCGGCTGACCACTCACAAGCCACACGCCCCGTCCCACTCACCCACTATTTGCCCGATTACCCACTATAGTGGCCAAATGTCCCGTCGACCCCCGCTGACCACTCACAAGCCACACGCCCGTCCCATGAATCCACTATTTGCCCGATTACCCACTATAGTGGCCAATAGTGACTGTCGAACCATGCGAGTTTTCAGATTGTAAAAATCCAGATACATTTAGATAGTTCAAACTCTTTTCCTTACAATTAAACTATACTTGTATTCAAACCTAGTATGCCTGGGATGGCCTTATGTGATTCCATTATGGTACAATGTTGCCTCGAGGCAACATGCAGTTTTATGTAATTCCCTATGATACATTTGATGATATATAATGTAATGTTTTTGAAAATACTTCTTTACTAACCAATGAACGTGACTAAGATTTTTTGTAGTTGATTATCTGGACAGAAATTAGTGAAAAATGCCCTTTTCAGTGGAGAAAATATGGAGCCATGTGACATGTGCACGTGTGCTGAAAGAGGGAACACAATGGACCCCTGTGGGTCATGTTACCACTCTTTTGCATTTTCATTGGTTAGTATTTGAGTTCCCCTCCCCTTAGAGAGCATTGACAAATAAAATTGTATTAGTTTTTATTTTAAAAAAGCTAAAATAGACTATGTTGCCTGGAGGCAACACCGTACCATATTAAACACTGTTTACTGGCTCTAATCCATTAACAAGTTAAAGCTGCTGTTATTTATTATGTTATAAAAGAAAACAAAGCTAATTGAATTAGCCTTGATATGCACAGAGTAATTAAAAAGGATATAAATTGAGGTCTAACCAGAACATTGTTTCACTCGCATTTCAAAACCTAAATGCAGTCCAAACAGAGGATGCATTTCTGTTTGTTTGAACTGCATGCTAGATGAAAAACCTTTTTTTAAAGAGCAAGTAATACATTTAAAATATGGTAACTTTAAATGTATAACACACTAATAATCAATACTTTACATGTTCTTTAGTATGTTAGTCAACACATCAAAATAAGTGTACTACTTTAAAGCATGACAAAAGACTATTAAAACATGATTTAAAATGACTTTAAAGTTAAACTTTTAATTTAAAAGTGTACTAAAGTGTTTTAAGTAACATGAAAGTGTTCTTTCTTTAAGTAAAATTAAGCACCATTTTATTTCATTAATATCAAATTATCTGTAAATACAGTTAAAAAAAAAGTTAAATACAATTAAAGCTGCAGTCCGTAGCTTTTTTTGGGTTAAAAATTATCCAAAATACATATTTGAGAAAATACATAACCAGCCAGTGTTCAAAACTATCTGCTTGCCTTAGCTCGATTCAAAGCGGTAAGCTTGTAATAATGTTTTTAATTCCAGTGGTACTGGTGGATTTCTGCGGGAGATTCGAGCATGTCTTTGCGTCATTACGTCACATCTGTACACATAAAGAAGAGGCTCGGCTAGCAGGCTATATTGCGTGTGAGGATGTTGGAGGTGGAGATTTATAGCCTTTTCTCACAGCACTTGATACAATTAAACTTATCAATTTGATGGCGGATCCAGAAAGGTTCAAACGACAATCACCACAGATTCACCCGCTGTAAAATGCAAAAGACTTCGTTCGGACTTCGGAGTGGCTACAAAAAAAGAGACTGCAACCGGACCCATGCGAAAACAAGGATACATATCGGAAGGACATTACATGTAGTCACGCAATGCTGACGTTGTTAACATTAACAATTTGAGAACAAAGTACGGTTAGATGCATTAGATTTAATCAGCGCGATTTACTGCAATGTCAGAACCAGAACAAAAGTGGATGTTTCTTACGAGTTTTTTTTTTATATATAGTTTATTTAGATAGGGACAGACACAAATAACATAGATCAACTTTAACAGTCATCTGATGAATGTATCATAGTGTTTTTAGCTAAAGCTAATTCACGACACTTGTCCCTAGTAGGGCTTTTTGATAAAAAATACAGTTTAACATTATTAAAAAGATGAGAAGAAAATTACAATAAAAAAGAACAGGAAATATACAGAGATAGCAAAGTATAAATAAATACTAAGTATGAGAGCAATATTGTTCCTGAATTAACCACGATTTTGTGTTTTTTTTGAAGGAGGCTAATGTTGGGATACATTTCAAATGGTCTGGCAAAGAATTCCATAATTTTGCCCCTTTAACTGAAAAAGCAGCCTGGGCAAATGATGTTCTTCGAAAAGGGATCCTACAGTTGCCTTTTGACACTGAACGGGTAATTGATCTAGTACTTTGCTGTCTTGTTATTGTTTTGCAAAGCGGTGGTGGAGCAGCGTCATTCAAGCATTTGAAGACCAGTTTAACCAGATGCAAGGAAATAAAATTAGCAAAACTTAAAATCTTATATTTGCTTCGAATTTGGCAGTGATGGTACCTTATTCTCTTCTTGTCCAAAACTTTCAAGGCACGGTTATAAAGACACTCTATGGTTTTAAAAGATGACTGATGAGCTTGAGACCATGTGGTTAAGCCATAAGATATGCGTGTTAGAATCATAGAATTAAAAAAAATAAAAGCACAGTCAAGAGTCAAGCAGTGTCTTATCATCATAAAACAGCTCAAGTTGGCCTTAATGGTTTTACAGATTTTCTTAATATGACTTTTAAAGTTCAACTGATAGTCCAAAATTATTCCGAGGTACTTCACTTCAGGTACTTGTTCAATAAGTTCCCCATTAATTTTTACGTTCAAAAGTTGTGTTAGAGGTAGTTTTTTAATTGAAAAGCAGACAGAGTTTGTTTTTTTGGTGTTTAAGGTTAAACAAGATGAGGTCAGCCAAGATGATATTTTTTCTAAGTTAGCATTAAGTTTGTCAGCCACAGAAATATAGGTATTACCAGATGCATATACCACTGTGTCATCTGCATACATCTGTAGACCTATATCTGGACATACTACATCTGGCAAGTCATTAATGTAGAGACTGAAGAGTATGGGTCCCAAGATCGTGCCTTGAGGAATCCCTGTTTTGATTTTAAGAAAAGTGGATCTCACATTATTAATCACAACACACTGTTCACGGCCTTTTAAATATGAATCGAACCAGCACAATGACTGTTTGGATAAATTGAACTTAGCTAATTTTGAAATTAAGGTGTTGTGATTTACTGTGTCAAATGCCCTTTTTAAATCTAAAAATACTGCACCAACTACATTTCCCTTATCAAGTGATTGTTTAATGTTTTCAGTTAATAAAGTAGCGGATTCTGTGGAATGGTTGTGCCTGAATCCAAATTGCAGAGGACTCAGATACTGGTTTGTCTCAAGATAGTGCACAAGTTGTCCTGAGACAATCTTCTCTAAAACCTTAGACAATACTGGAAGAAGACTGATAGGTCTATAATTACAAGACATTTTGTCATCTCCTGATTTAAAAATCGGTATTACTAGAGCATTTTTCCACCCGTCTGGAAATTGCCCTGATCTAATGGAGATATTAACCAGATTGGTAAGAGGATGGACCAGAATACTACTATATTTTTTAAGAAAAGCTGTATCTTAATTAAAAATATCTTTTGAAAAGGTGGTGTTTAGATCCTGACTGTATAGATTTCAGAACAGCTGTCTGATAAATGTATATTATTTTATTGCATTTGTATTAGTTGTTTGAAGAGTAAAAAAAAAATCGGTCGGTCTTAATGCAAGTTTACAACCGGCAAGTCGGTCGGACTAAAAGGGAAAATAAATAAATAATTGGGTCGGTCCTAATTTGACAGGGTCGGTCGGGTTACGGCAAACAAGAATATTTTTAAGGATGGCCTTAGTTTTTTGTCTGACACACCGGCCCATGAAACATGTCATCATGTGCTTATATCTTTCAAGTATAGAAATTAGTACAAAACTAATTATGAAAGTTTCCTTTATTTTTCAGTGCATTTGTTTTACAATATATGGCTATTACTATCATGGGATTAATATTATAACTATTATTATGTAGTAGTGTAATGTAGACAGACACTAACTAAAAGAGGTTTGAATTTTTCTTTGTTTAATTTGCACCCTGAATATGGGTTGGAGCTTTTAATTTTGAACTCTCAAAGTGCACCAGACTGCTGAATTTAACATTAAAGAACAAAAAAATGTCTTACGGGGGGCATGCCCCCCAACCCCCCTAGAGAAACAGAGGTCCACCTACCACAGTTTTACCTAAAATCCTGTGAGAAACACTGGTATTGCTGTTCCAATGGAGCTTATAGTTTTTTAGGGGGGTTATAGCTATAGTTTAATTGTATTAATAAATGACAATTTTGCACTTATTTTATCTGTTAGCTCTCACTCGTTCCTACTCACTTATTACATGGCATTATTTTTTATTTTATTTTGGGGGGGGGTTGGGGGGCGCAAAAATTGTTGCTGCATACCCCTCTGACACTGGGTATTTGCGCCCCTGATGTTATGCTGCATGTTGCTTTATTTAACAGAGAGTAACTGTGTAGTTGCTGATGCAGTAATGATCTTTTTGTTAAGTTTTTCATTGCATGCATATGTGCTATTGTTAACTAGCAATTATCTGCAAGAGGATTGAGTTAAATTGATGTTTAGTTAACCCTTTTAACTTAATTTTATTTTTAAGAAGCGTTCTTTTTTTAGTGGACTCAAATTAAATGAAATCACAGTATAAATATGGAATGGCAATTGATGAATTTAAGATTTTTTTCTCAAATGAATAGGAATAAATGTTAATTTCCTCAAATGAAATTAGTTACTGTAAAGATTACAGTAAAGAACTGTAAATTCAGAGCTGCTGTTGTTTTGCTGCTTTTACAGGTGTGCTGTATGTTTTTTAAATTACAGTATAATTGTAAAACCAAATGGCAATTCACAGTTCATATGAACTTAGGAAACAAGTACATTAAATACATGTTTTTTTAACATAAATAATAATAAAAAATATATATTTTACATAAAGGATTGATACATACGATAGATAGACAGATAGCAAGGGCGTAGGTTTAGGGGGGGACGCTAGGTACTAGTCCCAATCAATATTTTGAGATGACAAATTTGTCCCCACCAATATTTAGCAAGCTCCTTTGAACTGCTATTTTGATATTTGCGCTGCATTTGGATCTTTGCGCTCCTATTTGGATCGATTCCAACGGCCAGGACGACGACGGTACAAGATACGCCGTAATTTGATTGGCGGCGGGGTATCTGACAGGCAGGCTACACGCGCGGGCCGGGACTACTTTTTGTGCTTGCACTCACTGGCAGCGAGCGGGTGGTGTGTGCGTGCGTGTGTGTGCTGTGTGCGCGTGACGACGCCGACGGTAAGTTACCAGGGCTGTCTCTCTGCCTGCCATATATAAAGGCCAGAGTAAAATATTTTAATATTTCGTTTTTTTGCCCCTTTTTGTACTTTGTAGATCAGCTATGTCACCCAAGAAGAAGAAAGGGGACATACGAAGCTTTTTCATAAAGCAGAGTGTAAGTAGGCAAAAATAACTAGCCACACAAATAACTAGCAGTAGTAGTGACTGACCAGGCTTTCAAATGCAGATTCTACTGTGGAAAACGTCTCAGGTTACGTATGTAACCCTGGTTCCCTGAGAGGGAACGAGACGCTGCGTTTGAGACGCGGTGGGAACGCTCTGCGTGATTGCGTCATGAAGCACGTGTAAAATCAGTCCAATGGAAGCCCGATACGTCATAGGTGACGTCATAGACCAGGAAACTATAAAGCACCCTTGAAAACAGACCGCGACAGCTTCTGAAAAGTCTGAAGTAAGTCGATCAGGGTATGCAGGAAGTATGGCAGGCAAACGCAGCGTCTCGTTCCCTCTCAGGGAACCAGGGTTACATACGTAACCTGAGACGTTCCCTTTCAAGGGAACTTCGAGCTGCGTTTGAGACGCGGTGGGAACCCCATACCCACTACGCCATAGTGACAAATGCCCGTTCTGTGTGAAGTCCTTGCGCACACTAAGAAGCAAGCAACCTCGCCCCAGGAGTGGAGAGGTCAAGGTCATAAAACCTGACAAATGTATGTGGAGAGGACCAACCTGCCGCATTACAAATGTCAAGAAGGGAAACACCCGAAATTAAGGCCGTAGAGGCCGCCATACTCCTTGTAGAATGGGCCCGTACAGCCATAGGTGAAGGCTGACCGGCCGCTTCATAAGCCAATGATATAGCCTCAACTATCCATTTGCTCATAACCTGTTTAGATGCAGGGCACCCTCTTCTGAGTGACCCAAAACATACAAATAACTGCTCTGACTTACGCCACAGGGCAGCTCTGTGAACGTAGGCATCCAATGCCCAAACTGGACATAACAGGTTCAGTTGTTCCTGATCTGGGGTATTAAAAGGTGGAGGATAAAAGGCCTGCAACACTATTGGGCCCCTAACATTAACTGGGACCTTAGGAATATAACCCGGTCTAGGGTATAGAAATGCTTTCACCATACCAGGTGCAAATTCCAGACATGACGGAGCAACCGACAGGGCATGCAAATCTCCAATTCTCTTGATAGATGAAATAGCAAGGAGAAATAAAGCTTTCAAAGTGAGGAATTTTTCTGAAACCTCTTCAATAGGCTCGAAGGGAGCCAGAGCCAGACCCTCAAGTACAATGGCTAAATCCCAAGCCGGTGCTCTAGAGTGCAGTGCAGGTCTCAACCTCAATGTACCACGGAGAAAACGAGTAATCAGAGGATCTCTCCCAAAAGAAGTACCCCCCAGAGGGGTATGATAGGCCGAAATAGCCGCCACATAAACTTTTAAGGTGGAAGGAGATAATCCAGCAGAGAAACGGTCTTGCAGAAAATCGAGAACTGAACCAACAGGGCAGTTAACAGGATCTAACTGACGCTCACCACACCAGGTGGAGAATAATTTCCATTTCAGTGCATACAGTCTTCTCGTGGAAGGAGCTCTGGAATGGAGAATGTCTCAACGACCTCAGTCGAGAGACTGGATTCTATGAGCCTGGCCCCCTCAGAGGCCAGGCCCACAGTTTCCACAACTCCGGTCGAGGGTGAAATATCGTGCCCCCTGCCTGGGACAGCAGGTCCCTCCTGAACGGAATCTCCATGGGAGAGCCGTCCAGAAGAGACAAAGTCCGAGAACCAAACTCGAGTCGGCCAGTACGGGGCTACTAGTAGCAGATGAGCCCCTTCCCGGCGAACCCTCTCCAGAACCTCCGGGAGCATAGATATCGAGGGAAATGCGTACAGGTGCAGCCTCGGCCACACCTGCACCATCGCATCCAGTCTGAGAAGAGCTGGCTGCGTGAGGGGGAACCATATAGAGCAATGCGTTGTACAAACGATGTGAAAGGTCGACTTGACTTTAGTTAGACCAAAGTTCTCCCTAAGAAGCTCCACCACCTCGGGGTGAAGTCTCGAATCCCCTGGGCCTCAGCCCCTGCCTCAACAGGATATCTGCTCTGATATACGAGACCACCAGGGTGTTGTCCGCCATTCGCCGAGCAACCACTCATGATCGCCCCCACTTGTGAGGGAAGCATCCGTCGATAGCAATATGCGTCGACAAGAAGCCCCCAACACTGGGCCTGGGCGAGGAACCAAGGTTCTTCCACATGACCGAAGCACGAAGGCATAGCCGCGTGACTTTGATCATGCGAAAACGTATTTCCCCTCGGAGAAAAACCCCTTGGTCCTGAGCCACCACTGCAGGGGTCTCATGAACAGAAGGCCAAAAGTAATACGTTGGACGCAACTGCCATGAGACCCACCCGTCTGAAACTGTTTCACAGTGAGTGACTGGCCTAGATATACCCCATTACGGCTGTAAGAATTGCTACACCTAGAAAAGTGGTCCTCAGAGCACACTCTTCTTGGCGTTGAGAGGCAACTCCAACATCCTTAATGAGACAGAACGACATCTCGATGCCGAACTGCCATAAACTCAGATTGAGCTAGGAACAACCAATCATTGATGTAGTATAATACGCGAATGCCCTGGAGTCTCAGAAGAGCCAGAGCTGCATCCACGCATACTGTAAAGGTGTGGGGTAATAAACCTAGGCCGAATGGAAGAACCCGATAATGGTATGCTTCGCCCCCGAAAGCAAACCTCGGGAACCTCCCTCATCCTCTTTCGGAAACAATGAAGTAATGGCTGTCTGCTGGGAGGAGGAACCCCTTCTACAGCTCCTTTTGCAGAAGTGACAGTACTTCCTGCTCCATAACCAAAGCCTGCTCGGGGTCCACCAATGAGAGGAGGACCCCTAGAAATCTGGGCGAACGAGAACCGAACTGAATTCTGAAACCCTTTTCTATAGTGTGCAGGACCCACTGAGAAATATGTGGCAGTAGTTTCCACGCTGCCAGAAATTTACTAGGGGAACCAGTCTCTCAAGACTGGCCTCTGGATTTGTTTGAACAGTCACTACGGCGCCCTGAAGCGGCGAACCGGCAGGGAACAACCGAACTGACCATTCTACGACCCTCCTCAGAGGATCGTATGGGGATGCTGACACCTCGGTGCCCTGAACGGCGAACCGGCAGGGAACAACCGAACTGGCAGCGCTGCAACCCTCCTCAAAGAGTTGCACCCCAGAGGAAAAACGATTTCTCAAAACCGTCCCTTGGTTGAACAGTCACTACGGTGCCCTGAAGCGGCGAACCGGCAGGGAACAACCGAACTGACCGCTCTACGATCCTCCTCGGAGGATCGTATGGGGACGCTGACACCTCGGTGCCCTGAACGGCGAACCGGCAGGGAACAACCGAACTGGCAGCGCTGCGACCCTCCTCAGAGAGTCGCACCCCAGAGGTCGCCGAGGAGAAACGATTTCTCAAAACCGTCCCTGCCCCGGAGGAGCCCTCAGAAGCCTGATAGCCTCGTTTTCTTGCGACAGGACTTCTTGTCTAAGCTTTATTAGAGATGATGACAGTCCTCAGATCTTGCCTACCTCTAACTAGCTTAGTTCCTACGACCCTCCTCGGAGGATCGTTGAAAAAAGCAGGCACTTCGGCGCCCTGAAACGGCAAACCGGCAGGGAAACCGAACTGACTGCTCTTCTTTTATTTGAAGGCTCGTTTGGGGACACTGACACCTTGGTGCCCTGAAACGGCGAACCGGCAGGGAAACCGAACTGGCAGTACTGCGACCCTCCTCAGAGAGTCGCACCCCAAAGGGTGCTAAGGAGAAACGATTTCTCAAAACCGTCCCTACCCCAGAGGGGACCACCCTTAGAAGCCAGATCGCCTCGGCGTCAGGGCTTCTCCTTTGTCAAAGCTATTTTAGAGATAAAACAGTCCTCAGATCTTGCATGTCTCTAACTGGCTAGACTGCGACCGCCACCCAGGTATCCCTCAATTGCGGAGGAGCCCGAATGGCGACGCTCTGTTTTGCACTTTGTGCTGAGAGGAGCATAATAGTTCTCAGGAACATTAGATTGGTGAGGAAGAAACCTCTGGAACGCCGCTGAATGGTTTATTTCTTAGTTTTCTTGAAAGCGGAGCATCCAGAAGAACAGACATAATTATATCTTTATTTTCCTTTATCTTTATATCAGAAAAACTTATATATATATACATATATATCACTCTGCGGCCACCAGCAGGAAACAACCGAACTGGCAGCGCTGCGACCCTCCTCAGAGAGTCGCCCCTCACATTCATCCATGTCCTTATATACTCTACCCACCAGCGCTGCCCAATAAAAATGTACTCATTATTAAGATGGCTGGTGGGTAACGTCGGGGTTAATAACGATAACGCCGACTCGGGAGAGAGAAAGCTCGCAAGCGTCTCTTTAACCCGAGGCAATGTCATACTATGATACTTAATACCCAAACATTACTATAGTCAGACATCTGGGGATTAAACACATAAAATACAAACCGGTTTATTCCACGATCTCGACACCTCAGTGTGGAGATAGGGAAAAACCACAGTCCCCGACGAGGAGGCTGAGATACAGAGTTTTCCTGTTTTAAGATACAGTTCATCTAACAAACTCTTCTTTATTTTCAATCTCATAATGTTCAGCTGGCCAGTAAATATTTAACTGGCAACAGCACTAGATAAAACCTCCTTTTTTTCTTTAAAAAAGCTCCTCTTTATTCAACAGAGTTATGAGCTGGAAAATGTATTCATTGAAAACTCAAACATCTGCCTTTTTAAAAAGATTTGTATTTGTTTTCTTTCTTTTTAAACAAAACACTAACGATACCAATTCCTCGGAACTGGAAATCGCAGCACACTAGATCTGGCATGTGAAAGCTGAGAAAGGGCGGAGCCCGTCCCAACCCCCGCTGTCAGATCCGTTTTCGAACCCCGAAATACTAGCCGTCTCCGAGCCTCGGCAACAGAGAGAGACCCGCTCGGGGAACGCGAACCGAACCGTCCTCCTCGAAGAACGCCCGGCGAGAGCGGAGCGTCCTCACGGACAGCTTCTCGCAATGCACAGTCAGATCCCTCGAGAAATGACTGTTGCATGCTCCACTCCCAAACAGCAACAAAAAGCTGATGTGTGTCCCCACCCGTGATGTAACGAGGGCAGGGAACAACACAACGTCTATAATATTGCTTTGCTCGCCATAATGATAGATAGTGATATATATATTGGGCTTGACAAACAACAATAAATAGACAAGGACAGAATCACAGAGAGCGCTTGCTGAAGACTACAGAAGCTGTCGCGGTCTGTTTTCAAGGGTGCTTTATAGTTTCCTGGTCTATGACGTCACCTATGACGTATCGGGCTTCCATTGGACTGATTTTACACGTGCTTCATGACGCAATCACGCAGAGCGTTCCCACCGCGTCTCAAACGCAGCTCGAAGTTCCCTTGAAAGGGAACTGGTGATCCTGGTTACCCAGGATATTGTTACAGTTAAACCTAGCTTCTGCAATCTTTCAAGGTTAGGAGCATTAATTAGGGGTGTGCAGCACGGATAGACTCATAGAAGTCATGATAGAATGCTACCTTAGCAAGTCACTGAATGTTAATTAGCCTACCTTAACTTAGAATCTTGCAGTCATAAACAGTGGATCATCTGAGACATTTTTCGTTTCTACATTCTGTTTATGTAGCTAATGTATTTGTGAGTGTAGCTTGCTAGACACATGTGCTGGAAAAACATGTTGGCAATGTTAAAAAGGCAAAAGTTAACACTGTTGGTTATTCAAATATAATGAATCATTATTTGATTGATAATATCCAAATAACAATATCTGGTAGGAGGGTTAAACTTGCTAGCCATAGGATATCAGCCACAGAATTTATGTTAAATAAAATGTTTGGTTGTTCAGCATTACACAGTCTCAGGTTTTTATTTTTTAAGAGTGCATTTTTGAGATTATACAGTTATACTAGCTCTTTATTGACAGTATACAGGATGGTGTATCGGGGTCAGGATAGAATATAATGAGATAAAGTAGATGTCCCCACCAAAGCTTAGACCAAACCTACGCCCATGACAGATAGATAGATAGATAGATAGATAGATAGATAGATAGATAGATAGATAGATAGATAGATAGATAGATAGATAGATAGATAGATAGATAGATAGATACTGTAGATATATAGATAGAGAGATAGATTTATAAAGAAATTGCTTCCATCAAATGTAGCCATGTGACAATAAAACTAAATTAAACCATTTGAGTTGGTATGGTGTAAACAACGGTTGCTTACGTAACGTTCACCACACTGAACCAACTACTGTACCCACAAACTGAGCCCAAGGTTTTTTTTTGTCCCAACCAACCAAGGTCTCACTGACCTGTTTTGAGCCAAGGAAACCACACTGATTAAGGTGTTCACCTTTCTGCAAACCCTCTGTCCTTTACAACATATGGCAAACCTTAGAGTTCAAGGACATCCCAGTTTCACAGATAATGGCTGATTCATTACCAGCACTGACATCAATCTTTCAACGGCCCCCGTCATCACCCCCACCAGGAGCAGAGGGGACCTCCTCTCCTTGATAATCCACTCCTGCATTTTACTACCTGTGTGAAAAGTGTTTCAGTATGCTGAATGATGGTGCTCCAATTATTCCTACAAATGTAGTCAGTTTTTTTCTTGCAGGGAGATTTAAACATACAGATGTTTAAACATAAGTAACTGGCCTAAGATATTTAAGATTATTTGTTGAAAGAATGTCATATGGTCAAAATGTTTTGCTTTAATGAAGAGCAGTCCTCCCGCCCTCTTTATCTTGTTTAACTGTCCTGTTTCCAGACCACCCCAGTAGACCAAGGGAGACACAGATACAGTTAGTAAATGCGAATGATAAGTGTGACATCCATTTATCTAGCAACTGCAGGAAGGTAGTGTTTTATTTCAACATATCTAACTGTGATAAACTTTTACCTGCTACGAATTCTTTCTTTGAACTTTTCTAAAGTTCTTTTAAAATCTTCCAATGCCACCTAAAATGTGTATGAGTGTAAAATACAAAGAGGTTGATTGTAACACGGCATCAGTTTGCACATGTGCAATTGAGTTCATGATTTTATCCTTACTGTTAATTTTTTTTTTTTTTTTTTGTTGGAAATAACATTATTGGATTATTGGCAAATTTACTATTGATGTCTGGGTGAAAACTGTTTCTACACCAAATTTTTTTCAGTGTGATAATCAAAATTTGTTAAGCATTGTGTGGCTGATTCAAATTACTATATTTAAAATTATTTACAAATTGAATCTGATTGTGAATAAAATCATATAATTTGTCAAATTAGTTAGTCCCAATCCTTAAATTTGATTGGACAAACACAAATAAGACTGATGTTAGGTCAGAAAGCAAAAGTACTTGTTTCTATTTGTATACCTCTGATTGCATGCGTTTGCATATTTTCCACGTAGGCTGTCAGTCTGTGCATTGGATAAGATTTTTCCATGACTTGTTCTGCAGGTTGCATAATTATGGTAATAGGTAGGTAACATATGTCAATCTTTTATAGGTCATTGAATAATTCGCTCAACCAGTTTGTTAAAATGCACTGATTTAATTTAGGAATGCTGTAAAACTTCACTATGAGTGGAGATGCTCATTCTGCTTTTCTTTTTTGAGAGCAAAATGGATTTCTTTTTATATCATTTATTATATTTACAGGGTTATGCAACTTCTGTCACCTCAGGAGAGTTGTGGTCGAGATTAAATCTCTGCAGCTCGTTTCTACATATAATTGATTAAACTGATGTCATATTAAGGCCAATTCACACAGCACCGACAGATGCTGACCAATGCGATCAATCACCAGATTACAGTATTTCACTTCTCAGACATTCCACGACCCGACAAAACATGATCAATTGGCGAAAACAAGTGCTAACCAATGGTAACAGTTGCCAACAGGGGTAGCACATGAAGTGTCTGTTACTACTCTCTCCTACATCTGGAGTAAGACAAAACAGGCATAAGGGCTGGTTGCTTCGGGATTTGGGTCACTGCATTCTAGGGCTGATTATGAACTGCTACTGAGAGGGCTTCAAATTTAAGGGTTCTTTTTAGACATTATGATATTTTATACTCATGCTTTCCCAAAAACGACCTTCTCCCTTGAGAAACATAATTAACCTATGTCTATTTGTTTGCCTCAAGACATAACAGACATGCAGCGAGGGAGATGGTGGTGATTTGGGGGAGGGGGGGGGGGGGATCTACACCATAATACCAAACTACGAAGGAATTTGCTTATTTTGAAAACAGTCTGTTCGCTCCAGGCAGCAAACACAACCTTAATAAGAGTGGTCAACCGATGGAGGTCATCAAACAATCAGCTGAGAGCCTTTCTTTCTTGTCCCACACACAATGAGGTGAATGAAACATTTAACCTCATCAAATTTCATGCTATTTATGTAATGTCACTCTATAATGCAGTGATTGTGATGGTTATGGGATGTTGTTAAATGGTCCTGTAGGTTTTTACTTTATCTTAGTCAAATAAATTAGTGCGTGGGGACGTATAAGCCTTTTTGTTTTCGGTTATTTGTCAAAGGACACTGTGTCCCCAGTCTAGGATGTTTGTAGAAGAAGATACTCTCACCTTATCAGCATGCCATTTACATGAAGGATCATGTGAACTGGCGGACTATCTGTTTAGTAGAATAATACATTCAAAGTAATGTCAACAATGGGCCTATGAGTGATGAGCTGTAACATGGATGGCTGAAAGGTGAATGGGATGTCACATTCTTATTTTTTTCTTACTTTCTCTCACTCTCTCTCTTGCTCTCAGCTCCGTCTTTGTCTTCTTCACACTCTGTCTGAGGCCATCTGGACTCTGGCGGTGTCTGCTCACTCAAGGTGAAAGTAAACTACAGCCTGCTCTGTCAGGACACTTGTACCACCAAGGCCGCTGCCTCAAATATAAAACAGAAAAAAACAGTAGAATGAATGAATGGACTATGTGTTGACAAACAAAAGAGAAAAAAATCATTTGTATAATCTGAAATTATACTATTATGGCAATAGTTTAGTAGTTAATTATTAATATACAGTGGCCACCCAAATGTTTTTGGACTGTCACACTTAAAAATCTGTGAATTTCATTGCATTAGAATATTAAAACAATTGTGGAATCTGCAAACAAATGATTTGAGACATTTATTTGTTTGGCATTATGTACATTTGTAATTAAGTGTCTATACATTTGTTTTATTATTGAGTCACTGTCCTATTGGCCTTTTCTTTTGAATTTGGCAGAGATGTGACCAATGAACCACAGAAAAGCACGAAGAATCTCGTATTTTCTCCAAAACACACAAATATTCACACGCACACACAGAGTAGGACAGGCATCGTCCTGCAGAGGTGTAAATAGGCTGTAGGTGTTGTTTCTCAGATGGATGATGAGAAAATGGCTTTTTTTGTCTTGGGGGCACCATCTGTTTTTTCTTTTTTAATTTTTATCTAAACACAATGGGCTTAACACAACAAGCTCAAACAAGTGCAAGTGACAATTTGGTGGATAAAAAATTTCAAAGACGTATAAGACTCTTTGAGACCCATCTAAGGCCCCGTCCACACTAATGCGTTTTCGTTTAAAAACGGAGACCTTTTGCTACGTTTGCACCTCCCGTCCACACTGAAACGGCAAAAACGGAGACCCAAAACGGAGAAGTTTAGAAACGCTGCCGACCCGTTTTTCGTTTTGAATCTCCGGAGGGCGTTTTAGTGTAGACGGGACAAAACGGAGAACTTTAGAAACGATGACGTAGTAGAGGCTCACGCTCGGCTCTATGATTGGGTGTCATCAGTCATGGCGTATAGCTTTGCTAGCCGCTGTTGTACAAGTAAATTCTGCATTTTACAACGCTATAACTGCCTACATGCGCCGGAGTCAAGCTATTATTCGAGCGATCTGTGACAATTCCCGTGTGCAGCGGCGGCGTTGACCGTACATGGAGCGTCGGTTTGGGGTTAACCCAGAGCATGGTGGGATAATTTTATCAATGAAGTTGTGTTTACACCGGCGCGCGCATGCCCAGTGTTGGTGAAAGGTCACGTGATCCGCGTTTTCAGTCGTTTTAATGTGGACGGAGATCAATTCTAATACGCAGCTAAAACGGTGGTGTGGACGGAGATCGTATTCGTTTTAATTATCCGTTTCTAAACTAAAACGCAGTAGTGTGGATGGGGCCTAAGCAAGCACCTGGGGCCGGTTGTATAAACATAGTCATTATGCTAAGCCAGTGTCTTAAGGTCTAGTATGACCCACTAGCAGTTAGTCAGGAGCAGTCAGCCTACTTTATGGTATCAAATTAGGCAAATCTAAATTTTTATGAAACTGATTTAAAGCTATGAACAGTCTTAAAGAAATAAAATTGATGTCTAACTTGTAAGACTAGTCTTAGGGCCTGTTTACACCTGGTCACTTTATGCGTTTTTACTGATCAGATCTGATTTATCAAAACGATTCCATTTACACCTGGTCACATAAATGTGTTACAAAAATCTGATCTTCCCGCGCTATATGCAGATTTAATGGAGTTCACGTCACCGAAAGCAACAGATATGAGCTGCATTTTATTGATCATCAGCTAATTTCAAAATCAAAGACTGTTATAGGAGAAAACTGCAACAGCCCTGGTAAGATCATTTCGTTTCTTTACTTTTAATGAAGATGATCTGGTGTTAAGTGTCTGCTACTTTCACTTTGTTTTGCAATAGTTTGCATGTTAGCTTGATGAATAGATCGCTCAGTTGCTCAGCTGTTCAGCTGTTCATCTGCGGTGATGCGTGCTGCAATAGCGCCGTCATATCTGGCTATAACATGACATATAGCCTATAACACGCTCTCACAAGTTTATTTTTAGGCATTGTTGGGAGGAGTACAATTTACATATGTGGTTTCAACAACCAGATGCATTTAGACATGTCCAGTTTTGTCTGGAATGCGTCTCAGACCACCTCCTGGAGTGGTTTGAGTGATCGGATTTAAATCCATCTCGAAAGCGTTTCGGAGGGCATTTACACCTGGTCTTTTCTCGATCGGATAGCTATCCGATCACAGAAAACGCATGAATTGGCCAAGTGTAAACAGCCCCTTAGTTTATGCAACCATCCATATGCACAAATGTCCGACTTACATTTACATTTAGGTACCCCTGTAACCAGCTTTTTAGGCAAATCCACACCGCACATACAAACAAGTTGGCCATTGGATTTAGAATTTTATGAAAAACAACTGTCATGTCAACATGACATCATGACTTTGCGTAAACATCAAGGGCGTAGGTTTAGGGGGGGACGCTAGGCAAGGGCGTAGGTTTAGGGGGGGACGCTAGGTACTAGTCCCAATCAATATTTTGAGATGACAAATTTGTCCCCACCAATATTTAGCAAGCTCCTTTGAACTGCTATTTTGATATTTGCGCTGCATTTGGATCTTTGCGCTCCTATTTGGATCGATTCCAACGGCCAGGACGACGACGGTACAAGATACGCCGTAATTTGATTGGCGGCGGGGTATCTGACAGGCAGGCTACACGCGCGGGCCGGGACTACTTTTTGTGCTTGCACTCACTGGCAGCGAGCGGGTGGTGTGTGCGTGCGTGTGTGTGCTGTGTGCGCGTGACGACGCCGACGGTAAGTTACCAGGGCTGTCTCTCTGCCTGCCATATATAAAGGCCAGAGTAAAATATTTTAATATTTCGTTTTTTTGCCCCTTTTTGTACTTTGTAGATCAGCTATGTCACCCAAGAAGAAGAAAGGGGACATACGAAGCTTTTTCATAAAGCAGAGTGTAAGTAGGCAAAAATAACTAGCCACACAAATAACTAGCAGTAGTAGTGACTGACCAGGCTTTCAAATGCAGATTCTACTGTGGAAAACTGGTGATCCTGGTTACCCAGGATATTGTTACAGTTAAACCTAGCTTCTGCAATCTTTCAAGGTTAGGAGCATTAATTAGGGGTGTGCAGCACGGATAGACTCATAGAAGTCATGATAGAATGCTACCTTAGCAAGTCACTGAATGTTAATTAGCCTACCTTAACTTAGAATCTTGCAGTCATAAACAGTGGATCATCTGAGACATTTTTCGTTTCTACATTCTGTTTATGTAGCTAATGTATTTGTGAGTGTAGCTTGCTAGACACATGTGCTGGAAAAACATGTTGGCAATGTTAAAAAGGCAAAAGTTAACACTGTTGGTTATTCAAATATAATGAATCATTATTTGATTGATAATATCCAAATAACAATATCTGGTAGGAGGGTTAAACTTGCTAGCCATAGGATATCAGCCACAGAATTTATGTTAAATAAAATGTTTGGTTGTTCAGCATTACACAGTCTCAGGTTTTTATTTTTTAAGAGTGCATTTTTGAGATTATACAGTTATACTAGCTCTTTATTGACAGTATACAGGATGGTGTATCGGGGTCAGGATAGAATATAATGAGATAAAGTAGATGTCCCCACCAAAGCTTAGACCAACCCTACGCCCATGGTAAACATACACGCCACTTTCAATTCAAGTGGCGTGTTATCTATACGCATTTTGAGCTATCCGTGTGCATGTCCACGCCGAAATCTTTTGCGTGTATTTCTACGCCATTAAATCTCTGAGTGATTCCGCGTGTATGTGTACGCCGTTAAATGTCCGAGCGAAACGAAGCAAAATCTATATCTACATCTGTGGAGCGATATTTCTTTTCCTAGGATGGTAGGAGAAGACTCATAAATGGTATTAACCCCAGTGACGGGTAGGTTTAGGGACGGGGTTGGGGTAGGTCATATATTTATATATACATAATACAGTAATATAACGTTAAGTCAAAGGCGTTGATAAACACGCTGAAAAGCGATTATGCGTGTTGATAGCACGCCAAAAATGAAAATACGAATTGGCGTGTCATACGCCATTTCATGAGATCAGTCTGGTCATGTCCACACTGCCCCAACAGACACCGATAAACACTGATTGAACATGTTTAGTCAGATGAAAACAAACCCCGACCAATGCCAACAGACGCATATCCGACAGGGGTAACACACAGATCCGACAAATTCCAACAAATGTGTTTGTTGCCGTTTGTTTGTGCAGTGTGAATTGGCCTTTTAATGGGGTGGCCAGGGGGGCACAGTAAAAATCATAGGGTGGCACACTAATACATACACTGGAAAAAGGTAGTAACCTGCAATTACAATTAGATCTTTGAAATTGCACTTTTTTCTAGCCCACAAAAATTATTTCTGCTGAGATAATTTGACAGGTTGATTTAGTCAGATTTAGCACATTAAGCACATTTAGGTTAACTGAAAAAAAAAAACGTGTTGCTATAAAAACTGCAGGCACACATGAAGTGACAAATCATATTTGTAGCCAATGCCAGTGACGTCACACTGACAAGCATCTAAATATTTGTGACATCACATATAAAGAGGAATTCACTCTTGAGCCTAGAGACGACAGCCCACGGCGGAGTCGAGGGAGGGAGGAGCCAAGGTGGCGTGGAGGCTGACGTCAACTGGGAGACGACCGACGAGGCGAAGCCGATGGATCCCAGGGTGCAGATGAGCATGACATCGCTGGCACAGGAGGACTAGGCATTGCTGCAGCGACGACCGTCTGAGGTGGAGCCAGATTACCAGAGGACTGAGGCGACGCCAGTGTGATGGAGGACTGAGTCATACCCGAAGGGAAGGAGGAGCCCACTGTAGCTGTAGGGGATGGAGGAACAGAGATCCGCAAATCCGTGGAGGTGGTGTGACGACTGACCAAGGGGGAGCCGGTGGGATGAGGGAACCCGGCGAAGTCAAAAGGCCGGGGCTGTGTGGTGGAACCGAAGGAGGGAGGAGCCAAGGTGGAGCTAACAGGTCGAAGGGCTGAGACGGTGCGAGGTGATCAGAGGCCGGAGGTGGAGCCACTGGATCTATCCGCTCAGGCACTGATGGTGGTTGTAGGACCTGAGGCTTGACGTGAGTGCTTGGCATTACAGGTGACGGCGAAGGGCTGACAACCTTCAGCAAAGGCAGGGCTGGAGGACTGGCTGAGAAGGGCGGTGACGCTGGCAGATGGAGATTTGACAGGGTCGAAGGCAACAATTGTTCATGCAGGTGTCTGTGCTGTCTAGAAACAGCGATGAAGGTTCCGATAAAACAGATAAAGAGTCTATACATAGTGCTGTCCAGAAAGGGTGAGAAATGATACCTCCACACTGAAGTCAATGAGCCTAAGTCTCCAAATCCACCAAAATATCCACTGATGTCGTGGACTCACACCCCTGGTCAGACTCACTGGGGGGCTCCTCTTCCGGGGTGAGGGTCCGCACTGGCCTCTTATCCTTGGGGGCTGGCTGACGCATCGCGGCGGGTGGAGGCTCTCCGTTTGCGGGGGACTCACACGATTCCTACGTGGTCGCATGTGGTGAAACATGCTTTGGGTCCAGCTGTGTTCTAGACACTCTCCAGACACCGGATCCCAGAGGTGTCTGGGAGGTCTATGCATGGTGGTAGTTCACCCCGATCCAGAACAAAGACTTCAGGCTCTCGTCATCGAAGGGGCTGGTGTTAGCAAGACGACAGAAGTGTTCAGTGAACATAAAAAAACGTGGTTCTCCTGAGCCACAGCAGTAACCATTAGTGATGTGACATTTGAACCGAGGCGTCGGAGCTCGTGTCGAGCATAAATGGGCCGGGCAGATGAAGCCGTGATTCGAGGCTTGTGTTGTTAACGTAGACAACACGTGACCAATGACAAATGAAGCCTCGCTTTCTGTCCAATCACGTTCGCGATTCATTTTCCGTGTCGGAATGTTCGAAGTTCGAACCCCCAGATCTTACTTTACAAGTAAGTATTCATTCAGACTTATTCGATTATAGAAGATAATTTCTACAATAAAGAAGATTCTTTCACAGGGTTTTGGCTGCTTTATTTTTTGCTTAACAGCAGATGGAGCTGTTTTCGACACTCTCGAAGCTTTGAATCTATTCCCGAAACAATCAGGGGAAAGCCTCAGTACTTCATTAGGCTTCATTTGCTCATTAGTAGTAACCATGGCTGCATATTCCCAAGGGGGTAATCCATCAGCCGAAAACTGAAGTCTCCCCAGGGGCCGCCATTGGCTAGCAAGCCTTCACCTGCTGATAGCATTCCATTGACTCCCATTCATTTTGGCGTCACTTTGGCAGCGAATAACTTTACATCTGAGGCGTTCAAAGACTCCATTTGTCCATTGTTTATTTCTAAAGAAACACGACAATGTATAAAAGGCTCCATTACCTTGTATCTTACATTATGGCCCCGTAGAAGCAGTTTTTGTAAAAATAGGCTAACGATTGCGTCATCACACGACTCTCTGTCGCACAGTAGAGAAATTACCGTACAGACAGAAGTAGAAGCTCACGCACAATCGGGGGAACGTGGAGATATAAAGTCAAGGGAGAAGCCCATAGAGAGTTGTAAAGTTGCTCCTGCTGTTAGCTCATGGACAGCTAATACTCACGATCTCTGCAAGATTCGGAAGGGAATGATTCAGATTCCTCTTGGCACAGCTACTAGAAGACTTACAACTGTCAGACAGGTTGCTCACGTCACATCTACGTCGTCAAGCTCAGTTTAAACCTGTGCAGTACGCTTGGCAATCAGGAAGTGAGTGCTTCTAATTGACTTCACTTTTCTCCGTTGAAGTATATGGGGTCGCTGTGTCCATTTCTTTTACTGTCTATGCATATTCCATTATTGGTCAGTTGTTCTGTCACAAGGATGTAGATGATGAAGTCGAAGGAGAGTTCAAAAAGCTTTCTAAAAACAAAATGGTTCTTTAATGAAAACAAACTCAGGTAATCCACAACGACAAAGAGAAAGTAACAGCATGTGTAACATGCACACACAAATAACAACCAACAAAAACAGCGTTAAGGTGAGGAACTGAATACACAGTGATAATGAGGAGATGACTAACAGGTGTGATGATCTGATAAGTGTCCATGACAACTGATGAGTGGCAGGAAAATCAATCAAAGGAACACATGTGATGAATGAAAACAAACTGAAAGTCCATGAAAGTGAAACTAAAGATGAATAAGTCCAGATAACTGTGACAATAAGACACTTTTTACAGAAAATAGTTTATTGTTATGGCCTGTAACAACTTGTGATCCATGACAGTGCAACAAATAATTAAAATAATTAAAAATATAACCATTAAAAAAATAAAAATAATAATGACTTTGGACACCAAATGTACCTGCAATTATAAAATAACCTTTATGGTTTTTAAGCGCACACATCTGACGCTTAAACTGTCACAGGTTATATCAAAAGCACACAAAATGCACATTAACACAGTCATTTATGTCTGTGAATGTAAACAACAAGTAAAGACATTGCATGTGTATATTAGATATGTGTATTAAAGTGAAATCAGCGGCATATACAGTACCTTTTGCTGCATATGCCATTAATATAAATCAAATAACAAAAGAAAAACAGAAAATCACTCACTGCTCTTGATTGAATAACTTTAGTAGCTTTAATAATAATACATTTCTTACATGAATTTCTCCTCTCCGCGGGTCATTTTGACCCGAAACTCATAAAACATTTTTTATTAATAAAGTGTTCATAGGAGTGGTCTTGTAGGAATTTTGGAATACACACACACACACACACACAAAATTGACTGGCTTGTAGGACTTTGTGTGCAGGGACGTGCACAGGAATTTTGTGGGGCAGTTGCTCTGACCTGAAAAAGGGGCACAACTTTTAAAAAAAAACAACGCTTAGATTTCGGGAAAAAATACAATCCTTTTTTAACCTTTTGGCTTCCCGTACATTCAATTGTGCTTTTTGCTCGAATTCAGTTCTGATGGTACGTATGGTAACTGGGCAACTACGCATGATTTGTAGTATGATTGCGTAAAGGGAACAGGAATTCCGGTAGGGAACAGAATCGACTGCTAAACCCAGTGCCGATCCTGACCTCCCTGGGGCCCTAAGCAAAATTCTGCTAAGGGGCCCTCTACCTGACCCATGATGTCATGAGCTATGTAAACCATTTGCCATTGCCACAGTCGCACCTGACACTTCAGTGCTCCCAATACAATCCTCCCTCCTTTAAACAAAACAGTCAAAGAATAAGTACAACAAAGAACAGAATGAAGTTCCAACAAACAATATTTATTGAATAGAGTATTTTCTATAGAATGTTAAGATAACAAGTGAATATTATTAAGTAAGTGAATATTAACGTAAACATAAATAAGAAGAAAATAATAAATTATAACCCTGAGCTTTGGCTTTTGGGATTAACTTTGGTTCTCTCTACAGCCTGGGCATTTTCGGCATCAGTATGATTTTTTTTTTTTATTATGCATGTTGAAGCCATTCTTGATTTATGGTTATTATTTACTGAGGGATGTGCATCCATATTGACCAGTATGTCCAGCTAATCAACATTTTAAATTCAATATAGCCTATACATCAATAGTCAATCAATGTCAAATTGTCAATACATTGCTTTCTATCTTGCATAATTAGTGTAGTTGTTTAGAGTTTTTAACACTGAGACTAGATAATCAGTGTCTTGTTTTAAAAGTATAATGTGTACTTTGATTGGGAGTGCCATCATTCACGTGCATATATTGTACAGTATGTCTGGTCTCCACATATTTCTGCTTGAAAAATGCGCGTTTCATTTCATGCACGCGCATTTGAACGCACGATAACACAAGCGACGCGGTTATGTTTTCCGAGCTGCAGTAAACAAACACCGTTGCACTTTGTCGTTTATCAAAATCAAACGTAATAAATAATTGTATTTTACTCTCACTTTTGTCAGCCACAAAGTGATGCAAGAGATGCACTGCCTGCCCAGCTAGGTTAGGCCATCCTTAAAAATATTTTGGTTTGCAGTAACAGCAAAAAAAAAAAAAAAAAGGGTCGGTAGGTAGGTCTATATATTTTTTTTTCAAGATTCAATGTAAAAAAAAAAGGATAATTTTGGTCATGGTGATTAGGTCGGTATGAATTTAAACAAATTTGCATATCGTGACGTCACTGACTGGGTCTTCAACCCCCATGCCTTCGGGCGCACCATTGCGAACCTCATTCTGATACAGGTTATAGACCACAAACAATTTGAAATCTTTGTAAAAAAAAAAAAACATATTTATTGCATTAATTCCAGCTGCATTCATTTGGAAAAAAATAGGCAGAATCAAAAGAAAAAAAGGAGCCACTAGATTTCAATGAAAGTGGATTTTCAGAGGGAAACAAATAAATTAAAATGACTAATCTCACCAGCGCCGCGCCGACCAATAAAACAGCGCGTTTGGCACCATTCGTTTACATTTGACCCATACTGTTACAAGCCCCCTTTCTGGTCTAGGGGCAGGAAAGGAGGGTAACAAAAAGTTGCAGGGAGAGAGTGAGAGATTTGACCCATAAACATCTGCTATTATTAACGGAAATCAGTGTGGTCAAATAGCTAGGCGCATTGTAGGAAACTATAGGCCGATTAAGTAGTCCTGACATATTATGGAATGGTCGATTTTCTTTTGTGCAATTTAGTACATTTCGGTATGGGATGTGCTGTTTTATTGGTCAGCGCGGCGCTGGTGAGATTAATTCGCGCCGCTCTGACCATTGGCTGGCGCAAGCAAACACTTCTCCTGCGCTGTCGAGTCTGTCGCGCTCGCGCGTCTCGGTCCATTGAGCCACGCAGATTACAAGTCAGCGCAGCGCGAACTCTGTAACACACCGCGCCGTTTCGTCCCCCTTTCGGTGTGTTTGGCTTCCCACACTTATGTGTGTTTGTTTGTCAGAGCCTGCAGTTGCTGTGTGACGCGCGTTCGCGGTGGGCATGTCATGACGAGCTGGACGCGCTCCGAGAAAAGGCCGTTAACATCGATTCCCTATTCTCCTATTTGACCATTAAGAATTTCGAATAATGAGCGACTAAATGTAGGCTCATACAGACGTATTTCACAAGCAGCCGCGCCGCAGCCATCATCACCGAGCGCGAACCATTGACAGTGAATGAAACGAAGCGAACGCACAGGCCATAGTGTGACATGCGTAAACCAATGGTGTAAACATAATCATAATAGATGACGCCACGGGTTTTTATTTAAAAGAAAGAACGTAGCCTACGCAATTTATATTCACAATACTTACTATAATAAATGTATATTATTTTATTGCATTTGTATTAGTTGTTTGAAGAGTAAAAAAAAAATCGGTCGGTCTTAATGCAAGTTTACAACCGGCAAGTCGGTCGGACTAAAAGGGGAAAAAAATAAATAATTGGGTCGGTCCTAATTTGACAGGGTCGGTCGGGTTACGGCAAACAAGAATATTTTTAAGCATGGCCTTAGCAAGACCGAAAAACATCAAACTTTGCTGACATCAAACTTAGAGAGGAGAGAACACAAGTTTACCTGATTGTTGTTCCCGCAATTCACTCTCATGTTTTTTTTCTTCTTCCTCTTTTCGTGACCAGAAGGATAGTTTCGCTTCATTTTGTCATGGATGTTGTACACATTAATTGGCGCGCTATGACACGAGATGGAGGCGTTAAGGCCTTAGGCCTTAAGTAATTTGCGTGGCCCTACGCCGGTCGCGTGCAGTCTATGGTCACGTGCAGCGCTACAGCCATGTAAACAGTTTGCCCTTCCCTTACTGACTTTCACTTTCGGTGCCCGAATGGAAGTGAATGAGGCTTTGCGATTTTATTTTTTTTAATTATTTTTTTAATATAGGCCTACGTGAAATTCTGCATCCATTGTACCATTTTTTTTTTTTTTTTTTTTTCGGAAGGGCAACCTGAGTCGAGAAGGGCATATGGGCAGTTGCCCAGGCAACCTGAGCAACCCCCCTGTGCACGTCCCTGTTTGTGTGGTTGTAATAAAAATAGTAACAAATCCTTCCATCAAAACCCCAATTCAGAACACACACACACACACAGGTGCATGCACGCACACACACACACACACACACACACACACACACACACACACACACACACACACACACACGCACGCACGCACGCACGCACGCACACGCACGCACGCGCACGCACGCACGCACGCACACACACGTGTAGAATTAATATAGAAAGAATAGATAGAATGATTCAATGATTAACAATTATGATCAGTTAGATTAAATAATAGACAAATGTATTAAACTGAACGAGAAGCGATGTTGAAGCTGTCCCCTTTTGTATGGTAATGAAATTAAAAGCAGTTCTAATTGCTTTGATAGTGTTTGATTTTTTAGATTCAGAATATATTTCAATATGGTACTACCGAGTTTTGAAAAAAATGACCTAAGTAATTTCATTGAACTCAGGTGGCTTCTCCACTAAGTCAACCCATATCAACAAGCTCTTCATGCAGAGAAAACATGGGATAGATATTAGAAGTGTCTGACAGATGTTCCCTGAGAGAAATAATCAGTATTACAATCCATTACTGTCAACCATCTATAGAAGTTTATTATCTCTGTGCAGTCATTGTAGACATGAACAACATTCAGGCAACATGATAGGTGTTTTTGAAGAGACTCTACAAATGTTTTCAAAGTTCTCTACTCTGTTGTGGACACACACACACACACACACACAATGTGATTGTAAAAATCAAGGTTGTATTTGTCAGAACCCACACAGTTAATTGTTTTATAAGTCACTGCATGTCTGGTAAAATGTCACTGAAATGTTTGCCTGGAATACACAGAAATGTACTGCTCAATGTGGAGTAAGCTGGCTATCTTGGCAGTCTGTCCATCAAGTCAATAAAAAAAGTTCAAATTCTGATATTACATCTAGTTCATTTATTACATTGGAAATACTGGGTCAGATCAAGTGCATTGCACTGTGGTATACAGTACTCGGTGTACCATACCTTGTGAACAAGATGCTTAATTGTATTGAATGCACATTTGTTATGTACTTCATTAAAGGGGTACTTCAGGATTTAGCATTAAGCTTTGTATCAGTAGAAAACCAGTAGTATTTTCGAATTACCGTGTAGAATAGACGCGAATAGACGCGTCATTCGCGCCGAATTGGGCGACGCGTCTTCCGCGCAAGTTGAAAAATTTGAACTCGAGCGGAAGATTCAAGCGTCTAACTAGACGCGTATTTGACGCTCTATTCGAGTTCGGTGTGAACACACCATTAGTGTTACTAGAGTATGGATTAGCCTAGATAATGTATTAGCTTAGAGAAATGGTGATTTCAATTGGGGGAAAACAGTTCATATGCAGAGCTACTAAGCTAGGCTACTCTGTTGACATGGTCCTGCCTTGCATCATATTTTTAATGTGAAAGTCTAAGTCGTGTTACATACATTAGGCTAGTACATCCCGGTACAACGTACGCAATAGCACCATTTCTATGGAAATTTATCAAATAACTCACGATGTATCAAAGCATGCCTAGTTGTATCCATTTTTCGGATTCTGCCGCCTGTAACCGGTAGGCGTGGTTTGGGAGTGGCCTCGTAAGGGCAGCAAAGCAAGTGCTTTCTGGGAGTTGTTGTCTTTCAGCCACATGAGTAAAAAATACATTTTCGGCCTTTTCTCAGTCTAGAATGCTTCAATTTAAAAAATAATTTCACATTTCTACTCTATAAATGACCAATATTAAATACACATTCATCTTCCCAGAGGTGAAGTATCCCTTTAAGTATAGAACCCTTTTGCGCCAACGTCACAATTACGTCACGGCGCTAGCTGGAGGCAAAACAAAGTGAAAACTGGAGGCGGCCAATACAAACCAGCACAGATTCGGTTACATAATAAGGAGCTTAAATTATTATTATTATTATTATTAAATGTCATCTTGTTGTGTTGTGTGGTGCAAGAATCGCCTACAGGCTCCAATTTGAAATTTTATCGCATAATGTTTTCTAAATTATTGTGAGTATTTGTGAATCATCTATGATTGTATACATTGTTGTGATATATTGTGATATACTTTTTGAAGAACCTGGTAAGAAAGAATAATCAAATACATAGTTAATTAATATAATTTTACTACATAAAAAATATTTTTATTTCTAGAAAATATTCACATCATTAAAATTGCACTGTAATGTCACTCTTTACATTGTCGTATTAAGGCCTTGGCACTGGCTGGCAGTGCTGCGCAATGTAACGTTACCAAAAGTCTTGTACGTGACCATTCATCACATATATAGGCATCTAACGTTAAAGATTTATATGCCCTCAGTTTTTCTTTATGCTCGGTTTCTCTATAAGATAGGTGTAGAAGTCAGGCCACTCAACCGAGTGTGCATTGAGTGAGCGTGTAGGCTACGGGTCGGCCAATCTGGTTCTGTCCGTTAAAATTAACTTTTGAAAATAACAATCGCGGTCCTGGACAGTGAGTGACCTTGCACATTAAGATAAAATATGATTTTCTCCAGTCATTGTTAAAAACAAGCTAACAAAACTTGCTAACTAGCGTTAGTGAAGTGGCCAGAGGGATCGTTCTGCCTCCACCTAAGCTCCGCCCACAAAAAAACGTCACCATGTTTACCAACTGAAAAGGGGTCTATAGTATATTTAAGTATATTTAAAAAAAGTACTTCAGTCTTTGTAATAATGTCAAATTAAAAGTTTTACGTTAAAATACATTTAAAATCATTATGTTGTAATACTATTTTGTGGTGATTTAAAGAAGTACACTTATTTTGAAAGCACATTGAACTATTGTTTTCAAAGTATGGTATTTCTGTAATAAGTGCTCTAATTCTCAGCCTTCCGTATATGTACGACATATTGCAGTGTTAGTATGAATTTCATAGCATGCTCTTAAACAGCCTTTATTAGCTTAGCTTCACATTTCAAATCAGCCCATGTTGCTAACGAGCAACACAAGTCCGAGCAGGACACATTAGGAATCAATGTTGTTCAAACAGCGCTGTAACTCTGTCCTTGTGCCCTTCTGAGGAGAATAACCCTACTCAGTAGCCTTTCACATGCAATTAAGCTGTTTGTTTTACATGCATTTGTGGGTCCTGGAGGTCTGACAGACACAGGGCAGACCCTGCTCCCTATTGAGAACCATCTGCCGTACAGCCAATTAATATTCAGTAGGCCTTCTGGTAGAGCTTATATTCACATAACCTGCCCTGAGAACAGCTGATGAAGGGGAGATGCCTCTGAGAATCACAGGTTTCTTGTGTGGACAGACTGGGACAATGTCAATGCATCTTACATGTGATATGTGTTAAACTGCAAAAGAGCAAACAGGTTTCTTTCTTGCAGGTTCATGCGGTTCCAAATTTAGCCTGGTGGATTGTCTTTGATATTTACTCAGCTGTTCACATGAGTTAAGCAATAATGTAGGCTAAGTGTCACCAACGGTTGCTGGAAATACAATGAAGATGAAGATCAGGTATAATGTCTTTAATTATCTGAACAAAGGAGTACATGGGACTGAGAAAAACAAACTAAAAGTCCATGAAAATGAAACTAACTGAACAGAACTGTGATAGAAGTGGCAACATACAGTAGTTTAGTAAAACCATGGGGTCAAGGTTGGGCTGGTCCAGTTAGCCTCTGCTAGAAGAGACCGTAACTACCATTTTCATCCAAAAACATCTTCTCCACTGACGACCAATTAAAAGTTACAAGCAACATATATAGGCCTATTAGTGTTTAAAATTTGGGGGTCATTAAGACATTTTTGGAAAGTAATTAATACATTTATTCAGTATAAGAACCCTTAAAATGTATTAAAAGTGACAGTGAAGACATTTTTAAAGTCTTATGATGATTCATATTTCTAATAAAAGTTTTTATTCATCATGAAAAAAGGTATCACAGTTTCCACAAAAATATTACAGTAAGCACCACAACTGTTTTCAACATTGATAATTGTTCATTGAGCAGCAAGTCAGCATATTAGAATAATTTCTGAAGGATCATTTGACACTGAAGACTGGACTAATGTCTGCTGAAAATTCAGCTTTGACATAAATATTAAAATAGAAAACAGTTACACAATAATCCTATTTTACTGTATTTTATCAAATAAATGCAGCCTAAAGAGCACACTGTAAGAGACCTCTTTCAAAAACATTTAAAAATCTTACTGCCCTTACTGATGTTTTAACGGTAGAACAAATAAATTACAATCAATGTTTTTGCCAGTGCCTGTTTTTTAGAAGGGCCCTTAAATGCATGAAATGGACTCTTTTTGCTGCTTTAGACGTTTCCATGAGCATGGCAGATCTCCTTGTGGAAATATATAGATTTCCTTGTGGAAAACAGGCTTTCAAATACATTCAACTGAATAATCTGTTATCACATATTAAATAGATATGAATGCCAGGAATTATACACAGACCGTGATTCATTCAAAAACTATTATATAGAAATGAATATATGACATGCTCCCTCTGTTTTTATCAATCCTACTTTATTTCTATAATATCTAACATTAAACACTTGGTATTAAGCAAATTAAAGTAAAACATATTTAATCAATCATTTTAAGTATGCAATATGTCTTAATAACCCATGCCTTTTCAAGTAGATACAGAGACTGTAATGAAAAAAAGGAGCCATATTCTTTGTGCTTTGAAAAGTGCGAGTTAAAATACAAAAAAAGACAAGCATTACACAGGCCCCTCTAAGCTTCTTCTCGCTTGACCGACCTTGAATGAAGCCTCTGATGAGAAGAAAAGCTATTTTCACTTACCTCACCATGCAGACGTGCCAGTCCTGGAGGTCTGTGATCTTCTCAGCTCAGCTGGCCTGTTTTCACCTGCCTCTATTTTCATGTGAATCTGTAACCATAAAACACCATTCAATTAATACAGTCCCTTCACATTCACACCCAGGGCTTGTGTTGTATTAGAGAGCATATTACAGCAGGCATGGTATAGTACTTAATAGCAACGGTGTGAGAAAAAAAAGGTGTAAGAATTGAGCATTTACTGTAGCAATGGAGTTTGATTTCAGTTCATTTTTCACAATGCAGTGATGCTCAGGTCTGCTGACTTTGAAATTGCGAACTGGTCATTATTGCAGAATACACACTTAATGCAAAGTGGAGAACTTTGGCATCACCTTGAAGGGGTTTATTTTGTGGTAATGACTGGCTGACTACACACATTATCTGGATTATTACACGGCTAGCTGCAAGATACATGGATGGCAAATATTAATTTGAAGACAGAGACTGATAGAGTGATAAGCAACATGAAACTAACACAGCCATTGTATGTAAAAAGGCACTGCAAAACATGCCTCTACCAACATTTTTTCTAAAACATGCATATTCATACAATTCACTGCAGTTTCCAGCTGACATGAACACTAATGACATGAGGGTGTAAAACACCAACAACTTTTATTCCTTTTCACACAAATTGTGATTACAGGGGCAGATTATCAATTAATAAAGACTTAAAATATTTTCGTACTTCCTATTCCTTGAATGACCTCAAAACACTTTTACCACAATTAATGAATTGTAAACTAATACATTTTGACGTTTGCATCACCTAACCAGCTCCACATGTATGACTTTTCTGACGTATTAAAGTCACAATGAAATCAAAATTGACAATTCTTATTTTCTTTTATGGAATATTTCAGTATAAATTATAAATAATTTATCTGTGCACATCATCATTATTATTTTTTTATTCATGTGCACTCATAATCTTTAATCAAAATAACTTCCCCTCCCTCTTGCAGCAACATCTCTTCTCTTCTAATGACATGTTTTTCGGTGAAGGTCAGGACATCCTGAGACTATAGCAATAGCAAACAACAATGATCCTGATGGACAAAATCAAGTCCCGCCCTTTCCTTGTTCAAAAAGCCGTTTCACTCGGATATATGTCACACTAAGAAAAGACAATTGCAACATCCGTTTCATTCTGACTTTCATTCTCGGTAGCTCATCTGGTACAGCATCACAGGGACAAGTCCCTGAAACAAAAGTCACAATAAAAGATGAAGGACTAAAATGTGTTTGCTTTTGTTAACGCTATCCGTTAGGTTTAGGATTTAGGATTTAGGGTTTAGGGTTTAGTGGCATACCCGGGATATTTCATTTCCAAACTGCCGCGACACATGCAACAACAAACATTGGCAGATTCACATTCATCTGTTTCAGATAAAAGTGAACATGCTCCTTGGATATTTCACTTTGAAAGTGTAGCGAAACTTTCAACAAGCAACAAATCATTATTTTGCAGACATGTCGCTATAGGCGCATTTCCCTAATGAGCCTGAAAATGCTTGGGATAGTCGATTATATAATTTTGCATCATTAAACAACAATATTTTATTGTAGAAAGCTTCAACTGATCTCATATTTTCTAGAAAACTGAACTGCATTCACTGTTCACATTAGCTGCTGTAACATTTTTTAGTACAATTTTTTTCCCCCCTAATGTTCTAATAGACTTTACAATCTAAAAAAAAAACATTACCAAGAAAATCAAACACGGATGATTTGACTTACTGTACATCTGTTTTCAAAAATAAGAGTGACTATCAGATATGGACTTTTCCATTGATGAGAAAAAGGTGAAGCATAAACATCTTTTTGGGTAGGCTTGACTTGTCTCTTGCAAATATGTTTAAAATGTGTAGCCACAGCTATAAAATGGACTGTGAAGAGAGAAAGTTGTAAAACAGCGCAATGGGTCGTGTTTCAGAGAGGATGTTGATGTACAAAGTATACCTCCCAGTGTCCCAGTCCTTAGTCTGCCGGCTATTTACAACCTTGCGGCCAGATCTATCACATCATTTGTGCAGAATCTCAGGGCCTTCATCCCTGCAGGCCCAACCTTTGAACCTCTGGGTCCCTCCCTCCCTTTTCCGACCGCCCCATTGTTGGTGTCTTGGAAAACCATCAGCTGACAGATTTACTGGTGTGAGCATTAGCTGAACTCAGGAGAGGGTACAGCCTCATAGAGTTACGCTCCAAGATGGCTCGCCCCCTCTTTGGAGGCTCAGTAATTTACTGTACGGGCATCTCTGTGAACGCAGCAGTAAATGTACTGTTACTGTTAAAGGAGATATGAATCGGACAGCTGCTCTGAGCAGATTCATTGCAGCACAGTAACCCTAATGACTCTGTTTGATGATATATGACAAAGACAGATTGAACTGCTGTTTTTGAGACATCCTGAGAACTTGATTTTCTCTCTTGCCCTAATCATGATGTGTCTGTGAAAACCATCTTGTTCTTTATCTCTGTTTTCTTTGATTTCCAGACATTGCATTTTATACATTGACTAGGAATGTCAGGATTAGATTTATCTAATATTTCTGGAGTAATACATTGTCATAATCCACTTATACATTAATAGGTTGAGCCTCATATTAATGTTCTGGGCATTAAAATTTTCTGTCAGTCATTTTCTGTTTTATCGTCTAATAATCTTTACACGTCTTTTTTTATTTTTTATTTTTTTTTTATTAGATTTGCCATCCGCCATTAAATTGAGGCTGTATTAAAATACTGATCAAAGATTTGGGGTCAGTGAGATATTTTAAAATAAATTATTAGTTTTATTCATCAAGAAAGCATAAATTTATCAAAAAAGATTAAAAATGTTAAAAGATTATAGAAGATTAAAGATTTATTATTATATAAAAGAGTAAAAAAAATTAAATGTTGGCCTTTTGAACTTTCAGTTCATTAAATAATCCTTAAAAATGTTTCTGTTGCCATCATGTTCAGTTTTATTCAGTTCAAGGACTTTTAGTTTGTATTTCTTTAATTCATGCCTTCCTTTGTTTGATTTCCCGCCACTCTTCAGTTACCATGGTCACGTCATTATTAGTTAATTTGTTCCAGCTGTGTTCTATTAATTAACTTGCTTAGTTCACTATAGTTGTACTCCATGTCTTCACTCTTGGTCACAATCACATTTAGTTGTGTGCATTGCCTGTTTTTGAGTATTCTTTCTATTCAACTTCATTGTGAACTTTATTCATCTGTCTTTGTCTGTCTGCCAGCAAACTCCCCATGACAGTTCCGCAGTTTTCAAGAAATTAAGCAGCAAAACACTGATAATGTTTATTGAGCAGCAAATCAGTGTATTAGAAAGATTTCTGAAGGATACTGTGACACTAAAGACTGGAGTATTGGTGCTAATTCAGCTTTGATCAGAGGAATAAATTAAATATATTAAAATATAAAATTGTATTTTAAATTGTAATAACATTTCAGAATATTACTGTTTGTCAATACTTACTGTATTGAAAAATCTGTATTTACAAAATTCTAAATCTTACCAACTCCAAACTTTTGGTAGTGTGCATATATAGGCCTACACTCTAAAAAATGCTGGGTTGTTTTAACCCAATTTTGGGTCAAATATGGACAAACCCAGCCGTTGGGTTACATTTTTAAATTGCATTTTTAATCCAACGTTTGGGTTTGTCCATATTTGACCCAAAATTTAGTTAAACAACCCAGCATTTTTAGAGTGTACATATAAAAACCTGGTCAGAAACAAAGAGGTCGCTTATTCAAAACAATAACAAAGGCGTAGATTTATGATGCCGTGAAAGAGCCTAGGACAATTTTTCCCAGTTACACTGGTTAAAATAGCTGATTTCTCTGGATTTAAACATTGTTGGAAACATTTGGGATGATGTAAGTACACAAGTCAACAAAATATACAACATTGTTTTAGTGGTTTTTGGATATCTTAATCCAAGAATCTTACATATTGTGCCTTTAAGCCTCTAAAAAATTTTTTTTTCAGTCAGTCTGGATTATAACTTACTTTATGAGGAAACCATCTCATTTCTGATCCAACCTCCTTGTGTTCAGCTAGGCCATAAATAAAATGCGTTACGCAAAGGCCTGGATTACAGCATTGAGAGCTTTGATTAAAATTCATAGGAGTTTGATTTGCCAATTCAGTCTTTGAGGGAATAATGGAAAATTAATGTTTAATCCAATTAAGATAAGGATGCGTTCTTGGACGTGTCTCTTTCTGCATCTCCACAGCGACCATCCACTATAAATTGAATTCCTTCTATGACTGCAGAAGTCTCTGGCTTCCCTCAAGTCATTACCGAACCCATGACCAGCTCAAAACATACAATATTGTTATGATAGTGTGCTTATCTGATTTCCAAATGGAAATCATGTGTGAACTAAATCACTCTGAATAACAGCTCTGATGGTATTAAAGGGATTTTGCCTGACACTGATAAGTAAAAGCAGAAATATGTTCAGATGACATGACTGGCCTTGGTGATATCATCCACATTACATCAAAACAGCTTCTATGATTCTGAAAAGGGATTTTTTTTGTTCACATAAGTTTGTATGTGGTTGAACTGAGAGAAGTTGTTTCGTCAGTCCTTTGGCCTCAGAAGTTGAAAAACAGTCAACAAAAATGTAGAACTGAATTCTGAAGAGCGTTAAACAGGTTAAAAAACATTCCATTCAAATGACCTTAAATAAATATAGATGACAGATGTACATGGGTTAGCTGTGTGGAACTTGTTTATGGAAAAGTATGTCACATTTATGAGCTTGATCTCAATATTAGATCATAAATGTATCTTTATAGTAGGGTTTACTAGAACCCGATTTTCTGGTGGTTCCCAACACATTTAGTCGCATGGCATTTACGGGTTAAGTGACTGGCTCAAAAAACAAATGTGTATAGAACTGAGCATCCATGAGTAAAGACAGCAAATTTTAAATTACGCATAGTACATCCAGCTGAGCAACTGTCATTGAGATGAATAACAACAACATGAAAAACATACCTATGAAGAGGATCTATACAAATTTCACTTCACTGCCAATGGCACATTTCTGCATGTGTTTTGTGACAGCTATGTGCAATGGCAACAGTCAATGAACAGAAAACCATCATAATTCCATAGAGGCTTTTATCTCTTCTCACACTTTCATTGTTCAACCTTCAGCCTAATCCATCAAGCTCATGGCTTGGATCCCCTCTCTCTATCTGGAAACTTCTATTGCAATACGGTCCGTAAAACTCAACAGTTATTACCATCTCATAATAGCATGGCTGAAGATGTGGGATCTATAATTAAATAGTGAACTGGGACATTTTTTTAGCCCCTTTAGACACAGTAGCTTACATACATAATGAAGCATATCCCAAAACTTAAGTAAAGGACTGATTAACTGCAGTAGATGTAATGCATTTTCATAGACAATCTCGGATACGTACTTGTAAGTTATCCTGTTTATATTAAAATTATTCGCACATACAGTATGCATGTAATACCTGTATAAAATTAGAAAGAAGTATGTTGGTGAGCCTTGATTACGGAATGGACAGGTATCTTATAGATATATAGATAGATAGTAATAGATAGCACATTGTCTGTATTGTCTTCTGTAGTGTAAAAATGAAGTGTTTCATTCAATCTTTTAGCTTGTGTCATGACCATAACATCAGTAAACCGTAAACAGTTACATGTCAAAAGCAAATCAACTTAGACGAGTAGGCCCATACAGTATAGTAAATGCTACCTGCCAACTAACAATCACACTTTAGTACCTTAAAAAAATGTTTACTTGACATTTTCGTGACCTAGTGGTAAGTTCCTTACTGTACGTTATTATTATTATTAAAAAAAGAACCGAGGTGCGTGTCAAAATATTTTCTGTGGTAATTGACAGCATATCACAGATGCTGTCAAAAAAGCAAATCTTGTATTGAACCTGGAACATTCCTTGATCATTTTCACACACTTCTCTAGCTCTCCTCCTGTTTCAACACTTCCTATGGCTCACACTGAAGGTCATCTTCTTGAACTATCTCACCTGTCACACTTTGTCACCAAATAAATTTGAGCATAGCAAGGGAAGGAACTAACCTCACTTTATGGAATACATTAACAACTACAACGATTCTGCTAAATGCCACTGGGGCCAAAAATCCACAGCGGCTTGGCGTGACTTATTGAAACGTAGTCCAGCATGAAATACCACCCACCATGCATTTCCCTTCAGTGTGGGCCATGTTCGTAGCTACTGTAACTGTGATGGCCAGTGGCCTATGACTGCTCTCTGAAGTCATTTAGACCAACACAAAATGGAGAACAATGCACAATCATGGGCACAATAAAAAATCCCATCATGTCTGTTTCCTTTATATGCTTGATTAGCTTATTGTTTACACTTTTCATCCCAGAGTTTTGCCACATACTCATGACTTTAGTACATCCCATTGTATTAAATGTGCATTTATTTATTTCTGAAAAACTGCACTTGCGGATGATATAATATTAATGAAATAAAGGGACATTTAACTGTACTTAAAGAGAGTACACTTGGGTGTTTGTGCTTTATTTTACTGTACGTGCACTTCTGATGTACTTACAGTGTAAACCCACCAGAACTGATTAGTGTAAGGTAACTATATGGGTTAAGTTAGGGTTTAGGTTCAGGGTTAGGTGACAATAAGTACATAGTATTTTCGGTAACGCTTCCTTTTACAGTCCTGTTACCCATGTACATACTATGTACTTATTATAGTAATTACAATTACTGGGTAATAACTAGGTACTAACCCTAAACCTACCCCTAACCCATGTACTTACCTTATATTAGCAGTACTTTCTAGGTAAGTACTGTAAAATAAAGTGCTATCCTTAGGTACACTTTTAAAAAAGAGAACTTTGTAATAATGTCAAAATAAAAGTTTTACCTTAAAGTAAATTTAAGTTTAAACCAATATGTTTATTTTGATGTGTTGAGTAGCATAGTAAAGCACGTGTAATTACTTGGTTATAATTTTAACTATAGCATGTTATTTAATATTTCATTTAAAATATACAGTTGTTACAGTGTAATTAGACAAATAAGTACTGAGTAATATGAATTAACTACATGTACTTACTATAAGGTTATGGTTATGATTTGGTTTAGTTACTTGTAATTATGCATACTGTTATTACTATAGTAAGTATGTGCAACATGTGTAACTACATCACCTTAGAATAAAGTGTTACCCAATTAAGTTAATGCAATTTAGTTAATAAGTATTATTTTTAAAAGTATGCTAAAGTGTACTTGCAGTTGCAACTAAATAAATAATGTTATTTCTGAATGGGATATGCAAACAAATGAGTATCTATAACAGAAGTGAGACGGTCGGTGAGTTAATGCAAAGATGCAGAAGATTAGGATTTCTGTCAGGATGAATAGGTTGAAGAATCCATCAGATGACATGCAGCTTTTCAGGTCTTGCTATATGTGGGGGAAAGTGTCAGAACCCAGTTGACCTCCCCAGTGGTAGTCCCCTCTTTTGTTTACCCACAACATACCACCCTCCACAAACCCACAATCCCGCAGTGCTGAGCTGACCCTCTACCACCACTTGACTTCTACCCAATTAAACCAATTTGTGTCAGGGAACCGGGGTGATCTGTCAACATCCTGAATCAAAGTGTTGTGTGAGAAGAACGCCATCCAGAAGAGAGTGCCCTGGAGCGTGTGAATGCCTTGGGATCATGCTGTATGACTGTTAGTGTTCGGACTAACTGAAGTGGTTACAGTGGCCTCAGAGCAACAGTCCATATGGAACATTCCCATATTACACGGCACACTGTCAGAACCCTGTGACTGATTTTGGAGTCGTTTCACAGAATGAATTTATGATTTGCTATGAAATAATAACAAACTAATCTTTAATTGAGTCAAGCAAGGTAGTCATCCAGAGGAATGCCTGTTTTTCATTATTTTTTTCATTCATTTCTTTCTTCTTTTGAGAACACATTTAATTAGTTCATTTTTAGGGTGCGGCTTCATCTGAGCCAAAAAACACAGTAACATGATTTATCCTGTCATCTTCATTGGGGTTTTGCCTTTTTGCTGTCATCACTTGCGTAAAATCTCAGCATTACCTTATACACTGACATATCAATCCCATCATTCCAGTCGGCTGCTGACCCACCGTGAACTGTTGGGTTGATCCGTGAGCCCAATTTCAGAGCCCTTTATTATGCAGCCAGTTGTTTGTGGAAAACATCCATAAAAGCACTGCATAATCCCTAGTAGTTTTTATCTTAAGGGAAACAATCATTTACAGTAGTACAGCAGTGCTTTGTCTTTGTGATGAATCACTCAGGCGCTGTGTAAATGCCGGGCTTTAAAATGGCCCCTGCTGACTGATGAGAGGGCCCACAACTGTATTTTAAAAGGCTGGGACTGATCCTTGGCCACTAATGGAGGGAATACTTAGTCATCTCAGCGGATGTGCTGCTCAGGTTGGTGCGTTGTGAGTGGGTATCATGGCTGCATACTGCCAGGTGAAAAAGAGAGTGTAGCACAGTCATTTTTCATTAAGAGTTGTGGCTTAAAATTAAGAAAAAGGCTAGATTACAGTGAAAAATGAATGGGCCAGGCTCGATCTGTATCTAAAGAGTGGAATTCAACCTTGTCCTGAATCCTTCAGATGATTCCAAATGAAAATAATACTTAATGTGTTTGGATCGTGTCCTTTGAAATGAATGGTTTCCCAAAAATCTGGAATATTTTCAAAGTGAAATTTAGGAGGTGTAACTTTGCAGTTCCTTTGCAGGTGCAGTTAAAACTAGTTTTTATAAGACTGATAACTCCATCTATTAATTTTGGTTTGGATTACCCGAGTTCAAGGGCATACAATGCTGATAAATGCACACCTGTGACCGTACAGTCTATATTAATGAGCCCAGTTGCAAGGTTACTTGGCAGCTGCAAACAGTCAGTTATTATTGGAATATATGACTTGTTAAATGACTTGAATAAGAATTTCTTACTCAGAAAATTATACTTAATACATTTAATTTTAAACGATTTTGCAGTATGTTCACACACAGCAAATTTCAGAGTGTTACAATCCCAGAGTATTGATGACCAGAGTATAATTTATACACTTTGGAGTAAAATGGGCTTAAAATATACTTGTCAGGTTTCATCAGAAACTCTCTAAAGTGTTAGTATATTGGTTTAGTGTTGATGTGGAGCTGTTGTAGTGTTTATGGTGGTATGATGAACTCTTTGAGAGTCAATCTGTTGCTGTACCGTCCGCAGATGAGTTTAGGTTTCGATACGTCATCAGATCGACTACGCGTTTTCATTGGTTGAATCATGACGCAGGCTCGTGGACACCAGTTTCCAACTTACATCCAACGACGTCGACATTTTGACTCCTCGGGACTGTAGGCAAGAACCTCTTTTATATACTGTCTATGTAAGAAACCACCAAGTGAATCATGCCGCATATTCCTGTTTGTCTTATTTTAATTCTCATAACTAAAACACTAAAAGGCTAATGTAGAAGCAGAAGAGGTGTGATGTCTGGTAATTTAGTTTAACTAGCTATACTAATGGTAGCTAAAGAAAGTTAATTGCGAATGTTGAATCTGGTAAAACTGATTTTACCCCCGGTTTCACAGACAAGACTTAAGCCTATAGCCCAGACTAAAATGCATTGAGCTGTTTTAACTGAAAGCAACTTACATTGACATATCTTAAAATATGTCAGTGCCATTGTTTTGTCTCAAGATGCACACCAGTAATGTTTTTTTCTAAGGCATGTTTATGTAACCGTATGCTTCTAGTCTGCGTTGTGTTGGATATCAGTGAACAACGACAGGAGAGCGCCGGATTGGGTCTGCATAGAGAATGTATTTTTATTTATACAGGCCGCCACACCAGCTTCAGCTCACACATCAGTACACTCTTCGTTCGAGAGAAAGGCAGAAGAAAAAGCAAAGACAAAGAAATGACCAAAAGAAACACAAAAGCACAAAGACAGAAACGGAGAAAACGCAGTAACTCCGTACACTTAAACTTATACACATGAAACACGATAATATAAACTTAAAAACACAAAAGTATGGTTCGTCAATGTATACCTGCCTATGCAAGAATGTATTTGTATTTATACAGGCCACCACGCCAGCTTCAGCTCACACATCAGTACACTGCCAATAAAAAAATAACATTCCCAAATATACCAATCCACAATGTATGTATATGGTATACATAACGAAATAAATAAAAATAACTTAAACATCATGTATTTCTGTGTGTACATTTTTTTTTAACCACTGCTAACAACTAATCTGTAGCATGGAACACAGCATACCTCTTCGTTCGAGAGAAAGGCAGAAAAGGCCGCTAAAAGAGCAATACAGCCGATATAGCTGCCTGGCCCGAACCACTTTGCAAAAGGAGGGGGAGGGGAAGGTTGAACCATCACCTCCTTACAGACCCTTTTTAATGTATTTTTAACAATTTAGAACAGTTTTAGAACAGCAACTGTAAACAATTGTAGAACAGCCTAAACTGTATAATAACAGAAAAATTTTGTGAAATAAAACGTACTTGGTTACCTAACGTAACCTCGGTTCTCTCTAGAAGAGGGAACGAGTATTGCGTAAGTTGCCTACGCTATGGGTAAAGTCATCTTTTCTCGAGATCTGAAGCCAAAAATTATCCTTAATTTTGTATTTATTGTCAACGCAGTGCGGCGGACAGCAGACCATAGCAGGCTGTATAAGCGTGCTCATTGGCTGTCCTGCGGCAACTGCAGCAGCCTACCGGTGAGACCTGCGTGATGTCGCGCCCTCTACGTGTCACAGCCCGCCAGAATGGGAGTGGCTAGCGTATATAAAGAGGGGCTCAACAGGCTGAACACTCATTGACTGAAGCGAATAAGCTCGTGGCGCGAGCACGAGAGGTTACGCAATACTCGTTCCCTCTTCTAGAGAGAACCAAGGCTACGTTAGGTAACCGAGTACGTTCTCTTACGAGATGTCCTCTCATATTGCGTAAGTTGCTTATGCTACGGGAACCCCTTGTCCACGCTGTGCGCGCCAAGCATCCGCTGCATGAGACCGGGGGAAGCCCGTAGAGCAGAACATGCGGGAACAGGTGGCCAGCAACGCAGGCCAGCACATGCAATAAACACTTGTTAGAAATACAGAGCGGCTCCGCCCGTCTATGTATAAACGTGGAATAAAGGCGGCCAGCAACGCGGGCCAGCACAAGTCCATAAGCACATAATAGGGCAAAAAAAGCATTACCCCCTGTGTACTTGTGCCAGCACAAGTACACAGGCAGGTCATTGGGAAATAACGTCATTGGCTCAGCCGGTCTATGTATAGAGAGTCTCGCCTCACTGATATGAGAGTGGCCTGCACATGAACAACTGGGCAGAACATACACATCGCTTAGACTGATAAAAGTTTAGTATGCAAGGCGGGAACTTCCAGGTTATAAAACCTCACGAATGTAGAGGGGGAGGCCCAGCCTGCCGCCAAACAAATATCGTGAATAGAAATCCCGCTGGACCAAGCCCACGACGAAGCCATGCCTCTAGTGGAATGGGCCCTGATGCCCATAGGGCACTGCAGGTGTTTGGACGCATAAGCTGCTGCGATAGTGTCCACTATCCATCTGGACAGGCTATGTTTCGAGGCAGCGAGACCCTTGGTGCGCCCTCCAAACGAAACAAAGAGCTGCTCAGAACACCTGAAGGCGGCGGAACGCGTGATGTAAACTCTCAGCGCCCTGACGGGGCACAGGAGGTTATCACCATCCTCGCTATCAGATGCTGGTAGAGCCGATAGGAAGATGGCCTGTGCTCTAAAAGGCGTGCCAATCGCCTTGGGGACGTAACCATGTCTCGGTTTGAGAATAACTTTAGAGTAATTTGGTCCGAACTCGAGACACGCGGGGCTAACAGATAGCGCTTGTAGATCCCCCACACGTTTTACTGATGACAGAGCTATCAGAAAAACGGTCTTGAACGAGAGGTATTTTAGGTCCACGGATTCTAACGATTTAAAGGGAAAAGCTTTCAGGGCCTCTAAGACCAAAGAAAGATCCCAGATCGGAACCGAAGGGGGCCGCGGGGGATTCATCCTCCTGGCTCCTCTGAGGAAGCGGATGATGAGCTCGTTCCTTCCTATCGCACGGCTGCGCGTCGACTCCGCGAATGCCGCAATAGCCGCAATGTACACTTTGAACGTGGAAGGGGACCTGCCCTTGTCCAGCAGCTCTTGAAGCAAGGAAAGCACCCACGAAACCCCACACGTGCGTGGGTCAAGGCTCTTTGTAGAAAGAGCAACAAAGTCAATAATCATTTATTTCTAGAGTGCACGCTAGAGTAAATGAAACCACAACCAAAATATGGGTTTAGTGTTTTATTTAAATTTGTTTGTACATCTTACCCGTGGTTCCGCCGGGATCCATGACTGCAGCATGGAACAAAGGTTTGGAATTGAAAAGCGTGCGGCCTTTCCTGGTGTCCTTTATATATCCGATGGGGAATTATGGGAAATGTAGTTTTTGGGGACAATATGGGTTGGGGTCATGTGTTAATTCAAATGTGTTTAAAGGATGTGTTTTTGTGTGTGTGTATGTTTAAGTGTATTTTCATTATTGTTTTATGGTAAATGTGGTTTGTTTATTCGAGTTTGTGTATTTATATATATATTTCCCTTTTTGTGTTTGATGTAAGAAAATGAGAATTTTGTGAGACCCCTGTAATTCATAAAATGGTTTGGTCTGGTTTGTTAAAAGGGCTTCATTTTCTGTGGCTGAGTTAGTTCTGGTGAGGGATCCCTGAGAAACATCTGAGACCCAGAACTCAGTAATGTGCTGATGTCCGATAAAGGATAATTTTTGGCTTCAGATCTCGAGAAAAGATTATTTTACCCGTAGCGTAAGCAACTTAAGAACCTCTCGTAAGAGAACCATTTTAACCTTATGACATTTATAAAAGCTTAAAGTCTGGTGGAGCGTTAGCTACTTTTGGTAAGGACTCACCATAGCTCTTGGGCAAATTGAGTTTGAGTCCTAGTGTCAGCATACAGAAGGAGACAACACAGGGAACTCTGGTAACAGTAGTTTATAAACAGGTAGCAGAGCAAGTGAGATAAGAAGGTGAGTGTTCAGCATATACATCGTTTGGTAGACTTAACTTGAATGATATGTATGTGTGTTTCTTGCAGGTGCTGTGACGGTGATGATGATCTGGAGACAAGGAAAACGAAGGATGATGAAGAGAAGGGATCGTAGCAGGTCAATAGTACGGTTGGAGTTCTAGATTCCGAATTTAATGGATAGAAATTTTGGATGGTTGACTGGATACTCACCATAAATTAGTTCATCACAGTTTCTTTCTAGCTATAAATATTAGTTTATTAGTTTATAAACTCTAAATATTTCTGAAAAACAATCCAATACTACAAACTTTTGTCTTGAAACCCAATTAAATTCCAATATAGCAAAAGTTTACATCTTGTGAGCATTTTTACAGATAGTGAACTCATATCGGTGTCTGGGGATCCACAAGACTTGACTGGACAAAGAACATAGAGGTTAAAAGTGATCCAAAGAAAGGGCCAGAGCTGACTCTACTTCTTAAGAAGACTCAGGTCCTTCAAGTCTGCAAGCTTCACACGTTCTATCAGTCTGTCGTCGCCAGTGCCCTGTGTTAAGCTGTAGTGTACTGGAGAACTGGGATAAGCTGGAGACAAAAAAAAGCTGAATAAGCTTAAGGCGGCAGGCTTTGTCAGTGAAGTGAATCTGGACATGCTTGAGGCTGTTGCAGAGAGTAGAATAACGTCCAAACTGCTGGCCATCACGAACAATACCTCACACCCCCTCCATGACATGCTTAGCCTACTGGAATGAGAAGGACATTCAGCAATCGATTGATCCAGCCCCGATACAACAGAAAATGCTACAGAAGGTCATTTACTGTATGCCTACTGCTGTGAGACTTTATCTTGTGCCGAGGTATCATTAACCCTAGGTCCCTCCACCCATCTCATAGCTGTACTTACAGTTTTTCTGAATTGCTAAAACACATTTCTTGAAACCACTCACTTTCTCAAAACCTTAAACACAAAACTAATTTTTCAAACCACATTCAAAGAACCTCTGACTCTTCTGGCAAAATCAAACAATTACCTCTTTATCTGTGCTCAAAATCAAACAATGCTTTCAGACCATACACAGCGAGTCAATATTATAAACAAGACAGATAATTCATTAGACATTACATCAAAAAAACACAGAATCCAAAGCATGCAGTTACAGAAAAAAAGTATATTGAAGCAAAGTAAAAAAAAAAAAAAAAAATCCAATTACGTAAAAAAGTATAGTAATGACAACTTACAGTAGTAAGGTAAATAAATGATATACTGTATGCACTGCAAGTTGTCACAAACTGCTCAGAGACCAGAAAGTTGAGATCCAAATGCAGCTTTAATGAAGGGGCAATCCAGACATGTAATCCAAAATACAGGCAATAGGTCAAAACACAGGTAGGCAGTCCAAACAAACAAAACAGGCAGGGGTCAGAGGCAAAAGAGTAATCCACGGAACAGGCAAGAAATCCAAAACCAAGAGACATGAAACCAGGGAAACCGCTCGGAAATGCAGTGCAACAACATACAAACCGTCCTGGTGAGTGAATGAGTGAACATGGTATAAATAGACCTAGACTAAAAGGGTAATGAGACACAGGTGAATGCAATCAGTGATGAGTCCGGGCAGTGAGTTATGGGAAATGTAGTTTGTGAGGGAGTGATAATAGTCTGGTGTGGAGTGCCCTCTAGTGGCTCTCAAGGGCACTCCAGCTGGTGATCGTTACATAGCCCCCCCTCAAAGGAGCGGCTTCCAGACGCTTTAAAATTGTCCAGGAGGGAGGTGGAGCGGAGGTGGACCAGGGGGCGGGAAGGAGGGCCAGGCCCGTGGAGCGGAAGAGGACCTGGAGACTGCGGCAAGACTGGAGGCCAGGGCGGAGCAGTCAGTGCAGGCGACCAGGGCGGAGCAGGCCGTGCAGGCGACCAGGGCGGAGCAGGGCGGAGCAGGCCGTGCAGGCGACCAGGGCGGAGCAGGGCCGTGCAGGCGACCAGGGCGGAGCAGGCCGTGCCGGCGACCAGGGCGGAGCAGTCAGTGCCGGCGACCAGGGCGGAGCAGTCAGTGCCGGCGACCAGGGCGGAGCAGTCAGTACAGGCGACCAGGGCGGAGCAGTCAGTGCCGGCGACCAGGGCGGAGCAGTCAGTGCAGGCGACCAGGGCGGAGCAGTCAGTGCAGGCGACCAGGGCGGAGCAGTCAGTGCCGGCGACCAGGCCGGAGCAGGGCCGTGCAGGCGACCAGGGCGGAGCAGGGCGGAGCAGGGCCGTGCAGGCGACCAGGGCGGAGCAGGGCCGTGCAGGCGACCAGGGCGGAGCAGGGCCGTGCAGGCGACCAGGGCGGAGCAGGGCCGTGCAGGCGACCAGGGCGGAGCAGGGCCGCGCAGGCGACCAGGGCGGAGCAGGCCGCGCAGGCGACCAGGGCGGAGCAGGGCCGTGCAGGCGACCAGGGCGGAGCAGGCCGTGCAGGCGACCAGGGCGGAGCAGGCCGTGCAGGCGACCAGGGCGGAGCAGGGCCGTGCAGGCGACCAGGGCGGAGCAGGGCCGTGCAGGCGACCAGGGCGGAGCAGGGCCGCGCAGGCGACCAGGGCGGAGCAGGGCGTGCAGGCGACCAGGGCGGAGCAGGCCGTGCAGGACTGACGTGAAGAGCAGGCTCGGCAGGACTGATGTGGAGCGCAGGACTGACGGGGAGCGCAGGCTTGACGTGAAGATCAGGCTGAACAGGCATGACGTGAAGATCAGGCATGATGTGAAGATACTCAGACTTGGCAGGCATGACATGAAGAGCAGGCTCGGCAGGGCTGACGTGGAGCGCAGGCTCGGCAAGGACCTCGACGAAACAAGACTCTGGAACGGTGGTTTTGGGAGGACAAGACCCCGTTCGGCCGAACTTCTTGGCCATCCGTGCTGACATGAGCGGTGGGTCCATCGCGCTGGACATTAAAACTGGGATGTCCAGAGACTGATCCGATGATGGGCCTGATGGGTGGCATGACGTGAAGATTCTCAGGCTTAGAGTTTACCGTGAGCTTGTGGGGTTCTTCCTCCGCAAAGCCCACAGTAAATGACGAACCGCTCAAGGAAAGGGCCAAGTCAACATACTGTTCAAGAGTCCCGTTAGGGTCATGCCCTGGCATAAGGTAGCTAAGTGGCTCAGATAGTCCTCCACGAAAAAATATCATTAGACATACCTCATCCATATACGTCAGCGGAGGAAGCTCCAAAAAGTCCATAACATAATTCTCGATTGGTCGATCTCCTTGACGGAGACGTATAATTTGTGCTGCTGGATTCATTGATGGGTCTGGTCTTACTCGGCTGCTGGATCTGTGTCGGCGAAGTTTTCTGTCACGAACTGCTCAGAGACCAGAAAGTTGAGATCCAAATGCAGCTTTAATGAAGGGGCAATCCAGACACGTAATCCAAAATACAGGCAATAGGTCAAAACACAGGTAGGCAGTCCAAACAAACAAACAAACAAAACAGGCAGGGGTCAGAGGCAAAAGAGTAATCCACGGAACAGGCAAGAAATCCAAAACCAAGAGACATGAAACCAGGGAAACCGCTCGGAAATGCAACAACATACAAACCGTCATAGTGAGTGAATGAGTGAACATGGTATAAATAGACCGAGACTAACAGGGTAATGAGACACAGGTGAATGCAATCAGTGATGATGAGTCCGGGCAGTAAGTTATGGGAAATGTAGTTTGTGAGGGAGTGATAATAGTCTGGTGTGGAGTGCCTTCTAGTGGCTCTCAAGTGCACTCCAGCTGGTGACTGTTACACAAGTATTGTATTGTACTGAATATTGTATTGCCTGTATAGCCTATAGGGCTATTGGATGTCTGTATATTCAACACTTGCATACTGTGAAAATACAAACTTCAAAAGCCAAAAAGGTTACAGTAAAAAACTCTGAATGAAAAGCGTGTTACTGTACATTCAGGAGAGTTGTGCAACTGCAAAATCAAGGTCAGTGAGAGAGATTTAATTTGCTTTAGGATCATGTCTTCATGTTGGGTCCGGCCTGAGGACTTTGTCCACATCACAATGTCATCTCTGCAGGCAAAGGGAAAAACCCTAAAGCCAAATCCAGCCTTTAACAACATTCTCCACACCTTGCTCTTTCTCGTCCTCCTCCTCTTCCTCCTCGTCCACCTCCTCTTCTTCATACTCTTCCTCCTCTCCCTCTTATATTATTTCCATCCATTGTTGGTATCAACATTCAGTGCAACATTTTGAGTCAGTACTGAACTCTGAACTGATTTGTATTACAGTACAAGTGGTTTGGTCCCATCATTAAGTGTGAACAATTTTGAGTAGTTGTGTGTAAACGATGACAACTGTGTTTAAAACATAAGTGCATCACAGTGTGAAATGAGTGAGAATGTGTTTAGAGTTTAGCAAAAAGACTGCATGAGATTTGCAAACAGTGTTTTAACGACCTGAACTTGTTTAATGTTTGACAGAAAGAGTGATTTATTCGACAAACTGGTTTAGGCTATTGAGAATTTGGTTTAGGGGATGGGGTTTAGTGTTTTAGCAATTCAGAAAAACTGTAATAGTAGTAAATTCAACGTCAGACATAAATGTGCAATAATTTACTTGTATTTCATTCTGTTTTGTCTTTCACTTCAAACAAATGTGTGCAATACTTACTGTTTTCTTGGCACTGTTATGGTCTTATACAATATATACTGTATATTTAAATAAAGCTATAAATGTTTTACTTTTGGGTTAAATTTGTTTATTTATGACATGTATATAGTATGTGTTTTTAATTTTTTTATTATAGTCTATTGTCTGTTCCTGTTTTTATTGTTATATTTGCGAACTGTGAGTATACTGTCTTCTTGTATTGCTGCTAACGCAGTTCAATTTCCCACATGGGATCAATACAGTATACCTACCTACCTATAGACAGAAACTCATTCAGAAGAAAGATGTAGTAAGCCGCTGCTGGCGACAGTCCAGCAATGCTGTTCTTGTTTAACTGGCTGAATTACATTGTATTGCTGTCATATTGCTGCTCAACTAAATCCACTGATGTTATTAGCTAAATGACGGTGGCTAATACTGGTTGTCTTATGAGGAACAGATTGCAGGGATGCAGTGCAGCACTCTAATATAAACCATTGGTACTTCTTTTGATGTCAGTACTCTCTCTACAGACATTAGATTGTTCACCGGATTTGTCTGTTCATGAAAGTGTTCATCCACAAACAAAGCCAATCCATCTCAGTCAGAAACACCTGTTCCATTTGATGTTGGTGAATGAAAGCTCTGTTCAAGATCTCTCATGAGTTCAGGTGCAGCTCCGCTCCATTGTTCTGACTGACATGAAGGTCAATCCAACACAAGTAGCAGCTGGATAAGATAAGGAAGATATCAAAGTCAGGTTGCATGCATTAGGGTTGACCAGGGAGTGTTGAAACACATTTTGACTGTAACTGTTTTTTACTTTTACTTCTAATGTTCCTTCAGGTGTGTGGTGGTCATACTGTATAACTCTTGTGAAAAAGAAGTACACTTTACCATACTTTTAAAAAGAGCACTTATTATTTAAATAACGGACTTAAAAAGAATATACCTGTGCAAACTGAATGTGCAACCCGTTCTCATCTCAGGGCGACTTTGCTGGCCAATCCAAGTGCATGATATCAGACGCTTTCAGCAACAGTAGTGTGCGTAGGCTACAATTTCGTTTAGTTTTAAATTAGCCTGTGGTAGCCTACTAAATTTAAACGTGAATGTGTGCTAGGTATCCTAAATAAAAACACAACAATATAAGTTCCATTATCCCTTAATTGCCCGCAGGAGTATACTGGCCGAATTCAACACGCACCCTTTATCGTGTGTGAGAGACGCTCTTTAAACCATCAATGCAACCCACAGGCGTTTTACAGACGCAGTTGGACTTTGCTAGCCAATCCAAGTGTGTGACATCAGACGCTTTCAACAACAGCAATGTGCAGAAAATGTGCTTTTGTTTTAAATTAACCTGTAGTATAGCCTACTTTATATAAGCCTGGATATGGTCTTGGTAGGCCTAATTAAACACGGCAATATGTGACATAGGCTCCATCATCCCTTAATAGCCCGCAGAGGAGTATGTTCAACACACACCCTTTATCGTGTGTGAGAGACGCTCGTGGCTTTCAAACAACTTCACTGTAAAACCATTCGCGATGTTATTACACGCTCAGGGCTTCGCCAGTCAATTCACCCCAATATCGTCCGACTGCACAGAATTAAGCTTTGAGCAACAACGACTTACGTTTGCTCCATGATTATACACTTAAGATAGGAGGTCATTGGTTTCCATTTTTTATCGTTTGAGAGGAGTATACTGTCCGTTTTCAACACCCACCCTTTGCGTGTGTCAGTATAACAGTATTACGTCTGTAAGTTGCCTTTTTTACATTAATATTATATTATCTACAATTAAAGTTAAATGTACTTTTAAGATCTTAAGTACACTACAAGTGCTCATTCAATACAATTAAGCACCCTTCTTTTTCAAGGGTGAAAGATAGTAGCTGTGTACTGTGTAGCAGGGACTGCATCCTCCGAAGGCCGCATTTGAAGGCCGATGTTTGAAGGCCTTCGGAGGATGCAGCCCCTGCATTGGGACACAACTACTATCTTTAACCCTTGAAAAAGAAGGGACAGTTTCGTTACAGCAGCGCGACAAAGGCTGTCCCAAGTCGAATGATCCTTCTAAAGCTGTGTTCACACTACAAGCGACACGATACCATTCATTTCAATGGAGAGCGGGCGATTTCCGGCGACAGTGACCGTTGGCGACCGGGTGGGGCGTGTCCAGCGACGGGACAAAGTTGAGATCTGTTCAACTTTATGCAAATGAAGAGTGACTTTCGGGAGCGACAACCAATAGGAGTGAAGTGAGTGGAGCACACGTGATCCGTCACTCTTCAGTGCCGAGTCCGACAGAGGCAAGTTGAATGAGAACCTCATTTTAGCAGTCAGAAACTGTCCTATAATGTATGATAGGTCCAACCCTGTGATAGGTCTCCGTGTACATACAGTGCTGACTCCGAGACTGAATGGTTTCGTGAAGATATCCCAGATAGATCGGCATTTGGCAACCCTGCCTTCCGTCCTCCTTTTCCCGAGAGACCGAGAGGATGAGCTGATCGAGATATTTAGGGAGGAGGACATGAAGTTTCAGGGAGAGATAGAGGATATCACAGGAGAGCAGGGAGAGAATGGACAGATTGTTTTCTCTTCTTGACAGATTGGTAGAGAAATAAACTTTTGGTTATGTGAATTAAAATTTGTTAATGAAATGATAGTATACATTACTTTAGTATACATTACTATAACTTACTTACATAAGTAAGTCATATTTGTAAATGAAACAAAAAATCATTTCTGTTCATTGTTTATTTTTGTAATGCAAGTCATAACTTGTAAATGTAATAAAGAAATTATTCTATACATTTATTTTTGTCATGTCAATTTGTAAATGAAACAAAATAAATTGTTCTATATTACATTTTTACTTACAGTACTTTTTACAAGTATTTACAAGATAAGTTATGTTAATGATAAGAAAAACAAAATACAAGTTTAAAATAACAGTATACATAAAACAGATTGGAAGAAAACATTTTTTGTAGACTTTTGTAGCTGCACAATAGAGACGCTGGTAAAGCCTCTGCTGGAGGGACATCATCTGGGATGAGTGCATATTTCCACTGTCCACTAACAGGTTTGCTGGGCTGACTCAGGCGTTGGCTGCCATGTCACTGAGATGTTCTCAGAAAGAGGGAATAATAAGTTAAATTAACTCACATACTCAAAAAATCAAACCATAAAATATTTTAACATGAAAAACCGTTCTATGAGCTAAACTCAGGACAGCGGCCCTCCAGGACTGACATTGCCTATCCCTGATCTATAAGACATATTTTTAGTGTTTCTAGTATATTCTGTTCATATTTTTTTAAACAATATCTAATATCAAAATCTAATATCCATGTGCAAAAAGTCAGTTTTCCATAAAAAGTACAATATTTGAATTACAATCTAAAGTACTTAAAATTTATACTTTAATCCAGAGTAAATGTATGTCGTTACATTATTATTATTTTTATTTTTCATTTTAATCATTAGATATACATTAGATTATTTGATGAAATTGAAGCCCAATACTTACATTTGAAAGTGTAATCTGGCAATTTCGTCTCCAGCGCGCAATGAATTCTGGTGTAGGCAAGGCTGCGAAGGATCCTTGTGATGTATCCTGCATTCACGGGAAAAGAAGGACGCATTTGCAGGCCGCATATTGAAGGAGCCTTCGAAGGACCTTCAAATTGGGACAACCTTCGTCGCGCCACAATAGGCTACTCTCCCCTTTAAAGAAGTCTCGGTGCGTCCTCCCAAGGCCGCGTCGGCCACGCACTTCTAAGGACGCGGCCTTCAAAGGATGCGGCCCCTGATTGGGACACAGCTATCAATTTCACTCCTGTAGCTCAATGACTTGGTTTCAACACTCCATGTTCTGCTCTACACCACTAATGCTTTTTTTCTGAAAGAAAATGCTTCTAACAGATGCATAAAGATTTGTGGATATCTGATGAATGACCAAAAACACAAATCTTAGTGAAAAATTCTGAGTGCTAAACATTCTAAAGCATTTGTAGAGGCATATAACCTTGTAGGCACATAATGTTTCTTTTCGCTTTCAGCAAGGCAATCATTCCGCACACATGTTGCCCTTTGCTCGTGGCATTATGGTTACAGTCTGCAATCCCCCAAGATTCGGTTCTGTACTTTATTCCACTAATTTATCTCTGATTGTAAGCCATACCCACCCACATGACAGATATTGTTTACACAAGCCTTTCTCCTTTTATTTCTGCAATCTTTCCATATCCTGTAGAATTGGGCTAATTATTGTCATTCCGGCTTACATGTGATTTCAATTCCAGAGCAAACATGCTCAAAGAAACAGGAACAGATTTATCATTTGTCCAAATGTATTTCGATGTCACTGACATTTAAAGTTTGATAAATTCTCATTTTGGGTATTAATGCTCTAAATTGAAGGGTGAGTTGGTTGTTAGACAATCTCAAGAGATGTCTGTTTTCAAACTTGGTAGAAAAACATAATTTAAGGAGAGAGTTGGAACTGTTCTGTTTCCTTAGGTGTGACCAAAGAAAACAGACCTCGGCCTAATTTGTAGAAAATATTTTCCCAGGTTACAAATAAGCATTATTTCAGTGTCTTTGATTAATTTTATGCAAGTACACGTCCAGAAGTATTCTATGAACCATTTAGAAACATATGCACCAATGAAAGCCTTCATTGACTTGACCAGAGTTTCTTTTTTTTCCAAGCAAAGTGACTTACCACACTGCAATCAGTCTTTCTGCTGAAAGTAAACTGCAAGTTCCGAAGGTAAAACTGTGCCCTACATCAAAGTCAGCTCAGTCTAAATTGAAAAGGCATCTGCAGGCTGATGGCTTAAAAATGATAGGAAACCATCTGCATAGGGAACAGAACCAAACTTGCATTATATGTTCAGCAATTTAGCTTTAAGCCCATTTCAAGTGATTAGAGAATATAATGATGATGATTGTTTTAAACTGATTATTTGAAAGTACTGTGGGCCACATTATGACACTTTATTTTAATTCTTTGAAGACTTGCTCTGTTGATTTGGTTGGGAGCTTGTGAGCAGCCACATATCTTTTCTCGTCTCTCATCCTACACTCTGAAATAAATTAGCGCTTCAGGCTCTCAATATGGAAGTAAAATAATCCCAAATGTTTTTGAAACAAAAAGCCTGTTGAATTGCACTACTTGAAAAAAATATGCATTGCATTAACCCTGCTTGTATTTTAATGCATTGTATTTTTAGGGCTTGTATTTTTATAGGCTGAAATTTAGCATGGTTGAATATTTAAGCTGTGAATATTTCAAATCAAAACATTTCAAACACATTTTCATTAGTAAAATTTCAATAATCCATATTCACCTTTCATATTTCACTTCCAAAATATTCAAACTGATTAAAAATACAACCTATAATATTCAACAGGCGGTTTTCGGTCCATTTTATTTCGCTTTGCAAATTCGCTTCCACAAATTCAGTGGTTCAAATTCGACAGTAAATTCAACGTTGACATCCAGGAGCTGCAGGAAAAGTAGTAGATTACCGAGCATAATCTCCATCTGCTGTCAGTCGACCACACCAGCAGGGGGTGCAAGCGCGTGTTGTTGAGAAGACCAGAGCAACAGTTAGACTAGAGCAAGCCATTCATTCATAAAAACTCAGCATGCATTACGTTTTTTGTGACGATTATCTGGGTCAGTATATATGCGGAAAAGATGATATCTAAAGGCACAAAAGCTGTTTTTATGTTTCATTCATTGTTACTTTCCCTGTGTAGCCTTATGTTATCAGCCTTTTCTACAGTGAACGGGATTATAATCTGTTTCCCTCAATACATCATCATACTCAAAGATTCCCCGAATTCCGTCAGGACTTAAGCGCTTAACGTAGCTTAATGGACTACAGTACAGTGATATAAAAGACCAAACTCGCACCTTATTTGGAAAGTATGTATTGTACATATACTGCATTAGATTAAACTGTGAAGTAGCACTTTCATATTGTTGTTCTATATTGTTAGTTTAACTAGTCGCTTTGGATAAAAGTGCCAGCTAAAAGACTAAATGTAAAATTGGGTTGACATTCGCACATTTAGGGACCGTCTCTAAAGTAACAAGTCCTATAGGCCTAAACGTTTCTAACTTCAATAGCAAACTTCAATCTATTTGAATAAATTGCGCATTATGCCTGAGCCTGACACCTACACGAACACTTTACAGTTGGTTTTATGACTGTAAGTCGTTCTTTTCAAATGGTATTTAAGTTAGAAACGTGTATACCAATGTCGTATGTAACTTTAGAGACGGTCCCTAAATGTGCGAATGTCCAATGTCAAACCAAATTTATGCCAGTATATCACTGGGAAACGCTCAGCATTAAACTTTGCGCGTTAAATTCATATTCTGAGTCCATCTGCTAGCCTGCGAGTTTGGTCTTTTATGTCCATTAAGCTACGTTAAGCGTTTTATATGTCCAGCAGGGGAATCCTGACATATTGAGGGAAACCAAACCCTAGTACTGCATGCAGCACATCGCTGCAATATAAGGTGAAGGCAACTAAACAACCAAGAGAAATATGTCAAATGTAACACTGGATCTGTATATCCGCATCGGGGGAATAACATTATCGTTCATGGTAGAGAAAGATGCATGTAGGCTACACAGGAAAAGTAATCGTGAACACACTGAATTTCACATAAAACAGACGTCATAATAATCACAAATACACTTACATTTTTGTAAATAAGTTTTTATGAATGAATGGCTTGCACTAACTGTTGCTCTGGTCTTCGTCAACAACACGCGCTTGCACCCCCTGCTGGTGTGGTCGACTAACAGCAGATGGAGATTATGCTCGGTAATCTACTACTTTTCCTGCAGCTCCTGGATGTCAATGTTGAATTTACTGTCGAATTTGAACCACTGAATTTGTGGAAGCGAATTTGCAAAGCGAAATAAAATGGACCGAAAACCGCCTGTTGAATATTTTAGGTTGTATTTTTAATCAGTTTGAATATTTGGGAAATGAAATATGAAAGGTGAATATGGATTATTGAAATTTTACTAATGAAAATGTGTTTGAAATGTTTTGATTTGAAATATTCACTGCTTAAATATTTAACCATGCTAAATTTCAGCCTATAAAAATGCAAGCCCTAAAAATACAATGCATTAAAATACAAGCAGGGTTAATGCAATGCATATTTTTTTCAAGTAGTACAATTCAACAGGCTTTTTGTTTCAAAAACATTTGGGATTATTTTACTTCCATACTCTCAGGTGCATGAGATCGGCATTTACATTTGTGAGTGTAAACTCACAAATGGCCTTCTGTCACAAGTGTGATCCACAACACCTCTTACACTAGGTGGTGTGACTATCTCCGGTAAGATTGCAGACCCTCATTCAATGCCACAGTTGGGTTCAGGAAGTAACAACTTTTTTACAAAAAAGTAACTGATTTTGAATGATAACTTATAAACCTGTAAATATAGACAAACTGTGAGCTACAATGTTGTTGATCCATTGTATTTGCTTCTGCCGCATAATCGTGTTTAACAGTGGAATTCCTGGTGAAAAACTACATTACCCATGATGCTGTACAGAAAGTTACACCAAGAGTAAAAAAAAGGAACACGCTCAAAATAGCTCTTTTGCTCTGCCCCCTCCTAAAAGAACTGTGAATGATGAAATCAAGTCGATCTTCCTACACTCTCAAAGTACTGAACTGTTTGTAATGTATATATATATATTATATATATATATAGTATATAAATGCATATTTTGCAATAAACTTAAAATATATTGTTTTTATACACATAATCAACATTTGTAAATGAGTATTTTTATATTTCTCCATCGTTTTTAATTTGATTATGCTGTTCGCAATGCTTCATGGGATAGTAGTTCTTTCCCTCACTAAAGCCGTTAGGTACACAGTTTTTTAGTGACTTTTTGTCCGATTTTCAAAAACTTTTTTGCTTCAAATCAAAGTTTGTGTTGTGATTCACCTTTTTTTTCTTCGGCTTTCTACCTCACAGGCAGCCAAGTTTAATTGAAGGCCCATTTTGCCAGCAGTGAATACCCCTTAAATAATTATTTACCATAAGTGGACCAAAAAGCACTCTAAAGTTAGGCTAACTGCATTTAATATAAATTTTAATTACACTGCCCGGCCAAAAAAAAAAGTCACTGTTTGGATTTAAATAGGCAAATGATTTAGAGTCTATGATTGGATCATTATTGCAGTGAGTGATTACTATTATTTTTCTAGCACGCCATGTTATATGTTTGGCAACATTTCTTCTAACCCTAATAGATGGAGTGTGTAGCTTTTCATTTCTTAAAAAAGCATGTAGGAAGACAGATCATGGCCATATTCCAGGATGACAATGTCAAGATTCATCATGCTCAAATTGTGAAAGAATGGTTGGGAGGAAGCACGAAGAATCATTTTCACACATGAATTGGCACCTCTGAGTCCTGTTTACACCTGGTATTTAAAGGAGCTGTATGTAAGAAATGTATTTCAATTAATCATAAAATGGCCCTGATGTGTCTCTAGACATTAAGAAATCATGTTCATTTCAAATACTTATATCACTGACAACAGTAGTACGGCCACGATATTGTCATTTAAAAAGTGAAGTTGCAGCCCTCAACTGATGTTGATGTTGTCATCTTGTGTTTTGGCCTGAAGCCCCACCCTCCACTTATCTACCAATCACGAAGTCAGTAGTGTTTCGGCATCCGGGTTGCCAGCTCTGCTCCAGTTGAAAGCTCCTTGTAGCAGCCTACGTTCCTGCTGGATCCTGCAGCCTATCTGGCAACCTCGAGTCAGGGGGGAGGGGGAGGGGATACACCGCTCTACAGTAATTTGAAAGTGATTGCAGTCTTATATACAGTCTTACATGTATATAATCTTACAATCTTACATACAGCTCCTTTAAGATGGGTTTTGGTCGATCGGATCACAAGTGAACGACGCTAAATACCAGCCCATTCTCATCCCTAGGCGTCATGAAACTGACGCCTTGGGAATTATTTTGACCATGCTTCAATATTCGACGCTTTAGGCACCCTTTAGCGTCAGTTACATGACGCGATCCTAGGGCGTCATCTTACTGACGCTTTACCTTTAGCGTCATGTAACTGACGCTTCCTACCCCAGACCTAAACCTACCCGCGTCATCTAACTGACGCTTAGGTAAAGCGTCAGTAAGATGACGCCCTAGGATCGCGTCATGTAACTGACGCTAAAGGGTGCCTAAAGCGTCGAATATTGAAGCATGGTCAAAATTGTCATTTTAGTGACGCCTTGGGGTGAGAATGCGTTGCAAATACTGGTGTAAACGGGGTCTAAAACAGGGTCTGAGATTGACCACTTTCGACCACTTCCAGAGGAAGTTGAAAACGCATTCGACCGGATTGCTTTCGTAGTGTAAACGCTCATGTGGTCGAATGTGTTCAAACAGCCACAAAAGACCGTCTACTCTCCGCCTACGCCTAAGGCATAAACATTATGGGAAGCGCGATGGCCAGACAGGATTTAAACTTTGTTGGCTGGAGCCCCAAGATTGGTTTAAAGATGAAAAACGTACCGATGTTCTCTTAACCATTCCTGATTTATAACACGCACTCACAGCGTCCGGCGTGGTCTTGCGGCATACAGTGCAGAAACGAAAGCTGCTGCTCTCCGTATGTTTTTCCGTCGTCTCCGGGCGCATTCATATGTAAATTGCACAAGCTTATTTTACATACATTCATACATTTACCCACCCATAGACCCTCCCCTCGAAAAAATCAGGACAGAAGTGGTTGAAAGTGAACAAAAGAGACAGATTGAAACACTAGGTGTAAACGGGAATGTGTCTACTTGTGATCCGATCGACCAAAATGCATCTTAATACCAGGTGTAAACGGGGCCTCTGAGTCCAGACCTTAAATTCATTGAAAGTCTTTGGGATGTGCAGTAGACTTTACAGAGTGCTTGACTCTTGCATTGTCAATATCTTGACCAACAATGGATGCATTTCCTGATGTTATTTCCATCAAGAGGTGCATCAATTTTTGATTCAGTTCGCACTCAAGTTGATCCTTTTAGGGTAATATTCTTGTCCGTGATACGCAGGCAGGCCTAGTCTTTTTAAAAGTGTGCTAAAGTGTAGGCTACTTCTTTTCACAAGGGTACTACTTGATCTCTAATAAGACCAAGTATTACAATTAAAGGACTATCCAGGGGGTAACACTATTTCAAACATATTGGACCAATCTAAACATCCCATCATATTAGCTAAGCTTCCAGACATGAGCAGAATGCTTTTCAAACCACTGTAAACAAAAGGATTCCATATGTAGAGTACGTTCAACTGTTATAGCAAGTTTTCCGATTGGTTGCATTCTAAACGGAACTGACAAAGCAAGGGTATGATTATGGTGTCAATACCTGCTGTGCAGACCATTTGACTTGTTTACATCTTGCATGAGTGAGGCCTCAAAAACGCTGGTTGCACTCCAGATTTCAATAAGGATTCAGTATTATCAGCTAGCTCAGATGTATTTGAACCACACACTGAACTCATAATGTTTTGCAAATGAAAGCCACTTCCAGATGAGATTGGATAATAACAAACCAGCTTGCTTTTTGTCCAAATACAACTTCTATGATGAGGAACACGTCCAAACTTTGACTAGTTGGAGAATTAAGTATTAGAATTCAAATCTTGAGTACAAATACTCAGATATCTTAATATGTTCAAGCTAGAGAGATTTTATGATCATGATAATGCTGTTTGAATGTATTCATTTTTATATGGGCATTTTTGGTCCGGTGGACTTTGAGAAATTAAAACTCTTTTAAAACACATTTTTCACTGTCTCACTAGTTTTATTTATTTTGTCCACTATCAATGTCCAACAATTTATAAAGATTTATCACTAGAGAAATCTGTCATTATATCATTCTCACCATTTCCACCTCATCTGAAATCACAAGTCTTTTTTGACGGTGGAGGAAATCACATTTTAACCATTTTTGGAATAAATTAGCAGATTTCTTTGTCTTGTTGTAAATTTAATTACTACCACATCCCACATACACACAACTAATATTTTCACACTTTTTGCATAATTTGACAATATATTACACCTTGAATGGAAATGGGACACAACATTTGTATATACATATTTTCGTCATATGTCTCATATATCATATCTCAAGCTCTTCAGCTATTGTTAATCATGCTAGAAATTATGAGAGTTATGAGAGGAGTTTGTTTGAAAATTACTATGAATTATTTTCAAGCATTAAATATAATTTTTTTTGTTAATCTTAAAAAAAAGTGTAGCTATTTTATTTTGGATTTTGAAAGATTGAAAGTCTAAGGTTAAAAAATGAATGGCATTTGACTGCGAAAACAGCAGAAATTAAATGATGAAGATATATTAAAATGATTCCAGTTTTAATTTTTTATATAACAAAAAGGAAAAAAAAATGTTTGAATAAAAATCAACACATGAATGTGATTGTAGTTGAAGAAACACTCATTAACAAACACATTTGCCATTATAAAATTGTTAAAAAATGTCGTTCTGAACGACATACACGATATGATTAATATGGAAGCTTGTATCTGCCACAGAATTGAATTGACTTTTTATCACACAATTCTGACTTTTTTCCTCCTCATATTTATATTTCACAATTCTGATTTTTTTCCTCAGAATTGCAATATATAAACTCAGAATTGTGAGAAGGTAAGATAAAGATAAAAATATGTTAAGATAAAAAGTCACAACCTTTTTAAATTTTTATTCTGTGTTTTTTTTTTTTTTGGAAACAAGCCTTCTAAATCAACAGTATAGTCTAAAAACTAATGATAAAAGGAATTAACAGTGCATATAAAATAAACAGTTCTATACAAAGAGAAGATGTGTTTAATGGCCAGTAATCAAACTGGATTCCTCATAGTGCTTTTGGGGCTCACTGTTCTTTCTGAGTGATGAACATCTTACACAATGTGGATTGTCAATGGTAAAGCTGCATAAAAGGTAATTTCTACAACTGAAAGACAAAAATTTTATATTTTAGCTGACTGGATAGGTTATCTCCTCCGTTAACGTTTGCAAAAGTGTTACTGGACCATCACATAATTACAACTGTAAGAGTCATACCTCCTTTCAAAGGGTAGCATGGCATGCTTGTTTGAAAGGGCCTGCCACAAGAAATCCGTCTGAAACTGAGATCGGAGTGAGACATCTCACTTCAGATGAGACAGGTTAATCTAATTGCTGCAGTTTCTGACCCCAAAAAACAAATCCTGTTTCCATTCACCACTCTCGTCTTTCCCATGCAGCTCATCTTTTCCCTTCCCGTTTGTGGTTGCCTCTGAAGAGCTGAGAGCCTCGTAAAGATATCTGTATTTACAACGGGTTCATCATTGCAACATCTATATTTTAGTTAGCCAATTAAATAATCCAAGCAGTGGTCTGCTTATGGCGTTAATAGAAAATTGAGAAGGTTTGGCAACATGTCACAACATGCTTGTAAAGGTTTCTAGTCTGTGCACACTGTCCCCATAAAGCCCTCTGTGATCTAAGCACTCCTAACAGTGTTTGACCATCCAAAGCATTAGTGAAAGAGTCACAGCCAGAATCCAAATGGTCAGTAATTGTAAATGTCAGGCATAATTAAGAGGGGAATAAATAGCTTTACCTTCGTGCTGGGGATCAACAATGCAGAATCCATGAAAAACACGCTCTCTCTTCCCGACGGGAGGCTTTTGTCTGGCAGTGCACTCCGAGTGAACAAACCCTGTTGTGACAGCGCCTAATTGGAGAAACATGTTACACTTAATGAACAATAGCATAATAAGTGGTTTGTGATTCATGAAAGAGTTTGTTATCGCCACAACATCTGTTTCATCCAAGAAGCAAACATGAAATCATTTCTCACTTTCCCATGAGATAAATAAAGCAACCGTGTCTCAACACTTTGCTTATCAATTTTATCCACAAAATTTGGCCCCAAAAGTATCTGTGAGATATGAGAAAGAGGCTAAATATATTTTGCATGTATTTTGAGACAAATATATCTAATAGATTAAAAAAGGTACTGCTAAATATAAAGCAGTTTTTTTAATGGTTATTGTAAAAAGTAATCAGTAGACTGAACTTAAAAAAAGTGAGGAAACCCATTGACTTAAAATTATTAAGTAAATAAACTTCATGCGTAATTGTGTAATTGTCAAGTTCACATAACTTAATTTTTTTCGATTACGGATTAAGTTTATTCACTTAATAATTTTAAGGCAACGGGTTTCCTCACTTTTTTAAAGTTAAGTCAACTGATCACTTTTTAAAGTGTTCATAAAATACAATAACCTTGACCTCCTGCAGACCAACATTTTATGAAAGTAACATGCCTCCTTTTTTACCATGCATTTATCGAGAGAGAGAGAGAGAGAGAGAGAGAGAGAGAGAGAGAGAGAGAGAGAGAGAGAGAGAGAGAGAGAGAGAGAGAGAGAGAGAGAGAGAGAGAGAGAGAGAGAGAGAGAGAGAGAGAGAGAGAGAGAAAAAAAGAATAAGATTTTTTTTTGTTAATGGAAAGTGCTACAAAAAAGAAGAAGAAAACAAATAAATAAATTAGCATATAGATGTAATAATCTCATCTTGGAAGGACACTGTCTTGACCAGATATGAAAAGCCTGATTTGAAATCAGTCCAGCAGTGAGATTAGGGTTTCAAAATTCCCAAGGAATTGCTATGTTTAAGGCTGGGCCGGATTTCATGGTGCAAGGCGGAAAGGATTGGTCATGAAGAGCATGGAAACACACTGCACATGCAGGGAGAGGCAAGACACGCTAATGAAAGGAATTGAATTAAAACACAAAAACAACTGCATTCCTCACGATGAGTGTATTTGGAAGCCTCAACGCAGACATTATAGCAGTTCTTCAGTGAATGTAGGGCTTCGTGAACCTCAATGTCGAGAACCCTTAGGTCAAAAGAGTCACAGCTCTGTGTTGTTTTACACGTGAGTTATGTCCTGCATACAGCCGATTCCCCCTGCTCTCCTCAGGCTGGTTAATGGCTCTGCTCTTGTGGGCTCTCCTCCCAGCATGCAGCTTCCAGGCATCTCTGTAGTGTCTTTGTTTGCTGGCCGCTGCTCTCCACGGGGAGCCTCGTCCACCCCGTCCCCCTGGTGTCCAGATGTTGCCTGGTCAACTGGCCCTCAATACCGCAGCCTGACCTGCTCAGCACAGTTTACCTCACGGAAATACAACCCAACATACTGTAGCATTTTCTGAAATAGAAACAAACATGTATTTCAATTTAAATTCCTTTAGACAATTGTGCAGTTCAAGATCATGTCAAAACTGTCTATTTGGATCAGTCTTAAAAGTGAAGTGTGCAATGTCTGTGTCATTAGCACAATCAAATTCAATATATAATACAATGTAACATACAATATAAAAGCAGCCATACGTTTTAAGACTCGTTTAAACTGTGAGGAAAAATAATGTGATCAATAAATACTAGTTTATTGTAATTAATTGGTTAAATATTATTATTAATATAAAATGACTATTAATATTTTATATTTATTCATTTATTCCCTTTTCAAAATATTTGTTTGTTTATTTATTTATTTAAAATGTATTTATTTTATTATTATTATTATTTTGTTTCATTTATTTATGCTGCTGGTGTAACTTTTTTAAATATTTAACTTTTTTACTTTTTTTTTTTTTTTTTTACATTTTCACAACTTTTATAAATGTTGTCTGTTGAAATTTATGGTGACTATCCTTATATAAATGCAGTAAATTCACTTTAAAAAAAAAAATAAGCATATATATATATATATACATATGTTCATCCAATCTTCAAACCGTTTATTCTCTGTATGGTTGCAGGGACTTAAAACCTGTTAACTTAATTCTTACCACATGACGCCACATTAATTTTTACAACTACTGTGTATCTGTGTCTGCGTTTTAAGCAAGGTTTGGAGAAAGTATTTCAACATACCTTTTTAAAATAAAAGAATTATAAAGTGGCAGGATAAGCATGCTGCAACAAAGATCAACCACCAACCAAAATGTCTAAACTAAAAAGTCTAGACTCTCGAATAGTCCAGATAATTAATATCATGCTTATTAAAGGGATAGCTGGTAATATGCGTCAAACAGTCAAGAGCTATGGATCACTGCAGTCGCACCTCCAAGTGTCACACTCAGGGTCAGCGGGGACGTTTTGAAGGATCAGTCAGCAAAAGGCCACTCTCTCACCAGCCTCTAGTCCTACCATAAAAGTCAAAGGGGGAAGATGATGATTGTTAGAAGCCTGTAAATCTTCTATAGGGTTCAGTTAACTGCTTTTGATCTGTGGCAGCACTGTATGAAATATATCTCCAATATGAGATCAGAGAGTGGGAGCTTTGGACGGGTGGCCAATTGTAAAGCCTGAACTGCAGTAGCTTCTGCGGCGCCAATGAAATGTCATAATCAGGAATATCTTGCCCATAGACGAGTTCGAGCTGTGGCACGGGCTTGGCTATTGTGTGATGAGCAGCCTCTTCAAATCACTCATCCTTTATCTGAAATCAATTATCATTGTGAAGATGGAGGCTGTGCTTTTGCGATAGACATCACAGACCCAGCTGTTGCCCTCTGTACTTATTAGCCTCACTCTGAAGACAACCATAGTATTAATCTGCAAACTCAGGACAAACGTAATTACACATTCATTCAATAGCTGTCACACTTAAAACCCTCGCGATGATGTATTGTTGTGGGATGTACAGATTAGGGTTTCATAATTAGTTCATGTCGACATGCATATTGCAAAACAGCAGTGATGTAATGGACCCAAGCTAATTCTCCAAAATGGGAAAGGATGCTGGCTCTGGACCATGGAAATGAAGACGTCTGTTCTTCATCTCTGTGGCAAATGTTTGGAAATGAGTAAGTGTGCTTGAGTGGTTTTCAGTTGGCCCACTTCAGACGATTCAACACAATCAATCACAGGATCATCTGGTAAATCTTTAAGATACGAATAGAAAAACGAATAAATAAATAAATAAGAATAAAAACATCTGCTTAAACCATTTTCATTTTTCTCCTGCCTGAGGCACACAACCTGTTTGCTGCTATCTTGGCTCATGGGCACTTTGGAAACAAAGAACATGACAACTTCATAGAGAGTACACTGCACTTTGATGTGAAAGGAAGCAGACAAAGAAAAATATGTCAATTTGATTAACCAAGTGAATTCAAAATTTGCATCCAATCTTTTCATTTCCCGGGTCTGGTTGGACAGCTTAAAGCATATTGTATCTAAAGAAATAACCTCTCATTAATGAGTGAATGCTATGTCTATCGGAACCATGTTATTACCATGTTATTATCATGTTATTACTACATTTCCCCTTTTATTAATTACAAAAATTGGACATGAACTACAGAAAAAACACTTTCATACAAGAAAAAAACTTTCAGTATTCATGAGAAATTGTATTTGAATATACAGTTCATTGAATATCCTGTATATGACATTTATGAGAACAGAGTTTGAGAATAACCAGTATTAACTTTAATAGATTAAATTAAATTCAAATACATTTTTAAAAGAAATGTTGATTCATCTGTCAGAAACAAGTGTGCATATTCATGTTTAACAAAAAAAAAATCAGTCCTAAAAGTATCTGTTAGATATGAGAAAGAGGCTAAATAGCCTATAACAAAAAAACCTCCGTTGATACAGGTGTACCTTTCGAAAATGGTTATGTCTCTCAAAAAGGTTATTGTACTAAAAACAATGCATGTTTTAGAAATTGTATACTTCTCTTCTGGTTCAAAATGGACCTGAATGCATTATAAGGGTTAAGGGCCTTCTAAAAAAAAGTTACAAATAAATCTATAAATAATAATTTAATCTTTTAAAAATATTAAGTCAGAATACACTGCTTCTTTCAAGTAGTCATTAATATAGTCATAAAAATGATTTGAAATTCAGAATGATGCAGTTACTGCCTCCACCAGCAGGGACTAAACAGCCAAGAAAAATATACAATTCTGACTTTCACACAAGTGATCATTTGATTACATCAAGGATTCAAATTTTTTTTTGTGGTGCAAGAAAAAAAAAAAGCCATCAGAGTGATAAATATGCTTCCCAAAAATGTAATATTAATTGAGTAGTAGAATGTCACAGGGTAATATTCATTACCTAGATATTTGCATGAAATAGAGATGGCGAGAAAAGATTCTTTCCTCGGCAGTAAGTGGAAAAACCTCATTGTTGAGCATTTGTGATGATAATTTCCCCTGCGCATCGGACAGATCATTTGTTAAGCAGACAAGAACAGAGAAGCGTGTTTAATCCCCCGACCTGTTTCCTACTTGGAGTGACATTGACTTTTCCCCTGGTTCCAGTGAGATTGACGAGCCAGTCCAGCCACAGCACCACAGAGACTCCCTCCTCAATGTATGTCTCAGACATCATCCGTTCTGGCACACACAGCGCACATCTTCTCCAGCGCATGCAGTGTGTGTGATGAAACACTGTTAGGGCAGCGCTCTGGCCCCGAGGCCCTGCTTTCACTCATTCTCGACACCAACCGACATTTTAATTGTCTTTTTAGTTGTCTTTGCTTTCATTTGCATGTTGCTGATTCATTTTTGAACACACGACAAAACGTTCTCCGAATCATTGCAGTTAAAACAAGATCAGTTTCATCCAAGAAGCAAGAGACGTGTATTTAGTGAATGTTGTGAATTCAGTTAAGTTTGTTATTCTGATTCCATTTGCAATTTTTTTTTTCCGTTTAAACATAAATACAATGCTTAAAACAAGAACAAAACTATTTGCAAATGAGGTTAAGTAAGCTCAGATACAGTATATATTCAGGAACAAGTCTTAAGGCCCGTTCACAATGAACGATAACTATAATGATACTGTAGCTGTATTAACGTTTACACCAATGCACAATAACGTTCTGTTTATAATAAGCACATGCTGCAGTTCTGTCGTCTGCCACTTTAAATGCTCTTTAAACTCTTTAAAGCAGAATTGGCTGTCAAGGATTTTATCCTTCATCAGCTGAAAAAAAGTTGTGAAATGATTTATATCATGCCAATGATATTATTCCTTTGTACTGTTATCATTATAGTCGTGGTGTGGATGTCCCTATTCTTTTAAATTTAGAACTATTTTTAAAACGATATCTCATTGTTGTCATTATAGTTCTTCTCCTTGGTATTAACATGCCTTTATCCTACACAGTTATTATTTACTATTTAATTATTATCCGTTTGGTTCTCAATTAAATGTAACTTGTTATCAGAATGTTTAAATATTTTACTAAAAAAAACAAAACATAGTTCAAATAGTTGAAAAAAGAAAAAAATACTTTTTCAGCACAACGCACGAGCATCTACTGAAGCAGTTGCATTGCATTTTTCTTCTTGAATCCCAGTGTCTTTGAGGACAGAAAAACAAGAGCAAATGATAAACACATGACATGCCAACTTTATCACTGACCCAAGACCCTTTCCAGGAAGTGACCTATGTGGACGACGCTCGATCAGGCCCGGGACTGCCAAGAGAAAGGCTGCTTATGGCTTTGCAAGGTGCTGTTCTGCTTTGTGCTACAGCTGCAAACAGCTGGAGGCTTTTGAAAGAGCTTGAGTTTTTTTTTTTTTTAAGAAAACTCAGCTGTCTTGTTTGTCATTCTCGTCATCTGATCCGTTGCACATGAGTGGAAGTTTAGAGGTTGTTTGACTTCAAAGTCTTGCCACCTACTTTGTCTCGGTGGAGCGCCCCTAATCCCCCATACTTGTAACCACACTGTTGAGGACAGTGGACTCTTTTGCAATTTGTTTTGAAATTCATGACAAAGACTACCAAAACCTTCTAAAATTTATCCACTTTGAACTGTAACTTACCATAGCATGGGATTATTATGACCTACTCACACAAGCCTCCTGGAATGAAGCCAGCTATGAAATCAGACTGTAATCATTAGAGTTGAACTGTATGATGTGCTGTGCAGTCCAGACTGGTGCGAGACCCCCCCCCCCCCCCCCCCCCCCCCATTACTTTCTAAATCCCATATCAACCTCAACCAGTTGAACAATACAAGAAGAATCTGCTCTTTTGATTGTTTCAAATAAACAAAATTAAATAAATTATTCGTGAGCTGACCAAAATATTTAAAGAGAGGTTACATTAAAAACATACATTTTATCATTAGATTGATAATTTTTAAATTTTGTATGTTAAATCCACTATTGTTTTAGATAGAATTGTTCTATACACTGTAAAAAAAAAAAAAAAAAAAAAAAAAATCCTGTAAAAAGTCTGGCAACAGAGTTAAGTACAATTATTCTGTAAAAATACAGAAAATATCCTTTTAAAAACAGACATTTGATGTAATACCAAAATTTAAATTACAGCAAATATCTGTCAAACAACAGGTCTATCTATCTATCTATCTATCTATCTATCTATCTATCTATCTATCTATCTATCTATCTATCTATCTATCTATCTATCTATCTATCTATCTATCTATCTATCTATCTATCTATTTATCTATCTATCTATCTATCTATCTATCTATCTATCTATCTATCTATCTATCTATCTATCTATCTATCTATCTATGCTATCTATCTATCTATCTATCTATCTATCTATCTATCTATCTATCTATCTAACAGGTCCATCCATCTATCTATCTATCTATCTATCTATCTATCTATCTATCTATCTATCTATCTATCTATCTATCTTATCTATCTATCTATCTATCTATCTATCTATCTATCTATCTATCTATCTATCTATCTATCTATCTATCTATCTAACAGTCCATCCATCTATCTATCTATCTATCTATCTATCTATCTATCTATCTATCTATCTATCTATCTATCTATCTATCTATCTATCTATCTATCTATCTATCTATCTATCTAACAGGTCCATCTATCTATCTATCTATCTATCTATCTATCTATCTATCTATCTATCTATCTATCTATCTATCTATCTATCTATCTATCTATCTATCTATCTATCTATCTATCTATCTATCTATCTATCTATCTATCTATCTATCTGTCTGTCTGTCTATCTATCTATCTATCTATCTATCTATCTATCTATCTATCTAACAGGTCCATCATCTATCTATCTATCTATCTATCTATCTATCTATCTATCTATCTATCTATCTATCTATCTATCTATCTATCTATCTATCTATCTATCTATCTATCTATCTATCTATCTATCTATCTATCTATCTATCTATCTATCTATCTAACAGGTCCATCTATCTATCTATCTATCTATCTATCTATCTATCTATCTATCTATCTATCTATCTATCTATCTATCTATCTATCTATCTATCTATCTATCTATCTATCTATCTGTCTGTCTGTCTGTCTGTCTGTCTGTCTGTCTGTCTGTCTGTCTGTCCGTCCGTCCGTCCATCCATCCATCCATCCATCCATCCATCCATCCATCCATCCATCCATCCATCCATCCATCCATCCATCCATCCATCCATCTATCTATCTACTTCTGTCTGTCTGTCTGTCTGTCTGTCTGTCTGTCTGTCTGTCTGTCTGTCTGTCTGTCTGTTTATCTATCTGGGTAGATATCAACTGTTACAAATATAATAAATATTACACCACATTACACCTGAACTATACTGTTTATTTAAGCAGAAAAGCAGTTTTGTTAGAAAATATTTATTTTATAGCTATATTACTGCAATGTCAGGTTTATGTTCTGTTTTCATGGACATTTTTAAGTGTGCTGCATCTGAAATCGTATACTTCCCTATAGGTGAAAAACTGTAACAAAAGCAGTATGTCCGAATTCACAGTAGGCTTCTCATTACCCGGAAAATGACCCGGATGACCCACTACTTCTGGTGAGATTCTGAAGTGTGCAAATGACGGACACTTTACTTTCCCATGAGGCCACGGGAGAGGATTTGTGAATGGCAGAGTGAAGCGATGCAACTGACGCTGGCAGGTCACATGATCATGACAACATGGCGGACATACTGACTAAACACATTGATAACATACTTTTGGTTCTCCTGTCTTGGATACTGTTCTCCTGTGTGTGTGTACTGAGTGTTTTTGTTTTAATAATTAAATGTGTTAACTGTTTGTATTGAAACCGACAATTCATTACTTCATTGTTTCTGCCTTAAATTATTACATTGTTTGATTTGATTTGTATATGTACATTTCTGAAATACATAACTCATACCGTTACCTCTGACAACAGATCACTCTAAATTGTAATGTGGACTCAAGCATTTTCTGTAAAGCTGCTTTGAAACGATGTGTATTGCGAAAAGAGCAATACAAATAAATGTGAATTGAATTGAATTGAATTTGATCCTTTCCTTCATGTCTATAGTATTCAGATCTGTATTCAGATCATCATATGAATTGCAAATAATGTATGATCTGGACAAAAACGAGTGTCATGTCATTAACTTGCATAACAAATGCAAGATAAATTTCAATTCCAACTCTTTTTACTCATGCTGATAAACTAATTTGTAATCATTATTTTATTAAAATAAAAAAAAAAGCAAAGAAGTAGCATTTTCACTAGAGGTTTCTACCTTTTGAACCTGACTTAGCTCAAATCACTGCAGGTGAATTCCTGATTCACTAACAGTCCTCACAGGAATCACAGCTCTGTCTCCGAGGACCACATAAAAGAGCAATCTCACATGACAAATGCAGTTCTACCCTGTCTGACCATACTATCACACACAGCACTCCCGTGGCCTCGTTATACTTATGTGGGAAAGATACAGTGAGTCGAAGCCTTTGACTCGATGCTTATACCTGCTCGTCTGCTTTACATTTCATTTCATTATCCTCAACCCACACGAGTCCTTCTGGAGCAGAGCGGCAGTATATCACCTGCTGAACAAATTGAGCAGCATCCCACATACTGGACTCATCTGAACCAACGGCCCACTCTTCCTCTGCCTGTGAACATCAGGCACATCTGCATCAGCACATCTGCTCCTTCTCAAGCTCTCTAGGTAGAGCAGAGTCTGCATCATTCATCCTGGGAACGGCCATGTTCGACTGCCTCGGAATTCGAAAGATATGTTGCATTAAAAGAGCACAATAAATTACCCGCCTAACAATATCTTTAAGGGTATGAAATGTTTTATCGACAGAGGGTTGTAACATGGCCTTCTTAGACTATCCATAATGTTCTGAGAACAGAAGCCTTGCAAACTAGTGGAGCTGCTAACCATATGTGCAATCCTAAAACTACATAAACCTTCTTTGTGCGTCACCTTAGGAAGCCTTCGCTTTGCCAAAAAGTGTTGTCACTTTTCCCAAACACTCTTCTTCATTGTCAGATTTACTGCGGGGATATTTTATTTTTTTCTCCGTATGTTGCGGCAATACTTTCCAAAAATTTCACTTTTAAATACTGAAGTCTATTCCAAATAATGTCTCTTTTGTTAAAATAGACCTCCGTTCCAACAAACAAGCCAATGAGTGGGAGACTAATAAGAGAAGGAAAAAGCCGTTTTTTTTTTAATTGCACACTGAAAACTACAGGAGTCTTAGACTTACCGCTGACAGAGGGCAAAAATTACATCCTCTAATTAAATCCTTTCTTCATGGCTGTCAATGGGTACAGTGTTTGCCAAATATCTCGGTGATTTGCAAGTTATTTTAGTTTGTTTGGAATGGAACAGTGGTAAGACAGAAAACTTAGAGAGCAATTAAATCCCACTAATTAGATAGTGCCTCCGATCGTCGACTGTTAATAATAATCTGATGCCCAGGAAAAGATTTATTTCAAAAAGAAAGGAAAGAAATGACAGCGACAGTATGTCATGGATATGGGTCAATGGGGACATCTTTACAAAATCTATTTTAAAATGAGTTTTGCGATTGTTAATTAAATCTTTGTATTCATGTTGGTTTCATATACGGTTAATAAAATGAATTTTGCAATTTGTTAATTAAATCTTTGAATTCATGTTGATTTCATATTAAAAAGTTTGGGGTTTGGGGTCAGTAAAAAAAAAAAGTTTTTGAAAGAAGTCTTTTATGCTCAACAAGACTGCATTTATTTCATCAAAAATACAGTACCAAAGAGTAATGTTTTTATCATTACAATTAACTGTTTTCTATTTGTATATAATTTAAAATGTATTTTATTTCTGCATTTTACTCCAGTTTTAGTGTCACATGATCATTCAACATTCATTCTAATATGCTGATTTGATGCTAAGGAAACATTTATTACAATTTTTTCATTTCTCAGATCAGAATTGAAATTCTCAAAACTACCTGTTCAATCTTCACATCATTGAGTCACTTGTGCACATCAAAAAAGCAGTTTCTCATTTCTTTGAACAAGTTGCAAATGCTTTGGTACATCCATGCAAATGATTATGTACAATTCTCTGCTGTTTCCTACATTATCAATTGCTCATGTTGATCAACATGTATTATAATGGGTCTCTGTTGAATAGTCTCACCCCCCACAACATTTAGGCATTAGTTCATAGCATCAGGCCAGATTACAGTCTTGCCTGGGCCCGGGACAAGATTTTAGATGGGCCCCCATCCCCCCCCCCACAATTTTTTTTTTATATAAAACACCATATACTTTTACCCAAACTGAATAATAAAAACCAGTTTAAATGGGTACATTTTCTATAAATGTCTTCATTTTCTTTTCTAACATAGCCTACTGCAGTTCTTGTTAAAACACACTAGACATGCAAAATCTGTGCATTTGGGCACTTTTTGTGTGAAATCATATTTATTTTTTTGTCCATCAAAACTATGCTTTCACTTTTAATTAAGCATGAGCAGCGCAGCAAAACTCAGATCTGGCCCATTATCTGTTCACCGATGCCGACAGTGACGCATTTCAGCCGGCTTTTTATTTCTCATTTCCAATAAATATATCTAGTAGTAAAGCTAATGCAAGGGCTAGAAATCAATGAATTCTTTGCTAATACTTCCTCGTCATCATGGAGAGCGCAGTTCGCACCGCTTTCTCCTTTCCACAAGCGCTTGGTGTCCCGTGGCGTCTGTCGTTGCTATGCAACAATGAAAAACGAGCGCGCCGCGGCTATTATGAGCTAATATCCTAAATATTTCCATATGTGGCTCTTTCCTCATTTCTTATCAACAAGTGGATTTACAACCACCACATCAGCAGCACCGCCGGTCGCCATGTCTCAGCGCTTTTATGAAGATGACGCAACTGCACGCGCTTCAGGCATGCACGCGCATCAAGTACCGGGTTTGAGAAAAATGTTCTCAAATGTTCTTGACCACTATTTCAAGGACAATTAGGAAGAAAACAAATAAGAAGCTTTTATGTAACTCAAATATTAGATATTTTTACCACAAATATGCCTATTTTATTTATTTTTTAACAATTATTCCATAATTTAATGAGGGCCCAGTTCTGCCCCCCCCCCCCCCCCCCCCCTTACCCTGGGCCCGGGACAACAGACCCGTTTGTCCCCCCCTGTCGGCGGGCCTGCATAGCATTACATGCAAAATGGTTGAACAAGTTGTCATAATCAAGCATATTTCTATACATTTCCATTAGACTTTTTTCTAAATCTGTCCTGTTCACATTTCTACTTTAGTTTTTTGTTGTTTTTCTTTGTGCTATGCAGTGCTGTCTTTTCCTTTTTGTATCGCAATGACATGGTCTGTCAACAAATTACAGTACAAACATTAAAAGCGAATGTGAATCTTGTCCAGTCTCTTGCATACACAATGGTATATAGGTGTGTAACCTACAATTTACAATAATTGTCATCAAAACTTTAGCCATAGTTTACATCAGAACATCCCTCCAGAGTACACTGTTATATTGACAACATGACTAAGCAATTTGTCTTATCCATACACAACGACACAAGGACTTGTCATTCTGATGGCACTGACATGTTCATTGCCACATATATTTACTTTTGAGAGATGAACTAAGGATTTTGAGCAAGAGACTGGCTTTTGCAGGAAATCCATGGTGTTTTGCTATTTGTACGAATTGTTTTGAGAAATGCACTTACTGTTTTACAAATGTCGAGGATGATTCGAGAAATGTACTAAAGCGACTGAGAAAAACTGTAATGGCCTGTATGAATTGAATTTGACTTACAATAAAGAAAAAAGAAAAGAAAAGAGAGACCAACACATAGACCTATATACAATATCCTTATATTGTTAAGTCCTATTTTTTTCAGCGTAAATACATTAATTTGTGCACGCTCTTCATCAACACCTTAACAGTGTGAATATCTGCTCGATATCCTGCTATGTTTTGGGGCGATGCAGGTGTTAGGAGGACTCTGGCAGGCAGTCGGATCTGGGTCACAGGTTCTGCTCGGCTCAGATAAGACTGAAACACACTCTTATGCGTAGGCCTCAGGGAGTCCCACATGGCTGCTCTTTAGATGCTCTGCACTCAGATGGCTGGACACATGCACCGTACAGTGGGGGGCTAATAGATTTATTAAGGTCATCTCTGTGGTGCACGGAGCGTAAATGAACACCTGCTGATGCACCACCCACCTTGGACAAACAACTATTATAGGGTCAGTGATAAATAAGGCTGCCTGAGGTAATGAATAAGAAAAATATGTTTGAAATCCATATATTTATATATATAATAATCTAGTTTAAAATGTGCGAACGTCTGAGAAATGTAATCTTCATATTTATGTCGTTTTCATAGATACAAATATATGTAACAAAGTAAAATACATACCCGTCAAAAGTTTGGAATAATGAACATTTTTAATGTTTTTGAAAAAGGTTTCTTATGCTCACTATGACTGCAAAACGTCCCGGGTTACGTATGTAACCCTAGTTCCCCGAAGGGACGGACGCTGCGTGTAATCGCAGTGGGAACGCCCCCAGCGTGACGCGTCTGAAGCATGAATGAAATCAGTCAATGGAGAGAATGAGCGTACGGCGAGTGACGTCATAGACCAGGAAGCTATAAATATCCCCTGAGCACACCACACGCCAGCTTAAAAGTCACTGAAGCAGCGACCCAAGGGGATGCCGAGAGTATGGCAGGACACGCAGCGTCCGTCCCTTCGGGGAACTAGGGTTACATACGTAACCCGGGACGTTCCCCTTCAGGGACTACCGCTGCGTGTAATCGCAGTGGGAACGCAATACCCACATCCCCATACGACCAAATCCCCGTCGTGTGTCATTAGGAGACACAAGCCGACGAGAGAACCTGAGCCCCGGGAGTGGAGCTAAGGTCAAGGGAATAAAATCTGACGAAAGTGTGCGGTGAGGACCAGCCTGCCGCATCACAAACGTCCTGAAGAGAAGCTCCTGAAAGAAGAGCTGTAGAGGCAGCCATACTCCTGGTGGAATGAGCCCTTACAGCCAAAGGTGAAGGCTGATGGGCCGAACCGTAAGCAAGCGAGATAGCCTCGACCACCCACTTGCTCATCCTTTGCTTAGATGCAGGACACCCTCTCTTAGGTGACCCAAAACAGACAAACAGTTGTTCCGATCTCCTCCACAGAGCAGCTCTGTGGACATACGCATCTAAAGCCCTAACAGGGCACAGCAAATTAAGTTTCCTCTGGTCTGACGTCAGAAAAGGCGGAGGACAGAAAGCCTGCAGAACTATAGGTCTAACCAAAGTAGTCGGCACCTTAGGAACATAACCTGGTCTCGGACAGAGAAAGGCCTTAACCATACCAGGAGCAAATTCCAGGCACGAGGGAGCCACCGAAAGTGCTTGAATATCACCAATCCTTTTTAGAGATGAAATAGCAAGAAGAAGGATAGTCTTAAGAGTAAGAAACTTTTCCGAAACTTCCTCGATGGGCTCAAAAGGAGCAAGGGAGAGACCTTCTAAGACGATGGCCAGATCCCAAGCTGGTACCCTTGTGCGAACTGCAGGCCTCAGCCTCAGGGTGCCACGAAGGAAGCGAGATATAAGTGGGTGTTTCCCGAGGGAACCTCCACTTGAAGGGGCGTGGTAAGCAGCTAAGGCCGCCACATACACCTTCAGTGTGGAGTGGGATAACCCTGTGGAGAGACGGTCCTGCAGGAAATCCAGCACTGTACCAACCGGGCAGTTAACTGGGTCCTGCTGGCGCTCTCCACACCAAGAGGTGAAAAGCTTCCACCTCGCAGCATATAACTTCCTCGTGGAGGGAGCTCTGGATTGGAGGATGGTCTCAACGACCTCAGCCGAGAGACCAGAATCTATGAGCTGGGCCCCCTCAGAGGCCAAGCCCACAGCCTCCATAGCTCTGGACGGGGGTGAAGGATCGACCCACTCGCCTGAGAGAGCAGGTCTCTCCTGATCGGTATCTCTAGGGGAGAGCCGTCGAGGAGAGACACTAGGTCCGAAAACCATACTCGGGCCGGCCAGAACGGGGCTATAAGCAGGAGACTGAGCCCGTCCCGGCGAACCCTCTCCAGAACTCCTGGGAGCAGAGCGATCGGGGGAAAAGCGTACAGGCGTGACCTCGGCCACGGATGTACCATAGCATCCAACCCCAGTGGGGCTGGCTGGCTGAGAGAGAACCACAGTGGACAGTGTGATGTCTCTCGGGACGCAAATAGGTCTACCTCGGCACGACCGAAATGTCCCCATAGGAGCTCCACCACCTCGGGGTGAAGACTCCACTCCCCGGGCCTCGGCCCCTGCCTCGACAGGATGTCTGCCCCCTGATTCAAATACCCCGGGAGATAAATAGCTCTGAGAGAGAGAATTTTCCCCTGGGACCATAGAAGGATCTGACGTGCCAGTTTGTAAAGCGGGCGAGAACGCAGACCCCCCTGATGGTTGATGTAAGAGACCACCGATGTGTTGTCTGTCCGGACAAGAACATGGTGGCCTCTTAGGTCTGGGAGGAAATGTTTCAGGGCCTGAAACACTGCCAACATCTCTAGACAATTTATGTGCCATAGACGGTGATGGTCCCCCCACAGACCCTGAGCCGGGCGACCACTCATGATCGCCCCCCAACCCGTGAGAGAGGCATCTGTCGTTAGCGTAACGCGACGACAAGGAGCTCCCAACACAGGGCCTTGGGACAGAAACCAAGGATCTTTCCACATAACCAGGGCGCGATGACACCGTCGCGAACTCATGATCATGCAAAGCGGATTTCCCCTCGGGGAGAATCCCTTGGTTCTGAGCCACCACTGTAACGGTCTCATGTGCAGGAGGCCAAAAGGTATCACGTTGGACGCAGCTGCCATGAGACCTAACAGTCTCTGGAACTGTTTTACAGTGGATGACCGGCCTAGCTTGACTTGATCTACTGTGGCAAGAATCGAAGCAACACGAGCAGGTGACAATTGTGCCTGCATCGTCGTCGAATCCCACACTACACCGAGAAAAGTGGTTCTCTGTAATGGAGAAAGAACACTCTTCTTGGCGTTGAGTCTCAACCCCAACCTCTTGATGTGAGCCAGAACGACATCTCGATGCCGAACCGCCTGTTGTTCCGATTGAGCTAGGATTAACCAATCGTCTATATAGTTCAGAATACGGATGCCCTGCAGCCTGAGCGGAGCTATAGCTGCATCCATACACTTCGTGAACGTGCGGGGTGACAGTGCTAGGCCGAACGGAAGAACCCGATATTGGTACGCTTCGCCCCCGAAAGCGAACCTCAGGAACTTCCTGTGTTGAGGGAGGATAGATACATGGAAGTAAGCGTCCTTTAGATCTATCGTGACAAACCAGTCCTCGGATCTGATTTGTGACACGATCTGTTTGAGAGTGAGCATCTTGAATTTGAGCTTTCCTACAGTGCGATTTAAGACACGCAGATCTAGAATGGGACGCAGCCCTCCATCTTTTTTCGGAACGATGAAGTACCGGCTGTAGTATCCTAACTCCCTGCTGGGTGGAGGAACCCGTTCTATAGCCCCTTTTTGCAGCAGAGTTTTTACCTCCTGTTCTAATACCAGAGCCTGCTCGGGGCCCACCACCGTGGGCAGAACCCCTCTGAACTGAGGTGGACGCGTTCTGAACTGAATAGCGTACCCGTTCTTTATAATATTCAGGACCCACTGAGAAACATTGGGAAGCATTTCCCATTCCGCCAGGAACTCTACTAAGGGAACCAGCCTCTCGAGGCTGGCCTCTGGATGAACATCCCGAGTGACAGACACAGCGCCCTGTAACATACTGGCAGGAAACAGCTGGTCTGAACACTCCACAACCCTCCTCGGAGGGGGCGAGCGTCCCTCGGGAAATCGCTCGCCGAGTCTCTCTACGCCCTGTGTAGGCAGGGTTAGTAGAACAGACCCCTGAGGGCATCGGGAAAGACAGGGCACCGTGTTCTTGTGCGGTGAACTCAAGTCTCTCCCGATGGGGACCACCCTCAGAGTCCTGACGTTCAGCCCGTCAGGATTTTTTCGACGCGGCCTTCCTGGCGACAATGACTGTCCTCAGATCAGTCCTGCCCCGAGACGGCCGCGCCGGGGAGCGCCCCGCCTCGTCCCTCCAGTTTCCCTGCGGGGGGGCACGAGACGCGACACTCCGCTTCTGCTGTGCTCTTCTTGAAGAGGAAGAACTCGACGGCTGGGACTGCCCTTTTCGCTCAGCAGCCCCAGTGACACGAATCTTGAGAGGGATAAATTTAGAAAAAGCAGCCGCCTGTTTTTTCTCTTCCTGGAACCTCTCCGTGACCGAGTGAAGAGCGTCACCGAAGAGGCCCGCAGGCGAAACAGGAGCATTTAAAAGGAGAGACTTATCTTTTTCTTTCATCGATGTTTGACTCAACCATAAGTGCCTCTCTGTGGCCACCATGGCTGCCATAGATCGACCAACAGATTTAGCGGACTCTCTGGTGGCACGCAGAGTGAGATCAGCAGTCTGCCTAAGTTCGCTAATCATATCAGCCGAAATTTCACCCCCCTCAGAAACATCTTTGAGCAGGTCGGCCTGATAAGCCTGCATAATAGCCATCGTATGCAAACACGCAGCCGCCTGCCCAGCCGCCGAGTAAGCCTTCCCCACCAGCACCGAGGTATTTTTTAGTGGTCTAGATGGAAGAGCCGGCGCTTTAAGTGAAACCGAAGAAGCAGGAGAGAGATAGCTCGCGAGCGTCTCCTCCGCCTTCGGCATCGTCACATAACCAGCAGATTTTGCACCAAAAATGTTACCATAAGCATTAGATTGATTCGTGTAAATTCTGCTAGAAACCGGTCTAACCCAGGTCTTTGAAACTTCAGCATGAAGGTCTGGGAAGAACGGCAAGCACCGGCGAGAAGGTTGAGGTCGTGCAGACAGAAATCTATCATCTAGTTTGCTTTTAATTTTAGAATCCTGTCTATCAGCTGGCCACTCGATACTGAGCCTTTCAACAGCCCGAGATAACACATCCATCAAACCTTCTTCATTTGCAGTATAATGTGTGACACTAGAACCCTCTGATGCAAAACTTTCGACATCCAGATCCTCAGAACTGGATAATCTTAATTCAACATCGTCATATGCCTCCACCTGGGCAGAAGTAACCGCCGCAGCGCGTGCTTCCGAAGCCGGGTGAGAGGCACCGGATCCCGCCGGAGAAAGCTGAGATAGGGCGGGGCCCGTCTCAACATCGCCGGTGAGATCCATCTGCGAACCCCAAGTCAAGCGCCGCCGCTCTGCCTCAACAGAAGCGGGACCCGAGCCTTGGGGAGCTCGCAGCAAACCACTCTCCTCAAAGAGCGATCGCCGCGAGCGCAGAGTTCTAAGAGGAAAGCGTTCGCAATGCTGACAGTCGACTCCCTCGAGAGCCGACTGGGCATGCTGAACACCCAGACAAGCCACACATAACTCGTGTGAATCCCCACCCGTGATATATCGAGTACAGGGGGGAACACACTTTCTATACTGCTCGCTCATATTGGTTTTTTTATATATATATCTATATATAGTGATAAACTCCTGACAGAACAGACAAACACAATCGACAGATTCAGACACACGCACAGAGCTGCTGAAGTGACAAAAAGCTGGCGTGTGGTGTGCTCAGGGGATATTTATAGCTTCCTGGTCTATGACGTCACTCGCCGTACGCTCATTCTCTCCATTGACTGATTTCATTCATGCTTCAGACGCGTCACGCTGGGGGCGTTCCCACTGCGATTACACGCAGCGGTAGTCCCTGAAGGGGAACTATATTTTCAGCATCATTTCTACAGTCTTCAGTGTCACAAGATTCTTCAGATATCATTCTAATATGATTTGCTGCTCAGGACACATTTCTTATTATTATCAATGTTGAAAAAGTTGTGCTGCTTAACATTTTTGTCAAAACCACGGCCATTCAAAAGTTTGAGGTACGATTTTTTAAAGACAGAAATTAATACTTTTATTCAAAAGTGACAGTAAAGACATTTATAATGTTACAAAAGATTTATATTTTAAATAAATGCTGTTCTTTTGAACTTTCTATTCATCAAACTATCCTGAAAAGAAAATCATGTTTTTTTAGACATTCCAACATTGATAATAATAAGAACCATTATTAATAATTGAGTAATAATAATTAACAATAACTGAGGAGCAAATCAACATATATTGAGATATATATTGACACTGAAGACTGGAGCAATAGCTGCCGAAAATTCAGATTTACCATCACAGGAATAAAGGACATTTTAAAATATATTCAAATAGAAAACAGCTATTTTAAGTTGTAATAATGTTTCATATTAATATTTTTTTAGTGTATTTTTGATACACTGATGGGTCTAACCACCCACAAAATGGGTAGTGGGTGGGCAGCGGCTTGACTTGGGCACTCGCCTTCCTCCCCTCAGAGCTTTTATGGATGACATCACTACTCTGACCACCACTGCTCCATGTACCAGGAAGCTGCTCGGAAAACTGGAAGAGAACATCAGCTGGGCTCGCATGAAGATAAAGCCATCAAAGTCACGCAGCATCTCCATTGTCAAGGGGGTGCTCTCTGACTGCAGATTCTTCATTGGAGAGGAGCCCATCCCAACAGTATCTGACCAGCCTGTTAAGAGCCTTGGAAGATGGTATGATGCCAGCCTAAAGGATAAAGATCAGGTACAGCAGCTGCGGAAAGAAATCAAAAGTGGACTCCAGGCTATTAACAACACTCAGCTCCCTGGAAGATTGAAGGCCTGGTGTTTACAGTTTGGCCTTCTTCCCCGAGTGCTGTGGCCCCTTACCATTTTTGAGGTCCCAATCTCAACGGTGGAGAAGTTGGAAAGAGGAATCACAGGCTACATCAAGAAATGGCTTGGAGTGCCTCGATGCCTTACCACCATAGGCCTCTACGGAGATTGCGCCCTCAAACTGCCCCTCACCAGTCTCACAGAGGAATTCAAGTGTGCTAAAGTAAGACTCCAGATGACACTGAATGAATCTCGTGATGCAATGGTGAGTAACAACGCACCAACCTTGGTGGCAGGCCGAAAATGGAGTCCAGCCAGTGCGGTGGAGGATGCAGCAACCGCTCTGAGACTTGCGGACATTGTGGGGCATGTCCAGCAGGGAAGAGGAGGCCTTGGGCTAACAACTAGGCTACCAGCCTGGAGTACAGCCACGGCACCAGAACGGAGGAAATTGGTGGTGGAGGAAATACATCGGCAGGAAGAAGCAGCAAGGTGGACCAAGGCAGTTTCCCTTGGTAAACAGGGACAATGGACACGTTGGGAGAGTGTGGAGAGGAGGAGGATCAGCTGGAAGGAGTTGTGGAGCATGGAAGCGAAGCGAATCAGCTTCATCATCAGGGCTACATATGATGTTCTTCCAACACCTAGCAATCTCCATCAGTGGTTGGGTGAAGATCCAGGATGTGCCCTCTGCTCCAGACCAGGTTCTCTCAAGCACATACTGACCGGGTGTAGAGTCAGCCTCACCCAGGGACGTTATACGTGGCGTCATAACCAAGTCCTTAAGATCCTCGCAGCCACCCTGGAGAACAAACGGACTGCTTCCAACTCCCTACCACCATCAGCACCCAATCCACTGCATATCAACTTTGTCCGCATGGGGGCAAAGGTAGCCAGTTGCAGGCCCACTTCTCTGGAGCATGGTCAGCTTCGAGGGGCCTGTGACTGGAAGATTCTAGTGGATGTTGGTCAGCGGCTCGTTTTTCCTCCAGAGATTGCAATCACCACACTCAGGCCTGATATAGTTCTCTGGTCCCTCTCTCTGAAGAAGGTCTTCATCATTGAACTCACTGTACCCTGGGAGGACTCAGTGGATGAGGCATATGAGCGAAAACAACTACGCTATGCTGAGTTAGCTGCTGAAGCACAAGATCGCGGATGGAGAACTGAAGTCCGTCCAGTGGAGGTGGGGTGCAGGGGGTTCGTGGCAGTGTCTACCACCAGACTGCTTGGAGACCTGGGAATCAGAGGCCAGAGTCTGCGCCAGGCCATCAAAGCAATGTCTGAGGCAGCTGAGAGAAGCAGCCAGTGGCTGTGGATAAAGAGACAAGACTCTTGCTGGGCTCCAGCTTGATTAGGTGATTGGGGGATACACTGCGGGGACTTGATCACCCCCGTAGGGCCTTCCTCAGCCAAGGATGTCTAGTTATAATGGCCGAAACATCCAATGAAGGTTGAGGTGTACTACTGATGATGTGTCCCTCGGATCACCCATCAAGGGAGGATACCCACCGGAAAACTCCACTAAGACAACTACATTGCCAAGGTCAAGTACACTCTCCTGGTACGCGCTTGCACTTAAAGGATGTATTACATCTCGTCCTGTGTTTCCTGAAAACTGAATATCTGGACAAGTCCAGTGACTGCTGAGAAAGATCAGCTGACGACAGGGGAAAGTCCTTGTGACGGCATGGAGAGACAGCTGGCAGGAGGGAACAGACCCCAATGGGACGGTCATGGGCTAGCTACCCATGGCTGTAGTTTCCATAGCTTTTGTAGCATATGGAAACACCCGCTATGGCTACGAAAACACAACAGAAGAAAATACCCTCAGAGTCTGCGAGAGCGAGGGCGCAAGAAGACTCATCGGCTGACACTATGGTAACAGACCCTGGACCGGAATCGACTACGAATGGAAAAAGCGCAGACCAGGAGAGCACCACAGGAATTGTCGTATCTACATCTGCAGCAGGGCACCGCACACTTCAGATATGTGCCTGCGGATGGAGGAAAGTAACGTCATACCATGGGTTGAGGATTCATCAGGGGAAGAGAAAGTGTTTGGGAAACCAGAGACAGGGGCCTCGCATTGACTACCTTCTGCTGAAGGAGTCAAGTCAGTCGAATGAAGCACAGCAACCGGACCTAAACCACAGCTTGCAGTGCATCAGCACCACTGTCATCAAGGAAGTACCCTCAAGCACAGAGATGGCTACATCACAGAATCCCACCCAACTTTCCAGACCCGCGATCGAGAGGAGGTTGGTCGGGCACAGACCACGAGTGAAATGGCCAGCTGCTGCCGACAAGAAACAGTGGGAAACAATCAACAGCGATTTGTCCCTGACCTTAGAGCAACTTAAAGGCACTGCGGAAAAGAAGTTGGAGAGTATGGGGGACATCATCCACCAGTATGGAGCAGAACGCTTTGGTATACAAGAAGGGAAAGGCCAGAAAAAGTCTCCAACTGCGACAACCTCCAGGAGGCAACAAGAGATCAAGCGCCTCATCCAACAGAGGAGGCAACTTCGGAAGCAGTGGAAGAAAGCCTTGGAGGGGGAAAAGGAAGGCATTGAGGTGCTTCAAGCTGACATCAAAAACCGATTGGCATCCCTCCGCAGAGCAGAAAACCTACGGAAACGCAGAAGGAAAAAAGAAAGATCTAGAACACAGTTCTACAAAGACCCCTTCAAGTTTCTAAAAAGCCTTTTCAGTAGAGAGAAAAGTGGATCTCTGAAGGCAGCAAGGAAAGACCTAGAAGATCACCTAAAAGCGACACACTCTGATCCAAAACGACATGAACGGATGACCATTCCACCAGACATCCCACCAATCAACTCTCCAGAACACCAGATGGAGACTGGTCCTCCAACCTGGAGAGAAGTGGAAAAGACAGTACAACGGGCAAGGGCGGCATCAGCACCAGGTCCTAATGGAGTCCCATACAAAGTATACAAGAACGCGCCGCAAGTCCTGAGGTTTCTTTGGAAGCTCATGAGAACAGTGTGGCAGAGGAAGATGGTGCCCAAAGTGTGGCGTAGGGCAGGAGGGGTCCTGATCCCAAAGGAGAAGAAGGCGGAGAACATCAGCCAATTTCGGCCAATATCCTTACTAAATGTAGAGGGTAAAATCTTCTTCAGCGTCATTGCTAAAAGGATGTCCGAATACCTTCAAAGAAATAAGTACATTGATACATCAATACAGAAAGCAGGAATCTCAGGCTTTTCTGGATGCTTGGAACACTCTAGCATGATCTGGCACCAGATCCAGACCGCAAAGGCAAGGAAAAAGGACCTCCATGTTGTCTTTTTGGACCTTGCTAATGCCTTTGGGTCAGTGCCCCATGAACTCCTGTGGGCCGCCTTCACCTTCTTTCACATTCCGGACACTATTACCACCTTGGTTAAATCCTACTTCCAAGACCTGCAGTTTTGTTTTACCACTGCTGATTTTACTACGTCTTGGCAATCCTTGGAGGTTGGCATCATGGCGGGATGCACCATCTCACCCCTGGCCTTTACAATGGCAATGGAGGTCATCATCCGGGCGTCAAAATGGGTAGTGGGTGGGCAGCGGCTTGACTTGGGCACTCGCCTTCCTCCCCTCAGAGCTTTTATGGATGACATCACTACTCTGACCACCACTGCTCCATGTACCAGGAAGCTGCTCGGAAAACTGGAAGAGAACATCAGCTGGGCTCGCATGAAGATAAAGCCATCAAAGTCACGCAGCATCTCCATTGTCAAGGGGGTGCTCTCTGACTGCAGATTCTTCATTGGAGAGGAGCCCATCCCAACAGTATCTGACCAGCCTGTTAAGAGCCTTGGAAGATGGTATGATGCCAGCCTAAAGGATAAAGATCAGGTACAGCAGCTGCGGAAAGAAATCAAAAGTGGACTCCAGGCTATTAACAACACTCAGCTCCCTGGAAGATTGAAGGCCTGGTGTTTACAGTTTGGCCTTCTTCCCCGAGTGCTGTGGCCCCTTACCATTTTTGAGGTCCCAATCTCAACGGTGGAGAAGTTGGAAAGAGGAATCACAGGCTACATCAAGAAATGGCTTGGAGTGCCTCGATGCCTTACCACCATAGGCCTCTACGGAGATTGCGCCCTCAAACTGCCCCTCACCAGTCTCACAGAGGAATTCAAGTGTGCTAAAGTAAGACTCCAGATGACACTGAATGAATCTCGTGATGCAATGGTGAGTAACAACGCACCAACCTTGGTGGCAGGCCGAAAATGGAGTCCAGCCAGTGCGGTGGAGGATGCAGCAACCGCTCTGAGACTTGCGGATATTGTGGGGCATGTCCAGCAGGGAAGAGGAGGCCTTGGGCTAACAACTAGGCTACCAGCCTGGAGTACAGCCACGGCACCAGAACGGAGGAAATTGGTGGTGGAGGAAATACATCGGCAGGAAGAAGCAGCAAGGTGGACCAAGGCAGTTTCCCTTGGTAAACAGGGACAATGGACACGTTGGGAGAGTGTGGAGAGGAGGAGGATCAGCTGGAAGGAGTTGTGGAGCATGGAAGCGAAGCGAATCAGCTTCATCATCAGGGCTACATATGATGTTCTTCCAACACCTAGCAATCTCCATCAGTGGTTGGGTGAAGATCCAGGATGTGCCCTCTGCTCCAGACCAGGTTCTCTCAAGCACATACTGACCGGGTGTAGAGTCAGCCTCACCCAGGGACGTTATACGTGGCGTCATAACCAAGTCCTTAAGATCCTCGCAGCCACCCTGGAGAACAAACGGACTGCTTCCAACTCCCTACCACCATCAGCACCCAATCCACTGCATATCAACTTTGTCCGCATGGGGGCAAAGGTAGCCAGTTGCAGGCCCACTTCTCTGGAGCATGGTCAGCTTCGAGGGGCCTGTGACTGGAAGATTCTAGTGGATGTTGGTCAGCGGCTCGTTTTTCCTCCAGAGATTGCAATCACCACACTCAGGCCTGATATAGTTCTCTGGTCCCTCTCTCTGAAGAAGGTCTTCATCATTGAACTCACTGTACCCTGGGAGGACTCAGTGGATGAGGCATATGAGCGAAAACAACTACGCTATGCTGAGTTAGCTGCTGAAGCACAAGATCGCGGATGGAGAACTGAAGTCCGTCCAGTGGAGGTGGGGTGCAGGGGGTTCGTGGCAGTGTCTACCACCAGACTGCTTGGAGACCTGGGAATCAGAGGCCAGAGTCTGCGCCAGGCCATCAAAGCAATGTCTGAGGCAGCTGAGAGAAGCAGCCAGTGGCTGTGGATAAAGAGACAAGACTCTTGCTGGGCTCCAGCTTGATTAGGTGATTGGGGGATACACTGCGGGGACTTGATCACCCCCGTAGGGCCTTCCTCAGCCAAGGATGTCTAGTTATAATGGCCGAAACATCCAATGAAGGTTGAGGTGTACTACTGATGATGTGTCCCTCGGATCACCCATCAAGGGAGGATACCCACCGGAAAACTCCACTAAGACAACTACATTGCCAAGGTCAAGTACACTCTCCTGGTACGCGCTTGCACTTAAAGGATGTATTACATCTCGTCCTGTGTTTCCTGAAAACTGATCAAATAAATGTAGTCTTGGCGAGCATAAGAGACACCTCCACATAACTACCTCTTGATGTATTATTTTATGTATGTAAATTAATTTAAATTGAACATTTTCTGTGCTTCATATTCATGCTGCCATATCTTTCAATGAACATTTCCTATGTCCTTATATTTCAAATGTCTTTAAAAACATACTAAATAGTGTTTTATTAAAAATATAAAAATGCATAAAGTTTCCTGTGATGGGTAGGTTTAGGGGAGTTAGTGTAGGGGGATAGAAAATACATTTTGACCAGTATAAAAACCATTACGCCTATGGAATGTCCTCACAAGTATAGCAAAACAAACCTGTGTGTGTGTGTGTGTGTGTGTGTGTGTGTGTGTGTGTGTGTGTGTGTGTGTGTGTGTGTGTGTGTGTGTGTGTGTGTGTGCGTGCATGCACAAAACAAGCACCAAAGTGACACTTTCTGCTTAGCATTCATTCTTTAGAAAATATCTTGAGAATGTTTATTATAAAAATATAAATGTTTCCACTACAAATCATTTTACATTAGTAGACAAGGCCATCTACACACTCACACACATACACACGCACACACATCAATCTAAAGAAGGGGAACAGGACGCAAAACAGTATTGCTCTTCAAAATATCTTCAAAAAATAAAACATAAGGTACACTGATAAAGTTGCAACATAACCATGTCATAACTTACTGAATGCTTACTGAAGAAAGAAAATCTGCACTGTGTATGGTGGTTTGTTGTTAAGAAATAAATAATAAGTCATTATAATTGTTTTTATGTAAAAACAAATACAATACAAAATAGCAAAATATAATACAATGGAATTCTGTAAAGGTTGTACAGATATCTTGTTCATTCTTTTATACATACATACAGACATTTGTACAGGGATGGCCAGGTAAATGATAGTACCTCTAGAGTCACCACTGCTATCATCACAGGTCCGGTTCACATGCTAACAGCAGGGGTAAAGCAACATTTACAGGCAGAATCAAAGGGGCGTAGAGGAAAAATGTATTGATCCTTCATAAGGTAGTGCAGTACATGGTCAGACTGTCATGTGCACCACAGATTTTACCATGAGGATGTCTTAAGAAAATATTCAGATGATGATTTGCAAATGTAGAGACACTTAGAAGTGTATTAAGCCTAATGGCAATATCCAGTCTCAAATTAATAAATGATCAGGAACCTATTGTGAAGATGAGGGTTGTGAATCCTGAGTGTTCATCATCAGATAGCCGCTGTCCTTTCAGAATAGCAATAGCAATGTGAGAAATGATCATACGATCAAATGTAGGACAGTTTCTACGCAACATTTTATAAATGAGGCCCCTGATCTCGAAATGAACGTCACTACTACAGAGCATGGCTATGTTCGGAATAGTACACTACCATACTACTCTTACTATTCTTAAAGTATACAACACAGAAGGCATATGTTCTGTATGCACGGAATATCCAGATGATAATGTATACTAACAGAGTACACTGCACACAATGCTATATCCATTGCAACAAGCTTGATTTAATCTTCCATTTCCGGTGTGACACATTGCTGGAAGTAGCTGTGATATTTGCACTATTCTTTTCCACAAACCAGTTCAAACTCCACCCCTCAGATTTCATTGGTCATGTCATGACAGGTGACTGATAGAGCTGACCAGTGAGTTTGCGTTTAAAGGGATAGTTCACCCCAAAAAATGGAAATTCTGTCAGCATTGACTCACCCTCATGTCGTTACAAACCTGTATGAGTTTCTTTCATCAGCGGAACACAAAAGAAGATACTTTGAAAAATGTTAGTAACCAAATTTTTTTGGTGCTCATTGAAAATATTCTCAATATATCTTTCATGTTCCACAGAAGAATCATATAGTCATACAGGTTTGGAACAACATGAGGTTGAATAAATTATGACAGAATATAAATTTTGGGTGAACTATCCCTTTAAGTGGTTTGAAAAAAAAATCACATGTGACATTTAATTGTCTTTCTTGACTCATTATTTGATTGTGTGCCAAATGTTAAACTCAATGTGAAGCACAATTCACAACTCATTCTACTCCCATAATTCGATTTCCAGGATATTCAACAAGAAAAAAACGAGGGCTGGGACTTTGTTTAATCAATTGGGAGCTGATTGGATTGTGAAAAGTTGGTGTTGCCAGAATGTAGTCCGGTGATTGGAATGAAGGGGTGATTTGTGGCCACAACAGAAAAGAGTAGTAGTTTCTAAGGTGGAGTCATACTGATATCAAGTCAACGTGATTTCAAATACAATTTTACACATATTTGGATTACAAATTCTCGAAATGATAACTGGTTGTTGTTGAAAGCAGATTGATGAGGTTATGTCACAATATTACTTTAATCTTCTTGCAAAACCCTTTTGTTTCACCTATTAAACAGGCAGTACGTAAGCTAGTATTTTATTTCGAACATAGCCCATGTCCCTCATATACATCTGAGACTTCTGAGATCAACACACTGCTGGTATTGCGTCTGGTTTTCTCATGTGATGCAACCATAAAAATGCTTGGGTACATTATGATTTACTGACTGTTACTGATTCTAGTAAACAGTTTTTTTTATTTATTTGATAATGAATTCATGTATCATCTGAACACAGTGGTACAAACAAACATTATGTCATGGGCTACATTAACAAATAAACCTTTTAAATGGCAAGTTTACCCAACGCCTCTACTCTACTCCATCCCTGATTCTCGAGAATGGCTCTCTGCACTTGCAGATAAATGGTTTATTATCAAATATATAGCCAAATGTGTCAGATCCTAACAAGCATTACCAGATTTCTCTAACAGTAACCAGCTGCATTTCTCCTGCTTTTCTTCAGAAGAATTAAAGGGGGCTTTTCCACAAGTGGCCCAAAACCACCAAAAACTATTGCCTCTCTGAAGTGCTACAGTACCTTCCAAAAGGAAGACGGATGCTTTTGCAAAGTGTTTTCCTGAAGGCTTTTTAATGCTCCCCTTCCACATGTGAAGAATTTTTTTTCACTAAATCCATTCAGAGCGGACCGGCTTCCATCCCTCTAGGAGTCTTTTGTCTATAAGAGCCATGTAGCATGACCGTAGACTCCTAAACACGAGGCCCGCGATCATCCGCTTCTCCCGCGTCTCGCCGATAACGCAACATGTTAATCGCTGGGAGATTCGCTCCTCGTCTTTGCACCTCGTGCCCCGGGAAGACGTGATCATTCTCCAGGAAGGTTGTTCTGCTTTGCACATGTGTTCAAGAATTGTAGTTCCACTTCCTCTTTTCATTTAAATGTCTATTTCCGGTCTGTTAAAGCCAAAGCAGCATCAATCTCATATAAGTATCTTTCCTTTCCGTCGCTCGTTTTTTAATTTTACACAGGAACTGGACCGTTCTTTGAGTGTGTTTCAAGTGTTGTTAGGCTGCTCACGATCTTCTTCTGAGGTCCCACGATCGTCACACCGACTTTCTTGAAGTCCCTGTGTGTCAGAGCGGAGAGAGAGACAGTGAGTGTGGGTACTATAGCTCTCACGGTTTGACATATGTTGACATTAATGACAAGCCCGCAGCATCGCTCTGCCTCAGACTGCATGTGTCAGTCATGCAGGACAAAGTATTCCAGGCGGACACCATGCTGCCATGCATACAATAAGTCGAGGAGCTGCTCTCTGGATTCGTGACAGACTTTGTGTTATAACTTAAGAAAGGGCTGATTTACAGCTTCCAGTGATGAGAAATTGGAGAAGCTGCTACATTTTCTGAGTTGGTTATTTCTACTGTAATTTGAAAGGAACAGCACTGTCAGGGTTACCCCCGGGGGAAAAAGAACGGCATTTTTCATTTAATGAGATCCATGCAACAGCTGACAGAAGCTTGCATTATTTACAATCGTGAATAGACTCTCCAGACTTACCATATGGATGAGTTCATCCCGTGCGCAAAATATCCTACCTGGTCTCGTAGGGAAAACGTGAATCTACATGAGGTTTTAAACAACGTAAGTCGTGGTTGTTTACAGGTGAAATGTCCGGAAGTGGCAATAAAAGAGCAGTTTACTCTCACCATAACACAGGTTATGAGGGAATAACGAATTACATTTTTGCTTTTGCTTTTACTTACAAGCCTACTGAAGGCATTAAAAAAAAATGACTGTTCGAATGTTTGGGATCGGTAAAATATTTTATCGTTTTTGAAAGATGTCTCTTATGCTCACCAAGACTGCATTTACAGTATTTGATCAAAATACAGTAAAAACAGTAATATTGAATACAAATATTATTGTAATTAAACAACTGTTTTCTATTTACATTTTATTCCTGTGATTGCAAAGCTGAATTTTCAGTGTCATCACTCCAGTTTTCGGTCACACAATACTTCAGAAATTATACTTATATGCTGAATTGGTAATCAATTAACATTTTGTAATATTATAGTCAATATTGAAAATAGTTGTGCTGCTTAACATTTTTTTTTCAGGATTCTTTGATGAATAAAGTTAAAAAGAACACTATAAATGTATTTTACTGTCACTTTCAATTTAATTTACCCTTGCTAAAAATAAAAGTATTCATTTCTTTGAATGGTAGAGTAGTTCAGGACTCAACAATAAGGATGGCCTGATGTCTTGCAAACCTAACAAATTGGTTCCCTTTCGAGGGAACTCGCGCTGCTAGACTTTGGGGAACACTAAAGCGCGTAGTCAGTAGTCCAATCTTAATTGGCTGAATGTGTCTTAGCACGCGCAGGTTTTCCTTTTTTTTTTCTTTAGTCCTGCTTATGAGTTCATGGGTTTGATTATAAGGAAATGGACAGAATATCCCGTGTGCGCTATTACTGGTTTAAATGCATCAGAAAATGCAGTGGTCTATTCTCAGGTTGAATTTTGGGTATATAATTACATTTAATTAAAACATTTATTCATGTAGGTGCTACTGACTGATTTAAAGTCACTAGAACATATTTGGTGATATGCTTGTTAACATTAACAATAACATCTATATAAAATATAATTCCACTCAATGGACATTTCACCTCTGGAAACTGCAGCTATTTGTAGAGCGTATTTCAGGTTTTACAAAAACCTATGTCAAGTCACGTTTTCCCATTAGATCAGATTGCACTGCAAACATGTGACAAACCAATTACTTTCATGAGCTCAAGTACAGGAGCTTTTGCAAAAGAACAAACAATAACACTTTCTATGAAGACCATGCTTATAAAGAATCTTAGCTCCATTTGTACTTATTTATAAGTATTACTTTTTTATAAATATATTTATAAAGACTCATCAAGACTGCATTATAGTTACATTTATATTATTTTTTACAAATTACTTATAAGTCATGCATTTGCTTTTTTAATGCTCATGTTCATAATCCATTATACACTGATTTATAAGTATTAATTAGTCAGTCGTATGGTTCCATGAATGTATTTATAAAGATGCAGCCTGCATAATATTAGCTACTATGACTTTTTAGTAATTCAGATTTATTTCTGTCAAATAAGTGAATATATTGTTATTATTGCCGTGTTGTGTTCTTATAAATATTTATTGTGAGTGATAATACAGTTACTAACCTCTATAAATGCATTATTGATGGCTTTAAGTAAAGTGAAAACAGAATGTAATTTATCTAAAGCAAATGTTAAGAAATCATGAAGATGTGCTCATTATACATTTTAAGTTTTTTACTTGTAAATGTAACTAATGAACAATAATTCATGTAGTAAAATAATGGAGAAAAAAAAAGAAATCATTAATACAAACATTTGATTTTTTAAAATCTTTTTTAATGTAACATACTAGCAAAACACTGCAACAATATTTTTTAAAGTATAATTCCAAACTGCTATAACCAATAGATAAAGATTTAAACAAATCAAATTATCATTCATGACCTCTAATGCAAACATTAGCCATTAAATACATAATTGATAACTAATCGGTACAGCAAACAAGTGTCTCTGGAACTATTTTATATTTGATCATTTATAAATCAGCGTTTAATGGATTATGAGCATGCACATTGAAAATGCGAATGCATGACTTATAAGTAATTATACAAATTACATAAATGTAACTATAACTGTTCTTATAAAGCAGTATAGGTCTTAATGAATCTTTAAAAATATATTTCTAGAATAGTAATACTTATAAATAAGAATAAATGAGGCTATAATTCATTATAAACATGGACTTCATAGAAAGTGTTACCGAACAGACATTCAATTCTTAGTATTGTCAGATCAGGGGATGCAAAAGCTGTGCAGTAAACATCATTACAGCATATTAGTGCAAGCAAGTTTATGTCACGACCTAGGTTAGGCTATGCACACCTCTGGTATGAGTTCTGTTAGAAACACTTCTACAAAGTGCAGCAGCGATTTAGTCCCGAAGTGGACATTAGTGCAAACAAAAGCTTGAGGGAGCAGCCAGAAATAGAAAAGCTATGACCGAAACCCACCATCCAGTCTATAAGCTTTAAAGTGTTGTAATTCCCATGGACGGCTCCCACTCAGGGCACGTGGCTGCTGGTCTGACTTCAGTCAGACAGATTCTATGGGCAAAATAAAGCTTTAGATCGACTGACACATGGCTGTTTATCGTCAATGCACTGCTATTGCACTGGCATCAGCCAGACAAATGCTCTCAATGTCAGTCAAGACAGGCCTGCAACATTTCTGTCAGACAAAACTTTAACTAATTCAGTGATTCTTTGGGCAGGCATGTCATCTGTAGCGCAAATTAAAATCAAGGAAAAAAAACAGCTGAATTCAAGGAGTTTCTGCTATACCATTATGACAGATGTAAAACATCTTTACTGCTGGAGGAATCAGACATGCATACCCAGTTTGATCAAATCATTCTGGTTTTAAAGCATCCCTTACAAAAAAGAAGTATACTGTAAGTAAAGTAAACTTAGAGTATAATTTTTTCAAGTATACTTTATGTAGTAAATCAATGCACTTGTAGTATATTTGTAAGTGTACTATTTCAATACTAATTGGGACTAAATTGCTCCACTTCTTAGTTTTTTTAAATTATACTTTTAAATAGGGATGCACCAAAATATTGGGCAGAGAAACCAAAAGAATATGAATCAAATTAGTTGGTTTAGCAAGTATATATTTCCTTCAGTTATGTTTATGCCTGATTCTGCTCCTGTAGGAGCTACTGTTACTTTCACTGTTCATATTATTGCTCATAATATCATATTTTATCTTTAATTTAATAGCACAGTGAATATTTAGAGCTGCTCAGTCAAGAGCAGTGAGTGATTTTCTTTTGTTGGTAGATTAACATTGAGGACAAAGACAGCATTTGTCACTATAAGAGCTGCACGTATCCAACATACTGTTACACACAAGTTTTCTTTTCAACTGTTTACGTTCACTTGTGACATAACTATGTTTCACATGAATACTTGCCTATATGGGCATTTTAATATAATTTTGCGTGAATTCATCCGTTCAAGTGCAAGAAAACATGAAAGACAACATGTAACTTGCACATCCGATTTAGTTTTAATTCAAATGGCGCATGTGTGCTGAGTATGCAACTATACTGTGAACTATATTTGTTGAACTTTGAAGCGACTCTTAGTAAACTACTAGTTTAATACCAGTTTGTACGCACACCTTATAAAAACTATCAATAAAATTAGCAATCATTTCAATAGACAAATCATTTCCAAAGGGGGGTCACCAACGGACGTAGCTCAAATGCCTCTGGGCGCAATTGGATAGACTTAAAACCAATCAGAGCGATGAAGGAGATGACGTATGCAGAGCGACGTTCGTCTGTTATTGAACAACTTAGTTTGAATAAACGAGCAGACACTGATTAGCTACTTTCTCTACGTTTATTTAAAATTAACAGCAAGACAACTTGAAGTGAATTTGCTTTCCATTAAATAAATCACACACAGTAAACAAAACCTTAACAAAAAAAACTTTGCAATGAACTTTGCAATTTAGACGCACAAACTGGGTGCCGGTGCGGTGAGACGTAGTACATGCTCGGGCAGCCCATTCTCATCCCAAGGCGTCATCTAACTGACGCTTTTGACCATGCGTCAACATGCCGACGCACATGGTACCCCTTAAGCGTCAATATGAGACGCGCCTCCTAGTGGTCTAAACCTAACCCTACCCCAGACCTAAACCTACCCATAACCGAAGCGTCATCTAACTGACGCTAAAGGGTGCCATGTGCGTCGGATTTAGACGCATGGTCAAAAGCGTCAGTTAGATGACGCCCGAGGATGAGCGTCTCATATTGACGCTTAAGGGGTACCATGTGCGTCGGCATGTTGACGCATGGTCAAAAGTGTCAGTTAGATGACGCCTTGGGATGAGAATGTGTTGGCTCGGGCAGATTCGGCTTGAAGTCGTTCGGACGCGGCGCCGCGCGCGCTGTTACAAAAAAAGCCGTGCACACAGCCAAGCGAAATGGGGTCTTGCGGGTCTTGTGCACCGAACGCGTCATTTTGGCCGCGCGCACCTTCGCGCTCGTGCGGACGAATCGAGTATAAACAAGGCTTTACTCCGTGTCAGAGGCGCTCTGATCGGTAAGGGTGCACAGACCTCTCCCGAATCATCTCCAGCAGTAGCAGCCTCTGAAGCACCACTAACTCCGCCTCCGTTTCCCTCGTAAGCTGATATTAGTATTTAAACATTCTAAACATTTAAAAAAATATTTTTAATAACATGGTTTTGCCGGTTATAGAGTTCTAATGACGGTGTTTAACTATAACGTCACACCCCTAGTTCCATCGCTGTGCTGTCGTCATAGTGTAAAGCCCGCCCCAACGTTTCTGATTGGTGCCGCGATTTCGACGGATTAGAAATGGGCTTAAATGAGCTCTCTGCCAGATTAACTTGCAGAGCAAATCTAAATTTTCCGGAAGTTGTCTGGGTTTTCCCAGGCTACCCCTTTACTATTTACTCTAACCACCCAAAGGTGTTTTGTAACTAAACTTGATCATGCAAGAATATCAGATAGTACTGTGTGTAAAATATGGTGGAGTACTACCCAAAAGAAGCCAATGTGTGTGGAAAAAAGTATTTTATAGACCACTCTAAGGAGTAAACACAACTACAAGCAAAGTATATTTAGAATACTAAATTATACTTCACTTAAGTATATCTCGATCAAAAGATTAAGTACAAGTATAGACCAAATACAAGTATAGGCCAAACTTTGTGTACTTGTAAGTATAAGCCAAGTTTACTTAAGTATAGTTTTTTTTTAAGTAGGCTTCATCTCTCTGATAAGTATATAAAAAAGCAAACAGAAAGTATACTCAATAAAAAAAAAAAAAAAAAAAAGAACTAATAGCACACTTGTCCTTCAGTAGAACTTTGTTTTAAATGACAATTTACAACGTATTTACTACAATATGAAAAATGCGTTACCATTAACTACCATTTTTAAAAACAAAAACACAAGAAGGTATAAACATTGAATGCTGCCAGCCATATAAATTCATATTTGTCTAGTCTAATGTGACTTGAGCTAAATAAGGTAAAACTTTCAAAGATAGATTAAAAAAGCATAACGTTCTGTTCAATTCAACATAAAATTGCAATAAGAGGCCAAACATCTGGTAAACTAACTATGGCCTCATCAACAAGAAAACCCAGAGGCGCACAACCAAGGTAACGTAATAAGTGAATAAATTATCAATAATTATGTCTCTCTTGTGGTTCTTCGTGTTCCTGATAGACCCTTTACACTGCAATGTTTTTAGGGCTTATTTAAGTTTGAACGAATTTTTGAAGCAATTTTTTGGGGGATGAAAACGTTGATCTTTAAGACCACAGATTCGTCTAAAACTCTCAAATTGGTGCACTCCTCATTCATTCTGCTGAAAAGACTAATATAAATCCCTATGCCGGTGTAGAGTTGGTCTATGTTGACTTTTTGCTCATTTTTGTACTTGTTAGTGTTGATTTGTATAGTTAGTACTGATGGGTGGTGGTTAATGCTGGTGTGATTTTACTTTGTCGCTGGATTATGTTGTTGAATGCAGATTTGATGCTGATTGTTCATGCAGTCTAATACTAATTACACTTTATTTTGATAGTCCACTTTAGACATTCTACTAGCTAAAAGTAATTTTGGCTCATTAGAGTATTTAGTCATTTATGGAGAAAAAAACTCTCATTAGAGTATTAGTAGACTGTTAAGTTATAGGGTTAGGGTTTGTAGAATAAGTTTACATATATGTTTGCAAAGTTAGTCAGTAGAATGTCAGTTAGGGGACCGGGAAAATAAAGAGTTAGCAGATATTAAGCAGACAGTCTACAAAAAAGAGTTGCCTAATTTGGTGCAGCTTTTAGCCTGATTAGTAGTGGTTTATTCTGGTGTAGTTTAGCAGTTGTACTGGTTTGTGCTGGTTAGTGATGGTTGCTGATTATTAGCAAAACTTAGTGAAGCTGATTGATCTTGCACGGTCTCACTGATGAAGATGATTGGTGAAGGTTAGTGTAGTTGTGGTTAAACAGAATCCAAAACATATAATGGTGATCCTGGCCTTTTCAGCAGTTCAGACATTTAAATTAACATTTTACTTTACAATACACAAAAATTGTAAACACACACGATTCTGTGGTCAGACCAAAGAGTGGTGGTGTTCACTCACTTCAGAAGGCCAAACAAACTGCATGTTAAATAACCCAATCTGGGTCATGGATGAGGGCCGCTATTTGCATGTGATTATTTACGCTGACATCTGAACAAAATATAAAGACAAGCAAACAATTACAGACTGCTCGGTGTTTAGATGTTTAGTCCTGAGGGTACACCGTGCAGCACAGCACTGCCACTGTTCCGAGACCGGGTCTTTGATCATTTTGAAGTTATGAATGTCAAATTATTTACATTGTCAAATGCCTCGTCATTTGAATTGAAATGTGGTCTCAGGAGATGCTAACCAGGCCAGGCAAGGTTCCTATTCAACATCTACAAAGCATTTCCCATAAACGCAGATCCACATCGTGGAGCACAATAGGGTCTTTATTATTAGAACTTTGTTTTGACTCAGCTAAGATTGTCCAATACTGGGGTTTATAGGAGGATAGCACTTTTATTTTTGGCAAAAGGTGTTTTACTTTTCTTTTTTCTTCTTTTTTTTGTAGGATTCATTGGCATACAATAGAAGAAAACATTACAAAAGCACTGTCATTGAAGATTAATAACAAATGTTATGGCCACCATTAAAAGATAAAAGCTGGGCTTCATTTACTGATCTGTAAATAAATTTGGCATCATCTTCGACAACGGTTTTAGGCTATTTTACACTATAAATCTTAAATTATATCTCTTGTCTGTTGCCTTGGACTCAAAAATACAGAATGCATCGTAAAAACTTGGAGAATGAATATAAAAGAATGACTATAAACACTACCAGAAAATATAGAACACTACCAGTAAAAAGTTTCTGATTGGTAAGATTTTTAATGTTTTAGTCTCTTATGTACGGTGGCCGAGACAGCTCAACGCGCTGCAACTGAAGAAAACATATGCAAATAGAAAAAAACGCGTGCAAATAGAAAAAAACACATGCAAATAGAAAAAAACGCGTGCAAATAGAAAAAAACACCTGCAAATTAAAAAAAAAACATCTTGCATCAGTTTCACAACACATGTGTGCTCCAAATCCAGAAACGCGCTGCAAAAGTTCACAACACAACCAAATACATAAATGCGCTGCAAATAACACAGACCACAACGGAAATGTTTCCAGGGGAACCAAATAAGTGACGAACCCGGCTGGGACGTGCTAACTGCTCGTGAGCGTCTCTGTGCCCTACTTCCTTCGAAGGGCAGACGGCAGAGCCCCTTAAAGTGGGACTTTGGAGTGAGCAGGGCTCTAGTGTGCCATTATAGCCGTGTGGAACGCACTTGATGAAGGAGCAACTAAAGACAACGTAATTCCTCATTATTTTCACCTGGGATGTTCCCATGACAACAAAGCACGGCGTCCATCTGAAGAGCTGGTCTTACGACAGAAATATAATGCTGTTAACATAACGGTTGCAAATACATTTGTATTTTTACTTTTTTTTTTTAAATATGCGTTATATATCTGTGTGTCTCAACTTTAAAATTTTGGACCCTACATTACCTAACATTTCTTACGAAACTTTTCTTTATGAAAATGTAAACATAACATGAAACAATTTGTACAGTGTAACTGATGTATAGATAAATATCTTTCCTTCATGTTTTTCTTCTTTATCTTTTTTATTTATTTATTTTAGTTTCCAATTCATTATTCTTTTCTCATTTGTATTCTGATGACATTGAACATAATTATTGTTAATACATTTTGTACATTGTATACAAGTTGTATGTAAAAAAAAATTAATCTCTGTATGTTTTGCACAAATAAATAAATAAAGTAGAATTTTAAGCTGTAAGCACCAGCACGCATAGATTTATGGATATCTATGCCAGCACGTCCCAGCCGGGTTCGTCACTTATTTGGTTCCCCTGGAAACATTTCCGTTGTGGTCTGTTATTTGCAGCGCGTTTATGTATTTGTGTTGTGAGCTTTTGCAGCGCGTTTCTGTATTTGGTGGTGTTGTGAGTATTTGGAGCACACGTGTGTTGTGAAACTGATAAAGATGTTTTCTTAATTTGCGGGTGTTCCCTTTCGTTGTCACTCCGAGTTCCGTCGGATGACGACGAATGGGGGTTTCGCTTAGAAAGCCAATCGACTTCGAGTACTACAAAACGAGCCAATGGCAAGAAATGCCATGGGTCTGCGGAATTTGCATAGCGTAACTCCGCCTCACCTCGTGGGTATTTAAGGAGGACGCTGGCAGCAAATAGGCATGTTTTCGCTTCGGAGCCAAGGTGATCCTTCGCTCCACAAGCCATTCCTGTACTGTCAGTTCTGCAGACGAGCGAGATTCTCTGGTGTTGGTGTGACGGCGATCTCCGGCGAGGACGCGCTTCCTGCTTTTCTGTCCGTGATTCGACAGCGAGTGTGTTTCTCCCCGGGCGCTTCAACACAGTCAGAGTTTCTTTTTCTCACAAAAGAGCTTGCACGCGGCACGTCTTTTTAAAGATGCCTCGCCCGTGCACTTCTGGTTGCGGTAGACTCGTTGATGACTCTGATGGGCACGAGTGGTGCATAGTGTGTTTGGGCATTAATCACGCTAGAGCAGCACTCGTGGATGACTCATGTTCTCTCTGTGGGAACATGACCATCGCAGCATTACGATCAAGACTCGGTGATCTCGCAAGAGTGAGGGTCCCCTCATCCACACCCCGATCTACTGACTCTAGAAATAGAGCTAGTACTTCGGCTGGTGGCCAGGGTGATCTGAGGATGACGGTTTGGAACAAAGCGCCGACTATCAGTCCGTGCCCAGCCGCATCCTCTCCAGTGCTGCAACCCGTGAGTGTTCGGGGGATTCCGGCGGGATCATCTTCGGGTGTCCCGCGGGTTTCCTTTGACGCTCCAGAGGATGACGCGATGTCTATCGCAGCATCACAAGGTGGGTCTGAGTCTTCTGGAAGTGAAGACTCATCACAGCTGCCACCTTCGGGTGTGAATACAGTTGTGCTAGAGTCTGATCCAGAGATGACGGCCATGCTGTCTCGAGCCGCCGCGAGCATCGGGTTAGAGTGGAACCCTCCGCCCTGCCCCGAGCGCTCGCGGCTGGATGACTGGTATTTGGGTCAGGCTGCGGACCCCCGTCCGCGTCAGGCCCCGATACCTTTCTTCCCGGACGTGCATGATGAGATCTCGAAGTCCTGGAAGACTCCCATGTCTTCCCGTGACCGCTCGCTGATTTCATCCGCCTTTCCTCCCCTCGATGAGGCCGCTGCCCGTGGGTACACTGGGCTCCCCCCGGTTGAACGCTTTGTTGCGATGCAACTGTGTCCTCAGAGCGCTTCTTCTCGTGGTGAGCCTAAGCACCCATCCAAAGCCTGTATGTACTCGTCTGCGTTAGTGGCGAAGTCCTACAGAGCTGCGGGACAGGCAGCCGCCTCTTTGCATGCCATGGCCATTCTGCAGGTCTACCAGGCCCAGATGCTCAGGGACATGCACGAGGGCAGGACAGACCCGGGGCTCTTCAATGAGCTGCGCGCCGCCACCGACCTTGCTCTCCGAGCGACGAAGGTGACCGCACGCTCCCTGGGTTTGGTGATGTCCACAGCCGTGGTCCAGGAGAGACACCTCTGGCTTAATCTTGCTGATGTGGAGGATGCCGAGCGGTCCCGGCTGCTCGACACCCCCATATCGCAAGATGGCCTTTTCGGCGGTGCAGTCGAGGATTTTGCCCAACAGTTCTCGACTGCCCAGAAACAGACTGAGGCTATTAAGCACATTCTGCCCCGACGGCCCGCTGCTGCCTCCACTCAGCCGACCGGGCAGAATACTCAGTCTGTTTCCCGCCGAGGGCGCCCTCCTACGGCTCCCACCCCTCCCGCCCGGCCCAAGCAGCAGCCTTCACCCGGGCCCGGTCGCGGAGGAGGCCGTAGGAAGGCGCCCCAGCCCTCTCCAGTCCCGCCCCCCGCTAAATGCCGGGTCAAGCGGCGCTCCTGAGACGGGCTGCTCAGGGATGATGTACACTTCTCAGGAGGTGGTAGCAGGACCACTCCTTCCCCCGGTGGAGGGCCGGGGGAGAATCTTGAGAGAAGTGACACATTCATCCCTGAGCATACAGAGTTCTTGGACGACACGGTGCGCCGCCCCCGGGCCGTGCACCCCTCGTCCTCCTCTGTCCCAGAGCCGGATGACAGTGCGCGCCGTCCCCGGACCATGCCGCTCTCATCCCCCTCTGTCGCCAGACCCCTGGCAGAGCAGACCCCCGTGGAACGTTCGTCCTTCCCTGGTCTCCTCTGTCAGGGCGCGGTTCATGACTGCACCCCCACATCGGGCCGCTATGCCGTCCACGTCTGGGTCAGTCATACCGCCTCGCTGCCCCACCGACGGGAAGTCTGTGGTTCGCATGACCCCGCTGGTTCAGTCCTTGGGAGCCTGGCTAGAGCTTCCCAACCTGTCCCGCTGGGTCGCACGAACGATCAGGCTCGGCTACGCGATTCAGTTCGCGCGGTCTCCTCCCCGCTTCAGGGGAGTCCGCTCCACTTTGGTCGGTGGCAATGCCCCTATCATGAGAGCGGAGGTTGCTACCCTGCTGGCGAAGGGTGCGATCGAGACTGTCCCTCCAGCCGAAATGAAGACCGGCTTCTACAGCCCGTATTTCATTGTCCCGAAGAAAACCGGTGGGTTACGGCCAATCCTGGACCTGCGCGTTCTGAACCGCTCCCTTCACAGGCTGCCGTTCAAGATGCTCACCGCCAAACGCGTTTTCGAATGTGTGCGGCACCAGGATTGGTTTGCAGCGATCGACCTGAAGGACGCCTACTTTCATGTCTCCATTCTCCCTCGACACAGACCGTTCCAAAAAAAAAAAAAAAAAAAAAAAAAAGCGAGGCAGCCCTTGTTCCCCTCCGGGAACACGGGGTTCGCATTCTGAACTATCTCGACGACTGGCTGATTCTAGCTCACTCTCGAGATCAGCTTTGCGAACACAGGGACTTGGTACTCCGCCATGTAGCCCGTTTGGGCCTTCGGGTCAACTGGGAGAAGAGCAAACTTTGCCCCGCGCAGAGGATCTCTTTTCTCGGTATGGAGATCGACTCGGTCGCCATGTCCGCGCAGCTTACGAGCGAGCGCGCGCAGTCACTGCTGACTTGCCTGAGACAGTTCGAGGGCAAGAGTGCGGTTCCACTGAAACTTTTTCAGAGGCTCCTGGGGCATATGGCATCTGCAGCCGCGGCAACGCCGCTCGGATTGCTTCATATGAGACCGCTTCAGCTTTGGCTTCGCGACCGAGTCCCGAGGTGGGCATGGCAACACGGCACGCTCCGAGTACCAGTTACTCCGACCTGCCGTCAGACCTTCACCCCGTGGGGGAACCTCAGCTTTCTACGGGCAGGAGTGCCTCTGGAACGAGCTTCCCGGCATGTTGTTGTAACGACAGATGCCTCCACCACGGGCTGGGGTGCCATGTGCAATGGACGTGCTGCCGCGGGCTCCTGGACAGGACCCCACCGCTTATGGCACATCAATTGCCTCGAGTTGCTGGCTGTACAGCTCGCCCTGCGCCGCTTCCGAGCCGTGCTCTCGGGCCAGCATGTACTAGTCCGATCAGACAATACCGCGACTGTAGCGTACATCAACCGTCAAGGTGGTCTGCGCTCTCGCCGTATGTCGCAACTCGCCCGCCACCTCCTATTTTGGAGTCAGAAGCATCTGAGGTCGCTTCGTGCCATCTATATTCCAGGAGCTCTGAACTGTGCAGCCGACGAGCTCTCACGGTTTCAGCCCCTCCCGGGAGATTGGCGACTCCATCCCCAGTCGGTTCAGCTGATTTGGGACCAGTTCGGGGACGCACAGATAGATCTGTTTGCCTCTCACGACTCGACCCATTGCGCCCAGTATTATTCCCTGACCGAGGGCACACTCGGCACGGATGCTCTGGCGCACAGCTGGCCGCGGGGCCGCAAATATGCGTTTCCCCCAGTGAGCCTTCTTGCGCAACTCCTGCGCAAGGTCAGGGAGGACGAGGAGCAGGTCACTCTGGTCGCGCCGTACTGGCCCACCCGGACCTGGTTCTCCGAACTTGTACTCCTCGCGACAGCACCTCCTTGGCCGATTCCTCTGAGGAAGGACCTCCTTTCTCAGGGACGGGGCACCCTATGGCACCCTCGTCCCGATCTGTGGAACCTCCACGTGTGGCTCCTGGACGGGACGAGGCAGGTTTGAGTACCCTGCCACCAGCGGTGGCGGCTACCATCACTTCCGCTAGAGCGTCGTCCACGAGACACCTCTATGCGTTGAAGTGGAACCTCTTCGTCAGCTGGTGCTCTTCTCGCCGAGAAGAGCCCCGGAGATGTTCGATCAACGTCGTGCTTTCCTTCCTTCAAGAGGGGTTGGAGCGAAGGCTGTCTCCCTCCACCCTCAAGGTCTATGTCGCCGCTATTGCCGCACAGCATGATCTTATAGAAGGTAAGTCGGTGGGGAAGCATGACCTGATCGTCAGGTTCCTGAGAGGAGCGAGGAGACTGAATCCTCCTCGCCCTCCTCTCGTACCCTCTTGGGACCTCGCAGTGGTCTTAACCGCCCTGCGTAGTGCTCCCTTTGAGCTTTTACAGTCAGTCGAGCTTAACTTCCTGTCAATGAAGACGGCGCTTCTGACTGCATTGGCCTCCATCAAGAGGGTAGGGGACCTGCACGCATTCTCCGTTGACGAAGCGTGCCTGGAATTCGGGCCGGCGTACTCTCACGTGATCCTGAGACCCCGGCCTGGATATGTGCCCAAGGTTCCTACCACTCCCTTCCGGGACCAGGTGGTGAACCTGCAAGCGCTGCCCCGGGAGGAGGCAGACCCAGCCTTGGCACTACTCTGTCCAGTACGTGCGCTCCGCATCTACGTAGACAGGACGCAGTGTTTCAGGACCTCAGACCAGCTCTTTGTCTGTTATGGTGGGAAGCTGAAGGGAAAGGCTCTCTCCAAGCAAAGGTTGTCTCACTGGATAGTGGACGCCATTGCTTTGGCATACCAGCAGCAAGGGCGACCGTGCCCCCTTGGTGTGACTGCCCACTCCACCCGGAGTGTGGCATCCTCTTGGGCTCTAGCGCATGGCGCCTCGCTAACAGACATCTGCAGAGCTGCAGGCTGGGCGACACCTAACACATTCGCCAGATTCTACAATCTCCGAGTGGAGCCTGTGTCCTCTCATGTACTCGCTTCAACCAGCTAGTACCGGACCCGCTCAGGTGTCTTCGCTTGCTCGCCATTCCACTCTACGGACTGGATACGTGCGATATTCTCCTCAGGTGAGCTTCTCCGAAAGCCCTGAGTTCCTCCAGCACTCCTGACGTCGGCGCCAGTGTCTCTTGCCTGCGCGTCGGCTAGGTGCCTCCCGTGTGCATGGTACCTCCCGGAGCTACCCCCACATGTGTATTCCCACTGTAAGCCTCTCTGAGCATGTGTCTTTCCCTTGGCAAGCCACCTTGCCACCCCTGGGGTTGAAATATTCCACCTGCGGCTGGATACCCCAGTGATTCCCCATATGCATCCCTCGGGTCATATGTGTATTTCTAAGTCCCCCCCTCTGGGTTGGCAGTAATTGCATACTTCCCTAAGACCTGGGATATGCTCCCCAGTGTACCTTGGTATTCCTGTGTTAAATAGGAGTCCTTCGTCCGTGCTAGGCTCACGACAGGGATCTCAGATTTACGCAGGGCACTGGAAGACAGCTGGGAAGGTGGCGTGATTAGACTGGTATCCCCATTCGTCGTCATCCGACGGAACTCGGAGTGACAACGAAAGGGAACGTCTCGGTTACGGATGTAACCCTCGTTCCCTGAGTAGGGAACGGAGACGTTCCGTCTGTCTGCCACTTCCGCTGTACCGCGGGGATCGCCTGAGCTCAGTCTTGGCTCCTCAGCGAAGAAAACATGCCTATTTGCTGCCAGCGTCCTCCTTAAATACCCACGAGGTGAGGCGGAGTTACGCTATGCAAATTCCGCAGACCCATGGCATTTCTTGCCATTGGCTCGTTTTGTAGTACTCGAAGTCGATTGGCTTTCTAAGCGAAACCCCCATTCGTCGTCATCCGACGGAACGTCTCCGTTCCCTACTCAGGGAACGAGGGTTACATCCGTAACCGAGACGTTTTTTTTATTTGCATGTGTTTTTTTCTATTTGCACACGTTTTTTTCTATTTGCATGGGTTTTTTTCTATTTGCACACGTTTTTTTCTATTTGCACACGTTTTTTTCTATTTGCATGCGTTTTTTTCTATTTGCACACGTTTTTTTTATTTGCATGTGTTTTTTTCTATTTGCACACGTTTTTTTTATTTGCATGTGTTTTTTTCTATTTGCACACGTTTTTTTCTATTTGCACACGTTTTTTTCTATTTGCATGCGTTTTTTTCTATTTGTATGTGTTTTCTTCTGTTGCAGCGTGTTGAGCTCTCTCGGCCACCGTACTTATGCTCAAGTAAAAGCAGTAATATTGTGAAATATGTCATTACAATTAAACAAAATATATTTAAATATATTTTAAATTGTAATCTATTCCAGTGATGGAAAAGCTGTCACACGATCCTTTAAAAATTATTCTAATATTCTGATTTGGTGTTCAAGAAACATTTCTTATTATTGTCAAAGTCAATTTTGAAAAGTTATTGCCACTTAATACTTTTGTGGAAACCTTGATACACTACCATTCACAAGTTTGGGGTAAGTTTCGACATTGATAATAATAATAACTATTAATAATTGAGTACCAATAATAATTAAAAACAATTAAGCACCAAATCAGCATATTAGAATGATTTCTAAAGGATCATGTAACACTGAAGAATGGAACTTTGCAATCACAATTACATTTTATATGTAAATTTGAAAATATATTCAAATTAAAAGCAGTTGTTTTAAATGGTAATGATATTTCACAATATTACAGTTTATAATAGTTTCTATTATAACTGTAAAGCTGCTTTGAAACAATCCATACGGTTAAAAGCGCTTTATAAATGAAGGTGACTTGACTTTTTACTTTATTTATAATCAAATAAATGCAGCCTTATTGAGCATAACTTCAGACTTCTTTCAAAAATCTTAATCAGTCCAAACTTTTGACTGGCAGCGCAGATTTTAGTTTTATAATACAAAAACCTGAAAGGCTCTTACTCTGCTGAGGTTTTGGCCAGTGTATCACAGGAGCTGTAGCTGACACCAGTGAACGCATCTTTACAGGGCAACGTCCTTGCACTCTCCAGCCAATCACCCATCGTGTGAAAGGAAGTGATGTCAGTGCTGGTCCTGTCCAGAAGCAGATTTACCGGTCTGGGAAGAGATGAAAAACATAGAGCAAGTACTGTTAGTTGTATTGTAAATATTGAAGATTAATCGTGTAATTTCTGCACCAGTGGCATCAATAAATGGTACTGGAAAGTATTTGGCTGAGCAGCCCAAAAGAAATGACAAACTTCACCCTCATGAAGCGCAAGTAACATTCATTTGCAGAGCTGATGCACAACAGCTTTTTATGAGAACACACCCCATGACTGTTCCTCTAACTTGCTGACTCAGAAAAAAATACAACACTGAAGTTGTGGTCGTCTGCAATTCCCATCACGTTTGACAAATGTCATTTATGGAGAAAACAAGCTTATAAAAGTGCAAGCCGAGGGTAAACACAAAGGCCTTCAAATCCGATATGCAAGCTTTGCCTTCAAGGTCTCCATAAGGAAATACCTGCAGAGAAGCGGGACTGATTCTCTCCATCTGTGTTATGGCAAGCATTCCCCAGGAAGAAACCAATACATTTAGGAATGTTTATTCGAATACACAGACATCTCTGTTTCTGAAGACTTCCCATTGTTCGCATACCAATGATTGTTTCCATTGTTTATTGGGTAAAATGCTAACTCATTAACCAAAACCTTTATAAACCTACACGAAAATATGTATTATTGCAGTATAATTAGCTTCTCAAACAAACACAATACTTTTAACGTGTTATTAGCATGTACGGTATGCTAATTTTCTTATATGTAATCCTTTTATGGGCAAATACTGTGTGGACATTTTATAATGTAACCAGACAACATTATGAAAACAATTCCAGATAACATTTTGAAAGTGAAGGAAAAATGTTTAAATAAATCATTTAACATATGGTAATAAAAAAAAAAAAAACTGAATTGAATTAAATAAAAAATGCTCGTCTTTGTTGATTCAGGTGAAACTCTCAAAATGTATGTGATGTCAAAGCATCTGAAATCCACAATTCAAGGCCAAGAGCACCTGATCAGAACCAGGGGAACAGACGGAAAGGAGACCACAATCCCTGTGGGAACTGCTGTTTATAGTCATGCAAATAAACAAATTAGAATACCAGGAAGTCCACTCAGATCCACATGTTCCCAGTGTTCCATTACTGTGTGATGAAAATAAAAGAATAATGTACGCTGAGTTGACTGGAAAAGAATGCTGAATGGATCCAAGTAACTTGGCAAAGGGGATCAGTAAGTGCTGACACAGCTCATTGAATCGAGCTGTCTGCAAGACTGCACTGATGTGCACAGGATCTTTAGAAACCATTTCCTAATGTCGGGAAAGAGTGGATAAAGTTTATTTTTAACAATGTCTGATGATTTTAGTCTGACCGTCACAGTTTGAGAAGTACATATATGTGCTGATTGTTTTATGAACCTGTGATGGAACTTTATAAAAAGGCTGTTATTTAAGGATGGGACGGCAAAGATTACTTTGGACTCAACATCAAACACAACAGTACTGTATCTAATTTCAGATGCAAAGGGTTTTTTTACATTTAGTCTTAGGCTGCATTAACACTGCAGGTTTTGATGCCCAAATAAGATTTGTTGACTATATCTGATTTGTTTTTTTTTTGATAGCCAGCTTACATCTTTTTAAAGTGACCCATATCCAATATCTGCATTTATACTATAATCTTGGCGAAACAACCCAAGGAAGACATACTGACCCGGAAAAGCTTAAGGCTGAAAAGGAAGTAAAAACGGTGCGATTTGCTATGGACACAGACAAAATGATAATACAAGCTTTTGTTCTCCAAAACCATCTTTAAAGGTCAGGAAAACATTGGTCTCTTAATGCGGAGAAAAAAGAGGAGAGCCTAGTTGGAGCCTGGGCATTGAAAAGAGTCATGTGATCACGGTTGGTGTCCAACCTGATGTCATTCACCACCGTCGCTTTTTCAATGACGTATGAGGAGAATATCCGATCTGTCTGCTTTAATGGCTGATGCAAATGCACTTATTCAATTCATATCAGATTTATTTCCACATATCAATGAGGCCTGAAACTGATCTGAGAATATCGGAATACATGTGCTTTTTTTCTGCTTACACATACGTGGGTCAAATTCGATCTGTGCACATGGGAGGAAAAAATCGGAATTTGTTCACTTGAACCATGTAATGTAAATGCAGCCTCTAAGGTACAGCAGCTGCCCCCCAAAAAAAGGTTACACTTTATTTTGACTGTCCAGTTTAGATATTCTACTAACTATAAGTAACTTTGCAACTACATGTCAACTAACTCTCATTCGAGTAGCAGTTAGTAGAATAAGACTAGTTGCAATGTTTCTTATAGTGAGTAGAATGTCTCTCGGTGGAGCATTAAAATAAAGTGTTAGCAGATATTAAGCAGACAGTCTACTAATACTCTAATGACTGCTAGTTGATTGGTAGTAGCAAAGCTACTTATAGTTAGTATAACGTCTAAAATAAACAAAAAACAGAAAAACAGTCAGTTTAAAACTAAGGGTCAGAGAAAACAAAATTATGATCTAAATTATGGCACAAGTCTTAATTTAAAAAAACAAAGTAAATAAAAAAGTATTGCATAATCCCTTTAATTAAAAGGGTTCTATCTCATTTCTAAAAATATATGACCAGAACCCTCATAGCTGACTGGAAATTATTAAAGCCAATTATGTACTGTACATACCGTGTGGGAAAAGTTGTATTATTGAAATACTGCAGCTATGTATTGTGTTTCACATTTATAGCATACATTTGTGCTTGTGTGGTGTCACCCACACAAATTGCAGAACCTAATACGTACGGTACCAGTGTGAAAACTATTGTTTTCTTTCATTAAAAAGGTACTGACACATTCACTAATATGTTAACTGCAGAAACGTTATATTAAATACAATTGATATGTTAAAGGATGGACAGGGCTACTTAAATTATATGTACGTGTACAGCATTAAAGGATTAGTTCACTTCAGAATTAAAATTTCCTGCTAATTTACTCACTCCCACGTCATCCATTTTGTCCAATGGTGTGAGGAGTCGCACCTTCAATTGAACATCTCCAAAACGAAGGATATGTACATTGATTTTGGAAAAACTCCAGGATATGAGGCTATAACTATAAATGTCAACTAGTGGATCAAGTACAATCCTATAGATACCTAGGGACAATTATTGACTCTAAATTAAATCTTCAGGAGAATTGTGAGGCTGTCTGTAAAAAAAGGACAACATCGTCTATACTGTTTGAGAAAATTGTACCATTTTAATATAGACAAGACTATGATGACATTATTTTATCATGCTTTTATTGAAACCATCATATCTTTCTCCCTATAGTGGCATGGTTTGGTTGTGTCTCAGTCAAGCACAAGAATCGCCTAAAACAAATTGTAAAATGGTCAAATAAGCTGACTGGGGAGCCCCAGCTACACCCCGCATCCCTGTATGCTAAACAATTACAGCGGCTAGCTATGGCTATCAAAAAAGTTACAGAACCACAAGATTTAAAAACAGTTTTGTACCAGCGGCAATCAAACAAACGGTAAAATTATTGGCACAAAACGCATAAGCAATCTGGTCATGTACTGTTTTCTGTTCCTCCTTTTTTTTGTTACTACCTGTTTTTATATGTTTTAATGTTTTGTATGTTGCATGCTATGTTGTGGTCAACAACGTTTTAAGGATGTCCTGCCTCTCAGACTGTAAAACTAGTTTACCTTTGGGTACCAATAAAGTAACCTATCCAAGATATTCATGTCTTTCTTTCTTCAGTCGAAAAAAAAGAAAACATTCCAGGTTTTTTCTCCATATACCGGACTTCAATGGGAACCAACGGGTTATAATAATAATAGGAATAAGGGTCTTATCTAGAAAAACGATCGGTCATTTTCTAATTTTTTTTTAAATGTATATACTTTTTAACCACAAATGCTCGTCTTGCACGTCCACGACTTCATGCATTACGTAATCACGTTGAAAAGGTCAGGCGGTAACCCGTAAAATGTAGGTTAGGGCGAAAAACTCATTTTCTCCTCCAACTTCAAAATCGCCCGACATCGTTGTTTTAACTTTTTTGAAAAAAAATTTGTAAAGGGTGTTTGACTTAGTCTTTGGACGTTCACTTTGTAAACACTAGGTCTGTACTTCCGCCTACGTCTCGCGTGACCTTTCAACGTGATGACGCAATGTGTGGCACATCGCAGAGCTAGCGCAAGATGAGCATGGTTAAAAATGATACACATTTTTATTTATTTTAGAAAATGACCGATCATTTCGCTATATAAAACCCTCATTCCTTAAACCTTAATTTCTTTTTGACTGAAGAAAGAAAGACTTAATTAATATTAATAATTTGGATGACGTGGGGGTGAGTAAATTATCAGAAAAATGTTAATTCTGAAGTGAGCTAATCCTTTAGTATGATAAATTATTTGTACATCTTATTCATAATGGCCAACATGGTGGAAGAAAGTAAAGATTTGACAATATAATCTAGAGAAAAAAATGATTTAAATCTCTGAAGGACCATACTGATAACCAAGAGATGTCCAGTCCTCTGTTGTTTGTTTGTGATGTGTAGCTACATTCTCACTTAAACTCACAAGGTGAAAAAGAAAGAAGCAGTTGACGAGGAGAAAAGTCTTTGTTGTTGGGTATAGAAGTGATAGCTTAAACTCTGGCATAAACACACTGCATTTGGACGCATCAGCTGCTGGCGTCAGAGATCTGAGCCGTCACTCGACAGGAGCACAACAGGCCATAGGGTGAGGAAAAAGAGAGGTAAACACTCGGCCTCTTTTCTTTTGCTTTCCTCTCTCCCCTCTGGTGTAGTGACCTCTAAATAACCGAGGATGCTTAGTATCATGTTTTTAAAGTTCTCTGGGGATAGGAAAGGGGGGAGGATGTTCCTCACAGAGAAACATCTGGGTAGCTTCGTCACGGACAAAAATGCATCTCTTGCTGTGAGTGTGAGGAGGCTCTGAGATTGTGCACCTACTCTTGTCCTAAGAGTGCCAACATTTTACATCCGAGCATCTGCACGCCATCTTTCCAGCTTAAAGTGGTCTGGCCTTAATGTCTAAGGTCCATCCATGAGAATAGCAGGAGTGCCGCCCCATTAGCATGCAGGGCATGTAGATAAATGAGGTGCAAGGGCTTGGACGCAGCTGTGGCTTCAGACCGGCGGCAGAGGAACCTCAGAGTGTGTCTCGCTCAGAGAGTCATAAATCACCTGGGCCCAATGCTGGTCCCCCAAACGGCCATGTTAAAAGCCAATCAGGAAAATTACATGCAAACTCCCTGGGACCCATTTTCACTTTCTTAAGAAACCATTAGTCACTGTTACATACTTCATAATAATAAAGCTCCTGGTTATAGCACTTACGTCCACACTCGTGCCGGACGAACCCTCTGGTCAATGGAGTCTTATTGCAATAAAGAGAGGAAAACAAGAGTCTTCGACCTTTTTTAGGCTAAAGACTCTTCAGTGAATAGATATTTAAAATGGTAAAATGGATAAATAAAATGGATATATAAAACTTTAAGTTTGGCCTATAAATACACAGATTTAATATAGTATAATATTATATACTATACTTTTTATAACAATAAAAAAAAATCTAAATCTAAAAAAAAATGTCTTGTAAAATATATGTGTGTGTGTGTGTATTTTTAGATTACCATTTTTTACATTTGGATTTAAAATCAATATTTAAAAACGAATTATTTGATAACACTGTTCAAAGTAATCTTTAGCAAATCTCTAAATATTTTCATTTAACAAACTATACATTATGATGTTGTGATGCCTAGCTTTTAAAACTATTAGTGTTAGCTTTTATTATTTTATTTTACATTTGTTTATACAAAGTAGCATAGAATTTTAAAACAGTTACAGGCCATGAAACATTAAAATAAATTAGGCAGCTTATTACGATCAATAAGAATTTAAATATCAGTGCAATATTTTAATTTCAATTCTGGACTTTGTGAAGGATAATCAAGTTCTTCCAAACCAGAAAGTGTCAAACCATTACAAAATAGATCTCACCAGGGGTATTGTCATGCTGGAAGAGAAAAAAATAATCTTTCCCAAAACTATTATCACAAAGACAAATCTAGAATGTCATGTGCAACCAATCAGGGGCTCTTGCCAAACCCATTACCCAGAAGTCTACTGTGTATACTTTTGGCTATGTTGTGTATAATACTTTAAATAACATTAGTACTGCATTCTGGATACTGGAGAAACAGGATGTCAGCAAATGTTTATCACAAACACTGCCTGTCTGAGGACTGTTTCTGCAAACTGGCTCCATAAATAAACTGATTTTGTCTAGAAAAATAATCTGTAGAAAATATTGAGGTCTTATGTACATCTTAATCATAACTGTAAGTGACCAGCTGTAGGAGTGTGTGATTATTCTAGACCTGAGGGGAAGACACAAATTAGAGTTCAGGAGGAAGAGAGAAACATTTCCTCTCATTCGGGATCATGAGAAGTTGATCTGAGCGTGACATAAAGCAGAAGAAAGAGAAGAAGGCAATTTGGGATCAGAACAAGCATCTAGAACTCGGTCTAAAAGCAGTCCTCTTGGGTACGAGAACAGCGACGTACCTGGACGCAGTGCTGGCCGTGATTTTAAGACTGCTGGGGTTGCGGATGAGCTTATCCAGGATGCTGACGATCTGCTCAAATTTGGGCCGGTTGTTTCGGTCCTTCTGCCAGCAGTCCAGCATCAGCTGGTAAAGGGTAGCAGGGCATTCCATGGGTGGGGGAAGACGATAGCCCTCATCCACCGCTTTTATCACCTGAGGCACACACGCAAATATCGTCAAGCTGAAGTTCTGCCATTCTGTCTAAAGGTGTGGTCACATTAGCAAAATGTTGGTGAAATTGTGTCAACTTTGAGATTCCTTGAGATTTGTCTATTGTCAATAGTATATCAATGTATGATATACTATTGCTCACACAGAAGTTACTTTTGGTTGGTCAAAGCGACAAACTCATCTGACCCCATTGCAAAATCTCCATGGGGAAATATTTTGCCCTCATGCGAAATTCCTGTTTTCATGAATTCCCATTAAAAATGACCGGATTTCACCCATGAAAATTTGCCGTACATTGGTAAATGTAACCGTACCTTGACATCTCCTCACTCCTATCACAAGATTGGAAAAACACATACAGTGGGTGAGTAAATGATGTCAGAATTTCCATTTTTGGGGGAACTATTTCCTTCAAAAGATGAGGTACTGTAATTTGCTGAACTATTTTCTTCAATTTCCTGTCTTTTGAGCGCCTAAGTCAGGACATATTTCTTCCTCTTCCCCGACTGTCACAATCCAGTACGATAAAACAAAAACAAAGCATATCCGTCCATGCAACAACACAAAATCAGCTGCCCCAGAACTGTGACTCCCTTTTGCTTTTCATCACTTGATCATCGGAACTGCCACAATCCAGTTCAAATAAACTCTCAGGGTCTTATTTGCTCAGGGTGAAGTTACTGAACTGCAGCAATTAGGCCACTGCGCAGGGTCAGTGCTAAAGAACTAATAACATTATCAACACAACAAGATTTCATAACAAACCACTACACATTAACCACAATTCCACACATGGCTCTTGTTCTTAACTTTCTGTAAAACCTATAGCATTTCTCTCTGCCTGTGAATCAAAAAGCACATTTTCACCATTGGCTGCTTAATGTGTGTTTGGTTTTATGTCCTTGTGAAGTTGAGTTTTCCTTCTATTTTCTTTACTTAATAAGAGCAGTTTAGAACAGCATGAATAGTCTAGCCATGCTGTTCAACAGCAAAAGTAGCTTGGTTGCTGGTTGATCTAGGATAATATTGCTGGTTTAATTATATTTTTCACCCAGTAAGGAAAATTCTGTCATTATTTACTCACCCCCAACTCAGTAATTTCAAACTCTTAGTGGCTGGTCACAAAGAGCACGTTTTTTTTTTTGCAGTCTTCTTCACTGTTTTTCTGTAAACATTCCCTAAATCAGGGGTTCCCAAGGTTTTTTTTTTTTTTTGTTTTTTTTTTTGTCAGCCGCACTTCTTAGATGTAAAATCATTGGGCCAATGGCCAGGGGTTTTTGGCACACCGAATACCTTGGTTCAAAGCGGGCCAACTAGGGCTTGAGGAGTGGTCATGAACAAAGGCGGGGTTTACCTGAAAAGGCCCATACATTTATATGATTTATACCACTTTTATGATTTATTTCCACACAAAATCTGTTACTCCATTTTAATGTTCAATAAAAACATATATTCTTTCTGCAATCATACACTATGGGAGTAGTGAAAAGCAAATTTTTCTTAGGGTGTGCCTTTTGCCCCGTTGTACCCGAGTACCCCTTAAGTTAATATTTCCATGTTCTGTGTGAATGGCCTCTTATTCTGTAATTTTTTTGTAAGACTCTTTAAATCAAATCAAACATTGAACATATGCCACACTGATCTACTTTGGCATGAAAGACATTGGATTGCTTTGCTGACAGCTGCTCTACTCACGTCCTGATTGGACATCTCCCAATAAGGTCTTTCTCCGTAAGACATGACCTCCCATAGGACAATCCCATAGCTCCATACGTCACTGGCCGAGGTAAACTTACGATAGGCGATGGCCTCTGGTGCGGTCCATCGGATTGGAATCTTGCCACCCTATAAACAGACAAAATCCATCTGTCAAGGAAACATATTGCCACCTGTGACAATATCCAAACACATATTTTGGAATAACAAGCATGTACCCTAACTTTCATATGCCAAATCATGTAATCTGTATGCATCTGTGTTAAAAACAGCCCATATGTAAAGTGTCAGAGCTGGTAGAAAGGGGATTTTTGAGAGTTCCATGCATCTAATGAATGAGCATTTGAAATAAGCTCTGAGGTACTATTAAGATTTGATCGTGTTTGAAATGGGATTGACTATACAACATGCGTAGTGGTTCAAAGTATACTCCATTTGAAAAAGCTACATGAACGCAGGATGTATGATGCATGTATACATGTATGAACACATGTGCTCTAGAAAGTTTCATCTTTGTCTAGTGTCTGCGCAATTTTTCTCCAGAAGTTATGACCAAATAAAAATAGCTTTGTATTCTCATAACCCCCTCACAAAAGCGCTTGTCAATGCAGGCGTTGTTGTTGTTCCGTCTCTTTAGTTTAGTTTTTCTACTGTGAAACAACGGCCCAGACCAGTGTTGCAACTGATTAGAACAAAACAAATTCAATACGCATGTGCAAAGTACACGAGGTTACAAAAATTGGGCAACGCGCTTACTATTCTGGTGGCGACATTTTTGTATGCATGTAAATATAGGTCATGATTTTCTCTATTAAATCACTGTGCAACAAAACACTGTCTACTCGAAACGACTTAAAATATGACAATGCATGTATTGTTTGACTGCAATGGTGTGGATGAATGAAATTGAAGCTACCCAGAGTGAAGAAAAAAAAAGTGATCTCTTTCACATCATAAATGTTTCTGCTAGACATAAATGAGGTAACATTAACATCAAGAGGAGGCTTTTGCCTGAGTCCTGCTTCTCAAACTTTTTTTCTTGAGACAGAAAATTCGAACTCTCTCACAATGGTCTCCTTTAAAGTTTTAGAAGAGATCTCATCATCACACACTGTGCTCAGATTTTTCTCCTTAGCTGGAGACTCTGGATCGCTCACATTTGTCTCCTCTAAATATTCACGAGGGCACACTTACATATAATTAAATAGAGTAAAAGATATGCGTATTTGACGTGCTCTCCAGGGGGAGGGCTCCGAGCTCAGAATCTGGCCCAAACCCAGAGTACTCCCCCATCCCAGGTTTGGGATATGAGTAGTAAGTGAGGAGATTCTGGTGGTGGAGGGATGCTGAAAACTTTCATAGAACAGCGGTAAAAACTGCTGTATATATACTTCCTGATGTTAATTGAGTTGACTGGATGAGCTCCTCCCATGATAATTAGGTTAATTATCTGAACGTGCTCCTCCAGAACTTTATTAATAAAACATCATATACGGAAAGATCTCAACAACATCACACACTGTGCTCATATTTTTCTCCTTATTGAGACACTGGATCACTCACATGTGTCTCCTTATCTCAACAAGATCATCCGACATCTCTGTGCACATAACCCATGTCTGACAGTTTCTTTGTGATTGTGAAAATTGGTTCTACACCTTTTTTTTCAGTGAACTGTTCTATCTTTGCTCATGGTTTGTGGTACACCACCACCTTCATCGATCCTGTCTTCAGCTCTGAACGCTGGCTGGGCTTGTTTCATGTGCTCAGGTCCACTTTCTCTGAGGACCTGCTTTGTATTTACCCAGCTCGGCTGCCGGGGTAACTCTACACTCAACCTTCATGAAGGAGGTAGACTGAGAGAGAACAGGGTAGAGCCAAAGCCAACCAGCAACCTGGCCAAGTCACACAATTCCTACCCCACATTCTCCAAATACAAGGCCTTTAAAAAATAAACCCACTTGTGCACAGGCCTCCCCATTGAGTGCGTACAAACAGTCCCTGCAAGATCACTGCTAATGAATGTAAAATGTGACACAATGTATCCTTTTGGTTTTAATAGAAGTAGAAAATGAAAGTTTCCAGCATTCTTGTGGGTTTGAGGTTCTCATAGCCGCACAATGATTCAGTGGGGGGTCTAGTTGTAACGGTGAAAAGATACATTTACATTGGCTGTCTAACTAACACAAGTACAACCCAAGCAATTTGGGTTTATCTAACTAATAACATGTTGGACTTCCCCTCCCCAGCATATGCTATATATCAGTGTAACACTTATGTTAGGTGACACTTGTATTGGTAATTTAAGCAGCAATATCTCTTCAAGCCTCACATGCTGTAGATTTATGCCTGAACTCTAAGTGTATTTATGCATTAGTTATCTCTTCTGATAATGAATGCTGCTCTTAAGGATGAGAGTGACAAATATGGTTATTAATCCCAGAGAATAATGTTCAGACATGCTGGCTGAGAGGAGACAGTGAGCTACATTGGTCAACCATGGCCTGGCCCACAAGGAATGTGCTCTGCAGATTTCTGCAGAATTGGGAAGCCCATCATTTACAAAGTTCTACTCATGCCTTGTTCCTTGCCTGTCATGGTAATGCTTTCAGCTACAACAAGAGTGAATTTCTCTCAACTCTGTTTAACACATTTTACCTTGTTTAAAATCTTTCCACATATTCAGTGTAGATTCTGTCTGGGTCTAATTACGGCTGAGAGAACATTCGGTTAAGGCTTGCTAATAAAGCACTAAAACACACTCCTTTCCCAAATCTAACATCCATCCATCCACCCATCCTCTATCTATCTTTACACTTTTGAATGGTAGTGTACAGTTTATAGAGCATCTCTCAATCCTCTCAGATCAATTTGAAATCACTGTGTTACTGTGTGTGTTTGAGTGTGAGAGAAAGCAGGAGAAAGAGGGTATGTTTTGTACATAACAAAACTACATTTTGTGGCAAAATAATAAAAACATGGAATAAATTTGTCATTTTCATCCTATTGTTTACTAGTTATTTGATTGGTCAGTGTCATTGTCGGTTTTAGTTTTTGCTGTTGTAGGCTGTAAGGAACTTTGAAATAACTAAAATCATTTGGCGAAGTAATATGGACATGTAATGCGGTCAAGACCTGCCTGGAACTACTTTAGTAACTGTGCGTTTCCAAGAAAATAATTGCACACATTAGAATGTCCGACAACCAATCAGATTCATGCATTCAACAACTCTGTAAAGGTGAAAATAAGTTCATATTGACATATCGTTTGAACATAGTCAAAAAGGCAACTGGAGTATATTTCAACTTCCAAAAAATGTCACGTTGAAATATTATGGGACATATGACATCTAAACAGATAAAACATGTAAATCCATCTCATTTAATCAGGTAGCATTTGCTATTGCTTATTGTTGAATTTCACTGCTGAACTGACAACAAAAGTGAGTGTGACTTACTCTTGTAGTGTAGGCAGCTTCTGGGTCGTCCTCCAGCACTCTGGACAAGCCGAAGTCTGACACTTTACACACTAGATTGCTGTTGACCAGGATGTTGCGAGCGGCCAAGTCTCTGTGCACATAGCCCATATCCGACAGATACTTCATACCAGATGCGATGCCACGTAGCATGCCCACCAGCTGAATCACTGTGAACTGGGCGTCGTGTTTCTGACAGAGACGGGAAGAAGGGAAAAGTCAAATAAGGTGTTTTATATCTACTGTATAAACAGAAGTCATGCTATGGGTTATAAAACACAATGGAACATTGGTGACTCATATCTCAAAACACTGCCTGACTTTTCCAAAGACATCTGTCATGAGCTAACTCCATCTCACGACTCATGAAATGGTTTTGCTGAGAGTAGCAGATCCTTGACTTAATAAATATGAGCGTTTGACTGTCTTTGCTGGTTTTATCCACAGTGTGCTGCAACTTGTTGAAGAATATAAATAGGATGTACACACGAACACATCGCTGACTGCATATCTGAACTGAAGCCCACTGGCAGGCTCGCAGTGTTTACACTGCTGCGTGTGAATAGGCCTTTTATACGAAGAATGATATGCTCAGGACTTGGAGATAAACACCATGGGAGGAAGCGCTTCAGTAGGAGAGGGAGAGACTGGCCGGATGAGTGAGATAGCATTGATTTGTCAGGGAGCTCTGGAGAAATGGCTTTCTATACCAAAGAGAGGCAAACTGCAGTTTTAAAGGAATAGTTCCAAAAAGGTTTTCACTACATGTAATGTCCAAACCGGTATGACTTTATTTCTTCCGTAAGACATAAAAGGCAAAATTTTAAAGAATGTTCTCGTCAATATTTTCCTAGCAGTTACAATAAATAAAAATCAGTGATATTTTACTATCATTAATATACTACTGTATCTTTTTGTCATATATAATATTTTGAATTAGATTTTTTTGTATTTTAATTTTAGTTAAAGTTTTAGTCATTTTGCAGTTTTTATCTTTTTTTTTTGTTTGTTTAAATTTAAAACAATTGTCTAGTTAATATTAATGTTAGTTTTTAGTTTTAGTTTATTTAGTTTTAGCTATTTTAGTACTCCAATATATATATATATACACTACCGTTCAAAAGTTTGGGGTCGGTACGATTTTAAATACTTTTAAAAGAATTCTCTTTTGCTAACCATGGCTGCGCTTATTTGATTAAAAATACAACAAAAATCAGTTATAGTATTAAATATTATTCCAGTGTAAATCAGCTGTTTTCTGTGTGAATATATAGTAAAGTGTAATTTATTCCTGTGATCAAAGCTGAATTTTCAGCATCACCAGTGTCAGTGTCTTCAGTGTCAAATGATCCTTCACAAAATCAGTATAATATGAGGATTTGATGCTCGAGAAACATTTGTTATTATTATCAATGTTGAAACAGTTGTTGGTTGTACAGTTTTTTTTTTTTTTTTTGGATTCTTTGATGAATAGGAAGTTCAAAAGACTTTTGTAACATTATAAATGTCTTTACTGTCACTTTCGATCAAATAAATTATTCCTTGATAAATAAAAGTATTGATTTCTTTCCTCCAAAATATAAAAATAAAATTCTCACTGACCCCAAACTTTTGAACGGTAGTGTATATTCTTCTCACACAAAGCTAATGCTTATTATTTCAAAAGATTTGAACTATACTGCATGGGTCACATGAACCACTTTTATGATATATTTGGATTCAGTTTTGAAGCTCCAGTCCCCATTCAGTTTTCACTTTTGTGTTCCACAGAACAAAGAAAATCATACAGGTCTGGAACGACATGAGGAGTAAACAATGTCAAATCCTGTATTATTGTTTGATCTATTTCTCTTCTTTCTCATTGTGAGTTTTGCTCTTTCTTCCTTTCATTCCTTGTCTCTGTCCACTCTGTTTTCACTTGCTTTCTATGCGAGTGTTTATGTACTGCATACAAACTAAGTTTGGATTAAAATAAACCCTGGACCACCTGGAAGAGAAAGGAGCTCAGAGAGGTTCAAAGGCTTGCTAATAATAGTGACATGAGCAGTGGCGAGGAAGCGTGTTGGAGGGAGGATGACAGATCTCTTTGATAGAGTGCAGGCCAGGCTGCAGTGCGCAGGAAATTGCTGCAGAACACTGCAACTTTTCTCTCATTTGTAGGAGTGGGATCATGTGCAGACACACGTGGAACGAGTTCATATAGGTCCTGCTAATTCCATGTCTTGTTTGCTCAGGTTTTTTTAATAAGCTGCCTCTGCATACTCATTTCAGTAGTGTGTATCAGTTAGTGTCCACTTTTTCGATGCTCTTGATTTCTGGAAGTTTTTTTCAAGTTCATCCCCATTCATTGTAGTGCCCAAGTCTAAACCACTGGACATTTAGAAACTCTGCATTGAACCTCTAAATGAATGGTTACACTCATGGATAAAAAATTAATTAGTTCTCAATTTTCAGTTATTGTTATGAGTGCAAGCTCCATCCGATGCTTTAGATTCTGCTGTGTTCATTTTGTTCTACACATAGCAGATTGTCTGGCACAATAAACCATGGCTGGTGGTAAACTGTTGAAAAATGACACAAGGCTGATAAATTCATATGTCAGGTGTATTAGAGCCAAGGCAGGATGGCCACAGCCAAAGGTTAAGCTGACCCATTTAATGATCTCATTAGCGCATTTATCAGCACTTTTCAGATGGGCCATCCCACAGCCTGTTGTTTGCTTGTTTACTTTCGCAGTGCGAGCGATGGGCTAAGAGGAAGTCATCTGAAGGACAGAGCATGCCCAGTCTGTTTAACTGGCACGGATGGGTTGGATGGCGGCGAGCCATTCTCCCCAGTGCCGTTTCAGTCTGATCGCAAGCGAATCCACGTTCTCTACGAGTGTTTCTTCTGAACACAAGCCTGGTCTGTTCTGTGTGAGAGAATGAGGCCATTGTGCATATAGGCTCAAGTGAAATTCAGACACTACAAAGCACTTGAAACACAGGTAGTGTGAGTGTCTATTTAAAGAGGACTGTGCCTCGGCTACGAATACCAATGTGATGAATTTGGAGGATGTTGAACACAAAGGCACCGTCGGAAAAAAAACTAATCTTTCCGCAGCAAATAGAGACATAGGTGAGGCAGCGGAGAGCAATTTGTGTCTATTTGTACAAATGAGAATAAAATGTTGAGAGAGCTTGGGAGAATTGAAGGCATGCTGCGATAAGCAGGTACTGTGAGAACGCAGGAGAGGCTGAGACGCAGATGGGTTTTTAAATGATTTTAGGATGAGCCCTCTGTGCTTTTCTTCTGATCATACATAATGGAGTCTCATTAAATGTGCTCAGTGTGTCACACTCACTCGCAGGAAGCCATCCAAGGAACCGTTCTCCATGTACTCGGTCACTATCATCACGGGTTTACCTGAGGAGAGAGAGAATTCAGACTTAGTCTAATCGAGAAAAGATGTGCCAAAATTGAGCTGTGCTTTTCTGCAATGCTGTCGTTTCTTTTGGAAGGTTAAATTACCCAATTTGCAAACTAATGAGCTTATGTTGGACAAAAGAAAACATCTTCAAAGACAGAAATTCTCAAGAAAAAAAAAAAATACATTCAAAGGCATGGATAAGTTTGACCTTACGTTTAGATATATATGCTTAGCATAACAACTTTCAAAGTTATTTCAATGATGACACTGAAGAGATTTAAGAGCAGACTGGTCATGAAACCTGTCAAGAATTTTTTTTTTCATCATGATAATTATGCAAATTACTCTACAAAATACACTACTGTTCAAAAGTTTGGGGTCGGTAAGTTTTTCTGAAAGAAGTCTCTTATGTTCACCGAGGCTAGTTATTTGATCAACAATACAGTAAAAACAGTGATGTTGTGAAATATTATCATAATTTAATATAGCTGCATCTTATAATTTAAAATCACTTAATTCTAATATGTTTTAAAATGTAATTAATTCCTGTGATGCAAAGTTTAATGTTCAGCATCATTACTAAAAATATTTTATTTCCGAATTCTTTGATGTATAGAACGTTCAAAAGAACCACATTTATTTTAAATAAAGTCAAATAAAATAATTATATATTATTAAAATAGCTTGAAACTCATAAAGTGGTATGCATTGATGTAGCCATTTGGATAATATTAGGGCTGTCAAACGATTAATCACGATTAATCGCATCCCAAATAAAAGTTTGTGTTTACATAATATATGTGTGTGTACTGTGTATAATTATTTTGTATATAAATGCACACATGTATATATTTAAGAAAAATATGTTATTTATATATAAAATGTTTATATTTATATAAAATATACATTATATATAGGCTATATTCAGTCTATATACAGTATATACATGCAAATATTTCTTAAATACACATGCATATGTGGGTATTTATGTATTAAAAATAATTATACACAGTACACACACATATATTATGTAAACACAAACTTTTATTTTGGATGCGATTAATCGCGATTAATCGTTTGACAGCCCTAGATAATATATATATATACAGTATATATAAAGGAAATGACACATTATCAGAGAATGTCTTGCTTTATCATTGGTAGTATTTGATTTGCTGCTTTTAATTTGTGCTGATAAATAAAACATATATTGTATTACAGTATTTTTTAATTATCGTAATGAAAAATCAGCATTGATATGGTAATTGCATAATGGTACCACAATGGTAAAAAAAAAAAAGGGAAATAATTGCCATGAAATTGCAGAAAATCTTAGTAGGCTTTATTATATTATATTTAAAAACAACTAATTTGTTTTATTTGATTTTGGGCTGAAATGTGACCTGGACGAGTTCCTGACAGGTTTCTTGCGATTCACTCTTACAGTGCTCAGCGCTACATGTGGGTGTTATAAAAGGCTCCGGGTTAAGCATATGAATCTTTTGCACAGAGTTTATTGGCTACACACCAGGTTTTCAACACATTATTGCCTGAAGCCCATAACAAGAGCAGGGGTGTCGGAGCAGAGGTGCACCTCTTCACATGACACCTCTGACACCACGAGGTCACCAATCATAACCATGACTTACTGGGACTTCAGGTAAATGAGAGTTTCCTGCAGGATGAAAAGAGTCTTGGCCTGAACTTGGACGGACCACAAGGTCAACTGTCACTGTCTGACAGCTTTATTTTCTCTGTCCTGCTGCTCGTATATCACCGGTTTTATCATCTGCACTTAATCTGTGCCTTATTTCAAAGCCTGTACATAAAACGACTTTATATCAATAATAGCCTTATGACCAGCCTGTGTTGTCACGATATGTATGTACAGAAATCATAATTTAGTCTTTTTCTCCTCCCAGCGTCCCGACAGCTGACAGCCCAGCACTGTGATGAATGGAATTTATGAAATGTGTGTAATTAAAATGAGTGGAGAAGAGCAACACTGCACAACTCATGACTATAACAGTCTTGCTCACATCAAGCAGCCTTTTCCACAGAGTGGATGAACAGTGCAAAAGTTTTTTTTTTTTTTAGTATTTGCGTCTTAAAAATTAGATTAATTTACTTGGGAACTAGACTATTGCAACTTCATTTCATACGTTAAAATATATTTGTTAATAAAGTTAAGTAAAATAAACTTATTCTTTATAAATCTGAATACAATAATAAAGTCTTTTTAAAAAATAAGAAAAAGATTCAGGTTTTTTTTATACCGCGCAGTGCTTTCTATGGAAGCTTGTTTCCGCCACAGAATAAAAAATAAAAAAGGTAATTGCGACTTTTTTCTGCGTGATATAAAGTCAAAATGGCAAGTTATAAAGTGAGAATTGTAGGATATAAACGTGCAATTGCGAGAAATAAACTCACAATTCTGACTTTATAACACTTTATAACACAGGTATAAAGTCAGAATTGCGAGAAATAAACTTGCAATTGCGAGCAAAAAGTTTATATCTCACAATTCTGACTTTATAACACGCAATTGCGAGTTTATATCACTCAATTCTGACTTTTTATTGATATAAAGTCAGAATTGCGTGATACAAATTCGCAATTGTGAGATAAAAAGTCTTTTAAAATGTTTTAATCTGTGGCGGACATAAGCTTCCATAACTTTCAGTGTTTTATGCACATAGATAAAACATTACACAAACTGTAATGGACCAGTCTTAAGATTTTTTCAGTTAAGTTGTTTTATGGTTTCTGATAGCAAAAAAATCCCTCCTCCTTAAACCACACATCTATCCAGTAAACTTTTGATCCTGAAATCCCGCTCGTAATCAGTATCCCGGTCCCTCCGTCTCTGTGAGGCAGCAATTGCCGCTCCACAAATATTTAGCCTTACGCAGGGCCAAAATCAGCAGGTTAAATGGGGTGTGAAAGTCTCTGGATTATTAAGAATTAACAGGGCAGAGTTAATAAATCACTTCACGTCAGAGGCTACAGAAGACACTTGCCAACCTCCTCTGGCCCCACGGCCCAAACCCGGCACCCCAGACTTACTTTCAAACACACGCAATGTGCACCACCTCCCTAAATACACACACACACACACACACACACACACACACACACACACACACACACACTACAAAGCCTCGTTCCTTACCAGCAACAGCCACATTTGACAGTCATTTACAATGAAGTTTCCCATTATTTACAGTCAAAAAGTCTGAAGCATGAGCACAGTAAGATTTACTCAACCAACATAATCCTCATTTTATGAGGAATTATGGACATGAAAGGAAACTGTGGCATTCCTTTCAGAATACTACTTAAAATAGAATGAAACAAAACTTGTCCGGGAACAGAATGTTTTTCACTACTGAGTAAAACATTTGAGGATTTTTTTTTAAGTTTGCCTGAATGAAAAACAAGTATAAAGACTAAAACGAAACATCTGATTTTAATTTACTTGTTATATTTAAAATGTAACATATGTATAATTATAACAAAAAACACAAAAAACCTGTACTTCAACATGCTTTTGAACAATATATATTGCGAAATGCCCTATTTAAATAAACTGAAACATCAATTGTTTTTGTGGTATACCTTTTTTAGGGTAAAATACTTTCCTCCATCATTTTAATATGCAGAGACTATTAGTCCATTTCTAGGTTGATGTGGCCAAAATGTCCCAGAAAAATCAGGCTGCGCACAAAAATCAGGCTACACACATCACAGTTGTTTTTTTGTGAGCATGTGCAAGCGACTGGATGCTCAAATCAAATATATTGAAGACGCCAAACATATAATGAAGACGTCATCTGTGCTCTCCGTCAATGGAATACAGGCTTGCACCCTCAAGCAGTCTGTTTGAAGTTAGATAAGGTAAAGTGCGAACAATTTTTTTTTTTTTTCTATTTTCGCCTATGAGTCCCTGAAGAGGATTGTGGAATGGATTAGAGAATTTCGCTTTGATCATGCTACATAATAAAGACTGATCTAGGGAGATTTACAACCACAGGTGATTTACAGCCCTGTGTGAATTGTCTCTCGTGCTGGACATTGGCCCAGCGTTACAAGAAAGAGGTCAATAAAACAGTGGCTTTCTGTTCAATGGATTTGCCAACTTCATGACATTCACTAATATTCCATAACTGGAAACAGCTAATGTTTTATATGAGATACTCCCAAAAGGACGAGCTCTGAACTAACATCTCTAAAAAAATGTAAACATGATAAATGAATCTTCCGAACATATTCAACTCACTGTACAGCACAGGAGAATTATCACATGCTTTTCATATAGATGCAAAAAAAAAAAAAAAAAAAAATCACCTAAATCATTCGTCTTTCTCCTTTTGAAATGGAATATTAGAAGTATTAGAACTGAAGTATTAAAAATAAATTGTAAACAGGTGGGCGCACTGAATGTGTTTAGTCAGTGAGTGGAATGTTACTTACTTCGTGTGACCACACCTTCCAGCCTGATGATGTTGGGGTGGTCAAACTGTCCCATGATGCTCGCTTCACTGAGGAAGTCCCGTCTTTGTTTCTCTGTGTATCCGGCTTTGAGAGTCTTGATGGCCACACAGATCTCCTTCTTAGACGGGAGCTTCAGTCGGCCACTGCACACCTCTCCAAACTCCCCTGGTGAGAGATGCTTATTTTAGAGAAAATGAAAGCTGACAGGAGAAGCACTGATTTCTCTTCTAATTAAACTGTATTCATGCTAATTACCTCTCCTGACTGCAGTTGATAGATTTAAGAATTACATCTAAGCTCTGTCTGTCTAAGAAACAAAACATTATCTGTGGGAAAATAGGGAAAAACGTTTCCATTAACATTTTTGGTACAATATGCTCATAAAGCGTGTTTTTTATGTGGGTTGGAATGAAATGAGCAGGAATCTAATAACATTGTTATCTGCCATTTTTTATTTTAGATTATTAAATGCAGCAATGTGTTTTACATTATTTGTGCATATTTTCTGTAAAAATATGTTTTCACACTATAAAAACATACAGATCCTTCATAGGTTTATACTACCCTTCAAATATTTGTGAAGGATCTTGTGACACTAAAGAGTAATAATGCTGAAAATGTAGCCTTGCCATCACATAAATAAAGTACACTTTATAATATATTAAAATAGAAAATAGTCATTTTAAATTATAATAATATTTCGCAATATTGCTGTTTTCACTGTAAATCAGCCTTTGCGGTTAGGACAATTGTGACTAGTCAGTATTTTTTTTAAGGTGGAGCATAATGATGATCCTAGCCTTAAAGGGATAGTTCACCCAATAATGAAAATTCGGTCATTATTTACTCACCCTCATGTCGTTCCAAACCCTTTAGACCATCGTTCATCTTCAGAACATAAATGAAGATCTTTTTGATGAGATCTGAGAGCTTTCTGTCCCTACATTGACAGCTACGCAACTACCACTTTGACGCTTCAAAAAGTTCATAAAGCGTAAAACTAATCCATATGAATTGAGCGGTTTAGTCCAAATTTTCTGAAGAGACTCGATCACTTTATGATAAACAGATTGAATTTATGCTTTTATTCACATATAAACATTGATCAGTGAACACAAACAGAAGTTCAACCAAAACTGCTTGACTCGTGAAAACAAACATCATTAGTTCTTGCGGAAGCTCAAATGTGCTGCGCGTAATATGAGAATGAACCTCATTGGTTCTCGCACGTCAAGCGAACATGCTTGATCTTCCGTTTACCACAACTGATGTGTGAGTTGATGAATGTTTTTATGTGAATAAAAGCCTAAATTGAATCTTTTCATTTTGGACTAAACTGCTCCATTTATATGGATTCGTTTTATGATCTCTTTATGAACTTTTTGAAGCATCAAAAGTGGTAGATGCGTAGCTGTCAATGGAGGGACCAAAAGCTCTCAGATTTCATCAAAAAGATCTTCATTTGTGTTCCGATGATGAACGAAAGTCTTACGGGTTTGGAACGAGATGAGGGTGAGTAATTAATGACATAATTTTCATTGTTGGGTGAACTAACCCTTTAAATTGATTTCTAGGGCCTGTACGCAGGTGTAAGGCAAACTTCAAAGTCCTCGGCAGGGGTTCAGATCTCCACAATGGACGATGTTGACAGAGACTTGGATGGACATTTGGGTAAAGATGATGTCACCACCTAGACATCCAGGCCAGGGCCATGTCCTGTTTGCAGAATTCGATGTGCAATTACTTTATTTCCCATGCAAGTTTAAAGAGATGGGTGAAATCCAGGATTGATGTCTGGAAAAAGTTAGCGGGAATAATTGCAAGCTGTCTAAACAACCGCCACGCTGGACTTGGCCAGCGCTCGGATGATGTTGACCATCTTAAATATCAACCTGGCTTAATCCTCAGCAGTGATCGCTCTGAAAAGCTTTGCAGATAAATGAAGATCTACCAAAACCACACTAATAGATCATTTTCCAAGTCACCTTTTTGCACCTTTGTATCACTTGCCAAAGTGTATGAAAGCTGCAAAATGCAGAAGTGATATTTGAACCAGGGAACGTGCTTATTTGTAGTGCGTAAGCCCTGATGTTTGTATGCCGACAGTACGGTGGTGCATCAAAAGTCAACGGTTCCTTTATTTGCTGGGCTCTGCTGCATTGTCTATAGAGCCATGAATCACAAGGCATTATCTTGATATGTGCTTCGCAGTTTAAGACATCAGGGATGCGGGGAGAGAGAGAGAGCTGTGGGGGGTGAAATATAATATCCCAGCCGGAGGTGTGCTCTGCTTACCCATGCTCCTCTGCTCCGGCAGCAGGCAGTCTATTAAAGGCATTGAGGCAGTGAGGATGAGCACTGGGAGGGACCCTTTCCCCATCTCAAAGCCACACACCTCCAACTGTGGTGCTAAATGATTCTCATTTACACCACCTGCCATGTTTGTTACAAGTGTAACAACTTTGTTTCATTGCACCAAAGAGTGAGTGATTACGCCGCATACCTGCCCCAACGACTTTGTCTATGGCGATACAAGACGCTTCCAGTTCCTTGGCGAATTCGTGCACGGCTTGACTCGGGTCTTCATAAGTGTGTGGGTCCACATAGGTCTTGATGCCAGGCAGTCTCACTGAAAATAAAACAAAATAATGCCAGTGTTTATGAGGCAGGGGGTTACTGTTCCGGTTTTGTGTAGCTTTGTTGTTGTTGTGACATTTATTGCTTCTTTCTCCTGTTCACTGCATGAGAGTATCAACAAACAACGTGAAAGCATTTTTTGCAGTGTAAAGACAACTATTTGGTTGAATAGGTACAAGAGAGAAATAACAAGTAATAGTTTGGCATGCAAATAGATGTAGAAAAGAAGAGCAATCAGAATTCAGTATTCAGTGAATATTCTATTAATGTAATGGGAGATTTTCCAATTTTCAATTATTAAATAATTATAAAGCTCACAAGACCAAAAAAAAAAAAAAAAAAAAAAAAAATCAGACAGCACATCTAAAGGTATAGTCACTTTTACCTTTGCTTAGCGGAATTTTGCAGGTGAAAGAATGCCGGACCAGATGTAACAAAATACGGTGAATGATGCAAAATAACAACAAAATCAACTCGAATTAACGGCTTTCTAAAAGCCTCTGACCATTTTATAATATTGAAGTGTAGTGTTACTGTTATATGTGCTAAAATGAGTTTCTCTCTTTAGTTTTGCTTTGTTTCTAAGTTACGAATCTCTGCCCATACAGCAGTCACTGCGGAATCAAGAGGCTTGCTATTGGTTGACACTGCGAATTTGTGTCTCACCAAAGTTGAACCAGATGCAAAATTTGCATAAACAAATTTCTTTGCCACCAGATGTCCATCAGCCGAAATTCTTCATCGTTCCGATTCCCATTCAAATGACTGGATTTTGCTTGTGAAATGTCGCAGAGCAACGATAAAATGCGACCACACCTTAAAGTTGACATGAAACGGAAATTGTGATCGTCTTTTCTTCTGTATTGTGACATATTTGAGTGAAACAGCTTCTCGAATGAGAAAAAGGTAGGGCAGCATTTTTTTTTTCATCAGGAATTAATTTGGTTATTGTCATTTTGGTGCACACGTGATCTGAAAAGAGATGTTTTTACATTAAAGATATTTGGCCCTATCATACACCCGGCGCAATGCAGCGCCAGACGAGACACAAGTGTTTTTTGCTAGTTTCAGCCCAACGCAGTTATCATTTTCACGTCCGACGCTATTTTTAGGCAACTGAAATAGACTGTGCCATTGACCAACAAAAACCTGGTCTAAAGTCAATGGCACAGTATTTTTGGGGTTATTTAAAGAGCGCGTTAGTAATATGTGCCTATAGGCGAGTCCACAACACACGTCACACTTTGTCCTGTAGATGGTCTGCTTGCGCGCTTTAACCTCGCGCACGAGCAGATCCGTTTGCTCTCTGGAGAAGCGTTCAGTCTTTCCATAGCGAATCCGCCATGGTGCGAGCGCAACTGGCTTTTAAATGGAATGTGAGATGAGACTCTGATTGGTTTATTGCACGTTTCGCCCAAAACACACCCATTACTCATTAAGAGAATAGGGACAATTATGGTGTGTTCACACCGAACGCAAATTTAATTATTTGCGTGAGTAGATTATGTAATCTACTCACGCAAATAATTAAATTTGCGTTCGGTGTGAACACACCATAATTGTGAACACTTTGTATGTACAAAGTCAATGCAAAGACGCGAATAGACGCATCATTCGCGCCGGGCGTTGCGAATGACGCGAATTGCGCGACGCGTTTGCCGCGAATGTCTTCCGCGCAAGTTGACTAGACGCGATAGACGCGTTTGGTGTGAACACACTATTAGACCATGTGCCGGGTGCGCGGACCATTTTTCCCATCGTTAAACTAGCAAAAGTGGATTTAGACTTAAGTGCACTTGCGGCGTGCGCTTTAGACCATGTGCTTAGACCATGTGCTTTAAGACTGCAACTATCTTCAACATTTTGTTTGTATGTTTATCAATTCAGGCTGAATTAATTGCAGAAGTTTGACATTGTGGGTTAGGATGTTAGAAAAAACCCTAACTTTGCACTGTAAAAATACTGATGCTTGTGCTTGGGAGGTCCAGTGGAAAAAAATACCATATTCCGTCACAGAGGTTGTTGATTTGAATCTAAACGATAGGAAGCTAAGGTTGTCAAGAAAGGTAATTTGCTGGGTTTCAAGATGGATAGGTCTATTATGGATGACCTAATCAGTTACCTAAGCTATAGTCCTACAGGGCAGCTCGTGCAGGTTAATCTAAGAGAAATAGTGTGGGCCTCCATTAAATCTCCTTCCTGATACCTCTGCCAGTGTGAAAAATGGTAGCATATGGACAATTGGCTTGCTGTAACTCGGGAGCAAAGGATATTATTAAAAACCTTCATCGTTACTGGGTTTTTGTGGGCTGTCTGACATTTAAAAATAAATACCACAGCAAAACTTTGTTTTTATTTTTACTATATTTTTAAGGAATGGGTATTAAATGCCTGCAACTTGCAAGACTGAAGAATAGATATACAGTATATAAGATATATATATATATATATACTCACAGTGGCCGTTGCCAAAGGGCAGCCTCTTTTCATCTGGATGTTTGGACTTGCTGTATCTACACAACCTGTCAATTAAAGTGATGAAAAGTGTTAATTATTCTTAACAGCTTTAATTGGAACATTTTTCTTCTCTAAACGATGTACAAAGAAACTAAAACCTGAACAGACAAAAGTCAGAGCCAGGAACAACTTGACTGTTTTGCTTTGCTATGAGGCATGACAGTATTCTGGGGTCTTATAATAAGCCATAGATTCAGTGCAGTGCAGTCTGCCAAAATTAGCCCCTCTGCATGACATGACACTTGACTCTCAGGGTGCCCGTTACATTCGGCAAAGCAGGGGCAGGGGAACAAAAAAAACAAAGCTTCTGCCAAGTGAATCGTCTACAACTATTTATAGGCAGAAGACATGAAGGGGCACACATTTTCATACTTCATATCTGAAGGAGGGGGGGGGGGGGGGGGGGGGATCAAGGGTCCTGGGGAGAGACTTGAGACAGCAAAGTGACAGCTTCAAGATGGGCACACTTAAAGCCCTGCGTGACTGTGGTTTGAGTGACAGACAGACCTGCTAATCACAATGTAGAGCACTACAGTGAGAAGGATGATGGCCACAGCGGAGGAGATAGCGATCAGCACCACCTGACTGTTCTCACTGGAGATGGAAAAGGCTGGGGGAGAGAGAGAGAGAAAGAAAGGGAGATTTTTATGTACACATTGGACAGATTATGTAGCTTTTCAAGGGCTTTCTTTGCTGCTCAAAGGTCAAATGTAACATTTAATTAGATTGTTTTTCTTTATTCGATCAAAATAATGACATTATCTGCCACTAACCCTTAAACCCCCTGTCCTCAGATCATAACTGAATACTTTTTACTGAAATATAACAAAAATCAAAAAAAGAGTCTATATACTCTTGTGGAAATTGTATAGAATGTGCATTTGTTGGGTATTTCAAATCATAAAAGTATATATTTTTTTAAAACTGCACATGCAGATAATACAATATTAATGAAATAAAAGGCCACTTAAGTGTATACTTAAAGAGAGTACACTTTCATGTTTTTTGTAACAATTTAAAAACAATTATGTACACTTTTTAAAAATGATTCTAAATAAAAGATATAAATTGTACTGAATGTCAGCTTGCTTATTTTGCTCAAGATAAGGATTTATTGTTTCCACATGTCATGCAAACAAGAAACGATTCTTCTAACCACAACTCGAGACCTGTCGTTCCAACCACACAACTTTGCAATGCTGTTTGTGAATGTTTGTTAGAACCATGTTTTCTGGAAACACTGACTCGTTGAACGATGCTGATAATGACAGAACTTGCAACCGTTGGCTAACGATGCTTTTGGGAAACACACACCAGAACATTCAGCATTACACTTTAACCATATTATGAAATTACATATAAAGATGTACTAAATTTTAACTAGCATATAATTGCATTTAATAATAATAATGTCCACAACCAGTAAGTATATATATATTTTTAAAGTATATTTTTTCTGTATTTACTGTAAAAGTTTAACAGAGTCACACAGGCTCTGGTGATTTTAATTTTTTTTTGGTGAATTTCAATTTTAAGCAGTTGTGTGCATATTTTTGTGTGCGATTTTTAGGTAATTTTCCACATTTGAAGTAGATGTAGCTACAGTAAAACAACAGAAAAACAAAACTGTTTCTGCATTTATATACATATGTCATGTGAAAAATACAGTTATTTTGTTAGCTCCATAAACACCGTCTGTTTTCCTTCAGGAGATGTCAGTAAGTTTGAAACAATCCTGTATTCTGAATCCATCCTTTAACAAAGTTAAATGCAAGATTGTAAATATTTATGATAAACATGTGACATGAGAGCACAGTTGTTGTTGCTTTTATTTGATGGTTTTGACACCTATTGAGTGATGACAAAGAAAAAAATCATTTTGTGAGAGAATGGAAGCAGCAGGAGTTTGCATGCTGATGTAAATCAATACCTCTGAACATACGGAACAAATTAATCCAAAATTGGTCCTATAAGAAAAGGAACCTTGTTCCTTTTTAGATCCGTAGCTTTTTTCCCCCAGAACTCAATAAACGGTGATTAATTAATACAACCCAGTGATTAATTAATAAATCCATATTGAGAAATAAACTTCTACCAATCATTTAACATTTATGATGCTACTCATTTTCAACTAATGAATATTTAACACAAAATATACACATTTATCTCTTTCATTATTGACACATAATTCCATATTCAGACCTTTTCTGCATGAGTTATGATCTTAGTTGTGCCACGGTGTATATTTCGCTACTATATGTGTAGAGGCGCCTATAGATCTCTGATCATGCCCAGAAACCTGTGGAGAGCCACTCACAGTATCATTTCATTACATGAGTGTGCATTGATTTCCTATAAATGTTTCATTAGATAAAAAGGCCTTCAGCAATGCTGCTCTACAATATAGGGTTTACAACTGTTTAATAGTGTTTCAGATAACAGCTGCCAGCCATCACGGGACAAAAGATGCAGCATGTGTCGTTTTAACCAAGTGGTTTACTGTGTGAATGACTTGCTAGACAGTGTGTGAGATGAGAAACCAAGAGAATTGTGACTATTGTCTATATTGTTCTTTGTTCTGCACAGCTGTGAATGGATCGCATAGATCCGGCGTGGTGACTGGGGGAATGTGACTGTAAATAGAGCACAGCATGATAGGAAGTAAGTAAATGCTTACAGTCTGGGCTGGTCTCAAACTCAAACTTGCGACTGGTCCCGCCATAACCGGCAGCGGTGCGCGCTCTGATCTGCAGCAGGTACGTGGTGTCGGGTTTTAGGCTGTTCAGTGTGACATTTGTGCCCTTCGACCTCAGGATGGTGTAACTGGTTTCTTGTTCCTGCTGTAGGAAATAAACCAAGAGGAAAACAGAAAGGAGATAAATTAGTTTCAGCATAGCATAAACATCTGAGCATCTTTTGCCTGCAATAACAATGCAAGATTAATGAATGAGGTTAATGGTGACTCAAATGTATCTTTTATGATATTATAATACATTATTATTATAATGTATAATATCAACTTGAAGTGCTTTTCACAACATATTTTACTTCATAATCCCATATACACTACTGGTCAGATATTTGGGGTCGGTAAGGGTTTTTAATGTTTTTGATAGAAGCCTCTATGCTCACCAAGGCTGTATTTTTTTGTATCAAAAATACACAGGAAAAAACGTTTTTTTTTTTTTTTTTTTTTTTTTAAGTTGTAAATGAAACGGAAAAAAAAAAGATGATTGAGTATATTTTGCAAGAATACAATACTATTTCAGTCATTCTACTTAACAATCCAATGTGTTACTTGCCGTTGCTTTCTGAAATGTACTACCAATTTCTGAGTGAATAATTTTAGGAGATCATAACTCAATTGTCTTTAGTTTAGAGTAAAAATAGTAATATTGTGAAACATTATTGCAATTTAAAATAACTGTTTTCTATTTTAATATATTTTAAAATGTAATATATAAAGCAGAATTTTCAGCAACCATTACTCCAGTCAGTCACATGCTCATTCAAAAAATATTCTAAAAGGCCGATTTAGTGCTTAAGAAATATTTATTTTATTTTTAATGTCGTGCTGCTTAATATTTTGTTTATGAAAACCATGATACATTCTTTTTAGGATTATTTCATGACATGAACAGAAAGTTTAAAAGAACAGCATTCATTTTTAATAGAAAACTTTTATAACTTTATCAATGTCTTTACTGTCACCTTTGATCAATTTGATCCACCCTTGCTGAATAAAAGTATTTAATAAGAAAATATTTAATAAGAAAATGTGGGCCGGGACTAGTTTTTATCCAACAGGATTTGAATTGATTAAGTTGGCGAAATTTAATTTTGATTGAAGCTTAAGAATTTTTTTAAAGAATATATATATATATATATATATATATATATATATATATATATATATATATATATATATATATATATATATATATATATAAAAAATCCTATTCTAGTAGACGCATGTTTACCACCTACCCTAAAAACAGCTGCCTGGGACTGTTACTAATATGGATTGACTTGCCTTAAAGGGACTTAGAGCAACTCAAGGCCACTTACGCAGAGCCTTGTCTTAAACCGTAATAATGAGCATTTTAAGTAAATCATATCTCATTAGAGACATACAAAGACCATCTGACCATACGAGCGGACAGGAAAGGGAAAGCGCATGCCCATCGGGAGCATCTAAGGCTAACTGGGACAGTGCCAGCTCATCTTAATATACTGCCACCTTCAGTTCACATTTTTATGGCTTTCCTAAAGATTTCTGTGGTACGTTGATCCTCTCTACAAGCAAAAAAACCCAACTGATTTATGGGGCGTCTTTGCTTTCAAACCATTGTTTCCAGATGTTTCTCTGACTGGAAAAAGAGGCAGGAGTGGAATGAGAAAGAGCGGAGGTTTCAGTTGTATATTGTAGGAGTTCAGAAAAAGGGGGAAAACATCCCACAAACAGAGAGATCACTCATTTGCCGGCATTATCCAGCACATTCATCCATGTAACTTATCAGTCTTCAGCCATAGCTAGTGTTATGGCAAAACTTCAAAAGTTAATTTGTGTTTTGCTCTATCGTTGACCTCTAAGAATAGCTCACTTGTCCACACTGTAGATATTGAATTTCCCCACGCTGAAGTAATTAATGGCAAAATGAGATTTGAGAGCATCTTTTCGAGGGTCGGTAAACATGTAACAGATCAAGCTCTATTGGGTTTCACGTCTAGACTACACATGCTAATAGGATTCATAATGCGCCACGGTATGGACCATAATTGTCAGACGTCACTATAGATGAGAGATGTAGTGTACAGTTACATACGCTGGATTTCTTTGAATATCCTCTGCTTATCCACTAATCAGAAACAAATAAAACAGCAATAATAGCCACATTTATAACAATGTGAGCAAATAGACAAGAAACAAGGCTTTTAAAATGCTAAAACAGATGTTAAATGGATTACTACCAATTGATCAAATGTGACATTAAAGACTTTTGCAATTTTATAAAAATAGATTTAAAAAATATTAAGAAGCACAACCATTTTGAACATTGATAATAATAAGAAATGTTTCTGGAGCACCAAATCAGCATATTATATTGATTTCTGAAGGATCATGTGAGATAAATGATGCATCTAAATTTACATTTTAATAAAAGTATATTACAACAGAAAACATCTGTTTTAAATTCTAATAATATTTCTCAATATTATAATGTTTACTATTTTGATCAAATAAATGCAGCCTCGGTGAACATAAGAGACAACAACCCACATAGTAGTGTTTTGATTTTGAGAAATTATTAATGTTAATAGAATGTTGTCATATAAATAATTGTGGAATTGTAAATATATAATAAATGTACAATGTAAAATTATATGTAGATTATTACATAGTAATTTTAAACATCATATTATATAAAAAAATAATAATAATTAACAACAGACCAAGTCACTCAAATAATTTGGCTAAAATGTTGAAATCATGACCTCAAATGTATTTAACATTTCTAAAGCCTAAGAAATATAATAAGCAAAAAATAAAAGAAACAAATATGCACGCACAATATGCGTCCTAACGGCTTAAATACACATTTCACCACATAAGTAATAATATTTGACATTGACCAGACTTATACAAATCAAAACCAGACCGCTAGTTTAGTTTGAACATGTTACTTAGAACATTTAAAACAAATGAAAAGCCATATTTTACCAGGATTGCATGTTTTTTATTCACATGTCTTTTCACAAAGAGCCAGTATGTGCAGCGATGGTGGAGTTAGATCATAGATGGTCTTGTACTTGGCTTTACATCTGTCAGCGCGGCTGAGCTTTAGAAGTTTTGCGATGTGATAATGTTGATATTACAGAAACATCCCAACTCTAAATCCTATCTGTTTAGCAACCATGGCAATTTCAGGACGGAAATAGAACTTTTTAAATCTTAAGTCAAGAATTAAGATAGGAAGTTTGTATAATACAGCCCCAGAAGCAATATTTTGGTATTTCGGCTCCTCTCACAGCACTTTTTGAATGAAGAACTAATCCAAAACAGCTCTTTTCTGGGGTCCCCGAAGAGCCTGTAAGTGTCACCAGTGGACATTTGTTTGTAAAAAGTGATTTCATCTGTATATCTAGCAGTTTTATAAATGCGGTAGGACGTCTACTGACACGACCCATGATGGAAAGAAACATCCATATGATGTAGCGGGACTCTAGTGGAAACCCAGTGACTAATGCAAACATCACATTTGATCTGGATCTGACGACAAACATTCCTACTTCTTTCCCGAACGCAGAACAGAAACCATTTCTAATCTTTGAACTTTAAATGCAAAGCCACAAATGGAGCGCATCAGGTTTTATGGTTTGAGGAGGCCTCGAATATAAATTCACTCTGCCACGGAAGACGAAACCAATACCTTGTGTCATATTGTACGCATCCCTGTTCGAGTCATAAATCTTTTCACAGGGTGTCACCGTTCACTGCTCACGACATCATGTGATCAGCTGGAAATCATATACAGGTGTGTCTAAATTTTTGCTGCAAAAAAAATATTCTTACCATATGTCCTAGGTCCGCATCAGCCACCTCCCAGCTCTGGGGTTTGACAAGGCGTGCAATTGTTACATTTCGACAAGTGCGCTATTGGTGGAATTTAATATGCTTGTCATGTTCTACTTTGACAGTCTAAATATTGCAATCTGGGCTTACAGCCTTCCTCTCCTCTAAAGAAGAAATTCTGTAAATATGAAATGGCTTTTCCAAAGCACTCCTTCCATCTAAGTTTGACGAGAAATAAACATTCTCAAATACACTGTGAGATCAATACGATAAACGGAGCAAAAAAAAAAAAAACATTCATAAATGTGCACCTTGATGAAGATGAAAACGCAGATTTGTGAGTGTTCCCAAAAAGACGAGAGCGACCGGGATGCTGTAACGTCAGGGAAACATGAGCCAGAGTGCTCAAGTATTTAGAGATGCTTGAATTGTAAGGCTCTTTCCTCTTTCATAGCTTTGTTAATTTGATATATACACACAAAGAGCAAAGTATTTCCCCTCTGGCATATAATCAAAAAGAGATTTATTTTAAGTGAAGCAACATGGACCTCTTGGACCTCCGGATTGGACCTCTTGCTTTCTCACAGGAGCTGCATCACTCCGGTTACCATGCATCCCGATGCCTTTTTGAGAATCCATTAAGCGCAGTTTGTTTGATTTTGCGCTATACAACATTATGCAGTGTAAACATCATGGTGTTTTTGAACTCTGCCCGTTGATGCCACATTTTTCTTTGAAAAGTCACTTAGCGAATCTGGCTCTCTTTTATGAGGTTTCTATGTTCAAGTCTGCGGCCAGTGTGTCAGTGAATCCGGTAAGAAGATTTGGGGCCCCCTTTCCTTCTCAGTGTGTGTTTTGTGAGGGTGAAGGTGGCTTGTTATCCTCTGCCAGCCTAGATCAAGGGGCACCAAGGGTCTTACCGAGGGTGTCCCTGGCTTTTCCACATGGCAGCACCAGTTGTGTAGGATTTGGGCGACTCCAGCTATGCCTGATGAAGCAATGCCTCACAAGGTTGTGTAATTAACAGGATTCAATGGAGAGAAGGACCAGATTTTATTGTGAACGGGGAACACTGTGCCACCCAGGGTCAAATGAGACATGGAGGATTTCAGGAGACCCCGAGTGTACCTGTGCCAGACGGGGAAAATAGCCCACGATGAGCTGCCTTTTGCTTGCAAATAAGGGGATTAGGGCCAAGCGAACACATTTCCACAGGCAGAGATTTGGGCCTCACTGATCTCACAGAAAGACACATCACAAAGGTCCTCACTAGGAAGCACAGGGTCCAATGAATCTAACAAACACTCCTTTTTCACCAGCAGATGGAAAACCAATATCAGCATATTTGGATTTAATGTAAATGATGAACACATTCTGAGTGTGTAACTCGGCTCAAGAGAGTTGAGCTGCTATCCTCAAAAGGTCAACTCATAAAGTTTCCATGTGAAACATGCAGGCCTAACTTTCTTGAAGCGATTCAAACTGTTTCTATGGCTAACTTATTAGCTCATTCTGCAGAAGCTTAGGTTACATAACAGTTGATTTTTGTTCAGTTTATGCTTATACGGTAAATCTGAGGCCGTAATAATAAACCCTGTTTGGAAATAAATCCCCGTTAATTCTGAGAGCCCTGTCAAAATAACTTAACAGATAATGCTTACTGTAAGATATCCTTTCATTATGACTGGGGGATATTTTCAATATTCACAATATAGTATCGTTCAAAAGTTTACAGTAAGTCAGTTAGATTGAAAAAAAAAAACCTTTTTATTCAGCAAGGACACATCAAATTGATCAGAAGTGACAGACTTTTATATTGTAACAAAACATTTTTTATTTCAAATTAATGCTGATCATTTGAACGTTGATCACAGTTTCCAAAAAAAAAAAAAATAATGTTTTCAACATATTAATAATAAGAAGAAACGTTTCAGCATATTAGAATGACTAGATCATGTGACAATGGAGACTGGAGTAATGGCTGCTGAAAAATCAGCTTTGCCTTCACAGAAATAAATTACATTTTAAAATATATTAAAATAGAAAACAGTTTATTATAAATTGTAATAATATTTCACAATATTACTGTTTTTACTGTATTTATATCTAATATATGCAGCCTTGGTGAGCATCAGAGACTTAAAAATAAATCTTACCACCGAAGAGTAGTTTATTCAGCAATTATTATGCAGCAATCTTAACTGAAGCAACTATTATGCAAATTTTTGGGCCATTAAGTTTCATAAAAAGCATGTGTTTTCATGAATCCGTTTAAACTGTATCTATTCAATAAACGTGTGTCAACACATAACATTTTAAATAAATAATTAAACATAAAATCTTAAAGCCATATTTTAAAAATTTATTTTAACTGTGTTATAATTTGGCCACAATGACTGTTGGGTTGAAACAATATATTGAAATTCATTTGAAATAAGCCACCTCAAAGTAAATACATTAAACTCAAAAGCTATATGACAAATCGTCAGAAGGCTGATAAATATCTAGATATCATTTCTCTTTTTGCTATATCACTCAGCCCTAGTATTTGGAGAGTGGAAAGCACAGCCTGAAATGAGATGCTTGTCTACAATATTGGCATGAGCTTTCAATTTTGAACTTGTAAGACCTTTTTGTCATGATGAAGATGAACCATGTCTTGGAGACAATCAAATCCTGTCTACAATTTCACTCTGTGCGTCTCTGTGTGGTCATACAGTCAAGCCATTTATCCACAAAGCTACGGAATGTTTTTTCTGCGGGAAGAATCCTGGATGGTTGCCATTGGAGACTGTTCTAGGGCTTTCTTTCACACCCTCAGATCCCCTGCCAGTTCGGGATAGGAGTCTCCCGCAATGTCAGGGCCCAGTTAAGTTCCAAACCCAGAGTCGCGCTTTCTTTATAGCGAAGGAGACGTTACCCACTTCACCTAGGAGCAGAAGACATCACAAGATCTGACAGCATGAAAGAGTCCTCTGAAAACTGACCCTAACAGAGCAGCGCTACAACAATAACCCTCGATCAAGACTACGGCTCATTAATCATATGGCATCTGTAGGAAACCAGCGGAAGGGCCGACCGGAGTGGGTTGTGACAGGAGAGGAGAGGTTGTGTTAAGTTTTTTTGTTTTTTTTTAAAGATGGGCAAGCAGGGGCTTGTATCCCACAAGGGCTTTAATGGGCAGGTGGTGTTTAGATCAGTGTCTCCAGTGTTACAAGACCAAAGCCGAGATCATCTGGCACTTTCACAGATTGTTAAGAAGGCTTAAAATGAACTGTCCTGGTCAGTGAGTACTAAGCAATGTTTCCTCTAAAACTGCCTGTGCACTTCCCACACAGAGAGAAAGAAAATTGGTGCAGAAGGCATTCTCAGATAGGATATAGAGTTCTCGAAACAAAACTAAATAGATAGTCACAATTAAACAAATAAATAAAATCCATCTGCATGTTCATATTCGTTGATTTTGAATGAACTGAAGCTATGAGAAATTGAGTGCATATATACACAATGCTGATTAATTGTAAGCTCACAGAGGCCAAGCATTATTATTATAATTTATATATTTACTATAATTTGTCTACTGTTTAAATAATACATTTTGTAGACTGCATGATTCAAGTTGACTGGCTCTAGACTGCATGGTTTTATTATTATTTTGCATATTTTTATGAAAGATGAAAGTGAATATGGCAACGTTTTATTACGTTGGAGTTTGTACATATCACCGCAGTTGAAATGTCCGGTGAGTGGCGCTAAAAGATTAATGCTCCATTTTAAAATAACGTACACCTTACACTAAACCCTAAACCTACCTTAATAGTGTTAACAAAAGCAAATGTGACATAAAAACGTAATCGTAACCATGGCATTTTAGCTTGTTTTTAAACTCTTGTCGTTGAGCTCTTTTGCTGGACTCGTCTTTCATGGGATTCGTACCTGAGCTCTCCGCATCACAAGTACAATTCTGTACCAGCTGAGTTACTGAGAAAGCTTAGTACGTCATTAAAACCGAACATATGGAGCTGGTTAAGTGATGAAAACTCCAAAATATATTTGTTTACAAATATATAAATTTACCATAGTGGTAAAAAGTGTTTTGAGGTCGTAACATAATTGTGCAAGGAGCCGCGTGAAAACAAGTCTTTATTAATCCATAATCTGCCCCTGTAATCATAATTGTGTGTGAAAACTATTAAAAGTGCTTGATGTGTTACTGCTTCTAGTGTTGCTTTTTGTTGAAACTGCTGTGATATGTACGTATTGGTACGTATTTTGCGTTGTGCAAAAAAGTTGCCACATGTAAGTTTTTTCCAATGAGCCTGTGTTGGATATTATACATTATGTCTATATAGCAGTGGTGAGGCTACATAAAGGCCATGTGGCACTGGATCCACTCAGATTGACGGCTGGTCCACCAAATCAAATGAGACACAAAATATTTTTTATTTTATTTTTTTGTGGGAAAGGAGAAAAAAAAAAATCACGCCTACATGACAATAATAATTCCTTGAATACATGAATTAATCGGATGTCACTTCCGAAACTTTGGAGCCTGTATGTGGCCGCTGGTCAAGCATGAAAAACAATGTACATGTCTGTGATTGGCTACATTGCTCCAAACTGCAAAACATGTTGTAAATAGAAACATTTGACGCTTTTCAGAACGCAAACACAGAAATGCAGGGGATCGCTTGCCAAATCACAAATATGCTATTATTACAGGGATAACTGATCCTAGACCAGCAGTTATGAGCAGCTTTTCCCTCTAAAAGCCATCAGAAGCAGCACCAGGCAGTGGTTTAAGTAATACACTCAAGCCTTTCATACGCTCCACCTATGATTATTTAGCTTTGTTTACTGTTCTTATTCGGTTCATTGGTTATTTTATTTATTAATTGATTTTGTTGTTTTCATGAAACTGTTGGTTGACAGTAAATCACATTCAACTAATCTTAAGCCCTATTCGCACTGGATTATATTATCTGGGGACCTCGTGTGATTTAGAAATTATCCCCCCACATCTGAATTTCGAGTGGCGCATTCGCACGGGATAAGCGAAGCCTGTGATTTTACTCGAATTTACTGACTTATCTCCCGGATATGATGTCAATAGGCTATTTTTTGGAAATGTCTTGTCGTTATAGGTCTAGCTGTATGATATATCATAAAAAGAAGAATTTTTACTTTACAAATTACAGACAAGGCTGATTCGCACGGGATTAAGATCACTGACAACCTCCACAATTATTATAATGACTAGAGGTCACCAGGTAATACTTATCCCGTGCACATAGGGCTTTAATTGTCAAATTACTTGTATCCAATGTATTGTAAAATTATGTAATTCGAGAGGTCCACCCTATTTCATCAAGGCCCACTCACCACTGGTTTATAGAGTTCTAAAAGAGTTTCATAGTGAACAGTGAACAGGTGGGTGATTCTCTTCAGGTGGCTGAAGGGTCTGTCCGACAGACATATATTTTGCTCAGCAAAAACAAAAAATAGTGAGAACATTAGTACCTGGTTAAACATTTAATTTCAGGCAAACGTCTCTCAGCAGAACAGAAAGAATCTATTTCACCTCAAACAATCAAATTAAACCACATCCACTAATGACTTGAAATGCTCCCAGATATATGGATGTGCACTCTGGACCAAGATTCCTAATGAGGCCAAATAAAAGAACATGATGACTTCAAATTAAAATGTTAATGCAGTGAGTGCCCACAGCGAGTCGAAATTAAACTGCCCCCACCTTCTCATAGTATTTGACCTCGTAGTCCAAAATGATCCCATTGGGTCTCTCTGGCTCCATCCAAGACAGTGAGATGCTGTTTCTTGATGTTCGGTCCTTCCTGATGACAGTCACTGCAGATGGAGCTGCGGAGAGAGAGGGAGAGGAACACACAAAATCGAAAGAGGATTAGCTGTTTCCACTCTGTATTACAAGCACATAAAGCCGTAAGGTCACAGGAAGTTCAGCTGACATTTTTATTCAACAATTTGCATCCTGTGAACTGGTTCCTGTGGACCTAATCGAGTTTGCTCTCCACTGGGGGCCTGTTTCAAAGTTGGGGAAGTTGGAGGACTGAAAGACAAATTGATGCAATCGGGCAACGGCTGGTGCCTGCAAACAACGGCCACTGCTATGTCAAGAGAATACCTTAAAGTTTGAGGCATAGCTTATCACCTTCAGTGTTTTTTTAATTTTTTATCATACATTTATGGGAGGAGAGTGTTTAAATGAATCATGCAATGTGACGTTTGCGCTAGTCAATTTACTGGTATTTACGCCATTATTTAATGCCTCAAAAAAGCATGTCTTAAACCAGATGTGAATTTGTGCTGCTCTTGGTAGATTGTGTTGGTCATCATGGAAATGATCTGGTTGTGTCAGTGTTTTTTAAATTGCGTGTCGTTAGTAAATCAACAATAGAAGTCTTTCCACTCCCATTGACACTTTTATAGGATTACGCTCTCACACTAATTTACTCTGTATAGTAAATCTGGCCCTATATTTCTTAAAAGAAAAAAGGGGAAAAAAATCATTTTGAGTGGATTATTTATTTATGTATTTGTTTTAACAGTTTTTACACAGTTTTAACACAACTGCAAGTGGTTGAATATTTGAATGCTACCCAATCTACATTCTGACTTGTGATGCAGCCTGATTCCTAAAGACACTGTGTTCGTTCATTGCCCAGAGGAGAACTGGTCCCTGCCTGAGCCTGGTTTCTCCCAAGGTTTTTTTTTTTCTCCATTCTGTCACCTGATAGAGTTTGGGATCCTTGCCACTGTCACCTCTGGCTTGCAGTGACACTATTGAATGAGAACTGAACTGAGCTGGACAATGACATCACTGTTTTCTGCAGAACTGCTCTATAGATGAAATGAACTAATTTAATAACTGATGATCTTTATAACGGAACTGAAATTACTTCAGCTGAACTATGACACTGTTTACTTTTAGAGCTGCTGTACAGAAAATATTACCTCTGTTTGCGAGATTGAATAATAAAGCTGTAAAAGCTGCTTTGAAACAATCTGTGTTAAAGCGCTATATAAATAAAGGTGACTTGACTACTTTTTTTACACTATTCTCTATAAACCCACTGCACCCCCTTTCATCTCCTTTGGGGCCAGCAGATTTCATTTTAAAGAGACTGCATAAGTTTGTTTAAAATCATAACGTTTAATCAATCCCCCACTGTTTTTGATGGTTTCACAATGAGCGTTGCATTTTTAAGAGGCTATATGATGTTTTAGCTTGTACAAACCTGTCTCAAAACTCACGGTTTTCTCACAGAAACACCCTCTATAAGAATCTGATCAGGGTAAACCAGCATAATTATTCAGGGTTATCCTTGAGGCAGATTAGTCATCTACTGTATAACCCACTAATAATTTTTTTTTTTTTTTTTTTATATTTTGCACATCTATAATCGTGCTACAGGCATACGGCTCAAAAGTTACGGCTCCTTCAACTCTGGCACTTCACATGGTCACAATCTGTGATCGTAATTCAAGTCAGAGTTTGGCCGTGGTTTCCTCCAGCCTGGCACTCGTGTTCTTTTTTCAAGTTTACAGCTCTGTAATTGCGAGGCAGCAATGAGGCCACGGAGGTATCTGACTTGCCTGTGTTTTAATTTTATTAGACCACAGGAAAAAACATGTTGTTCTTTCAAATGTTCAAGCCTTCCTTGATTGTGATTATACAGTCTTGAAATGCTTCTTTTCCCTTGGAACTCATTTCCCCCCGTCTATTTCTCTTTGTTAATGAATCCAGATGGGCACAGTCTGTTTCAGTTTGCAGCCCCCCTACACAACCCTTTTCCCAACTGCACTCTGATAGGGGAGGTATTATTGAAGTTTTAGTGGCCACAGTTTATGGAAGCTATGATTTATAATGTCTGGACAGCAGGCTCATTTGACACTGTGTATCTTTCTCAGCGTTCACAGTGTGAACAGACTGACTTTGTCTTAAAATCAAAGAAAAAACATTGGTTCCTCCAACTGAAAGCGACAGTAAAGAGCTAAATATGGTTATATTGTTTTATATACATATATTAGGGCTGCACGATTAATCGCAATTGCATGTAATCACACTTAAAAACATGAGAAGCATTTAATAACCTATTGTCCAACAAAAGACAACATTTAATAACATGCTTTTACTCCAAACTCACTTCATAACGACAGTTGAGCATCCTTCTGTGAGATGATGTGGCTTCTTACACAGAATAAGGCAGTCGTGTGTTTATTAGTCATGTTTAATCAATCAAAGCGTTTCAGTCTTCTGTTTATTAGTAAGATGCCCATTGGGATTTCCTGGAATGATGTGTGTTATCATACTTCTGCGGGGCATATTTGGCGTGTCTGTGTGAGAGCGCCCTCTGGCTTTCAGGTGGAGCAGCATTTACTACCGATCAGCTGTGCTGCACTGACAAATGGGGGCAACAATCCCATATATGCCTACAGCCTTGATGTGAAGGCTCCAAAAGATTATCAACATAATTAGTCTGCAGTCTAAGAGCCTCAGTACCTTCTTTTGACCAAATTCTGAATCACAGAATTAGTTAAAATTTGCGAAAAGCAAAAAATCTAAAATGGCGGACAAAGTGATATAAATGTTTATTATAATTTATTAAAATAGTGGTACTGTAAGTATTGAAAAAATAGTTGAAATAATGTGACTTTTTTTATCCAATTCTGTTTTTTGATGATTTTCCCGTTTTGAGTTGTTAGCTTAGCCTCATGCTAATGCCAAACTCAATTGAAAAAAAATGTGAGTTGAGTCTGTTATGTGTTTCATGTGAGAAGTGCTAATTTTGCGGCAGTAGATCTTTCAACAGGATGTTTTGGAACTGTGTATATTTCTTGGCTTTCTCCTTTTGAACAGATCACCTCCAACTTAAAGCCAAAGGAAATCATCAGTTCCCACAAACCTTCTTAGAAGAAAGCGACAGCAAAAAGAACCACACGATTATGTATGTGGAATACTGCAAGAATATTCAGTTACGAAAATTGCAGAAGGGAGGGACCTTGCTTTTCTGCTACATTCTGCTTGAACCCACAACCTCAGAAGTGGACTGCATTCAGATCTCTGCATTTACAGGTGTGGCTGATGAGAATTCTCCAGCACTTATTCTTTTGTAAACAATTCTAGTGAAGTTCTGTTAAGATCATGACATGCTGCAGAACACGGTCATTAAAATGTCCTCCACATGGCTCTGCGTATGTGGGACAGAGGCATGGCATTAATGTGGTTGCCCATGCCTGAGCCAGACCTTCCTTTTCTTTCTCGCTGCCCTTTACAAAATATTTCAAGAATGCATGAATGAGTCATGGAAAACCTTCTGTAATGCCGTGATCCAGCTGAACACTTCCACGTAGATCAGGGTCCGAAATTAGCACTTGCCAAGTGCCAAACACACGTAAAAATTGGCTTCGGCTGTTAACATCATCAAAAACGGCAACATTGTGGTTTAAACCGAATTGTTGGAATGATAATCTGACCCTCTCAGATGTTACATGAGCAATTGTAATGAAACATATACAATCTGTCTGGTCAAGTCCATTGATACCTTCCTTAGGGGATTTTTATTTTATTTTACTTGATACAGAAACATACACTATTGTTCAAAACTTCGGGTTCAGTATGCTTTTGTAATGTTTAGAAATAAGTCTCTTATGCTCACCAATTCTGCATTTCTTTGATGCAGTAAATACAGTAAAACAGTAATATTGTGACATATTACATAGAATTTAAAATAAAAATTCGGTTAGACTTTATTTTAAGGTGTCATTGTTGCGGTGTAATTATATATTTAAGTGCTGAGAGTAATATTAATCAACTATATGTACTTACTATAGGGTTAGGGCAGGATTAGGATTTGGTTGAGGGTTAGTTGCATGTAATTAAGCATCATTTTATTTATAAATTATTACTATGGTAATTACATGTAACATATGTAAAAAGGACACTGTAAAATAAAGTGTTAAACAGTTTTCTACCTGTTTACTAATTTTTATCTTTCATGGCAGAGCTGTATTTTCAGCATCATTAATCCAGTCTTTAATCCAGTGTCACATGATCAATCAGAAATTGAAATCATTCTAATATTCGTATTATTATCAATGTTAAAAATGCCTCCGTTACGATTGTAACCTTGTTTCCCTGAAGAGGGATTGACGGAAGTGTCAATTGACGCTGTGGGAACGCTCTGCGTGATTGCGTCGTGAAGCACGTGTGAAATCAGTCGAGGCCTTTAGGGACGATGCAGTCTGAGGGGAGAGATAGGTAGTTGGCTTTTTTTGTGGAACTGTGATACATTGTTTCCCCAGAATACTCTGATGAATAGAAAAGAACAGCATTTATGTAAAATCTTTAGTAACAATTAAAAGTTCTGATCAATTGAATGCATCCTTGCAAGAAAAGTGTAACTTTTTTTAAGTCATACTGACCCTAAACTTTCCAATGGTAGCATATATATTTATTGGGAATATGTCTTGCACTAAGCCACCAAAAAATCTGAGGTACAATCATAGACTGTAAACAAATATGGACGTTGTGTCCGTGACATCACCCGTAGGTTTCTGAAGAGCATTTTTGAAGCCCAAAGTGGGGAGAGCCGGCCGTCGCCATCTTGGTTGCGCGTCACTCCCGTATCACCGAGAATGGGCAAAGGTGGGATTAGCTGAGGTGATGTGAGGCAAACAGACAGCAGACAAACGGCTATTAGTGACAGCAGCGGGAATCCACCTGTCACTCAAGTGGCCACGCCCTTAATTATGCAGAACTTTAAGGCTTAAAGGAACACTCCGACTTTTTGGGACTTTAGCCTATTCACCGTATCCCCCAGAGTTAGATAAGTTCATACATACCTTTTTCATCTCCGTGCGTGCTATAAGTCTGTTTGACGCACCCACCGCTAGCCTAGCTTAGCACAAAGACTGGATGTAAATGGTTGCAGCTAGCATACTAATCCAAATAAGTGACAAAATAACGCAAACATTTTCCTATTTACATGTTGTGATTTGTATAGTCACAGAGTGTACAAAAAACAAAGTCACATGAGACACAGACATATTTTAACAGTATAAATACTGGGAATTATATTCTCTGAAGGCGAAGCACTGCTACTTGGGCGGAGTGATAACCGCAGCACCTGAGACGTGCCGTGGTGAGGAGCAGAGAGCGCGTCTCCGGTTATCACAACATGTAAATAGGAAAATGTTTGCGTTATTTTGTCACTTATTTGGATTAGTATGCTAGCTGCAACCATTTACATCCAGTCTTTGTGCTAAGCTAGGCTAGCGGTGGGTGCGTCAAACAGACTTATAGCACGCACGGAGATGAAAAAGGTATGTATGGACTTATCTAACTCTGGGGGATAAGGTGAATAGGCTAAAGTCCCAAAAAGTCGGAGTGTTCCTTTAATATAATTTAAACGAATGAGTTATAAAAAAAAAATTCACCCCCCTCACAGTTGTCATGAAGGGCAAATTTAGCTATATAGACCAAAACCACTTTTTTAACCAGGATGTAAACATATTTTTTTCTGCTGTAAAGTTGGGCATATTCATATTCACATATATGGAATTGACTCTCTTTTGCAGCCTGTCTCTAGTGGCCAGTCGATGAATTGCAGTTTAAGTCACTTCCATGTCGGTTTCAAGAGAGAGACTTGGGTACAATATCTCATTATAATTTTGTGATATATATATATATAAGCCCTTTTTTTCCTCCAGTTTACTCATCATACTACCGTAAAAGGGAGTCCAAAATGAACTTTTTGGCACAGTAGTATGAAACTTGGTATTACCAAAAGTTAGGTTGCACGCTCTTATGGCTTTGCTGAAAATCTCTGCTCTGCCCTGGCACGATTGAGAGGTCGGGTGAAGCAGCCTGTTAAGAAGCCAGAACTGTCAGGTCTCAACACAAGTGTTTTACAGCTCTGATGAGGTTGAGAGCCAAGCAGAGAGCACCGTCCTGACATGGAGGGCAGCTTACGTGTTCTGTCTCCCTTGGGCTGAGGAGCACATGCTGGCTCTGTTTAGATGGATTGGGCTGCGCTGACAACCCTCTGAGCCCCTCGTAAATGTGTTCTCTGCAGGCCCGATTGGCCATTCACACATCCATCTCCTTGTTCTGGCTGTGTTTTATAGGACAGTAAAGTAAGCTGGATTACTTGTCTAAGAGCAAGAAGAACAGAGAGGGGTCACGGTCTTCCTGGGTTAGGTTTCTGAAACAGTCTGAACTAAAAAATTTTGGTGAAAAAACAGAAAGTGAGGGTGTAGTGCAGTCTCTTTACTCGGAAATGAATACCATTAAACTAGAGCGCCTAAGTGCCTAAACTATGCTTCTTTGTACTGTGTCCATCGAAAGAAAGTGAGAATTGAGAGTGGGAGTGTGTATGTCCGATGAGATTAATAAATTGTCAGAGAGTAGGGGTGTAACGATACCCTCATGTCACGATTCGATCTGCATACATATCAAAATTCAATATTATTGCGATACTCCAAGGCACATGGTAAAAGGTTAACGGAAAATGTACTGTTGATTAAAATGCTCAATTTGATATTACATTGTGGATGTAAATGAATACATCCTTGGTGCAGGTAACTCAATGCACAGGACAACAGCGACACCAAATAATGCACAATGTGAATAATGCACAGTGACACCAACATAAAAATATTCATGATTCTGAAGCTGAAAATACAGAATTATTTTAGACAAATATGCTTGCACTCTGTCACTGACTAGATATATTTAAAATCATGTAGGCCACTTTTTACTGGTAACATAAGACATTTGGCATTATCAGGACCCACAAATATTCCCCCATTGCATTATTATACATGATATTCAACATTATATATAGTAGTTTAATGTAGTACTGACACTGAAACTCTGTAAACTCAAATTTTTTCTCACACAGAAATGTTAATTTTGGGTGATACACAATACATATTGTCACTATCCACGATACATATTAATGTATTTTTGCATTGCGATATATTGTGGCACGATATATTGTTACACCCTATTAGAGAGTAATACAGCCATAGAAAGCAACAATCAATGAATAACAACAAATGAAAAAAACATAAAAAGAATGCAATTTAAAGTTTATAAAAATGTTTCTCCGATACATCACTGAAGGACTAGGAGAGAGAAGTGCTAAGTCCATATTTACTGCCCATCAACCTGTCACCTGAAATCCTTGTCTGAAAAAGAAAAACCTTAAAACCTTAAGCTGTGACCTAGCAACACACACGGGCGCGCACACACACACACACACACACACACACACACACACACACACACACACACACACACACACACACACACACACAGTCTCATATTTTTTTTCAGGTGCTATGCAATAAATCCTAAAAGGAAAAAACATGTTAATTAATATAAATAATGTATTCATATTAGTAATATAATTATTTCAGTGTTTACTGTTTATTGGTTCATTTTTACCCTTCTCTAATTGAAATGTTTCAAACAAAACCCTTATTCTTAGGGATAATGTTTTTATTGATTTTTCCTGTGTCCTTAATTTCACTTTCTATCATTTTAATATTTTGTAACATCCCCCAAAAAATTCTTATTTTTATCATCCTCCAGGACTAAAATTATTTGTTTGGGAAAACAACAGCTCAAACATACGTAAATGTTAACAGCGTATTAGATAAATGTTGATAGTGTTTTTTTTTTCGTTTTTTTTTTTTTGGGGGGGGGGGGGGGGGGATTATTAGTTTTATTAGTTTACTGTTTCCTGACTTTAAATTAGTTTCCTGTGATTACAATTTATATATCTTTTGTAACATCATAAATGTCTTTACTGTCTCATTTGATCAATTTTATGTGTCATTGCTGAATAAGAGTATGCATTTTTTAGTAAGTCATTCCTCATTTTCTTAAATCATTAACATTTAATAGGTTTTAATGATTTACTGTGGTTAAAGTCTGAATGTCTGGAATACTCTTTTATGCAAATAATTTAAATTATAACACAGGCTTATATTCATTCTCAAAAGTTGCAGAATTTTAAAGGCACTGCACATCAGGAATAACCCACAAATACTTCAAATATTGAGGAAAACATGAATTTCCAATGACTTGAAGGTTGATGATGGAGTTGATAGTCAATACATTTAGGCCTGTGGTGCTGTATCATTCTGAAAGAAGATCCCTTTCTTCACAGATAAATCAGCATCTGCTCTATGACAGAAGATGAAAGATCTACTGAGTGAAATTGCAGTCCTCTCACAATGACAGTAAGGATTTTATGAGGTCTCAGGCAAAGTCAACTGCTCCCACTGGTAAAAGGGTGCAAAACTATCAATCCCTAGACTTTGAACCTCTAGTAGTCCAAGTAGTCTTCTGCCTACTATTTCATGACACCAGAGCCCAAAGCCTGTAAGCTGTGGACCAAAGCCTACTCTAAATCATCCGGCAGAACCTGTACCTATCACTCCACAGACAGCACTGAACTGACAGTGGCCTGAGCCCCACAGGGCTAGAGAACAGAAACACTAGTCTTCACAAAGGAAGCTTGCGTGGAATGAGAGGCAGATGGCCTGTCGTTCAGCATCCCTCTGCTTTAGTAACCTGAGGAGTCGTGACCTTCAGTCAGCTGTACTAGAGGCCAGCACCTGCAGAATGATATGCAGCTGTGATGAGCAATTGACTTGCGGAGGCATTAAATGGTTCTTTTCTTCCTTCCAAATGGAATTTTGAGCTTTGTTGCACATCGCCGAGAGGAAATTGAATTGTCTTGTGCACACGCCTCAATCGATCTTAGGGGACCATTAAAACATTTCACTCAATCAATGGAAATCTTTGAAGACATTTTTTCTTTTAAGACATGGCTTTGAATGAAGTGTATATTCTTGAGAAAATTGTGTTAATCATATTCCATTAGAAGACATGGGAGAATTAAACGGATAGTTCACACATTCATTTGCATGAAGCTCTATGAAGCTCTGATGCTCTATGATTCTTCCATGGAACACAAAAGGTGTAGCCTGACTTCGTCACACTCATATTCTAGTCAGAATGTGAGTCTGATACGGCTCCATAGGGCTTTGATTATGAGGCGTGTCTTAACCGAACCAGGAAAAAAAAAAACTCTGCACTCAATTGGACAGACCTACAACCAATCAGAGCAACGCAGTAAGTGTTTTTTTTATGAGCTATGCAAAGTTGTCAACAGAACAACTGCACGCACGCTGGAAGAAGTAGTAAAATAATGAGTGTTGCTTCTTTTACTTGGTCCTCCATGAGTGCGACCAAAGGAGAAACCACAACGACCACAGGGTTTTCATTGTGTCCCACCTTCTTAGCGACCATCGGAGCCAGCTGATAAAATAAACTTTTGCCGAATCCCGTAGGAAGGACGGCAAACACATCTTTCCGATTGACAAATGCCTTGATTGCAGTTCTCTGTTCGTCTTTTAAAATGAATGCGCTGTCGATTTCTTTTACAACAGACGCGATAGCGGAATCTATACATCTCAATTCTCCAGCTGCAGTCATCTTTGAGGGAAACCAGTTCAACCCAAGCGCTCTTTGATAACGTGATGATTACGTAACTGCAGATCATCTGTCCATCATCGTATAAAGCCCGCCCTGGCAATTTGATTGGCCCGACTAATTCTGAACCGATCATAATTACTCCTCAATGGATCGAGTCCAGACCGAACTTCCCGACCAAAAAATGTTGTGGGCGGGGTTCGGGCTGGCATCCAGGCTACAAAAGGTGAATATTTGAAGAAAATCCTGTCTGATCTATAACAATTAATGGGGACTGCAGGGGCTGTATAAATGTTTATTTTTTTTAATGATTATAAATGTTAAATATGTGTGTGCTATATTCCTTTATATATGCTACTGTACCACCTAGGCTCAATGGAAAAACGTGCCAGTGGTAACATTTCTGCAAAAAGATATTACGTTGATTTTTGCATGTTTCGCATGTTTCGTGTCCATGGAGTGGTGCTAACAGCGCGTTCGGTTTTATCCATTATATTAATGTAAATCTGCCAATTTTGTATTATGTTGGTTGTATTATCACGGCAGTTCGGAAATGGAAATGTCCAGTGAGTTAGAAGGTTAATGCTCTATCATGTTTGAAAATAACTTACCATCTAAACTACACTCTACACTCAACCTAACCGATAGTGTTAACAAAAGCAAACATTTTCTGAAGCAACCATGCCATTTTAGCTGGCTTCTATGAGTTATTTTATCATTACTCGTTCCTGAGCGCTTCTCATCGCAAGTGCAGAGCTGTACCAGGTGAGATACTGAGTAAGTTTACTATGTAAAGTAAAAGCCATACACATGGAGCTGGCTGTGTAATGCAAACATTGAAATTTATTACTTTAGAAATAATGAGATGTGGTAAAAGTGTTTTGAGGTCAAAACATAGCATTGTGTAAGGAACCGTGTGAAAAGAAGTCTTTATTAATCAATAATCTGCCCTTGTAATCATAATTTGGGTGAAAAAGAATAAAAGTTGTTTTACTGCCACTAGTGTTCATTTCAGCTGGAAACTGAAGTGAATTGTATGTATAGGTACATTTTCTGAGTTTTGCAATAATGTAGGTATTGCCACATTTTTCCAATGAGTCTATACTCTGCAGTGAACTGGCAATATTTCAGGGGTGTCCAATTCTGCTCCTGGAAGGCCACTGTCCTGCAGAGTTCAGCTCCAAAACCAATTAAACACACCTGAACCAGCTATAATCAAGCGCTGCGTCCCAAATCCAATACTACCCTACTATACAGTATGCGAAAAACAGTAACGCCAACAGAGTAGTATGTCTGAATTCATGGAATTCCAAAAACAGTAGGCTGAAAAAGTACCCGGATGACCTACTATTTCCGCCGAGATTTGGAAGTGCGCATTCGATGAATGCTTCACTATCCCATGAGGCCACAAGAGAGGATTTATGAATGGCAGTTAAGTGACGCAACTGACGCTAGCTGACATGACAATAACAACATGGCGAATGTAGCTAGTACGTCTGAAATGTCATGCAAACACAGTCGCAGCCGGATGATTTCCATAATGACCAACGCAATCTACCAATTAGCGTCTGCTTTGAGAAAAAAAAAAATTGGGGCGGTAAATAATGGTGCAAATACCAGTAAATTGACTAGTTCAAACCTTAGTAAATCACTGTGCATGCTTCATTGAAACACTCTCCTCCCATACATTTTGAGTCTGAAAGGTAAACTCCTACAAATGCAAATGCAATAAGGTCAGCTGCAGAAATAACTGTGTCCACGCCTTTTCAGCGTTAATTTTTCACTACGTGTCTTTAGTAAATCTGACAGTAGTTTTTTTAACACCAAAGGAAGGTTTGCACTGGCGAAAGCTGTTAGTAAATCTAAAGTGGTGTGCTTGAATCATATTTACCTAATACGTATGGACTTTTATAATACATTTATAGTGCTTTTTGTCATTTTGAAGCTTGACAGTTCCAGTCCAAGTTCATTACATGGAAAACAATCAGGATATTCTTCATAAATAAATTTTTTTGTGTTTCACAGCTGAGCAAACCTCATAGGGGTTCAGAAAAACATGAGTGTGAATAGTTAACAGACTTATTTGTGACGTGAACTATTCCTTTAACAATAGGATCAGCTAGGATGACAGACTCACCTGCTTGGTTGGTAGTGATGGTGACCGCAGCGTAATGGCGGATCGTGGGGGCATGGGAGGACACTGCGTTTTGGGCCTCAATCTCAAATGTGTAATTGGTGTGTGCCAGAAGGTCTGCCACGGTTACTGTCGTGTTAGTGAGGCCGAAGGCACGGGGCAGGAAGCGCACAGCCCCTCTGCAGGGTTCACACTGTCTGGGACCCGGCCAACATCGCTTACAGACTACGTTAAATATCACATCCTTCCTGCCTCCGCTGTCAGCCGGCCAGATCCAGTCCAGAATCACTGACGTCTCATTAATGGCTGAGATCACATTGCGTGGGGCAGATGGAGGTCCTGTGAAAAGAACATATGATATAATGTTTACTCTTTTTTTTTTTTTAAATCAAGCTATAAAAAAATATAGTACAACAAAGATTAACAAATACAGTAACACGTGTATTGCTCATGGCTAGTTCATGTTTGTTAATACATTAACTAATGTTACCTAATGAACCTTATTGTAAAGTGTTACCGCAATAGCAAATGACGATGATCCACAACAATCCAATCAATTTCCGATGGACAAAATAAAGTCCAGCGCTATATTTTTTCCTGTTCGAGCAGCCGCTTTACTTGGATATATGTCACAATAGGGAAGCAAAAACCATTGCAGCTTCATGATGACTTTAAATGGAGATGAAATGGAAACATCAATTTTACTATCAAAATTGTATTGGTCTCAATATGAACAAACATTTTTCATTGAATTATTTCAAGATTTACATTTATTGAATTATTTATGTAAAAAGATGTATGTAAAAAAATAGCCTAAGTTTCTTTTTTGCTAAGGGATGACAGGAGTAAGATCTGGGACAAAGTTTATACTTAAATGAAACACAACTGAGAACTCCATTAAATCTCATAAGCTATGAAAGAGCAATAAAACGTCCCTCTGGGGAAGTACGTTTACTTTAAAAAGTGTGGGTTTAATCGTTAAAGTCATCAGTTATGGATGGATACGGAATTTAGGCAGGCATGTCCTTCCCCTTGTTAAAATGTTGGCAACGCCTCTAGAAATTACTCCGGAGTTCAGAAGTGTCCTCAATGGATTGTTATATTAACTTTAAAGATTGTCTCGATAAAAAAATTGGGTATGAAGTGCAGCCAGCACTGATACTGATTGAAATAGCAGGCCTAGACATCAAGCTGTTATTTGAATAAGTGACGACTTCTACGTATATGTGTATGAGAGTGAAATCTCAGATTTAAGTAAGGAGATGGACAGCAGTTCAAAGACAGATCGTAATAAATAATAATTTTTGAATGTTTCAAGAATTTAATATCTGACCTCTGGGTATTATTACATACAATTCTTCCTAGATCTTCCTTAAAGATGGTGGTACGTGAATAAATGAAGAGCGTAATGTTTGTGTTTGGTTGGTTTGATCTGACATGAATTCACACACTGAAGCCCTGGAGCTCAGAGAAGGTTTCCTGCCTCTTGAACCTAAGAATCATTTTGACAGACATTTTGTCTGAGAAGGAAAGTGGGGGAGAGGTAGGATTTGATACTACATTAAGAAATAGAACATTACACAAAGGAATCTCTCCCACAAATTCACTGCCGGAACATTCCAGAACACTCCCTGTTGCTTTCGCTTGATTCTGACATGACAATAAATCAGACATTTAGCTTCAAGGTCAAATACAGGATTCACCACACTGGCCTTTTTAAAAGCACTTTTAGAAAGAAGAGCAAAAAATCCTTAAGGAATAATTCACTCAAAATGTAATTTCATAAATTATAATCATATTTGCCAGCTCTTGCGGAGGGAAACTTGAACTGAATGTCTTAACTATCAGTCTGGTCTTGTTTTCCCCCTAAAAGACAGAGAATATAACACATAAGTCTTAAATACCAGTGGTTCTCAACCTTTTTGATTTGAAAGCCCCTTACTCTCCGCCCATATAAAGGCCCCCCATACAAGCTAAGCTATTTCTTCCACTCTTTCTGATGCATTTATGACAAAGAATGCTGATTAAATCCTTTGTTGAAAACGAATCGGTTACCTAACGTAACCTCGGTTCTCTCTAGATGAGGGAACGAGTATTGCGTAAGCTAGCTTACGCTGCGGGAAAGATTCATCTTTTCTGAGAAATTGAAGCCAAAAATTATCCTATAATTTTTTATCCATTGTCAACGCAGTTCAGCTGCAGCAGAGCATGAGCAGGCTAGCTAGCAGCTCATTGGCTCGCTCACAGGGAACTGCTTAAGCCTATGAGGAGACACGAATGAACTCTCGGCCAATGAGAGTCTGACCTGCTCTCATTGCGTCAGAGCCCGCCGAAACGGGCGTGGCCAGAGAGTATAAATTCGCCTCTCAGGCTGCAAACTCTGGTTTTCATAGAATGAAGCGAGAACGCTAGTAGCACAAGCACGGCCAGGAACGCAATACTCGTTCCCTCATCTAGAGAGAACCGAGGTTACGTTAGGTAACCGATTCGTTCTCTTACGAGAGGTTCTCTCGTATTGCGTAAGCTAGCTTACGCTGCGGGAACACCTGGTCAACGCCGTGCGTGCTAAGCATCCACTATGAGTCCCAGGGGGGACCCCGGGGAACCCTTATGAGTGGGAATAATATATGTACATGAGACAAAGGCCAGCAGAGCGGGCCGGGGATTGTGAAGTACATAAGCACGTGATAAGGAGGGACAGAGCGAAACCGGTCTGAGTGAATAACTCCCTATAGTGCAGCTCAACCAGAAGAGCTGTAACATACTAGACTGCTAGTAGTTTAGCCTGCAAGGCGGGAACTTCCAGATTGTAAAATCTGACAAAGGTGGAGGGGGAAGCCCATCCCGCTGCCACACAAATATCATGAATGGAAATTCCGCTGGACCACGCCCACGATGAGGCCATGCCTCTAGTGGAATGGGCCCTGATGCCCAGAGGGCATGGCAGGTCTTTTGACGCGTATGCGGCTGCAATGGCATCAACTATCCATCTGGACAGAGTCTGTTTCGAGGCGGCCAACCCCTTGGTGCGCCCACCGAACGAAACAAAAAGCTGCTCAGCTCGTCTGACCGGAGCAGTGCGAGTAAAGTATAATCTCAGGGCCCTGACCGGACACAGGAGATTAGAGTCAGATTCGCTATCGGATGCAGGCAGAGCCGATAGGGAGATAACTTGTGCCCTGAACGGGGTACCAATCGCTTTTGGGACATAACCATGTCTAGGTTTGAGAACGACTAAGGAGTCATTGGGCCCAAACTCCAGACAGGAAGCGCTACTGGACAGCGCGTGAAGGTCTCCCACACGCTTCACTGACGCGAGCGCGAGCAGAAAAATGGTTTTGAGCGAGAGGTATTTGAGGTCCACGGTGTTTAACGGTTCGAATGGGGGGGCTTTCATAGCTTCGAGAACTATGGAAAGGTCCCAAATCGGCACCGAAGGGTGGCGTGAGGGGTTCATCCTTCTAGCTCCCCTGAGGAAGCGGATGACTAAGCCATCTTTGCCCAGTGACTGGCCGTGCCGGGGTTCAGCGAACGCCGCGACGGCTGCCACATACACCTTGAGAGTGGACGGGGACCTGCCCTTGTCCAGCATCTCTTGGAGAAACCCTAGCAAGGAAGGAACCTCGCATGACCGTGGGTCCAAGCTTCTGTCGGTGCACCACTTAGAGAACACAGACCATTTAGACGCATAGAGCCTTCTAGTAGAAGCCGCTCTAGCCTGCATGATCGTGTTTAGAACTCCCTCTGGCAAAGCAACGGGTAGTCGTTGATCACCCACGCATGAAGCGCCCAGCGCTCTGGGTGGGGATGCCAGATCGTGCCGCGAGCTTGGGAGAGGAGATCTGTTCTGACTGGAATGGGCCACGGGGCTGTCTGTGACAGCTGAGTGAGCTCCGGAAACCAAGTCTGACCCTCCCAACGCGGGGCTATGAGGAGCACCGAGTGGCGTGTTTCCCTGATTCTCTGAAGCACCTGCGGTAGTAGAGAAACCGTTGGGAATGCATAAAGCGGGCGGCTGGGCCAGGTCTGGGCTAGCGCGTCCTCGCCTTTTGAGAAAAATATTGGGCAGTGGGTGTTTTCTTCTGAGGCGAAGAGGTCCACCTCTGCTCTGCCGAATATTCGCCACAGCTTTTGGACTGTAAGAGTGTGCAGGGACCATTCCCCGGGGGGAATGGGGTTCCTGGACAGACTGTCTGGACCATCGTTCAGAGCAGGTGACACTGGGACCAAACTAGGATGCGTTCTGTCAGCCGGAAGAGATTTCTGGATCTGACTCCGCCCTGACGGTTTAGATAGGAGACCACGGCCATATTGTCCGAACGGATCAGCACATGGTGACCGTGAATGCGCGGCAGAAAGCGCGTGAGCGCGTTCTCGACCGCCAGCATCTCCAAACAGTTTATGTGGAGGAGACTCTCCTGAGTTGACCAGGGGCCGAAGGCCGGTGAGCCCTCGCAGACCGCACCCCAACCCGTGTTGGATGCGTCTGTCGAAATGACTTTTCGGCGAGAAAAGGTCCCCATGGAAACGCCCCGCTGAAACCATTCTGTCATGGTCCATGGCTGCAGAGCTGTGATACAGGTCTGCGTTACCTTTATCAGCTGGCGGCCCGTGGTCCACGCGCGGTGAGACACACGGCTCTTCAACCAGAACTGAAGCGGGCGCATGCGCAGTAACCCCAGCTGGAGCACTGCGGAGGCTGAGGCCATGTAACCCAGCGCCTTCTGAAAAGTTTTCAGAGGTGTAAGTCTGTTCATCTGATGGATGTGGCGAGACGCTGAACACGGCGCGCGCGCTGTGTAGACAGACGAGCCGTCATCGAGACCGAGTCTAGCTCTATACCCAAGAAGGAGATAGTCTGACTGGGATGAAGTGCGCTCTTTGTCCAGTTGACAGAGAGGCCCAAACTTTTCAGATGGTCGAGGAGAACTGTACAATGAGACAGTAGCTCTCTCTGTGATTGTGCCAAAATCAGCCAGTCGTCCAAATAGTTCAGTATTCGCAGCCCCTGACTCCGCAGGGGGGCGAGCGCCGCATCCATGCACTTCGTAAACGTGCGGGGTGCTAGGGACAGGCCGAACGGAAGGACGGTGTATTGATAAACCTGGCCTTCGAAGGCGAAACGTAAGAATGGCCTGTGAAGGGGGTTTATCTGAATCTGAAAGTAAGCATCTTTCAGATCTAGTGAAATGAACCAGTCCCCCTGGCGCACATGCGCGAGGAGTTTTCTGATAGTGAGCATTTTGAACGGTCTCTTCATGAGAACTTTGTTCAGAAATCTGAGGTCTAAGATTGGTCTGAGGCCGCCGTCTTTCTTTGGAACCAGAAAATAACGGCCGTAAAACCCTGACTCGCTCATAGACAGAGGAACTCTCTCTATAGCCCTTTTGCACAATAGTTTTGCTATCTCTGAACGGAGCAGAGTCACTGCTTCTGTGTTCACAATAGTTTCTAGCCGCGCTCAGAAACGTGGAGGGCGGAGGTGAAACTGTAAGCGATAGCCTAGCCTTATTGTGTTTAGCACCCACTGGGAAATTCCCGGAATAGCTTCCCACGCTTTGAAGCGTAACGCTAAGGGGTGAATGGCTACATGGTCCCCGTTGCTGCACACAGCGGGCCGCGCGGGCGCGCTCATAGTGTTTATGACAGCGGGACTTACACTCAGAGAGGAGTTTAAGGGCCGTGTAACAGAGTGAGCAGAGGTGGGACGCGCACACGGGCTCGTGGGCGCGCTTATGCACTCTGAAACTCGAGCGGGTTGGAACCGCTTTATGAGAGTGGGCTCTGTGAGACACACAGGAACTGAAATGCTTTTGTGTATGAGTGAACACAGTGTTGTGGGAATCTACACGTGAGGCTTTTATGCTCTTTTTGAGATTTCTCTGGGTCGCCGTGATAACGGCGTTTGTGCTCATGCAAGCGGGAAATGGGACCGGCTTGGTAATGGCGGGGTACACTGCAGTAGTAGCCGCGTGAGCGGGGACTAACAGAGGGCGAAACTTTTTTCTCAGCTGTGCTAGGCAGACTTTGAGTGATCAGGTTTCAGCGTGATCCTGGACCGAGGCCCCCGGGAAGGCGGCGGTCTGTGGCGGCTGTCTGAGCGAGAACGAGGGCGGCCGCCCTGGCGTCGCTGAGAAGTCTGACTGTGCTGAGCTGGGCGCTGGGGTGGGGCTCGTGCAGGAGGCTGGTCACGTGAGCGGCCTGCAGAGGATCTAGCGCGACGAGGCAGAAAAAGATTCATGGCCTGGGAGGCTTTCTGTACTTCGGAGAAACGGTCAACGATACCCGTGACAGCAGATCCGAAGAGGCCGGATGGAGAGAGCGGGGCGTTGAGAAAAGCGGCGCGCTCGGAATCTCCCATGTCGGCGAGTGTGAGCCACAAATGTCTTTCAGACACGCAAATGGCGGCCATACATTTCCCCAGGGCTTGAGCAGCAGATTTTGTAGCGCGAAGGGCAATGTCCGTGGCGCTCCTCAAATCCGCGACTGAGGGAGGATTTTTTCCGCTCTCGTCCCACTCACGCAGTAAATCACCCTGTAGAATCTGAAGGACGGTCATAGAGTGAAGTGCAGAGGCTGCTTGGCCGGCGGCTGAATAAGCGCGGGCGTGGAAGCTCGAAGTCGCTCTGCAGGCTTTAGAAGGAAGCACAGGTGATGAGCGCCATCTCGTGGAGGGCGGGCACAAATGTGCGGCGACCAGGTCCTCTACAGGGGGAATGGAAAGATAGCCCTTTTCTGCGGCTCCGTCCACAACGCGAAGCGGGGCGGAAGAGTCGGAGCGAGTTCTGGCAGATAGCGGGGCATTCCAGGACTTCGTGAGTTCCGCGTGCAGTTCGGGCAAGAAGGGCGCGGCCCGTTTAGTGACGGGAGTCGAGCGCTGGCGGAAATAGCTGCCGTCCATACGGTTGATGGTCTGCTCGGGGGGAGGAGACCAATCGAGCCCGAGGCGTTCGACGGCCTGTGAGAGGAGGCGCACTAATTCCTCCTCGATTCCAGCGCGGGTCCCAGAGGATTCTCGGGCCGTAGAGGCGTGAGAACCGGACCATTCCTCACTGTCTGAAGCGAGAAGCGAACATGTTTCCTTGATGTCCGCGGCGTCATCGGAGGCGACAGAGCGGCCACTCGGCGGCAACTGTATGTCCGGAAGCGGCGGAGAAGGAGAGCGGGAGGCGACAGGCTCCGGCGGGATGAACGCTTCTGGCTGGGGTTCCGGCGGCCTCTGAGAGCGGCGTTTCTTCTTACGCGGCGAAGTCAGAGGCGGCGCGGAAGAAACTTTAGTGGCCTGAAGTCGAGCCCGCAGGGTCGACAACGGCATCTCCTCGCAGAGATCGCAGCCGCCATCGGCGAGGGCGAGCTCGGCGTGCTCCAATCCGAGGCAGAGAGCGCAGATGACGTGGCGGTCTCCAGTCTCGAGGGGAGCGCGGCAAGAACCGCAGGAGGAAAAACGAGACATCTTTACAAAGACGCTCGGCTCTTTTAGATACACACACACAAAAACAAGAAGCTTTTTGGTAAAAGGATATGAATCCGTCGGATGGCGCTAGCTTGCAGGACGGCTGAAGGTGGCGAAGACGGCCGGCTTCCTCAGTCTCCCAGACGCTCGCTAGAAGGTGCCTTTTCCACGACGGCGGCTTCTCTCAGGATCAGCAGATGCGTGTAGCCTCGCTGAAGAGATGAAAATCAGAGTTTGCAGCCTGAGAGGCGAATTTATACTCTCTGGCCACGCCCGTTTCGGCGGGCTCTGACGCAATGAGAGCAGGTCAGACTCTCATTGGCCGAGAGTTCATTCGTGTCTCCTCATAGGCTTAAGCAGTTCCCTGTGAGCGAGCCAATGAGCTGCTAGCTAGCCTGCTCATGCTCTGCTGCAGCTGAACTGCGTTGACAATGGATACAAAATTATAGGATAATTTTTGGCTTCAATTTCTCAGAAAAGATGAATCTTTCCCGCAGCGTAAGCTAGCTTACGCAATACGAGAGAACCTCTCGTAAGAGAACTACTTTAGTTTGTTGAAAAATAGATGTTAAAGATTACCGTGATTTTAACGGTAATATGCTACGGTGAAAAACTGTTAAGTTTCCGTACTATTTACGGTGAATAACTGTGCTCTAATGATCCGTACATTTTTACAGTAAAATACCGTTAACTGTTACCGTTACTGTATACCGTTATACAGTTTTTAGATGTGAAAAAGAGAAAGAAGAAAGTCTTTGTATACAAATCATTGTAGAATTTACAGTGAAAAAACGTAAATTGACATTTTCACAATTCCCTGTAGTGACACTTCACATTTGATGTATTTTTGTTGAAATAACTATGTTTATTCATAGTTTTTCTTAGTTTTTTTCTAATCAGTTATGTACATTAGGATTTTATGTTATACATTTAATGTTGTTAAATTAATGTTTATTGCACTTTTTAAATTTCATGTGTTTTACCATGATGGTGTTTAGTGTTTGTGTGAATCACACTGTGCAGCTTCAATATACACTACCGTTCAAAAGTTTGGGGTCGGTACGATTTTAAATACTTTTAAAAGAATTCTCTTCTGCTAACCATGGCTGCGCTTATTTGATTAAAAATACAACAAAAATCAGTTATAGTATTAAATATTATTCCAGTGTAAATCAGCTGTTTTCTGTGTGAATATATAGTAAAGTGTAATTTATTCCTGTGATCAAAGCTGAATTTTCAGCATCACCAGTGTCATCAGTGTCAAATGATCCTTCACAAATCAGTATAATATGAGGATTTGATGCTCAAGAAACATTTATTATTATTATCAATGTTGAAACAGTTGTTGGTCTGTCAGTTGTACAGTTTTTTTTTTTTTTTAGGATTCTTTGATGAATAGGAAGTTCAAAAGACTTTTGTAACATTATAAATGTCTTTACTGTCACTTTCGATCAAATTAATTATTCCTTGATAAATAAAAGTATTGATTTCTTTCCTCCAAAAAATAAAAATAAAATTCTCACTGACCCCAAACTTTTGAACGGTAGTGTATATTAGTATTAATTTCTCAGCTTGTGGAAAAGCAGCTTGAGATGAGCTTTGATTCATCATGTGACTCTGCTCACCACTGTGATTGGTGGTTGTCAGTGTATTAGAATGGTACAAAACAGATGTTAGTACTTCAATATGTCAGTAAATTAACATTATATCAGATAATGAAATATATATATTTTCTACTGTAAATGTAAGTTAAGTCTGTAAAACCGTGTATGATGGCAACACGTAGGCTAACTTGAAAGTATTTGGAGGTGCAGAACAGAGGAGGAGGAGAAAGTAACATGGAAAGTAGTTGAGGCCGTCAGTTATAACGACCCACGTATTAAAATGGTCGGGTTTAAATCGGGCTCGGGCTCATAATTATAGTTAATGTGTCGGGCCGGGCTCGGACACAACGTGCACAGCTCGGGTAGGGTCGGGCTTGATTTTTTGGGCCCGATCTAAGCTCTAAGTTGAGCACGGACACTCCAATGTTGGGGTAAGATGATGACACACACAACTGGATGTTAGCTGGCTGAGCAAGTTCAGCATCACTGAAAATTAAACATTAAAAATAGCACTCATGAATGTGTATTATATTATTAGCTTGCTAATCGCTAGTAAAGCTAATTAATAATTAGCCATCATGCTAGGTAAACTTGCATGAGTGCTATTTTTTAATGTTTAATCTTCAGTGATGCTGAACTTGCTCAGCCAGCTACCCATCGAGTTGTGTGTGTCATCAACTTACCCAAACATTGGAGTGTCCATGCTCAACTAAGGCAGAGGCGGCATCGTTCTATCTGAGGTGAACCGAACGCGAACAATGGTGTAATGATTCAGTTCGACAGTTGACTCCCAAGACAAGACGATGCTCACCCGACTGGCCAATAGGAACGTTCCAATAGGAAAAAAAAGAACGTGGCCCCGCCCATGACACAATTTTCACAGCGAAAGCAAAATCCTGACACGAGAGCAAAAAATTGCATTGAGAGCAAAGAAAAGCGGTTTGAGAGAAACACTTTTATTTTGTTGAGAAAATGTTTTCACACTGATAGCAAAAACTATATATTTAAGATTTTTTTTCAAAGTATTTTGAGAGAGATTTTTTTGTCTAATTTATATATTTTTTTATGTTCTATGAGAAAATACTCTCTCAAAACTTTTAGTCTCAAATTGTTATGTGGATGCAGATTGACGAACCCAAAAGCAGACAGAATGCTCTTCACACAATTTATTGAAGACAAAAAGGGGAAAACAAAGCCCACGAGGGGGCAAAACAAGACAGGACTATGGTGACTAACTAGACAACGACACTGACAAAATACTAGAAAACAAACACTACGAGAGATATTAACAATGACTAGACCTTCAATGACAAGACTTTCACAGGATACTCACAAGTAACGTTTGGCAATGAACCGACACAAGACAGCAAACACAAGGGGATTAAATAAGGAGACTAATCAAGACATAACAGGTGACACGGGTGAAGCAATAAAGACTGAATCAGGATAACAAGGGGGCGGGGTTAAGAGACGAGACAACACAAGCACATGGCCTTGACAATTGGCCATGCGCTTGTACACAAAACATTGGTTCTGTCATGATCCTGCCAGGTCTGGCGGAAGACACACGAGGACGAGACTTGGGCGGAACAGTCCGGGTTTCGTGGTGACAGGGGGAACAGTCCGGGGACTAGTGACGACAGGGACAAACGGGGAAACAGTCCGGGGGCTGGTGGAAACAGGGACGAACGGGGAAACAGTCCGGGGGCTGGTGGAGACAGGGACGAACGGGGAAACAGTCCGGGGGCTGGTGGAGACAGGGACGAACGGGGAAACAGTCGGGGATGCTGCAGCAACAGACTCAGACACAGGGGACACAGAGGACACGGAGGATGAGGTAACAGGACTTCTGACGGGGGACATGGCAGGTGACGGGGCAGGACTGGGTGCGGCGCTCACGGCGACCGGCTCGGGTGCAGCGCTCACAGGGACAGGCTTGGATGCGGAGGACAAGGCAGGACAGACAGGGGGTTCAAGAATCGCGACAAGACGGGACAGGTAATTGGAAAGGGCCTTGGCCGCAATGATGACCGGCATCTCCTGATGAGCAGAAACAGCTTGCAGAACATCTTTAGCGGCTAGGTCGGCCGCAACTCTCTCCGCAGATCCTGGAACAGCGCTTGCAGTAGCGGGCTCTGGAACAGCGCTTGCAGTAGCGGGCTCTGGAACAGCGCTTGCAGTAGCGGGCTCTGGAACAGCGCTTGCAGTAGCGGGCTCTGGAACAGCGCTTGCAGTAGCGGGCTCTGGAACAGCGCTTGCAGTAGCGGGCTCTGGAACAGCGCTTGCAGTAGCGGGCTCTGGAACAGCGCTTGCAGTAGCGGGCTCTGGAACAGCGCTTGCAGTAGCGGGCTCTGGAACAGCGCTTGCAGTAGCGGGCTCTGGAACAGCGCTTGCAGTAGCGGGCCCTGGAACAGCGCTTGCAGTAGCGGGCCCTGGAACAGCGCTTGCAGTAGCGGGCCCTGGAACAGCGCTTGCAGTAGCGGGCCCTGGAACAGCGCTTGCAGTAGCGGGCCCTGGAACAGCGCTTGCAGTAGCGGGCCCTGAGAGAAACGGAGGGCAAGAGGCTCCCCTCTTCCTCTTCTTCTTCCTGGGTCGCGGAGCAGAGGCCGTAGCCGGGCTTGTGACCAGTTGAGGCTGTACAGCCGGGACTGCAGTCTCAGCGGAAGAGGACTCCGAAGTCGACTCCCACGACAGCCGTCTCTCTCGTTTGCCACGGAGATCAGCGGGTGCAGATGATGCCTCGGGAGTCGAAGTGGGACAAGTCTGGTCTCCAAGCGTCACGACGCCTAACATACGACCCTCCGGGATCACCGGCAGACAGGCAGGAGGTGAAGACACGATGGGACCCTGCGGCTCCTTACGAGACAAACAGTCCACCATGTCCCGGAACGGGCGGTGGACCAGCCTCTCCCGTTCAGCCAGAGGAGGCGGAGCGTTGAGACCCACGATGAGGTAACGGTTGACAAGGATCTCAGGTAAGAAAAACCTCCTTGCTTCCACGGCCTGAGCATATCTCCTCAGAGACCTCTCTCCCTGGGGAGGGAAAGGAAGCTTGCCCAACTTGCTGTCGGTGATAGCTGACTGCCACCATAATTCCTGGTCAGCTGACTGTCGCTTAAGCAGGGAGGACATACTGTCTGCTGGGTTCAGTTCTGGTCGGTTCATTCTGTTATGTGGATGCAGATTGACGAACCCAAAAGCAGACAGAATGCTCTTCAAACAATTTATTGAAGACAAAAAGGGGAAAACAAAGCCCACGAGGGGGCAAAACAAGACAGGACTATGGTGACTAACTAGACAACGACACTGACAAAATACTAGAAAACAAACAACACTACGAGAGATACTAACAATGACTAGACCTTCAATGACTTTCAATGACAAGACTTTCACAGGATACTCACAAGTAACGTTTGGCAATGAACCGACACAAGACAGCAAACACAAGGGGATTAAATAAGGAGACTAATCAAGACATAACAGGTGACACGGGTGAAGCAATAAAGACTGAATCAGGATTAACAAGGGGGCGGGGTTAAGAGACGAGACAACACAAGCACATGGCCTTGACAATTGGCCATGCGCTTGTACACAAAACATTGGTTCTGTCATGATCCTGCCACAAGACCAGGGGCCCGTTCTTTGTACGTTGCTTAAAACATCCGAGATCAAACGAGACATCCAAGATAATATCATCGTGCTCATCATGATCCGGCTAATTAGGTTCTTCGAACACTCCTGCCGGTTATGATTAGTATAGCTGGATTGAGTTATCTGAGATAATTGCGCGTTCATGCGCTGGGTTAAAAGGGAATATGTATCGATAGTAGAAACATTGATCAGCAACGCTGCTATTGGCTGCTCACCGTGGCCAAAGAGCGCGCTCAGTTTTTTTCTCCACAGAAGAGCAAGAGTTATTGCTTAAAGGATATGCAGAATTTGAAAACTTAATTAAAACGCCAGGGAACACCTCAAAGTGTGCAAAAGCCAAGAGAGAGGGCTGGCAAAACGTAGCAGACAAATTAAGTTTGTAGTTAGATGTTTTTATCACTTATTAAAGTCTATATTTTGATATTTTAATAATTTCTAAATAATTAATAACTTTGTTCATTGTAATGTCAGAGTCACCACCCACTACTAGAACATGGGAACAAGTAAAAGTGAAGTACTAGAATATTCTACATAATAGTAATTTCTACTAACTAATCTCTTTTAAAAAGGCACTGTTAATTGCCTTTTTAATTGCCAATTTGCCTGTTTATAAAAGCAACCAAGAAAAAGGCTAAAAAAAAAAAAAAAAAAAAAAAAAAAAAAAAAAAACAGGTGGTGGTCCTGCACCCCCACATTATACCCAGGCAGAAGAGCTGACCCTTGGGATGAGTGTGAACCTTGTGGAGGGCATCCCTGGGTTCAGCTCTTCCTCAGACACACAGCCAGAGGCCAGGAGCAGAACACCTTCACTGCTGGTAAATTAACTTTAAATGATCCTAGTACACTGTAAAATAATTTGTTGCTGCATTAAATTAAGTAGGCCTATAATCCAAATGGCTGTCCAGTCATATCAGCTGTTAAACCTTGAGTAGCAATGAATTGCTTTGACTTGTGAAAGTCTACATGTGTGACTGTGAAACTACATTTAATGTAAAAAAAATATATGTTGCCATGAGTTATTGATCACATTTCCCCCCAGTGTACTTCATTGTAATGAAATTGTGTTTTCCTCTCTTGTGCAGTATTAAACAATACACCAACACTTTTATGTGTTTCCAAGCAAGTGGCTGAAGCATGTGCAGTAAGTGGACTTTTTCTAATGTTACATCAAAAGGGAAGAAAGTAGCTACAACACTTTGTAATGCCCATTCCCCCCCCCCCCCCCCCCCCCAAAAAAAAAATGCACAGGACAGTGAAGAAACCCTCTCAGGTATCTTTAAGTGCATAAATAACTTTACTTAATTTACACTTGAGTACCTATTATTTCTAATATGAGTTGCAGGAGTCCACATCTACAGAAGAGTCTGCACAAAGCAGTGATGCAGAGGTGGGCAGTGTTGTACTTTTCCTTTGAATTTTTGATGCATAAGCCATGTGTTTGACAGGTTTACCCCTACCCCTAGAAAACAGAGTATTTTGAAAATACTTGACAACTTAAAGAAAAAAAAAACTGGCACTAGAGATATAGTTGCTTAATAGGAACTTCAGAGTAAGTGCTAATATATTATTTCACACAGAGTACAATATATATTATTTGCAGGCAAAAGATGACTTGATCACTGGCTTTTCTTTACAAAGAACAATTAAAATAAAAATCAAGGAACTAAGCATATTTGTCTAGTCTTTTATTAAACATTAATGAAATGTTTTATATTTTTTCTGATGGTGCAATGTTGTGTAATATGGCCCATGCAATGTCACAGGCCCTGTCAGGTGCAACCCTCAGACTTTTCAGATACTTTAGTTGGCTAAAGTTCACTTCATTGTGTGCCCTTGTCCTGGCTAGAGCTGCATTGTAACTGGTCTGGGGTTTGGGTCAGGGAATGGGGTCATAAAACACCTGTCTCCAAGCAGGATCCTGTTGTAATCACCTGTTTAATGGAAAAATTCAGTTCTGTTAGGATAAGCATACGTGTATGTAATACAGTGAGCTTGAAATTTATATTTTTCCTTACCACGTTCAAATAATGTGCATAAATCTCTGAAAATTCTTGAGTCATGCACAGATCCTGGCCATATTTGTGATATGGAACATAGTCACACACCATCTAAGAGATTTTAGTCAGTCAACTGCCTTTTTAAAATTTGATATAATACTAATCTGGATAAGAATCGCAATAGTAACTTGCCTGCACTGTTATTAAAGCCCGACTCCGACGAGTCGAACATTTATGCGTTTCCAACAAATTAATGATGTAAACGACATCCTCACGAGTCATGAGAAAAATGATATCTCTCAAAAAGTACACTATCGCGCTGCGCTAAAAGACTTCCCGTATCAGCTCCGCTTAAAAAGCCGCGATCTAATCCTGTTAACATGAAATAAGCCTGCTCGCGAGCAGGTTCAAGCTTGCGCACCTGTTGCTATGACAGCAAGTCCAGGATGAGCGTCGAAGAACCAAACAATCCAAGATCATGCCAAATCGCCAACAATCAAATCCAGCTAAGTGAGTTAGCGACGTACGAAGAACAGGCCCCAGGAATAATCAATAACATGATGGCAGAATCATGACACAAATATTATTTTTTGCTATTGATATGAAAACTTTTTCTCTCAAATAATATTTTTTCTCTCATGAAATGCTTTTTTGCTATCAGTGTGATAACTTTTTCTCTCAAACTTTTTTTTTTTCTCTCAGATCATTTATTTTCTCGCATGTAATAAATAAAAGACACATTTCGAGCTCCATACTACAGCTGCCGTTTTTTTACCGTAAATTTAACGGAATTTTTTTTTACAGTGAGCTTTTATTTTACAAAGAACAGCAACGTGGTTATTAACTAAAACTATTAAAAATAATTTCCGGCAATAGTAATATAGCTTAAATAAAATAAAATCTAAATAATGGGTGAGTAAATGATGACAGCATTTTCATATTTGGCTGAGCAATCCCTCTTCCTATTTTAAAGTATAGTGGACTTTCTATTTTACAACTCATCCCTGATCTTTCCTTTCTATAAAAAAATTTGTATCATAAAAAAGGAGGTTTTCTGTGCCAGTACAGATTTTTTTTAAAAGCCTTACATAAAACAAAGTATCGTTTTATAGGATGGAGGAAAAAGTAGTTATATGTCACTAGGTAACATCTTTGCCAGAGCAAGGCGTCCTTTGATCCTGACATTTAATAGAAATCACAGTGAGCAGGTAATGTTAACAGACTGGCTCTCCTGTTAGCAGTGCCAGGGTAAGCCATCCATAACACAGACAGTTCAGTCTGACAAGAAGCCCACAGAAGTGTGACTACAGCCTTCATATTAAAGTGGACCTCAACAATCACCACCATAACATGACATTCTCTGTGATGTTTGCATCAATTTCGATAAGTGGTACAATTATATAACATATCAGGTGTTGACATTTTCCTCACGTCAAGGATTTACGCTGTAGAATATCGCCTTTATGAGGTCATAAAAATTGAGACAGACAGAAATAAACAAGTCCATTTATACGTACTAAAAACAGGCATAAATATGTATGCCTTTGAAACGTTCAACAGTGATTAAATGCCGACCTTCACTGACACGGCGTAGAATGCAACATAAACTGCAAATTTTACAAAGCAATAATTCAAGGAACAACTAGCTGTGCGTATAATGCAGCCATGACCTGAATAATTCACGCAAAACAGTGAGAACAAAACATCTCTGAAGAACTCAAAATGACCTTCCGCAATTATTGCAGATAATATCGTGCGTCGTCTTCTTTTAATTGCAGTTCCGCTCTCAGAGCTGCACTTAAAGCGTATCTGTTCCACTGCCTGCATCCGAGCAGATTCTATCAAGATAAATGTATAAACTCGAGGGCTATGACAATATGAAGTGGAGGAATTAAAGACGTACACTCTGTTCAAGCGTTCTCCCCCTCACTGTACCCATCAAAGTCTTAAACTAACATTGGCAATGAGTGCTTAGTGGAAATGAAGACTCAGTATTGCTTCTGACAGCCTAAATAAAATGCGACTCACATGAGTGTGGCATGATCCAACGTGCTGACTACTTCGGATGTCACGTAAGATACACCCGATTAAACTTGGCCGCAGAATTCAATAAGGCTCTTGGTGGTTATATGTGATATGAATCAGCACTGATAGCAATGCAATGATTTATGGATAATGTGTTTTGGAATGCTTGGCAGTCGCTGCATGCATCTGTCTACCATCTGCATGCTTCCTCATAAAAGAGAATGGGTTAGCTTGCTCCGGTGAGCAAACCCAAGGAGGCCCGTCGGCTGAAATGGTAAAAAATAAGCAAACACGGACTATTCTCGGTGGGATAGCTTGAAGGCCGCAGAGGGGGTATCGGAAGCTTTGTCAGAATGAGCAAACACAAATTCATCAATCCTTGAACAAACATCATCCTTCAAAAAGCTCCGGCGCTTCTGAGGGCTCTGTGGCGAACAGGAACATAAATAGTTATCTGTACAATAACGTAACTTGTAAATGCTTGTGGATATGTTGTTATTTGCAGTTTTATATCTAAAGGGATAGTCTGCCAAAACATGAAAATTCTGTCATTTTCTCTCTTCTGCTGAACACAAAATATTAATTAATCAACTTGGTAGGTACCTAAACAGTTTTGGTTCCCATAAAGAAAATACAATGAGAACTGAAAGAGTTTTGCTAGTTTAACGACGGGGAAAAATGGTCTGCGCACCCGGCGCATGGTCTAAAAGAGTTGTCCCTATTCTCTTAATGAGTAATGGGTGTGTTTTGGGCATAACAATCAATAAACCAATTAGGGCTGTTTTCGACTAAGGATTTTCATAGTCGAATCTGATTCGTTAGATTTTGCCGTAGTCGACTGATAGTCGTTTTTTTTTTTTTTTAGATAGCAGCTAGACGTTCGGTTGAATAACTGTTCGTCAAAATGAACAGCAAGACAACTAGAAGTGAATGTGCTTTCCATTAAATGAATCCTTAACAAAAAAAAACAAAAAAAACGTTGCAATGAACGTGCTTTGTTTTAAATAAATCACACACAGTAAACAAAACCTTAACAAAAAAACTTTGCAATGAACTTTGCAATTTAGACGCGCAAACTGCGAGCCGGTGCGGTGAGACGTAGCCTACATGCTCGGGCAGATTCGGCTTGAAGTCGTTCATCCTCGGATGCGGCGTCGCGCGCGCTGTTACAAAAAAAGCCGTGCACACAGCCAAGCGAAATGGGGTCTTGCCGGTCTTGCTCACCCAACGCGTCATTTTTTGCCGTGCGCACCTTCGCGCTCGTGCGGACGCGTCGAGTAAACAAGGCTATTACTCCGTGTCAGCGCGTGCTCTGATCGGTAAAGGTGCACAGACCTCTCCCGAATCATCTCCAGCACTCAGCCTCCGATGCACCACTAACTCCGCCTCCGCTTCCCTCATAAGATGATATTAGTATTTAAACATTCTCTATGATAAAAAATGTTTGTACAAAATATTTGAATAGCACGGTTTTGGCGGTTATAGAGTTCTAATGACGGTGTTCACCTATAACCGTCGTCTCACGGTAATATAATACACCCCTATTGGTTACGTAACATAACACTATTATTCGACTATGAGGTTCACAGTCGAATCAGACCTCTCCGAATCGAATCGTCGAATCCTCGACTATTAGAAGTCAGCCCTAAAACCAATCAGAGTCTCATCTCACATTCCATTTAAAAGCCATTTGCGCTTGCGCCATGGCGGATTGCTATTTACATGGCGGAATTTGCAAGCGGAAAGACTGAACGCTAGCCAGGAAACGGATCTGCTCCTGCGCGAGGTTAAAGCGCGTAAGCAGACCATCTACGGGACAAAGTGTACGCGAGTTGTGGACACGCCTATAGGCGCACATTACTAACTTACTTTAAATAACAAAAAAAATATTGCACCATTGACTTTAGACCAGGTTTTTGTTGGTCAAGGGTGCAGTCTATTTCAGTTGCCTCAAAATAGCGCGTGTTTACAATGCGCCTGAACACACCTCGTTTTCAGACCAGCATACCCATGGGTGCACAAATGCATTTGCTATTTAAACAACGTGGCGCAGGACGTGAAAATGATAACTGCGTCAGGCTGAAACACTAGCAAAAAACACTTGCATTCCGCCAGGTGTATGGTTGGGCCCAACATCTATTTTTTTATGTTTCACAGAAGAAAGTACCACAGATTTGGAATGACATGAGAGTGAGTAAATTATGACAGTAATTCCTTTTTTGGGGTGAACTCTCTCTTTAAATGCGAAGTTAAACCTATGGAATGTGGAGCAAATGTACTTCAGTAGGTAAGCAACACGTACGGGAGCAGGCCATAGAGGCGGGATCCTCTTCTGCGCGGAAGTAGTTTTTCTCGCATCCGCAGTGGACGGAGCCCTCCTGGTGTGTGTAGCTGTGTGGAGGACACTTGGAGCACTTGACGTTCCCGGAGGAGGCCTTATAAAAGCCGGGCCGGCAGGCTGTGGAGACAACAACAGGAGGGAAGACAAATTAGGATGCTGGGAGACTCTAGCCAACAGGACCATTCATTACCCCATTACTTTGCTGCCACTTTTAATGGAGCGAATCATTTCACATGACCATATGCATCGGCGGACACAATGGAAAGACATTTAATCATCTGGGTGGACTTAAACAAACTAATAGCTGTACCAACAGCGCTGAGATGTGCGTACGGTCGGCCACACGCATATGCGAGCGAACGTTATGACCTCATAGGAAAGAAATATTGTTTCTAGACAGCAACAAGATGAAATGAAGAGCAAATGGAGACTGCTTCTTAGTTCTTACAAGTGTCTCCTCAAGAGATTTAATGGAATATAGAGATTTGCCAAGATATCAACGTCTGAAGTCTCAATATGAACTCAAGCGTTTTTCATGACAAATTTTGAAAGCTGTGCCATTCATATTCACTGTATTGCTCCATACTATATGACGATATTTGTTCAGATGTAGTTTATGAAATGCATTCATTTCATCATTATACAGAAAATTACTTGAATACACAATTATGATTAACTTTTTATTGTTATTATTATTATTATTGTTATTTAGGTTTTCAATGAAGTTTCAGGGTGATATAACTGTCCCGATGTCATAATGAAGAATAAGCCAATAAATTCTTAGAAAAGACTAAAACAGACACAGGAGATTATATATCATGAGGAGACCCTCATGACTGTAAAATACTGTTCAGGAGTTTGGAGTCAGTAATTTTTTTTAATGTTTTTAAAATAAGTCTCTTATGCTTACGAAAGCTGCATTTATTTGATCAAAATTACAGTAAATGCAGTAATATTGTGAAATATTATTATAATTGTTTTCTATGTTAATATTACAGCCATTTCTCCAGTGTTCAGTGTCATATGATCCTTCAGAAATCATTCTAATACTAATTTCAAGAAACATTTCTTATTATTTATGACCCCTTACACCCTGAAGGCATTTTTTTGGGATGATTTTACATCTAAGCGTCATACTTAAAAGTATTGGCTTATAACTTCAAGTTCATGGTCTTTTGATAGAAAACCTTTAAAAAAAAAAGAAAGAAAAAAAAGATTTTGATCACGTTTGGAGGTTCTTATGTTACACTGCTGAGAAAACCCCAGAAAAAGTGGTGCAATTTATTGATCTATTTTGTTATTATTCATACTTGGCATGATGACTATTAGAAAGTATATATGACAGGTCATAAAATCAAGTTTGGGCTTGTTCACAATCATGCATTTGGGCCAAATTTTGTGTTGATATCTCAAAGCAATCAAAAGTTATGGCATTTGGAATGATGCTGACATCCTTTTTATCAAAAGTCCAAAAAAAGCTCTCCAAACAAGTGTTTTTACTGAACATAAAGACTGCTTACATGTGTAAATGTCACAATAAAACAATCATTTTATAATGACATAGAATAAGTAACAAATAATAAGATCCTGGTTGATGAATGATGATTTTCCAGCGCTCTTTCTATGGTGCACGCCACAGTAAATCAAGACCTGCCAATCTGAGAGATCGATCCAATCCAAGCGTGCTGTAAAACAGTGTCTGATTAGTCTGTGCCTTTCTCGGATATGGAATACATTTTTCAAAACAACATGACTATAAAGATTAGTCCTATTCTAAGGAATTTGTAGAGGAACATTTGTATGTTTAAAGTTCAAAGTTTATCTTTGACTGAAATATAATTGGAAAACCTTTTTTCATCGGGGAGGAGAACATTTGAAAGGCTAAAGCCATAGATATGTGATAAAGTATGTTTAAAAATACTTTTAAAGTCTCCTTTAATGTCACATTCAGTGGCTGTTTCATGAATTATGCAAATACACCTCTTATAATGGAAAAAAATATCTCTGCTATTAAAGTGTATCTCATCAGCTCATCCATCCCTATTCATGAGAATCCCATTCCATTACCCATAATGAAGAGGGAAAATCATGATGAGCTGGCTAATTACTAGAGCTCACACACATCTGTATTCCACTCCCCTGTTGTTGCAGGTTCAATACCTGATACAGTTACTGAACCAAGGCTTCAAGTCAGCACCGTCTACCTAGAATCAATTGAATTCTACTTCAGGGCAAGAAAAACAAAGGGGTTTTATTATTATAGAAGCAGCAAGGTCAGGTTCTTCCCTGGGAATACAGCAGAAGATCATCATACCATTTAATAAAGGCTTTCTTGGGTGGGATGCATGCATCCACTTCCAATATATAAGTTTATTATGTTTATTATCTCACAGTCAACATTCCCATGCACCTACATGCCTGTAGATTCTCATGAGAGGTTTTCTTATGCACAGTGTGAGCAGAAGACGGCATGGAGAGTACCTGTGATGCATGAGAATGCAGGTTTACATTAACCTGTTTCTCCTCTGAGGCCCTCCATTAGGGACTGCACAAAATAAGTCTGCATGGTGAAGAAAAAAAAGATCAGGTGCTCTTAATAGCATTTGTTACAGGAAATCTAATCCGACATCCTTTTACTTCTGCAAATCAGAAAACGAATAGTCCCAAGCGTCATAAAAACACACCTGTGTGGTCAGAAGAGATCTGAAGACCACAGAGGAACATTTTATTGCTTAGAGGTGGCTTTTTCAGACACTGGAAAATGAATTAATTACCCTTAATTTTTTTTTAAACACAATTGAATTGATTTAATTCAAAGTCATTATCACACAATTTAGTTGGATTAGGTCAAATGAATGTAGATTTAAATTTAAATGATCCACACTAAATCTTCTCATGCCATTCCAACTTAATTTAATTAATTTACTAAGGTAAATTTAATTTGTTTTATTTTGTTAGTGCTACTTAATTTTGTATAGTTTTATTAAATAACTTAGGTTAATACATTTTCTTATGTTGGTTTAATTTCAACTACTTTAAGAACTAGTATAACTATTGGAATTATGACATTTTTTATAATTATATGTTTATACATGGTACAGTTAACTTGTTTCATAGTATTTTAAATGTATCCCAATTTTATTTCAATTAGAGTAAAATTGATTTATTTTCTTAGTGCTAATACTTATTTTTTGTGAGTTTACCTCAGGAGACTGGAAAAAATCCTTGTGAGAAGGGTTCTCATTGCTAACTAAAACTAAAGCTAAAACTATTACAAATTGTTATATAATACAATAGTATAATACTAATACCAATTAAACACTCGTGAGAATTACAATCGACCTAAATGAGAGAAGTGTTGACATACAGTGAGAATATGTACCTTATGGCTAGTATGTCTCACATAATTTGGTCCTGGAGGACACTGATGAGAGTTCATGTTCAGAATTTTGATTGCAGACTTCAGTTGACAAATCTGAGCACAGTGTGAGACATTTTTCAGATCTCATTTGTTAGATTACAGTTTTTTTTTTCTTCAGGAAAATATGTTATCAGAAAACCATTTCCATTTGTTCTCTAGGAAAAACACTTAAGATCTCAATTGTGATTTTCTTTTCTATGTGGTTGGTCAGACAAGAAAAAAAAACGTATTTTCTTCCAATCAGCCTTGATTTTGCGACGCCCTTGACAAGCAATGAGCATTACTTATAAATAGAAATAAATTACACAGGCCAAAAATAAACAAAGGAGATGCAAGACAAAGAGTCTCTAGGGTCAGCGAAGCAGGTGATGATGGAGAGAAAGGTGCCCCACTTTCCGTCACGAGAGCTATAACCTGACAGCTCTTTAATAGAAGCCAGGGAAGCCAATGGCTCTCGACGACACCATCCTCTCATCTCTCCAAACTGTCATACTATAGTGAAAGGCTATGAATGACATTACCCAAAGCTGTGCCTGCACTTCCTCCATGTAATCCAAACGCCTCAGATGTACAGGGGAGCGCTGAGTGTGGGATGATATATACGTTTGTGTGTCTAACACGACGTGCTGAGGTGGAAGCGCTTTGTGTGTGTGAGCTCGGGGGCTGTTATTGATTACACGTGTGGTGCGAGGAGACGTTGGGGCTCACTCCCGGGCTAACAGGCTCGAGAAGGGAGTGAGATCGCTACAGAGGTGATTTCTCATCCAGGCCTCCCAGCACACGCTCCCATTCGCACTTGCTCTTAACAAGAACACACACATGCTCTCCCAAGAGCGACTCTTAATAAGGATATGAGAGATGATCTTATTACTTTGTCTATCTTTTCTTCGCTATCTCGATGATGTTTGATGGTGGGGCGGTCGAGTCAAATCAAAAGAACTGTGAAAGAAACCTTAGCATGGGATAGAGAAATCAATAGCTTTAGCAATAAAATGAAGAGCAAATGGGCAGAAATTTTCAATGGGCCAAAAAGTTTACACTGTCGGGCAGTTTAAAGTGATTTAAACCCCAAAATTAAAATTCTGTAATCATTTACTCACGCTCAAGTTGTTCCAAACCTGTATGAGTTTATTTCTTCTGCTGAACACACAAGAAGGTATTTTTAAGAATATGGGTAACCAAACAGTTGACAGCACCCCTTGACTTCCATAGTATGGGAAGAAAATTACTTTGGAAGTCAATGGGGCCCATTAATTCTTTGGATACTGATATTCTTCAAAATATCATAATTTGTGTTCAGCAGAAGAAAGAAATGCATACAGGTTTGGAACATTTTGGGGGTGAGTAAATGATGACAGACTTTTCATTTTTGGGAGAACTATCCCTTTAACCGTTCCATTCCGTGCCGATCTGGCACAGTCGTTACGGATATGGTTTAATTTTACACTGTGGGGCTGATAACAGAGCTCTTTTGAATTTATTACAAATGTGTCAATCCTGCAGTTGTTGCAAGAGTTTACAGCGAGCTTGACCAGCTACAAAAACTGCGTCCCAATTCAGAGGCTGCACCCTTTGAAGGCCAGACTGGAAAACCGATCGCGAAAAACGATGGCTGTTCAAATTCGAAGTGTCCTTCAAATGCAGCCTCGAAATGCGTCTTTCCTTTCCCGGGCAATAAAGGATACAACAGATGAATCCTTCGTGGTCTACCCTATCCCAGAATTCATTGTGAGTTGGTGACAACAGGATTTATTTATTTTTGTAATCTAGCGAGAGAGAAATTGCTAGATTACACTTTTATATGATGAGATACTTAGTAGACTGTCCTCACTCAATGGCTGGCTGTCTAAGTGGTATCCGCAAAATAATATAGAATTCATAGACATTTGGAAAAGTTTTTGGGGCAGACCTGAGCTGTTGAAAAGAGATGGTATTCATCCCTCCTGGGATGGTGTTGTTATTCTCTTTAGTAATATGGCACATAGTCTTAGAGCTCAAACATGACAATCTGGGGCTCAGGTCAGGAAGCTGACAGACTGGCTAAGACGACCGTCTGCTAGCTGTCTCACCTCACAGAGGTCAGATAAATCCCATCACATAGAGCCTCTTTCACCTAGATATCATCATATAGAGAGTCTGTCTGTTCCCCGAATTAGGACATACAAAAAACTAAACCCCTTTAAAGGTAAAAATTTAATTGATGTTCAACAAATAAAAAAACAGATATAAATAATACAGATGAACAAATGATAATGCTCGGGTTGCTGAATATTCAATCCCTTACTTCAAAAGCACTTATTGTTAATGATATGATTACAGATTATAACCTAGATGTACTGTGTCTGACAGAAACCTGGCTAAAACCAGAAGATTACATTACTTTAAATAAGTCCACCCCCCAAGATTACAGTTATAAACATGAGCCTCGTCTGAAAGGCAAAGGGGGAGGTGTTGCTGTAATTTATAGTAATATCTTCAGAATTACTAAGAAATCTAGTTTCAAATATAATAATATATAGTATAAATGATAAATTACGTCTGAGATTTGTGCTGGCTACTGTATACAGGCCACCAGGGCACCATACAGACTATATCAAAGAATTTGCTGACTTTCTATCAGAGTTAGTACTGGCTGCAGATAAAATCCTAATTGTTTGTGATTTTAATATACATGTAGATAACGAAAAAGACACACTGGGATTGGCATTTAAAGACATTCTGAACTCTATTGGAGTTAGACAACACGTGTCAGGACCTACTCATTGTCGTAATCACACTTTAGATCTAATACTATCACATGGAATACATGTTGATGCTGTTGAAACTCTACAGCAGAGCGATGACATCTCAGATCATTATCTAGTCTCGTGTAAACTTCATTTAGCCAAGGCTGAAAAGTCGACTCCGTGTTACAAATATGTTAGACCTATCACTTCTGCCACTAAAAATTGCTTAATTAATAATATTCCTGATCAGTTTCGTCTCCTCAGCATCCCAGATAGCTTAGAGGAAATCGATATTGCGACAGAAACTTTTCACCCATTCTTTTCCAGCACAGCATATATATATAAAGTGGTTCAAACGTTGACATATCTTAATAAGATGCAAGTTTATACTCTTTATTATGTACAGAAATGGACCAAGGTGAACATATTTAGACAGGATGTTTTCAGACAGCTGATTATAATTTTCAAAAAAAAGTCCAGTACAAACGTTACTGCCGCTCATCAACGGCAGCTGTCAGAGGTGCTAGGCGACAAGGCCTCAAATAAGACCAACAATGCTTGGTCCAAACTTGGCGGCCTTCGAAGGATGCAGCCTCTGAATTGGTACACAGCAAGAGAAACTTGAAGCCAGGCGACAGACAAGTGACCAATCCTGAGTGGCGACATCACTACATGCATTCTACCAGCGGTTCAGTGAGCCAACAGTGCGGAGAATTCTGTGCCGAAAATGGTTTGTAATCATGCCAAACCAAGCTCAAGTGGAAATATAACTGGAACTAACTTTCAGAAAATAAGACTTACTAATTTAATTTAGCTTCTTAAGTAAATGTAACTTGATTTAAGAATGAAAATATTTGTGTTAAGTAAGAAAATATATATATTTTTTTTGCAGTCTGCCAACAGTTTATCTCAAATGTGTGTCTATTTCAAAATTCCCTTAATTCTTTTTATTCAATGTAGAAACATCAGAGACTAAGGTAATGCTTAAGTGAAACAAAATTGATATCTCCATTTAATGATTTGAACAATGAAAGAACCTCAGAGAAATACAATTTTCCTATGGGAAGGGGTAGCTATGTGATAAAATACAATTAAAAAATAAAATGTTCCTCTGAGCTACAGGATAGAAAGCTGAAAAGACTATGTCATGGGTAACTGGTGATATGATATAAGGACAGACCTCCTTGTGACTAAACAGGATCCTATCAATCAATAGAAGCATAATGTGATGACATGACGGTAAGTGCTGGCTAGATTCACTTACGGTAGTGTCTTTATACAGTAGCTGGCAGTGAGGGAGAGGATACAAGGAACAAATGCATTCATTCAGCACCCCCTGTTCAAACTAATTGCCTCTGAAACTGTATCTGACTCGCTGGCTCTCAAAAGAAAAGCCCACAGTGAATGTCCTTCCTCTGGGGAGACGAGAACAGAGTCCTCAAAGGTCAAAATTTCATTCCCGTTATTATCACTTACAACATTTCTGATGTAAAAGTCTAAAATTAAGACTATAAAAAGGGGGGAATCTTTTAAATTTAGTTAGCAACATGTAACAAAATACCTTTCTTACAGATTAAATAAAAATTATCAGAGTTGGGGGTTATCAGAGAAGTTATTTAGTTAAAAACTTTTTAGGGAGTGACACAATATTGTAATGCATACATTTTAAAAGTAACGTTCCCTGGTAGTAGTAATAATAATAATAGTTAAATCAGAATTGTCAACATTTTCAAACATATTTTTCAGGTAAAAATAATAATCATGAATATCATAAATTTATTCTATACGCCATTTGACAACTTACTGACCTTTACAAACAATTGTTTTCAGTTCCCTTTCGAAGGGAACTCAACAATACGTCATCGACGTTATGGGGAACGCCTCAGGCGTGACAGGTGTCTGAAATCACTATCAAATCACGTCAATCACATTGACCGGCGACAGCCCGTGAATCATTAACGTGAATGATTAACGTGCGACCTGGAAGTATATAAGGGCGCCTTGCAAACATGACAAACCATCTCATCGTCTTCAGGGACTGTTTGAATGAAACGCACAGCAAAGGCGGATTGTTTTCGTAAGTGTGCCGACCCGTGTCCGAGGTTTCTGACACCGGCTGACACACACGAGCTGTGCGTTTTTTGTTTGGGAGAAGAGCACGCACGGGAGGTTCTCGAGGGAACCCTCTGTGCGAACTGCGAGCATTTTTCTCTTAAAATGCTCCGCTCTCGTCTGGCCCTCTTCTCGAGTGAAGGGGGCTCAGCATCTGTTCCTCGTGGTGCAGGTCCCGCTCGTGCTGAGGCAGAGCGGCGACTTTCATCATGGGGTTCTCAGATGGAGCTCGTCGATCGCCTTGAGAGGTCTGTAAACCTCTCAGATGATTCGACGGCTGACGAGAGCGAACTGCAGGTCGATGATGGGGAAGATTACTCACCGACTGTACCTGCAGTTGCGGCTCTTCCGGACGCGCAGGAGATGCTTGGGGAGGTTTATGATCAGGAAGATCTTGAACCTCCTCAGCCACTCTGCCCCATGTATGCTGAGCTAATGGATGTTATGGAGCGCGCTGCTGACAGGCTGCAGTTGCCTTGGCAGCGCGCTAGAGGAGGGGCCGCTCGCGGAAGGCTCGATGATCGGTTTCTCCCCGGCCATACACCACCAGCTCGGGTGAGCCTTCCATTCCTTCCTGATCTGCACATGGAGATCGAGAAGGCATGGAAGAACCCATACTCTGCCCGTATTCACCAACATCAGCGGGCCAGTTTCGCTGATGTTGAGGGGATCGGAGAGCATGGGTACGTGTCAATGCCACCCATTGACGAGACGTTCGCGAACTATCTCGTGTCTGGGCGGGCAGCGACACTAAAACCTCCAACCCTGCCATCCAAACCGCTGAAAACAACGGCTCGTTTGAATGGCAGAGCATACACGGCAGCAGGTCAGGCCGGGGCTGCACTTCATACCATGGCGGTGTTACAGGCGTACCAGGCCGACCTGCTGAGGGATCTCGACCAGGGGGCAGGGTTGTCCCCTGAGGCGGTGGCTGAGCTGCGCCGCACCACAGATCTGGCTCTCCGGGCTACCAAGCAAACCGCTGCCGCGATCGGTCGGTCGATGGCGGCGATGGTGGCCACGGAGAGGCATCTGTGGCTAAATCTAGCTGGCATCGGGGAGAAAGAAAAAACCTTTCTCCTCGATTCGCCAGTTTCGCCTTCCGAACTCTTTGGCACCTCTGTAGAAGCGGTGGTGGGGAAGTTCAGGGAGGCGAAGGCGCGCTCAGCAGCATTTAAGACATGTATACCGCTGAGATCCGCGTCCGCACCCAGGCAGGCGGGAGAGCCTGGCCCTTCACAGTCTGAGGACCGTAGGCAGGGCCAGCGAGCCAGTGTCGCCTCTCGTGCGCCCCCTCCCTCAAGGAGCAGGTCGCAGAGGAGGCGTGACTCCCGCAACAGAAGAGATTTGAGGGAGGTTATCCAGAACAAACGCTCACAGCGTCGGTGATGGATAACCTCCCCGGAGGGTCAAGATCTGCCCTCTCTCTTCTGACCCCCAGGCGTTCATTACATCAGGCCTGGGGATGGGCCTATGATAAGAACTATGTTCTGATGGCCCACCTGGGCCTGGTTGGTGGAAACGCCCCTTTCAGGCGTGTAAAGTGGCGGTTCCCAGGTTCATAAAGAACTTCTGGCGAGTCTTCACTTTGCACGCCGCAGGTGAGCTGCTGGTCTTTTCAAAGAGTATATTTTTTGTGATAAAAAATAACCTATTTCTCTTTACAGACTTCGTTCCCTGTATAAAGAGTTATGGGGTCATGTCAAGGTAATAAGGTAAGAGAACTTTATTGGATTATTAGGGCCCTGAAGTTCCCCGTTGGGTGGCCAGAACGATAACTACGTTAGCCTTCGGGCTGTTAGCCACCTCAGGGTAGAGTAGTTGGACTCTCTCTTAGAAATTTTTACTTAGAGTATTGACTGACGCTAGAGCTTCAGATAGATCTTAAGTCCGGCCCACGGGACCGTTTGACTTTCCTGAGAATTTCGCCCCTTGAGCTCTGTTGGGTTTTCATTAGGCTGAGCGATTCTGCAGCCTCTTGTATCGAATAAAACAGACTTTATTCCTTATTAGGCTGTGGCTCCTCCGAGCCCTCAGATAGATCTATGCTTGCAGGCTGGCCCTCACCAGGGCCGCCTCTGTAGCTGGCCTAGGCTGTGCCAGGGATATTAGAGGCGTTCTGCTAAAATTAGCATTTTTTCCTCTGACCCTTCACTTTGTGAATGTAGGGTTTTGGCATCCCTGTATAATCAGCCTCCTCCCATGGGAGTCGTTAGGCCAAGGCCCGCCCCCTTCTCTGCATTCTGGGGTGACTAGAGTAATGCAGCGTGGTGCAGAGGATGAATTATAAGGACATGGTAGGCCTCAGTTAGGCCTCCATGGTATATAAGTCCTTTTGAGCAGGGTTAGGCCGTCTTTCGCTTCACGAAGTAGACTGGGTTTCCTGCCCGACCCTGCCGTCCAGAACTGGCCTACGGATTTAGGCCGCCAGTGTGGGCTTCACTAATACCTTGCTGAGCTACTGCTCAGGCTGTGGGTTGTAGGTGGTTGGCTTTCATTCAAGCCCCACTCCCCTAGGTTGGGCACAGATGTTTTTCTGTTACCCCTAGAGCCGCTGGCAGGCCCGCACCCTGGTAAACTCAGGGTGAGGTGTGAGTATTCCCCTGTGATTCAGGGTAGGTCTGAGCACTTCACTCCCAGTTCTGTTTTTATCCTACCTCGCACTACTATGGCTCGGGTCGAGTATGAAGTAAGCCTTCACTTCTTCTTTGGTCGAAGTTCGCTCCCCTGAAGCCAGAGCATTGCCCTGTGCTGACGCCCATGCATAGATGGTAGGCCCCTGACTAACTGGGGCCTCCACTGAGGCAGAGTGGCGTATGTTGTACTCCCCTTGTTCTAAGGGTATTAGCTCTCTATGCTGAGTACACTGCCATGGGCAATGTGATTAGGCACCAGGATGCTGTAGGCGCTGTGTAAACAGCTTATCTGCCAACGAAGGCTGCGCCATCAGGTAGTAGGCCTCAGCAGGCCTCCTTGTATGAGCAGCCCCCAAGAGGGCGCTATAGGCTACTTCTCGAGAGAATTGGTTGGCCTTGGTGGTTCGGGCAGTTGACTCACCGGTGGGTAGTAGGCCTTAAACAGGCCTCCTCGGAGGTGAGTCCCAACATTGTGGGACATACTTTAATGCCGCTACAGGTAGCTAGCCGTACTAGGCCTCCTGTGGGTGGGCCCAATAGTTACATTGGTGTAGTATGGTTCCCAACAGTGTTCCTTTGTAGCAGAATTGACTTGCTATCAGCTAGTAGGCCCAACCAGGCCTCCCTGATAGGCGAGTCCCCAGCTGGCTGGCCTTAGCAGGCCGCCTTGGAACTGTCACCCGGACTCAGCTACCAGTTGCTATCAGGTGGTAGGCCCCTCAGGCCTCCCTGAAGGTGAATTCCCATTTAAGATGGTTATCAGGTAGTAGGCCTCACCAGGCCTCCCTGGAGACAAGCCCAAGGACTGACAACTGGACAGCTAGCCAGACTTTCTATCGGGTAGCAGAAAAAGCTCCCAGATATTATGGCTGTCAGGTAGTAGGCCTCACCAGGCCTCCCTGAAGACGAGTTCCCACATGCTGTGATTATCAGGTAGTAGGCCTCACCAGGCCCCCCTGAGGGTGAGTTCCCCACGTACTATCGTTATCGGGTAGTAGGCCTCTCTAGGCCTCCCTGTAGGTGACCACATACTGTTGCTATCAGGTAGTAGGCCTCACCAGGCCTCCTTGTGAGTGGTTCCCTAGCGGTGCTGGGTTCAGGAAGCTAGTGGCCTCTTGCTATCATTTCAGCTGGCCTTATCAGGCAGCTGCTGAAGGCGAGCTTGCACCCTGGCTCGACTAAAGTGTTCATTCTCTGCTACTGGTTCCCTCTCGGAACCTCTTTCCTGCCTACAGCCTGGTTTTGCCTACCAGGGGGACCATATGCTCCCCTCATTGAGGGTCACTGTGAGCACGCAGACTCCTGAGTCTGGTCAGACGGTCGTAGGCCTCTCGTGAGGCCTCCCAGTTAGATCAGTCCTTAGGCCTTCACAGGCCTCCTCAGTGTTTTGAAACACAGACACTGGGTTGATCCGTGGATCGAGTAGAGAAACTCCCCTCGCTAGCAAGGGTTGGAAAGCACTATGCTGAGTCATACTCTCCGGGATATCCCGTCTCTGAGATCCGGGCCGAGTGGTTCACTGCCAGCTTCGCAGTCCCTCGGGTTGGATGCCTTATTTAAGGCAAGTGTCCAGAGGCTCTGTCTTCGGACAGACAGGAAGTGGCCAGACTAAGTGTCTATGCTCTGACGCCAGGTCAGGCCGTCCTGGTGGCACTTCGGGGTGAGTACGTTCCCCTGAATAGTGACTGGCTGGGGTTCCTTCGGGTTCCCTAGCCACATTCCCTAGAAGGGACCCCTTCTAATTGAAGTTGTGGTCCTAGGCCTTTGAGCAGGCCCAGGTAGGCCTTTTTATTTAACCATGTTTATGGAGGTTTTCCTGTGAGGCTTATAGCTTGGGCTATGACCGTAGGGAATGCTGTCACTGACAGCCCAGTATGACCTGACGGTGAGTGGTTCTAGCGTTTCATTTGAAATTGCTGGTTCTGACAGTTGTCACTGCCTGAGGGCATGCACTCCCCTCAGCATGGCGGAGTGGGTATTTCGTTCCCCATAACGTCGATGACGTATTGTTGAGTTCCCTTCGAAAGGGAACGTCTCAGGTTACGAATGTAACCTTTGTTCCCTGAGAACAGGGAACGAGACAATACGTCTCCCTGCCATGCCTCGGGGCTTGCCTACCGTACAGTCCCTTCAGACGATAAGGTGATTTGTCATGTTTGCAAGGCGCCCTTATATACTTCCAGGTCGCACGTTAATCATTCACGTTAATGATTCACGGGCTGTCGCCGGTCAATGTGATTGACGTGATTTGATAGTGATTTCAGACACCTGTCACGCCTGAGGCGTTCCCCATAACGTCGATGACGTATTGTCTCGTTCCCTGTTCTCAGGGAACAAAGGTTACATTCGTAACCTGAGACGATTTCCTCTAAGATATAACTTCCTGGTTTTGGTGTCACATGACAACAAAATGGCTTCCTGGTTTTTCAATATGACAGATTAAAGTTTTTCAAATATTCAAAGTATTAAAAACATACTGCATAACTACTGAAATAATTATAACATATAACTAAATATATATATATATATATATATATATAATTTATTTAAATTTCAATGTTGTTTCCCTCAGTGAAACGTTCATAAGCCCTATTATATAACTGTAACAAATTAATTTACTATACATTAGATTTAAATGTAAAAACTTACATCAAATAGATTTATTTATGTAATCAATTATTAATCAATTTTCAAGTAGTGCATCCTTAACATTGAATATTTATGCAACAGCACAAATAAAAATCATGTTTAATTAAAGTGCAATCCAGTTGTCTCATCACAGATCTGAAGATGTTTTTGTCCCTTTCTACTTGGAAAGCAGAGCTTTGTTAATTTCCAGAAGAGTTTTATGTATACAGTTTAAAATGAAGGTTATTACTACATGTTGAGTTGAGAACCACTAAGTGAGCAACATGGGAAAAGCCCCAAACCCAATTAAAGTGCATGCATCATGGGTTTCATTTGCACTGCTAATTCAATCACTGCCAACACTGACACCTCTAAAGCTCTCCATTCAAATGACCTTTGACCTTGATCAATGCGTGCCTGGCACTCCTGCACAGCCAGAGCTCTGACACTGCCTCTCTAAGCATATTCACATTGCATGACAAATCCAGTTTGCGGTCCGAAAGTTTCAAGCCACAACGGACTAAATAAAGTTTCAAAGTTTATACGTCTTCTAAACGCGCTAACAAGTTACATGTGATCATGTGTTGAGGATAAACACACAGAGGAATACACAAACAAATTCCTCAGCACAAATGCACAATTAAACACACAATCATAAATCACAGATTCACATGTGAGTCTGAATTGTGTTCGCATAAGCAAGCTCTCTTCACTCAGTGGTCCATTTGTAACCGCGGGCACTTAGGAGAGCTCAGCTGTAGCACTCAGAGAGGCCTGAAATGTGATCAGCGCTCCTCTGTTTGTCCTGGAACCTCTACAATGGCGCTCTCAGAGGAGAATGAGGCCACCTCTCCTTGAATCAATACACACTGCCTTGTAAACAACACCAATGATACCACCAAAACACCCCATTTTATGGGCCTTTTTATATAAAAAAAATGACTCAAGAACACATATGTGGCCAAGGACATCAATGTCATCTGCATGCTTTTTGTTCAGCTTTTGCATTCAACAACAATCGTTCTAAACAGATTTAGTTTCATGACCCAGATTTTACATACAAACAGGCACATTTCAGCACAAAATCTTTTTATATATTATTATTTTTTGCATAAACATAGCTAAACCTATTTTTTGGTAATTGAAATAAAGCTGAAATAAAGGTAATTGAAATAAAGCAGAAATAAAGTAAATCATAAATATTAGAAAATTAGAAATGCTACCTTGGCATCTAACTGAAAATAGTTTAAGAAATATTTAATATATGTAATATAAAAAATGTAATAACATTTAATAATAATTTAATATTTTATATTAATATTTAAAAAATATTACTTATTACTAAATATTTACTTTTTGAAATATATATAAAAAAAACAATATCAAAAACGGCAAAAGCACATTATAATATCACGAAATCTAAAACAAAATTCTAAACATATAAAAACAAAAGCTAATTCAAAACATTGATAATACTGTACTAGTATAAAAAAAATGATCTTGACAGTTTTCACGACATTCATTGTCAGGGAACAGATTAGGCTGACTGTTAAAATCTGAACATAATATATTGCAGAACCAACATATGGAACCTACCAACTTTTTCACAAAAACAAAAAAAACAAAAATCTCTGTTCTGGGAACGTTCTGAGAACCCAACTCTAACATTCCCAGAACATTCTGGGAACCAATAATTGGAAAAACTCTACAGTTCACAAAGTGGATAAATCTGTTGTGGAGAGGGAGCCAGGCTCTCCATCAGCTCTCTCAGAGTGAAAGGAAAGGTCAGTGAAGGTTTCGCTCCACTTCGATGGTGCCAGCGGTAAACAGAGCGAGTAGTTGAGAGTGTTGACTAAACAAATGATTTCCTGGTTCCATAGACTCGCTCCCACCACCCCTTCCATTCCACAAGGTCAGAGGGACTCTCACCCCCCTCCTACTCTCCTCTTCGCGTCTCCTCTCACTCTCCCACCCCAGCTCCGGGTAAAATTAGATTTGATCAGGCATCCTGTGGGACAGCTATTCTTCTGCGTTAGGAATGGCAGAGGCGCAGCCCCCGCTGGAGCCCATCACACTGAAGATGGATATTAGCATTGTAATGTGTGCCGCGCTTCTGGGACTGTTTACAGTTCCAAACATGTGTTTCCACCCTGCTTTTGCAGCACGGCTATAATGCCTCCAGTGTGCCCGCACCTTCCCGATCCGCTCATCAGCGGGGCTTTCTCATTCAAATCAGCTTGAGATCAGACCGCTTAATTAGCCCGCACATTTCCCAAAGTGAAGCTCCGATGTGAGGAGCCTCTTTAAGAGCCTTTTGAAATGAATGAGCCTCCACTCCAGAAACATTACCTTGTAGTTACCAGCACAAACACCAACAGAGGCCTGAGAAAGCTGATATGAATTAGTGTCGTAGAAAGCGCCAGCTCGGCAGCTCCCAAATGTATCCGCTGGCAAGCTAACAGAGTGAATTCGTAATTTTTTTTCCGGGGATTCGTTTTGATTATTTCTGGCTGCGATGAACGCACTGCATCAAGGGTAACAATAAACATTTTGCTCTGACATTACTGTATCTTAGTGATGCTCGCTAGTTCATTGGTGTTGGGTTCCAAACACCATTGACGCACCGTGATATGCTACAAATGTACTCGGCGAGGCTAATGAATAGCTTTGCAGGCGCTCCGCTAGGAATGAGAAACAGCGACGCCATTTTAATACAATTATCACACAGCAAATGACCACATTGGGTAATGCATTTGCCTTTAAAGATCCTAATAAATGAATTACAGACCTCTGTGGTTGATTCCTCTTTGTAAATCTGTCAAAGAGAATCATAATATTGTGCTCGCTAAAAGCGCTCTAATTATGATTCAGTAATGACTCAGAGCAGAGCGGGTCACTCATTGTGAGAGCCCTGTACAATCTAACAGGCATACTTCATAATTAGAGAGCCAGCAAACGAAGGATTTCGAAGCATCTCGTCTGTGAAGTGGGATAGAGATGCAGCTCCATCTCATTAAAAAAAGCATTTCATTCCTGTTCAATGGCATAATCCTGTCGCTACGGACGACAACGTTGTGTCTCACCGCTCTATTAAAGGAGAGATAGCTGCATACTTTCCTGGAGTGTCTCACTCTCTCCTTCTTGCGACATCTTTGTTAGGCAACAATTCCTATTTACACACTGTCACGGCAGCCGGCAGCTCTGCCGCAGGATGGACACACAAGCGCACGCAAACCCACATGCTCATCTGCATTAATGTACCATCTCATGCGAGCCCTTCAGGCTCGATCCCTCGTCTTGCTTTTCATTGAGGCTGAAAGCACCTCTGAAAATGAATCTGAATCCAGCCACCAAACGCTAATTAGAATATATGCCGAGTGAGAAGTGGAAGAAAACTCTGGCCCTACTACTTGTAAAAAGTGTGTATACCTGTACATGTACTAATTTGTTAACACGTTACAGTAAGGTCTAATTTGTTAACATTAACAATGAGCAATATAATTTAGCAATAAATTATTATTATTATTATTATATTCAGTGCTGATTTTGTTTCAGTCTTAGGGTTAGGGTTGCAAGTCTTAGGGTTGCAACTTTGAATGAGACAAACTATATAAAAAAAAGAAGAAAATCTTATAATTTTTTACAAAATTCTCATACTTTTATTTGTGCAATTTCATAGATTTAATGACTTTACAATAGTTTAAAAATAAAATAAAAAATATTATTTTGAAATGTTCTGTTTTGTATAATAACAATATAATAATAATTATAATAGTAATGATGATGATGAATATTATTATTATTAGTGGCAACACTTTACAATAAGGTTTGATTTGTTTCCATTAAAAATCAATAATCATACATTAGTTAACATGAACTAACAATGAACAATACTTTTACAAAATGTATTAATCTTAGCTCATGTTAATCTCAACGTATTTAAAAATTCATTTTTAAGATTAAAAGTTGTATCTGTTAACATTAATGCAGTGCAAACTAATGAACATGAACATTTTTAACTAACTAATGTATTACCTGTCTCTCAACAAACTTTTCTTTCCCCTCAAAGTCAGCACTGAAAAAAAAGAAAGAAAAGAGTCCACAGATTCGATATAATCTGTTTTGGTGCACTGCTTGGGCAGTATACGTTATAGAGATGCTATAGGACCACAGATTTATTGAACTCTTGGTGATGGACCTCCTTTGCAAGGACTGTTGTTTCCAAGGCTTAACTCTACATCAGTGTTCTTGTCAGCAGTTAAGGTCAGTGTGTGCTGCGTGTTTGAAGGAAAGCTTAGCTCTATGTTCACAGCTGGATGCATGTGTACAGACTATAAACTAACGCAGGGAACACCTGGGGGCCCCAATAGCAACTGCGGATGGCAACATGCATGAGTATGTAGGGGCCGTTAAACAGTTCCTGATATCTGCAAACATAAACAAATACACAGTGAACACAGTCATACAGAAACACGCTATTAAAATAAGGACAGTTTCGGAGACGTGATCCTATCCTCTCGTAGAATCCTATATCCCTCTTCCTTAATGCCTGATCAAAAATGTAGTTTCGTGGTATCTTTTTCTAATCAAAGGTGCTTTACTATACTCAATCACTAATCTTAGCGCTATGCTAAGTTAGCAGGCTAAGCTTTTAGCTTGCAAATGGATGGTTAACTGAAAACACAAAGAATTAGATACGTTTAATTTAATAAATTTAAGCTTTGGAATGCATGCAACTTTGCAATTTCATGATCAAGACTAAATACATGGTAATTTTTTTTTTTGTTTATCATTTCTAATCAGGCAATCGAATGCCTTTGGGGCTCTAAAATCTGTAAGGAATGGAAACGTCAATATGTCAGACATTTATATAACAAACAAACTGTATATTCAATTGTACAATTCTTGTGACAAGTAATTCATTTAAATATTTATTTGGGTCTTTTATAGCCATTTCCGCATTTGCATTTAACAACTCATGGTAACTATTTATTGCACATTGATGTATTTTATTATATTGCTGTTTCTGCTGTTTTATTTAAAAAAGTAAGCCACAAGATATTATTGTGTAAATATATTACATGGATTTTGCTCTAATATAGTACAAAAGCATGTGAAACGTATGCAATAACGTCCCTGCATCTTTCTCGCTAAGGCGCTAGATGTGACTGGGTCAGCCAGTAATTTTAGGACATCATTTCACCGAAATCCCCTGACACGTCTCAATAAGCCACCATGATGCCTTTAGCAAATTGAGAGCAGGAGACGAAGAAAGAGGGAAGAAAAAGAGAGAAAGTAGCTTTGAAACAACTAAGCCTATTAGCATAATTTTCAAAGCCTCTCAGAATGCGAGTCCTCCAGTCGGAGCCATCCCTCTTCCTTGGTGCCATTGTACTGAATGTACTGCTCTGCTACAGAAGCCAGCACAATGGGAGCCCTGCATCGGCCACCACCTAATCCCCTATTGTGGCAGGTTTATGGCCGCCTCTTTTTCGGGGGGCCCTTAGGACCCTCCATTCCTCTGGAGCTGCAGGACCACACGGAATCGGCTGCCACTGATAAATCTCCACCGCAGACAAAGAGATGGCAGGTCAGCCAAGGGTTCAGGGATTGTGCTGGCCACTTTTAATGTACGCTGACTGTCAGCCACAGGCATGACTGATAACAGAGGTATTATTTTCACAGAGGAGCAGTGCCCAACACCAGCCATAAAACCTCCTATTCTAATCCAAATGACCTCCCTCTGGCTATTGTGGAGAGGACGCGCTTCCGTGCAGAGCTCAAGTGCGATAACCGTGGCCAACACAGGGATCCGTCCGCAGAAGAATTACTGTCTATCTCTCCATTGTGTCCCTGTGTGGGAGGACTAGCTGCCAACAGACGACAACAAGGAGGTGTTCCATATGCCCACCTCCGTGACGCTGACAGAACATAAAAATTCAGGTGGCAGATTTGCTATCTGCTCAGCGTAGGCTCCTTTCTTCCCCCATCGCGATTCCCCATCTCTGGTGATAAAAAAAAGTAGGAAATGCCTAGAAATCTAATGGGCCGAAGAAAATATTCAAATGCTTATGCTATTACTCCACCCACGTCATCAATGAATACATGCATATGGGATCCGTGTGAGAGTGCATACGCTTTTTGGCTTCATTCCCATACTTCTACTGTCTATGTAGACATTTGTCTTTTTAAGACAGCATCCTAACTTCCTAAGTGACTAATTTGGAACCCTCTATGGAAGTCTACCCACACTTTATATAAGATGCAACTCATTCCAATAGTGTGATGTTAAAGGCCCCCTGAAAGCTGGTGTGCTCCAAAACAATTTGCTTTTAGGAGATATAAGCATTCAAAACTTACAGTCTCCCACTTCCGCTAAAATGGATCATGGATTTCTATGACATCACCGCGTACTTCAGCTTCTCATCACATCTTCTGTCCAATCAAATGCTCTCTAGAATCTAACGTATCACCAGTGCCTGGATTCGCTTCCATGGTGCTGTCAAGTACGACTTGCCGTCCGTGAGGTAAACTAAACGCTATTGGCTATTTGAAAAGGGGGAGGAGCCATTAAATATGTCTCACCTTAGCTTCATGTTAGCTTCCTGTTTAAGTGGAAATTACGTCAACGGATCATACAAAGCTGAGCGTTCCAAGGCACTTCAGTGGGCCTTCAACATGTTGCTAAGCTAGCAATGCAAGAGTACAATAAGCATACAAATACACCATACAAACAAATGTGAATGAAATATTGGTAAGAATAATCAACATTTTCCCCGCACCCTGCACCATATTGGATTTTTTTTTGTACAGAGCTGGATGGGACAATATCACAATGTCAACAATGATTGCCTTCTTCACAAAGGATGCATGTAAGCATGCCTTAGATTTTGGCTAAAATTAGCTACCTTAGGAGGCAGCGTAATTAATGTTTTTATCATAATTACCTTTCGGAACAGTCTTCGCAATGGGGACCATTCCTAGGTATTCACTAGGTTTTGGAGCAGAACGTTTGAGTGTTTTCTTGTGTGCAAGGTAATAGAGGAGAGAGCACTCTAAACAAAAGCCTGCACGAATGACCAGCATGTGTGAGGAATAAGTGTCCTCCTTTCAAGAGTGCTAAAATAGGTCATCTCCAACACTTCATAAAACAACACTGGGCTCCAAGTGAGGACAGCTCACTTCCTCTTTCACCAGCTCCTGACCAAAAATATATTACCATTCCATGCACAGGAAACAAAATATCAGGATTCTCAGACCTAAGTTCATTATTAAAGGCACAGTTGTCTCAAAAAATTAAATTCTGTCATTTTTTACTCACCCTCATGTTTCAAACTAGGATCACTTTCTGTCAAACACAAAAAAAAAAAATATATATATATATATATATATATATATATATATATATATATTTTTTTTTTTTTTTTTTTTTTGAAGAATATGCTGGCTTTTTTTTTTTTCATATAATGAAAGTCAACGGGGATGATTGCTGTCAAGCTCTGAAAGTCATACAGTTTGGAAGGACATGAGGCTGAGTAAATGATGACAGTATATCTTTAATAGCCAAAAATGTGTAAATGTGATCTCACAAATCCGAGTTTTATACATCATAGCCTTGATTAATACCCACTCTTACAAACAGTGACATGTACTTTTATTTTCCAATTTATTTACACAGCTGAAATCTTGCTTGGCCAGTGTGTGTTCAGTAACTTTATCAAGGGAACTAAAGTAATGCTCGGCAAGAGGATGTCAACCACTGCGCTAGAATCTGTTGAATTTCTAGAAAGTCCTTGCCAAACCACAGCTTTTCATTGTAACCATATGGCCAATCCCCTTGGTCACCTTCCCGCTTACTTCACACCTGCTGTTCCAGCCCAAACATGAAGCTATTCAAATAGCAGATGAGTGATCACTCATTTACTGGAGATCATTATCAAGAACCCATTTAGTTTCCAAATGACCTGGGAACCCTGGTAACCCACACCCAATGTTCTGACCAAATCATTAATAAAACTACATTTGCCTTTCCTTAAGGAAATACCTATGGTTGCAAGGCGGAAAAAGGGATATTGTTGAAGTTTTAGGTTTTAGGCGTGGTTCTGTGCAAAGTATGACAATGAGCCCGCATTTCATTTTAAAGTTCAATACTTAATATGTAGAACAAACTGTAACCTAATAATTGGATAGTTGCTGGAACTGTATGAGCCTCAAGTCTTACAGAATTTCATATTTCTACAGCAGGGTGTCCAATCCTCTTCCTGGAGGCCCAACGTCCTGCAGAGTTCAGCAGCAACCTGCCCCACAAATACTTGGCTGAAAGTTTCTAGTCATCCTGAAGACCTTAATTAGCTTAAGGTGTGTTCAATTGAGGTTGAAACTAAACTCTGCAGGGCTGTGGATTGGACACCCCTGTTCTACAGTGGCTACGTTTACATGCAACCAAATAACCCATTAGTAATCGGATTGACTGCTCAATCGGACTGATAAGCCTTCATGTAAACAACTTAATCGATTTGATTGAGCTCAATTCGAATGAAATTTCGATCAGATTGAAAGGGGTGGTTTATTCCTTTTCTAATCCGATCGAGAGAATATGTAAACACTTGATCGATTAGAAAACTGAAAGGACGACGTATGAAGCGCTGAACGAGCTGTTCTTTCTGTTGAATAAAGTGTCATATAAATGAATGTCCCGTCATTCTAAAATTCTCCTTTCACTCTGCGTCTGTGAAGTGGAGCAGGACAACGTCCCATCAGTCCTTGTTTTGGAGTCTCATCCACAGACGACTGGTTTTGAGCGCGGGGAGGGGCATTTTTACTGTGTGATAAATATAAGCAGCACGGCACAACGGTTCATATGCTCATTTACTCCAAATTATGACCAGAAATGGATAAATATTAAGTCTGCTGTTTAAAACAAATAAAGAACCAATGTAGGAGAATAGTTAGCATGCTCAAACAGCGGGAAACTCTGTATATTCGTGCAGTGTGCGCATGTCAAAAAATCTATTCCGATTTGAAGCTTGTGACATATAAACACTCACATCAACCCGATCACTTGTTTAGCGTTCATGTAAAACACTACGTTCGGATTCATCAATCGGAATTAATTCAGTCCGATTGAAACAGTTGTGCATGTAAACGTAGCCAGTGATACAGATTCTTGCAATGATGATTCGTCACTTGCTCATAATGAAGTTGTAAGCATGAATGCCCCTTAGGAGGCCTTGGCTGCCTGAATATAAAATATCCGGAGAAAAGATCAGGTTCTTCAGCGATCAGCAGCTCCTGCGAGGGTCAGGAAGGGGTCTGACGCCCATGCCGTTACGGGCAGCTAACAGAGCGAGAATGCTATTTAGATTTCTCCGGCAGGTGCCCCGTTCCAGCCTGGGCAGAGGGGCCCACAAATCAATCTTCTGTGTCGAGCCACTCCGCAGGGTGTCCGCACATTTGTTAAGACTTGCCTGCCAGCCAGTCCCCATTCGTCTCTCTGAGGGGGCCACTCTAGGGGAAAGGCTGTCTCACCAGGGGCTGCGCCGTGCAGGCTGGGTACAGGGAGCAGAGCAACCATAAATCAGAGGACCTCTGCAAGGAGCTACGCTGTGAGGCTGTCAGGGTCGGAGGAGACGCGCCACCGCAGGTGACCCACAGACACCATGGCAGGACGGCACCGAAACATCAAGAGTCTCTTCTTACCTAGCCTCAGACAGCTGTTGAGAATGCCCCTCTCTTTCTTCATAAATACCCAAGCTCGCACTGACAGGCGCTCACGCTACGCTCTTCTGTTTGTTAACAGTGTGTTACATAAAATGCCCTCCTGCGGCTCGGTTCCTGAGCCACGGATATTTTCTGATGACACAGCAGAGTGGTAGAATTTATGAGTCTAGAATAAACCTTTTTCTGAAAAGCACAAGTGCTTGCAAACAACCTCAGGCTTTGTCAGAGATTAAATGTGAATGCAGCGGGTTGCTTGATGCCTGCGCTTTGACAGTGAGAGAAGAGGGGGAAAAAATGCAGAGGTTTTGAAATGAGCCAAACACCAAGGGACCGTCTCTGAGACGAGCGAGCTCCTCTGGGTCCTCCTTAGATATCTTGAGCGCACCAAGAAAGGGAATGCTTGAGGAGGGCTGACATTTTACACAAAACCCCATCTTTATACAAGGAGAGGGGCAATTATCAGACTGTTTGCACCAGTCAGGGGGGCGATTACCTGAGAGAAAGGTCAGAAAGAGTGTTCTGCTCCGGGTCCTCCTCCACAGGATTGATTACTCACCTGGGTTCATCACCTGGTGCTGATACGCATGGTCTCATGTGATTTTGTCTCCTTGGAGTCACTGAGATATCCTGACACAGTTCTCTGGCAGATCTGTGTTTCCACCAACTGAGGTCTTTACATGAAGAGTCAGCTGGATGAGTCGAACTTTGCAATGTGGTCAGAAAGGGTCCCTTGGTGTTTGGCTCATTTCAAAACCCCTCATTTTCAAAGTTAAAAGGTATTGGAATGAGTTTACTGAGCAAACTATGTCTGCCTTAAAAAATAGCCATTGCACACTGCAATTTTACTGTTTTAAAATGGGGAAAGAGATTTGAAGTGTTTACACTTTTGAATGCAAAATATGTTAGCAAAACTTTTCAGAATAACGTTAGAATTATTGTGCTCCCATTATAATCACCTCTGTCTATTTGACACGCATGTTTGTGCCGGCACTTGCTCATTGAAGCCTGCAAAGTTAAACGTAGACTCTTGCTGTCAGGATAGTCCTTTATGCAAAATGTTAATACTTGCGTAAATTTGTTACATTTACAAGTATACAACTGTAATATGTAACTTGTGTGAGTCACACTTTAGATTAGGGTCCAATTCTCAAAATTAACTAACTATTAACTACAACTTTTGCCTCAAACTCTTAATTACTGCTTATTAATAGTTAGTAAGGTAGTTGTTACATTTAAGTATTGAGTAGGAATTGGGTACTACTAATAAACAGTCAAGTACTAATAAACAGCCAATATCCTAGTGATATAAATGCTAATATGCAACTAGTTAATAGTGAGAATTGGACCCTAAACAAAAAGTGTTACCATAGTGCGCTAAGGAAAAGCGTCTCAAATTCATTAAACAGCACATGTATCTGACAGTAGGACAAGCCATGTAGGCTTATGAATTCGTTTGAAAATAAAACTTCAGAATAGTTTATTCATAAAGTTGTGTGAACAACACATGGCATCCGTTTACGTCCGAGCACATGCGCACTTTGGTCAGAGCGGTAATAATGCGATTAAGGTGTTTACATACCTGTTTATTGCGATTACAATTGGCATACACCACATAGTTTAATGCGAATATGGTTGCTACGATTATGAGCTTAATCGCATTAGTTTGATTGAAGTATTGCTTGTTTACATGAGGTAAAGTTAAATCGAAATGTTGCCAAAATCCCATTATAGTCGCATTATGAGGGTGCATGTAAACGCACTCAATGAGTTTTGAAACAGAAGCAAGAAAAAAACTTTAGACTTTAGTTCTTGCTAAATTTGATCTGGATTTTTAATATAAAGGGGGACATGAGGCTATGCCTCTTATCACAAAACTCAGTGTTCAGATTGTTTCTGCTCACCCTTCAATCTAACCACCTTGTAGTACAGAGAGAATACATCACACCTCAAGACAGTCTCGCTAAATTACTGTTATAAACTCACACATCTCCCAGATTCAATCTCACAACCTACCTAGACTCTAAATTTCTCTTTCTGTCTCTCACACTCTCTTCCCGTATCCTCAGGGTTCCTGCTACTCGAAGAAACGCTCATACAGCAGAACACAACTTTAGATAAAGAATCATTTTGTGGTAAGTTTTGAGACGTCGGCATAAACTTGGATTGAGTGGGAAACAATGGCTTAATCTTCACTGCTACAATACATCATGGCTCTTTCTGTAAAACAGAACAAATGCACTGACACTGTGCACTGACATTAATCAAGACATTAATGAAAACCATGTTTAATTGGCATTGACCAGTCTGCCAAGAAACAATATTGTGGTTACAAATGAACGGGTTTGTACAATAAGTGCTTTTGACAAATAAATAATCACCGGCATGAAATCTTTGAAAGATATTGAGGGTAATGTATAGTGTACTGTATTCTAGTCTACACATATCTCTACTAATTTCTTCAAAGTTTTTTGTACATCAGACCTACATTGTTTGAAGAACAATTTTGTTCCGCCCATGTCTATTATTGTGGTATATTTTCTCATATAATGTTAATACAATTTTAAATGTGGCTTAAAGGGATAGCTGACCCAAAAATGAAAATTCTGTATTCATTTACTCACCCTCATGTTGCTCCAAACCTGTATGAATTTCTTTCTTCTGCTGAACAGAAAAGAAGATATTTTGAAGAATATGTGTAACCAAACAGTTGACGGACCCCATTGACTTCCATAGTAGGAATTTTTTTTTTTAATACTATGGAAGTCAATGGGGTCAATCAACTGTTTGGTTACAGACATTCTTCAAAATATCTTCTTTTGTGTTCAGCAGAAGAATGAAATTCATAAGGTTTGGAACAACATGAAGGTGAGCAAATGATTAAAAAACTTTTTGGGTCAACTATCCCTTTAAGTGTCTAAATAATTACATATATACACTCAAATAATGTTTACACTACAAGTTTATATTTACACTTCGAAAGTTTCTTTTCATCAAACAATCATTACAAAAATACCACAGTTTCGCACTTCGTTTCCACACTTCATGCAGCACAACAATTTTTCAACTATCACTATAGTAAGAAAGGTTTAACCAAATCAGCATATTAGAATGATTTCTGAAAGATGATTGAACACAGTAATCTTACTTATCTTTGCCAGATCAGATGACCAGATATTTAAGTAAAAAAAAAGGCGGGCCAATAAAAACTAATTTCTGAAATAATTGACATCATGCCACAAATGCAATCAAATAGAGCTTGAACAGAGCCCGATCCATTCCTTTAACTCATCTGACAACCAACCATTTGGTGAGAGAGTGTGAGGTTTGTAGAGTCGAGAAGCGAGGGAGATTTTATAGATGGAGGTCTATCAAGGGAGCAGCCTTGGTCTCTGGCCTTTAGCAGCTCACTATTAGTTACACTGATAGATCTCTTAAGACATCAGAGGGGAGATTAGAACACACTTTACTGTGAAAAACAATCCCTTCGGCGGGCCCCTCTACCACAGCCTGATCGATGCACACTCAAACAGGGCTTGTCAGGACTGGGCCACTTGGATTGGCTGGCGCTGAGGAACAGACAGCAGACAAGCTGACAGCGACCCTCCCCATAAGCCTCCCATCGATCTTCTGAAGGCCCTGCTGCAGCACACACAGAGATGCTGTCGGACCACACTGTGGTGAGCACACAGCGTGACACATACATGCCAACATATACACATGCACACACGCTGTCTTTCCCACATGTGTTGAAGGAAGAAAGCGAATGAAATGCTGAATAAATGGGCATTAGGCTGCCTGAAAGGCAGTTTTGTTAGGAAAATGCCTTCTATTTTGATGATTGCAGACTAAGATAATATTTGTTAATATAATTTGTTATTATTTGTGTTATAAACTGACATTACAGAAAAGTATTAAAACAAAATGTATTATGCATATGGTATATTTAAAGTTACATACTGTATATTCTATTAATACGCCTTGTAAAACTATTCAGTCCATAAACTACCATTGCTTCAACTCATTTTACTGAATTACAAATAGTACCCTGTTTCTAGTGAAATATATCCCATTTGCATAAGTACATACTAAACGTTAGATGAGAAACTAACAAGGGTACAATTGCCTTCTAATTGGTCCCTATACCAGTGAATCATTAAAATAACTACCATATTTTGGATTATTATGAGAGATAGCTGTACAAATGAACAAAGACGACCCTTGGTCCTTCATGCTTACTTTTTTTTTTAAATCACACATTTTCGTACAATTCACAGTGAATTCATACGAAATTGCCACCATTGTAAAAAAGTTGCATTTTCCTGTGAGATCAGGTAGACAGATTTTCTGTCATTTGTGTGTTAATAAGTTAGTGTTTTTTATTTAAGATTATGAGAGCACATGAATAAATAAAAAAAAAGAGATGTGCATGGATAAATAATCTATAATAAATTCTGCAATACTCCATGAACAAAATCTGTACTACTGTACTACTTACTGTAATTCCCTTTATATGGGTATTAATCAAGCATCTCTTGCCTGTCTGCAAATGGTAACTGGTGACAAGAGCACATTACTCCGGTTTTACTTTGTTTGCACTGGCTTCCAATTTGCTACGGAATTGATTTTAATGTTTTGTTACTGGTTTTTATTGGTATTTTAATAATCCATTCTGCATTATTCTCCTGTTCCCTGTAGTTTCCATTTGGCCCTGCATAACAGTCATTTCAGAGGTGTTATGTGGAGAGGAATTGTTGATACAGTGATGGATCCACAACATTTCTGTTCTTTCACAATGTAACATGGGTGGTGGAGTCGACATGCTTCTGATTAGGGGGTTTGTTAGGGGGGCTAAGGCCCAGAACAATGCGATTACAGTGGGGCTTCCAGAGGACGAATGTGATGAGGAAATCATAGGATTGGAGGAATGTCCCCCTACTGGGCACACACATGGTATTTCGCTCGGTTCCACCTCTCCACGCTCACCGCTGTGGCTTGGACAATGAGCCCTGCAAAGCCCATGACCACTCTCGCTGGTGCAGGATTGCAAAAACCATGTCAGAGAGCCAGTGGGCCCCATAACTCTGCCTGGAGAGCCTTTATGCCATGCAGATATTTGGCGTCCACACATTCCTTCCAGCAGGACAAAATGATATAGGCTCAATCTGGATGTTTTTTCGGCCAACTGATGCTTAAATGTAATATGCATAATGAACATGCATGTAAATGGCTTTCACGGAGTCATAAATAGAGCCTGACGCAGATTCACTGACCCTACGGCTCAACTGGTATAAGAGTGGGCCATGATGATAAATGGCTTCTATTTATTGCCATGGATCTCACTTGGCAAAAATATTGGCTTTGGATGAACTTCCCTCCGCTCTGTTAATGTATTTCGAGACCTCCTCTGGCATTGATTTATCCTAAATACAGCAGCAATCATAATTAGCCCAATTAAAGTGATGAGTAATAACCATGCCGATTATTCATACACCTGGAGACAATTTTCTGATGCTCTACACTATGGTGCATTAATTACCATTGATCCACAGCATGCAATTTCCATTTGCACATTGTTCTATAAATCTCAGCTGTAATTTACACTGAGCAAACAATTATACAAGATTAGTATTCCTTTAGTGACGGTTGCACAGAGCTGGTGTGTGTCAAAAACATATACTTGCAATGCCACCGTGGGAAACAACGGGAAACACATCATATGTGTCATACTAAACAAGTTCAAGTTTGCATAAAGATATTAAAAGATCTGAAAACCTGCATGTTTTATGTATGATACTGTGATTAACACCTAATGTTCAACAATCATATGCAGTGTGATCAGATATCACTATGAGATTCTCATTTGCATAATAACTACATGCAAATGACACTTAACAAGCAGTCATATCTATTTAAATGTAAATCAATGCATTCATAGGTCTGTCCTCATTAAACATGGCAGGCTGTTAATGCTGACGTCAATACCCAGACGAAAGAAAAATCACAAATGTGATCTCATTAATATCTCAATGGTTTCTCCAAGACAGAAGTGAGATTAAAAAGTCTGCAAATGGACAATGCAAGTCTTCTGATTTCTCTGGGGGTTCTCCGGAGAGACAGGTCCCAGTGTGTGTCTGTTGTGTATGTATATTCAATAGAACAGCGTTTCTATTTTCTATTTTGAAATAGAATAATGTCTTTACTGTCACTTTTGAACAATTTAGTGCATCCTTACTGAATATATATGTACTTATTTTTTTCTTTTGCATTTTATTGAGAGTTGATTCTTAAATGAAACATAACTGAAAACTCCATTAAGTCTCCTTAGTTCTGAAAGGAAACTTTGAGAAATTTAATTTTGTTCTGGCTAGGTCTGCCATCACAAAATGATATTACTTTCTAAATTGTGAAGAAAAAAAAAGAAAAAAAATATAGTGTCTGAAAATTGTTAATAGTGCTCTGTTTCAGACATACACGACCTCATAATCTGTTTTCCATTTCTCATTAGAGTCATTGCACTATGCTGTTGCGGCCTCCAGTCATTCATCTGACTGTTCTGTTAAGTCTTAATGTATGGTGAGTGTCAAAACACCGATATAATGCGCAATTAAACATGACTATTACTTGTTTAATAGATACAACTCTCTATAACACAAGTCGGATTCAGCTGTGTAAACGCTGCAAGTCTTTTTACTGGGAAATGAAAAGGTTCTGATGTCATGCTTTTATTGCCCTGCTCTGGGAGTGAGTCTTTTCTTTGGCATTATAATCTCTGAGGAGCACAATAAATGAGCACAGTCTTTATGGTTTAATTGTGTAACACTGTCTCGGTGAGTGGCCTTTGGCAACGGGGCTGGCATTCCACTGGCAAGCCCAGAGAATCAAGGAAAGTTAAAGACGGATAAAATATGCATCTCATCAGTTCAACAGATTTCAGTGGTGATGATTAAAGATACACGCTGTCAGTCAAGAGAAAGAAATATTTTAACAAGGAGCCAGCCAGTGCTGCTTTTGCATGAAATTGCTTTTATATACAGTAACAGTTCAATAAACAAAAAACGTATCATTGAGTAACCTAAATTTTAGAGACAGTTACTTAGTTTTTACTCAGTCAATGAATATAGCAAACCCACAGAAGAAACACTATAACATTCGAAACACAGAAGATGTGTTTCAAATGAATAAGCATTTTTGAATGACTCGATTGAATCAATAAATCAATAACTCACTCATGAAGACAGGCACTTGTTTTTTTGTTTTTTTTCTTCCTAAATGAATCTGTGTTTTGAAAGAATCATTTAAATCAATGAATCAGTTATTCTCTTATAAAGACAATCACTTGCTTTGTTCCTGACTGAATCAGCATTTCTGAATGAATTTGTTGAATAAATGACATAATGACTTGGTTATAACAACAGTCACTTGTTTTGTTTCTGAATTAATAAGTGTTTTTGAACAAAGTGGTTGAGTGAATAATTCAAATGACTCAATCATAAAGACATTCACTTATTTAGTTCCTGAATCAGTCAGCATTTACGAATGAATCGGTTTAATAGATTATGCAATGACTCATTCATAAAGACAGTCACTTGTTTAGTTACCGAATAAATCAGTTGAGTGAATGAGTCAAAGACAGTTTCTAAATGAATCATCGTTTTTTTTTAACAAATCGGTTGAGTGAATAATGCCAACAACAATGCAAACAATGCAAACCAAGATTGGTCATTTTACATGCCGGATTGACTTGGACACATTTTTTTCTGTCAAAGTGGGAGGTTCTTGGTCAAAATAAGATGCGTTGTGGACCAGACTTTATGCTGTTAGTCAAAGGTCTGGCTACATGACATAACTAAAACCAGGGTTCCCACACCTTGGTTAACTTCAAATTCAAGGACCTTTCAATTACCTTCCAGGTCCAATACCCTCAAATTCAAGGACTTAATGTGGGGACACATTTTGAGTGAGAGCAAGGTTACATCGTGTTACCTCGTAAGATACATTGTTACAGTTTTCATGTGTCAAACACAAATATGCATTTTTTTTGGCCATATGGATTTGCATAAAACTGAATAATATTCAGTAAATCCTATATTGTATTCCAAAATTCTGTATTCTTTATTGAAAAGACCTTCGGCTTCATGTAACCAGCCTATTTTTGCAATGTTTCACGGTGTGAAACGTCCATCGTAGTAGTTTTGTGCACGCGTGAACATCATGGCAACGTACAACACAAAGTACCTCACGCGGGAAACACTTAACATACCGCGTAAATGCGCGTAACTAATGCAAATCAAGCAAGCTAGTATGCATAGGCCACAAAGTGTTGGCGAAATAACACATTAGTGGACCGGAGTGAATAATATGGATTTTTGCACAAAATAAATTCAAGCACTTTCAAGGACCTGTATCTATGTGTGTTTATTTTCAAAAACTTTCCAGGGCCTTGAAATCTCTTCTTTTTTTTCAGATTCACAAACTTTCAAGGATTTCAAGGACCCGTGGGAACCCTGTAAAACTCGACCAAGACGGCTCAGGAATCCAGTAGGTAGATCATCACCCCTTAAAAACCAGTCAACAAACCCTCTATGGGTTGTGTTTCATTCCATTTGACAAATACCTCAACAGTAACAATATTAGCGGAAAAACGTCTGGAGATTAAAAGGAAACCAAGCCTGGAAATGTCTGCCGGTCAATTTTCCATGATGGGTATATTAATCTTAGTGGACTGGTCTCTGTGGCATTTGGAGTCACTCTCCACAGTCCCAAGCACCGGCCGTATGTGTTTAAAGACACGGCTCACAGACAGTGGCTTCCTGAAAGGTCAATGCACATCTCAAAGGCATCCCACAACCTTTAAAGGTCTTCTCTTTTGTCCCCTCTTTAAGTGGCAGAGGCATCAAAGAGCGGTCCGTGCTGTTTGGAGCTTTCCGCAACAGATGGATTACAAGTTCAGATGTGCTGGATAAATTAAAGAGCAAAATGACGCCTCGGGGCTGTACTTTACAGCTTTAGCTCCTGATAGCATCTCCACTGAACATCTTAAATGAAAAAAAGTGTCTCTGTTGAGTCTCGGCTCAGATTCAAGCTCCCGGCTTTCATCATTCTAAGCCTAAGAGCACAACGTTTTTTTTCCGGGTGGCTATTGTAGCCTCCACGCACTGCTGCTCTGGAATATCCAGTGTTATGCTTGGCATTCAAGGTGGAGAGCAGACTCAAAGGTTGGAGAGCAGTACAAGTGCACTGGAGCTTGAAATGCTTTAATAAGCTGAGGGTGCAGAAATTGTGGTCTCTCTGGAATGATGCATGGACTCACCAGACTGATCCACACTATGGTGTAAAAGGAAGTGTGTGTGTGTGTGTGTTTGTCTCTCTGATGTCGACCTCTCTACTTCTCCAGCTGGTGGGGGCGACGCATAACCATCCTGTGTGAACTTTGGACCTGGTTTCCTCCTGCATTTCTCATCTTTGCCGTGTTTGTCCTAAAACGTATGCTTTTCAGGGCTGGTGGAGGGCATATTGGACAGCTTCACCTCGTTGGACAAACTTGTGTCCTTAAGCGTTAGAGGTACATTAACTGTAATCAGCATACTGTAGATTCAACTGTTATGCCCTTTAGGCAAGTTCAGAGATATGTGTGAATGCCATCTGTGAGCATTTCATTGGGTCACAGGGATTTGAAAAAGCTCTTAACTTTTTGTGTAACGTGTGTGGCATTTTGTGTGGCTGGTCAAGGAAAGACATGCTGATATAAAAAAAGATGACTTAAAGGATTAGTTCACTTAAAGCTTCCTGATAATTTACTCACCCCACGTCATCCAAGATATGCATGTCTTTCTTTTTTCAGTCGAAAAGAAATTAAGGTTTTTGAGGAAAAACATTCCAGAATTCTTCTCCATATAGTGGACTTCGACTGAAAAAGAAATTTTAATTCTGAAGTGAACTACTCCTTCAAAATAAAGGAGAGTCAATTTTAGGGATTCTACACTGACCCACGGGACCTGGTGCAACAGAGAGCAGCGCAGGACAAGATTTGATGTTACTTACAACATTTATTAATCATAGGTAATGTTAATTTCTACATTTACTAATACAATATTAAAATGTAGTACACTATTGTATCTGTTAACATTAGTTAATGCACTGTACTACTGTAAAATGAACAAAAAATGAACAGCTGTATTTTTAAAGCCTGGAACACACCAAGCCGACGGTCGGCTGTCGGGCAGTTTTTGTGCGTCGGCCGACTAAGTTTCCTCGGTGTGTTCTGCACAGATAGAAGGCTGTTCTTATGTTACGTCATCTTACCTGAGTGTTCCTTGGCGAATATTTCAATATTAACACGAGCGAAGTGGAATAAAGAAAGTGTTTAGCAGGATTGATATTCAAAACGGTAAGCACGCACTGCTTTGTTTACGGTATGTGTATCTGCAGCCGGCAGCGTCGGTTTCCCTTTTTGAATGACGAATATAGACTATTATATCTGCAGAAATAGACAGCTGTCTCATTTACACGCAGGCGCAGAACGCGCATTCTAGCTGACAGTCGGCTGTAGTTCTCTCGGTGTGTTCAAGTGCAGATTTTAACCCGACGAGAGGCGACAACACAGTCGGCTTTCATCAGCGCTAGTTCGTCGGCGTCAGCTTGGTGTGTTCCAGGCTTAACAAACATTTACAAAGGCTAATAGATGCTGTAAAAATATATTGCTCACTGTTAGTTCATGTTAACTAATGCATTAGCTAATGTTAACTAATGAGACCTTATTGTAAAATGTTACCAAAAACTTTTACGATCCCAAATGTTTGAACGGTAGTGTAAGAACCCGGAACATCCTATAAACTGCATAACAATGTGCCATAGCACCATAGCAACCGCATGGCAAAACCCTGTTATCATAGGCAGCAACGTTTGCACAGGTGATTCAAGTTTTGCACAAAATGTTGTATTTCCCTCAGAAGGTCTTTGGAAATACAGCTTTATTGAGGAGGAAGTATTTTGGGAAACTCTGGTTGTTGGATGCCTGCCTCTTCCCTGCAGGAGAGGGGTGGAGCACAGCTTGCCCACTTCATCACATGGACACCCGAGGCTATCCCAGGAGGCAATGGTGTAGCAACCAATATAACTGTGAGGGGACATGTCCTCCTTAATATTTGGGAGATAATTATTATAATTTAAAAGTTTCATTTTGCTTGGCCATTGTTCAAAGAAAAAAACAATGCAACCATTAAATCCTCTTTGTACAAAAATGTTACAATTATGCAGAAATCTGTGAACTTTTCAATACTACCGGGTGAACATCACATAACTAATATTCATGTGCAAAGCAGATAAGTTTTATATTGTGTCCCTCCACTATTCAGACAATACCAATGCCCTTGCCAAGATGCCTAAAAAAACCCAAAAGCATGTGGAGACCCATGGGATACTGCTGCATGGGCTCATTTACAAAAGCAACAAACATGTGCAGGACAATGCAGGTGTAGTATTAAGCACTTTTAGTACCTAAAGCATAAACAATGTATATAAAGTGATTACGGTGCAGGATAATTGCCAGAAACAGTTCCGCTGAAAGAAACAGTCTGGGTCAGGAGGATATAAAGAGTGTAATAGTACTGTAAATGTCTGCGGTGTAAATGGAAGTGCACTTTAAGGCCTAATGAGAGACAAAGGTTATGCTGTCATGTGCATCACATCTGCCCTCTCTTCTCTGGTTAACTATAATGATCTGACCGAATCGACAACGCTGCTGAGGCGCCACACAAATGAATCCCTGGCAGACATGCTGAGGTCTCATTGCCCAGCGCTGTGATTAAAATGAAGCACTCGAACACAAACAAAGCAAACCCACATCTAACTTCAAAGAGCACTGTCAAGGACTTTGGCGCGCTCGTCCGAGTGCTCCGCTATGGGAGCTCAGCGACATGAATGACCGAGCAAACCCAAGGTCTGACTTAGAAATACCAGCGTAGCCTCGGATTGTTTTAAAATAAACTTCTCTCCAGAAGAAGTGTCAGAGGATGTGACAGCATGAGAATTCAGAGAATGGCCCACTTGTATTTGCCCTCGCTGTATGGCTGGCCAGATTCCTCGCAATCTGATTGGACGGATCGCATGAGCCACTGACATTCAATATATAGCCTATATATATATACACACACACAATACAATATTTTTCAGTTTCAAACATACATTTATTTATTTAATAAGTCTTATTATTGCAATTTTGCTTCTTAAGTAAACGTGTTTACCGTTCAAAAGTTTGGGGTCTGTTTAAAAATGATTATTTTTAATTTTTTTAAGAAACAGTAAAAACAGTAATATTGTGATATAATATTTTATTATGTATCTTAAAATGTAATTTATACCTGTGATGGCAAAGCAAAGTTTTCAGCATAATTACTCCAGTCTTCAGTGTCACTTCATTCTAATATGCTGATTTGCTACTCAAAAAACATATCTTATTGCATAACATGTTTTATTATTATTATTATCAATGCTTAAAATGTTTTATTATTTTGAAGGAATCTATGATGAATAGGAAGTTCAAAATAACATGATTTATTTGAAATCAAAATCTTTTGTATTATTATAAATGTTTTTACATCAACTTTTGAAAGATTAATTTCTTTCAATAAAAACTATTTCTGACCTCAAACTTTTGAAGAGGCTTTTTTTTTTTTAGGAAAACAGGACAAAAACCCCAAGAAACATGTGGGTGCTTTCCAGAAACATGTGAGAGCAATAAAAGAGCATAGCCTTCGTCAGGAACTCATTAATAACAGTGCTGTCAAAATCCAAGTATGATTTCAGAAAAACAGACACGCAACACTCAGAGAGGCTTCCATTGTGTTTGTCCTTGTGAATGGTGAGCTTCCCCCTGTGTGGGAAGAGAGAGAGAGAGAGAGGGGGCTGCTCAGTCCGAAGCAGGCCTGGAACAGTGGTTGTCAGAAAGGCCTTGTCCTGCTGTCAGGCCAGCACCACGCTCATCGATCACAGTCACACCCCCTTCCAGTCCGTGTCCCATCCACCATCGGGGGTCCATGCCGCATAAACAGCCCTATCTGCCGCCTGGGGCCTGCATTCCAGGGCCTGCAGAAACCATCTTTGAAGTGAAAAGCACTGGGTCTGCTTTAGAAAGAGTCCTCTTACCCTTCCGACTGCCTCTTACTCCGGCGCTTTGGGAAGGTGAGGCCATAAAGGAACAGTTGGAAAAGCAAACAAGCTCTGACGCCCTGAAAAGACTCAAGACACAGCCCTGGCACTGTATAACTCGTCTTGGGCATTGTGATTTGTGGCTTTCTTCATTTTAATTAATTCTTGGGTCAGGACTTCAGAATGGTGTCTTCAATACAACTGCATCTGTAAACCCACGCAGGTTATTTAGACGGCTGCTTTCCCACAAGATTCCTGCTCTGCTGACGTTTGGTGGAAACAGTATTATTGCTACAGGGGTTTCTGAGATTTAATTAGTTTTTGTTATAGAAAGTGGAATGATGGGATTTTCAAAAGTCAAATATCTCCTTGGGTGTTTACTCGGATGCATCAGGAAAAATGCAGCTGGAAGACTACACAAATAACTCACTGCTGAATTAATTTGTTTGCAGGATTAATTGACTTTTTGCACTGTAACAACAAATTTTTGGTTTCAGAATTGGATTATACGGACAGCACTATTGACCTGGAATAATAAATAGCATTTATACTAGGACTGGGCCATATGATGATATATGACGATATATTGGTGACTACATAAAGTGTCTATCCTTAGAGATTTTGCTATATCATTTGAATCATGGTATGCAGAATTGGGGGTAATGCATTACAAGTAACGCAAATGACGTAATCAGATTTCAAGTAACTAGTAAAGTATAACGCATTACTTTTAAATTTACAACAAAATTGTATTTAAAAAAGTAACACAGGCAGTTATGTCTCAAGAACGTAAACAAATGGGTAAATATCATCAGTATATTAGACCCGTGCATTAGGTCTTAAAGTGACAGCAGCCTAATATACCTTCTGCCATCTGTGTCATTATTGTTAATCAAACAAAATGACAAATTGAAAATCATTCACTGCTCTTTACTAACTTTTGTATCTTTGTATCTTATACAGAATTTGAATAATCAAATGCATGGTGTTCACTGTATGAATTACATAGAAATGTATTCTTATTGAATACATTTCTGTGTAATTCATACAGTGAACACCATGCATTTGATTATTCAAATTCTGTAGTATCTCTTATTAAATTTTAAAACTGAAAACTACAACTGAAAAACTTTACCTCATTTGTATCTTTGTTCTATTATATTTGTCCAATTTTTTGTAATTTGCTTTGTTCTCATTATTAATTAAAAATAAATGTGATATATAGCCTACCGTTATCATGAAATAATTTTGTAATAATTTCTTATATTGTGAAATAAGATTTTGTACATATTGCCCACCCCTAATTTATACCATGTTTCACTACCATCTGCTGTCAGCTGAACTGCTTTTTTTTCATGTCTTGACCATTTGGATAAGTAACCTCTCATGGTTTATATGTTGCAAGCACATCCCGAAGTAATCTCACATCATTTGGCCATGGAAAATGTCAAGACTAAAACTTTATGGTGGAAAATGCTTTGGGGTCACATATTCGTTGGAAAAACAGCTAGAAAAATACTCAGGGAGTGAGTGTCCCCTCGCTTGAAAATGATAGAAAAACCAAATGCAATGAGTCAGAGGTACAATAATAGCTTCCATCTGGGACCTGGCCCTAGTTTACACAGGATAATTCCAGCATGAAAGGCCCGCAGCAAACCTGAAAATGACAGCGCTCTTAAGAATAAAGCTTCGGTCATGTGTGCGAAAAGCCAGTCTGTCCTGCAAAGGTGTTAAACGATTACCAGACCAGGTGAAACCAGAAAAAAACCAAGGACAAGTCTTATTAGTCATCTTATTTTAAAGGATAAAACAAATCTCTTTTCCGCTACTGTTACATAGATTCTCTGAGTTACTTAAAGTTCTCCGACTAACTTGGTTCATTGGGCTTCCCTCACCAAACAGATAGACATGCTTCTGAGTCAGCTACTTTTTCCTCGCTTATTTAGTGGGTCTGACACTCTGTCATAGTGAATTATAGCACAAACCACTGCCCTCCTGTTTCTAAAGGAGACAATATCAAGGGCACAATCCCATGAGTTGCGTCTGAAGAAAATACCCAGGTTACATAATGAACACTACACACACATTCAAATGACCCAAAGTGTTTTATATGAACATATAGCGCATAAGGATAAACTGTGTTATTTCAACTAACAAAGATGCCCTAAAACCCTTCTCTCTTCTCTTCTTCCCAGAAAAATGGGCTGTAACTAAGGGAACCTGGGGGACAATTAATATTCAACAATATTCAAGAATATTATTGATCTGCCTGCATTGACACCATTATATGAGAACTGAACTGAGCTGGACGATGACACCAGAGCGGCAATATATATAAATGAACTAAATTAATAACTTTTTTACAACAAAAATGAACCGTCACTGAACTTCCTTAAGCTGGACTGTGACGCTATTTTCTTCTAGAAACAAACTTTGTTGCATTATTTTCCGGTTATCACTGAAAAGCTGCTTTGAAACAATCTGTATTATAAAAAGCGCTACATAAATAAAAGTGACTTGACTTGATCAATATGAGATTTCTAGGGCTTTATTATGTCAGAGCCCCAATGATTATGTGCAGTGTGCAGTGCATTTTCTGATGCCTGAGCAAATCCAGGTCATGTCTGAAGCCCCATTTTGTCCACTCATTACTGCCAATGGCCCCAACAAAGACCCAAAAGAAATGAGCCAAAAAGCAGCACATTAGGAACACGTTTTCTGATTGCAAGTAGGGGAGATCTGGTCAGTGCAACCTACAATAGCCATTATTTCGGGAGAACTGGTGTGGATGGCAGGGTGGTGACTGGGGATCTCAAAATCTCATTCAGAGAAAGATTAAAGAGTGATGTAAAACACGTGGTATTGGATCGCTGGACAGACACGCAAATACAGCCTTTGATCCACAAGCCAGGACAATCATCCACCAAGACGACGGAACACTATTTCAACCCACTTATGGTGAATCGGTCAGAATCCAGAGGTGGAAAAAACAACACTCTGGACTCCCTGTACTACCGTTATTCAAGTGTACTAATTGTGCAACGAAATGAAACATCTGCACAGATGAAGATCTATTAAAGTTCCATCATCTGCTTGAGTGAGAGAGCACGACCCTTGAAGGAGGCCTCACTGCTGTATTAAGCTTTTTCAGGAGTGTTTTTAATTGTCCATCGAGGTGAGCACAAACTTTCCTAACTGACTGAACGCTCTTCAGGGACTTTCAGTCTTAGCAATCAGTGCATAAAATTAATGAGCTGTCCTGCTGTTGTGATTTGAAACAAAGCCGGGCAAGCGAACACGTTCCCCGTCTGAGCCTCATGTTTTGGGTATTGCAAAACTCAGCCTCATTATCACCACTACCGACTCAAAAGGAAACTCCCCACTCAGAACACACGAACAACACAACCGCAGCGAGAGCGGTTTGGTTTTTGAAATACTGTTCAGAATGAAGCAAACCGTCTATAATCCGCCGCTACAGTCATCAAAGCGCCTTTGTAACAAATCCACCATCTTCTACAGTGCATTTCAAGATTTTTTTGTTGTATTTCAAAGTATGGTATATGAAAATAAAATAATTATAAATTAAATTAAATTAATGTCATTCAAGAGTTTGGTCACTGTGATTTTGCCAAGGCATGTTCTTTGATCAATATATTTTGTTGATCCTGGAACAATATTCCTGTCCATAAATTTAGTCGTAACCCTATCCCTACCCCTAATCCTAACCCTTTCCTCATCCATAAAATTATAGGTGAATAAAATTGATGTAGAAGCATACCCTGGTTGTAAGCCTAAACTTGACATAAACTATAAACTTGTCCCTCAAATCTAATTGGTTGATTGAAATGTTGTTCCATGATCAACAAAGATGTTGATCCAGGACCATGTTGTATAGGTGAAATCACATTCTGAGTTTTTTGGTCTATTTTTAAAAGAAATTAATACTTTATTTAGAAATGACACGTTAATTGACCAAAAGTTACAATAAAACCATGTATAATGTTACAAATGATTTCTATTTCAAATAAATGCTGTTCTTTTGAACTTTTTATTCATCATGTAATCCTAAAAACAAATGTATCACTTTTTTTTTTACGTTGATAATAATAAGAGATGTCTTGAGCAGCAAAACAGCGTATTAGAATGATTTCCGAAGGATCATGTGACACTGAAGACCGCAGTAATGATGCTGAAAATTTTGTTTAGATAGAAAACAGTTATTTTAAACTGTAATAATATTTCACAATATTACTGTTTTTACTGTATTTTTGATCAAATAAATGCAGCCTTGGTGAACATAAGAGACTTCAAGACATGTTGATATCCGATATTCCATTTGCTGTCACTGTCAATTTAAATGGTCAAATCCTAATGTGACTGTACTTAAGGATTGACTAGTTGTGAAAAATTATAAACAAATAGCAAATTTGTACATTGCTAAACTGGTGGGATTTTGGGTTTGTAGCATAATTATTCTTTTCAAAAGTGAGGGACACCAGTAGAACTACATCAGGACAGAAGTACAGCTGCTTTGAGGTGGTGCATCACTAAACCAGATCAGCCCCCAAATCTGCCTGAAAACCAAGAATAGACTCCGTTAGGCTGTATTAAATCCAGCTTTTGGCTCAGAGGTTTCCATCCAGCTTTAAGGGCTTGTTAAAATAACCCATTGCACTTTCTGCCGCCGCATTAATAAGATCTGATAACTAATCAGGGATAGCGAGCACAGGGATTGTATATCTTGGTAAATCCAGCCGGAATGTAAACCATTGCCACTCTCAAAGGAGCCCCGTGGCAGCTGCGAACATGGGAAGCTTCGCAAAACAGACAGACATCCGGCTCAAATACTCCTTTTATTTGCTGTTTTAAGATCAAATTATGGTTAGAAGAATTTCACACAGATTTTAAATCATTGACTCGCTCCATTTCATTATCATAATGAGTTGTAATTTCCAATCCTGGACTAATTTAACTAAACAGTGGAATGCAGCAGCCATACAGCAAAACTTGGATGAAGAATAGGTGAATAACAGCGCATGGTTATTATATGGTGCAATATTTCTACACTCTTAGTGCTGACACCGTTACAGTGGAGTCGTTCTGTTGGCGATAATGAACATGTGAAAATCCACTTAAGAATCACCCCTAGGTCTACGGCTCTACCGATGCTGATAATTAAAGTAACCTTCATTTCATCTGTTGGAAATATATCACTTCTCTCCACAAGTTCACACATATTAACGCACAAAATCACACTCATTCACACAAGCTCACACCCACACGTGCACATGCATTTGTGTGTGATTTAGAGAAACGGTTCATTTGCATTCAGAAAGCAAATCCCTTTAAAAAAATATTACAGGCATATTAAGGTTCTCACTTCCTTTTACAGCTAGGCAAAATATAGTACTAAAAACTTCTTAATATTTTTAAGCCTTCACAATCCAATTCCTAAATCTCATTAGCCAATTATTTACTTGAAATTAAGGGTATAATTAGTATTTATCAAAGGAACCATAGAAAAAGTAATCTAACCATGTTTTCTAATAAATTAACTATTTAAAATTAAATAATTTCCATTCATATAAACCAAAACAGCAATACATAGGAATAAACAGCAATGTTTACTCACAAATAGTTTTACTAATATATTTGAATAAATGAAAAAATGGGTACTTCTGAATTTTCAGCCTATTTGTGGAAGATGCCTTCATTCCTAATACACCTTGCATATGTAGCATTATCAAATGATGATGCAAATGATTAATTGAATCAGAACTAATTCAATTAAACTAACAGTGTGAGCTGAATGAATGAATGAATTTATTTAAAGTTTTATTCTAAAATCTAATTGCAAAATGGCTGTACTAAATGAACACAGTGCCATGCTTTACTCTGAAACACAGCACATATATTATTTAATTAAATCACAGATTTGATAATGACACTAAGCTAATCACACTAAGATTGCGATTCTAGTTGTATTTCAATTAATTGTGACGATACTTTATTTATTTATTTATTTTTAAAATATTAAACATCTAAATAATCCCAATCTTCTTCTGAACCCTTTTATTTTCTAAGATAAATTGTGTGCTATGAGCTATTCACTTCCAGTTCAGATACTGTAATCCAACACTCAAAATGTTAACTCTTTTGCATCCCAAGTAAAACTTCTCAATCCAAACATTTAAAAAGTCTTTTTCCAGGAAACCGCATGCAGTGTTTGTACTCCACAAAGACAAAAAGCTATTAATTATTTACGAGGGACTCCCTCAACAAAGCATCAAAACCCGCTATATGACTCATCCACACTTGAAGTGTTGAAATGGAAGTCTGCACACCTCAAAATATCTCTGTCAGAGTCACACTCGGGCTCTCTGCCGTAATCAATCCGTTAGCACAGCGGGCCTGCCAAGAGATTTGTGACTTAGACCCTTCCTTGCACATGAGTGTACGACGCAGCAGCTGTCACACTCTGGTAATATAAGCCCTTATTAGTGTCCATTAGGCTGCACTGAAACTAATAAGAGATTGTCAAATACATCCAAACATTCACACAACTCTTCAGAAAACAGAAGGGCATGGTGAATCATGCTCTTAATGCAAAGCTTGTCGACATGATGACTTCCATTAAAGGGTGAGCAGGAGGAGGAAGAGTAGAGATTTATTGACGAGATCAAAATAAAATAAAAATCTACTTGTTAAGTACACAAAAATGATGCTAAGATTTATTCAATGACATCACATTCATTTGATCTATCACTCACTCACTCACTCAATCACTCACTCACTCACTCACACACTCAAACACTTACTCACTCGCCTATTTATTCACTCAATCAATCAATCAATCAATCAATCAATCAATCAATCAATCAATCAATCAATCAATCAATCAATCAATCCATCCATCAACCAACCAACCAATCAATCAATCAATCATGTATTGTATTATTATTCATTTACTTTTATAGTTTTCATTAATATTTTGCATTCACTTTAATTTTTATATTTCCATTTTAATTTAATTATTAGTAAATAGTTACAGTAAGTATCTTAGTTAAGTATTTTGTTGTGTGCTTTTGTAATTTTTATTAGTTTTTTTATATTACAGTTTTTTTTATTCACTTTGGTACTATTTTCATATGTAAGGTGTACATTTTCAAAACTCTTAGTACAAAAATCCAAACTGATCACACTTGAAACGCAGCTAGTCATTCTTTCAAAACCTGATGTCATGCTTTCAGTCAGTTGCACATGTTTTCAGTCCACATAATCATTGTTTCAAACACAAGATTGTTGTAATATGTAATGAGAACATTTGGGTTAATCACCGAAACACAACAGTATGATCTTCTTTCAGTTTAGTACTTTTAACAATCAGTTCATACAACAGCAAACAATGCAAGATACATGTTTCAAATCAGCCTTAGAAGTGCTGAAATTAATATGCTACAGTTGCTATAAAAGACAGATTACACAGTTTTCACATAAGGCAATACACTTACATTACCCAACATTTACATAATCTATAATTTCCAAAATATCCATCATATGTGTAATCAAGTGAAGGATCAATGAAGACATCCTCTACAATCATTTGGGCAAATTAGTTTTTATTTTTCAGATATAAGGTAGGCCTATACTTTCTATAATGAAATGTAACTAAATAAGAACAAAACAATAACATTTAGTGCACACATTACATTACTGTAATTTGGATCAAGCCTTGAGCATTTGGCCATAGATTCTCGTCCACATCACAATGAATGTTATCATTGTTCATGCACCTTGGAAAAAACCTTTTGGCGTGACGAATCCATGCTTGACATTGGTCTACAGTACACTGATGTCATCACATGCATCATCCATGGCCTGAAGGAGGGTGGCACGCTCCAGGGGTAGGCGATCATAGACCTTCCTCCTCCATGCTGAAAGAAATTCCTCAATAGGGTTGAGGAAAGGAGAGTATGGAGGCAGGTAGAGGGTCATGAATCGGGGATGGGCCTGAAACCATGCTTGAACTACCTCTGATTGGTGGAACCTGACATTGTCCCACACAATTACATAGGTGACCCCTTCACCTTGACAGGCCGGCTCAATTTACTGTAATTGAGAAACTCAATAAGATGTGCAGCATTATAGAAGCCAAGTAATGTCCTACGACACCATCTTCAGAGATAGCTGCGCACATGGAGATGTTTCCTCCACGTTGTCCAGGCACTTGGACTGTGGCCCGTTGGCCGATGATGTTCCGTAAAGCACCATAACCCTCTAAAAAATATATTTTGGTTAGTTCTTTTAACAGTGTTGTTCCAATATACATATGACGTAAGTGATGCATCAAATAGTAACAGTAATACAATATATAGTGCTGTACCTGAACATACTCAGCCCTTAGTTGAACATAGAATTGACAGTTGATCTTTTTAGATTTGGATGAACTAATCTGGCAGCCTCTGCCATAGTAAGGCCTCTGTTCACCACATGATCAACGATGATGGCCCGGACTTTATTAGAGACAACAGTTCTGCCTCCCTCTCTCTGATGACCAACCCTTTGACGGGCCCCATGCCCACCTCTCTGACCTCTGTTGGTGCCCATGCCCACCTCTCTGACCTCTCTGACCTCTGTTTGTGCCCATGCCCACCTCTCTGACCTCTGTTGGTGCCCATGCCCACCTCTCTGACCTCTGTTTGTGCCCATGCCCACCTCTCTGACCTCTGTTTGTGCCCATGCCCACCTCTCTGACCTCTGTTGGTGCCCATGCCCACCTCTCTGACCTCTGTTGGTGCCCATGCCCACCTCTCTGACCTCTGTTGGTGCCCATGCCCACCTCTCTGACCTCTGTTGGTGCCCATGCCCACCTCTCTGACCTCTCTGACCTCTGTTGGTGCCCATGCCCACCTCTCTGACGGATCCCTTGTCCACAAGCTCTTCCTATTCATTGCTGTCTATCCTGCTCCATGTTGAAAGAAATGGCCAGTGTTTACACCCCCACTTTTATATATAGTAACCAATTGTGGTTACCACTATGGGAAATCAATTAGCAATAACGAGTATTCATCATGTGTGGTTACACGTAATTTATATGTTCGTACAAACGCACATTTTATTTCTGTAGTTCTCAAAATTCCATATACTGTATATTGCAGAAATGAAAATCTATAGGTTTACCAAATGATTCATTGATTAACCATTAAGATCAGTTGGATTAAATAATAGACAACTGTTTTAAACTGAACAAAAAGAGATGCAAATCAAAAGTTTGATAGTAAAAGCTTTATGAAAGGCAGTTACTATGAATGAAACAATAATGTAGATGAAACACTTATTTTGTGTTGTGAAAAAGGATACTTTGTGATTTTGTGAATTGTACTAACACAATTGAAAACATGATGAAATGTTTGAAAAAACTGCACTTTTGATGATCTGTTGTGATATTAGCACCAAGAGTTTTGAAAATGTACACCTTACTTGTGAAAATAGTACCAAAGCAAATAAAAAAAACTGTATTATTTATATTTATTTTAATTTTTTGTTTGATTTATTTCCAGTTAGTAATTGTACTGCTTCTGCTTAAGCTTATTTTAGTTAGATGCCAAGGCAACATATACAGTATATTCCAAATTACAAAATTGTTTTTAATAGTTTTAGATTTAGTTAATAAAAACAACCCTGGCTCACTCATTCTTTCAATCACTCATTAAAATAATTCGCTCATTCATCTCATTTACTCTTTCATTACATCACTTGTTTATTTATCCACTCATTCACTAGGTCATTCACTTATGTGCTTATCAAAGCCCTACCATTGCCCTGTCATTATCATTTACATCCTAGAGACACACTGAATCACTTGACAGGCGTCTGGTTCTACACACCACAAATGGGTGTTTGGATTGATAAATTGTATGGAGCAGTCACCTTCAGAGGCATCAGTCCTGCATTTCTCCTGCCAAACCACAGGCTAGAAAACTAGCCAGCAAAAATGCATGACCATGCACAACTATTTGAAATGTATGGTCAGGCCTCAGACATCAGCATTTGTATTCAGTTTCATCGTGTTTTGGCTGATCCCACGTTTCATTCCACTCATGGGGTAAAACGAGAAACGCCAAAATCACATGTGTTTCATATAAATCATTTTGATGAGTAAGGAATTAGGAGAGAAATATTGTCTGCTTACGCATATTAATGAGGAACTTTCTAAAAAGTTAGATTCTCAAATCTAGTCATCAGTTGTCATAGCTAAATAAATATTTATTTATATATTTGTCATTTTATCTGACTGTCAATCAAAATAACCACATTTGAATTATGTTAATGTATCTTAGACATTTAACAAATTTAAAGTATAATTATTACAAGCAGAGTGTGATGATAATCAGTGATGAAATGTCTTTGATCTTCAAAGGGAAGGATGTCATCCCTAAACTTAAAGCACCAGGTCAGAGGTCACAGATCCTTAATGATTTAACCGCTTTCCTCCGACTACACAGGCCAATAACAATACTAGAACAAGAGGTCAAGTTTAGCCTATCATTGCTATGCTTAATAAAATCTCAGTAACAACAGCATAGTCGTTTTTAGAGCAGGGAAAACTGTAGTGTGGTCTTGTTTTCCTCATCACTTCGCCTACGGCATGCATGTCTCAGATGCATCTTGATGTAAAGACCCTCATGACCCATTTTGCAGCTGTTCCACATATAGTATTCCATAACAGACACATAAATACACTCAAACACAGACATCTAACTGAACACAAGCTGACAATCAGGGATACTCTCACATCAAGAGTACATTTGGACAGAGAACATCTCTGAGTAGTTCTGGACTACAGAGGATAGACGCAGAGCATTTTATGAAGAGCAAAAGTGATTTCTCCAGGGAGACGGCGTAACTCAAATAAAACCATAGGCAGGACTGCAGTGCTCAAACCAGCTGCCAGCCAATCTATTATCAGCTCCCTGAACCACAGCAAAACTCACATGTGTATACACACCAGACAAAATGTTCTTAGGGCACTTTCAAACTAAAAGCTTTTAGGCGTGAAAACAGATTTCCAAACTTGGGTGTCCAGTTGAAAAGGTGGTCTTTGAAAAAAGTACTACAGTAGAGTTCATAATTGGTATAAAACACAATAACAGCTTAACTTTTGGAACTGAATCGCTATTGATCGCATTCCCATTCCCGAGCATGTTCCTGACTATTTCTCATGATTGCTTCTCTCTGAAAAAAATGTGTTTGAGAGCAGCTCTGCATTCTTTCAATGCATCTGCTTCAGACAAACGCAAATGTGGTTTTGTGCGTATTAAGTTTAGGTGGTAAATTCAAAGGGGCATTAACAATGTTAATGATGCAAAAAGTGTAAATGGACCAGCCATAGTGGTTCAGAATAGGCAAACTGCCTTATGCACAATTCAGGACATATTCTTGAGTTCAAATAGATCAAACGTAGGGGTCATTGTTTTTAAATTGAACTTCTTTTAAAGTTAACTTGATATGTTTTGAAGGAGTTACACCGCACTCACGATCATCAAGGTGCCAGACAAACAAGACTAAAGATCTCAAAAAATAAATAAACTGTCCGCACACTTAAATCCTTTAAGGAAATTTACTCACCAAGCTTTCGGTCAAAAGACCATCCTCAGGCCCTGGATACAGCCCCAGTGACAAGATGTTGTACCCCTAAAGGTAACATTTTTGCACAAACAGCATTTACATCTAAACCCAAACTCTAGCACTAGAACTCAATCTGATCCTCTGAATCTAATGCGAGACAAAGACAGATTGCCAAGATATTCTCTTTTCATCAGTTTACAATGTTTAAATATGAGTATATGAAGAGAATTTGTGTCTTTAGACTATAAAAAATTCCCATTAAGCAGTGGAAGTCTCACATGCTTTACATCAAACACACACACTTATCCATCTTCAATGACTAACATCCATCTATTTGTGTGTCTGATGAGGTGATGCAGAGAAGTGTTTCACAAGCTTAACTGCTTCAAGCTGCCTTTTAAGGGGGTCTGCACCACAGATCTTCTCTGTCCTCGGTTACACAGAACTCTCATATTCCTCTCTCCAGAGCATGTCTGACAGATCAGAGGTGTGTCCATATCTGGGAAAAATCCATTTGCACTCAGAGTGCGGGACAGATACTCAACTCACCATGGAGTTTAGAAACATTTCCATCGTGAGCCAAATGCTTCGCCATTACAGACAATGAGCAGCATAAACAAATGAATGGTATTCCAGGGACACACTCAGTTGTCCTATTTAGAGCTGCTGTCTACAGAGCTGGTGCTAGTACATTACGCTGATGAAAGGAAGAAAATGGGCCGTGAAATGAAAAAGGCACTGTAAAGGAGAAAAGTGTGCATGTGAGAGGAAAACTCTACCTTGGCATGTGACTCCCCGCTCCTCGTAACCTATGTTGCACAGGCATTTCCCAATAGGCACCAGCCACTCTCCCTCAGTGCTGCAGTACATTTTTGGTGGATCCTCCTCCCTGGAATTGTTGACGCAGGAGCCCCTAACCTCCACCAGCGACTGAGAGTCCGTGGGCACCGTGTCAGGAAACATAGCCAGGTTCCTCACTGTAAATGGGCATTTTTTAAAGTACACCCGCACCGAAACCAGGGCCACGCATGCTCCCACGTCCTGGAAAGCCAGGTAAAAGCCCTTCTTAGTCATGGGTCCCACCTCACGCACCTCAGTGTTTAACTTCAGGATGCGGTCGCCTAGGTCCATCTGAGTAAAGCTCTCATCGGCGGCGATGGTGTCTATTTTGGAGAACTGGTGCTCACGGAACTTACTTCCCTGGTCTTCATCCGTCTCCAGGTAGTGTAAGTTGAACGTCTCTTTGCAGGTCAGGACCATGGGAATACTGTTGCAGTCTCTCAGGGTAAACTTCAGCTCCACATAGATCTTCTGCGCGGAATTACGAGGAATCCAGTTGGTCCTCAACCAGTTGTTCTGGCTGTACTCCATCACGTTGCACACCTGGAAGGTCCGGATGGGTGTGTAGTGCTCATCCACACCGCTAATTTCCTCCCACTGCAAAAACGAGAAAGAAGTTAATCAAATCTATTCCGAGGAAAGCGAACGGCTACTGTACTCCTACATTTCAGTGGAAGCGAGACAAATGTAAAACACCTGAACAGTGGGCTTATTTATTTCCCAAACACATTTGGAATAATGAATTGTTTCAAGTTAATATCTCCCCTGTTCCTATAATTAATGTGGGGCGTAATTAACGAGGCCTTCCACTCTGAGCACTCTCCGTTGTAAGGCGAGCCTGACAAATCATTTTGTTTTGTCACTTGGGGTGTCCGAAGTCACAATGCGGCCAGAAGTCTTGAGGTTTAACGTACACAAAGCAGAATAAATGATGAACTGAGAGGCAGTGTTTTCTATTACAATAATGGGGTAGTATATGGCTCTCTGTCAAGCTGAAGTTTATAAAAGCCCTTGGCTGAGTGAGACAAGGCCTCTGGAGTGGCTGCGAGCTGTTCATTACCCGGCAGAACAAGTGTGCCCTGAGACTGAAGAATTGCCTATTTGTGTTTCAACTGTGAGGGTGCTTAATGAAACACCCAAAAAAGTTGAGTTTTTTTCAGACCTCAAGAATTTTATGTACTGTTTTGCATCACATTGTTAGATACACAGCCTTTATTTTGGAAGAAAAGTAAACTGACTGAACTCATTGACAGCTGAAATTCCAACCACATATTTTAATGCAAATTGTGGGATATTTCATAATTAATGCTATGTGGAAAACCAATTTCTGAAATGCAAGATCGGTAAGATTTTTAATGTTTTTAAAAGAAGTCTCTTCTGGTCACCAAGGCTGCATTTATTTGATAAAAAATACAACAACACACACAAAAAAACAATATTATTGTTAAATATTATGACAATCTAAAAAAACTGTTTTTTATTTTAATATATTTTAAAATGTAATCAAAGCTGAATTTTTTAGCATCATTACTCCAGTCTTCAGTGTCACATGATCCTTCAGAAATCATTCTAATATGCGGATTTGATGCTCAAAAAGCATTCATTATTATTATAAATGTTGAAAACAGTTGTGTACAACTGTTTTTCAGGACTCTTTGATGAATAGAAAGTTCAAAAGAAGAGCATTTATTTGAAATAGAATCATAAACTGTACTGTAACTTTACTGTAAAGTTACTGTGTCTTTACTGTAACTTTTGATCAATTTAATTTATCCTTGATGAATAAAAGTATTGATTTCTTTTATTTCCCCCCAAAATTTTTTAAATAAATTCTTACTGATCCCAAACTTTTGAACAGTAGTGTTTAATGTTACAAAAGCTTTCTAATTAAATTATGTTCTTTTGAACTTTCTATTCATCAAAGAATCCTGAAATAAAAATGTAAATAACTGTTTTCAACAATGATAATAATGAGAAATGTTTCTTGAGCATCAAATCATCACATTAGAATGATTTCTGAAGAATCATGTGACACTGAAGCCTGGAGTAATGATGCTGAAAATACAGCTTTGATCACAGGAATAAATTACACTTTACTATATATTCACATAGAAAACTCTGTTTCACTGAAAGGCAGAGATGACAAAAATGAATGGAGTATTACTTTATGAATAACAGGCATCCCGATTCTGAAATTTGCGGGCCTGGCTTTAAGGCAGGATCTAAATAAGAAGTTATGATGATAGAACAATGGAATCTGCTTCTGATATTGTGTTTATGAAGTTGTGAAGTGAACAAATATGATGCAAATTGAAATAAATCAATGGAAGTTTCAGCTGGTCATTTGTCTCAGGGTTATTTGCTGAGCCAACCAGTGTTCACCAGCATAGCTGATGCTCCAAATGAAGTCCAGGTGCCTGGGCTGTGTCGCATTATCAAACTGTATAAAGAATGACTGTACTGAAACCGTGGCTGCCAAAATAAATGAAACATCATATACGATGTGTAAATCACACACACTTGAGAATATAGTGTGGACTGTCTGCTGCCATGAATGACATCATTACCAGCACAAGCCAATCTCCTTCAAATAACTCTACTTTATAATGCATAACACTCGCTTATAGAGAGGGGGAAACTGTAAAAGCCTTGCCTGGATATCTCTTTTACGGACAGCAGCTTCTAAAGGCTGCATTGATTTCTCGGAGAGCGCCAGGCTACGATTGGACACCAATCTTTATTTCCTTCTCCACAGCGGGAGACGTCAGCCCTGCGCTTTGCAACTTAACACTCGACGGGCAGACTGAAGATGACTTTGGGTTTCTCCGAATATCACTTTACAATATAATCCCCCTCCAGCAAGGAAAGCAGCAGAGAAACGAGGAAATCAGCAGTTGGTACATTTGACAGGGCTGCGGCCCAACTTCCCCCTGTGTACACTCAGTGTGTACACAGGCCAACTGGTACTTTAAACTAATAGATTCCCTGGCACTTGTGGACAAAGTGGAGCAGAGCTTATGTTTCAGACAGATATATAATAAAATCATAATCCTCCTCGCTCATATTACAATGGAATTGCAATAGTTAGCGAAGACTGAGATATACTGCTGCCTTTTGCTGGTATCACATGCACATTTCCTGAATATGTGCGCACAGTTTCTCTAGATCAAATCCCGCTCTCTTCATTATAATGGACAAAACCGGAGCGGATTCTGAGGACTCCGTGAGTCTGAACGCTGGGATGCCGGTGAGGCAATAGAGGATATGCTTATGGGTCACAGGAGATGTAGTAAATTGCTTGGTGTAAAAATACACATTTGTACTAATCGACACAACTTGTGCAGTGAGTGCTTGATATCCACTAAGAAAACACATCATTCCAAACTGGAGTGGCATTAAATTGTAAGTGGCATGATTTGGCTGAAGATAAGCTAATGCTAGCTTTTGTTATTTATTTTTAACACACTTTTTTTTCTCAATTGGAAACCATTTAAATGAATTTAACATTTATTTTCTTTCTTCAATAGCAGTGTTGGGGAGCAACTTTCAATTTTCAGTAGCTTAACAGTAACTTAGCTACATTCAAAAGTGTAGTTTTTCTAGTAACAAGCTAATTTTTCCCCAACAAGTATCGATAAAGAATGACAAAAAAACTAGATCACTGTTTTTTGTTAGTGTATTGCAAAATGATTTAATAATCAAATACACAATATTTTTCCCTTATACACATAAATAGATAAAAAAGAAGATTATATGCAGAAACTTTGTATGTATAAAAATAATTTTGCATCTTTTTATAGCAAAATGGGTTGCACTTTATTTTACCATACATGCACTTACGTGTACAGTGTACTTGCCTTAGAAAGTACTGGGTAATATAAGGTAACTACATGGGTTAAGGTTAGGTTTAGGGGTAGGTTTAGTATTAGTATCTAGTTATTATCCAGTTATTGTAATCACTACAATAAGTACATAGTATGTACATGTGGAACCGGACTGTAAAATAAAATGCTACCGTAAACTGTTATCTGGCAAATACTGCTCTAGTTCCTATATAGTGAAAAAGAAGTACACTTCAGCATACTTTTAAAAAGAGTACTTACTACTGAAATAATATAATTTAAAAGAATATACAAGTGAAAACTGAATGTAAAGGTTCTGAACACTTAATTGCATGCAATTATATGAAATTATATTATTGTTTAAATTCATATTAAAAGCTATTGGTTAGACTTTGAGTGCTTTTTTTGACCCACTTAGGTAGGACTTGAATAAATCTTTGTATGTCATTTCATAATTACTTCTATTGTCTTTAAAATATGGTTAAAGTACACTGCCATATTTAATGGCAAGCATGTATTACACTATAAAATACATTGTGACTTTAAATGCAATATTGAATAACACAGTACAGTTAAAATTATAAGTACTTTACATGTGCGTATGTTAGTCAACTCATCAAATGTGCACTTCTTTAAAGCACAACAAAAGATTAAAACAATGATTTAAAGTGTACAATCTTTAATTTAACATTATCACTAAGCGCACTTGTATAAATGTCTACTTAGAAACATGAAAGTGTCATTAAAGTCATGAAAAGTATCTAAAGTGGCATTTTAGTAATATTATATATGCAAATACAGTTTAAAAAACAAATTTAAGATTTGAAGACATTACATTCAGTATAATTAAGCAAACATATTATAGACAATATTAGACACACATAGAAAGAAAGAACGAAAGAAAGAAAGAAAGAAAGAAAGAAAGAAAGAAAGAAAGAAAGAAAGAAAGAAAGAAAGAAAGAAAGAAAGAAAGAAAGAAAGAAAGAAAGAAAGAAAGAAAGAAAGAACACTGAATGTACTGTACACTATCTTCAGTGTAATTAGCTACTTTCGAAGATTGCTTGTTGCGTAGCTAACTACTAGCTTACTAAATTACCTTAATTTATGTGTAGCTAGTATCTTAAGAATCTACAGTTTCAAAGCAGTTTACCCAACACTGTTCAAGAAGCATAAACTCATACATATTATATTGCAAACACCTAACTAAATTTAAGACACGAATCACTTCAAAAAGAAAACTAAAAAAGACTTTTGTTTATACGTGAGGCCCATGACCTTTCCCTATTCCCACAATATAGCAGGAAACACTAGAAATGACAAGTGCTTCACCATCTAGGATTTCCTGCACAGCAACAACTGTACCCGATCAGTCAATACCTTTTCATCACAGCTTTTACCATAACACATTGTGTGCTGCCCGCTCACCCGCTGTGGCCATATGACGTGCTAATCCACCTTTATAGAGGGGGTTTTCTTTGCACTTTGTACAGCTGGAGACCTTTCACACTTTCTTTTCAGGGGGGGGGGGAACTAAATGAGTTTCAGCATCATGTTGGAAATATTGTCTTTCGCTGCGGGCACTGGCAGAGTGTGACTTACCCAATGCATAATGAAAAGTGTGTGTTTGCTGCCTATTTTGTCTCAGTTGATTATGCTACAATGCTTGAGATCTTGAGCTTCTACTGCAGATTTTTAGAGACCAAAATAAGACGAGGAAGTATGTTATGAAGGGATGTTGATGTGCACAATGTGTAGTCTGACTTTTTGCTCAGATGCAAAATATGATGCAGAAAAAGAATATGAATACTGGTATAAATAATATTTTATTTTGCATCAAATTCTAAATAAAATAGAAAAATAAAATGTAATTCACTGTATTATAATGTGTGTGTGTGTGTGTGTGTGTGTGTGTGTGTGTGTGTGTGTGTGTGTGTGTGTGTGTGTGTGTGTGTGTGTGTGTGTGTGTGTGTGTGTGTGTGTGTGTGTGTGTGTGTGTGTGTGTGTGTGTGTGTGTGTGTGTGTGTGTGTAGCATAATATAGTAATTTGGACAAATCAATCAAATCATACATTGCTGGGTAGCAACTGATAATATGAAATCAAATGATTCATCTCATTCATTTATTTTTATGTTTTGAATTGTCCTCTCTTAAACGGCCTATTGCTTATGTATGTTCTGAAAGTCTTGTGGAATTACACAAGTCAGAGGCCACACAGCATAACAAATAAAAAAAAGACTTTTTGTGTTTTGTTTTGATTGTTTTTATTAAAATGTTGTACATCTTTATGGTTTTATTTACTTTTCTTTTCATCAACTTACCTGCAGTTTCTTTACAAACCCCAGTTTAATGTTTAATACACTTATCTTATCACAATTATCATATTCAAATCTGTGATAAACAACTACAGTTTTCATCATGTATTTGGACTACAATAAAAAAAAATTAAAAAGTACATAAGAATTTCAAAAACTAGTTCTGCTACACTAACCGATGAAAACCATTCAGTCAATCCATATTTGCAGCTCTAAATATTTACATATCTGGCCAACTATCCAGTACAGCCCCCGATACTCCCTCAGCGAGAGATGATTCATTCAAAATCTTAAATGGATTGAAAACAATGCCAATGCCAGGCCAAGGCGGTGTTCAAGAGTCATTTGCACTTCTCTTTCTGTTCCTGAGGAGAAACGAGTCATTCCAAACCCCAAAACTACAACCACCAGTCAAGCTCTAATCGGTGTCTCCACAGCAAAGATGCTTTTAACAACTCCAATAACAATTGCGCAGGGTCCTCAAAGCAACGCAACAGATCGCAGCAGTTTCATACGGGCAGACAGAGTAATCCGACTGCTGTGGGTAATGAATCCCAGGCTGAGGCCTGATGCAATTTGGAAAGGCCATACTAAACAGCGCTGCATGTTTAAAGAGCTCTGTGCAGGGCCCATTTATATTTACTGGCCTTATCTGAGCGTCCGATGGGCTTAGCTCTTAATTTGCTTTAACCGGGCCGATTTGTGCTTACACTGGCAGAAGGCGGGCGGCCCATCCGTCAGTGTCAGCACTGCAGCGCCACATTATTTCAACTCATTTTTGAGGGCACTGCTTTCAGGGGCAAAATGCTTATCGCTCCAAACTAGGGACAAGTCCTGAGTAATTAGAGTTAATTCACCTTGAGAACCCGATCTTCGCTGTAGTCGTGACAATGCTTACACGTCGACTTAATAAATCCCAGAGCATTCCGCACATATCTGCGAGGAATTTCTTTTTTTCATCCTAAATCACCTTTATGGCTATTGTAAAGATTAATGACGCTTTCTCTGTTGAACTTATGAACGTTTAGAAATTAATCTAGCAAATTAGTGCAATTACTCAATTTTCCATAAATGCTCTCTACATTAAAAAGCACTTAATTTAAAATGCAAAAGCGTTTTTGTTTTTTTTGCTTCATGTTTTTCTTTTTCTTTACTTACGCTTTTCTTCTCCCTTGCGTCTAAGAAAGGAAAGCTTCACATTTTACTGTGCCAACACTAAAAAAGAACGAGGGGAAACTAGGTTTGGCAGCTATATGGAACAAATTACTGGATTACCTTTAGCAACTGCCAACAAGTCATTTTAACACATAATAAAGTTGAAAGAATGATTTGGTCCGAGTCGCCCTTGAGACCAATACCTGTACAACTCGACAAATAAACAGGGTTATTATCGGAAGTTGTGACTTTGAGGTTTTGACAACAAAAATAAAGTACCAAGAGCTGTTCTACACTGACAGGAAAAACATACATTTGGGCTAATATGTTTATGATATATGTTATCTGTACCGTATTGCCGGTCAAAATTTTGTCACACTGAAATCGTTCGAATATGCTAGTGCTACATTATACTTATTATTTGTGCTCAATTTTTAAAAATGGTTTATTATCCTGATGATAGATTTCTTTTCAAGATATTTTGATGAATAGAAAGTTCAGCATTTATTTGAAATAGAAATTTTGCGTAACATACATGTTTACAGTCATTTTTGATCAATTGAATGCATCCTTGCTGAATGAATTTCTTTTTTTTATCTTACTTGATCTAAACTACTAATCTAAACTCTAATCTAAACTTTTGAATGGTTGTGTATTATGGTTTCCGAAACATATTAATCTGCAAAAACTCAACATTGATAATAATAACAGTTCAATTCTTGAACAGCACCTCAGCATATTAGAATGATTGGTAACACTTTACAATAATGTTCATTAGTTAACATTATTTTACTACCTTAGTTAACATGAACTAAGAATGAACAAAACTTCTACGGCATTTATTATTAATATTAATTTCAGCATTTACTAATACATTATTAAAATCAAAGGTTGTATTTGATAACATTTGTTAACACTGTGAACTAACACAAAAAAGCATTGAATATTTTTTATTAACTAAAGTTAACAAAGATGAACTAATACAGTAACAAATATTACTCATTGTTAGTTCATGTTAGTTACTACATTAACTAATGTTAACCAATGAACCTTATTGTAAAGTGTTACCGAATGATTTATATTAATTGAATGCTAATTGCATCTGTTAAAATCTACTTAATTTTAGTGTAAGCCTTAATAGTTTCCACATTTTTTAAAAACTATGCGCATTGTTTTGGCTCCCCAACAACATCCTCAAAGCATGAAATCTCTGTTCTCTTCTTTTCCACTAAGAAATATGGATTATGTCTGCAACACTCACCCCATGGGATGGCGATGATATCCACCCCAGCTCCCCTTGACTTGCTTTGGAGTCCAACAGGTTAACTGTAGAGAAGGAGAGAGAAGGGGAGAGAAACAAATGAGCAGTTATCCCTTTTTAGATCCGGTTTCACCCCCACTCGGAGCGGGATACAGCTCTCAGTGTGCAGCGTCCCGATCAACACAGTATTTACTCAGCTGTGCTGCTCTTGTGCCACAATCCAATTAAACAAACAATGGAGTCAGCGGACTCATCCTTCAAAACAACATTTTTCAGTACGCTGCGCTAGCTTTAACTGGACGGAGAAAAGTTAGCCTTGTTACCCCGTGCACGGGGTCTTTAATGTCTGACCAAACGTTGATCTTGTGTGTGTCACAGTGATAGGTATCTTTAAGGAAAACAAATCAAAAATGGTTTCTTTCATCTGACAAGCCGAGTGGATTTCGATATGTTGATAAGAGATTGTTGCTTTTTTTTTTTTTTTACTATCACTTAATAAATAAAAAGGACATATCCTTTATTTTCCATTTATATTTGACTTATTACTGTTTTTTCTCATTCATGCAAAATAAAAATTCATACGTCATTGTTTTATTAGGACAATGTTTAATCTGTATCTGTCTTTGTGTTCAATATTTATTTCTGTTTTTGTAGACATTTTCATTTTTTATTAAACACATTATCAAACCTTTGTCAAATCCAATTCATTTAAAATGAAAGAACCCACAATAAAAGAAAAGATTAAAACAAAAAAAAACTAGTCCTGGGCAACGACTAATCGCGATTAATCACATCCAAAATAAAAGCTTGCGTTTACATAGGCTAATATATGTGTGTGTAATGTGTATAATTATTTTGTATATATAAATATACACACATGCATGTATATATTTAAGAATTTTTTTATGTATATATAAAATATTTATATATAATATAAATTGTATTTATATATATATATACATACAGTATATACGTGCAAATATTTCTTAAATATATACATGCATATTGTGTGTATTTATATATACAAAATAATTATACACATTACACACACATATACGCAAACTTTTATTTTGGATGCGATTAATCGTTGCCCAGCACTAAAAAAAACACAAAAGAGAAGGAATAATAAAACAATGGGAGACGACAGAGAGGAAATATTTCTGCATTATTTAAAACGTCTGGCTGCCGGCATGGTGTGATACAGCCGAGAAGGTCGTGACAAGCTCTTGATATCTCAGTGTCTCCTGCTCTCGTAACAACGACTCCTGTTTGATTGAGCAAGGCTTCTACGGGCACAAAGGGAAAGAACAAAAGCCTCCGTCGGAGTACAGTAAACGCATAATCCCAGATGACATGTGGGCACTCAGCATGGCGTCTACGGCCTCAACTAATAGCTGTGTCACTCATTCTCCCTACAGCGATGGCAAGGAGACATCCAGCCAAATCACAAATGGACGGGACATGGATGACATAAACCTTTATTTTATAAAGTGTACTTCAATGGCAATATTTATCACAATATTTTCACAAAGCTTGAGTCAGAGTCAGAGACAGTACACCTTACATATACGTAAGAAATCAGCCCATAAATGCGGTTTGTTCCTGGTACCAGTCAAAAAACTGGTACCAGGAACATTCTTTAATATTTATTATTATTTATTTATTGTTTTCCACATTTCAGAACAATAGTAAAGTCATCAAAATTGAAATTGAAAAGTCATCACAATTTGTGTTATTTCAATTTTGATGACTTTACTATTATTCTGAAATAAATTTAAAAACAATAAGAACTAAAACAATAAATTTACTTGTGGAAATTTGGTATATATATATATATATATATATATATATATATATTAGCTTTCTTATCTCTTTATTTTTTGGGGTTAGATTTCAGCTCTGAACACTCTGGACATTCACTCAATGACCTTCATGGTGGAGAATGAGATGCCTTTAAAAAGTGTTGAAGTTCACATTTATGCTGGAGAATTTTCATTGTTTACCTTTTCAACCAGGGGTGCGTTTTTCCGTACAATGACGTAACTGGTTGCTTAACTACTATAGTACGATGCATCGTTGAAAAAATCAACTAGCTAGTCATGACTGTTTCAAATTTCTAATTTGTCATTTAACCACATTGGTTGATGATGTCATAAAGGTCGTAAAGTAATAACTTTTTTTAATTAATCCATTCTTGAAAAAATTAAAAGTTAAATTAAATTAAATTGAATTAAATTAAATTAAATTAAATTAAATTAAATTAAATTAAATTAAATTAAATTAAATTAAATTAAATTAAATTAAATTAAACTAAATTAAATTAAATTAAATTAAATTAAATTAAATTAAATTAAATTAAATTCCATTAATTTAATTTAACATTTTAGTTTTGTAAAGAAATTAAACTGGGACAATTTATATTTTCCCGTGTATCTATAAAACTAATTTCAAGTATTCAATAATACGTTTTAATGAATTTTTAGATCACAATTATTATTTTTTTTAAATACATCAGTCAGGTGCTTCCATAATTCTGACAGGTAGTGTATATATCAGGGGCTCTGAGGAGAGTCTGTTGGAGACCCCATTATCAAATTCCAGCACAAACCGGCACCGCACCTGAGTGCTGGCCAAACAGCTGGCTGTTCTCATACTGTCGATGATCCCTATTAAGTATAATAAAGCTATCTGCTTATGTCAGATAATGGCAGCTCGCATCCAGCTCCGTTGCTTCCAATTTAAATTTCTCAATGAGCCGAGCCGGCATCTCAAATTGAGCCGATCAGGGAAATTTGAGACCATAAAATTAGATAGCTACATGGGTGAGGCAAATTCTGCAGCTGTAAGAGAAGGAAATCACAGCCAACGTCATTCCCAACCTCTCCACAAGAAGTGTAGCGTCAAGCAACGCGTCTAAGCACAAAACAAAGGGCAAATTATGAACAGCTGATTCAACGGCCATTTCATCCAACCAACCACACCAGACAAAATAGGTAAATCAATACAGGAGTGAGACAATAATCTAGGATTCCAACCACAGGCCACCAAGGGGTATCTCTCTAATGTATCATCCCTGCACTACTAGCTATTGTTTTCCTTTCATCAGCACATGGCACACTGATCGAATACATTAACAGTGCTGACAATGGAGACAATGGTAATGTTTCATTCACAAACTATCAAGAACAGCTCAATGTGAAATATATATTTACATTGAGATCATAATACAGAACAAAGAAGACAAGGAATCAGCATTAAAACTGCCCCATTACTTTTAACCATCAATCTATAGATTAAATAGGTAAAAACATTTTAGGTAGATGACATGAAATAGGTAAGTTGAAATGTCCTGTTGTGAAAATCCACACTGAAAAAAAATATTGTTGGTTTAACTTAAAAAAGTAAGTTACCTGGTTGCCTTATTGAGGTCATTGAAATTAAAATGTTTAGTTAATACAATGAAGGAGGTTAGTTTATTCAACAGAAACACAAAATGTTATGTTATCTGAACCACATTAATTATTTAAGTTGTTTTGACAAAGGAAAAAAAAGTGTGATAGCAAATCATGAAAAAAATTTTTTACAGTGCATTTACATGTTTAAGCAAAAGTCTAAAATATTGTTTAAATACTATGCAAGCAGCTTTTATGACATTGTATTGAAAACTACACTGAATATTTGTACTTTTAATTTGTCACACGGCAGGACCATTTAAAATTAACTAGTGAAAATAAACTAAACTAAAAATACAATAAAATTAACATGTATACACTCACACACACACACACACACACACACACACACACACACACACACACACATACATATATATTAGTCAAAAAAGAAAACTAGATGTCATTGCTTTGACATCTTGTTTGTGAACATTTTTGTGTGGTTCAAACCGCCCTTTTACAATTGCCATCGTCACATAAGATTTTACTATGTTTAAGCGAAAGGGATAGAGAGATCACCGAATATTGCCACTAACCTTAAACATATCAGTAAACATGTTGTCGATTACGATCTGAATGAGGTTTGCATGAGAACCATATGGCCCGTGAATGGCACACTGCCTTCTCTTCTCTGCGTCCTCTTCACCTCTCAGGTAGTTCATTAAATCTGTTATTGAATTAAGATGAGAGTCAGGTGTCTGAACACCTCGGAGAGCAGAGGACTCGATGCCTGGCTTTATTAAAATCTGACTGTGGGTGTATAAGACACATGGTCGGACTTGGGGATTATTTTCAAAGGATTTTCGAGTAAGCACGACAGGCTTCAATATGTGTCCAAAATACCCACTGCTGCTCCAATGATCCCTTTTCTCACCCACACTAGATCCTCTCGTGCAGCTGGTGTACCTCCACAGACACCCCAAGGGTCACGGCGAACCCCACACGTGCATCGCAAATAACTCTCCGAGAGGTCAATACTTGTAAGGGATGTTATCACGAACATGTTATCATGATTCAAGAACATTTGGCACTTCATTTCCCTAACTTAACTATCAAAAATAAACAAAATGGAAAACAATAGCAAATCACAGGGCTTGGGGCTTGATCGAAGGTTCCGCCCATGGTTGCAAGATGGCAATGAAGTATTAACCTCTACACTATGAATAATTCAGTCGAGTCTCAGGGTGTCTGCCTCAGCCCCTCTGAATCATCACAGCTTATTTTGCACGCCATCTTCGTCCAAAACACATCAGCATGACCATGCACATTACTGTTATATTGATGATACTGTATGGGTATTGATGCGTTCATATGTGTAAGCAAATTTCCACACATCCGAAAAGTAACGCCACTCACAAAACATTAGACGTCCCAGCTGGAAACTAGTGCACCATGACATCACACCACACCATGTCGTGGTGCTGCCATCACGTAGTCTGAGCGAGCGGAGCGTACTGCGCCATTTTAGCCACAAGTTAGAAAATGGAAACCCTAGTAACGTAATTGTGTTGTATGATTCGTTTACATCTATATTTATGTTTTTGGCAGATGCTTTATTCTGGAGCTGATCGGCTTTGTGAAGATTTCCTGAGATATTTCAATGAGACTTTTGTTATTTTCGTTGAAATCGTCCTATAAGGATGTGGTCAACTGTTAGCTGTAATCCCACATGCTCGGAAAACTGTCTGTCGTAAGTGTACTGACAGTAGAATAGGCGATATGCATTACAGTAGACTGTAAGTTTACCCACCACAAGCTTGACTCACAAAGGCCAAGCTAAATGGCAGAAAAATTAATTTGCTTCTTTACACAGATGTATGTTTCACTAGGCAGTTTGCCCAGATCCCCTTCAAAAAATAAATTCCATGTTTTTTTTTTCTCTCTCTCTCATGTGTTAGGAGTGTTATTAAATATATATATATAATACTAAGCTGGCATTAAACTCAATGCTATTAATGCATAAAATTGCCACTATTTATTAAATAAACTTTAAACCAGTAAAGTTAAATGTGTATATTTTCAAATATTTAATTTACTCTTAGCAATCGGAAATTAACATAATTTGAGTTTGAAAAATGAGACAATAAACAAATAAATAAAATAAATAAATGGATTTTATTTTTTAATAGAAACACTGTGTCCTGAGCAACATAAAAAAGAGCTAAATGTGAGATTGCATGATGTCTGCATCTATAGACAGCAGGGGCGTAGAATTTAGTAGGGACGCTAGGGACGTGTCTCTACCAATATCCAGTGACACTGATATATCCCTAGCAATAATTTCGATCAAAACTTAAAATATATTTATATATTGGTGTCCCCGTCCCCACCAATTTCAAAATCAAACCTACGCCACTGATAGACAGGACAGTGTAAGTAGGCCTCAAGTGGATACTTTGTTGTTTTCAAACATAGCCTATAGAAGAAGAAAACATTTTAAAATAAAATAATATAATATTTTTAGACTATTACTGTGATAATCAACATATTCCTTTAGAAATACCTAGTACACCAGAAAATATCTTACATTAAATAAATTACAGAGGTCAATTGGTCAGTCAACTTTTTATTATTATTATTATTATTATTGTTGTTGTTGTTAATATTATTATTATTATTATTATCATTATACTTAGGTGTTGTTTTATAGTTTATATCGTTTTTTAGTAGCCTACTGTAGTTGTCTGTTAAATTGTCCCACTACTTTCCAATCGTTAATAAAAACCATCAGCTATGGCTTTTTAAAAATTATGTTAATGCTTAATTCTGCTCAGTTAAAAGAAAATGACATAGTAACGTGTTTCAGGATTACGTTTATTTTATCTTCCATCTTTAACGACAAATATGCTAATTATACACTGGACCGACACAAATGAGGTCGCGATGCGGTGCATTGTATAATGTTTTGGTTATTAAAATTAATTTCATGTAATAAAGACTTAACTTTAAAGTTTCTATTAGCCCATTATTATTATTTATTTTACGAGCTGATGTTTAGGGTGAAAGTGGACGGTCATGTAGTAAATCGGCCCATTTCAGCTCGAGAACAAGAACACTGAATAAGTGTCAGGTCAACAGTTAGGCTATGGGATTTGTTAACCAAGGAGAGTTAGCCTGTGATGAAATATTATTCAAATTAAATAAAGAGTGGCAAAAGTGTCCCATTTAACCTGAATTCAAAAAAATAAAGATGAACACGTTACAAACTTTAGTTTGGGCTATTTCCTGGGGAAAATAAATGGAAATAGGTGACTTTAGTCTCGCTTCGCATCGATATAACTTTTGAATCACATATAACCTCTGAAAGGATTTATGAGTCTCTTTTTTCCTGAATGCTCATTGTGTAAAGAATGCGTCAATATTCATCTCGGGACGTTAACCGCGATTGCCCTATAGGTCATCATCATGGCCTTGACGGTTAACACTTTCAATATAATATAATATATATAGGCATATATGTTAATAATAAAAAAATAGACCTTTTTATTGATAATTAAATTCATATTAAGAGATTATAAACATTACACTTGAGCTGATTAGGCGACTTCAAGCTGTAAAAAAGCACTTTGCTCCAAATGATATCAATAGCTGCGGCTCTATACTGACACTCTCTGGTGAAAAACACGTCCCATTACATACTATTTGAGCAAAAGGTAATTCACAGCCCATAAATCACAATAAGAGAGAAAAGCCGCTGTTACACAGAACAGACAGCTAAACCTGAAACATCAGGCAGAAGATCACCTTGAGTTGACAGCATTTATGTTCTCATCTTTTCTACACAGATCAGATTCTAAACTCCCATACACAAATATGAATTCTAAACTCAATAAAAGCAAATGGGCCTGAATATTTAATCTTAAACATGAAAAGCCATATATCACCAAACGAATCAATCCATCTCTCCGTCATATCGCGTCACAATAGAATACGATTAGCGATTAGGCCAAAAGAACACATGGAGCTTTGGAAATGATAATAGCCTATATATATATATGTGTGTGTGTGTAGCTACTATATATATATATATATATATATATATATATATATATATATATATATATATATATATATATATATATATATAGGCTATATAATGAATATGCGACAACACTGACAACTGAAACTTTTGCAATTAGTATAGAGGGGCAATACACGAAGGTTTAGAGTCCCACGTAATTTTTTCCTCCCGAACGACTCTAAAAACTTGAACGGGACACAATTTTAAACACTGTGTGAACTAAACAGGTTAGGGATATGCAGGAGATACATGCAAACAGGATGCATTTCAAGCAAAGGCCTAATAAAATAGCATACAACATATTCTTTGTTTAGGCATAGGCTATTTCTATATCTCGACTGCGCCGCTTATATAAAGGACGTTTAGATGTCAAAATACAAATATAATATGCCTAAGTGTTTTGTTAAAAATGAGAGTGCTGCTACTGTCCCTAACTTTGCTGGCTCCGAATATTAATAGGCTGTAGATTTTAAGTTATTATAGGCTACTTTGCAGAAGGCCTAATATCCCACTGTTTTGATTGTTCACTTTATTTGAAATCTCATTAGATTGTAGGCCTAGTGTAGTTATACAGATTATCCAATAGGCCATATGTGATTGAAAAATAAAAATAAATCTGGCAGCATATGTGCCAATAAGTTTTAGTTAATAACTCATGTGATTAACTTTAGACAATTGCGTGACTGAGGTTTTAAACAAGGTCGGTAATAAACTCAGAAGTATATATTTTTTTTTTAGGAATTAGGCTTCATGAAACCACCCTCCACTGTAAGCAGCTTTACTTCAAAATATGCTTTAAGTAGCTAACATCAACGTGTGCTTTATGTCAATAAATTAAATAAATAAATAAAACGCAGAACATCCTAGCTATATGTGACAAATACCTGTTTGCAACGCAAATCTCTGCTTGTCCAAAGGGTGCATTTGCAATTCAGTATTAGCTATTCAGTAAGTTGAAGTATTTAATGTGGCTATTACAACAAAAGCGCAAGTGTAACTGAAATAAACTCGGCGCACAAACTTGCAGCGCATGGTAGGCTATAGGCTATAGGCTAGACAGGCTATCGTTTACACGGCAAAAATACAAAATAATTAAAGCAACTTCTTAATTATCAAGAAAGTGCAAATACATAAACTGCACAAAGAGTCTTTAAACATAGGCAACAGCCCATATGAAGATGATGCTGTATGGTCGGCAGATTTTCGGACTGAATTTCGCGCTCAGCCGGTGCGCGTTCTCGCTTTCCCAACCGATCGATCGTTTCAAAATATGTTCATATCGTGTATCCAGCTGTGACCCTTACAAACAATAATAAACAACACTCAAAGTTTGATTTGCAGCGATCCCTTTGCAGCTATTTCTAGCGAAATCAAGTCAATGCGTCTCGCGCACAACTGCGATATTATTGATTCCCAGAACAAATCGGTTCATTTGAAGCAGCTGGTTTGACATAAAGTGAATAAGCGAGCGATTAGCCAATATGATCAAATTCGCCGCGGCTTATTGGATGAGCATCGGAGGTAAAGCAGGTAACTGTTTCAGTTGAATTTCATTTCCTCTGTCAACGCTACGCAGATTAAACAACCCTGAATGGACGAGCTCAAGTCAACTGACAATATTGTTAGGACAGTCACGCTACAGTATAAGCAAGAAAGATGAGGGAATATGTCTCTCACTCCAGACGTTATCTTACCTTCATTGGACGGATGAATAATGAATTCTGCTCTGGAAATAAACGTGAAGAAAAAAAGGAAAAGTATTAATGTTTTGAAATCCATGATAGCAGTTCAGGGGGCAAAGCAAGGTACATAACTCCGTGAAGCATGCCACTCATGTGAGGGCTTCTGTTCCGACACAAGTTACCATTCTCGGCTCAGAGGCTGATGTCAAGTTTGACACTGGAGACGAGGAGGAGTCTCTCTCTCTCTCTCTCTCTCTCTCTCTCTCTCTCTCTCTCTCTCTCTCTCTCTCTCTCTCTCTCTCTCTCTCTCTCTCTCTCTCCCCAGTTCTCACCGGGAGCTTCCCTTTTTCGCTGGGTCCTATACACGCCAGACAGAGCCGTTTATTAGACCGACAGGTTCAACAGAGGTCATGTCATCTCTCGGAAATTGAAGAGAAGACAAAAACACATCAGGCAGCTCATCAAATTCAAGTTACTATATGTCACACTGTGGAATTTATGCACTTCGTTTGCCTTAAAAAAACAGTAAGCTCTACATTTGTCACATCAGCTCAAAGCCTGAGCTATAACAACTCGAAGTATTAACACTTTGTTTGGGCAAATTAATGTTATGGTCAGACTTACACTGCTCAGTGTAGGCCTACTAAGAACTGAATATACAAATAAAAACATATTAAACATATTTTATTGAGCTGATTGCAAATAGCCTACATTTTGTTAGTATTACACATAACAAAATCTAGCCTACTAACATTGACAATACAAGTCATCGTGAAATCAAAATGGACTATTCTTGTTTGTTTGTTGTTTTTATGGAATATTGCAAATTATAAACGACCTATCCGTGTACTTTATTATTTTTATTCTTTAATTAATGTGCCCTCATAATTTTTTAATCAAAAAAATATATCTCTCCTCTGATGGCGTTTTGACGGCCACGAGGGCGAATCAAAACTCCACTCACATCGCAGCAACTGCAACCCGCAATGATCCAACCATCCAATCAATTCCCAATCCAACCATCCAATCAATTCCCAATCCAACCATCCAATCAATTCCCAAAGAAAGTGGGAAAGTCCCTCCCTACATCTTTTCTTGTTCAAGAAGACTGACTGTAACTGCAAATACTGTAAATACATCATATTGAGTATATATTTTATAAAAAGTTAAATTGATGGACACGAATGTTATCCCACAATGATGAAAATATGTATTGTAAGATGCAACATGGACCGTAACATATAAACAACTTTTATTCTGCACTGTTAAACATTTTAGTGTGAAATTACAGTTAATTACAGGTTAATAATTGCATTACTTTCACAGTAATTTCACAGTAGGACTTTTCTTGTATCTTAACTGCACTAAAAAAGTGGTTTTACTGTATGGTTAAAGTATTGGAAAACACAATTTACTGTAAACAAACAACATCATACTGTATTAGTGAAGGCTACTATGAAGGTACCCAGCATGCAGTGCGGTTTATTGATTCTTATTGGTTTTATCTGTGCTGCTGAACTTATTTTTGCTTCACTTTTAGCAGTTTTTTGTTGTTGATTTATTTTGTAATGTTGGTTAATGTTTTTTTTATTATTATTTGTTGTGTTTTGTATGTCAAGTATTGATGTCTGTATATCATTAGGTTATGTTTACAAGATGATGTCACATATTTCAAAGATGAATCTCAGCAGTTCAGATCCATACAAACAGTTATGAATTTGAAATAAGTTATTAGTAAATATTCATGCTTAAATAATACTAAAACAAAATGTTCATATTCATGCAACTAAACTATTTCATAGCTTGTCATCATTTTAACGTTTTTTTATTTGTCACATTTCTGACTTGGCTAGATCAGAAATTTGAGTAGCCTATTATACAGATGGTCCAAGATCCCAAGCTAATGGACCACTGACACTGTAACTGAAAAACAATTAACAATTACAGTGGTAAAGAATAAATTTATTACAGTGGCATGGTTGAAGACAACATTATATTGTGAAATCACAGTAAATTACTGTGATGTCAGCATCATTCTGCTGTTGATTCACAGTCATTTGTAAGAAAATGACCCAGCATGCATTTACTTCACAGTAAATTTCTGACCACAGTCATTTATTGTAAATATACTCTTTAATCCTGTAAATTCCTGGCAATTTTTTACAGTGTGTTATTTGTTGAATTCCCGGATTATTATTATTATTATTTTATTTTGTTACAATACTGTGCACTGTCCTCAGAAAGAGCAAATATCTCTCAAACATTCACTGTCTGTATTCATTATTTTTCCCCTACAGAAACTCTATGTATTGTGCTATTATATCAGGCCTTTAAAACAGCTGTTGGGCGGAGAGCCGGCCTGTAGAGGCTGATCGAGCCTGGGACAGGCATCATATATATACAACCGACTGGAACAACTTTCAAGAGACACTTAGAAAGGAAGTAAACATCACTTGAGTTTCAATAAAAACGCTCACAGGAGACTGGGGAGATTTCTCAATTGTAATATGGGGACATAATTGTTGCAATATGTTTCTTGATATTGGATGTTAATAAATTAATTTAAAACCAAAATGTATAATATTTATTAATGCAAATTTTATTTTAATACTAATAAGTTAATTTTAGTCAACTTTAAATTTGTCTGTTCTTCAGTAAAATAATAGGAATATAATTAAATAATAAAATAACTTTCATTTGTATTTAAAAACAACAACATTTAAAAAATCAAATAAATGATTATGTAAAGGGAGAAGTTTGCAGAACAGCTCTACAGTTGCTTAGTCTTGGGGTTTTTAAAATAGTAATAGTCAGCTTTAAATAAAAAGCCTTACATTCCACTGCAAATAATTAAGCATGCCCTTCTAAAACATGAATATAGGGAAATAGTAATTGCTTGAAAGAAATATAGAGACTCTTAATGGCAATATAATACATGGCAGCATATATTGCTTTTGTTTGTAACAATGTAATGTCTTTATTGACAAACTGGGCCTAAAAGTTTAATCCAATTTAACATCATGATCAATGGATGCTTAATGTCTGAACGTTTTTACAAGCAAAAAAAAAAAAAAAACTATTATATTAAATCTGTTTTTCCATTGCTCTTCCAACCAGGCTCAGAAATATTTAATCCTTGCCTGCCCGTACTTGTGGTGAAAAATGATTTTATTACATTTATTTTTCAGAGCAATTTAATACTTTAAAAGGAATAAAATTAGATTAGAAAATGGAATATATATATATACAAGAACTGTGATTTCAATTGCTGACAATTATATTACTTTCTCCTGTTGTTAACTTGTATTTCATTATTTTTTTCCCCCACTGGTCCCTTTTCCACACTGGATATGATATAAGCTGTCGGACTTATGTAAACGCTTTTATAGTACAGGCATTTTTTTGGTTCCTTAGCTGCACTTTTGGATCTTTTTTGGAAAACTCCCTGTCACCGCAATCAAGTCTGAGTATTGATTTAATGTTCCAATGCGACTTAAATACGTTGAGAGGAAGAACAGCATTCTTCACTTTTACAAAAACAGAGAAAGCAGATGTTAATATATATACACAGTATATATCCCTGCAGCTACAGAGAAAAACTTTGCAAAATACAAATACAATACAATCATGTTTAATGGCAGTACGGGAAGCCCTTTCCTGTCTGCTGAGGATACACTTTTCATTTTGTTTCTTACAGCGTTGGGCTCTACTCAGTAATTTCATTCAGTGTTTTTTTTTTTCCCCCAGAAGCTGTCAAATAATTTGGCAGGATAAAAACACATCATTTAAAGCCATTGTCTCACTGACTTTCTGTCTTGAGTATGAAGTTTCAGCTCAACATCAAACCTGAGTTAAAGCCCAGGCAGTCTAAAGGGATACGTTTCTACAGCTGAAGCATTTGTCAATTCAATCCCATTCCCACTGCAAAAGTGCAAACATGATGAAGCAAATCCCAGATTTAACAGTATGTTTAACAAGTAAATACGTCTGGAGCATGATTTAGTGAAGAGAATGGTAAAACAAAGAGACAAATCAACTGAAGTAGCGATTAAAAACAGGGAAACAACATTTGGTTTTCCCAGTGCCATTGAGGTTTTGTCTGAGGCATGCGCTGCCTCGATGTGTGGCCCTTATTATAGCGTGTGAAAGTTAAACACAATACTTTTTGCTGATCTCAGCACGGTCGAAAAAACTTAAACAGGAAAACCCAACACCACTTCATAAGATAATACTGCCTCTAATTTTCTCATCAAATGAATTCATACAAATACGTCAAAATTAATTTCATAATATTGTTTTTAATGTAACATAATTTTTTTGTATAATATTAAAAACATTCCGTAATCAATTGCAATTCTGCCAATGTCTAACAACAATAAAGCAGCCCAGCATGAGTCTGAGTTGTAGAGTTTCCCAGATCTCCGTAAAGCCTCTCTTTTGTCTTGCACTTTAACAACTTTGCTGTTTTTGTCGAAGAGCCATGTTGTGTTCTGGGTTCCAGTTTTGGATGCCGTCCCTACACCATCTGCTCCTGGATCATGCCAATCAGAGTTTGGAATGGCACCTCTGTCTTGCCAGCCAACATAACAGTTGCATTGCAATTGGTCGGCTGAAGATTTTCCCTCAGGCCGCACCTATCTCTCATTTCACAGAGGATGAGTTTCCTATTTGGTCAGTTTGCTATTGCATACCATGAATCATCTGTGCTGCATACTTGTTAGATACACCACTGAATTTAATGAGTAGGATAATGAATCTAAAATGCAAATGTGCGGCCAGTATATATTACCTCCACATATGTGTTTATGATAGCTTTATATACATGCGAATGAGGATTATTTATACAATTTGTGTTGAAATTGATTTATTATTCATGCATTATGATACCCAGAGTAGTAATGCTTTGTTTAGCATTCTTTCCACAAATGCTATTGGCAAGTCACAGCGAGCTATTGCTATACAGCCTGCAAATAGCTGAGTACACAATCATTATTCATCAACATTGAACTGCAGGGATTTGGGTCATTGCATTGCTTCAGATGAATGCACAAATAGTTCAAAAAGTACACATGAAATGGGTCATCACTTATGAAGCATGCAGTTTCTTCATCTTTACAATGGGACACTTGAGTTTAGCAAGACGCTAAGTGCAAAATCATTGTTGTTTTTTTCATACACCATTTTGGGCTATTTGGCTTTTCATAATGTGTTGTTTCAGACAAGTTGAAAGAAAACATCCAAAAATGCAGTCTATTTTATTGCACCATATCTATTTGTGTATGTAGATTTCAATTCCCATACCTTTTAAGGCCGTTTTCTCAAAATGAATATTTTTCTCATCCACACCAGTAGCACTTACATACACCAAACTGGAGTTTGTTCATATATAACTTTTCTGGCAGTTGACAAAAGGAAGGAAGGAAGGAATTATTTATTTACTTATTTATTTATTTATTTATTCATTCTCTCTGTCACTCACTGACTCACTCCCTCACTCACTCATTCACTCATATTTAATAAATGTATTGCATATTTCATCCAAAAAAACAAAAATTCTGTCATCATTTACTCACCCTCAAGTCGTTCCAAACCTGGATGATATTCTGTCTTTCATGGAATACGAATGAAGATATTTTGAAGAATGTTCGTAACCAAACAGTTTTGGTGACCACTGACTTCCATTTGTAAACTGTAGGGGGAAAAAGAAAGAAAAAAGACTTTTCTCAAAATATCTTCTTTTATGTTCCAAAAAACATAATAAACTTTATAAAGCCACAGTAAATGACCAATAATAATGTAGTATTATTTTTTCACAGTTCATTAACTTTTAAAAGCCTGGATATATGCATGTCATACATCTTAGGAACTGACAAATTACCCATCGAGGACTAATGCAAGCACAACATTGGGAATTATAATGCTGTATTGTGTTTGAAAAATGGCCTAAAATAAAACACGCTCTAGATTAATCACAGTGGGGTATATGATATAGCGCAGGCCTCATGTGTGCAAAAGATGTATATGAGCACTTTGTCTAATAGCACGTTATTGGTCTCTGGCTTATTAGGGCTCTGTTCAGTGAACACATTTGTGTAGTCTAGACTGTAAAGCAGGGGGGCCCTATTCCACAGACCTAGTGTTACGATACTGCATCAAGACAAGCTTGCATCACACACGCCACACACACGATCTGCCTCTGCTCAAAGTCAGAGAATTTGCCCTCGTGAGTTCATTAATCATGGCCTTTAATTGCAGCTGAATGAATCGCAGCCATGCAGCTGCAATGGCATAAAAAAAGAGATGGGAAAAACTGATACAAGCTTCAGTTATACTCTATAGCATTACAGTGATTTCTCTTCTGACAATTGCGATATTAGCAACAATCCAAACCCGCAGAGTCTGCCCAGCAAATTTTGCGCTGGTGCCAATTCACAAGACAATTCAGTACTCATTGACTCTGTAATATGTATTTTCATTGCAAATAAAATAGGCTTATGCCAGACCACTTTGGAGGTACATTATTAGGAAAACAGAGACCTCTCGGAAGCAATTAGTTGTGTCAATACTTCACATTTAGAGCTAAGTGTAATTGCTCCCTTAATTAGGCTTACGGCCCTGACACAAAATCTAATCTGGCAGGATTCTGACTGGAGGTTACAAGACTTTCACAACTCAAATGGCAGGGATCTACATTTAATGCCGTAAAGAAAGAGCAAAAAAGACAAACAAGGACAGGCATGCGTGCACAGGCTCACATTATTGTACACATTAACAATCACGCTGCTATTGCTTTAGATAATGGATGGATTAGTAATAATACACGCACACAAATATAAATCAAAAGTGAACTTAAATGGTCTATAAATATATATATATATTTTTTTAATAATACATATAATTTGTTTACATTAATTCATATAAAATATTACAAATAACATAAAATATCCGTCTGGACACTTACGCAACACTAATTTGGTAGTCGCTCCAAATTTATTTTAGAGAAAGATGCACAAACACACTTTACAAGTAAAGAATTTAACAAAAATAAATGTGTTAAAAGTATTGTTACACTTTGTGGTTGTCACATTTTTTACATATTATGTACATATCATGTGTGTTCTTATGTATATGTACTTATTTTGTTATTTATTTTTACTCATATTTATTTATAATTTTAGATTGTTATATCTAATTTTATTTTATTTTAAATTGAATGGAATTATTTTCAGATCAGAGTGACTCAAGTGTCAGGGTCTAAGTACTTTTTAGGATGACTATAATCAAAATAAATATCTCACTGAAAAAAATGGTACATTATGAAAACATTGAACTAAATATACCTGCATTTTTACACACACAAACACACACACACAAAAACTAAAAGCTTTTTCTCCCACTCACGCCAAAACAATTTTTCAAGCAAATGATAATTTGTGCTCATTTGAAAGTATTCGTATCAACCAATAATGAGTGGCTGTCAGGTGTATGATTATAGGTTGCCAATTTAAAGCCACTTGCATTTATCAAACTAGACGAGTGGGTGAGTGCACCAGCGCACTGAAACACAACACAGATTCACAAAACACCTTAAACTTGAGCTGATGACAGCAAAGCTCAGCGATTTTTATTTTTTTCAGCGAGAAGCCTTCGAGTTCTCTCTAAATATAGCAGGATATACTCCTCTCGATCAAAGGCCAAGAAAAGAGAAGCCCTTGAAAACCTACAAAGCAGAGTTAATTACAACAGAGCGGCATCTGCATATTCAAGGAGACCTCTGCTAAAGATGTGGGTTTCAGGGGGTAATTAACTGAATACAGCGTAATTACAGCTGTCTTGCACTGCTCTTTTGGCTGGGCTTGACTGCATAGGGGGTGTCTTACAGTGGCAGCCCCTTCCCCATACCCCAACACCAGTGACAGAGCACTTTAATGAGGCCAGCCATGCCAAATGTGGGGTTGCTGTCTGAGAAAGCCACTAAAGACATCACCCGCTAACAGAAGGAACCTCCCATAGCAAACCCAAGCATTTCATTGGGCTCTTTTTAGGTTTGAAACAAGCATTCATGTATAAAATATGTTGCATTTAACAGTCCACAAAAACATTTAGCTGTAATATCTATGGTCATCTCATTTGTGATTGTATTTTTAAAGTATAGGCTATAGATATACTAGGAAATGAACAATTTCAACTTATTGACAACATATAAAACAAATGCTTTGCATACAGTATGTACAATTTTACAGACATACAAATATTTTACAAATACTGAACTTGGATCTGAAACGGACAGGACCTTTGTGAGGGTACCACTGCAAGTGGAAAATATCCAACACATGCTCATTGGAAAAACATACCTGTGGCAACATTTTTGCAAAACACAAAATACGTACCAATACGTACATATCACTGCAGTTTCCAACAGAAATGAACACTAGAGGCAGTAAAACAGCACTTTTAATCGTTTTAACACACAATTATGATTACAGGGGTAAATTTTGGATTAATAAAGGCTTGTTTTCACACGGCTTCGTACACAATTATGTTATGACCTGATTTGAGTTTTCATCACTTAACCAGCTCCATATGTTTAAAGCTAAAGCTCCAACGTACTAAGCTTTCTCAGTAACTCAGCTGGTACAGAACTGTACTTGTGATGCGGAGAGCTCGGGTATGAATCCTGTAAAAGACGAGTCACAATAAAAGAGCTCAAAAACAAGCTAAAATGCCATGGTTACGATTGTGTTTTTATGTCACATTTGCTTTTGTTAACACTATCGGGTAGGTTTGGAGTTTAGTGTAGGTGTACATTATTTTAAAATGTAGCATTGAGCACACTAGAGTGTTAAAATAACACTGAAGCAATGTTGAAGTTAACTAGATAATTAAGTGATTCATCGAGGGATGATTGAGCATTAGTGACGAACACCTGCTGTAAGCAGAATCACTGAGGAAAAGGGAACAGGAACAGAAAAAAAGACAAGAGACCAACAGAAACACAACTTCTGCATCCTTCTAAGGCCGCATTTGAAGGCCGATTGTGTCACCGCTGCGTGACAAAGGCTGTCCCATTTCGAAGGCTCCTTCAAATGTGTCCTTCGTTTCCTGTGAAATGAAGGATACAACAGATGGATCCTTCGCAGCCTTGTCTACCCCAGAATTCATTACGCGCCAGTGACAACGAATTTGTTTGAGAGAAATTGCAGAATTACACTTTTAAATGTAAGAATTGGGTTTCAACTTACTCAAATATCTAATGAGTTAAATGTAAAAATTAAAACTTTCAAAAGTGGTTCAAATGTTGACATATCTTATTAAAATGTGAAATAAGTTTATACTCTTTATTATTTAAAGAAATGGACCATGGTGAACAGATATAGACTGTTTGTGATCTGTTTTGTTTTCAGACAGTTTAATATAACTTTCAAAAAAGTCCAGTACAAACATTACAGTCACTCAATGGTAGCTGTCACAGTTGCTAGGTGACAAGAACAGTCCTCTGTAGGACCGTCCCATTTAACAACGCTCAGTCCGACCTTCGTGGCATTTCGAAGGTGTGGCGTTTGAAGTTTGAGTCCTTCGAAGGATGCGGCCTTTGAATTGGGACACAGCCAGAAACTAAAACTCACTTCCAACCATTACACACCATTACACTTATTATTTGACTTAATTTCTGATTTATATCTTCAAAAGTTCTTATTGAGAATTAACAGAGGTTTAGGTGTTGATGTTTTATTGAATGGTTCGTTTGAAATCACCATTATGATGATCAGTGTTTGTTTTAGTTGGGCTCTTATGAGGACATGAGAAGATGGAGTCACATGACACTAGAAATGAACCATTATTTTGACAATATACAAAATAAAAGACATGACAACTTGAACTGAGAAAAAACTTATAGAGACGTGACAATCCCACACTGAAGAAAAATGGAAAAAAGGTTTTATATGGAGACCAAGTATAATTTTGTGCTAAACCGTTCCTATATCTTCATGAGTTTGAGAACCGCAGCTGATATGCTGAGCCATTCTGCTAATAACCAGACATCATTTCGTGTTTGTGTACGTGTGGTATATCAGGGTCTCCAGGCATTGTGGATTTGCTTCCCTGCAGAAGGCTGTTGAGCAAACATTAAAGCACCCTGGCCAGTCAACAGCAATGCATTTCGACAGGGAGGAGATTACTAGTATTTATCTTCACTAGCACATTAGAATACTGCCCCTCGCCTCCGCTCGTGGGAGGCTGAAGTAATTGCCCGCATGGCCTGCAAATACAACACAACAGAGAACCAGGAAGTTCTGAAGTCCTAGGGCTTCACCTTGACATTTCTTCTCTTGGAGCGGCGAAGTATTGACATGACTAAAGGTCAGCAACAAGACTTAGAACTAATTCGTTTTTCAAGACTTGCTGTGATGGTTAGAATGTTTGTCATAAATGTTTGTCAAAAATAGTCAAGCATTTTATATTTTAAATAAGAGACAAGACCTGACTATTCATAGAAGCATTTATTGTTAATAAGAATTTGAATACATATTCAAAAGTAATGGAATTTATATGAATGCATAAGTGTATATAATTTATAAGTAGTTCCGTAACTGGTCACCATTTTGTTCATGTTTTTCACAATTTAAAATCACCTTTTTTTGTCTTCACTGGTTCATTAGTCCTAGGGTGTGACAAATTTATTTTTAAAAACATTCCATGGAGTCTGGAGTCTTACTTACTGGAGTCTTAAATATATTGTAACATGAATCATTTTAGGAAGTCTCATAAATGCTATATAAACTATGATGTAAAACTAATAATATGAAGACATATATGTAATCATAATAAAAATTAGCAAAATGAAAATAAAGTTTTAGAGCCAATCACTTGAGCTATATAATATAATATAATATATAATATAATATAATAATTTTGACTGCCTGCCAATGGAGAAAATGCTAAATGGTGCTAAATGAAGGGGGAAATAATAGCTCAAACCCTGTTTCCAAGTCTGTTTTCCCTGACCTGAGGTTACATGTCAGGATGTGTTATTTCAAGGTGTGTCTGATTGAGCTTAAATAGGAGTCTTATCCTGGCTTATAGTAGTAAATAGGATGGTTTGAAATGGGACGGTTTAATGATCCAACTCAGCTCTTTCATTCAGACTGCACGCATTCAGACAAGACTTGAGCAATTGCACGCAAGCTCTCAAGCACGCACCTCAGGCACTGTCAAACTCTTGCACTGTTTTCCTCATGCTCCCTACCTCCATCAAGACATTTCACCACAAAATAAAGCCCTACACAGAGTGCTTGCCAATGACACATAATTAAAAGTCGCCACGGTGCAGGAGACCTTGCAGCAGGATTTGTTCTCTTGTCTTTCTATTCTCTTGTCCTGGGGCCGTATGGGATGCGCTGGGGGCAAATGATGCGTGTATAATGCTAGCTGGCTAGTCAGAATGGATGAAGTGAGAACCTGGGTGTGCCGCCAATGGCAGAAGCTCTCGTCCTGCCAAACCACTTTGCCCAGAATCTGCCATACAGCTCACGCAAGAATCCAGTTTATATTAGAGAATATACCTCACCAAGTTCAAAGCGACACCAGCCATCATGTCCCGTTTCAGCCCTCACACAATTTTTCCTTAGTCTATTTCAGGACACCTCAGATGTCAGTGACAAGTCTGGCGGCAACAGTCGCCAAGAGAGTTCGGAAATGAAATTACAGTGTAAATCATGCACGTCGCTCTCTGGTGAATTCAAGGTCCAAAATGGTTTCAGTGAACGCGATTTCACCGAGAATGTAAACGTTTTGAGTGACTTTAAATTTTAATACAGTATGAAAGAGTACCCAGTAATATACTTTAATATTTCAGAAATACACTTTAGTATATTATTTATTATATTTATTAGCCTGTATTATAATATTGGAATATGATAAAATGTATCATATATATATATATATAAATGTGAGTGGAGTGAAACAAACAACAACAAAGGTTATGAAAAATTAGTATGCATTGTTATGAATTGCTGTTGTTTTTATTTTATTTTTATCACTTTTAAATTACTGCTGATTCTGGCTGATAACTGCAAAGCTTGCCTGTGATCTCAATTATTCATTTGTTGTTCCCTGTTCTATTGATTATCATTCATTGTGTATTTAAGCCCTCAGTTTTCCTTAGAACAATGTCTTGCTCTTTGTGTTCATTAAACATTGGTATTTCTTCATAAATTCTGTCACATCTCTTCATTGGATATACTACACAGCAACCCATGACAATAATAGGTGAATGTGATTTCACCAAGCATGTTCCATCAGCATCTTTGTTGATCATGGAACAACATTCCAATCAACCAAACAGATTTGAAGGACAAGTTTACATTTTATGTCAAGGTTAGGCTTAAAACAAGGGTGTTTTGTTATTCACCTATCATTTCTCTCTGATTTTAGGGATAAGTTATAGGAAGGGTTTAGGTTTAGGAGTAGGAATAAGTTTTGGACATTTTTGGACATTAATGTTGTTCAACGGAATATGTTGATCCAGAAACGTCTTTCTTTGCAAAATCACAGTGACCGACAAGAATATATTGGAAAATTAAGCAGTAATCAGCAAGGGATCATGACATGGATTTTTTTTTTTTTTTAGCATTATTTAAATGTTTCTTGAGGTTCACTTATAATGTTAATAATTTTTTTTTTTTGCAAAAAAAAGAAAATGAATAATAATAATAATATATATATATATATATATATATATATATATATATATATATATATATATATATATATATATAACGTGATCCAGGCCACCAATAAAGTAAATCAAACGATCTTTCACTCTTCCATTTGTCCTGTTTTTGACTCAAGCGTGTGGAGTATATCAGAAACTGAATGCATATCAGTATATACTGTATCTAGTGTAGACAGCATCTGGTATTATAATGGTTTCTCTTTGCTTTTGACATGACGCTCACATCCAGTGTAGGCAAATGTCAGCCGTTAAGCCAATTAGTTCCAGTGGGCAGGGCCTTGTGATGATGTCAATGTCTTGCTCAGGAGGCAGGCATACTGTATGTAAATGTATTTGCTCATGTGACATCACAGATCCCGCAATATCAAAACAAGCTATTTTTGGAGCTTGATTAAATAAATGCATTGTTTATAATGAGGAGGAAATTTTAAGCTATGACATTTCTAGAGTGTTTTAATGGTACAAATACCTCTTACATGTCAAAAGATCAAGGCAAAAGATCGTCATGACCCATTTAATGATAATGCTCATATTACCCTTGTGGAAAAGAAGTGTGCTTAACTACATAGAATGTACATTTCTGGTGCACTAAAAATCTTAAAAGTATACTTAAAAAACTGTACTTGCAGATATTATTTTAATGAAATAAAAGGCCACTTAAGAGTTTCTTAAGTACACTTTGTAGTACGTCTTTTTTTTAAACAACAACAACAACAACCTATGTTTTAATATTATGTTGTCATCCTTTAAAGAAATACACTTATTTTTATGTTCTGACTATACTAAAGCACATGAAAAGAACTCAATTTTAATTTTAACTGAAGGGTGTTATTTGATATTACATTTTAAGTTAATCAGTTAATTAATTTAAAAAAATAATTAAATTGCAGCTTCATCATTACAAATACAAATGACATTAATTATATACATATATTTCTTTGTCAGTACCATCAGCAGTACACTTGATCTATATTTCAAAGACAATAAATTACAAAATTACTTAAAAAAAATAAATGTACTTAACTGGGCCAAAAAACCAAACACCTAAAGTATTTGAAAGTGCACTTTCTCCATGTAACACAATGTAAGCAATTGTCTATAATACTGCACAGCAATGTATGTTTAGAACGTCCCAAGAAAAAGAAAAAACATTAGTGTACAAAGTAAACAAATCATATCTGCCTGTTTCTATTTATACATGCTGCTGAGAGAATATTGCTAAGCCTGATGACACGCATGGGCCTTTCCATTAGCGTCTGTCTATGATGGCACTCATCCACCGCTCCTCAACACCACTAATGAGAAGCACACCCGGCCTGTGCCAAAGCCATACACTCCACACCTCTCACACAGCTAAAGATGAACAGGAAATCACCAAATCAAAACCCAGATTCCTCTAACCCAAGGTCATAGTTTATCATTATCACTTCAGTTTGTTTTGGTTCACTTACAATCCGGCAGCCTGAGTGACTCCTGCCGCATGAAAAGAGCCATAGAAAGGTATGGATTTATCGTAGAACAAACACAGACCCTTTGCATTATTCAAAATTGGCAGCTCAATATAACGTGTTTCTCATATACATATGGAATATGTTAAACAATACACAGAGTGATTGAATGCAAAGCTACATTTAGTCGGAGACATTGACAATCGATTGTTTGTTTTATCGTCTCTTTTTGTGATAAAACAAGCAGGATAATATTTCATTGCATGTGTAATGAACTATTGCCTAAACCAGTGATGATAGTTGTGCATTGGCTTGAAACACTAGTCTCAGTCATTTAGCACACCTATGGGCCGCACACAGTTCATTCACTGGCTGGCTGATGCATATGGCCAATCTGAAAATTGGCAGTTCCAATCAGATTGGCTGGTTTCTTACTCAACTTTCTCAGTATACCAATCCACCTGGAAAGAGATTGGCTTTTAATTCCACTTAACGGTGTCTTTTTACTTTATTCACTTTTCACATGATTGCTCCTGTCTGCCTGCTGCTGCTGAGTTGGTCTGCGTCTGTAAGCTTCGTATATCTTTCTGTTTTGAATCATTATTTACTATCATTCCCTGTTGTTTATACTGCTAAATATAACTTACTCAACATCACATATTAACCTGACATCGCTAGCTTCAATCTAAATGGTTGCTAGCACAACACGCTAGTAATTCGCTAGCCTGTTAGCGTGCCATCCTTGTGCTCTTTATTTATTTATTTCACTCGCGCCTTTTCCAAATCCATCAAAAAACTTTGGTGAGTATCAGTCAGTCAAACAACACGGTAATTCATGTCATCTTCTCCTCTTATTGTCACTTGCACTTCATGTAACATGTATAGCATAGCCTTCTCTGTCAGCACAGCATTTACATGCAGGGAGATAGTCAGGCTGACGGAGAAGATTTCAGAACCACAGACACGCATCCAAACTAGAGCCCGTGCAGCAGGGCAATTGGGTGACGGTGAGACGCTGTAGTCGCGGGACAAAACACTGCTCTTCCATTCCGATTACAACATCAAATACATTCTCCCCACTCAGTGAAACACCCACTGAGAATCCTGTTGAAAGTGCCCTAGTTATTGGCGATTCTATTACACAGAACGTGAAAATAGAGACACAGCCACAATAGTCACATGTTTGCCGGGAGCCAGAAGGCCTGACATCAAAGCAAATTTAAAAGTGCTGGCTAATGCTAATCGTAAATTCTCTAAGATTATTATTCACGTCGGCACTAATGATTTTCAACTTTGCCAGTCGGAGATCACTAAAATTAACGTTAAAGAGGTGTGTGAACTCGCAAGTACGATGTCAGGCACTGTAATTTTCTCTGGCCCCCTTCCTGTTCGAAGGAGTGATGAGATAGTTAGGAGACTGTCCTCACTCAATGGTGGCTGTCGAAGTGGTGTCCGCAAAATAATATAGAATTCATAAACAATTGGAAAAGTTTTTGGGGCAGACCTGACCTGTTGAAAAGAGATGGTATTCATCCCTCCTGGGATGGTTCTGCTCTTCTCTCTAGTAATATGGCACATAGTCTTAGAGCTCAAACATGACAATCTGGGGCTCAGGTCAGGAAGCAGACAGACTGGCTAAGCCGACCGTCTGCTAGCTGTCTCACGTCACAGAGGTCAGATAAATCCCATCACATAGAGGCTCTTTCACCTAGATATCATCATATAGAGAGTCTGTCTGTTCCCCGAATTAGGACATACAAAAAACCTCCAAACCCATCTAAGGGTAAAAATTTAATTGATGTTCAACAAATAAAAAACAGATATAATACAAATGAACAAATGATAAAGCTTGGGTTTCTGAATATCGGATCCCTTACTTCAAAAGCACTTATTGTTAATGATATGATTACATATTATAACCTAGATGTGCTGTGTTTGACAGAAACCTGGCTAAAACCAAACAATTACATTACTTTAAATGAGTCCACCCCCCAAGATTACTGTTATAAACATGAACCTCGTATGAAAGGCAAAGGGGGAGGTGTTGCTGTAATTTATAGTAATCTTTTCAGAATTACTAAGCAGTCTAGTTTCAAATATAATTCTTTTGAAGTGTTGGTGCTTAATGTAATAATATCTAGTGTAAATGATAAATCACGTTTGAGATTTGTGCTGGCTACTGTGTACAGGCCACCAGGGCACCATACAGACTTTATCAAAGAATTTGCTGACTTTCAATCAGAGTTAGTACTGGCTGCAGATAAAGTCCTAATTGTTGGTGATTTTAATATACATGTAGATAACGAAAAAGATGCATTGGGATTGGCATTTAAAGACATTATTAACTCTATTGGAGTTAGATAAAACACGGGTAAGGACCTACTCATTGTCGTAATCATACTCTAGATCTAATATTATAACATGGAATCAATGTTGATGCCGTTGAAATTCTGCAGAAGAGCGATGACATCTCAAATCATTATCTAGTCTCGTGTAAACTTAAAGGTCCCGTATTATGCCTCTTTTCACAAGATGTAAAATAAGTCTCTGATGTCCCCAGAATGTGTATGTGAAGTTTCAGCTCAAAATACCCAACAGATCATTTTTTACACCATGTTTAAATTGTCATTTTTGGGGGCTCAGAAAAACGCGCTGTTTTAGTGTGTGCCCTTTAAATGCAAATAAGCTGCTGCTGCCGGCACAGGGGGCGGAGCTTCATGAGCTCGCGCTCAGTCTCTCAGGACAATTTCATCTCACGGAATGATGATAATATTAGAAACTCTCAGTAAAGGTGTTCATTTCGAGTCGGACAATAATGCCTACAGAGTCAGAGTGCTGTATAGAGATGGAACAGGTATAGTTTAGTAGTTTAATTACACGGTTATTATAACGTATTTGTCATCTGCTTGTATGTATCCATTATTTATTAATAGCCTACAAGTCTGCTGTTTCGTTCGGACCAGGTCCGAATGATGATCAAACATATACTGATGAGTTTAATAAAGTTTATTGTACATCACACAAAAGATGAAGCGTCAGTTTTACTTCAGAAAATCACCGTAAGAGCTGAGTAAACACAGTAAGTTATAAGAAGTGCGCAAGTTGAGGGAGCATTCCTGTGGGCGGACGTTAGTCAAAAAACTGTTCTACTGACGTCATTAAAGAAGGAAGTAGAGGGATGTAGTCCAAACGGGCCGTTCGATGTAGGCGATTTCTGTTAAATAAAATATCGCGCTTGGCATTGAACTTTGAGCTTTATAATTTTACAGATATTATTTATACTCTAACAACAACATTACACACTAACTAAAGTTTGAAACATGGGATCACGAAGAACGGGACCTTTAATTTAGCCAAGGCTGCAAAGCCGACTCCGTGTTACAAATGTGTTAGACCTATCACTTCTGCCACTAAAGATTGCTTTATAAATAATCTTCCTGATCAGTTTCATCATCTCAGCATCCCAGATAGCTTAGAAGAACTCGATATTGCGACAGAAACTTTTAACTCTCTCTTTTCCAGCACTTTAGACACAGTTGCTCCTTTGCGCTTAAAGAAGATTAAAGAAAATAGTCCAACGCCATGGTACAACGAGCACACTCAGGCCCTTAAGAGAGCAGCCAGAAAAATGAAGCGCAATTGGAAGAAAACAAAACTAGAGCTATTTCGCATTTCATGGAAAGAGGGCACGATTGCATACAGAGAGGCCTTAAAAACTGATAGATCTGCTTACCGTGCAGCTCTAACAACGTCTCTGTGGCCTTGTTATCACTCGAAAATCCAGTCGCCAAACCACGGCTGTTTACTTTATTACAAGGCTCACAGGAAATTAAGTCTCTCACTCTGTATGTGCATGCATTTCTGTGACAGATTCTGTGAACTATTTTAATATATTTTAATTATATTTCCAGTGATGGCAAAGCTGAATTTTCTGCATCATTCCTCCAGTCTTCAGTGCCACATGATCCTTCAGAAATCATTCTAATATGCTGAATTGGTGCTCAAGAAACATTTTTTATTATTATCAATCTGAAAACAGTTCTGCTTAGTATTTTTGTGGAAAACGTGATACTTACCAGCCCGTTCTCATCCCAAGGCGTCATACATGTGACGCTTTGGAAGTTTCGTCGAAATCTTACGCACATGGCATCCTTTAGCGTCAATATGAGACGCAGAACCCAAGGCGTCATACAGGTGACGCTCGTCTAAATCCGACGCACATGGCATCCTTTAGCGTCAATATGAGACGCAGATCCCAAGGCGTCATAACCGTAACCCTACCCCAGACCAAAACCTACCTATAACATTGCGTGTTGTATTGACGCTAAAGGATGCCATGTGCGTAAGATTTCGACGAAATGTCATATGGCGTCACCTATATGACGCCAAAGGATGAGAATGTGTTGCACATACTGTTCAAAAGGCTAGTCTCCCATGGTATGCCAACCAATCATCGTAGAGATGTGAATTATGTTAAATTAGTTTGAGCTGCTACCTCTGAGAATGTACTAACTACCTTAATTATGGTGAGTAGAGATATTAAATATTTGATTGTCAACAAATTTACCAAACTGCCATTTGAACAGCAGCCACAAATTAATAATGAAGGAAGACTCCACGCCTAGAGTTAGATATAGGCTGCAGCAATTAGCTTCACTAAACAGCCAAGCATGCTTATTTAACTCGGCCATTTAAATGACAGAAGGATGGCGTTTGCTTCAAGTAATAGACTAGGTGAGTGAAATTATACTTATATTGCCTTGCTGAATGTGTCATTTGCCTTCTGTCTAAAAGTGACCAAAAAGGTCATTCAAATAAAAAATTCTTCAGGAGGGGTTCTCCGCTACAATTTAGTGTGCCTCCCTTACTTTAAAACACACCACTGCTTGAGCACTAAATCAGCATATTAGAATGATTTCTGAAGGATCATGTGACACTGAAGACTGGAGTATTGATGCTGAAAATACAGCTTTGCCATCACAGGAATAAATTACATTTTAAAAAATATTCAAATAGAAAAGTTATTTTAAAGTGTAATGATATTTCACTATTACTGTTTCTACTGTATTTTTTGATCAAGTAAATACAGCCTTTGGTGACAATAATAAATCCTAATATTCCAAACTTGTGTATGTTATAAGATAAATACAATGTTCGGTCTAGCTCAGAAAACCTTGCGTTGGAAAGAGTACAGGCTAAATTATAGTTTAAGTAGATATTCTCATGCAAGGTGGGGGGGGGGGGGGAGGGAGCCTCTATCTTGATTGATTACACTCCTGGATAATGTCTGATAAATCTGGATTCTCATCCTGCAAAAAACATAATAGCTAGCACATGTCAGAGTTAATTAACTGAGCACCAAACCAACATATCTGCATGTTATACTACATCATACGGGTCAAATACTCTGACTGTGCACCTCAATCCATTTGAAAAACGCATTGCATCATTACGAGAATCATTACTAATCTTCTACATGGTATGAAACCGCAACCACTTTCCAATTAGCTGTCAACATCTTAATACCTTAACAAGCAAAAAAACGCAGGCCAAAGTGTCAGTCATATTGAACTGGTTATAAAGTAAATTGCAGCTGAGGTAAGAGTTGGGGTTGGGGGTTAGAGCCGCTAAGCTCGATCGTTAGCCTCCGTAGTTACTGGGTCAGTCTACATGTTTGCATTTGGCAGTGAACTGCAGGAGTTCAACTGCCGCCAATTTACTCGCCAATGTTGGGAAAACATTGAACAGATAATTAGTTCAGTCTCTCAGTCCATGCGATTAACCGTGGTCGAAGAGACTTGCAAATGACTAGGCAACCAATACAGCAATTAGTCCAATGTGTGCAGTGACTGGGTGATGTATTTAAGGCAATCTTAGGCCACACCAGTGCACTCAGTAGGCACAGGCAGACTAACAGCTTTCTCCATTAAACCTGCTGTCAAGACCACTTAATGGGTGTTAGAAACAGGGTATTCTTAAGTTAATTCAGATTTCGTGAAGTGGGGATAGAGGGAGGAGGAGCCTGTACAGACACAAAGTTAAGCAATGTACAAAGTTGCAACCTGGTCTCACACCCAATGAACAGTGAAACATGGTCAAGCACCTTGCATCTCACTGGTAAAACACTAAAGATAAAGCTGGGCATCGCAATATCGACAAACTTTGAATTTCTTTGTTTTCAATTGCTTGCCTTATGTGTCTCTATTATAATTTTGGCTAAAATGTCTCCATATTTATGATATTTGTAAGGTAAAACTGATTAAGCATTTCTTTGTTGTCATGCATATATATATATATATATATATATATATATATATATATATATACACAGTAAAACAATATTTAAGGTTTTCATTTGCTGAAGGTGGCAATTTTTGATGATTCGGGCACTACTGCAGATGGAGGTGGTTATCAGTTTTAGGTCAGATCTTCACACAAAGCAATCACTTGGCCTTGGAAAACATGGAATATTTGTAATTTTTGAATACAATATTGTGACTAATTATATCCACCTGTCATATCCTGTGTTTTAATTGTTTTATTTTGAGAAATGGTTATGTTTAACAGTAGGAGTCAGATTGGGTGCTCATGCTGTCTAAATAGTGTAATGTTTTTGTAATTATTGTGCTTTTTAAAATCATATATGTATGTCACAATATCAAAATTATATCCCAATATATAATTTTATGGCGATAAAATTCACATTTGTGCATTGATGCCAATGCTTTCCTATTAAAAGCAATTGAGTTTCTAGTTCAATGGTATAGCAACAGGAAGAGGTACCTTTAGTGTCTTAATAGTGGGCACTTGGCCATGTTTCAGAATTTGAGAATTGAAAGTTGTTCGTAAATAGCAATCACGTAAATTGTTATGTGTTTGTGGAATAGAAGAGAAATTCCTTAAGCTTTACATGGTGATACGTATGCTGTCTTGCTGTCAAGTCAAACTGGACAAAATATAAATTAATTATAAACAAGAAAAGAAAAGAAAAAAAAGGGAAAAAAAACAACTATAGTAGTTCTCTCAGCCAATCGGAGCAAGGGGCGGAAAACGGGAGAAGGAAAAAGAGTTGGGGTGTATGAGACGAGTCGGACACGAGCTCTGTCGAAAACTGAACAGCTGGACACGGAGAAAGTGCACGAACTGTAAATACATCGTCAAATCCCGAAGTGGCAGCCGGTGAGAAATTTAATAATTCGTTTGTTTCTGTGAATGGAAGAGAATTACGCTTGTGGAGCGGCAAATGCCGGATTAGTTTGTGACGCAGCATATATGTCTGTGCTCGGCACGTAAAGTTTCCGTGACCTACTTTCTGTAACTGCTCATAACGTGACTATTTCAAGCTAAATTTGGTTCTGTCTAGCAAATCTTAATGTTATTGAGTTACTGGTGTTTATTTGTGTACCTTTTGATTTGTATTTCGATTTAATCGCGGGAGAGAGTGACGATACAAATTATTTCTGAAGTTCACGTGTGATTAAGCAGATCGTTAAACGTGATCTGATTTCATATACACATTAAAAATGTGATAAAGTGTATGAAGCTTGTTAATATATCGTTTGAGAGTGCTGCATTTCAAAAGAGATACAAAAAATGACAACAACGGATGTTTAATAAGTCTTTATTTGCAATTCATTTACATATTTTGTATTTTTATTTCTGTTAAAGGTTTTTCACCTTTCTTCTGTCTACCTATGTGAACATTCATCATAATTGATACAATAAAAAGAAGAGTGGAATCCAGTTAAGGCCTTCGTTGATGATGTGTCTGTCCTTTTCAAGCGGGGAAATTGTGCACAAAAAAGCAAAGCTTGACAGTGAAAAACCGAGAAACCAGTAGAAGCTGGAAACCTGAAGAGCTCAAAGAGACATCATTTGAAGATATATACATTCTTTCCCAACCAAAAGAGAATTCAAAATGGCCGAGCAGGTGATAGGAAAGTCACTCGAGCAGCTCAAAGCAGAAAGGACAGTGGAGAAGAGAGCATTCACACGACTAGTCAACACCATTGCCAGAGCCTATAAAGAGATGACAGAAGAGGATCTTCAGAGCAGTTTAAATAAACTCACAAAGCAAGCGGAGAAAGTCATGGAAGCAAATGACGATCTTGAATCAGGCATCATCGCAGAATTAGAGGCGGAGCTGGACGCAGATGAGACAGCTATGTTAACAGAACAGCAAAGAGCCGACCTTGAAAAAACTAGAAGTGAATGTGAGTTAAAACTAAATGAAGTTAAAGGTCTTCTTCAAGAAACACTCTGGGCTAAGTATGGAGATGTTGAACTGTCCACTGCACTGCAGGTTGCCGAAGCTGAGAGTGAACGAGTCGCAGCAGTAGTTCCAGATGGTAATCACGAAGCATACGACTTCATGCTCAGCCACCTGCAAAATTTAACAAAGACTGCAAAAGATCTGTACAGCAGGTGGCAGCGGTGCATCCCACCAGATGATCAGAATAATTTCCGCCAAAGCCTGAGGGGTCTCGAACTCAACGTTACAAAGTTGGTTTCGAGAAAAGCTGATTTCATTCGGGCGAGACGAAAGGAGGAGGCAGAGAGTTCAACACCTCCACCAATGATCTCCAACTACCCCGTGGCTACAATTAAGTTAAAGCCCACAGCCCTCCCAAAGTTCACTGGTAACAAGCGGGACTTTCATAGGTGGAAGAGAGACTGGGAAGCACTTCAGAAGCAGGGCGAGCCGACCGGTTCCAAGGAAGTTAAAAAGATTCAGGTGTTAGACAGTCTTGATGAGAGGATTGGAAGAGATCTCCGTCTCACCGCTTATAACACAGCAGATGACATTTTCCGTGTCTTGGAAAACCGCTATGGCAACGTGACAGCCATTGCAATTGAAATAGTGGAGGACTTGCAAAAAATCCCTGCTATCAGAGGTAACCAGCCAAGGAAAATTGTTGAATTAATTCAAGCAGTAGAAAAGGCATTTGGAGATTTGAGTGACCTTGGAAATACTGGTGCTATTAAAAATCCGCTAGTCTGTGGTGACGTTAAGCACAAAAGGAAACACTACTTCTGCAAACAGTTCCGGTCACTAAAGCTAGCAGACAGGAAAGCTGCAGTAAGAAAACTGGGAGCTTGTAGTAGGTGCCTTGAAATCCATGAAGACCTTTCATTCTGCAAACCCAGCTATCTATGCAAAAACCAAGACTGCGAAGAAGAGAGTGTTCCTGAGCATCACTTTTATTTATGCCCAAAAGCTGAAAGAAAGGAAAGCAGCGCTATTCAGAGGAAGAGCAGGCTTTATCCCGACAGAGACAAGGGCAGGAAGGGCTACACTAAAGAGCAGGAGGACTTCCTCTGTAAACTTCCACCAGACTTAGCGCAGCAGTGCCAAAGTGCGTTCTCAAACACTGCAGCAAGAGCATTCAACGTGACGAAAGAACAGCTAAGTTTGCAAGCAGAAGATGGGTTGCTGGAACTTCCCGTAATCATGATGCTTCTCAATGTGACAGCTAATGCTGGACAGAAAATTGGGACATTAATCGACTTAGCATCAGACACAAAGCGGTGAAAACAAAGCGGTGAAAGAATTACTCTCGTCATCCATGGAGTCGGAGGGATGAAGGTTCGCGTAAAGACCAAGCGATATCTACTAAAAATCAGAGTAAAAACTCTCCAGGGCACTTTGAAGTCACATCAGCTAGCTTGCTATGGATTAGCAATGCTTGCAAGCATTGCGGAAATTCACAAAACGGTGCCACCTGAACGACTGCAAAATTTATTTCCAGACGTTCCTCTCATCGAACTTGAGAGGCCTAAAGTGGTCGAACTGCTTATAAGCCATCGAGAAGGGCAACTAGCCCCACAGAGAGTCCGAGTAGTCGAAGACCTTGTCCTGTGGGACGGGCCCCTGGGAAAGACAGTTGGAGGAACTCACCCCGAGCTCTTCGAAGAGGTAGCTGTGTCGGCCCACAAAACCAAAACGCACTTTGCAAGGTCGATGAGAATGGCATCTGTGAAATATGAGGAAATAAAAGAGTACCATCCACCAAACAAGCCATTAGTTAGGTTTCATGAATCAAGCACTCTGACCAGCAGCCGAGACTTTCTGGAGTGGTGGAAGTGGGATTCCATTGGAGCAGCGTGTGAGCCTAAATGTGGTGGTTGCCGCTGTGGAAATTGTCAGCCTGGTGGGAAAGAAATGACTCTTGCTGAGGAGAGGGAACTCGAAATAGTAAGAGAGGGCCTCACTTATGTCACAGAGGACAACCACAGCAAAGAGCCGCATTGGCACGCAAAATATCCTTGGTTGGAGGACCCAGTTTCCTTGCCGAATAACAGGGGTGCGGTTGAGGCTACGTTCTTGAGAATGGAAAAACAGCTAGCCAAAGAACCTCAATGGAAGGCTGCCTATAGCGCTCAAGTGCAGGACATGCTTGACAGAGGGGCTGCAGTAAAGTTATCCAAAGAACCATAGCTAACTGGAGTGGGCCTGTGTGGTACGTAAGCCATCTTATTGCTCCTAACCCTCACTCAACGCCAGTGAGGCTTGTTTGGAACAGCAGCCAAAGATTCAGAGGTGTCAGCATGAACGATTTGCTAGTAAAGGGCCCAGACTTTCTTAATCAGATACGTGCTGTCCTACTGAGGTTCAGGAGTGGAGTGTACGCTGCATTAGGAGACATCAAGAAGATGTATAATTCAGTTTGGTTGGAGGACCGTGAAATGCATATGCACAGGTTCCTTTGGCGAGACTTTGAAGATGAGGAACTGGAAGAATACGCGGTCACAAGAGTCAACATTGGCGACAAACCAGCAGGCTGCATCGCACAACTGGCAATGCGTGAAACTGCCAATTTGCCATCCTTTGCTCACCTTGAGGAAGAGCGTAGAGTGCTCCATCAAGACAGCTATGTTGACGACATTCTCACGTCCCACAATGACCTTCATCAGCTGAGGTCTATTGTGGCAAATGTGGAGCGAATCTTAAAAGCGGGAGGTTTTCTTCTCAAGCCGTGGGTCTTCTCAGGTCAAAGTGGGAGCGGTGAAACAGGAAATGAGTCCCTAGGAACCAAAGAAAAGATCATGGTTTTGCCAAACCAAATGCACGTTGATGACAACAAAGCACTTGGTCTGGGCTATGATGTGGAAGAAGACAAGCTCCGTGTGATGACGTCAATCAATTTCTCGCAGAGAAAGAAGAAAATGAGACTTGGTCAGAATCTCGTGAAGGAGCAAGTCAGAGTCCAAACACCAAATCCACTGACACGAAGGGAATTGTTGAGTCAGGTGTCGGGGGTGTATGATCCTGTAGGTCTAGTGACTCCAGCCAAGCAGAAGGGAGCAATTCTAGTCCGCAGAGCTTTCCAAGAGGCAAAGGATGGAAGAGTTCCAGTCAGTGAAACTTGGGACACCGCCCTCTCAGATGGTCTCAGAGAAGATGCGGTAAAGCTCTTTGAGGAACATGTTCAGCTTGGCCAGATTAAATTCACTAGAGCTATAACTCCACTAAATGTCAGTGATGATCCCTGGGTGATAACCTTTTCAGATGGAAGCGAGAATGCTTATGGTGCGCTAATGTACCTCAGATGGAACTCTGATAATGGCTCAATCACCAAGCTTGTGGAGTCCAAAGCCAAACTAACTCCGTTAGACCACAAAGGAGATGCTGTCAAAGCGGAGATGTGCGGAGCAGTGTTTGCCTCACGGCTGCGGAAGTACTTTGAGCAGCATAGCCGAATTCAAGTTGGGAAGTGGTTTCACTTGGTTGATAGCCAAACAGTTCTTGGTGCAATACAGCGAGAAAGCTATGGTTATAAGACATTTTTCGCTAATAGAATTGGAAAGATCCAAGGGATTACCAAGCCGCAAGAATGGTGGTGGATACCAGGTCCACAAAACGTAGCCGATGTAATCACTAGGGGGGCTAATCCTCAAGATCTTGATGAAAATTCAGAGTGGCAAAATGGGCCAAAGTTCCTGAGCTTACCAGTAGAGGAATGGCCAATCAAGTCAGCTAAGGATCTAGCAGCTGACGCCCGAGAAAGCATCGGTAAGCTTCAAAAGAAGGCGTTCGCAGCTGCACTGACAAGGTCTAAAGCAGAACAGCAGGAACCAGCTGAAGTATCAAGACAAAATTAGGATGTCATCCAAATCCAAATTGAACCCAAGAGACCACCTGCAGGATCAGCTGTCCAAAACTTAATTAATATGGAGCAGTTCAGTGATCTAACCAGACTAGTTAAAACAGTAGCGTGGGTTTGGAGAGCAGGAAAAAAGTTCCTTGGCTGGAATCGGACCCTAAACAACCCAAAGTGGGAGGCAGTTTCTTCAGCTGGAACCATCTCGGTGAGAGAAAGAGTAGATGCCCTGCGAGACATTTTCCTTGCTGTGCAAGAAGGTATGACCTTTCCAAACACCACCAGAGACAGACTGGTAGTCTTTAAGGAATCAGACTCTGGGCTGTTGGTTTGTGGTGGGAGAGTGCAGGCCTTTAAGGAAGAACAAGTTAGCATTCCGATCCTTCCCTATAATGCCTGGGTGTCCACACTGCTAGCCCGAGAGAGTCACAGAGAAAGCCACGGAGGATTGGCCGAAACTTTACTTAGGATGAGGAGGAAGGTTTGGGTCGTCAGGGGTAGGAGAATAGCTCGAAAGGTTGTCGATAGCTGCGTTCATTGTAGGAAGACCAAAGCAAAGAAATGTCAGCAAGTGATGGGTGATTTACCACCAGAGAGATCGCAGCCTGCAGCACCCTTCGAGTTTACTACAGTAGATCTCTTTGGACCCTACTTTGTGAAAGATGACGTTAAGAAAAGAGCCCAGATGAAGGTTTGGGGAATTGTCTTTTGCTGTATGTCGAGCAGAGCAATCCACACAGAACTGGCTAACACCCAATCTACCGAAAGTTTCTTAATGGCCTTTCAAAGATTCACTGCAGTAAGGGGCTGTCCTAAGAAGATCTATTCAGATCCAGGCACCAATTTCATTGGGGCAAGACCAGTTTTGCAGGAGCTTAACAAGTTCCTGGAGGGCATCGACAAGGCTGCTCTAGAGGAAATGGCCGCGCAAAATGGGGCAGAGTGGATGTGGAAAATCCATCCAGCTGATTCTCCACACAGGAATGGAGCTGCGGAGGCTGCAGTGCGCATTGTCAAGAGGGCGCTCCAAAGCTGTGGAGGCGAGTCTACACTGACTTACAGTGAATTCCAAACAGCCCTTCAAATGGCAGCTAATCTCGCTAATGAACGGCCTATCGATGCCAGAGCGCAAACTCAGGAAGACTGCATCCAGTATGTAACTCCGAATTCTCTACTGCTGGGGCGAGCATCTCAATGTGGTGATGTCAAAACATTCGACTTTTCCAGTTACCCATTCAAACGCCTCCAAGCAATGCAGTCAGTGGTGGATAAATTCTGGAGACACTGGAGGCAACTTGCGGGTCCTAATTTATTCTTAAGGACCAAGTGGCATACAATGCATAGGAACGTTGCAATGGGAGACATTGTTTGGATAGCGGATCAGAATGCACTCAGAGGACAGTTTAAACTTGGCAGAGTAGTCAGTGTCAATCAGGACAGCAAGGGTGTCGTAAGGGATGTCAATGTCCGAACCTTCCCAAGTTATCCTGTTCCTATCACAAAGCCCTTAAAAGCTAAAGCAAAAAACTATCCAGTGTTTAAACGGCACAAGGTGAAGATCCCAAGTACTGTTCTTCACAGAGACGTCAGACGACTGGTGGTTCTCCTTCCAATTGAGGAGCAAAGGAGCAAGTAATTTAGGTGGAACATTGTAACTGGTCTACAATTAGTAATCCCAGGCAGTTTGCCTTCAAAGCATTGCGATTTCCTCTTGTATCCGAGGAAAATCGAGTGGGAGGTGTCAAGTCAAACTGGACAAAATATAAATTAATTATAAACAAGAAAAGTAAAGAAAAAAAAGGGGAAAAAAAAAACAACTATAGTAGTTCTCTCAGCCAATCGGAGCAAGGGGCGGAAAACGGGAGAAGGAAAAAGAGTTGGGGTGTATGAGACGAGTCGGACACGAGCTCTGTCGAAAACTGAACAGCTGGACACGGAGAAAGTGCACAAACTGTAAATACATCGTCAAATCCCGAAGTGGCAGCCGGTGAGAACTTTAATAATTCGTTTGTTTCTGTGAATGGAAGAGAATTACGCTTGTGTAGCGGCAAATGCCGGATTAGTTTGTGACGCAGCATATATGTCTGTGCTCGGCACGTAAAGTTTCCGTGACCTACTTTCTGTAACTGCTCATAACGTGACTATTTCAAGCTAAATTTGGTTCTGTGTAGCAAATCTTAATGTTATTGAGTTACTGGTGTTTATTTGTGTACCTTTCGATTTGTATTTCGATTTAATCGCGGGAGAGAGTGACGATACAAATTATTTCTGAAGTTCACGTGTGATTAAGCAGATCGTTAAACGTGATCTGATTTCATATACACATTAAAAATGTGATAAAGTGTATGAAGCTTGTTAATATATCGTTTGAGAGTGCTGCATTTCAAAAGAGATACAAAAAATGACAACAACGGATGTTTAATAAGTCTTTATTTGCAATTCATTTACATATTTTGTATTTTTATTTCTGTTAAAGGTTTTTCACCTTTCTTCTGTCTACCTATGTGAACATTCATCATAATTGATACAATAAAAAGAAGAGTGGAATCCAGTTAAGGCCTTCGTTGATGATGTGTCTGTCCTTTTCAAGCGGGGAAATTGTGCACAAAAAAGCAAAGCTTGACACTTGCAATTGTAAACAAGAAACATGGATGGTAACATTTTACCCTATTTTGGTGTTGCATTTATTTTGACTGAAGTAATATTAGCAACCAGAGGCATATCATCTGGCAATTTTTAGTAAACCGCCATCAACACTGGCACTGTGTTGTTGATGCTCATTAGAGGCTGTTCACACTGCATTTTGTGTAATTGCTAGTTTATGCAAACATGCACTAAAAGGATGTCTTTGGCTGTACAGGATGTGTTTAAGCTTGTGAAAACTGTACCTATAGCTGTAGTGTATTGGTGACCATTATATTATTCTGACTCTGTGGATCAGATTAAATTCACATTTCCCATATCTCTGTAAGATGTTTACAAAATGAATATGTAGATGTCCATATGTCCATATGATTCTGGTCACACTAGTCCCAGGTTTTCTTATTTTGGGATTGTTATCCATTATTCATGTAACTTGCCTGAAGATAATTGACTTCAGCGTTTCGGCAAAGGACACGTTGCCCCTGACACTGCAGAAACTTCACCCTGCTCTCAGGGGAACTATGTTTGCTCACTCTATCCCTATAGGAGCAAATGGACATTTGTTTCTCATTAGAGTTAAAATGTGCATTTAGAACTACCATGCCATCATTTCAATACAATTTCAATGAATCAAGTTCAGACGCGCATAATGCACGGAACCACATAATAGCTTCAAGCAGACTTGACTATTGTTTGTGGAGACTGTGACTTGTGCTACATGGTCTTGTGCACTTTAATGCAATCCATGAGGACTTTAAGGTTATCCTGCTGAACTCATTGGAGTCTGGAAATATGCAGGATTTTTTTAAATCCTGGCATGTTGATGTCTTAAAGTAGATCCTTCATGTCATTTGCATTTTATTCTGTACTTATCCTTGTTAGAGAAAAGAGTGCTAAATCTTAGGCTGATGAGATTAGTGAAAATGTCTTTTTCACCCTGTTGAATGACAAATACTGTAAATGATGTAATCTTAATGCAAACTTAATCAATTAAATTGATCGAACAATTGTTGAATAACTTATGGTATAAATCAAAAGAACTATGAATTCCATGAATATTAGCTAAGAAAAACCTGCACATGAAAATAGTTAAAGGAGTAATTTACTCAATACACAAAAGTGTGTTTAAGTAAAAAAAAAAAAAAATCATATATATATATATATATATATATATATATATATATATATATATATATATATACACATAAATGCACTCACTCTAAAAAAGAATGTGTTGGTTCAAAAAAAAATATTTACGCAACAGTTGAGCAGTTCAACATGCATGAGTTATGACAACTTTGAGTGAATTTACGTTCAACCAACAAGCTACATTGAGTTAGAGGAACTGGTTTCACTTTATTTGGATGGTCCCTTTAACACATTCAGTTGACTATAAGTAACGTTGCACCTACATCTCTGCTAACTCTCACGCTTAGAAAAGTGTTAGTAGAGTATTAGTGGACTGGTAGGGTTAGGGATAAAATAAGTTGACATGTAGTTGCAAAGTTACTTATAGTCAACAGAATGTTCAAAAGGGACAATCAAAATAAAGTGTTACCGAGGAACTTAAAGGGATACTCCACCGGTTTTTCATATTAAACTATGTTATTCCCTTAACTAAGACGAGTTGATACATACCTCTCTCGTCTCAGTGCGTGCACTCAATCGCTCTGGCGCGCGAGACACTTTGATAGCACTTAACTAAGCCCAGTTCATTCATTAGGATCCAAGCAGAGAAGCGACCAAACACCTCCACGTTTTCCCTAAATACAGTTACACGAGTAGTGTAACTCGACCAAGAATGGTGACACAAAATAAAACGTTGCTATAACTATAATGTATGGCGGAATACCACAGCAAGTGCTTGGGAGCACTTCTATCTATGGACTCGGCGCAGTAATATCATCACTCCGGAGAGGGAGAGGGGGAGATGACTTTTCACGAGTGATGATATTACTGCGCCGAGTCGAAGTGCTCCCAAGCACTTGCTGTGGTATTCCGCCATACATTATAGTTATCCACTTTACACGCTTAGAAAAGTGCAACGTTTTATTTTGTGTCACCATTCTTGGTTGAGTTATACTACTCGTGTAACTGTATTTAGGGAAAACGTGGAGGTGTTTGGTCGCTTCTCTGGTTGGATCCTAATGAATGAACTGGGCTAAGTTAAGTGCTATCAAAGTGTATCGCGCGCCAGAGCGATTGAGTGCACGCACTGAGACGAGAGAGGTATGTATCAACTCGTCTTAGTTAAGGGAATAACATAGTTTAATATGAAAAAACGGTGGAGTATCCCTTTAATAATTTGTAGCATAAACACAAATTTTTAAGTTGATTACTTAAAAAAATGTAATCGCTCCAACTACCAGAGTTGTAGCCCTGGAACCAATTAATCTTATCTATTTCAGTTCAGTTCAACAGCTATCATAGCAAATGCTAACATAACTTTTTTAACTTAATGGACAAGATAGATATTACTTGTCACTTGCATTAGCTCAGTCGTTGCTTATAGAGTCAATGTAGTGTAGTGTATAGTTTATATATATAGAGAGGCCTATATGTTTTTATACACTTGCGTTCTTGTATTTCATCCGTGTTTTTTAATTGTTGGTCTATGCACACAAGCAGGCTTATGTCTTGCTGTCTTTCAGAACATTTTTAAGAAGCAATTTAAAGTTGAAAACAGTTTAAATTTAAAAAACGAGTTGTGTTCGATTGTGTTTTTGCATTTTAGTACCAGACTGATCTCATGAAATGGCGTATGTATGACACGCCAATTCGTATTTCCATTTTTGGCGTGCTATCAACACGCATAATCGCTTTTCAGCGTGTTTATCAACGCCTTTGACTTAACGTTATATTACTGTATTATGTACATATAAATATATGACCTACCCCAACCCCGTCCCTAAACCTACCCGTCACTGGGGTTAATACCATTTATGAGTCTTCTCCTACCATCCTAGGAAAAGAAATATCGCTCCACAGATGTAGAATATAGATTTTGCTTCGTTTCGCTCGGACATTTAACGGCGTACACATACACGCGGAATCACTCGGACGTTTAATGGCGTAGACATACACGCAAAAGATTTCGGCGTGGACATACACGCGGATAGCTCAAAATGCGTATAGATAACACGCCACTTGAATTGAAAGTGGCGTGTATGTTTACGCAAAGTCATGATGTCATGTTGTTAGTACACACCCTGCGGTAGCAACTGTAGCTGCACTGTTTGTGGCCTTCCAAAAACATCAAGCTCAAATTACTGAAATGATAGGAAAATCTTGTATTACAGAATTTTAAATATTGCTTATAGAATACGATTAATGACCACTTATTTTAATCATTTAATCAATTGAACTACATTAAAGTAATATCAATAAATTAACATGTTAGATTGACATCCCTCAAAATGGTCAGATTGTAGGATGCAAGGAGAAGGCAACAATCAAAACTGCACTGATAAAGAGCCATTAGGCTTTTAATGTTAGAAACAAATAAAGGGGTTGAAAATTAAGAGCAGGGATGAGAACAGACAACCATTAAATATATGTCAGTTAGGGTCATGGAACTTGTCACAAAGAATTATCAACACCACTGTGTTTAGCCCTACTGTCATATTCATTCCAGTTTAAAACTGATCATTTAATTCAGGGGTCAGAGTTCAATGTTCCACAAGGATTATTTGACTCTTTTCATGACCTTTATAGATGTGATTTGTTAATGACTGGCAGGAGAAACATAAATGAGAACTGGCACCACAGCTCTAGAGAAGGTAAGGCTAAAATTCATGTAGATGGGGAAGACACAATGAAGATGATCTACATACAGATCCAAAGAGTAAGCAGAGGAAGAGCAGCATTTCTAATTCAGTCTCTATAGGGAGCTGAGCATTATATAATTGACAGCCAATAGCTGCGAGGTGAAGGCAAGCTAAGGTTGTGACGTCTGTTGTAAGCATTTCAAAATCCGGGGCGGCTGGACTGGAATGTGTATTCAGTGATTTGTACTAGAATAGTTCAACCCAAATTGGGAATCTTGTCATTTATTTGATTTCTCTGTCCACATATTGTTCTAAAACATGACTTTTCTGTGGAACTTAAAAAGTGTTTTGAATAATCTTCACACAGAACTTATACTGTATATCCACAGTTCATAGTCAACATGGCTGGAAAGAAAATGCACCAGATTTTTTTTTTATATACATTCAGTATTCAGTACTATCAGTGTTATTTTGGTACTTTATTTTACAACCCTGTCCTCCATGTAAATATGTACTTATGATGGTAATTACAATAAATGGGTAATAACAAGGTAATAAGTCAAGTCAAGTCACATATATTTATATAGCGCTTTTTACAATACAGATTGTTTCAAAGCAGCTTTACAGAGATAACATGAAAATAAAGCAAAAAAGTTTGTTTCCAGTAGAAAATAACGTCACGGTTCAGCTTACTTAAGCTCAGTGATGTTTCATTTTTGTTTAAAAAAAGTTATTAATTCAGTTCATTTATATATATATATATATATATATATATATATATATATATATATATATATAGCCGCTCTGGAGTAAACCATGATGTCATCGTCCAGCTCAGTTCAGTTCTTCTATAATAGCGTCAATGAAGGCAGATCAATATTATTGTTGAATATTAAATTAAATCTTAAATTTAATGTCCCCAACTAAGCAAGCCAAACCAATGGCAACAAAGGTGGCAAATGGCGACAGTGGCAAGGAACCAAAACTCCATCAGGTGGCAGAATGGAGAATAAAACCTTGGGAGAACCCAGGCTCAGTCGCGGGGCCAGTTCTCCTCTGGCCAATGAACGAACAGGGTATGATTATGATTGCGTTCATGACATCAAGACTAGATTATTGTAATGCTCTACTGGGTGGTTGCCCTGCACGCTTAATAAACAAACTACAGCTAGTTCAAAACGCAGCAGCTCGAGTTCTTACCAGAACCAGGAAATATGACCATATTAGCCCGGCTCTGTCAACACTGCATTGGCTGCCTATTAAACATCGTATAAATTTTAAAATATTGCTGATTACTTACAAAGCACTAAATGGTTTAGCTCCGCAGTACTTGAGCGAGCTATTAACGCATTATAGTCCTTCACGCCTATTGCGTTCTCGAAATTCCGGCCAGTTGATAATACCTAGAATATCAAAATCGACTGCTGGCGGTAGATCCGTTTCCTATTTAGCACCAAAACTCCGGAACAATCTTCCTAACATTGTCCGGGAAGCAGACACACTCTGTCAGTTCAAATCTAGACTAAAAACACATCTCTTTGGCCTAGCATACACATAACACTCTATAGACTTCCTTAATTCAAAATTAGGCTGCATAGTTTAGATCAGCCGGAACCGGGAACACGTCCCGTAAATCCTGATGTACTTGGTACATCATAAGAAGGATGGCGTCTACGCTAATATTAGTCTCTGTTTATCCCGAGGGACCCTCTATGGTGGACCTGCGCCTGGACCCATCCCAACTCATCCTGAAGTGCCAGCCTCATCAGCCCTGTGAAGGCCTCATCGACACGACAGCCATCTACACTGATCCTCAACAACTCGTCTCCATACCGGCGTGATTCCTTCGACTTCCAACCAGATGGAAATGGATAAATACTCTAAATGTTCCGATCCAATCTGACTTGTAATGCTGCCCGAATCATACACTGTTCCTTCGTTGGCCAGAGGAGAACTGGCCCCCGACTGAGTCTGGGTTCTCCCAAGGTTTTTTTTTCTTTTTATTGCCACTGTTGCCTTGGCTTTTGGCTTGCTTAGTTGGGGACATTTAATATTCAACAATATTATTGATCTGCCTTACTTAAGGTGGGCGTTGATGCAATTTTCTTCTAGAAACAAACTTTGTTGTATTATTTTCATGTTATCACTGTGAAGCTGCTTTGATACAATCTGTATTGTAAAAAGCGCTATATAAATAAAGGTGACTTGACTAGACTATGATTCAGGCAGCATTATAGGTCAGAAGTCAGATTGGTTTGGAACAATCAGAATATTTCTGGTTGAACATTTCAGTTCCATCTGGTTGAAGATCAGAGTCACGCCGGTATGGAGACGGGTTTGTTAAGGATCAGTGCCGATGGCTGTCGTGTCGATGATGCCTTCACAGGGGAGAGTCTAGTTGACACAATCTCTGCTGACACTTCAGAGATGCGTTGTGGTCGCATCTAGGCGCAGGTCCACCATCTGATCTGAATACGGCTCGGGTCCGGCTGATTACAGTAAACCTCGGAATAAGCAGAAAGACTAACATTAGCGTAAATGCCATTATTCTTATGATGTAACGAGTACACCCGGTGTTATAGGAAGTGTTCCCGGTTCCGGCTGACCTAATTTATGCAGCCTAATAATCATTTAACTGATTTGAATTATGGGAATGTATAATTTTCTGTGTATGCCAGGTTAAAGAGATGTGTTTTTAGTCTAGATTTAATCTGACAGAGTGTGTCTGCTTCCCAGACAATGTTAGGAAGACTGTTCCAGAGTTTAGGTGCTGAATAGGAAAAGGATCTACCACCAGCAGTCGATTTTGCTCTAGCTGCTGCGTTTTGGACCAGCTGTAGTTTGTTTATTATGCGTGCAGGGAAACTACCGACTAGAGCATTACAATAATCTAGCCTTGAGGTCATGAAGGCATGAACTAACTGTTCCACATTTTTCATTGAAAGCTTATTCAAGAAAGATTTAGATATATATTTTAGATGGAAGAATGCGGTTTTACAGATGCTAGAAACGTGGCTTTCAAATAAAAGATTGGTTTCAAAGAGCACACCCAGGTTCCTAACTGACAGCGGAGACTTGACAGAGCAGCCATCAGGTGTTAGACAGTATTCTAGGTTAGTATGTGCGGGGGTTTTTGGTCCAATCATTAGAAACTCTGGTAAGGAAATTACTAGTCATCCAAATTTTTATATCAGCTACGCATTCCATTAATTTCTTGAATTGGCAAGTTCCGTCAGGGCGCGAAGAGATATAGAGCTGAGTATCATCGGCATAACAGTGAAAACTAATCCCATGCTTCCTAATGATATTGTAAGGGGTATACAGTCAAAGACCCAGAACCAGATATGAAGAATGAAGACCCGGAGTCAGAATTATAAAAAATTAAAGAAAAGTTTTACTGAAGATAGTTTGCATTTTCATCAGCAGAAGTCAGCTTCAAGACTCACACAGGAGTTCGTAGGCCGCCCCACTTACAGTTACAAAGATCACAGCAGTTATACCATTTCCAAGGTCTAAGCTACGTCATTGCTTACAGGTTGAATGATTCTCATTGGCTAAGAAACATGAAAGCCTAAACAATTTAACACATGTGAGGAGATAGGGGTGCCTATCGCCATTAGTAAAGATAGTTGTCGTCCACTCATTGGATTTAGGTCTGTGGTGGCCTCGCAGGTTAGAGAAGGGCGCCGGGGTGTCTGGTCCGACCGTCCAGAACCTACATAGAATGTCATACGCACACACACACACAAATAACAGACAATAGCAAATAACAGCTCCCATCAAGGCTGAAGAGAGTCTGAGCTCCTTATTATCAGTTAAGTATACCAAAACATAATGCTAAAACATTCACTCATTTGGGAGAAAAACAGATCACTGGCATTTACTCCCAAGGAAGGAAATATACTGGAAAGAATACATTTTAATACAACAATTAAAGTTTGATAGTAACGCTCAATATAGCTTGACCATATGTCCAGCGAAGAATCATATGTGCCCACGCTGCCTTTAGGACCCTCTAACCTTTCTACTGATCCCAGAGAAAGAGACAAACGGCCTTGTGGGTTACGTGGCCTTCATGTCCTGCGTGTACTACGTGCAATCTCAAAGTAAGATTGGAATGCACCTAAAAGAAACTGGTTACTTGCATCCATGCATTTAAGAAAATATAATTTCACAAGCACAAGAATATAAAAATTATTATGTGATAATGAATATATTTGATTATTGATTTTTATAAAGGAAGTATATAACCATTCAAAATGATATATGATTATATATGTATTTGAAGAGGCAAGGGATTTTGACCAACCCTTCAGTCCCCCGTTTTAGACCAATGTGGGGTCCAATACCGCCACGTCTGGTCTAACCAGTGAGGTCACTACGGAAGGGAGGAGTGGTGACGCATGCTCCCCTGACGGGTCACACTTGTCTCTTCACCTCGTCACGGACATGCTGGATACTAAAAATTCCAGTCCCCATTAAGAGGCTCTCCCGCCTTCCACTCACAACAGGACATCAATGTCATTCTTCCTCAGTTTATCAGTCAGGTTAAAATTTTTATAAAACACATAACTGATTACGAATCCAGTACATATTTATTCTCTGGAAGCCAGGCTAAATAAGCAAGCACTATTGCTGTATTCCTAGCATGGGCTAGATCCACAGTCACTACTCAGATCCTAAATAAAGAGATTGTCTATAATCATGAGTACCAGAATATATGCACTAGTTTTTTTTATTTATAAAATTATGATTTCCAAATCCTTTTATTATAAACAAAGTTGGATGGTTAATCCATTATTTTCACTACCCCTTTTATAGACCCTTTAGGTTTAAAACACAATGGTTGTCTAACTAAAAATAAACAACAAACAATAAAATATTAATAATTAAGACCCATAATAATCGATGTAAGCACTTTAAGTCTTTACTGAAATCATCCTTCAGTTTACAGTCACATAGCATGTACCATTTTAATTGTATAACATCTTATACCCTTTTTTGTTTGTTTCAAAAATAGAAATAAAATAAAACAAATTCACATCATCATTTCAGTCATTATTTTACCACTAAAATATAGGATCGTTCCCCATTCTGCTTAATAAAGCTTTTGTTCATTCCTTATCCTTATATCACTTGAATCCCTGTCAATCATACAATGTCTAACCCTAACCTTTTACATACCATTTAAACTTAATTTGACTTCCATAAATCCTATCAGAAATTGTATTTTCATAACATACATTTTCTTCTACTATATTTCTTCCATCTTGCCCTACATGCCAGTTCCTTCTGCATCCGAGTCTCTCACCACTGTCAGCCTAGTGACACTTAAAGTTCCCTCGTTAGGGGAAATCATGGTATTTTATTAATTCTTCAATACTCTTGTTTTCTTATCATTAACTTCAACTTTATTTTTCATTATAACTACTTCTCACAGTATTTGTCTCAGTTCCACTTATCTTTACAGTTTTACAGAAACCAAAATATTATGTTACTCAGATCCCAGCCCACAGCCATATAGCTGCTTTCTCTTTTTACCTTTATTAAATTGTAGTTTTCTTAGACATCTAATGTCATACATACATTTAAGGGATTGAGAAATAAAACCTTTTCTTTTTAGAAGTTATATTCACTCCTTCTTTGTTCGCCCTCCGGCCTTTCAATAAAAATGAGGGAGCTCACTCTGGATAATTTGGATAGTGACTTAGCCAATGTGCCACTTTGTCTCTCTGCCGTCAAGTCTATATATATATTTTTTTTTTTTCCTACGTTTATCCTTATGATCCCACCTAGTTGTCTATTTAAATTTAGACCCTCAGTTGAATTTAGACAAGAGTTTTACCCCATAATGGACAGCAATCTTCTTTACAATTCCAATTTATATAAAATACTAATCCAGAGAGTAATTCAGTTCAATATCATAAATGACAAAAGCATTCATAATTACCAATAGCAGACAGAGCTGGAAAACCACTCCAATTAAAGCTCGTCCCATGTTCTGCATTGTCTTTTCATCAGATTGACTTAGAATTATCAACTTTTCTAAAGTTGGTCATTTCACTTAACCCATCTGTAATGATAAAACACTAATTCCAGAGGTTAATGACACAATATCCTCAAAATCAGGAAATAATAGTACCCCAAACTAACACATACAAGACATAAAGTGCTGTCACCATCACACGCACTCATACTAGACACACATATGTTAACTGTTCATTTTCAATGTTCATTTTTCTTTATATTATTGCTAAAAGATTTAAATTTTAAATAAGATTTTAAACTTCCCATTTTCCGGTAGCTTCTACCTAATTTTACATGGTCTCCCAACCAGTTTCAAAGCATGTCTTGTTCATTATTCATTAGAATTTAACAAGGTCAGCTGGGTTGTTTTGTTTCATTATCATTATTTTGCTTCAGCTTGCTCTAGCAGGCCAATAATGGAAAGACAGACACAGTTACCATCCCTTCCTCTGCTCAAGCAGTCTCTCTCACTATAAATAAATAATCTTTTTCAACAGCCTTCTAAGGCTGTAACTTAGACATAATGTAATATTAAATTAATTACAATAACCTTTGACCATTCACCTTGTTATCCAGACTTTTCTCAAATCTACAAAAGCTGTCTTCATCTTTAGCCACCACCATGTCTAACGACCTTCAGGAGTTAAAACTATGTCATAGACCTATTAGTTCAAAATCAACACTATGATTTTCCTTGCCCTTAAGGCAAACCAGTACATAAAAAGTTTTGCTACTGTCTCCACAACAACTAATGGGAATCACTTCATGGCCTCAGCTGGCTCTTGAAAGCCCACTCCTGTTAGCCCTTTATCTATAATCTCCATCAGGGTGTTTTCCCCTGGCATATTTGCAGACGCTTGTCACAATAAAAAACAAGCCATACAATGAATGCGGTTTCTTGTGATTGGTATAGAGGAACACTCACGTTTCTGGGTCAGACTGCCTGTAACTCCTCACAGCTCATCCGCCCTAACGATAAAGGATGCTGCTGGCCTCACAGTCATCCGCTCCACTCTCATACCTTTCTCACATAAACACCTCCATCTTGAGATGCCCAATGACTTTACGTGATCCACTCTGGCTTGGGTTGCCCCCTGTCTGGCCAAAGAAGGTCTTACCCGTCATAGAGATGGTCACTCGTGCCCACTGGTGACCGCTCTTTCCAATCACACAATCAGTTCTCTTCAACAGAACTCAGCTGTTTTCTGGAGCTTAGGAATGGCACGTTCAAGAGTCACCAGGGCCATTCGGATTGCCTAATAGTCTTCACATAGGGAGACAGGTCAATAACAACAGTATTTAATCACTTAAATCCATTAACTATCTTAAAAGCAGCAACCTAGCTACCCGGATTATACTCAGTGAATTTAGATCACAACCGTACATTCAGTGTACATTTCCGTCGGCCCCTCCCCCGTTTCATGGTGGGGACTAAGATCAGACAAAGAAGTTACTGGTCCTAAAATAACCTAATCAAAGATGTCACTACAAATAGCTTATTATCACTTATGACACCGACTCAGGTAACAGCTTTTAGCTGACATTGACTGAGAGAGAGACATTGAATGAGAGAGGGACTGGTACACTGCACTCTGAACGTCTAACTTTATCTACCATCTTTTAACTCTATCCCAGCTTAAGGCATCTTTGCCAGATATTACATACGGTTTCAAATAAACATATTATTTATATTTGTCTTTTGCCCATACATCAGGAAATTTAGGCATTACAAATTTCCACTCAGATTGAGTCTGTTGCACTGGCAGTTTCAGCCACAGCACACATCAGATTCAGATAAGCAAACTGTTTCATTACAGCCAATAACAAACTTATCTTTTGAAAGCAAAACATCAGCTTCTAGTTCTTTCATGGTCAACTTTTCAAGCTGTTTGTTTAATCAGCATTTAGCAACTGTTAATCCAGTACTGCTTCTGCTTATTTGTTCTTACATAAAAATAATTATTCTAGTTCTCAATAACGTTTCACATTTCTCAATCTCAATTTTAATATTTGACTTAAGATTTCTCTTGGAGTTTATCAATCTCCAATTAGGATTCACACTAAGTTTGACGAGGCAAGCACTCTCTGCTTGTGATACTTTTGCAGTTATTGTAAATCATCTGTGAGATTAGTCTCTCTATATCATCTAAAATCTTTTTAAAATTTTTAATGGCAACACAATCATCCTTTTAGTTACTTTGATATATTCTGCAACTCACATTTGTTGGAGTCATTAATTTTACATCAACTTATAAAAATTAGTATTATAGATCTTTTCTTCAAAAGGGTTCACTTTAAGACTTCAATCTTTTGACCTTGTTTTTATCTCTTGTTCTTTCTCAGACGACAACTTTAATATCGTCATTTAAACACTGATCTACTTTCAAACTCACATTATTACCAGAAATGTGTCACGTGTTAAATGGCCCTACTGACCACAATCAAGACACTCTCTGTCATCTGGTGAATTTGTTTCAGCCTCAACTACAGCATCACACCCTTGAAGCAGTGTGTCCCATTCAGGAATGCAAACAGAGCTACTGATTAAGCAGTTCTCTGTATTCTTTTACAGTCCACCAGTGGCTGATTTAATCATAATAACCCAATCATAATCTTCATCATTATTATTGGCAGAACATTAATTTTCATAAGCTGCAAAATATTCTAAGTTGTTTTCACAAAGTGTCTGTTTAACTTTAGTCGCTTGTCGAGGGAAATTATCCCTGACCCAGAATTTCTTTCACTTGCTTCTTGTAATCATTGTAAGCAATACGAGGCTAAACATTTTAATTTTTCCGTTTCTTTGTTTGTTTGTAGCCAGTCAAGTTGTTTAAATTTCCAATCAGAATCAAAATCCTGACTACCATTTACTTAATCATTTCTGCAAATTTATTTAAAGTGAGGGCTTTAGAGCACAGCTGCTTACAGCGTTTGCTTTTCCTGTCTCACTATTTGTTTCAGGACTCTTCAGGTTACTGATTAAGTTATTACTTTTTTTTTTGCCATATCTTAATCATGGTTCATACTCACCTGAAGTTATTGCAGAAATGGAGGCGGCGATCTTTGAACAACACAGCTTGGCTTCTGCGTGATGAAACTGCAAAGTATACTCCAAAATCACAGTTACATATACTGGTCCATGCCAATTTGGGTCACAACTTTTTAAATTTTTCTCTCGGAATTGTTCCTGATGCATCCCTGGCAAACAACCCTATTATTGTTAGTATCCCTAACTGCCTGATTCACTTCACTAAGTTCGGGGATCCCCTATCTGAGATGGAAGAGATTGAGCAGGTTTACGGTGCCACTGGACCTCTAGCCCAGGGACGTGCTCTGCTGGGGTGGTGCTACACCAGTAATGCCCAGCGGGGCCCCCACAGAGCACGCTTCGCTTGCGCTGTCTGCTGCCGTTACCCTTAACGACGCTCTCAGCGACTTCTTTTACTGTCAGCAGTATAATTAACTTACTCCTTCACTCGCCTCATCGGAGTGAAGCTCTCCCGCTCTCCTTCAAAATCTTTTCCAGTCAGACAGCCCTAACAATTAACAAAAGCTTACTACCTTGTTTGTTGATTTGCCAGGGGTGTCACCGAGAATAATTGCCAGCGCATCCTCCACCATAACTGTAAGGGGTATACAGTCAAAGACCCAGAACCAGATATGAAGAATGAAGACCCGGAGTCAGAATTATAAAAAATTAAAGAAAAGTTTTACTGAAGATAGTTTGCATTTTCATCAGCAGAAGTCAGCTTCAAGACTCACACAGGAGTTCGTAGGCCGCCCCACTTACAGTTACAAAGATCACAGCAGTTATACCATTTCCAAGGTCTAAGCTACGTCATTGCTTACAGGTTGAATGATTCTCATTGGCTAAGAAACATGAAAGCCTAAACAATTTAACACATGTGAGGAGATAGGGGTGACTATCGCCATTAGTAAAGATAGTTGTCGTCCACTCATTGGATTTAGGTCTGTGGTGGCCTCGCAGGTTAGAGAAGGGCGCCGGGGTGTCTGGTCCGACCGTCCAGAACCTACATAGAATGTCATACGCACACACACACACAAATAACAGACACTAGCAAATAACAGCTCCCATCAAGGCTGAAGAGAGTCTGAGCTCCTTATTATCAGTTAAGTATACCAAAACATAATGCTAAAACATTCACTCATTTGGGAGAAAAACAGATCACTGGCATTTACTCCCAAGGAAGGAAATATACTGGAAAGAATACATTTTAATACAACAATTAAAGTTTGATAGTAACGCTCAATATAGCTTGACCATATGTCCAGCGAAGAATCATATGTGCCCACGCTGCCTTTAGGACCCTCTAACCTTTCTACTGATCCCAGAGAAAGAGACAAACGGCCTTGTGGGTTACGTGGCCTTCGTGTCCTGCGTGTACTACGTGCAATCTCAAAGTAAGATTGGAATGCACCTAAAAGAAACTGGTTACTTGCATCCATGCATTTAAGAAAATATAATTTCACAAGCACAAGAATATAAAAATTATTATGTGATAATGAATATATTTGATTATTGATTTTTATAAAGGAAGTATATAACCATTCAAAATGATATATGATTATATATGTATTTGAAGAGGCAAGGGATTTTGACCAACCCTTCAATATCTCCCAAGGGTAGCATGTACAGAGTGAACAGCAACGGTCCTAGAACTGAGCCTTGTGGTACTTCATACAGAACTTGTGATCGATAAGACATTTCTTCATTTACTGCTACAAACTGATAACGGTCAGATAAGTATGATTTAAACCATGCTAATGCAATTCCACTAATGCCAACATAATTTTCGAGTCTATTTAAAAGAATGTTGTGGTTAATGGTATCAAATGCAGCACTAAGATCGAGCAACACAGAGATATACAACCACGATCGGCTGATAAGAGCAAATCATTTATGACTCTAATGAGAGCTATCTCAGTATATGGTACGGTCTAAATCCTGACTGGAAATCCTTGCAGATATCTTTTCTTTCTAAAAAGGAACATAGTTGTGAAGATACTGCGTTTTCTAGTATCTTTGACAGAAAAGGTAGATTCGAGATCGGCCTGTATTTGACTAATTCTCTAGGATCAAGTTGTGTTTTTTTAATAAGAGGTTTAATCATAGCCAGCTTAAAAGTTTTCGGTATATATCCTAGTGTCAAAGATGAATTAATGATATTAAGAAGAGGATCTATGACCTCTGGAAGCATTTCTTTCAGTAGCTTAGTCGGTAGGGTCTAACATACATGTTGTTGATTTAGAGGATTTAACACGCTTAGACAATTCTTCCTCTCCTATTGCAACACATGAATGGAATTTCTCCTCAGGGACACTACAATGCACTGCCTGATGCGATACTGTAGCAGATGGTTGCATAGCATGGTTTCTCTCTAATATTATCAATCTTGTTAATAAAGTGCTCGTGCTCGTTGTACCACATCGTTGGACTATTTTCAATGATCTTCTTTAAGTGCAAAGGAGCAACTGTGTCTAAAGTGCTGGAAAAGAGAGAGTTGAAAGTTGCTGTTGCAATATCGAGTTCTTCTAAGCTATCAGGGATGCTGAGGAGATGAAACTGATCAGGAATATTATTAATAAAGCAATATTTAGTGGCAGAAGTGATAGTTCTAACATATTTGTAACAGAGTCAGCTTTGCAACATTGGCTAAATGGAGTATACACGAGACTAGATAATGATTGGAGATGTCATCGCTCTGCTGCAGAATTTCAACAGCATCAACATTGATTCCATGTGACAATATTCGATCTAAAGTATGATTATGACAATGAGTGGGTCCTGTTGTCTAACTCCAATAGAGTTCAGAATGTCTCTAAATGCCAATCCCAATGCGTCTTTTTTCGTTATCTACATGTACTATATGTTAAAATCACCAACAATTAGGACTTTATCTGCAGCCAGTATACTAACTCTGATAGAAAATCAGCAAATTCTTTGATAAAGTCTGTATGGTGCCCTGGTGGCCTGTATACAGTAGCTAGCACAAATGTCAAGCGTGATTTATCATTAACACTAGATAGTGTTACATTAAGCACCAACAGTAGAAGTAATTCTGAAGATATTACTATAGATTACAGCAAGACCAGCCCCTTTTCCTTTCAGATGTGGCTCGTTTTTATAACAGTAATCTTGGGGGGTGCACTCATTTAAAGTAATGTAATTGTCTGGTTTTAGCCAGGTTTCTGTCAGACACAACACATCTAGGTTATAATCTGTAATCATATCATTAACAATAAGTGCTTTTGAAGTAAGGGATCGAATATTCAGCAACCCAAGCTTTATCATTTGTTCATCTGTAATATATGTCTTTTTTATTTGTTGAACATCGATTAAATTTTTACCCTTAAATGGATTTGGGAGTTTTTTGTATTTCCTAATTCGGGGAACAGACACAGTCTCTATATGATGATATCTAGGTGAAAGAGTCTCTATGTGATGGGATGACCTCAGTGACGTGAGACAGCTAGCAGACGGTCGGTTTACTGCTACCTGACCTGAGCTCCAATTCATGTTTGAGCTCTAAGACTATGTGCCATATTACTAGAGAGAAGAGCGGCCCCATCCCAGGAGGGATGAATACCATCTCTTTTCAACAGGACAGGTCTGCCCCAAAAACTTTTTCAATTGTCTATGAACCCTATTTTATTTTGCAGACACCCCTTAGACAGCCAGCCATTGAGTGAGGGCAGTCTACTAAGTATCTCATCCCTTCGGCGAACAGGAAGGGGTCCAGAGCAAATTACAGTGCCTGACATCGTACTTGCGAGTTCACACACCTCTTTAACGTTAATTTTAGTGATCTCCGACTGGCAAAGTCGAACATCATTAGTGTCGACGTGAATAATAATCTTAGAGAATTTACGATTAGCATTAGCCAGCACTTTTAAATTTGCTTTGATGTCAGGCGCTCTGCCTCCCGGAAAAAATGTGACTATTGTGGCTGTGTCTCTATTTTCACGTTCCGTGTAATAGAATCGCCAATAACTAGGGCACATTCAGCAGGATTCTCAGTGGATGTTTCACTGAGAGGGGAGAATCTGTTTAATGTTGTAATCGAAACGGAAGAGCGGTGTTTTGTCCCGCGACTACAGCATCTCACGGTCACCCAGTTGCCCTACTGCACGGGCTCTACAGCCGGAACCGAACAATGTACAGAGTTCACTAAACTAGTCGCATCCAAAGCAGTATCTACAGCCCTTGCATTCTTACTATCCACGATTAAAGTTTGGATGCGTGTCTGTGGTTCTGAAATCTTCTCCGTCAGCCTGACTATCTTCCTGCATTTATCACATGTGTAGTCCTCACCGCTGACAGAGAAGGCTATACTATACATGTGACACAAAGTGCAAGTGACAATAACAGGAGAAGACATTCCTCACCATGTTTGTTGACTGATCCTACTTACCACTAGGGGTGTGCCGGTTTCAGAATTGGTGATGACGGTTATGACGCGAGTCAAATGTGACGGTTCGTAACATAACCGTCGTCGTGGTTTTGATACATTTCCATTAAATGTATCACACAGTAAACAAATCCTTAACAAACAAAACAAACAAACAAACGTTGCAATGAACGTGCTTTGTTTTAAATAAATCACACACAGTAAACAAAACCTTAACGAAAAAACTTTGGAATGAACTTTGCAATTTGGACGCGCAAACTGCGTGCCGGTGCGGTGAGACGTGCATGCTCAGGCAGATTCGGCTTGAAGTCGGTCATCCTCGGACGCGCCGCCGTGCGCACTGTTACAAAAAAAGCCGTGCACACAGCCAAGCAAAATGGGGTCTTGCCGGTCTTGCGCACCGAACGCGTCATTTTTGCCGCGCGCACCTTCACGATCGTGCGGACGCGTCGAGTATAAACAAGGCTTTACTCCGTGTCAGCGCGCGCTCTGATCGGTAAAGTACAGACAGACCTCTCCCGAATCATCTCCAGCAGTAGCAGCCTCCGTTTCCCTCTTAAGCTGATATTAGTATTTAAACATACTCTATGATAAAAAATGTTTGTAAAAAATATTTTAATAGCACGGTTTTGGCGGTTATAGAGTTCTAATGACGGTGTTCAACTATAACCGTCGGTCTCACGGTTATATAATAACCGTCACACCCCTACTTACCACACTTGATCCTACTGGATGGACTCGTAAAAGGCGCGAGCGTGCACAAGACGGCAAGCACGGGGGCCAGTTAACAGGCTAGCGAGATACTAGCGTGTTGTGCCAGCGATAACGATTTAGATTAAAGCTAGCGATGTCAGAATAATGTTATAGGCAATATTAGACCATATCTAATATATGTTGATGAGTAAGTTATATTTAGGCAAAAACCATGAACCTACACCTAATCCAAACCTGTAATTACCTTATAATACCCAGTATTTTCTTAGGTAAATACCCTCGTAAGTACATGTAATGTAAAATAAAGAGCATCCGTTATTTTAATAATATTTATATAGTATTATAGCATTTGTTAACATTTTTTAGTAGCTTTTATTTTAATATTTAAGTTGCTTAATTTTAATCTTATATGCTTGACATTTTTGTTAATTTTTTGTTTTATTCAGGGTTTTTTTCTCTTCTTGTTTTTCCTTTTTTATTCGTCTGTCGGTTTAATTTAATTTCAGACTCATTTTGGGTGAATGACTCCTACCATATACTGTAGTTACTTGTTATTTTGTTTAACGCAGATTTTAAATACAGTTCACATTCATTGTGGCTAAGCTGTAGTTGGGTTTACAAAAGTGTATTAAAAAGACGCATACTGTGAGCATTCAGAAATAAAGCTAGCATTTAGCTGTAATAGGGCATGAATTAAACCATGTACTAAAACCAATCATATAAAACATACGATGTACATACATTTTACATACATTTTACAGTCATTTCCCTAAATAATGTCTGTCATTTTAAATGGTATTGGGGGGATTTCTTCTGCCCCTGTCTGTCTTGTCAGCCACCACATCCAAGTACCCATTTCATCTAATCCTTTCGTCTCCCTTTTCTAGTTTAGTTCATCATTACCTTCAACTGTCGTCCTCTCACCTCTTATTCACACACACACACTTTCTCCTCCATCACTCTGCATATTTTTCACTTTACTCACTAATTCGCTCTCCTGTCTGTCAGCGCTGTGCATCTCCTCACCTCACCTTTCCCTCTATCGCTCGCTGTTTCTCTGTTTATCTCTTTCTCTCTAACACCTCACTTTCTATTAATTAAGTCCTGAGGGGAGGGGAATACTTCCTGTCAGACACTTTGTACATCTGTTTGGCCTACCAAATCGAACTCGTGCTTTCACTGCTGAAAATAACTGAAGTTAAAAATACACAAAAGTGCCAAAATAAAGTGCAGCTTCCCAAGAAGCAAAAATATTCTTGCTGTGGGGAGTCTTAATAGAGGGGAGGAACTCAGTCTGTGTAGAAACACCACACTACACAACATTATGGTGACTACATCTTAGAATATAGCAGGAAGGAGAGTATTGAAATAGGACCAATATGAATAATTCAGACACAGCAAGTATTGAAGAAATGAGAGCCAAAGTGTAGCTCTACGTGATTATTTACAGCACCATTCAACCCACTTCAATGCAGTCATGAAGTGCTAAATTCAAAGTCAGAATTATATTTGGTGAGTCTTTCCCAATGCAAAAACTAATAGGTCAATGACAAAAAAGGATGTTCGGTAGTGAAGAAAAAGCAGTTTTATAGTGAACCATTTTCAACAAAAACTCTAAAGGTACACTGGAATGGGGAAAATGAGATGAGGTGGAAAAATAAACATTTCAAAGCATTTCCGTACACATGCAAACCTATTGAATTCTCACAAAAAGTTTTTGGATAATAATATTAATTTCCCCTCCCATCTCATATTTTTGCCATCACTATCCCCTTAGGGGCTCCATAAAAATTTGGTTCCATGACTCCAAACATGTCAAGTGGTATGAACACTTCGTATAACCATGTGACATTTTTAGAGAAAAAGAAATCCTTACACCTGGAATGCTTCTGTTATGTTGGTTGTACAAGTTCAAGAATTTCAGACTTTTTTATTACATATTACATTCTCCAGACCAGACAGTTACACCATCTAGACATTTAAGTCCTGCAAAACTTTTTTAATTCATAAATTGAACAAACATTCATCACGTAACCTGTCATGTTAAAGTAAGATCAAATGATTTATTAGATCTAGACAAAGCAATGAGCATTTTGTCATTGACCCTATATATTCTGATTACTGCCAGAATGTATTATGCAAATATCATTGTCTAAACCTAAGACTGGACAAACACACTTATCTATTGCAGGCTTCACTTGCTGAAGGCAAAAAGCAAACAGCAAATGATGAACGTTTGGTCTTATTATGAACAGGCACCTGCACATGACTGGCCAATGTAGACAATCTCCATCTCCAGACTTCCTCTGACCCCTGAGGAGGGAAAGAAATGCCCTTATCACAGGGCCTGACCCCAGTCCCGGTCATACTCAGATAGGAGCCCCCCAGAGAAAAGCTTCCATGCTCCTGAGGGAACAAACATGCTGCCTATCACAACAGTGGGGCCAGATGATGGCCCCAGGTCCCCTGATCTCATTTGGCCTAGTAAAAAAAAACATGCTGCTGGTGTGACTCTATCCCATATTAGGGTAATAACCTCAAGATGACCTTGCAGTAGGATGCCCCTTAAGGTTCATGCACAAATCTTCCCTGTGTGCATCCAGCTGGTCTTGGTCTGGCTGACCCACACTCACCTCAGTGAAAACACTGGCTCCATTTACATTCTTTAATATTGAGAGAGACAAGGACCCCGGGACAAAGGCTCTGTTCCAAAACCTAGAGAGCTGCTTTGCTGTCTACTGCCCACTGTACGTAAGCATTTACTTTCGAAGCCTGTTAACTGTCATGGAACTTGATATGTTACTGATATGAAACACTTCACATATAAAGCAACACAGAGTCACAGAATTCATACGCTCCTAAAGGCAAAAATCTCAGGAGATTCATCTTACGATTGAGTTTAAAAGTGTTTGTCGTTAGAATGTTGCTAAGCTAACAATGCGATACTCTAATAAACATAAAAATCACATCACATTTTGGGTAACATGGTATGTTTCTTTCCCTGAGCTCTTCGCAGGAAATTCAAAAGAACAGCATTTATTTGAAATAGGAATATTTTGTATATTTTTCCTTGTTGAATAAAAGTATTTGTTGCTTTCAAAAAAAGCAATAGTCTGCTATTTTTGAATTATTGGTGTATGTAAATGTGTTCTTGGCGGACATTTTTGGCTGTTATACCATGTCCAGCCTGACCTATTTCACGAGGTGGTGATTTCGTACATCTTGTATAATGTGATTCGTACAGAAATGTAAGATTTTTAGAAAAAAAGCAAGCATAAAGGTCCACTCCCAACCCCATCCTAACCCCCAAATGTCAGTGGGACAAGTTGAAAGTACAAGCTGAAAGTAAAAAAATTACACGTTTACAAATTCATTCAAATTAACCACCAATTCGCCAAAACGTACAATTGTTACGAATTGCCATTGAAGTGTGTTGACTACGTCTCACTGTTATTTAGTAATTTCACATCATGAGTAACACATTTTTAGAATCTAAATTAAGTTTGACTTTAAAAACCGAATCTTGAGATCCATGTGCTTTGAGATCCATTAGCTCCAAAATCTGTGAATGAACGACCCCTTAGAGGGTAGCGTAATTATGCTGCCTACCGTTTGGAACAGCTATTGCATCGAGAGCACACCTATGATGCTTTAAAATGCTGCTTACATAATATTTTGGAACAGTGGCAAAGTAATCATTCTGTCTCTAAGCATTAATAAATGTCTTAATCCAGACCTATTACTTGTTTCTCTGGATGTAAGTTAGGCTCATTGAATTTTAATGGTCTATATACAGATAATAATAATGAAAATAATAAGCATACTGTGAAAGCTATGACTGAAGCAGAGCATTTCTATTTACACTTACACTTACAGTATGTAGAAACAATTCATTTTTCACCCATTTGCTGTTTATTGCACTGGATCTGAAAGAGGCCAATAAAGCCTATAAAACTTGCAAATACAGAAGGTGCAATTATATATTTATAATCTTTATGCAACACTTTTGTATGTTAAATTGCTATTGTTTCTCATTACACCTCCACGGGCCACCAGTGACCCCTTCTGAACTAACAGCAGGTCTCCTTTGGATTTATTTCTGTGCATGCAAGGTTAGAACAGGACAATATTTTAACACAACCGAAAACAAGAATAAACATGGAAAGGAACATCTACCATGTGGAAAATTAAGGTTCTAAGAGGTGGGTTTTCACAGTGATATAACCATTTTTGGTTCCCCAAAGAACCTTTCAGGGAACAGTTCTTGAAAGAACCTTTTTTTTTTCTTACTGTGAAGTTTTATTTAAAAAATCTGAAGAACCCTTTTCCACCATAAAGAACCAATTTGCAATGGAAAGGTTTAAGGTTCTTCACTGAATCATAGATGCCTATAAAGAACCTTTATTTTTAAAAGTGTACAGTCCAGAACAGTCCAGAACCAAACACCTTATCCTTGGAAAAAGTCTGTTCTCAGAATATAGATCATGGGATCGGTCACATGTACAGTAGGTTGTACGTAAAACACCACCTAAATAACATCCTTGAGAACCCCTCTGCCAAGTTAATGAATAATTCATTGATAGATAAAAAGTTTCCTGCTGTGCACATGTATGTAGGTGACATTGGTTCTCACTTTGTCCAGTTGTTTAAACGATCTGACATTGGGTTGGCTCTGCTGATGTGCAGAGGCTGTGTGGCCAATCTGTTGTTGTTTTTGAGGCTGATACGGATTGGGAGGGCCGGCTGTCAAGGGAGACGACCCGGCCACACCAAGGGAGCACCTGCTCTGTTGCCGGGGAAACAGCAGGTGTGGGCTGGAAAGTGGGGGTTGAGTGGGGAGGGTGGTTGGAGATCAGAGTCTCCAGAGAGCCTCTCGGAATGTGGAAGTGAGGGACGTGAGAAAACTACAAACGTCCTGACGGTATCAGTGGCAAGTGGGCCTCCACATCAGGGCACAGCAGACAGTCACTTCTCAAGCACTGCACTGCTGATAACAGGCCAATAATGATGAGGTTCTGGTTTAGAAAGTGTGACAATGTTATTTAAAATATCAGAAACTTCAAGTGTCCTACAAATTAATTAAATATGCAATCTAAATATACCCCATATACATATATATTTATTCATTTAGCAGACACTTATCCACAGCAAATAATAAAAGCATATACAGGATTAACCTCAAATTGCCGGATTACTAAATTATATTAATTACAAAACAAACATAAAATCCTTCTTTACTGTTTTGTACTTACGATAACTTTCCAATCCAGCAATTTGAATAGTAACTTTTAATTTTCAAGAAACTTTTTTCCCAGGATTCTTTGTTGAACAAGCATTGAGTTGAGTTCAAGCATTTATTTGAAAAACATATCTTTAATTGTAAATTGATTTACTATCACAAATAAATGTAATGCATCCTTGCTGAATAAAAGTTTTTTTTTTTCTCAAATAAATGAATAAATAAATAAATTCTGACCCAAAACGTTGCATGTCTGTATACTGAAACCCAAATAGCTGTAACGAAACTGTGCTTTACAGAAATCGCACAACATAGGAGTTCCACAAATAAAGTCTTTAATTAGAATAATAAGCACTTAGGAGATATCTTGAAGCTAAACAGGAGAAAACATACTGGAAACCACGGTATCTGAAATGAGAACTGACAGAGGAATGAAAAAACAAGGAGTACTTCTGTACATGCTTAAGGCAACAAACAAGGAGAACTGTGTAACTATAGAAACTGATACTGCATGAACATGAACAAAAACATAATTAAACAAAACATAACTCTGACGGCTGCACTGACACGTGACTTTATTAGAGATAAAACTCCGTGAATCAGCTTATTGGGTTTTTAAATAAACCTTTAAAAGGCACTGGTCAAGACATTGCTACAGAGTCTTAGGGTTAATGTTTGGTTGTGAATTCATTTAAATTAATGGCGTCATTATGCAGTTCATTCATAAAAAAGATAAATAAATAAATATAGTTTACATTTCAGATATTTTAGTGAATTTAAATTCCATTTAAATCTCAAATTATGATGGTAAATATTAGCAGACCAAATGCGGAATCACAGAGCATTTTAACATTTGATGGGAAATGTAAATAGTTCTGGGCAAATTTCCAGATTAATAAAGAGAGGGGGGTGGGGGTGATAGGGGTGAAAATGAAATACACAATGGTGATATGTGAAGCTGTTAAAATATTTTTTAAGGATACTGTAAATATAACTATTTTACCATAACAGATAATATTTCCCTCTGTATGGACTTTTACTCTGCATGTGACAATGTTTCAGATGGTTCAGTATGTAGACCTTCTTAGCTCTGCATCTGGATGATTCTCTGTGTGGTTAAATATACCTGACACATGCATAAAAGAATCACCTCAGAGTAAAGCAGAGGGAAAAATGAATCTATCACACAGCTATATTTAGCACTGATAACACACAGAATAATGGAATCGGGGAGAAGATTCATTACGAAACACATTATGATTTAATCAAACTGCAAAAAATTCTATTCATTACTCTCTGACAAAAGGCTCATTTATTCCTACTGTCTTGTTAGCTGGCAGGCACACAGCGTAAGTGCTTCCGCCAGAGAGGTGATCTGACTGAACGCTAACTTCCTCTGCGGAGCTGTGAAGGTGAAATTCACTGCTGCATATGGTAATGACTTCTGACCAAGGTTGTTCATCTTTGACATTATGCAAAAGGCTTTTTTCGTTTTACTTCTGTCAAGTCTTGCGAGGTTTGGTTTTAAACTGAGTGTATTTTGAGTAAGTATAGTGCATTATTGTTGTTCTCTTGTTTAAATGTCTTTAGCATTTCTGCCTGCTCAAGTTGCTTTACTTGAAGTGTGGTTTTCGTTTGAGAAGAAGCACATAGGTGCGTAGCACTGACAAAGGAAGAAGAGAAGTGACTACCTTCAGTCCATGTTAGTGGTGTTTACACTAAAGCACCTGGGTCTCTGTTCAGTCTAGTGCGGCTCGGGGTCCGACTCGCTCCTGCCCGTTTGCCACAGGTTGTCCAGGAGAGGGCACTGACTGGCACAGTGAGGAGCCGGTTCTCCTTCTTACTGGAGGCCTCACACACACACACCTCACACAGAGCAGTTTTAAAGAAAACTCTACATTGGTAAAATAATGAAAAATATTGGGTCGCACTTAATTGTAGATGCAATTACAGATGCAATTACATGCAGGTTTTATTTTTTAATATAAGTACAACTTTAAAACATACATGTACACAATAAGTGCATTCTATAAAATTATTTGAATTAAAATGAATTCAAGTGTAAGTACATAGTAAAGACACTGAATATAAAGTAGGTCCAAATATTGCACTGAATAATTTAGTAAAGAGTAATTAGGCTACTTTTACTGTTGTTTGGGAGAAGATAAAACTATATGCAACTTTTAAAAGGAACAATGAATGAATGAATAAATAAATAAATAACAGTGTTATTTAAGTATCATTGATATTAATATTTCTAATTGGATTTCATATTATAGTTAAAGTTTTAATACGTTTTTGTCATTTTTAGTACTTTTAAAAAAAGGTATATAAAGTAAAAAAAATTGAGTTTTAGTTATTTTTGCATCAAGTTAAAATAAATTAAACTGAGAAAGATTTCTACATTATATTTTATTTCAGTTAATGTTTTTTTTTTTTTTTTTTTTCTCCAATGAATGCAGTTATTGTTACAGTGTAATTTTTCATTTAAGTTGTAAGTAATATTAATTACTCTATTACTTAAAACAATTTACTGTAGGGTTAGGGTTTGCTTTAGGGTTAGCTGTGTGCAATTACACATCATTTACTGTTGTAACGTGTAACAAAGACACTGTTATCTTCCATATAACGGTAGTTTGTGGTGACCAAATCTGTCAAGCTAAAATGCTTGAAAAAGCACAATTAACATCTATATATAGCTGCATATTCAAACTCGTGTGTAACATTCAGCTACAACAAAATGCATTTTGCATCAATGTCAAACCATGGCTTCAGACAACTTGGAATATAGTGCAAGGCAAATGGACATCTTGTCCTTTTTGGAGCTTGACAGCTGTGGTCACCATGAGCAGTTGCGGTTGCTGTACATCTGTGAAATTTAGATTGAAAAATTTCACCTTTTGTGTTCGACTGACAAAAATAACAGGATATGAGCTTTAAATGGCATAAAGCTGAGTAAATAATGACAAGGTTTTCATTTCAGAGTGAACTATTCCTGTAAACTATGGATAAAGCTAACTTGGTTTTAAACGATGCTATTGTTTTCCCATTATCCCATCATGCTGGAAGACAAATCATTGTAAATGTTCCCATATATGTTCATTAATAAACTTCTGCAACATCCATTAATTCCGAACTTGATCTTTAGCCAAAGCAAATTTGCTTTAGCATCAATATCACATGCTGAAAGCATGCAGTAAAGAGTTAAAGCAGGTCTGCGGCGAGAACAAGGATAAAAGTGTTCGTGCCCGACTGGTTTTAGTTTTACACATTTCAAGGCCCCTGCATATGCCCAGAACCATTTCACCTACTTCCTGTGGCACCCGTACATGGATGGCTAAGTCAGGAACTGGACCATTAGGTCGCCACTTTGTGGTATGCTTCTGTGGGAGCGTGTTTAAGAAAACGGGGGAGGGAATCATCAGACCCGAGGTTAACGAGACCCTCGGTGCGATTACCAGACACCCGGGAGCTGCTGCGCACTCCCTCATTCTGATGCACTCTACGGAAAGTAAATAAGATTTAAATAATAATAAATTAGATCATTTAGGAGCCTGCCTTCTCCCGTCAACCTGAGAGGATTGGGGCCAAATAGTAGAACAGTCGTACCTTCTCTTTTATGTTAATGCGGTCTCTGACTGGCTCAAAAGGCCTGGAGAATGGGAAACACATGTCCAGTTCTCCACAGATGGCACAAATTGCTCTTTCATTCGGTGGACATCGGCTCCCTGAGAAAATGCAGTCAGAGCCGGCCCTTGCAATAATAGTTTGAGGGGCTTGTCTGCCCTCAGACACTTAGCGGTAAGGAGCCCAACTCACCTTGGGCCTCTGTATGCACTGCAGTCAAAGCGTAGTATGGGGAATCATTTACATGCTCTGCTGTGGGCGTCTCTGCAGACACAAGTGTCCTTCCTGCACACCTCACAAACCAAGGCTTTGTGCGCCTGCTGTTGCTGTTAATGTAATTTTATTGTAGACTAACCCTGCATCTCAATGTCCATACAATCCATCCTAAACAGTATGTGAGATTAAAATAAGTGTGTCCCAAAGCATAGTATGTTGAAAAGAGTATGCCAGGAGTCCCCGGATGGTCTACTATTTCCGCTGGATTTTCGAAAATGTGGATCCGTACACACTCTAATATCGCTAACATCGCCCACAACCCATTGCGCTTTAGAGGAGGAACTACAAACACAAGTAAAAAGTGTTAAAAAAAATACAAAACATGGCGGATATGAACGACCGATGGTGAGAGGTTTAGATAAAGGTTTGAGTGACCTTGTTTAACCTGATTAAAAAAATATTTATTTAATTTTATCCGTGTTATATTTCATCTGCAATAACAATGTGGACTTTTATAAAGCCATTAACTTTTAAATGCATCATTATGCACTAATATGAGGAGAGTTCTCTGCATGAAAGACCCGCGACTGCAGATCAACGTGCTTCTGCATTTCTCTCTGATCCGGTAGGAAATGAAACGGAGGATTTTATCTTTGACAAGATGATTGACAGGCCAGTTTACCATGTCAGGATGCGACAGAGAGCAACCGTTAAAGACGCAATTGTATGACGTGATAGTGTGTCCCAAAGCTTGTCTACTCTTCTACTACACACTCAAAAGTATCTACTTTTTCTTCACAAAAAGAGTACATACTTTTAGGGCGTAGTATAAGAAGGCGAATTGAGACGCAGCATGATACTCCTTGAACGTTTGATCAATACAAGACCCCATAGGGTCAATGTTTCAAATCAAATCAATGTTTCCTGTGAGTTGTATGCGGGTTTCCATACTTTTGATGTTGCTGCCATGCAGACCAGAAAGAATTGTCTGCAGAAGTGAACGGACAGCAATTGAGCTAGGGTTTATCCATTGATTTTCAAAAATGGAAATGTTTGTATCTTCTGGATTTCTGTATTGTTTCGCAGTAATAATCTGTAAAACTTACTAAGACGCAAAATATATATATACACTACAAGTGTATGAACTTGTCTGTCTATGCATAGTTTTGAGTCTTAAATTTGTTTTGAAGATATTTTACTTGAATAAAGACAAAAAAACACTGTTTCTATTATTTTATTTTTGTTTATTTTTTAAACTAAACTAAAATAATGTTTACAGTGTACTAAGAAAAAATAAATAAAACACATACAGTAATATCTCTAGATAACTAACCAGATTAAACAATGATGCATTTGGTACAATGAGGCAGTTGGACTAAATATTTGGAATTTACAGGGTTTTTTTATTTATAAAAAATATAATACATTTTACCCATTATTAAACACCAATTATGAGAAATTATCAGGAGGTACTGTGTAAAATGAAACACTCTCGAAGGGTCTAGCAAAATACTATAAAGAATGTAATAAAGAAATGAACTGTTCTGCATTAAATGGTGATTAATATGTATAATTCTTTTGTAAAGCTTGTCTCAATTGTGCAGTCTGTTTCTACTCAGGTGACTGAAGGGGCTGCCCAAGAGAAATAGGTTTCAGCAAGAACAAAAATGTTAGGTGAACATTTGATTATTATTATTATTATTTAATATCAGCATCAGTGCTAATTGTAAATGACTAGAGCTACATCATTCACAACTTTCTATAAAAATGCTTAGTTGCTTTACTGACTTTCTTTACATTAAAAGTCTAATATAAATGAGAGTGAGGATAAAATAAAACTAATTTGACACGAGTTTTACTTTTGTATTAAATCATGAGAACGTTTTAGTGCAGTGTGCATCCAGACTCATAAATACTCATGACAAAAGGGCCTGCATGTGAATGCTCTAAATAAAAGTGCTTTCACCTAGTGAAGTAATGTGTTTAAATCAGGCCCATGAGAGTGTCCCATTTGTCTATTGGAATGCTTTATGAGCAAGCTTTTTGAAGTGATTGTGTTAAACACTTCGATTTGTGAGGTACTTGTCTATTACTAACAATCATTCCCAGATGTGTTATTTTAATTAAATATATAGATTAGTTTAATTGTTTCATATACTGCCTGTGCTGTGTGTTATTTATCTTGCGCACGCAGCACAGTTCAATTCACTCTTTGTAATTAAAAGATTCCCTGGAAAAGATCCAGACTTAAACGGTTGGGTTTGCAGGAGAATGACAGCTGTGTGGCACTCTCTTAATTCCCCCAATTCTTGAGTAATTAATTTTAAAACAATAATTCTTAATTATAACAGTCTTAATGTCTGTGTGATATTTTGTTTCGTTTGGGTCAAAGGTAATTTATTAGAATTCATTGAATTGCATAAGGAATACCGGTAATAGAACATTCTGGTCCTGAATACTGATGCATCACTTTGAGACCAACTAGATTACATGTCACAAGTCTATTTCATCTAGTGGAAAGATTACATTAAAGAATTTGCTTAAAATAAATAATGTTTTTCTGAAAATGTGTGTGCATAATATTTTATCATAAGCAATAAGACACATGAGGCTATCAGATGTGAATTTTACATACAGTCATAGCTAAAGGGGTTGAAGGCTAACAACGCCACTACAGTATAGACACATCCTTTTATATTTTACTGCTTGAAATTAGAATAAAATAGGATTTCCCATAACCACCATAGTGGTCTATGACCGTACTTCTTAAACCTGTCCTAGGGACTCCCTACCACTGTATGTCTCCCTCATCGGAGACAACCGATTCAAGTCTTGCCATCTCCATAAATGCCAAGTGACTAATACTCTAACAGCATCCCGACAACGATCCAAAAAAAGCATGAACATCAAGTGAAAAACAGCTTCTTGTTTCTTTCAGCAAGCTGTTGTGGTTAGGATATCTACAGTACCAGTCGCTGAATCATGCTAACCAGTCAGACATTGGTTTCCCCCTCCCCTGGATTGTATAAGTCAATATTTGAATGACAACTACAAGGCAGTCAGTGAGTGCTGTTTACTTAACGCCTGACAGATTTTGAGCATGGCCTGATCATTCCTCCTGAGGCTGAAATCCAATCTAATTGTGAGAACAACAGTGGGATACACTATTTAGCAACTACATGTGTAACCGATTTCAACCTCAAGAATCCCACGATATGGGAAATGCATAACTTATTCTTGGCTCATATTTCCTTTGGATTCATTCTGAGTGAAATAATAACAGAACGGCCGAACATGCTAATTGGATAGCATTTCACCCATAATACCACCCATAGCTATTAGATGTTTTAGTTCACAGAAGCAAATCAAGTAAGACGTGTCTCCTGACTTCGGCAAAGCCTTCAGAGACTAAAATGAGAACGAAGTTTGACCAAAGGCTGAACAGGACAGGGCTTTTGAGAGGTTTAAGGCTCACTTGTATGTATTATATTCATTTCCTTTCTCTCTTCAAGCCCATGTGTCACACCGTTTTTTTTTTAGTTGTTTTTTTAGGAGAGCCTTGTTAGCAGTAATTAACAGCAGTGGGTTCCATTGTACACCCAAGTAATTTCCCCTACTAAATACCACTGCGGCTGCCTTGAGCTTTTCATTCCAGCCCATGCCTTCCAAAAGCTCCCTCAAGTTGGTGAATTTTCCCATGATAGCACTGTGGGTTGTGGCAGGATGGGGCTGGGGCAATACACAGTGTGTCAACGTGGGGCTGAACCACAGGGTCAGGCCCAACCAAAGGCTTTCACAAACAGGAGCCTGAACTCTATTACAAATGCAAATCCAAGCTCTAAGTAGTAATTGTTTTAAGGGTACAATGGAGCTTAAGGATTTACCAAGCCCCTCTCCAAAGGTCCCTCTTCTCTCTCTCGCTCTTGCTCTCTCTGTCTTGCACCTTAGGTTTCCCTCCGTTGCCAACTCATAGGTCTCTTTTTGTCTGTCTAACCAACATTCTGCAGCCTTCCCCCATTGTTCAGGCACTTTCGCTGATTTCCTTCCCTGCCAGCATCTGACAAATAGCCTTATATGAACAACTTTGTTACCACCATTGTCTGTATATCAGAGTAATGTTGCAGCATTTTGGTCCTGGTTGGAAGAATACAACCTTACAACACACATTGCCAAAGAATTGTCGGATTTACATCTCATTTCAGTCGATTTTTTACTTGTGATACGGAAAGCCTCTTGTCACAAAAGCCGTTCTGAAAAATAGGGGCCAATTTAGATGCTCAGTAACAGCTTAATATAGCCCACCGGATACAGCCATTTCATCTTCAAAAAGGGAAGCATTTAGTCCTATGCTCACAGCTTTAATTAGAGGTGGTTCCCTTCGTTATTTAACATGCACAAAAAGCCCACACAAAAGCCCTGCAAGCTGACCTACAAAATGGTGGTCAAGACATGCTATTATTTGTCTAATGAAAGAAGTGAATGTCCTTTAAAGGGGTGGGTGAGGAGTTCAACAGGCTTGGTAGTCAAGGGCTAAGATAGTTGTGGTTGGACATGTCTCTATTGAACTGCATGGTACGGCTCAGTGGCTATGAACTGGACAGATGCCCATACATCTATAGTCTAAACAGTTCACCACCAATGCACCTCAACAAGAGGCTGTTTATTCAATCTCTAGTGCATTTAAATGCATAAGAGCAAAGCTTTCCAAAAGATCACATTTGAGACCATACAGTACAAGTGAATTTCAAGAATGTTAAAGGTTGATCAGCATAACCTAACCTCTCAACGTGACATTATCAAAGAAAAAGTGAAAGCAATTTCATGCCACATACAGAGACACAGGTTACGTTCAGTTGAAAGGGGCATTATAGCTGATCCTCTGGGTTAGGTCCTGCTCTCCACACTTTCAGAATTCAATGAACATGTTATACAGCTCTCTTTCTTAAGTACTACAAAGCACAAGGGTATCAATGAGACTGAGCTATGGGGAGGCCCAGCCTGTTGAGAACCGTACAGGCAGGGCAGGAGCAGCCATGTCTTTTTAATGATCGCGCTAGAACACACGAGCCACCCACCATCTACTGACTACTGAACCGTCACCTCCAGACCTCCATCTTAATTTAGCTAATGAACAAGCACCTCAAAACTTACCACCCTCCTTTTCTAGCTCACTGACTCCCATCTGCTGCAACCTTCACAAACCTTAAGATCAAGACTCAAGGCATTGTTTGTTTTTGTTAAATGCAAACTGGTTTGAGATTCTCTGGGGTCCATTTTGTGCCACATGCAGCTTAGTTTTTTTCTCTTCTCTTTCCTCACATTGAAAATAGGGCCAGTCCCAAGAGAGGGTAGATGGGCTGGACTATCTTAGTCACACAGAGGGTCAAGTTATGGGTCTTACCTCTTGCTGTTTCCTAAAGAGATGGGTGTTTTCATGAAGCAGAATTTACATAGATTGTGGGTCATTCACAGCAGTTCTGCTTTTTTTCTGAGAAATAGTTGTTTGGCTGCCTAGTTTGCTTTGGCAGGAACTGATTATCTGCTACCTTAGCAGCCTCACAAAAAAGACTTGTGCCTTTAAAGGGATACTCCACTTTTTTTGGAAATAGGCTCATTTTACAACTCCCCCAGAGTTAAACTGTTGAGTTTTACCGTTTTTGAATCCATTCAGCCCATCTCCGGTTCTGGCGGTACCACTTTTAGCATAGCTTAGCATACATCATTGAAGTGGACAAGACCATTAGCATTTCTCATAAAAAAATGACCAAAGTGTTTCGAAGTGTTTGCGTAATAATCAAGAAACTTTACTGCCGTACCATGAGTGCAGCAGGCGTAATGATATGACGCAGCGCCTGAAAATAGTTCCGTTGTGTTGACGGAAGGTAGCCTATTTTCAGGCGCTGCGTCATATCATTACGCCTGCTGCACTCATGGTACAGCAGTAAAGTTTCTTGATTATTACGCAGGAATGAGAGTATAGTTCCTAGCCATATCAGCCTAGAAAATCGCAACTTTACATTTTCCGTCGGTCTTAGTGCACGATGTAACTACAGAAGAGTCAAGTTTTAAATAGGAAAAATACCGAAACTCTTTGGTCATTTTTTTTTTAGAAATGCTAATGGTCTTGTCCACTTCAATGATGTATGCTAAGCTATGCTAAAAGTGGTACCGCCAGAACCGGAGATTGGCTGAATGGATTCAAAAACGGTAAAACTCAACATTTTAACTCTGGGGGAGTTGTAAAATGAGCCTATTTCCAAAAAAAGTGGAGTATCCCTTTAAAATTGGAAAGGTGAATTGAAAAAGAAAAATCTCAGAAGGAGGTTGTACATTTAAAAATGTGTGTAATGAGCCTTAAGCCCAAAGTACACTTAAGTACAGTAGTTTGATGTTGTTCTGTCTCATCTGTCACACCATATGTACAATTATAAAAAAATTTCAGTGCGGGTACAGTATGCACATACTATGATGATAATGAATTTTAAATACTGCACACTGTACGCATACTCTAGCATACACATACAAAGCTAAGTATACTTGGGGCTTAATAATACATTTGAGTTCTGAGTTTCATTTAAAGGAATAGTTTACCTAATTTTGTGATGTCTTTCCAAATCAGAATGATTGACTTTTTCCCATGGAACACAAAAGTATTTAATTATATGGACAAAACAGCTCTAAAACATTCTTTAAAATATCTTATTTGTGTTCCACAAAAGAAAGCAAGTCATTCCAGTGAGTCTATAAGTATCGATGTTCTCTCCTTAAAAATTCATAAGAGAAATAAAAAAAGACTCAAAAGAGACGTTCGTTTCACACTTGTTATACACAAATGAGACAACAGTCATAGTTAGAGTATAGAACTATAACACTACTGAGCACAGAATATCCCACATAATTTGGTCTTGGAAGAATTTGATAAGAAATGTGCTTTCATATTAAACGTTCAAGTTTTGAGAGTTTTTGATTGGAAAAACTGTTTGAGACTTTGAGATTTCTTCTAAAATTCTACAGGAATCCCACAAACTGAAAGTCTCTATTTGCACTCATTTTTATTTCTGTTCTGTTCGAGGAGAAATAGCTGGGATGTACAAAAGAGTTTTTGAGATTTGTTTCCTGTGAGATTCCTCCTTTTAAAATGAACTATCCTGAGTGTATTAAATATTGGAGAAATGTCAACAGGATTATTTTCTAATTATTTTTACGCTTACTGTGTAGCACCAGAAACCCTTGATTATGCAAATTGTATGGAGTCGTAAATGTTGGGCAGTTTGTTTAGGCAACGCACATTCCAGTGTTTAACCCCGTTCAATGGTCCATTATGACTACAAAACTCCACACCAAGAGTCCAGGGTCTTTTTCTGCACGACCAACCCTGTATCCTGATATAAATCTGTTTGTAATTTGGGTCATCCCAAGCAGCAGAAGTGATTCTGCGTTCTGTGGCCTTTTATTCTATTGAGCAAGAGCTGTAACTAATGGATGACTGGCTCTGTGATTAAAAGTCTGTGGCTTGGATTCAACAAGATTCTTCTGGTTTTTACAGGTTTGTTTTGTTAACATAAGAGAAGAATTAGAAAGTGCTACGATGATCCCAATTTTTGCCAACAACAAGAGTTACTGGAGAAGGTTTTTATTTATAGTGTGACATTTTTGTACTATTTGTGGCTGCTTACCACAATTTGACAAATTATGACATCAAACAGAAAATGACTGTATTGTTACTTCTTTACAATGATAGTTGATGATAGTGAGGAATTTAATTTCATAAACAACACACACAAACTCTAATTTACCTCACTGAGCACATCAAGTCAAGTTACTTTTTCTCCCTTATGAATGAAGTGTGTATAGGTCCCAAGTCAGCGACACCAGACCTCTCACAAATAGCACCGTTAGTAGTAAAGTCATCTCTGGTTGGGGTTTGAGTTTCCTGCACTCTTTATGTACATTTCTGAAATATATAACTTGGACACAGTCACCTCTGATAACAGATCACTCTAAATTTTAATGTAGAAACATGCATTTTCAGTAAAACTGCTTTGAAACGATATGTATTATGAAAAGTGCTAAACAAATAAATGTAAATTGAACTGAATTGAATTTATAAAGTGGGAAAGATATTTCCTTTCAGATTATTTCTATATAATCCATCTGTAGCTTACAGTTTTTTTAGACATTTTTCCCCTATATGTTTTGTCATACAAAACGGTCACATATAATGAGACCAACTGAAATTGCTTCTCTGCAACAATAATATAATCCAATCATAATATTTGTTAGGGCACATAGGCATGTAATGTAGGATTTGACTGACAGTTGGAGACCTTAATTAATTTCCTGACAGAAATCAGATGGAAGTATCTCACGGTTTTCTATAGCTTAAGGTTCAAAAACCTGAATTGTTGTAAGTTCTTGCAGAGATGGTAAAGGTTAAAAAAAACTAGATGATTGTGTTGCTAAGATTACTTGTTTTGTATAATTTATAATGATTTATAGATTTACTTAATTTATAATTCACTAAAACAACAGTTGTATTTAAAATAACTTTACCCAGTATTTGTGTGTGCCAATCATTTTATGCGCTTTTAGTATCTCATTATTTAGCTTAGCAACATGCCAATGGCAAACTATATTCACATCAAATGTAAAACAGTTCTTCCTTGTGCTTCATGTGAGGAACACTAGTTGTGTGAAGACACAGAATTGCTGCCTATGCAGAGTGTCTAAATCGGTCGCATTAAGATCTCTTTCAGTTAAGAAGTTGTCTTTGTAGACAACAATGCACTTCATTAGTTTTGAACCACAGCCTATTAATGTTTCATCTCATAACATCATAATGTTTTTTGCACCTAATTTTCCCCATACATTTAGTTCAGCTTGTGGAAACACATGAAAAGTGGTTTTCTTTATTGAGTGAAACTCGACCGAGAAGTTCACCGCAGTTTCTATGAACTTGCTTGCCCGCTCACTTTGGCTCAACATACGGTTCTTTATGTGTGAAACACTGTTTGCTATTGTTAGCCTCCAGTTCCCACTGTGGTCTCGCCAGATTGGAGCTCCAAGCTTTGCCTGACAACATGGTGTAAAATCCTATTTGCATTGTATTTGTCCGTGGAATCGTCAAGCCTGTGAGCTGTAGAATCACCCACTACTCCCCTGCCAAGCCCTTCATCTTCATCACCTCTCTCTCTTCCCTTCACACACACTCTTTCTCACTCTCCCTCTCACTCTCTCAGACCACCACCCACCGTCCTTAATCAACACTCTGAAGACACTCTCTTCACAAGTGCTCACATAAGTAATAAAGGAGACCAGACATTGCATGATGACTTCGCTGCAAAAGCGCTCAACCTAGCTTAGTGTTATAGCATAAACTAGTAAATATAAACCTATAGGATAAATCTATAGAATTAACTTGTACAGTGGGTCTGTATTATAACGGATTTTGTCTTAAAGGTACAATAAGTACGATTTTTGTAATAAAATATCCAAAAATCACTTGTACAGTGTGATATATTTCCTGCAGTTGTGTATTTACAATATCCCAAAAGTTCCCAAAGATTTTTAATTTCAGAGAAATTCCCATTTTAAATAATGGCTTGTCCCTGGTCATTGTCGCCTGTCAATGACGCAATATCCGCGTTATCCCTGGTTTCCGCTCGTACTGCCATAGTAACTATGGCGACAGACATGGACAACTGCGTCACGTCTAGCGGCACGCTCATGCTGTTGTTGTTTCGTTCAAACATTATGGACCATGGCAAGCAAACTTTGGATTAAAAAAAGGACAACTAAAACGAGGATCAATATCAGCATGGCGTTTTCGAGATGCCAAGAGGTCCACGTCCGCGACTAACTTCGACTTGACAGAGACACAGCTCTTGCATGTACTTTATTAGACAGGTGAGCAAATGTGCATAAAACTAATCAATGTTACATAGCTCAACTTGAAGAAATGTTAGAATATGATATTCTAATGTTGATCTAGCTTACTGCTAGTCTCATACAGCCAACAAACTAACACATAGAATAACATTATAACTTTCAACACACTCAAATGCAGTTTAGTGTGATAGTGTAGACCAAGTGAAACAGCGCTGCGTTACCTCACAAGTTTAATTTCTCAAATAAACTGACCTGTGTGAGTAGTAATTCCGCACTTGCGGGTAGTTCGGTAGAATGAAATGTCCTCATTCCTTTATATCCGCAGGACTCATGTTAAAAATGTTATGTTAAAAACATCAATGTATTCACTCATCCATAAACATTATTAGATCCATCAGCATGACGACAAGTTCCATAATTCCGCTTATACGTCATCAACCTACGCCTTTGTTATTGTAAGAGGTTAGCGACCACCAGGGGGAAAAAAATACATATTGTAGCTTTAAGACTCGTGTTTTATAAATAGTAGGACATCAAATAATTAATAATAATAATAATAATTCGTTACATTTATATAGCGCTTTTCTGGGTACTCAAAGGGCTTTACATGGAAGGGGGAATCTCCTCAACCACCACCAATGTGCAGCATCCACCTGGATGATGCGACGGCAGACATATTGCGCCAGAACACCCAACACACCAGCTTACTGGTGGAGAGGAGACAGAGTGATGAAGCCAATTAGTACATGGGGATGATTAGGAGGCCATGATGGATTCATAGATAAATGGCGACCCACTACCAACAAAACTAAAGTAAACAAAATTGTCCTTAAATGCAATTATTGTAAACCTTAATATTGGGAAAAACAGTATTTATTAAAAAAAATCAATAATATTTATTAGCAACAGTATGCAAAATTCACATTCACATTCTAAATGTCTCTTTAATTTCAAAGGGTCTGTGCTCTCTGCAGCCAATAAATTAAAAATGTAACAGTTGTAGAGACATATCTTTACTTCTATATTGTGACATAAATCCGGGTGAAACAGATTGTCAAAAAAGAAAAATGTATAGGACAGAGACTTGGTTCTATCCACTGGTTTTTGATTGGACGAGGCGGATTTGAATGCTATCTTGTTGTCAATGGTAAGAAAGTGACCGAGTTTAAACTCACTAAATGATTGGAGAAGTCCGTCGTACATTACCAGAAAGAAGTCTGTTAGAAGATCAAGTTATACAACATAACATGTAGTTTGATTTAACGCACAACCCTGGATGTTACAATGGGAAATATAGAAAGCTGGTACATGATTATATGGTAAACTGCGTTCTATTTAGGGTCACACTTTAGATTACGGTCCAGTTTTCACTATTGACTAACTATTAACTATGACTTTTGCCTCAATAACGTCCTAATTACTGCTTATTAATAGTTAGTAAGGTAGTTGCTAAATTTAGGTACTGGGTAGGATTGGGATGTAGAATATGGTGATGCAGATTAAGGCATTAATATGTGCTTTACTAATAAACAGCCAATATTCTAGTAATGTGCATGCTAATAAGCAACTAGTTAATAGTGAGAATTGGACCCTAAACTAAAGTGTTACCACACTTAGAATTGTTTTTCTCGCACCCGATCTCATGAGACAAAGTTATTATTTCATAGTGATTTCGTATGAATTCGTATGATGTGATTTTTAGAAAATGTAAGCATGAGGGTCCATCCCTAAACCCACTGATGTAATCAGATTGTACAAAAATGTACAAATGAGACTGTACAAATTCAAATGTATTAACCATCAAAAATAGAGTGTGTTATGCGGAGTCGCACATTGAGAACCACTGACCTTGTAACCAACTCCAATCCCAATAGAAGAAGTTACCCCTGAACTCATGTCTTGCAACCTACTGGATTGACAGAAGCTAAAATGGGGGAATTGAAACATCCCTTTTATAGTATCTAACACGGTGGCCATCCTGGCGTGATCTTCTTTCATAGTCCCTTGCCTGGGGAAAAGACTGGGGCAGCCTGCATCATAGAGAACTCTATAGGGAACTGCAGGAAAACAAGCATCAACCCTTCTCTTTCACACCATCCTATATGCTTCATTGAAGCTGAGCTATAACAAATCATTTGTTTTCCTTCTAGCTTGCTACCATCAGTCTCAATTCTAAGTCAAACTTTTCAAATTATTCAGAATTTTTAATAATAGCTTACTGACTCCAAACATGTGGATTAATAGCAAAAGGCATGTATTAATATTCATACTCTGGGATACCGGGGAATAAAGGCTTATTTATTGTGCACTCAAACTTTAGCAGCAACAAAAAAAAAACCAAGTGGCACCATTTTTCTACTGTCCCTATACAGCTCTGACAGCTGTGTGTAAGAGTGCTTCATCTCACGTCTTCATCGGAGTCTCTCTGGAAAAAAGAGCAGTGGCCCCCACCCTGGGCTGCCAGTGAAAACAAATCGTCACGGTGATCAGGCTTGCCAGTTACCCACTGTGGGTGGGGATTGGGATATAATAGGGGTGAGTAATGAAAGGCGACAGAGAATTCGAGTGTCGGGGCCGAGTTGCTCAAACAGCGCCCCAGAGAGCAGGTGCGTGAGGATAATGCCGCTAAAACCAGCGTCTGTAACTTCACGCAGGGCATGGGGAACTAATGAGGGGTCGGGTAGATAATTGAGTTGCCATATTAGTCGTTGAATATCAGCTCAGACGTGAAGGTGTACAGTGAGCTCAGCCCCTTCCTATCCAGATGTGTCTCTTTGAGGAAGAGCCATTTTTCACCCATCTCATTACTCTACGTTTACAGCCCCCTGCTCAATGTTTTACGGCGTACAGTAAACCCCGGCATAAACGTACGCCAGCCTTTCTATTAGGCTTTATTGAGGGAGGATCACTCCAACAAGAGTCTTTTATTTACTGCTTTACTTCACAACGTCAAGCTCAGGCTCTGGAGATTTGGAGGACTTTGTTGGAGATTGAGGCAATTCATGTCATCAACACACCTCTTTTGTTCTTTCTAACACTCCATTGTTTTTTTCCCTGCTGAATTATCCTTTAATGTTCAGATTACCATCCTCAGATTCATGTTCCCTGTTTGTCTCAATGATTCATCATGGAAAGCTGAATCAGGGATAAGGTGTTTAGCTCCTAATGGACTGAGACACAAAATCTATACACAATAACAATGGACAAATGTGGTATACCTTAAAGGAAAAGTGCACCTAAATACATAAATAAGCACACTTTAGCATACTTTTAAAAAAAATACTGCTTATTATGTATATATACTTAAATAATATACTTTAAATGAATATAAGAAGTGAAAAATTAATGTTTTTGAACACATAACTGCATGTTAATTTTGAATAATTGTAAATGTATTAAAATTAGCTGAACTTATATGCATTTGACTCACTAACATGAATGTAATTTCACAATTATTTCTACTGTCTTTGAAATATTGTTAAAGTGTTCTGCCGAATGTACTGACAAGATTTAATGGTAAACTAAAATATACTTTAATTGAACATTTGTATTGAAATTTGCATGACATATTTGCAATTACACATTTAACTATGAAGTTGCAATATAGTACATTTAAAATATGTTAACTTTAAATGTAATATAAAATAACACTACCGCTCGATATAATCAACTTTACATGTGCATTAGTACGTTAGTCAACACATCAAAATAACTGTACTTTAAAGCTTGACCAAATATCGTAAAAACAATTATTTCAAATCTCCTTTAAAGTAAAACATTTTACAAGGTGCACTTAAGCTTGTCATGAAAGTGTACTCACTTCAGGTATACAGGTATACTGGCCTTTGGTCTCATTAATATATAATTTTTTGAAATATACTTTTAAGATTTGAAGTACACTACAAGTGCACATTCAATACAATCGTTTCACATATGTTGCATTCATTGACATTATAATACTGACTCAAACTCATGCCATTCCAACATATATATAATGGCTCAAGTCGACTTGAAATATAATGTGTAAGTCATATGGAACACTTTTATTAAACCATTTACGGTGTTATTTGAAAAATAAGCTGGCAGGAGACAGGAACCATGGATCTAAATGATGATGCCATTTAAAATATGAAGAAAAGTGTTTGTGATCTTAAAAACTGGATCATGCAATGATTACTGTTGGATTTAACACACCCCACATAAACCTAAGTGAAGATAAGGAGAGACTAAATAAACAAGCACCTGCGTCTCCAGCAGATCACAGAAGGAACAGATGGATTGCGTGATGCTGTGAAACACAAAGAGAGTGTGCCAGATCTAAGCAGAGTACTTTATCAAACTGTAATCCACAGCTTGTAAAATAATAGAAGAACTCAGACGATCTTTTTCCACCTCAGTCAGTACATTTAGACTTGAATACATAACAGCAATGTCAGATACAGGCAAAGGTGATAAACAGTCATCTAGGGCGTTCTCTGGGGCAGCACCCCAAAATAAATTGCATTGATTTATGGCCGTAGCCAGCTATGAGGACACAGAGGTCCGGACCTCGGAAAATTTGAAGTTCTCTCAATGACTAATTAGTCATTTAAAACTCCTCCTATGAGTGACTGCATGTATATTTCAGTTTAAACAGTTTGCTAGATTGTTTAATGTCTGTGGTGTGAAAATGATGGATAGCGAACCATGTCGCTGTGAGACGCTGACTGAGTGAACAGGGCTTGAGCGAGAGTCGTTTTTTCCTCTTAACGTGACACTTTAAGTAAATAAAATGAGACGTTGCAGGTTAAGGTTAGCGATATCAGTTAGCGATTTTGGGGCGGAGGGGGGTGGCTTGTTTTCGCTGCACTTAAACTGACAGTATTCAAAAAAGGTCCATAAACTGCGCAGGCAGGTTCTTGTTGACAGAATGCCACATTCGGGAAGACAAACGCAATGATCATCTTGACATTATCTGTACACACTAGTACCATCTGTTGAACAAGTAGGTTACAGAATAAAATATGCAAACACTGACCAAGAAGAAGGCTTATGCTATTTAGTTTAGAAGTTAACCTTTCATAAAGTCATGATAAAAACATTCATAAGAGCACAGGCGAAGTTCTTATCTTATCATTCATATAGAAATGCTTATTATTAAGTATTGTTGCATGAATAATATACAAATAAAACAATTACCTAAAGCATTAATAAACTGTGATGCAATAAATAAGGTCTAACTTAACAATGTCCATCCCCCCAAACAGACAGAACAGAGAGATTACATGTCTGTAAATTGTAAAACATTATCTTAAATAAAATATCTTTCATAAACATACATGTTTCTCGCTCTTTTAAAGTTTATATATAATGAGTTAGATTTGTAGGTGTTATCATAGCTCATTTCATAATTTTCCATTTTGAAATATACTGACAACCCCATTAGTGAAGCAGCTCACTAAAATATTCAACATCTGAATGATTTTCATACCTGCTGAGAAGGTACACCACAAAATACCACAGGCATTTCCCCCCGAGGTGCAAAATGTCAGATGCAAAGATTTCATTTACCTCCATTCAGCTAAAAAGACAAATTTAAATGCCAATAGATACTGAAATGATACATATATCATTTAAATGCCTCTAAAGAATAAGAAATGTTCCCTGTTTAAATAATAATATTAAAAAATAATAGTAGCAATTCTTACGATTCAATAAATGAACTACACAGTCCACTCAATCATGTTATAAAAAGGGATGGTTTACTCAAACTAAAATACTGTCATCATTTACTCACCCTCGTGTTGTTCCAAACCCGAAGGTCTTTATTTCTTCCATGGACACAAAAGGTGAATTATTAGGTAAATATCTTGTTACTCCTTTTCATATAATGAAACTGGGCTTGCAAGCTGCAAAATCACAAAAAGCACTATAAATGAACAATTCAATTGGTCCATGTGACCATTGTGTTATATTCAAGACTTCTGAAATTATACAACAGCTTTGAGTGTGGAACAGTAAACTCTTAATAATTACAATACTAAGGAGAGATGGTCTCTCAGATACGTCAGGGCTTTGATGATAAACCATCTACTGTAGATGTTCTTTGAAATGTCAGTTGGCGAAAGCTGAAATATGACAAATGAAGACTGTTGTTCTGGACTGTTTGAGCTTCACTGATCTGATCGCTTCATTCTTTAAAAATTCCCTTTTTATACAGTAACTGCTATTAAAAAACACTTAGCAATGTGGAGTCAGACAAGGTGCAAAATAACTGCCCATGATCCTAAACATATTTGACATATTGTGTTGACCTCAGTAAACCATCTTCCAATATACTAAGGACAAGAGCATTGTTTTACTCGCCTGAGAAACTTAACACATTGGAATTATTAACATGTTCACATCAAACTATTTTCTTGTGTATAGATGGTTGATCCCTATAAATACAGAATAATCTGCTTGTGATGCTATTTCTTTAGGTTAGCACATCAATAGCACTACTGAAGTATCAAAGACAAAATTAATTTTCTCTACTGTGCAAAGCTAATTATCCCTGGATCTGGCCAACTGGATCTGGCCCTCCAAGAGCTGTTCACACATTTACAGTAAAATTCTAACTAGTTTCAGAGAGTGATTACACTATTGTGGATATTCAATTTCAAGCACAGACTTTGTCTACTGTTCACCTTCCACACACACACAGTCTCAAGTGAACTCATCTGAATTGCACTATATTCTCTTGCTAATGGTTATGAATCCCCTAAGCATTTTCATTTAGATTTCTGAATAGTAGCAAATATTACTTCAGTTTTCACTTCGATGATTCATTTCAAACCAACAGCAACGTAGGCAAGTAGAGGTCAGATGCATCCGATGCGAAACGCAATCTTTGTTGACTCTTCAAAGTGAGTCGTGTTGGATACGTTCACGCACGAACAAGCACAATGCAGTCTGAATGTGGACAATGTCTGTCAGAGCCCTGCTCGAGCACGATTGTGTCCTTTTCAGTAAAAGACGCACCAATAAAAATGTCTGGTGAGAAAGCTCAACAATCCATCAGCCCATGCATTGGCCAATGGTCCCTCAGGATCTGCAGGCTGTCTGTCTTTATCGATGTGGGGGTGGTCGGAACAAGCCCAACAATTAGTTCCCTTGCTTTCTGAATCCAGCAGGGAAGACAGTTAGAAAGTGGGTGGATTTAAGGTCAATCTTAGGTTTGTGTAAAAATAATTAAGAGCACTTATCGACATCTGCTAGTATTTAACCATTTAACAACCATGAGAACAATTTCTTTATGAATGGAAGCTTTAATATAAGCCTAGCCAATATGTATTTATTAATCCTATGTTTGCCAAAATTATTCACATTGTGAATATTGGGGTGGTTTTAGTGTGCTTAAGTTTCCTAAAGTCTTAGTTTACGTAATTTTCCCTAAGTGTCATTAGTTTGTCAATTTATCCGTAATCCTTCTTCTTTAGTGTTTCGTGAATGTAAGATACATGGAACAAATGCTTTGCCTAATTTAAACCTTAAAAAAAGGTGTTACAGTAGATAAGTTTGCTTAAAGGGGTCATATAATGGTACATGCACTTTTTCAAGTTGATTGTACTGAAATGTGTGTTGGCAGTGCCTGTACACAACCATCATATAATGATAAAAATCCATCCAGTGTTTTTGTTTTAATCTCCTTATATGTTTTCCCCTGCCTCAAATCGAGCCGTTCGACCGTGTGACGTCACACGGTCGAACGCCCCTCCCGCGATTGTTGATTGACAGCCGGGTTTCAACACAGAACCGCCCTCGGTTATATAAATGAGGGTCAGTATAAAGCTGGTTTTGCTAAGAAGCTACTCCTGAATAAAGGATCGGTACCAGCTATTCGTGTTCCTGCTGAACCTCTAGAACAACTGAAGTGAGTGTAACGTTTTATTAACTTTTATATTAATATTTATATCTTTGCAAATCGCTTGCACGCTTCACGATGAATGAGTCTAAGGTTTACACTCAGGGTACATTACGGCATGTTTTCTATGTACGACGTTCTCAATATAATTCATAATCCCACGTTTATAATGAACAACGCATTATGGTTATTGTGTTACAAACGTGTACGCACAAAACAGAGGGGCGGAGTGAGCACAGCTCATGATCATTTAAAGGCATATGCACTGAAACGGCATGCTGAAAACAGAGCTGTTTTTGACCAGGTAAAATAACTGTTCCCTTTCGAGGGAACTCTACACTGCGTCGAGAATCGACACTTTCGGGACGCTCCCTAAGCGTGCGCCTCTGAAGTATGAATGAAACTAATCCAATCCTGATTGGTGTTGCGTCGTGACGTAACGTGACGGCATACCCGGAAGTATAAACGCTGTGACGCTGTCACAACACACACTAGCTTTCGCTCTTCAGCAAGCGCTCTGTGTTGAAACTGTCTGTCTTATTTGGTGTTGTTTGTCAATCAGTTGATCAGAATGGCCAGCGAACAATTTAAAAGATGTGTGCATCCTTGCCCTTGTTTTATTACGGGTGGGGACACACATGCTTTGTGTGTGAATTGTTTGGGAGCGCAGCATGCACAAGCAGCTCTTGAGGGAGCTGTTTGTGCAGACTGTGAAGCACTTCCTATTAGAGTGCTGCGCTCCCGGCTGGCGTGCTTTGATGAGCACGGTCAGGCTCGCGTTCCCCACGGTTCTGGTCCCGCGTCCGTTGAGGCGGCGCGACGATTGAGATCGCGGGGTTCGCAGCGGGATCTTACAGATGAGAATGAGACTGCTGCGGCACTTTCTCATTCTTCGTCTGAGGATCCCGTAGCCCCTGAGAGTGGTACAGGAGCCCGCATCGCGGCTTCTCCTGCCCACGATCAGGTCCCAATGCTTGAGCTCTCTGCTTCCGAGGAAGTGGATGTGCTCAGTATTGATGCGGATGACCGTGATTTGGGCGCGCCAGTTCACGGCCAAAGCTATGAGGAGCTGGTAGAGGTTGTGACTCGTGCTGTGGCCAGACTTAACATTAGCTGGCCACATGATGAGCAAGGAACGCAAGTGAAAGCAAGCTTGATGAGCGTTTCCTGCAGCACAGGTCACAACCTCAGCGCCGGGCTAACTGTTTTTCCCCAATCTTACAAATAAAGAGATAGGAACTCTCCTGGGAAAAACCCCACTCTTTTTCAAATCTGATCACATTCACTAAATGATTATTTGAAGAGGTGGGTGTGAGATGGGCGGGTTATGGCAAGAAGCTGTAAATGGAGGAAGCTTAGTGAGAACTATCTTTCTCCTGATGTGGCATCTTCGCTTAAAGTGGCGGCGCTGCCCAAGAATCGTGCAGGGACACCTCTGCACTGGTTGGCTGGGCTTATATGGCGGTTGGTCAGGCTGGTACGTTCCTGTACTCTAAGACGATTTTACAGGCGTATAATGGCACTAAACGTACCATAGCTTATTGTAGCAGTTATGATGGTTGAGAGACATCAGTGGCTTAATTTGTCTGGTATAAAAAAGGGAAGACAAATATTTTCTGCTGAACGCTCCGCTATCACCTTCTGGCCTGTTCTCCGACGCTGTAACTTCAATCGTCGACAGGTTTATGAATAAATAAATAAAATAAATATATATATATATATATATATATATATATATATATATATATATATATATATATAAATATATATATATATAAAACTATATATGTTGTCCCGCCGTTTTTGAACGTTTCGGGCTACATCGATTTCCAGCGAACGCACACCGTGGCGTTCACCCCAAGAGCTTGCAACCGGGCACCGACTATGGTCACAAAATTTTTCTAGACTTTTTCCTGCCGGTCATCTGCTTCAGGAAGTCGAGAATAGTGCTCGAGAAACACCCGAGGCCGGTCCCAAGGGGCTGGTTCCCTTAGTAGATTTTGTAGAATGGCAACGCCTTCCAATTATCTATATGGGTCCTGAATATTTTTAAATATGGGTACGGACTGCAGTTCGGTTACCGACCTCCCAGCTTTGTTGGGGTCGTACCGACCGCAGGGGTTCCAGAACAGGCTCGGGTTATGGAACAAGAGGTACAGACTCTACTGGAGTTAAGGGGCCATAGAGAGTGTTCCCCTACCAGATAGAAAGTCCAGGTGTTACAGCCGGTACTTTTTAGTTCCAAAGGAGGATGTTGGACTGAGGCCAATTTTAGATCTGAGGCTATTGACTTGTTCTTTGAGCAGATCCAGGTTCAAAATGCTTACAATTTCCATTATCGGAAACCAAATCAGATCCGAGGACTGGTTTGGCATGGTAGATCTAAATGTTGGGGCTGTCCACTCAGTTGCAGGGCAACCGATGTTGTTCTTGCAGCAGGGCTTAGAAACGATGTGTATTGCCCGCCGTCTATGACGCTTCGGGCCGCATCATTTTCCAGGGAACGCACTCTGCGTCGTCTGTCCTCGAAAAATAAAAGACGAGCATCAGTTATGGTCACGAAAACCGTATCGACTACAGCCTGCCGGTCTTCCGCTTCAGGCAGTCGAGAAGGGTGCTCGGAAACCACCAGAGACCAGTCTCGAGAGGCTGGATCGGATGTGGTTCTTGCAGCGGGGCCCGGAAACGATGTGTATTGCCCGCCGTCTATGACGCTTCGGGCCGCATCATTTTCCAGCGAACGCACTATGCATCGTTTTTCCTCGAAAAATAAAAAACGAGCATCAGTTATGGTTACGAAAACCGTATCGACTACAGCCTGCCGGTCTTCCGCTTCAGGCAGTCGAGAAGGGTGCTCGGAAACCACCAGAGGCCAGTCTCGAGAGGCTGGTTCTCTTAGATCGGGGTTCTTCCGTTCGGCCTAGCACTCTCTCCCCGCATGTTCATGTGTAGGTTTATGGATGCGACTCTGGCTCCACTGAGGCTTCAGGGCATCCGTATACTGAATTACTTCGACGACTGGCTCTTATTGGCCCAGTCTCGAGGAATGGCAGTTCGGCATTGAGATGTCATCCTTGGTCAAAATTAGAATCGGGGGTTGAGACTCAACACTAAGAAAAATGTGTTGGAACCAGCTCAGAAGACTGCTCTTCTGGGCATGAAATGGAATTCGGTTACAATGCAGGCACGTATGTCTCCCGCTCGTATCGAATCCATCCTGGCCATGGTGTCCGGGATAAAGCTAGGCCAGGCCATCACTGTAAAGCAGTTTCAAAGACTGCTGGGCCTCATGATAGCGGCATCCAACATTATACATTTGGGCCTTCTACACATGAGGCCCCCTTCAGTGGTGGCTGAGAGCCAAGGGTTTTTTCCCTCAAGGGGAATCTGTTCCGTATAGTCAGAGTTACGCGCAGATGCCTTCGTTCTCTGGTAATTTGGAAGAAACCTTGGTTCCTATCCCACAGACCAGTGCTGGGAGCATCATGTCGCCGGAAAACCGTTTCGACAGTCGCCTCCCTCACTGGTTGGGGCGCGGTCATGGACGGCCGCTTTGCCAGGGGTCTGTGGCAGGACATCATCATTCTTGGCACATAAACTGTCTAGAGATGATGGCTGTGTTCAGGGCTTTGAGGAGCTTCCTCCCAGACATCAATGGTTACCATGTCTTAGTACGATCAGACAATATGTCTGTGGTAGCTTATCTGAACCGACAAGGGGGACTCAGATCGCGCCCTCTGTGCAGACTGGCGCATCAGATTATTCTTTGGTCCCAGGGGAAAATACTCTCTATCAGAGCAATGTATATTCCGGGGGTTCAGAATCAGGGAGCAGACATCCTGTCGAGGCAGGGGCTGAGGCCCGGGGAATTTAGACTTCATCCAGATGTGGTGAAGTCAGTATGGGAGAGGTTTGGACCATTGGAAGTGGATCTGTTTGCGTCTCGAGAGACGTCCCATTGTCCACTTTGGTTCTCCCTCACACATCCAGCCCCACTGGGGTTGGATGCCATGGTACAGGCCTGGCCGAGGCTTCGCCTGTACGCACTTCCCCCGATCGCTCTGCTCCCGGGAGTCCTGGAGAGGGTCCGTCAAGAGGGCATCAGTCTACTTCTGGTTGCCCCGAGGTGGCCGACCCGAGTATGGTTTTCAGACATAATATCACTCCTGATAGCTCCGCCATGGCAGATTGCTCTGAGGAGGGATCTGTTGTCCCAGGCGGAGGGCACAATCTTCCACCCTCACCCAGAGCTGTGGAAGCTGTGGGTCTGGCCTCTGAGGGGGTTCAGTACCTAAATGCTGGTCTATCAGCTGGAGTAGTTGAAACCATACTTAGCTCTAGGGCTCCATCTACTAGGAGATTATATGGCCTCAAGTGGAATGTGTTTTCACTTGGTGTAGAGAACATGAGTTGGACCCAGTTAACTGCCCGGTGGCTTCAGTTCTGGAGTTCCTTCAAGATCGTTTCTCTGTGGGTCTCTCCCCTTCCACGCTTAAGGTGTACGTGGCTGCCATTGCGGCTTTCCACTCACCTTTAAGTGATGGGCCTCTGGGGAGGCACCAGTTGGTCATTCGTTTTCTCCGTGGTACTTGGAGGATGAGACTGGCAACCAGGTCCAGGGTTCCTGCCTGGGACCTGGCAATAGTTCGCCTAAGGACTTAAGCTGAAAATGGTTTTTCTCTTAGCTATTACCTCACTTAAGAGGGTGGGAGATCTCCAAGCCCTGGTACACCAGCTTGCTTGGAGTTTGCCCCTGGCAGAGTAAAGTTTTTTTGCACCCGAGTCCGGGCTACGTGCCTAAAGTATCGAATACGGCTCGGTCTACAGTTCTTCAGGCATTCCATCCTCCACCTCATGTGTCGGCAGAAGAAGAGAAGCTTAATTTGCTCTGCCCCGTCAGAGCTTTGAGCGTGTACCTTGAGAGGTCCTCTTCTTGGAGAAGGTCGGACCAATTATTAGTATGTTTTGGGTCACCTAAGAAGGGGCTCCCGGCATCCAAGCAAACTATTAGTAATTGGATTGTTCAGGCTATTACTGAGGCTTACAAGGTGCGCGATTTGCCTTCACCTTTAGCCGTGAGGGCTCACTCAACTAGAAGCATGGCTTCTTATAGGGCCCTTCTTTCGGGAGTTCCTCTACAGGAGATCTGTGAGGCAGCCGGTTGGGCTACTCCACATACTTTTATTAGGTTCCACAGTCTCCACCTTCCTAGTACGCCTGGCACACACGTGCTCAGTCCTTGCTGAGTGCCTAAACAGTTTCACTCCGGGACAGGCCTATTCGGTGCGTGGCCTAGTGGGCACTCGTTCCCCAAAGTGTCGATTCTCGACGCAGTGTCCCTCGAAAGGGAACGTCTCGGGTTATGACTATAACTCTTGTTCCCTGAGAAGGGAACGAGACACTGCGTCGTTCTGCCACGCCCCTTGAGGCCTTGGAGCGTCTTCATCGCGAGGCTAGTGTGTGTTGTGACAGCGTCACTTTTATACTTCCGGGTAGTGTTGTCACGATACTAGAATTTCTAACTTCGATACGATACCTTGAAAAATATCGATATTCGATACCATTTTCGATACCACGGAGAAAAAACTGCCACAATATTAAGGGGGTATTTTTTTAATTTAAAGCTAAATATAACAAGTCTAGAACATGACAATGATGTATATTTTACATGAACAAAAATGTCCTGAGTTCTATTTGTTTATATTTTTTAATTGGACCAGAGCTAACATGATGTATTTTTATTACCTACTGTTATCAAAGATTAAAATATACTGTAACAAAAAAGCACTTAACAGTATCAAATTGGAGGATAGAGAGTCAGTAATGTATAATAATAAGATTAAACATTAAATTTTCAGTTAAAGGCATGTCATTATTGAATTTAGAGATGCCATTGTCTAGCTGTTTAGTTTAATTAATATCTGTGTAATCAAATTGATGATAATAGCTAATGAAGGAAAATTGCAGAATTAAATAATAATTTTTGAATAAAGTTAAATAGGCACCAGTTAATTTACATTTGACCACAGTTACAATATTTACTTGTCTAAGATTCCTCAGTCAGATTATGTTAACTTTAAGAATTAAAACGAGACAACACAGACTCTTATCAACAACAATACTAGGCCATCTTGGTTAATGTTTCAGAAAAGTTCAAATGAGAAGAGTTACAGTGTTTCCTTGAGGATTTTTTTTTAGCAGTGGGGGCAGACGTCTGTCCAAACAACAAACACCCCTGATGCTGAGCATATGCTGCTAAATAGTAGCCTACCCCTGGAGCCTGTTCCTTAAGTCTGTTTACACCTATACAATAATTTTTAAAAATGAGTGATGTGAGGGATTATTGATAGTCAAACAATCTGTTGGGTGCCCGCAGCCCGCTCGCGTGTCCGCGCTATTCTCCTACATGCCCGCTCGCGGTGTGTAGCTCGTGTCCGCGCTATTCTCCTACATGCCCGCTCGCGGTGTGTAGCACGTGTCCGCGCTATTCTCCGACATGCCCGCTCGCGGTGTGTAGCGCGTGTCCACGCTATTCTCCGACTCCGAAATGCCCGCTCGCGGTGTGTTTTTTACGCGTGTCCGCGCTATTCTCCGACATGCCCGCTCGTGGTGTTCTTTATCAATCAACCAAAGCCGGTCGCGGGGGCGCGGCCCTCGCCATCTTTCCATTCACTTCACTTTTGCTATTTAACCAGAGCGAATGAGACGAGTGCGTCACGTGTGGTGTTTGTCAACGCGCCTTTTGAGAGAAGTGAAAGTGACTGCTCGGCTAGTATCGATACTTCGGGAAATTAGTATTGGTACCGTTCAGATATTTCAGTATCGATATTTATCGAAATATCGATATTTTTGACAACACTACTTCCGGGTATGCCGTCACATGTTACGTCACGACGCAACACCAATCAGGATTGGATTAGTTTCATTCATACTTCAGAGGCGCACGCTTAGGGAGCGTCCCCAAAGTGTGGATTCTCGACGCAGTGTCTCGTTCCCTTCTCAGGGAACAAGGGTTATAGTCATAACCCGAGACGTTTTCTTACAATACTAATGAGAATTTTTAATTAAAGTATATTACAAACTTTTAATTTAGACCCTAAAGAATCATATTAGCTTGTACAAAAATGGCATTATATGACCCCTTTAACATTTCATGAAACAGTTCAAACTAAATCAATTAATTCAAATGATTGTCCTATTATTCATCATTTTGCATCATCAATATAAAAATCTTCACAGAAGCTTTGTGGCATTTTTAATATATATTAAAATGTTTAAATTTTTGGTTGTTTTAGTTCTCTTACGAGAGGTTCTCTCGTACTGCGTAATATCTTACACTAGGGGAAAACCTCTTTTCCTCGAGATATTGAAGCCAAAAAAGTATCCTTAATTTTGTATTAATGTAAAACGCATTGCAGCAGCAAGCAGACATAGGCAAGGCGGCTTAGCGTGCCTATTGGCTGACCTGCGGTAATTGCAGCAGCCTATCGAGAAGGGCCATTCAGTGACAGTCCAATGAGGGCGCTTCGCGCCCATTGCGTCACGCTCCCACCGAAGCGGGCGTGGCCTAGCCCTATAAATACGGCTCGATGGGCTGATATAATCTGATTTTCATCTCTTCAGCGAAGCGTTCGCACCGCTGGATCCAGAGTGAGAAGCCGCGCCGTCGAAACAGCTTTATGCGGGACGAGCCTCTGCAACTGAAATCGCTGGCCTTCACCTCGCCGCCTTCAGCCGCCGTTCCTGCTACGCTATCCGGCGTACTATATATCCTTTACTCTGCTCTGTATGTGTGTGTTCGCCCCGCGACTCACACGTCTATCATCTAAAAGAGCCGCGTCTTTTTAAAGATGCCATCCTCCTGTGGCTCGTGCCGAGCCCCACTCAGCGACGGGGACCGCCATGTGATATGCGTTTCCCGCCTGGGAGAGGATCGTGCAGCTCTCGTGCTTGCCGACGGCGGCTGCCCTCACTGCGAGCTATTGCCTATGGTGACTCTGAGGACTCTTTACGTTATAAGAAAGCTACCCCGTCCCCGCCCCCCATGGGCGTGCGTCATCGGCAAAATGAGGAAAGAGTGTGTTTTAGTCCCGCCGAGGCCGGACTAATCTCCATTTCTCAAACATTTCTCAGCTCCTCTTAGTTTGAGCGGCTGTAAATGTCAATATTGCAGCAACGAGCCTGTTGTATAACACGCACGCCTGCAAATATCAACAAATAATCGTGATAATTAATCGTGATTTCAATATTGATCAAAATAATCGTGATTATCATTTTGGCCCAAATCGTGCAGCCCTACACTGAATGGCCCTTCTCGATAGGCTGCTGCAATTGCCGCAGGTCAGCCAATAGGCACGCTAAGCCGCCTTGCCTATGTCTGCTTGCTGCTATGCGTTTTACATTAATACAAAATTAAGGATAATTTTTTGCTTCAATATCTCGAGGAAAAGAGGTTTTCCCCTAGCGTAAGATATTACGCAGTACTCGTTCCCTCTCTAGAGAGAACCGAGGTTACGTTAGTAACCGAGTACGTTTTACGTTGGTGAAATTATAAACTAAAATAATTTGTGGGGGTAACATATAAAAACATAGGGGTCATATGAGTATTATTATTAGTAGTAGTAGTAGTATTATGTAGTGTAATGGTAATTAGAGCTCAAACATGACAATCTGGGGCTCAGGTCAGGAAGCAGACAGACTGGCAAAACCGACCGTCTGCTAGCTGTCTCACGTCACTGAGGTCAGATAAATCCCATCACATAGAGCCTCTTTCACCTAGATATCATCATATAGAGACTGTGTCTGTTCCCCGAATTAGGAAATACAAAAAACTCCCAAATCCATTTAAGGTTAAACATTTTATTGATGTTAACAAATAAAAAACAAATATAATGGAGATGAACAAATGATAAAGCTCGGGTTGCTGAAAATGCGATCCCTTTCTTCAAAATCACTTTTTGTTAATGATATGATTACAGATTATAACCTAGATGTGCTGTGTCTGACAGAAACTTGGGTAAAACCAGACAATTACATTACTTTAAATGAGTCCACACTGCAAGATTACTACTATAAACATGAAGTTCGTTTAAAAGGAAAAGGGGGAGGTATTGCTGTAATTTATAGCAATATCTTCAGTATTACTCAGATATCGAGTTTCAAATTTAATTCATTTGAAGTGATGGTGTTTTCTGTAACGTTATGTAGCATAAGTGATAAATCCCGTTCGACTTTTGTGCTGGCTACTGTATACAGGCCACCAGGGCACAATTCAGATTTTATTAAAGAATTTGCTGATTTTCTATTTGAGTTAGTACTGGCTGTAGATAAAGTCCTAATTGTTGGTGATTTTAATATCCATGTAGATAATGAAAAAGATGCATTGCGATTGGCATTTAAAGACATTCTGAACTCTATTGGAGTTAGACAACATGTGTCAGGACCTACTCATTGTCGTAATCATACTTTAGAACTAATATTGTCACATGGAATAAATGTTGATGCTGTTGAAATTCTGCAGCAGAGCGATGACATCTCAGATCATTATTTAATCTCATGTATACTTAATTTAGCCAAGGCTGCAAAGCCGACTCGGTGTTATAAAAATGGTAAAACTATCACTTCTGCCACTAAAGATTGCTTTATAAATAATCTTCCTGATCAGTTTCATCATCTCAGCATCTGATATCTTAGAAGAACTCAATATTGCAACAGAAACTGTCAACTCTCTCTTTTCCAGCACTTTAGACACAGTTGCTCCTTTGCACTTAAAGAAGATTATAGAAAATAGTCCAACGACGTGGTACAACGAGCACACTCGGGCCCTTAAGAGAGCAGCCAGAAAAAATGGAGCGTAGCTGGAAGAAAACTTATTTAGAAAAATGTAATTAAAATTAGAAGTTTTTCGCATTTCGTGGAGTGAGAGCACGATTGCGTACAGAAAGGCCTTAAAAACTGCTAGATCTGCTTATTTTTCAACACTCTTAGAAGAAAACGAACACAACCCTAGGAATTTATTCGAAACAGTAGCTAAATTAACAAAAAATAAAACTTCAACACCGGACGTTTTCAAACAGCACAGCAGTAATGACTTTATGAACTTCTTTACTTACAAGATTGATAATATTAGAGAGAAAATTATAACTATGCAACCGTCTACTACAGTATCGCATCCGACAGTGCGTTGTAGTCTCCTAGAGAATTAGTCAATTACAGGCCGATCTTGAATCTACCTTTTCTATCAAAATTACTAGAAAAGGCAGTATCCTCACAACTATGTTCCTTTTTAGTAAGAAATGGTATCTGCGAGGATTTCCAGTCAGAATTTAGACAGTACCATAGCACTGAGACAGCTCTCATTAGAGTTACAAATTATTTGCTCTTATCATCCGATAGTGGTTGTATCTCTCTATTAGTTTTCCTCGATCTTAGTGCTGCATTTGATACCATTGACCAAAATATTCTTTTAAATAGACTTGAAAATTATGTTGGCATTAATGGAATTGCATTAGCATGGTTCAAATCATACTTATCTGACTGTTATCATTTTGTAGCAGTAAACGAAGAGATGTCTTATCGATCAAAAGTTCAGTATGGCGTACCACAAGGCTCAGTACTAGATCGTTGCTGTTCACTCTGTACATGCTACCCTTAGGAGATATCATTAGGAAGCATGGCATTAGTTTTCACTGTTATGCTGATGATACTCAGCTCTATATTTCTTCACACCCTGACGAAACTTACAAATTCACAAAATTAACGGAATGCATAGCTGATATAAAAATTTGGATGACTAGTAACTTCCTACTACTTAACTCTGAAAAAACAGAGATTCTAAAAAATTGGCCAAAAAACTTCCTCACTTAATAACCTAGAATACTGTCTAACAATTTATGGCTGCTCTGTCAAGTCTTCGACGTCGGTTAGGAACCTGGGTGTGCTCTTTGATACCAATCTTTCATTTGAAAGTCACGTTTCTAGCATCTGTAAAAGCGCATTCTTCCATCTTAAAGGGATCATTTAATGGTACATGCACTTTTACAAGTTGATTGTATTGAAATGTGTGTTGGCAGTGCCTGTACACAGCCATCATATAATGATAAAAATCCATCCAGTGGTTTTGTTTTAATCTCCTTATATGTTTTCCCCTGCCTCAAATCGAGCCGTTCGAGCCTGTGACGTCACAAGCTCGCACGCCCCTCCCACGATTGTTGATTGACAGAAGGGTTTCAACACAGACCCGCCCTCGCTCGTGAGCTAGCTGTCAATCATAGTCCGCGCGGACCGGCGCGGTCATTGTTGATATGCTGGAGCACTGTCTATGAGCAGAATGGCGTCTAAGCGATTGTGGTGTTCTGTTCTTGGGTGTAATAACTAGGGTTGGGTACCGAAACTCGGTGCCAATTGGGAACCGGTTCCGACGTAAACGGTAGTAACCAGACCGAATAAGAACGACAATTTCGGTGCCTGATTTCGGTGCCTGACTTAATTAGGCAAACACACACGCACAGTCTCTTCTGTCTCGCAAGCGCGCTCTTGCTCGCAAGGTTTGGCTGCTTTTCACGTGTAAAATTACGCGTCAGAACGCCCTCTGGGTGTGCCGATAGTCTGAATCCCATATAGAATCAAGCCAATTCATTGGCTAATGGCGCGGGCGCCGCCTCGACGCACTTACGTCGTCATATTATGTTGGCGCGCGCGCGCCATCTGCTCCTCAGATTTCTCTGTCAAAAAAGGAAGCTGGTCGGCAGCGCGAGGAGCTTGGCAGCGTCTCGTTCCCTATTGAGAGAACATAGGTTACACCAGTAACTAGAGATGTTCTCTTTCATAGGTTCACTCAACGCTGCGTAGCTAAGAAGCAGTGGATTTGTATTTGTAGGCTGCTGTATCACGTGCCGTTTGAACTGACGCGCTACAGCGATCTGTCACATTTCAAAGAGCCAAAACGTTATTTATTGTGTGAATCTCGTAAATATATTGACAGAATCTGACAGCTGTGGATTTGTTCCATATCAAAAGTAACCTTCTCTGTCTTGTCTGTCGATGTCCTCTTTGTCCGCAATTTTTCTCTGCGTGAGAAAATGGATGTGTGGCGTGAGAGCGTGTGAAAAGGGACAATTGCGTGAGTCTCACGGTCAATGCGTGAGAGTTGGCAGCTCTGCCTGCTAGTAATCTCTATTAATCTCCAGTATTATTACATTGTTTGATACAATATTGTTTTATTTAATATTATGTAAATGTGTAAAATGTAATGTAAAAATTTGTATTTTATATTGGTTTTATTATTACCATATGTTACTTGTATTTATATTGTTTAAAGATTTAAGTTAATATTGTGTCCAGTTTGGCCCTGTAAATAAAAGGGTATTATTTTTTGATAAAGTGTGTGCGGTTTCGTTTTCTTAAGTACCGTTTCAAGAACCGTTTAAGCACCAGAACCGTTTAAAAAATACAGAGTAGGTACTGGTATCGGATAAAACCCAACCGATACCCAACCCTAGTAATAACGAACACAGCAGTCATTTTAATGTTCCTAAATCCGAACCGCCGAAGACGCAGTGGCTGAGTTTGTTTTCGAAGGGAATATTCCCCACGAGCAACGTCAATGCTCTCATGTTTGCGCGAATCATTTCACACACCAGACTGCTTTATAAACGAGGAGGTATAAAGCTGGTTTTGCTAAGAAGCTGCTCCTGAAAGGATCGGTACCATCTATTCGTGTTCCTGCAGCTGCTCCAGAAGAACTGAAGTGAGTGTAACGTTTTATTAAACTTTATATTAATATTTATATTAATCCTTGTAAATCGCTAGCTGCACGCTTCACAATGAATGCGTCTAAGGTTTACACTCAGGGTACATTACGGCATGTTTTCTATGTATGACGTTCTCAATATAATGCATAATCCCACGTTTATACTGAACAACGTGTTATGGTTATTGTGTTATTGTGTTACAAACGGTGTACGCCAGAGCCGGCTCTGGTGTACGCATAGAACAGAGAGGCGGAGTCAGCAAAGCTCATGATCATTTAAAGTCATATACACTGAAACGGCGTGCTGAAAACAGAGCTGTTTTTTACCAGGTAAAATAAGTGTTTTCTTACAATACTCATGAGAATTTTTAATTAAAGTATATTACAAACTTTTAATTTAGACCCTAAAGAATCATATTAGCTTGTACAAAAATGGCATTATATGACCCCTTTAAAAATATATCTATATTACGACATATACTTTCAATGAAAAATGCGGAACAGTTAGTTCATGCGTTCATGAGCTCAAGGCTAGATTAATGCTGTAATGCTCTACTGGGTGGTTGCCCTGCACGCTTAATAAACAAACTAAAGCTGGTCCAAAACGCAGCAGCTAGAGTTCTGACTAGAACCAGGAAGTATGACCATATTAGCCCGGTTCTGTCAACACTGCATTGGCTCCCTATTAAACATCGTATACATTTTAAAATATTGCTGACTACCTACAAAGCACTAAATGGTTTAGCTGCCCAGTACTTGAGCGAGCTCTTAACGCATTATAGTCCTTCACATCTATTGCGATCTCAAAATTCTGGCCAGTTGATAATACCTAGAATATCAAAATCGACTGCTGGCGGTAGATCATTTTCCTATTTAGCACCTAAAATTATAATGTTAGGCCCTGTCCCATTTCTCCTCGCTTTAAACTTCCACTTGGTTTTGAGTGCCCTCGACAGTAAAGTCCCCTCGACGAGGGAAGTGGGGGTGAAGATCTTTCCCTATGAAATGGGACACCACTATGTGCAAATTAGCAGTGAACGTGCTCACCTACGTCACGCGCAGCGTCGACGTGTCTACCGGTAGTAGCCTACTACTATTTTCATTCAGGAAAATGCCGGTTATAATCAGGATATAAGTATCCATAATAATATGCTAGAAATCTAATGTAAAAGTTAATCGAGTAATCGAATGTAAAATAACACAGCATAGTTTATTATAGATAGATTAATGATTATTAAAGCTAAAGTTATTCATTCAAGAGCTGCGAGTAATTTTCTCTTTGACTTTTAGTTGTTTTAGTCACATTAATGGTGCAATCATCAGCAGGTTTATTAGACGCTGCTACTTTAAGACCGAATGCAGATCTAATAATACACATATTTTCTCCCAACTATTAACTCCCATTTAAGACATAAACTGTGTTTAAGTGAATCTGTAAACCGGTCATTTTGCCATATTTTTGTGAATATTTAATCGTTTAGACGCGCACACGAAACCCAAAGCATAGTTTGCTTGTCTAGTTGAAGTCCGTTTCTGAGCGCGCACCGCCATGGGAACAGAGGCAATGTCGCTTGCGCGGATCATTGTGCTTTTAATAGCTCTTTTTTACTATCAAACACGTCCCGCAATTTAGAAACAGCAGACACTGCATTTTACAACAATCACCGATTGTGCTCAGTGCTGATTCTGACGCTAAGTTTGGGTTTAGGGAGAAATGACAGGGTGCTGTGATGATGCGCTACGAACGCGGCTAGTTTTTAATACATCACATATCTTCTTTTTATTAAGGAGCCCCTAAAGGGACCTTTGCAAAAAAAAAAAAAAAAAAAAAGACTTTCTCGTGCGCACGCGATACGTTTCTCGTGCGCACGCATTACAATTTCTGGTTTGCGTACAATTTGCGTCACTGTCATTACTATGAGGAAAACAAGAGCATGGATATCAAAGTGTAAACTTCTCCTCTAGATTAAAAAAGACCAAAGTGTTATTAAACTGTTGGTTACAACGCGACCAATAAATCCTTATTTTTAAGGAATTGGTTTAACAGGGATATTAATCATCTTATGAATATGTTTGATAATTATGGAAATATTTTAACATACGAACAATTTATGCGAATCCATATTTTTCCTGTGCATTTTAAATAATTTAATTCTGTCATTAAAGCTATTTCCCCTACTCTGATTCATCTTATCAAAAGTCATATTCAATTTAACTCCACATTAATTATAAATCCAAAATTAATTTTAAATGGCATTGAATTGATTGATAAAAAATGCAATAATAAACATATTTGTACAATATTTCAAATACAAAATAAAATAGCACATAGAGGAATTTTTTTTTTTGGAACTCTATTATTGATAATATTAATTGGAAGACTGCTTGGTTAATCCCCTTTAAATATTGCATTAATAATAAAACCAAAGAAATACATTTTAAAAATTTTGCATACCATTTGTGATGCATACCATTTGTGAAACCCACCACATGGTGAAATTTGACATATTACAGGTTTTGAGACCATATTAAAGCTGGGTTCAAGCCCTTTCCAAATTTGTTTTTATTTCTTTTATCGTTTGTCTGTAACAAAAGTTATCTGAAGTCGGCTGATCGCTATGATTTTCAGAAACGGAATTTTGAGAAAAACAGGTTTAATTCACTGTCACGTGCTAGCGGGACAACTGACGACTTTATGATTATGACTTACAGCTTATGAAAACCCCAAATTCAAATTTAGAATATTGTGAAAAGGTTTTCATAGCTGTAAGCCATAATCATAAAAATTATAACAAATAAAGGCTTGAAATATCTCACTTTGCATGTAATGAGTCTATATTATATATTAGTTTCACCTTTTTAGTTGGGGATGAATCTAAATATTTTTGCTAATGGATATAAAATTGTGCCAACAGTATAAATAAATTAACAATGTATTCAAGACCTTTGTTAACATTGTTTTCATAATATACAATTATATCCTTTAGAGTAAAATAGTATTACATTTTTTACTAAATTAAAGATAAATTCTGTCAATTCCTTCCAGAAATTTTGGATAATTTTGCATTCAAAAAACAAATGAGTCAACACCTCTTTCCCACTTTTACAAAAGGAACATAAATCGTCAATATCAGAGTATCTTGCAATTAATGATTTGATAAATAGTATGCAAAATTTTTAAATGTATTTCTTTGGTTTTATTATTAATGCAATATTTAAAGGGGATTAACCAAGCAGTCTTCCAATTAATATTATCAATAATAGAGTTAAAAAAAATTGTATTTGAAAAATTGTTCAAATATTTTTATTATTGCATTTTTTTATCAATCAATTCAATGCCATTTAAAATTAATTTGAGATGTATCATTAATGTGGAATTAAATGTGGCATTAATGTGGAGTTCAACTCTGTGAACACTGACTGTACAGGATACAACACAATGCATACAAACATTATGTTGCATATGTTAGCATGCACAGACATATGCACACTTTTGTGTTCTTGTATTGTTAAATGTGTCTAGACTCATTGTTTTGTTAAATGTGTCTAGATTTTTTTTTCTAGACTCGTTTTATAGTGATTTCTACATCTACTTAAGCCCATATCTTATCTCATGTATGGGATGTATTTATTGTATGTATACATTTTAAACTCAATACTCTGTAATTTCTGTTTTAATTTTATAAGCCTAACCAGGGACAGGGGTTGCAAATTAGTCATGGCTAGAAACCTCTATGCATGGCATCTACTTTGTATTCTTTATAAAGCAATGTTTTATGCATTTGTCCCTGTCAAATAAACATTAAATAATAATAAATACATTGAATATGACTTTTGATAAGATGAATCAGAGTAGGGGAAAAAGCTTTAATGACAGAATTAAATTCTTTAAAATGCACAGGAAAACTATGGATTTGCATAAATTGTTCTATGTTAAAATATTTCCATAATTATCAAACATATTATCATAATAAGATGATTAATATCCCTGTTAAACCAATTCCTTAAAAATAAGGATTTATTGGTCGCATTGTAACCAACAGTTTAATAACACTTTGGTCTTTTTTAATCTAGAGGAGAAGTTTAAACTTTAACATCCATGCTCTTGTTTTCCTCATATTAATGACAGTGACGCAAATTGTATGCAAACCGGAAATTGTAATGCGTGCGCACGAGAAACGTATCGCATGCGCACGAGAAACGTATCGCGCGTGCACGCGATAGACTTTTTTTTTTTTTAGACCCTTTAGGGGCTCCGTATTTTATAATCATTGGAAGCCGAAATCGAAAATAAAATTAGATTAACTACCCTGATCAGATGTATATTTGATGGGCAGACTCTCTCGAAGCACTCGGCAGATACCATGAACGTCGGATAGCTTCGTGAAATATTTTCTAACATTAGTGCTCAAAACTCAACAGTCCAATGGATGTGCATCAAACTAATATATTCTAACATATTTCGAAATTTTAACATGCTTATTTGCGAAAATATAAGTACAATTCAATTGTTCCTTTCCAGCGGTGTCCGCCATCTTGGTTGAAAAATTTGGTCGGCTTGCTGAGTTCGTAAGGTATCCTGGGTAATTTAATCTCCCACTTCGTTTTAAGCCTGCATGGGACCTCACTATATTTTGAGTGTTGATTTTAAGGGAAGAATAGCACTCCCCCTTGCTCCCTAAAGTTTTGGGACACCCTACCCCTACACATGAACGCGCAAAAACGAGAGTTAGGGCAAAAATCTAGGGGAAGGGGAGGTATTGGGACAGGCCCTTAGTCTTTCCATTTATTCCGAGGTTTACTGAAGTCAGCCGGATTCGGGCCGTATCCAGATCAGACGGTGAACCTGTGCCTGGACACGACCACAACGCATCCCTGAAGTGCCAGCCTCATCAGCCCTGTGAAGGCCTCACGGACACCTCAACAAACTCGTCTCCATACCGGCGTGATGACTCCGACCTCCAACCAGATGGAACTGGATAAATATTGTGAATGTTCTGATCCAATCTAACTTCTGACCTGTAATGTTGCCTGAATCATAATCATACACTGTTCGTGCGTTGGCCAGAGGAGAACTGGCCCCCGAATGAGCCTGGTTTCTCCCAAGGTTTTTTTCTCCATTCTGTCACCTGATGGAGTTTTGGTTCCTTGCCACTGTTGCCTTGGCTTTTGGCTTGCTTAGTTGGGGACATTTAATATTCAACAATAATATTGATCTGCCTTACTTCAGGTGGACGATGATGCTATTTTCTTCTAGAAACAGACTCCCTGCCTGTTGTATTATTTTTATGCACTGTGAAGCTGCTTTGATACAATCTGTATTGTAAAAAGCGCTATATAAATAAAGGTGACTTGACTTGACTTGACTAATGTAGAATGAGACACTATATCACATTCACAACTAAAAAGAGGTTTGAGTCCTCTTTAAAGTTCAGGTATAAGTCAATGCACATACTTTTGTTTTAAGGAGAAAATACTCAGTTTGAGAAAATACTCATGGTTTGTCTTAAAGCATATTAAAAACACCACATAGGTTTTTTCACAAGTTTTTTTCTGCCACCTGATGGAGTTTTGGTTCCACTGTCGCCTTTTTTGCCTTTTTTCACCTTTGTTGCCATTAGCTTTTGGCTTGCTTAGTTGGGGACATTACATTTAACATTTAATTTAATTTTCAACAATATTATTGCTCTGCCTGCATTGACACCATTATATGAGAACTGAACTGAGTTGGACGATGACATCACGGTTTCCTCCAGAGCAGCTATATATATATATATATATATATATATATATATATATATATATATAAATTAAATAAATTAATAACTTTTACAACAAAAATTAAACATCACAGAACTTACTTAAGCTGTACTGTGTCGAGCTTAATTATTTTCTTCTGGAAACAAACTTTGTTGTATTATTTTCCTGTTATCTGTTAACAGGAAAATAATGCAAATAATTCCTGTTATTACGTCTCGGTTACGTATGGTAACCCTCGTTCCCTGAGGAGGGAACGGAGACGTCTCGGAGGAGTTTCCAATTAATTGGGATCACGCTAGGGAGACCAATTGCCTTCGAGTGAATTAAAACGAGCCAATGAACATTGGCATGCAGGACTTGCATTCCGCGCCCCGCCTGCCAGTACGGGTATAAAGCGGAAGCGAGCGCACACACATATGCTTTACGCTGAGGAGCCGGACGGTGTCCAGTCCTCCGCGAAGGTACAGCAACCATGGCGACGGGACGAGAACCCTCCTCAGGGAACGAGGGTTACCATACGTAACCGAGACGTTCCCTTTCGTTCGGGAACTCCTACGTCTCGTCGGAGGAGTTTCCAACGAATTGGGATCCCTAATAACACGCCATGGTGCTGGCACCTTCCAGCGCCCAGCTTAGCTTCCCGCCAAAGCAGTTTCTTAGTTTTCTTTACGGCGGGAGCTAGCTAGGAAGAATCACACTGCTGTTCCGCAAGACCCGCTCAGTGGATTTGGATAACACTGGGGAAACGTGCCCAACCTGTAGGAGGGAACGCTGCGGAGCCCCTACCCGCCACAAGGGAGGCACTGGAATACACATATGTACTAGCCCATAGGGTAGGGAAACATACGGCAGTCCTTGAGGTAGTCCCAGCCCGAGGGGTGGGAGCGTACTCAGCAAGGACGACAGAACGGGTCTGTCGAGGGGAAGACACGGTGCTAACCCGGAGGGTAGCTGGAACGTGGAAGAAATGGGTCACCGTAGGGACCACTGTTAAGGCCACCCAGTCTAATAACAACTCCTACGAGAGGTTATAGACCTGGCGCCGGGCGATCCGCCTTGCCTGGTGCCGGAGGGGTGATGGAGGAACTCACGAGGTTAGCCGTTTGTTGGGGAACCAACGGAGCAAAAAGCGCACGTATCCGGCCCATAGGGCGGGAATGGCGTAGCAAGCCGACATGACCTAATTCCTCGCACTACTGGCCATAGCGAGTCCTAGTGGAGATGGGCAAGGCACGTCCTGGGACTCATAAGCCCGGACGATAGCATCCACTAGCCAGTGGGCTAACCTCTGCTTGGAGACAGCCTTCCCCTTCTGCTGGCCTCCGTAACAGACGAAGAGCTGCTCTGAGGTCCTAAAGCTTTGCGTTCTGTCCACATAACAACGTAGAGCACGTACGGGACAGAGAAAAGCTAGGGCTGGTTCTGCCTCCTCCGGGGGCAGCGCTTGCAGGTTCACTACCTGATCTACAAACGGAGTGGTAGGAACCTTGGGCACATATCCGAACCGGGGTCTCAGAACAATGTGAGAAAGACCCGGTCCGAACTCCAGGCACGATTCGTCGACCGAAAATGCCTGCAGATCCCCTACCCTCTTGAAAGAGGCGAGAGCCAACAGGAGAGCTGTCTTCATAGACAAGATATTTAACTCCGTCGTATTTAAGGGCTCAAATGGAGGCCTCTGAAGTGCTCTGAGCACTAGAGTTAAGTCCCAAGAGGGTAAGGGGTGCGGATTACGAGGTGGATTTAGCCTCCTAGCACCCTTAAGGTCAAGGTCAAGGTCAAAGTTTATTTATAAAGCACATTTACAAGCAGTCGCTACTGCCCCAAAGTGCTATACAGTTAAAGAAAAGGAATTTAAGGAATCTGATGACCAGGTCGTGCTTTCCTAACGACTTACCATCTACTGTATCGTGATGAGCGGCTATTGCGGCAACATACACTTTGAGGGTGGAGGGAGACAGCCTCCGCTCCAACCCGTCTTGCAAGAAGGAAAGCACGACACTGATCGGGCAAGTTCGGGGGTCTTCCCGGCGGGAAAAACACCAATCGACGAACAGGTTCAACTTCAACGCGTAGAGGCGCCTCGTAGAGGGGGCTCTAGCGGAAGTGATGGTGTCTACCACAGCCTGTGGAACCTCGGCATCCAGTCCAGGGACCAGACATGGAGTCTCCAGAGGTCTGGACGCGGGTGCCACAGAGTGCCCCGTCTCTGAGAAAGCAGGTCCTTCCTCAGAGGAATGGGCCAAGGAGGTGCTGTCGCGAGGAGCATAAGTTCTGGGAACCAGGTCCGGTTGGGCCAATACGGCGCAACTAGCAAGACCTGCTCCTCGTCCTCCCTGACTTTGCACAGTGTCTGTGCGAGAAGGCTCACTGGGGGAAACGCATATTTGCGAAGGCCCCGGGGCCAGATGTGCGCCAGTGCATCCGTGCCGAGGGATCCTCCGGTCAAGGAATAAAACAACTGGCAATGGGTCGTGTCCAGAGAGGCAAACAGATCTATCAGATTCCCCATATCAGCTGGAACGCCTGGGGATGGAGTCGCCATTCTCCCGGAAGGGGCGGTTGCCGTGAGAGCTCGTCTGCTGCACAGTTGAGCACACAAGGGATGTGAATGACCGGGGGGCCAGCGGCGGAACAGAAACAAAAGGAAAAAGAAGATTCTCCAACCGGCCCTCCTCCGGGGGAAGGAGGGGTGCAGAGGCACCCTCCCAAAGAGCAGTCACCGCGTCCTCTGGATCGCCCGTCTCAGGGTCGTTTACCTCTCCTCTTGCTGGGGGGCTTCGACGAACTCCGAGCGGGCTGTGCGCTTCTCTTGCGGCCGGCACCCTGCTGCTTAGCTGGCTGCTGCTTGGGCTGGGCAGGGGCGGAGGCGGCGGCAGGAGGGCGCCCTCGGTGACGAGCAGCCGGAGGCGCAGCCGGTGGGGACAGGGCAGCCACAGCCTGTCTCCAGGGCATGATGTACTTGATCACCTCCGACTGCTTCTGAGCGGCGAAGAACTGTTGGGCGTAGCTCTCCACCGCATCGCCGAAGAGGCCACCCTGGGATATGGGGGAGTTCAGGAACCTATTCTTGTCCGACTCCTTTATATCCGCCAGGGTGAGCCATAGGTGTCACTCCTGGACCACAAGGGTGGACATCGCCCGACCCAGGGAACGTGCGGTGACTTTCGTCGCCCGTAGGGCAAGGTCCGTCGCCGTACTCAGCTCTTGGACACTCCCCTGCATGTCACAGAGCGCCTGGGCCTGGTGGACCTGGAGGAGCCCCATGGCATGCAGGGCAGAAGCAGCTTCTCCACACGCACTGTAAGCCTTTCCAGTCAGACCGGAAGAGAACCTACATGCGCGGGAGGGGAGCGAAGGGTTACCCCGGCACGAGGACGCGGTCTTGGGACACAGCTGCATCACCACAGACCGTTCCACTGGGGGGATGCCTTCATATCCCTTCACTGCCCCGCCATCGAGAGTGGTGAGGGAGGAGGAGGGAGTCGACCTGTGTCTGGCCGCCAGAGGGGCCGTCCACGATCTCGTCACCTCGTCATGCACCTCCGGAAAGAAAGGAACCGGAGCGGAGCGCTGAGAACCAGCAAGCATAAGAGTCATTTCTGGGTCTGGCTCGGACAACGCTACCACACCTGAAGGGGGCAGCGCAGCCGAGTCATCATCCCCAGAAGCTGACTCTTCTCCCTCCAATGCAGCGATCGACATCTGATCCTCCGGTGGAGCCCCGAAGGAAACGACTGGAGCCACACGAGATGGCCCAGCGTGCTCCTCCAAGGGCTCCAATGGCAGCAATGCAGAGGAGTGGGAAGCCCGTGGGGGTCTTTCACCCTGCGGGTCATTCCTCACTGTAACCCTCAGACCACCAATGGGATTAGCCGAAGTAGCCTTCTTCTGGAGTGAACCAGAAGAAGAACTAGATCGGGGAATCTCCAAAGGGACTCCCCCTCGATTGAGGGTTTGCAGTCTAAGTATCAGCACCGCGATGGTCATGTTCCCACAGTGAGAACATGACTCATTCACGAACGCTGCCTCAGCGTGCGCGAGGCCCAAGCACGAGAGACAGCGATCATGACCATCAGCCGGAGGCAGAAGTTGACCGCATCCAGAAACACACGGGTGAAACGTCATCCTGAAAAGGACGCGATCTTCATCCGTGTTGCTCTTTTCACCGAAAAAACGCTCTCTTTATTGTGCTGAAGGACACAGGGATAACTGCGGCAACACAGCGGGGAAACTGCAAGCCCGTTGTGCACACTCAACCGAATACCAGCTGTGACAACAGCTCTTTGAAAAAAGGCAGATCGCGTGCAGCAGCAGCTGGTACCCGGGAGATCGCGAAGATCGCTGAAGCGCCGTCACACCAACACAGAGAGGTCCTTGGAGAAAACAGCAGACTCGTTTGAGCGTGAAGATAATAACTAATCTTGAAGCTCATCACTCATGATGAGCGGCGCGCGGAATGCAAGTCCTCCATGCCAATGTTCATTGGCTCATTTTAATTTACTCGAAGGCAATTGGTCTCCCTAGCGTGATCCCAATTCGTTGGAAACTCCTCCGACGAGACGTAGGAGTTCCCGAACGAAAGGGAATGCTATATAAATAAATGTGACTTGACCTGACTTGACATATACATACAAACAACATTAACTGACAGGAACTTAAGCTCCACTGATTGCAGAGGCTCAAAGGGAGCACTCTGCAGGGCAGTTAGAACCATACCTGTCAACACTCCCGTTTTTCCCGGGTTTCTCCCGTTTTTTAGCCCTATCTCCCGGACCCCTCCCGGTTTGTTATTTTTCCCGGGAAACTCCCGTAATTTGCATGGCCCAAACTCCTTTATGAATAATCGGACCAATATGTTTGCTAATGTTGACCAGTTGCCAGATTGTATTAAATGCATTATATTCACACAATCCACAGACCATTTACAATTTCAACCCGTTTGTCACCTCAACCTGGCAAGCGCAGTCGCGGAAAGTTTAACCCGAAAGCGAGCCGATAGACATGATGGCAGGTGAAGGTGGTGTCCCCGCAATGAAACTGAAGTACAGTTTGTAACGCGTTGCTTCAGGAAGATTAGGGGTAGCTCACAACTGAAGTTATTGCATGCAGAGGCCAGACAGACACACGGAGACGATTGACATCTCACAACTCGCACTTTATTCCCAAATCGAACTCGTGTAGCCTAACTGTCTGTCACACGTTCTACCGTCCACATCGTTACTTAATAAACAAAATAAGATAAAAATTAGCATCAAACAGAAATTACCCACATACATGGGGTGTTCGCATGCATAGACAGTAAAAGGGGTGTTCGACGCGCACAATACAGACTGCCGACAGTTCAACAGGGAGCGCAAAGCTCTTAAAGGGGCCACACCTTATTTCCAGTCGTTACAAGTTGTACATTTACCACAACCCCCAACACCCCCCCCCCCCCCCCCCCCCAACACCCCCCCCCCGCCGGAGAAATCTCCCGGATTTTGAAAACCAAATGTTGACAGGTATGGTTAGAACCACTGAGAGGTCCCAAGAGGGAACGAGAGGAGGGCGAGGAGGATTCAGTCTCCTCGCTACTCTCAGGAACCTGATGATCAGGTCGTGCTTTCCCACGGACTTACCCTCAACTGCGTCGTGATGTGCGACAATAGCGGCAACATAGACTTTCAGGGTGGAGGGAGACAGCCTTCATCCCAACCCATCTTACAGTAAGGAAAGCATGACACTGATTGGGCATCTTCTCGGTGAGAAGAGCACCAGTTGAAGAAGAGGTTCCACTCCAACACGTAGGCATGTCTCGTGGACAATGCTCTAGCAGAAGTGATGGTAACCACCACCGCTGGTGGTAGAGTACTCAAACCTGCCTTGTCCTGTCCAGGAGCCACACGTGGAGGTTCCAAAGATCGGGACGAGGGTGCCCCGTCTCTGAGAAAGGGTCCTTCCTCAGAGGAATTGGTCAGGGAGGTGCTGTCGTGAGGAGTACAAGTTCAGAGAACGAAGTCCGGCTGGGCCAATGAGGCGTAATCAATATGACCTGCTCCTCGTCCTCCCTGATCTTGCACAGGGTCTGTGCAAGAAGGCTCACTGGGGGAAATGCATACTTGTGGAGGCCCCATGGCTAGCTGTGCGCCAGTGCGTCCTTGCCGAGCGTGCCCTCGGTTAGGGAGTAAAACAGGTCACAATGGGACGAGACGTGGGAGGCAAACAGTTTACCTGTGCGTCCCCGAACTGATCCCAAATCAGCTGAACCGACTGGGGAAGGAGTCGCCATTCTCCAGGAAGAGGCTGAAACCGTGAAGCTCGTCGGCTGCACAATTCAGGGTTCCCGGAATATAATGGCTCGAAGCGACCTCAGATGCATCTGACTCCATAAGAGGAGGTGGCGGGCGAGTTGCGACATACGGCGGGAGCGTAGACCACCTTGTCGGTTGATGTACGCTACTGTCGCGGTATTGTCTGATTGGACTAGTACGTGTTGGTTCTTGAACAACGCATGGAAGCGGTGCAGAGTGAGACGTACTGCCAGCAACTCGAGGCAATCGACATGCCAAAGGCCTGTCCAGGAGCCCGCGGCAGCATGTCCATTGCCCATGGCACCCCAGCCCGTGGTGGAGGCACCTGTTGAGACACTCCGGCCCGTAGAAAGCTGAGGTTTGTCCACAGGGTGAAGGTCTGACGGCAGGTCGTAGTAACTGGTACTCGGAACGTGCCTTGTTGCCATGCCCACCTCGGGACTCGATCGCGAAGACAGAGCTGAAGCGGTCTCATATGAAGCAATCCGAGCGGCGTTGCTGCAGCTGCGGATGCCATATGCCCCAGGAGCCTCTGAAATAACTTTAGTGGAACCACACTCTTACCCTCGAACCGCTTGCTCGTAGGCTGCGCGCACATGGCGACCGAGTCGATTTCCATACCGAAAAAAAGAGATCCTCTGCACGGGGCAAAGTTCGCTCTTTTCCCAGTTGACCTGAAGGCCCAGACGAGCTAGGTGCCGGAGTTCGTAAACCTGGTCTCGAGAGTGAGCTAGCATCAGCCATTCGTCAAGATAGTTCAGGATGCGAACCCAGTGTTGCCGTAGTGGCACAAGGGCTGCCTCGACGACTTTCGTGAAGACGCGAGGAGACAGGGCTAGCCCGAATGGGAGAACCGCGTACTTGTATGTCCGCCTCTCGAAAACAAACCAAGGGAACGGTCTGTGTCGAGGAAGAAAGGAGACATGGTAGGTGTCCTTCAGGTCGAACGCTGCAAACCAATCCTGTGGCCGCACACATTCGAAAAAGCGTTTGGCCGTGAGCATCTTGAACGGAAGCCTTTCAGAAGGGAACGGTTTTGCATAGCCGAGCATGATGATTCTCGTGGCCAGCTAACTCATTCAGAACCGCACGGGTTGCAATGTGAAAGAGGGGGTGTGGACAGAGGAAATTTCGTCGGTTTAGTTCCAGACCAGCCGTCTTAGGTCACCCTGGCCACCAGCCAAAGTATTCTCTCGCGTGGAGAAAATAGATCGGGGTGTGGATGAGGGGACTCTCGCTCTATTGAGCTCATCGAGTCTCGACTGTTACATTGCGATGGTCATGTTCCCGCTGGGAGAACGTGACGCATCCACGAACGCTGTCTGAGAGTGATCAAAGCCCAAACACATCAAAACAGCGCTCGTGCCCATCAGCTGAATCTATCAGACTACCGTACTCAGAAATACACGGGCAGATCGTCTCTAGAAAGACGTGCACGCTCTTTTTGTGAGAGAAAAGCTTGCAGCAGTGCTGAAGCGTCCAGGGACAAACACACACGCTGTTCAGTTCAGCAGGCAGGAATGTGAAACTCGCTGGAACACGCCATCACACCAACACCGACTGGAAGCTGCTTGTCTAGAAGATTCTCGAAGATAGTCAGAGAATAGGCTGCAGGAGTAAAGAGGACTTCTTGGCTCCGAAGCAAAAACATATCTGCATATTGCCAGCGTACTTCCTTATATACCCACGAGGTGGGGCGGAGTCACGCTATGCAAAATCCGCAGACCCATGGCATTTCTTTGCCATTGGCTCGTTTTTTAATACTCGAAGTTGATAGGCTTTCTAAGCGAAACCCCATTTCATCGTCATTCGACGTAACTCGAAGTGACTACGAAAGGGAACATAGACAATTATAGGGAATCATGACAATTTTATTTTATCAATTTTACACATAAATTAACACTTTTTTTAACAAAATGATCTGTTTCACCACTGTGTAGGCCAGTGGTCTCAAACTCGCGGCCCGCGGGCCATTTGCAGCCCGCAGGGTGATATTTTGTGGCCCCCTACTTGACATTAAAGTTTAATGTTAGTGCGGCCCGTCGTTGCGTGTGCCGCGTTTAAAAAAAAAAAAAAAAAATTATCCCTTATGGTCTACAATAGATAGTCTCGTGACAGCTTACGGTGGGTTTGTTGTCAATAGTTGTTATAGATAACCGCGAAGTACAAACATACTGCGCCTGGAAAAAATGAGCGCGTCGCTTCAATTATGAGCGCGCTTACCGCGCGCCTACATTTGAAATAACGAACTTGAGCGCGCAAAATATGTGAGCGCGATATGTGAACGGCCCCTTGGCGAGCTACCACCAATCAGGCCACGAGCTACTGGTAGCTCGCGAGCGACGTGTTGGAGACCCTGCTCTAAAACATTGTGAGAATAATCACTTTGAGCTTGTAATATGTGTCCAACAGGTTGATAAGAAGGTTTGCTTTGATTTGTGCAGTCAGTAATTTGAGACACTATACATGTGTAGAAAGAATTCAATAAGACGGGCAGACATGACTGCAAATATTTGTATTTCAAAAGCAATAATTGTTTTTCTAAGTATAATAAAAGGAAATGTGCCTTCCAAAAAAAACAAAAAAACATTCAATATCATTAATGTGTTGTATAAAGAAAATAAAAAGGACATAAGCCAATATAAATATCACAAATATGTGTTATAGACAAAGAAAGTTTGTAAAAATGAACTTCAACTGTCAGAAGGACAGCTCATGAAGAACCAATCATGTACAGAAAGGAATATTCAAATTCAGAGGAACAGTTCAGAAGAAACGTTAATAATAAATATTGAGAAGATTGGATCAGTTGTGCTCCTTTTTGGGAATATTTGAATGCAATTTTTTGTGGAATACTTGATGCGGCCCATCCTGACCCAGACTCTACCTCCAGCGGCCCCCAGTTAAGTTGAGTTTGAGACCCCTGGTGTAGGCCGTCATTTAAACATTGTGCTCCTCACACCGTCAGCTTGCCTGACTCAATTTATTCCGAACTGATTAATCTGCTTGTAGACAAGGTCAACATGGTTTTGCACTGATTAAAACAGGACAATCACACAGAGAAGACTAATCAAACTTTAAAAGCATAAAATGATAAATTGAAGAAAATAGGTACACCTTCATAAATAACCGCAAACAATCTGGCTAGTAATGAAGCTTTTCCTCAGAGATCTTTAGGATAAAAAAATAAGCCTTTGATCATGTTTGCAAGAGGAGCCTCTCCACACACACACAAACACAATTTTCAGGTCCTTGTCTTTAAGCATCATCTGGGTGGTATAATTTCCCTTGTGTCCTGCATGCTGATAGACTTGCATCTCATCAACAGGGCTTGACACCGCCTGCGCCATGAAGATGAAGAGATAATGGTCTTTCAGTGGCTTCTTGGGATTGGCCCAAGCAGGAGGAGGCCCGCTGCACCACTGCAGCCTCTCTCTTTGTTTGTGCTCTTGCTTACACCAACATCAATTGCGCACCATCAGTGAACCATTGCTAACAGTCCAGGGGCTGTATTCTTTATGCAGGCAAGACTCTTTCAGCTCCTGCGGAGGGAAAGCAAGGCTAGATTGAAAGGTAATGAGCCTATTAATTAAAGACCTTTCAAAGGGGACGGCCTGGCAACGTGTCCTCACCCCAGTCCTGGCCTTCTCACAAGGCTTTGGGAGGGTAACAGCAATGACTTCATGTCCCTCTAAAACACACGAACATACAATTCTTCTCTCTTCTAGCAGGTTACTTTAATGCTGTATTAATTCCAACTCAACTTAAATGTGCATGAAATCAGAGAACCATCTATAATCACTGATTATTCAAATGTATGCTTATCAGCATTCCCTCAAAAGAGTGTACAAAATTATACTGACCAAGAAAGAAAGAAAAGCTATGATTTTCTAAATGCTTATTTTGGGGTTGTACTGGGATTTGAAATAAATCTTATGAATATTGGCTGTTCATCAGATTCTATGACTTTTAAATCATAAAAGTAGGCAGGGTGCTATAGGAGCCCTAGCATTCTTTAAGGGCACTAATTACAGATTACAAGGGGTCGATTAGTTCTACCAAAAGTCAACGTGCTGGGTCTATAACGATCTTCATGTGCTACTTACAAAGCACTAAATGGTTTAGTTCCCCAGTACTTGAGCGAGCTCTTAATGCATTATAGTCCTTCACGTCTATTGCGATCTCCAAAATTCTGGCCAGTTGATAATACCTAGAATATCAAAATCGACTGCAGGCGGTAGATCCTTTTCCAATTGAGCACGTAAACTCTAGAACAGTCTTCCTAGCCTTGTCCGGGAAGCAGACACACTTGGTCAGTTTAAATCTAGACTAAAAACATATCCCTTTAACCTGGCAATTACATAACACATTATCAATTTCTATAATTCAAATCATTTAAAAAGATTGTTAGGCTGCATAAATTAATGTAATGCGCATGTGCACTGTCACTGTTTTCACTCACGCTCTTGAAGTTTACACGGAGGTGATAACGGTTTCGCTTTCAACACTTGTTTCAAAGTTATTTCAAAAAACCTATTTCAAAGTTTGCGTTCTCAGGCCACCAAACACCGTTGTCATGTAAATAAACAGCCAGAACGCATTAAAGGTTTTCTGTTTTCAGTTAAAACGGTGTCGTGTAAGCGGGCCATAAGTTAATAACTAAAGATTTTTACAACGGAAATGAATCAATCAAAAACTTACTTAAACTGAACAATGACTTTCTTCTAGATCTGCTGTACAGCCAAAACAATCTTTGTTCCATTGATTTCCTATTATCACTGTAAAGCTGCTTTGAAAATTTTTTTATTGTAAAAAGCACTATATAAATGAATGTGACTTGACTATCGGAAATTTCCTACTTCCCCCAGTCATAATTATGAGTCTGTCATGTTCAAGTGCTTTGTTGTGGTAAATAATAAGAATCATGGAGGTTGGCAGGTTCATTCTTGCCTATTACCGGGGAAAATCTTATTTATGTTGAAATGTATAGAAGACAGTCAATAGCCAAAACATTTTTGAATAAAATGTAGCGTCCCATTCGTAGGCAACCATATAAACATTGTATACATTCACTGTGCTATCTATTGTGATCACAACATACTGCGACAAAAGGCGGAAACTTTTTCTATCCGCAAACTGTGTCCCAGCGTAGCTGCATGACTTTCATTTTTTATAGCAAACTGTGACTGCCAAATAAATTTTGAAATTATTCAACAATTAAAATAAAGTGAACCGGGAGTGTTTCGCATTTACAGAACATGTTTGAAGGAAACCACACAGCCACTTTGGACATCTAACAGGTTCTGAGTTTACATGCAAGCCAAAAATTGCAAACTGCTCTGGAACCAATCAAGTGCGACCCAGCAGCAGACAGAATTTTTATGCGAGTGGACCATGGCTGTTTTTTACCGATCACGACAAAGTCAAGCAAAACTCAGACACTGTCCTCTAACATGGTGCTGAACTCGCCAAAAACAGTAAAGACTACTGATGATGCACGCGTACTACCAGTTATTTACATAAGATAAAGACTTACCCACCAAGTTGTTGACTACTTTTCTGGATTATTAGTAAAAATGACTTGCTGTGCAATGCTCTGATAGAGCATTTGACGCAAAGATGCATTTAGAACGCATGGAAAGAACTGCGTCAGTTTAAAATCAAGCATGAATACAGCTAATTTGATTTCCAAAGACAGAATTGGACCCGCCTCTCTTAAATTCTCATTAGTCAATGAATGTCTACATCATAGTTTCTCAACTTTTGGTTGCATTTTCCAACTTTGGAGCATCACTGCCGCAACCACTTTTCACAATTTTCCTCTACAATATGTCCTTACAATATACTATTCATACTGAAATCAATGGATTGGCTGCACTCTATGATGCAGCATGAACTCTAGGTGTAGGCACCCTAAAGGCCTGTTCACACCGGGACGAATTTCGCGCGCGATATTCACCGACGTTTAACGGCTCGTGACTAAACAAAGGGTGCCAATGTGAGTGTGCACACCGACACGAAAAACACCACGCGTAAAAGCGTCATTTTTTTAAAAACGCCTCGGGTTAGTTTTTTTGGTTTGACGCGCCGCGTCAAAAACTACCCGACCAATGAGATTGGCGCTTTTGCTCACGTGTCTGGAGCTTCTGAAGTTACAGTAAAACACAACTTGGGGGCGCTCAAACACAAAACGGTCTTGCCGAGCACACATACGTAACGGCGAAGAAGATATACGCCAAGTAGCATCTACACTGCTGGGAAGAAATAAGACGAGGAAGATGCAAGGCAAGATGAATGTAGAGCTGCTGGTCTCGTTGGTGTCGGAACACAAAGAACTATATGACAAACGCGACAGCGACTACAAAATAGGACTATTTCTGTTTTACATTAAGCGCCATCTATTGTCAGGGAATGAATTTGCATGTTCACTCAGCTCATCGTCAGCAAAAATCGCTTGGGTGTGAACAAAAAACGCGTTGAAAAACGCTGATGAATAACGCACGCCGATATTCGTCCCGGTGTGTACGGGGCTTAAGGCTTTTCCTTAAGATGCTTCAATTTGGATCAAACAGGAAGGCAGTGATGATCCAGAATATAAACGTTAGACTGCCAGGCTCTTGAGCCATTGATCAGACAAGGCAACGTGACCGTCCAATATTACACCCAAGGATGCAAAAGTGTCTCTATCAATGTCAATGTTCAAGCCATATGCATCATTAGCCGCGTTTCCACTGCCGGGCCAGGGCCGGGCCGTGCTAGTGCGTGCCAGGGCCAGTCGCGTTTCCACTGTCACTTCCGGGGCTTGATCGGGGCTTACTCGGGGCCAACGGCCAGGATTTCTGGCCCGTCGAATACCTTGGGCCAAAGCGGGCCAGCTTGGGCTAGAGGAGTGGTTACGAACAGAGGCGGGGATTACCTGAGTCGAGAGACAGGAGCGCCGAATGATTCTGTCAGCATTAAAGACTTTTAAAATAATTTAACTCACTTTCATGTTTTAATGCCTTCTGTTTGTGATCCGATGTGGATTCTGATCACCGTATAAGGTAGAAATATTTATACGCGATGCAAAATACTATGCGCGCTAACCATTACCATAGTAAACATAGTAAACGCTTGAAGATACGCATAGTAAAAAAAACATGGTGAACGCTTGAAGAAGTCAGACCATTCATAAAGGCTATCACAATCATGTTTTTATTTTATCTGTCAGTAGCCTACATATACTACATAGTAGTCTCTTTATACCGGACTATCTACTTTTTTTTCGGGAGCTTCCTGTTTCTCTAAATGAAAATATATCTGTAGCTACTGGGAGTCGAGACTGTGCTAACGCTCCTCAGGTCGTATTTTTGGTGGCATATAACATTATTTGTAGAAATTATCATTCTTTCTAAATGTGATATATGTCCTGTAACTACCAAATAAACAGAAACAGCCTCGACTGAATAATGTAAGTGTGTCCTCTTTCTTTTTTGAAATAGACCTAACGGTCGTTTATTTCTGTGTGACTAATGTGCAATTTTGACATAAATTAATTCATTATGATCAATGTATCACTTTTTATTGTAAAAATGTGGTAAAACATCGATGCTTGGGTTTTAAATATTCAAGTAATCAACAAAAATGCCAGCAAACGGCCGCTTTTATCATGTTTGTTTTGCGATGCACGCTGTTTCCAGTGATTTCTTTCTGATTAGTTTTCTGGTAAAACTTCCATTTGTTGGTGAAATGATGGGTTAGTGTGACGTTGTTCCAGAGAGGCGTGTTGCGGGCGTCTTTTAGTGACGCGCTGTGGAGCTTCTGGCCCGACAGTGGAAACGCAGGCCAGGTGCTACTGGCCCGAGGCTATTAGCCCGGCACGGCCCGTTTAAAGCCCTGGCCTAGCACTGGCCCGACAGTGGAAACGCGGCTATTGATTTTTATTGAACAGCATCACAGTATATTTAAACAGAGACGCCATGCTAGAAATAATCTTCAATGAAGCTTTGATGTAATGTGGCTTGTTCAGTGCATTGCCAGGTAAACAACCAAATATATATATTATATATTGGCTTGTTAGTAAAGTTGAAGATTACATGGTTGACTCTTAAAGGAGACCAGCATTTCCAAAAATCCTGACTTACTGTGAAGGAAGATGCAAGGCAAAGTATCAATTGGATTTTCAAAATGTTTCCTGCAACACAGGCTCAGATACAGGGACAGTTTATCCATAAATAGACTTATTTACACGCATTTCCTTGCACAATACTAAGTTATGAACTCGAAAAACTTTTACCATTGTTTATGATCTGTAAACTAATACAAAAATTATTTTAGATTTTGAATTTGAACAGGTTTTTTTGTATCATATAACCAGCTCCATTATGTTTGGCTTTTCTGTCATAGTAAACTTGCTCAGTATCTCATCTGGTACAGCATTGCATTTGCGATATGAAGCGCTCGGGTAAGAGTCCTGTGAAACACGAGTCACAATACAATGAGAACAAGGACTTCAAGAAGAAAGCTAAAATGGCATGGTTGATTCAGCAAATGCATTTTTATCTCACGTTTGCTTTTGTTTGCACTATCGGTTAGGTTTAGAGTAGGGTTTAGTGTAAGTTTGTTATTTTCAAACACAATAGAGAATTAACCTTCTAGCACCACTTACGAGACATTTAATTTCTGAACTGCCGAGATACAGTATGTGCAACAACCAATGTAATAAATCATTGCCTGGTTCACAGGTTTTGGATAAAACTGATTTTAATGCCACTCATTGGACATTTCACTTTGAAAGTGTTGTGAAACTTGCAAGAAGCAACGTAATATTTAGCAGAAATGTCACTACAGGCATGTTTCTCCAATAAACCCAACGCTATCTCACGACCAATTCGTACGACTGAGTACAAGGTGGCTAAACCCCAGCGATGGGTAGATTTAGGGGAGGGTCAGGGGTAGGTCATTTGCACGAATTCATACGAATTGTGCAACTCGTAAAATATGTACCATTATCAAAAATCATACGAATTCGTACGAGTAAGGTCATATGAATTTGTACACATTAACCACCTCATAAAATACGTACGAATTCCCGTGAGATCGGGTTGAATAAACCTGGGTTGGTTTCTTGCGCTAATGGAAGGTCCGAATTAAATAAATGGGAGCACCTTGTTTTGTTCTTGCAGATGAGTTGTCAGGAAAAACACATATTTTACTGCTTAGTGTCCACCTCTCCACCCTACAGAAGAGTGCTGACAACTGTTCCTAAACTCTGATTTGCCTTTCAGTGTCAGTCAGGAAACAATGTGGTGGAAACTCTAGACGTACCCTGGAGTGCCGCCTGAACTTTACTTCCGTTTATTGGTCGCCTTGCTTGCTTGACTGGCCAGGGCTTCTCCCACAAGGCAACAAGCTATTTTCCTGCCCTGCAGAATGCTTCCCAGGTTTGACGTTGAGACACAGTGTCTGCCCTTTTTGATTTCATATCACTGTGGCTCATCTAAGAAAATAAAATAAAATCAGTGCTGTTCCACTAGTTTTGTTTGCTCATTTCAGAATGCCACCTCAATGCCAGCCCGCTCAGCAGTGGAATCAATATTTCCTCTCACACGGCAAAGGCCAGGTTTTGCAACAGTGATGAATATTAGATAGGACACTAGCTGCCAGCGATCCCAGAAAAGTCGTCGGCCTCACTTAGACTAGGCTGCTAAGGTTACGGCAGAACTGTGTGTCAACATTGAATGTTTTCAGTGACCCCTTCAACCCAACTTGATACTGCAATGTAATTTCAGAGCAAAGCAATTTTAATAGAGCATACAGAAAAACATCAGCTCCAATTTGTCAGCATCCAACAACGGGACTTCATCTGCACTAAAGCAGTTTTCTTTATTGAAAGGTCAAAGTGCTTTCCACTGTCCTGTCCAGAGAGTGGTTCTCATAGTGCGTGTGAGAGGGTAGAGGGCATGCACCCATATCATGTGTCACACATGTACACAAACACATAAATCAGGACCAGGTTGAGGAGAGAGATGATTTTACCTTCTATTTACAACTGATGAATCCTGGGACCATGACAAATACCCTGAGACCAACAATCCTGGACCCTGAGTTTAAATTTGACCCCATGACATTAAACACAGATGCACATGAGAGGGTAGAAGACTGCCATGGCTAAACCTCATCATTACGATTAACACCAATATTATCCAGGATTTACTATGTCCAGACTAACTATTTCCAAATTTCTAAAATAATGGGAGGTAAAGAGAGAATGAACAACGTAAAATAAATAAATGCATAAATAATTAATAAAATTTATGTGCTTGCATTTTTGTTTTAAATAGAAACAAACAAATGCAAATCTTAAAAAATTAGCAAATAATAACCCTATTTAAAGAAAAAAATCAATACTCATGTATTAAAGTGTTGTAGACAAGCAGAACGCAAATGGCTCAAGGACCGACTGCAGGTGTCGTTTGATATTTTAAGAGAATCTCTACATGTTTCCAGAAAGCTGTTAAGTCTGCCAAATCAAAGTATCTTGCAGAAATTGTCTCCAAAAATCACCAGAGACCAAGAGTTTTATTTTCCACTATCGACTCTGTTTTAAACCCTGTGGCTGATGCTTTCTCTGATGTGTCTGATTTTTTTATGTGAAAACTTTTCATCTTTTTTTGTCACAAAGACAATAAGGTTAAGACCACAAACAACGCCGGGTTCTCTTGTTCTCCCTGAAGTGCCTAGGTGCTCACCTACCTGGAGCATGTTCGATCCAATTTCTCTAGTTACTTGCAGAGATATTGTTGAACATCTAAAACCTACCTCTTGTCCAAATGATATTATTCTGTCACACTTTTTTAAGCAAATTATTGATATCATAGGGCCTGATTTTTTATTTTTTATTAACATTTGTTTGAACACTGGTACGGTCCCGGACTGCCTAAAACATGCTTCAGTCACTCCCCTATTGAAAAAATCTAATCTTGATACATCTGTTTTAAGTCATTTCAGACCAATTTCTAATCTTCCATTTATTTTGAAAATCTTAGAAAAGGTTGTTCTCAATCAACTACACTCCTTTCTGAGTACAAATTCATTATATGATACTTTCCAGTCAGGATTTAGGAAACTATACAGCACCGAATCCGCTTTACTGAAAGTCACTAATGACATTATGCTGGCTACAGATAATGGGAGTGCTGTTGCCCTGGTTCTTTTAGATCTCAGCTCTGCTTTTGATATGGTTGACCATTCAATTCTTATCTCTCGACTGAAGAATTTAGGCATTCACGGCACCGTTTTAAATTGGTTTCAGTCTTTTTTAACTAATAGAACATTCTCTGTATGCATTGGAAATTGCACATCTTTCCTGTGGGGTACCACAGGGATCTATTCTAGCTCCAATATTATTCTCTTTATATCCACTACCATTGGGTTCTATCTTTTCTAAACACGGAGTATCATTTCATTTATACGCCGACGATACCCAATTGTATTTTCCATTTAAACAAAATAATTCAAGCTCTTTAGGAGTCCTGCTTGCATGTTTCCAGGAAGTGAAGCTATGGCTGGCACAACATTTTTTAGCACTAAATTGAAGAGATTTAAAATCTGAAGAATAAAACTGAAGTAATATTGTTTGGACCAAGTGATCATCATGACTCCGGTACTCTAGATCTTGATGAGTTAAATCCTCATGTTACTTCATCTGCAAAAAATCTAGGTTTCCTGTCTTAAGTTTGATCAACAAATTAATTCCGTCATTAAATCCTGCTTTTTTCATTTAAGGCGTCTAGCAAAAGTCAAATCTTTTCTCTCTCCGAAGAATTTTGAAATAGTCATTCATGCTTTTATCACTTCACGGCTATTGTAATTCACTTTATCTTGGAGCTAACCAATTATCCATCGGGCGCCTTCAACTAGTGAGTTGCTGCTGCCAGACTGTTGAAAGTTTGATCACATTACTCCGATTTTAACTTCTCTAAATTGGATACCAGTCAAACAGAGAACGGTTTAAAATTTTAGTCTTTGTTTTTAAATCATTACATGGCCTAGCACCTGGGTACTTATCTGACTTAATACACTACCACAACCCACCCAGGTCACTTAGGCCTAGTAACCTTGGATTGCTCTCTGTGCATAGATCGAGACTGAAACACCGAGGTGACCGAGCTTTTACAGTAGCAGGCAAATTATGGAATGGTCTACCACTATCAATCAGAACAGTTTCGTCATTTGCTACTTTCAAATTAAAGCTTAAAAAACACTTTCTAAATGTAGATCCTTAATGCACTTTATTAACCTTCAATTGTATTATATTTAATGTATTATTTATTCTATTGCTTGTAATTGTATCGATTAATTTTATTATATTGTATTATCCTTTTACTGATTAATCTGTCCTGCTCAGCACTTTGTTCAACCATGGGTTGTTTTTAAATGTGCTCTACAAATAAATAAATAAATAATGAATGAATGAATGACTAAAGTGACAATTAAAGGGACAATGTGTAGGAATTTCTCCCATCTTGCGGTGAAATTGTATTTTGCATTCAAACAAATTGTGCTCTCCAGCGCCTCGCTTTTTCAAATGCGTGTTGTATCTACGGTAACCGTTATGTACCAAAAAGCTATGACAGGATGTCTTCTAATAGCACTTTGTCGAGTGTTCCTTCGGGTGAACAGGTTTGTTATTTCAAACAAACTGCAACTTGACACCACGAACAAATGAATGTTACAGTATGAATTACTGACTGTGAAACTTGCCGGGGCAGTGACAAGCGCCTCTCACTGCTCTGCTCCTCCGTTTCTGCTGCTTTCAGTAACGTGACGCTGGCTCCGAATGAAAACGCGTTGTGGAAACGTGTTGGCCTAGTACTTTTTGTCCCTCTCTGCTATTATAGTTTTTCAAGATGGCGGAACTACATGGAAGCCTCCGTGGACCTACCCGTCCCATGTATATAAAGATAATAAATTCTCCGTTTACAAGGATAAGTCAGATAATTGGCAGAGGTATTTGTACACCATTGAGGACATATTTATGAATAAAAATATTGATTTTAGATAATAAAATACCTAAAAAAAAGTACACATTGTCCCTTTAAAGCTGATCATTAATAGTACAATCTGTACACTTTTTTTTTGTAAATACTCCATTTGTTACGTGTATATGTTCAATGTGTATATAAATCACCTGTAAATCTGAAATGTATCATTAAAATTACTTGTTATTTCATTCCAGTACTTCCTTGAATTCAAATTCTAATTACAATTCTGCGTTATTTTTGCTACAACTGAAATGCATGCATACAGAATGGCATACCCTGTTACAGTCAAGCAGTGAAATAATTTACAGTATAGAAATTTATAATATTTAAAGCAATGTCACAAGAGTTTGTGACAACAAAGTATGTAAGTAATGAAGGGGTGTCCTAAATCCTATTGTGAAGGGAACTGCTAGTATCCATGTTGCTAGTTCAAAAGATTTGTCCGTTGAATTCGAAAAGTCACGTTAGAAATACAACGGCTTGGGCCATTTCCAACAGAACAGTGCGGTTTAACAGGGACACAGCGCAACTGTGTGATATTGGTTCTATACAAAGTACAACAGTTCAATAAACAAAAATATAGAGTAACTTACATTTTAGACACAATTGCCAGTCTGATCATCCAACGAAGAAAGTTAGGACAAGACAAAGCCACAGCAGAACCTTTGCAAGTTTTACAACACCAACAACACAGTGCTGTTATGTTTTGTTCCCGAACGAGTCAGTGTCACGATATCACGATTCAATGATTCAGTGTCACGATTCAATGATTCAGTGTCACGATATCAAGATTCGATTACTCAATTTCGTTTTCGTTCCTAAATGAAGCTGAGAGTCTTTAAACGGAGCGGTTGAGCGAATGATTTAGTATCAGTGACTCTCATAACTAAAATTACAAATTTAAATTAAATAAAATTAAAATTAGTGTTGTTTCTGAACGAATCTGCATTTTAAACAAATCTATTGAATGAATGACTCACTCTTGACAAGCCAATCCCTGTCGTCATCACCTATTGGCATAACAATATAACCTGCAGAAAGAGTCTGAAAATGTCCCACTAGAGGCACATCATGTACGATTTTTGGATCAAAATATCCAAAAACCACTTGAACAATGTTATATTTTGTTGATTTGTGTACTTACATTATCCAGAATGTTTCTAAGAATGTTTAAATCCAGATAGATAAGCAGTTCTCTTACGAGAGGTTCTCTCGTACTGCATAATATCTTACGCTAGGGGAAAACCTCTTTTCCTCGAGATTTTGAAGCCAAAAAATTATCCTTAATTTTGTATTAATGTAAAACGCATTGCAGCAGCAAGCAGACATAGGCAAGGCGGCTTAGCATGCCTATTGGCTGACCTGCGGCAATTGCAGCAGCCTATCGAGAAGGGCCATTCAGTGACAGTCCAATGAGGGCGCTTCGCACCCATTGCGTCACGCTCCCGCCGAAGCGGGCGTGGCCTAGCCCTATAAATACGGCTCGATGGGCTGATATAATCTGATTTTCATCTCTTCAGGGAAGCGTTCGCACCGCTGGATCCAGAGTGAGAAGCCGCGCCGTCGAAACAGCTTTCTGCGGGACGAGCCTCTGCAACTGAAGTCACTGGCCTTCACCTCGCTGCCTTCACCTCGCCGCCTTCAGCCACCGTTCCTGCTACGCTATCCGGCGTACTATATATCCTTTACTCTGCTCTGTATGTGTGTGTTCGCCCCGCGACTCACACGTCTATCATCTAAAAGAGCCGCGTCTTTTTAAAGATACTATCCTCCTGTGGCTCTTGCCGAGCCCCACTCAGTGACGGGGACCGCCATGTGATATGCGTTTCCCGCCTGGGAGAGGATCGTGCAGCTCTCGCGCTCGCCGACGGTGGCTGCCCTCACTGCGAGCTATTGCCTATGGTGACTCTGAGGACTCGCCTGGCATACTTCAGCGAGACTGCACTTCCACCCGCTACAGTGCCGCGCCGTAAAAGCGCCGTACTCAGCGGGTCCCCGAGCCTTCTCCAGCCCATGAAAGCTCGCCGGTTCGCCCGCCAGCTTCACCGGCTTCACTCGAGTTGCTCACTGACGGATAACGGCCGCCGCGCGCCGCCGCTTCCGCCATTAATGACGACGAGATAGCTGCATCTGTAGAGAAGGCCAGCTGCTCTATACTGGCGTCGGACAGTGAGGATTGGGCGAGCTCTGTGGACCTCCCCCTTCTGTCCGCGAGTCTTTAGGGAAACGGGCATCAAGACCGCGGCTAGCTTTCTTTACGTTATAAGAAAGCTACCCCGCCCCCGCCCCCCATGGGCGTGCGTCATCGGCAAAATGAGGAAAGCGTGTGTTTTAGTCCCGCCGAGGCCGGACTAATCTCCATTTCTCAAACATTTCTCAGCTCCTCTTAGTTTGAGCGGCTGTAAATGTCAATATTGCAGCAACGAGCCTGTTGTATAACACGCACGCCTGCAAATAAACGCCGACACACACAAAACTGTGATGACACTCTCTTATCTGCTCAGGCTAATGTTGTTCCCCCCTGTGGCTCAGTAGCGGAACATAAAGCCTTCGCGCGAGAGACCCGTGTTCGATCCCGGCTCTCGCAGCAGATAAAAATTTAGTCTCGCCGCGGCCAGACTTCCACCGAAACGTTTCACTCGTTCAGTTCCAGAAAATGCGACTGTTCCAGTGTATTTTGCAGTAAACAAGCCGGTACCACGGCCCGCTTGCCTGCACACAAATGCCGTTTCCACGGCGACCCAGAAAAATCATTTAAGCATTGTATTTTCTGGTATTCCGGCCACAGCCGATGGTGTTATGAGTGTAATAAAATGCCCACAGCCCAGTGTTCATTTCTACACACAAACACAGCCCACCACGGTACAGGGCTCGCACAAATGAAATCGACGCATGTCAATTGTGCATTAAATGTAGTGAATGTGCCCACAACCCAGTGCCCACAAACACTACACACTGCATGTACCACGGTTTCTGTAAAACGAAACCAACACAAGTCTTCCTAGCCTCCTATGAAAATGACGGTGTTTCAGTCTCGCCGCGGCCAGACTTCCACCGAAACTTTTCGCTCGTTCAGTTCCAGAAAATGCGACTGTTCCAGTGTATTTTGCAGTAAGCAAGCCGGTACCACGGCCCGCTTGCCTGCACACAAATGCCGTTTCCACGGTGACCCAGATAAATCACATAAGCAGTGTATTTTCTGGTATTCCGGCCACAGCCGATGGTGTTGTGAGTGTAATAAAAATGCCCACAATCCAGTGCTCATTTCTACACACAAACACAGCCCGAAAAAATGCAGGGCTCGCACAAACAAAATCGCCTCATGTCGATTGTGCACTAAATGTAGTGAATGTGCCCACGTCTCAGTGCCCACAAACACTACACACCACATGTCCCACGATTTCTGTAAAAATGAAACCAACACACATTCAGTCAGCTCAGTGTTTTCAGACGGTGTTTTCAGACGGTGTTTTCAGTGCAGTAAATGTGCCCGCTGTCCCGCGCCCACATTCATTCACAGACATGTTAAGCCCCACGGGGCTCGCCCCGCTCTCTCTCCCTCAGCAAACTGCTATAAGGGATTTGAGCGCGGCCAGGCTGCCCGTCGCGATCGGCGCGCCCCCGCCTCTGTAAACACAGTGTCTGCGTTACAGCACGCCGGAGCTCCCTTGCCATCAGTATGTCACGGCCAGAGCCCAGATCTCATTCTACCCCTAGCTATTCACGCGAAAGCGTGGGCACAGCTTCCCGGGGTATCAGAATGGGTGCTGAACACTATAAAAAGAGGCTATTCGCTACAGTTCGCTCGACGCCCCCGAGCGAAGGGTGTCTGTTCAGCAGATATTTCCTGGTACCAAAGAAAGACGGGGGTCTCAGACCCATTTTAGATCTAAGACATCTGAACAGAGCGCTTATGAAACGCCTGTTCAGAATGCTCACAACCAGCAAAATCCTCGCGCAGATTTGCCAAGGGGACTGGTTTATGTCAATAGATCTGAAGGACGCATATTTCCAGATACAAATAGCGTCAGGTCACAGGCGATTTTTGAGATTCGCCTTCGAGGGCCAGGCATATCAATACACAGTCCTACCGTTCGGCCTGTCCCTTGCACCCCCCCGTACATTTACGATGTGCATGGACGCGGCGCTCGCGCCTCTGAGACTTCAGGGCATGCGAGTCTTGAACTATTTGGGCAATTGGCTGATTCTAGCTCGATCTCGTTCAGAGCTCATAGAACACAGGACCATGCTACTCGAACAGCTCGAGAATATTGGTCTCACAGTCAACTGGGCGAAGAGTTTGCTGTTCCCCAGCCAGGAAATATCCTTTCTGGGCACAGAGCTGAACTCGCTGTCAATGACAGCGCGACTATCGCCAGAGCGCAGACTGAACATTCAGCGATTTGCGAAATCCTTCCGCTGCGGCACTATAGTCCGGAGTAACGGTCAGGAGGTTTCAGAAAATGCTGGGCCTCATGGCCTCAGTGTCATCAACACTCCAGCTGGGTCTGCTTCGCATGCAGTGGTGGCTGAAAGCACGAGTGCCGCCTCCAGCTTGGGCCTCCGGTCAGTTTCGCCTCTGGGTCAATCAGGAATGCGTCTCAGCCCTGAAACCTTGGGAGGCGAACGACTGGTACCAGTCAGGTGTAAACCTGGGGACTTCCTCGAGTGTGCAGGTAGCAGGTAGCAGACCGTTCTTCGGCCAGTGGTCAGAACGGGAGAAGCTCCTACACATAAACTGTCTAGAAATGATGGCAGTCGATCTCGCGCTGAGGCGCTTCTGTCCCCAAATAAAAGGCCATCACGTCTTAGTCCGCTCGGACAACATGTCAGTGGTGGCCTACAAAAATCGCCAGGGCGGTGTCAGATCCCGAAACCTTTGCAGGTTAACGGAATGCCTCCTGGTATGGGCCCAGCACAATTTGCGCTCATTGAGAGCAGCACATGTGCCTGTTCACCTGAACTTGGGACCGGACAGATTGTCCAGGAACAATGTTCCAGCAGGGGAATGGTCTCTGCACCCGCAGACGATCCTTCTGCTATGGGAGACATTCGGCAGAGAACAGGTAGACCTGTTCGCGTCTCAAGAGAACGCTCAATGCCCGAAGTTTTTCTCCAAGAGCAGGGAAGCGCTGGCCCACGTCTGGCCCCGCTGCCCCCTCTATGCTTTTCCCCCCATTTCGCTCCTGCCTCAGGTGTTGGAACGAATAAGGGAAAACAGATGCTCAGTGCTCCTTGTGGCGCCGCTCTGGATGAACCAAGCATGGTTTCCAGTCCTGATGCAGCTGACGAGCACTGCCCCTTGGCCTATACCGATGAGGAAAGACCTCCTCTCCCAGGCCAGGGGTTCAATCTGGCATCCTTACCCGGAGCACTGGTCCCTGCACGCATGGGCCATCAATGGGTACCCGCAAACCTCCCTGAGGGAGTGCTGAACACGATCACACAGGCTAGAGCACCGTCTACTAGGCGACTCTATGCCTCAAAATGGTTGGTGTTTTCTGGATGGTGCAAAGCCCATGACCTTTCACCTCCAGACTGCGGGCTCAAGGAAGTTCTTTCCTTCCTTCAAGAGCTAATGGATAAGGGCAGAACCCCATCCACGCTCAAAGTATATGTGGCGGCCATAGCTGCGTTCACAGAACCTGCGACTGGCCGATCACTGGGGAAAAATGATCTGGTCATCCACTTCCTTAAAGGAGCTAAGAGGCTGAATCCTCCCAGACCCCCCTCAGTCCCCGTATGGGACCTTTCCACGGTTCTGGAGGCCATGAAAGGTGCCCCGTTCGAGCCAATCCACTTGTCGGATATGAAACACCTGTCATTCAAGACAGCGTTTCTTATGGCTCTCGCTTCAGTGAAGCACATAGGGGATCTGCAAGCGCTCTCAGGAAGCGCGACATGTCTGGATTTTGGGCCAAATGACTCGAAAGCCATACTCAAACCAAGACATGGATATGTACCCAAATCCCTCAATACAACGTTCAGAGCCCAGGTTATCTCCCTGTCTGCTCTGCCGGTTTGTAGCGAGGAGAGGGACGCGAGCTTCCTTTGCCCAGTCAGGGCATTAAGAGCTTATGTGTCTCGCTCGTCAGTTTTCAGACAGACTGAGCAGCTTTTCGTTTCGTTCAGCGGGCGTTCTAAGGGACTGGCCGCATCGAAACAAAGCCTATCCAGATGGATAGTCGATGCCATAGCGCTGGCATACGCGTCAAAGGGCCTCGAGTGCCCTATAGGCGTTAAAGCGCATTCCACGAGAGGCATGGCCTCGTCGTGGGCTTGGTCTAGCGGGATTACCCTACAAGATATCTGTATGGCGGCAGGCTGGGCCTCCCTGTCTACATTTATAAGGTTTTATAACCTGGAAGTTCCCGTCTTACAGGCTAAACTGCTGTTGGTATAAATAAGTATTATCTGCCCCGAACTTTGGCTCAGAATACTGCATCCGCTCTAGCACAGCTCGCGACCGACCAAAGCTAATATGGGCAAAATAAGACCCGTGCTATTGCACAGTTCAGGCCGAATGCTTCACCCTGACTGTGTGGAACACTTAAGTAACTTGCTCCCTTAGGATGCTAAATGTTATTGAGAATGATGCTTCCAGCCTCTCTTCTCAGACTCTGTGTGAGTCTCTGGTGATTGTGCACTATATGAGCCTCGGGCACCTGCCCTTGGAACTTTGATGTCGGATCCCAGCACGCACGGCGTTTTACATTGTGTTCCCCTAGCGTAAGATATTACGCAGTACGAGAGAACCTCTCGTAAGAGAACGTACTCGGTTACTAACGTAACCTCGGTTCTCTCTAGAGAGGGAACGAGTACTGCGTATCTTGCCGTGCATGCAGTACGCTCTGGTTCGCTTCGGCGATGAAAACCAGATTATATCAGCCCATCGAGCCGTATTTATAGGGCTAGGCCACGCCCGCTTCGGCGGGAGCGTGACGCAATGGGCGCGAAGCGCCCTCATTGGACTGTCACTGAATGGCCCTTCTCGATAGGCTGCTGCAATTGCCGCAGGTCAGCCAATAGGCACGCTAAGCCGCCTTGCCTATGTCTGCTTGCTGCTGCAATGCGTTTTACATTAATACAAAATTAAGGATAATTTTTTGGCTTCAATATCTCGAGGAAAAGAGGTTTTCCCCTAGCGTAAGATATTACGCAGTACTCGTTCCCTCTCTAGAGAGAACCGAGGTTACGTTAGTAACCAAGTACGTTTTAACCAGGAAACAGGCCGTGTCCGTGCATCGCCTATCAATTATATCAAACCCACGTTACCCTCGATTTCTGGTTTTATTTTGTAGAAACCATGGAAACACCAAAGACGCTTTAATATATTTTGTGTTTGATTAGACAGGTAAGCAACTGTTTGGATACATTCATCGACAGAAAACTAAATTTCGTTTTTTCTTGATTTACTGCGAGTACCATATTTACCATGCCTAATATCGATCTAGCTCACTGCAGTGTGCAACAAGTGTATCATATATTAGCCGAAGAGCAAATGCATAGAGTAGCATTATAACAACTTTCATCACACTCAAATCTGATATCATACAACAGCGCTGCGTTACCCCACATACGCATGACCAGAAGAAACGGAAGCAGGATCTGCGGAGTAATAAAAGCTCCACTGCTCTCGATCTGTGTGTCATACTTGTCTCTCATTAGAAATCACTCCACGGCTCCGCTCCAACGGCTTTCGTAATGTTAATAAATCTTTAATACATTACCGGTCATCCATGAATACGATTTCTGCCCGAGTCCCATCGTATTCTCCACCGGCTGTAGAGGTGAGGACAACAACTCCCATGATTCCGCGAAATCAAGGCGTCATCAAGCTATATATGCCTTTGTTTGGAAAATTACATAGTGTGCCTTTAATGCGGAGACTGTCTAGACATGATATTACAAACAATGAAAAGTCACATTTACTTTATATCAGAACTTTTCTAATTCTGCTGACCAATTAGATTGAAGGACGAATTAGTCAAGAATGTTGTGAAACGAAGCTATCTGGATAGATGATGATAAAATGCTGGCAAAAACTTAGTTGGTCCAAGAGAGTCTCTTGAAAGAATTATAAGAAGGAAGTTACATAAATATCAACCACAATAATTATATAGGTTGTGGAGAGGACAAATTCCTTATGTCTAAGAATGGGTAAGATTGAAAGAATTGCAATAACACAACATACTGAATCTGTTCGCTCATGCCTTTACAGTTTCCAAGAAACTTTTTTATCCACCACAAAATTATATTTTGAGTAAAACATCTTTATTTAGAATTTCTTTCTATCGCTCTCGCTATTTAATATGCTGTTTCAATATTCCGGAGGGTGAAATGCAAATTCTGAGGTCACTCATAAGTCAATGTAAAAATAATTTTGAGGACAGAGAGATGTATAAGAAACTGTCGGAGTCACTTAAATGAAGCGGATTCCCACTTCAAACTCTGCTAGGTAAGGGGGGGGGGTGGAGCATTTGAAAGGTTCCAGAACATCTGAAGGTCATAAGCCTTCCTGATCATAAACAGTAACTGATTGAGTAGATTGCAGTGAAGAACTTCTCTCTTTTCATCTGCTACAGAAGCAACAGTTTTCTCATCGTGATAAAATCTCAGGATACGACATACAAATTCTTTGATGACACACAAGGAAACTGCAAAGTGTCCACATTATGCAGATATATTTCCCCTGGAGAAACTTCGGAAGTCATTCAGAGGGGTTCATTAACTGCATGGAGTGAAATTAAAGCGAAAAGTCTAATATGAGAGGAAATCTCCACCGAGAATAATGTCATGCTCCATCTCATTTCTATTATGCTGCAAAATGTTTCTTGTTTTCATTGATATTTTAATTACCACAAAATCTGTTTTGTTTGAGTAGTTTGTGTTGATGCATTCATCGCTCAATCTTTGTCATGTGACAAAAAGGCTTTAAAAGCTGCTGGAAAATGACGCGAGTATTTGTGGGGCAAATTCCTCAGTTAGACTTACTGGAGCGATTAGTGCTCTGTAATGATCTTCCTGATTCTTGTCTTAATAGCTGGACAAGCTTTCGGAAGTTAGATCTGCGGGGTTTCAGAGGGAGGGCTAGACTAAACGGCTTTTCTCCTTGAAGACTACACTGTAAATTGACCAAGTTGGATGTACGAGTTTGAGTACATTTTGCCTCAAATTAATTGTCTCCAGATAATTAATTGAAAGTTGCCTCAAAGTAATTAATGAATCTCCCTAAAACTTGGTTATCATGGTCAGCTAATGGTCTAAGAAGTCAACCTCAACCTTTAATTAAAGTTAACTAGATGCAAGTAAACTTAACTAAGATTTGGAATTAAAAGTCTTGCTTTTACTAAACTTTAATTCCACTTGCTTACAAAAAAAGTGAAACATGAGCCTTTCCAGGGAATTCAGCTCCCAGCATGCTTTGCATGTGACTGTATGGGAAGAGTTTGTTAAAGTCAACTTTATTTTATTTGTTTTGGGGGAAAAAAGTAACAGTGAGACTTGTTTAATGTGACTATTAACTCTAAATTTAGAGGGGGTTACTTTGAGGGACGTTACATTAACCTTCCTGATTCAATTAGCATCACACAAAGTCATATTTTTTACTTTAAAGTTTGAATCTATTGAAATGTTATTCAATGAATTGTGGTAAAAAATGATGGTACCAATTTATATTAAAAGGTAGGTGATTTTCGGAGAGGCTATCAATAGCCAGCACAAAAATCAACACAACTGATAGTCACATGACAAGACATAGACCAATGAGAGAATAGTTGTACCGGTACTAAAGCTGTGTCCAAAAGCTTAGACAGCTGACTTGTTGCCTTTGCAGGCAGCGTTTGTGCATAAATGTACCTGCTGTTTTTGGATAGACTTCTGAGGCTGTGTACCGGTTTAATGATCTACAACAAAATAGAGAGCTTTGATGATAACTAAGCAAATATGTAATTACTTCAATGGTAATTTCTGTATTTTTAGCTTAACTGTCACATAATGGAAAGCAAAGTATTATGGGATATAAAAGGCAGAAAAGGATAGGCCTGATCAGATTAAGGTTTCTCAGGACACAGGAAGTGAAGCTAACGTTGGATTGAGACGTGCCTTGATGTCTTTCTACCTTGGAATGCATCCTCCAAAAGCAGCATTTTTAAGCTTTCGGACACAGCCTAGGCTTCCAGCGACGGGCGAGATCTGCCGGTTGCAGGCGGGGAGGAGTTGAAAAAAGAAATACATGAAGTCGGTAGATTGGATGCAACATTTGTCAAATACAAAGCCGTTTTCGAAATTTGTATGAAGCAACAGAAACACTTGCAAAATATGCATGACATATTTTATGGACTGCTTAATACAGCACCTTATGGACAAGAATAATGTTCAACATAAGCCTAAACTATTTAAATACCAATATTTAGACCAAATGGGGGTCTATACTTTTTATCAGCTTTATTTTGATAAACATGACACAATATAACATTTAGGTAACATGATAAGAGTTTTTACTGTTATAAAAACATGAATTTGGAGGCATCAGCTGAGCTGAATGTGTCAGAAAAAACATGAAATACACAAGATTGTTTTCTTCTGTGAATCCGGCCAATCGTGAAACAGTTGTGTCATCATCATCAGAGCTCAAGCAGACTATTTGGGGCGACTGCAGTGCCTGACCCAAACGGCTGGTCTCGTGGTGCTCTCGTGGTACTATGATGGCACACGTGATCATGACGTGGCAGCTGCGCCGGTTAAAGTCGGACAAAATTTCTAACCAGAATGCATTGCATTTGTCAGGCACCGATCGACTCACCTATTGACACATGAACCAAAGGAACCACATTGCAAGATCATAGGAACAGGGGAAGCACATGACAGGATCACATGACATGAACCAGGAAGCATGACTTAAAATGAAACATGACTAGGCTACTGCGGCGTCCGAAATCGCATACTGTAAGGTACTGCATTTGGTTTGAAACTTTGCGACCGTTAAATAAGATACATTACAAAGATACATTATTTTGTATCTATACTATATGTTCTATATAGTATGAATGTGTTTAGTATTAATGAAATTCGGACATACTACATCTACCATGTTGTCATTGTCATGTGACCTATGGCGTCAGTTGTGTCACTTCCAAAAATCCTCTCTCGTGCCCTTATTGGATAGTAAAGTCCATCGAATGCGCACTTCAAAATTTTGCCGGAAACAGTATAGGCCATCTGGGAAATTTTCAAATATTGTTTTATAAGTACTATGAATTCGGACATACTACTCAGTTCGCATACTGTTTTTCAACTACTATATAATATGGAAGTATGTCATATTGGGACTCTGTGTACGACTAAATTACTAAATAAGAGACATGAAAACATGAATGTGAACCAAACCAAAACAGACAGGACATTTGTAAGTGCATACAGTAGTAGTTAAAGACAACTATACTAAAGTGTGACCAAAATTACTATTTCGTATTTAGTTTTAACTGTTATTAATTATTAATTATGAATACATTTGATGACCAACAACTGAAAATGCAACCATTTTTATTATAATTATGTAACTTTTTCTATGTAATTTTGATCATTATTTAGTAATATTATAGTAAATTTTAGTATAACCTCCTGAGGCTAAACATTTTCTAAAAGTTAAGCACTTTTCACTGAACAATTTTTGAAGAAAAAAAACTTTCTGGCATTATTTTGTATCTTATTAATGGAAAGTGCTAAATATAACTGCATTGTCTCAGGTCCATAGCACATCAGGGTTTAGAGTGTTTATTGAGATTGACTATGGTTCCTTTGGCCGCACATTGTTTGCAGATTAAACTGTTCCCATCAAACAAACAAAAAAATTCCAAGGACAGAGCAAGACAGCAGAGGAGTGTGAAATCAAAATTATGTGTCTTGGGCAAGTGATGCAAACATTACGCAACTGACATGTGGTTCAGTGACAGTGCCACTGTATTTTATGGTCTGTAGTGAAAGGTTTTCAACATTATATTGTCTTCATATGTCTTTACTCAAGACAGCAGGAAGAGTAAGACGCTTAAAGAGAAAATGAAATAGGACACAACCGTCAAAAGCACAAAAATAATTATTCACTCTTTATTCATATGATAGCAAGAGCAATTTCACATGAAAATGAACTCCATGAACTCTTGAGAAAATAAAAGCAGTCAGAAATCACTGGAAAATCCTGGCTTGTTATTATTCATACCCAATAAAGATGTCACTTTTAATCACAACATGCAAATACACACATGATGTACATGGTGCTGTGATAAGCTCGGGAGGCAGTTCCGTGCTAATTTGGGTTTTTAACGGCAGATTTGCTGTTTGTTGGCAGTATTCCACAGCGCAGAGGGATCAGACTGCAGGCGGAGATGGCGATGACTTTGTTTGATCTCTCGCAGGGCTTTAGAACTCAGAGAGAAAGAAAAAAATACCCTGAAACACTGCAACCAACGGGCATTTTGGGTAAGAGAAGAGGAATGTCAACATCTTACAGTTAGGTCATTTTATAAAATGTGTGCCTTTTCCAGTTTGATAAGGTCCTTTTTAAAGTACATTATTGGTTTTAAACGTTCTATGTTAATGAATTTCATACCATGTCTAGCAAAATTAACAAATATTTATTTATGTTAGGATATAATTATACCATCAGAAATGTAGCAGGGTTGACTGGTGTACAGTATGATTTGACTTGAGGTTTTGAAGTCTTGTGCTCAAGGTCATGAAACTATAAAGGGATTTTTGGAAGGGATTTTCTTTTCAATTATTAGTTGTTTAATACATAAATTCATTTGACATTGACATTTCAAGATCACATCCGATCATTCGCTAGACAAATGTAACAAAAGGTCATCTTTGAAGAGTGTGTGTATGTATATATTAACAAAATGTTAGCTTTTATTTCCATATATTTTGTGTTTATTAGGCTCATAAGCATAGAGAGTAAAAGAAATGGACACAGCGACCCCATAGACTTCAACGTAGAAAAGTGAAGTCAATTAGAAGCACTCACTTCCTGATGGCTGAGCGTACTGCACAGGCTCAAACTGAGCTTGACGACGTAGATGTGACGTGAGCAACCTGTCTGACAGTTGTAAGTCTTCTAGTAGCTGTGCCTATGGGAATCTGAATCATTCCCTTCCGAACCTTGCAGAGACTGAGAGCGTGAGTAGGAGCTGTCCATGAACTAGGAGCAGGATCAACTTTATGGCTCTCTATGGGCTTCTCCCTTGACTTTATGTCTCCACGTCCCCCCGATTGCCAGCGTGCATCTCCTCCTGTCTATACGGTAATTTCTCTCTCTACTCTGATGTGAGGGTGACAGAGGTAAGCTTGACGGAATCAATGATGGTAATTCCAATTCCCAACATGTCGATGATACCGTTTCACTGCTGTCTTGAAACAGCGATGATGAAGAACAAGCAGATAATACAAGGTGGGATAGGTTGGGAGACAATACATTTGTGTCCAAATCAATCAGCCAGTCCTCGATGTCCAATTCCACCAGTGTTCCCTCTGCCACTGATGTCTCTGGCTCACACCCCTGCTCAGACTCACTCTGGGGCTCCGACTCCAGGGCGATGGTCGGCGCTGTCCCTTCCTCTTTGGGCTCTGGCTCACTCATTGTGGTGCGTGGTCACTCTCCATCATGCGAAGTCTCCACGATTGAGGGTGTTGGTGGGCTGGACTCTGGGTCTGGCGGTGTCCTGGATTGGGAACAGGCGCTCTTCAGACACCTGATGATGGTATCCCTCCAATCAAGTCCTGATGTGTCTGGGAGGTCTACAGGGTGGTGGTAGTTCGCCCCGATCTAGAACAGCGATTTAAGGGTCTCGTCGTCATAGGGTCAGGTGACGGCAAGACGGCAGAACTGATCTGTGAAATTAAAGAAGTCCAAGCCCTTTTGGGCAATTGCTGCAACTTTAGCAGCATAATCCATTTCTTGCGGTCCAGTCTTCTTTCAGCAAGTGTTGTGAAGAAAGACAATGAAGAATAATAAAGTTCAAACCACGAGTCTTCAATAGTAATCTACATTGTTTAGTTTCAGAAACAGAAAAGGGAGTTGAATACACAAATGAGACCGGACACTAAACACAGGAAAAGGCTGAACTTAAGTCAAGTCAAGTCACATTTATTTATATAGCACTTTTTACAATACAGATTGTTTCAAAGCAGCTTTACATAGATAACAGGAAAATAATGCAAAAAAGTTTGAAGAAAATATCTGATTTTCCAGAAGAAAATAGCGTTTCAGTGATGTTTTTATTTTTGTTTTAAAAAAGTTATTAATTTAGTTAATTTATATATATAGCCGCTCTGGAGTAAACCGTGATGTCATAGTCCAGCTCAGTTCAGTTCTTGTATAATAGTTTCAGTGTAGGCAGATCAATATTATTGGTGAATATTAAATTAAATGTTCAATTTAATGTCCCCAACTATGCAAGGCAAGCCAATGGCAACAAAGGTGGAAAAACAGTGGCAAGGAACCAAAACTCCATCAGGTGGCATAATGGAGAAAAAAACCTTGGGAGAACCCAGGCTCAGTCGGGGGCCAGTTCTCCACTGGCCAATGAACGAACACTGTATGATTATGATTCAGGCAGCATTATAGGTCAGAAGTCAGATTGGTTTGGAACAATCAGAATACTATCCAGTTCCATCTGGTTGAAGATCGGAGTCACGCCGGTATGGAGACGGGTTTGTTGAGGATCAGTGTCGATGAGGCCTTCACAGGGGAGAGTTTAGTTGACACAATCTCTGCTGACACTTCAGGGATGCGTTGTGGTCGTGTCTAGGCGCTGGTCCTCCATCTGATCTGGATACGGCCCGGATGGCTGACTACATCATGCCTTGTGGTCGTGTCTAGACGCAGGTCCACCATCTGATCTGTATACGGCCTGGATCCGGCTGATTACAGTAAACTTCGGAATAAGCAGAAAGACTAACACTAGCGCAGATGCCATTCTTTCCATGATGCAACGAGCACATCGGGTGTCATAGGAAGTGCTCCTATGTATGATGACAAACGAGGTAATTAATGTGCCACAGCTGAACAAAACGAACTAATGACATTAGTAACCATGACAACACAAGAGAAGCAGGAAAAGAACAAAGGAACACAGGAAACTAATGAATTCAATCTAAAAGACCATGAAAACGAAACTAAGAACCAACACAACTGAATATTTGCAACATACAAAAAAAATGAAAATTAGAAAATTTGCCTTGGTGGCTAGCGGAAATAAAACAAGTTTAATTTTTTATTTTATTTTATGACTCCCAAGTTTTCAAGCTTTATTAGTTTTAGTTGTCACGGTACTACTGTCGCAGAATGAACCAGAGACAATAAAATGTTAATGAATGCGAGGAAACTTCTGAACATACACTACACTTTAACATTACTTTGATGACACTGAACAGAGAACTGAGAAAATGGCTTATAAACACAGATATAGATCATTAACAAAACAGGGAACAGGTGTGTAATCAGAAACCATGACAACAAACAATAAATTAGAACTCAGGCAACGACTGTGACAAAGAAAACCATGGCTAAAAACTAAACAGAACAAGATGCCGAAACTAAACAGAACCATGATCGTCACGGTCACGTTAGTTAACTATAACAACCCTGGTTCAAATATAATAAGTTACTGGATGTTTGAGATGTATTCAGAAAAATGTCTACAGTAACACAGTAAAAGAGGCATCAGCTATTCACTGTTTTGTAGAATGACCCTGCTGTTATTCTTAAAAAATTATGAATCACAAAAAGATGGCAATATTAGGATAATTTGCTGACTATGTAGTGACAAATAGAGGAAAGCCAAAAGAGAATTGATTCCAAATATATTCTCTTTAAAAGCCCTACTGCTCATCAGTCACCTCATTACCTCTTTAAAGAGCATAAACAATCCCAGCTCGCTGGACACAGATCTTCATTAAGTCGTTATATTGGCTCTGCTTTTTTGAGGTCAGTGTCTCAGGGGAAGAGGCATGAAGTTCATGCTTGAGGAATGTTGGACCCCCCTGTTTGAGGGCATCACTACCGTCCTTCATATTAGGTGGCCTGAGAAGGGAAGCACACAGGATTCATCAGTGTCATGCTTTCATCATGATATGATCCCCTGACATCTTCCAGGCCCATCTCATAAGCGTTCTCTCCAGATAACAGCAGTCACCCGCGTAACTGCCCTGATATAAGTAGCTTACAGCAGTTTCTAAGGGTTTAAAATCATAAGGAATGTGTTCTGTTCTGATTCTAAATCAAATTATATTTCAACAGAACGGCAATCACAAATTGTGATTGAATTGTAGTCCTTTGAGTCAGAAGCAGCGCAGGCGATTGGAGTACGTCATGGAACGAGGCATCAGTATAAGGGGTGGTCACACTAGACTTTCAGCATGCAAAATTTAAACGGAGACCGCTGTGAATATGACATCACACACCAAGATTTCGTAATAATGTACAGCAGTAAATACTTCAGAGGACGCTTGAAGGAATAACAAAATAATATACCATCTGTTCCATGCAGCATTGCCATCTAGGCAGCTTCTCTTTTGATATTGTTTTTATATTCTTTTAAATCCGTGTGGTATAAAATGGGATCGTGCCATACCACTATAATCAGTGCTTCCTCCATCTTGGATTTTCTGAAGAGTTCAAGCCATGATGTGTCGATCTTCTATTGGTCACAAGTCTTCATGTGATTGGAATTCGCAGATCATAACATGAACTTTGGAACGCACCAAAATGCTAAACTTCTTCTCGTGACCTTGCATTTCCAGTCTCGAGCATTTCATGCGTAGGAATGGAAGTCAAAGGAACGAAAAGTGTTGTGTGACCGTCCCTTTACTGACGGGCATTTGACATGTTGTGTTGCAGCGCATCGCGCCACATCTAGTGTAGACAGCACCCTTAACTAATTATGATAGGTTCTATTGTCTTTTGTTACGTTGCGCCATTCGCGTCCGGTGTAGACACGGTGTCAGAAAAGAAAACAGCTTTCTTGTTCACATTTATTGTACTGAAACTTTGCTGTCTTCATTTTTCTCTCCCAAACCCATATTTTGGTTTTAGCAGGCATGTCATACGCTACATTTGCCAAATATGCTTGCCTTTTTAATCATAATAAACAAAAAATGGCACATGCAAAAGTTGATTGTCGATTTACGCTAACACACGATCTAAAAAAAGATGATGATTAACGATTCTGATACTTATATTAGACATTTTGACGTTCCGTTCACATCAGTGGAAGTATGCACATTTTTCGAAAAACTGATAATTGAACTAAACGTGAAAATTGTTCTGTATTTTATAAAATACAGAACTAAATAAGAACCAATCCCTACCACTTTAGTAAGAATCATAGAAAATAATATGTATATATTGATAAAAAATGTCTAGTTGCATAACCATATATCACAAAAAAAAAAATTTAAATACACATAACACGATGCAAACTGATGAGATAAAGACTAAATAAGTGGCCTAAACCCTGTCTTTGATGAAACAGCTCAGGCTAGTTGCTAGTGAAGGGTTTGTTATTGACTAAAAACATATTTATCCAAAATGGATTTTTCATGAGGAAAGATATGTTCTTTCTGGGGATCATATGCCTGCTGAGGAACCGCCATTGAGATGAGATTGTTTATCCAGGTATTACAGACCTTCTTAAAGGGAATTAGAAAAATAATCTCTCTTCTACTATGTCATAATGAGTAAAGCCAAGTACAAAATTCAGAACTTGGTCACTGGCCCACTGGCCTCTATAGTTATTTGAGCCATCATTACATGGAACCATCATAACCTTCCAGCATAGCCTAGCCAAGAGTGTTGGGCCTGAAAATGCAGTTATAATTTCCGATCTGCCATACCAAGTGCGTACAAATAAGCAGTGTCAGTGTTTAGAGCACACGCTGCAGCACAGCGCATAATGTAGCTCAACTGAACAAATATGGGCTGTGTTGATCCAGTGAGTCAGAGAGAGGAGATTGTGGGACAGGCACTGCTTATACGTAATTGAGGAAATTAGAAACTGCCATGGGACTGGCAAGCAGTTAGCAGAGTCAACATGGCCGTGTCTCTCCGTGCTCTGATTGGGGTGTTTTTTGGTACCAGGGCGAAATGACTATTGACATTTGTAATGTGATTGAGATGGATGAGGAGCACAGGGGTCTTGGTCCAGAGAATTAAACCCTGCTAATGAAAAATGACGATCTGATGATGAAAGAGCAATGGCCCCTGTGATTTTTGTTCGTGCAGAGCAAAAATGATGTCTATTTGGCAGACCCTTCAGCCACATGAGCAGAAACACCCTATGTACTGACAATGCAGTGTTCATTGTGCCATTTATTGCAAAGAAATGCTAAAGAAAACAATTTGGTTAAATTTTATTTTAAGGTGTCCTTGTTACAGTGTAATTATACATTTAAGTAATATTAATTAACTACTTACTATAAGGTTAGGATTAGGGTTTGGTGTAGGGTTAGTTGCATGTAATTATGCATAAAATGTAACGTAACAAAGTCACTGTAAAATAAGGTGTAACCAACAATTCTAACAATTACTTTTTATTAGGCTATATATTGACTTTTTTGTAATTTCTTAAAATTTTTGAAGTTTTATTTTATACGGTAAAACAATACAGTAGAATACAACAAATACATTTTTAATAATTTATTTTTCATAATAATTTTTCTTAAGATAACTTTTTAAAAGAGGAGATTAAGGGAGAAAATAAACAGCCTGTTCTCATCCCAAGGCGTCATCTAACTGACGCTTTTGACCATGCGTCAACATCCGACGCACATGGCACCCTTTAGCGTCAATATGAGACGCTAACCCTACCCCAGACCTAAACCTACCCATAACGGAAGCGTCATCTAACTGACGCTAAAGGCACTAGATGACGCCCGAGGATGAGCGTCATCTACCTGACGCTAAAGGGTGCCATGTGCGTCGGATTTTGAAGCATGGTCAAAAGTGTGAATAAGATGACGCCTTGGGATGAGAATGCGTTGCCATCCCAAGGCGTCATCTAACTGACGCTTTTGACCATGCGTCAACATCCGACGCACATGGCACCCTTTAGCGTCAATATGAGACGCAATAAATGCCCCATCTACCCCAGACCTAAACTGCAATAAATTAATAATGTATCTGGTTTTCCATATTTTCAGTTCCATTTGGTGCCGTTGTGATCTTGAAATATCGATCAAATGAAGCAATAATATACTCTACGTAGGTACAGACATTAATGCATGACCAAAAAATTACAAGTGTGCAGTCCTGTGCAACACCAAACATGCATATACTCAATGTGATGTCCGCAAATAGTCAGCAACACGGACAATGCAGCATGTACTTGAGGTATGTTATAACTTTGACACATTTTGGAATGCAATGATGCATGAAATCATGACTTACCTAACTAGAAGCAGTTCACATGTTCTTAATTACCCCTGTGTATTTCCACACAGTTTTCTCACATAGTCAATTCCATACTGAAAATCATTCGACATGCATATGAATTTAAATTGCTCATTCATTTAGCTCTGTTTCTAGAAGTCTGTTGTTTCCCCCCCACACATTTTGCTGTCTGCCTTCTGTCCTGATAGTTTATTTCGTCTGTGCTGAAAATCAGAAGTGCACATGCACAGAAAACATTGTGAACGAGCAGGAAGAAACATAAATTCAATCTTTTTTTGCTGTGTTCTGACTGTGTTCTGCTTTAACTGGTTCTTTTCCTCCTAAATTGAATTGATGGAGAGAGAGAGAGAAACAGATTTTATTCATCAGCTTTTATTTTCTTCTATACGGGGACACTTTCACCACTAAGCCTCACAACTAAGACTTGCCGGTACCTTTGAAAAATTTTAATCTCAAATATATTCATTCATTTTGAACCAAAAGCCAAAATCCACAATATCACATTCTTCTGTCCCGAAGCGCTCTTTAATGCTTCCTCTGTGAGATGTTCAAACGTTCCCTTGAAAGGCTCTTCAAACCCTCTTCGCCACTATGTAACATTCAAAAGGCAGAGCTTCATCAGGCCTGCGAGCACAAAGGGAGTCGAATATGAGAGGGTCTGAGAGCACCTTCAACTGCAAATAAACCCTGGAGGTTATACCACAGCTACCGCCACTCTGAACACCGTCTCAAAGGAATGCAAAGTTACCCAGAGATGTAATGTTAGATGTGGACGAAGGCGAATGCAAATGATATGCAAGGTGAAGAGAATTAATCACGCTCCAAGCGCATCTCGTTCCTCTCTCTGCCAGCGGGCTCTTCTTAGTGCTGAAGCTAATTGGTACAAAACGCCGCCTTGTGTCTTCATTGCAGGTAATTGAAAGGAAAGCACTTTTACAATGGCGGTGCCTGGAGTCTCGCCACTTAACCGATGACAGAACACATCCTGCTGTGACACATTAGCCTGGTTCTGTCTGCTGTAGCCTACCTGATTATAGGAACTGTGTGAAGTCTGTTGTATCATTTACTGTAATACAGTATAGAAATGTCCTTAGGATTGATTTGTCACTTAACCACAGTTAACTGTCATCTCGAGTGAATGAACAAAATGGGCCCTTCGAGAACTGGTATGAGAAATGTATTATTGGAATACTAAAGTAATTAGGACGTCTGTACAAGAACATTTGTAAAATACAGGTAACACTGTTCAGTATATACTGTTCAGTTGTGAATAACTACACAGGAACTAATGAGTGACGCATTATTAACAACAATCTAGTAACTGCTATTAACTAACAAGAAATTCTGATTAATGAATTTGTAAGTAATAGTTTAGTCGAATGTGGTAGTTTACTATTAGCTAATCAATAACTTTTTTTTTTCATACCTCCCAGAGGACTTCTAAGAACTACTATAATCAGGTTCATAATTAACATGAATAATGCATAATGTATAATTAATTCTAAAGTGAAAGTCATGGAAACCCACTAGTATAGACTTGTAGTGCTTGTCTTCAACCTACAAGCAGAAAGACTCATCAGTTAAAGGAGTAGTTCACTTTCAAATAAAAAATTTCCTGATAATTTACTCACCCCCATGTCATCCAGGATGTCCATGTCTTTCTTTCTTCAGTTGAAAAGAAATGAAGGTTTTTGAGGAAAACATTCCAGTATTTTCCTCCATATAGTGGACTTCAATGGCAACCAACGGTTTGAAGGTCCAAATGTCAGTCTCAATGCAGCTTCAAAGGCTCAACACGATCCCACCCGAGGAATAAGGGTCTTATCTAGCGAAATGATCGGTCATTTAAAAAAAAATATATAATAATATAATGTTTAACCACAAATGCCCATCTTGTACTTGTCACGTATTTAGTTCTGTGTTTTGTCTTTGGGTTCATACTTAGTGGTCATGCGTTTAGTCTTGTGGTTTTGTTATGTTTCTTGGTTAATTGTTCCCTGCGTGTTAATAGTCTTCCCAGGTGTTTCCCATTGACCACACCCTCTCGTTATCATGTTAGCTTATTTAAGCCTGTGTGTCTTGTGTAGTCTTGGTGAGTGCTTAATGTTTGTTAGCTGGTTGTTCTGTCCTGACCTTGTTTCTTGTTCCTGAGTTCACGTTTCTGTAGTTTCGAGTTTGTATGTTTAATAAATGCCACAAATGGATCCTACTCTCTTGTTCACTTCAACCAGCCGTGACAGAAGCACTCACCAACCAAAGGATCCAGCAGTTGTTTGCTCCCGCCAGGAGAATCGTCCGATGGATGAGTATGTGCGGGAGTTTTGTGAATTTTGCCAGGAGGTGGATATTGAGGACGCTGCTTTGAAAGACATGTTTGGTCGGGGAATCGACAAGTTCCTTTATTTACTTATGCCGTTTGATACCCCGCAATACACACTGGCACAGTATGTTGGCTTTGCCCTTTTCATAACCGACTCACCATTCAATGTGGGTTCGGTTCAAGGGGAGCCCCACAAGCTTACTTTATTCCCGAAAGCTGTGATCGCGGCGGAGGAAGCTGTTCCCGAGATCGCGGCGGAGGAAGCTGTCCCTGTGATTACGGTGGAGGAGGCTGTCCCGGATATAGCGGCAGAGGAACCTGTTCCCGAGATCGAGGGGGAGGAGGCTGTCCCCGAGATCGCGGTGGAGGAGGCTGTCCCTGAGATCGTGGTGGAGGAGGCTGTCCCGGTGATCACGTTGGAGGAAGCTGTCCCGGAGATCGCGGCGGAGGAAGCTGTTCCCGAGATCGCGGCGGAGGAGGCTGTTCCTGTGATCACAGTGGAGGAAGCTGTTCCCGAGATCGCGGCGGAGGAGGCTGTCCCTGAGATCGTGGCGGAGGAGGCTGTTCCTGTGATCACGGTGGAGGAAGCTGTCCCCGAGATCGCGGCGGAGGAGGCTGTCCCTGGATTCGTCACGGAGAGCGAGGTCGAGTCTGTTCTCTAGCATGCCGTGGAGGTCGCTCGCGTGTTTGTTCCCGAGCACGCTGTAGAGGTCGCTCGAGAGTCGGTCTCGGAGCACGTCATGGAGGTCGCTCTCAAACTTGACCCGGAACAGGTGGTAGAGGGCGCCACTGAGTTTGTTCCTGAACTGCCTGCCCCGCCCTGGTTGCAGGCACAGGTTATTAAACATACAAACTCGAAACTACAGAAACGTGAACTCAGGAACAAGAAACAAGTTCAGGACAGAACAACCAGCTAACAAACATTAAGCACTCACCAAGACTACACAAGACACACAGGCTTAAATAAGCTAACATGATAACGAGAGGGTGTGGTCAATGGGAAACACCTGGGAAGACTATTAACACACAGGGAACAATTAACCAAGAAACATAACAAACCACAAGACTAAACGCATGACCACTAAGCATGAACCCAAAGACAAAACACAGAACTAAATACATGACAGTACTATCTCTGAGATGCATTATGTCATCACGTTGGAAAGGTCACGCGTGACGTAGTCGGAAGTACCGACCCAGTGTTTACAAGTTTAGAGTAGGAGGCTCTTACTACAATACAAACTTATTGTATGTTCAATGACACATATTTATATGTATTTGTGTCAGTTTATTGTTTAAAATGGTCCTTACATGTGCATATCCTGGATGTTTAATGATGTCACGCGTGACCTTTCTAACGTGATGACGTAATGCGTGGCGCATATCAGAGATGGGTCAAGATGGCCATTTGTGGTTAAAAAGTATATAATTTTTATTTTATTTTAGAAAATTACCGATCGTTTCGCTAGATAAGACCCTTGTTCCTCGGCTGGGATCGTGTTGAGCCTTCGAAGCTGCATTGAGACTGACATTTGGACCTTCAAACCGTTGGTTGCCATTGAAGTCCATTATATGGAGAAAACTCCAGGAATGTTTTCCTCAAAAATCTGAATTTCTTTTCGACTGAAGAAAGAAAGACATGGACATCTTGGATGACATCAGAGTGAGTAAAATATCAGGAAATTTGTATTTGAAAGTGAACTAATCCTTTAAGTGTGACTCATTTGAACTGCTTATGTTCATCACTCACCTGTCTGCAGATCTTCACTATCACCACCAACCCTTTAATAAACAACTGTTACAAAATCTCCTGTTTCATGATTTTTATTTAGGTGGGACTTCATTTATAGAGCTGCCATATATCAATTGGTTTCTCCCATTCATCCTAGTAATACAAATGAACTGCCTTGGTAATATTTAGTCTTAGTTTATATCTTTAAAGGATTTGAAATCTCATAATATGACTTGATACTGTATCCCAGTGCTGTTATTTATCTTTTTTTTTTCTTTTTTTTTACTCAGCTTCTTGACATTATGACTTTTATGTTTCACAATTGTTACTTTTAAACTCACAATGTGTTTTTTTTTTTACTCTGAGGCAGAAACAGACTTCCATATATTTCCGCAATAAATCAGCAAAAAAAAAAATCCATATATTTCAGCAATAAAAACTCTTGTAAATTCTAAAATAACGTACTCGGTTACTAACGTAACCTCGGTTCTCTCTAGAGAGGGAACGAGTACTGCGTAATAGCTTTACGCTAGGGGAAAAACTCTTTTCCACGAGATATTGAAGCCAAAAATTATCCTTAATTTTTTATTAATGTAAAACGCTTTGCAGCAGCAAGCAGACATAGGCGAAACAGCTCGCGCGCCTATTGGTTGCTCTGCGGCAAATGCAGCAGCCTATCGAGAGAGACTCTGCGTGACGTAATGACCAATGGGGGCAATTCGCGCCCATATCGTCACGTCCCGCCAGAAAGGGCGTGGTCTCACCCTATAAATATGCTCGTTAGGCTGGTACAAGCTGGTTTTTATCGCTGAAGCGAACCAGAGCGTATTCCATGCACGGCAAGATACGCAGTACTCGTTCCCTCTCTAGAGAGAACCGAGGTTACGTTAGTAACCGAGTACGTTCTCTTACGAGAGTATCTCTCGTACTGCGTAATAGCTTTACGCTAGGGGAACACAATGCAACACGCCGTGCGTACAGGGATCCAACACCAAAGTCCCAAGGGCCGAAGCCCAGGGCTCATGTAGTGCATAATCACCATAAACTCACATAGAGTGGAGGAAGAAAGGCTGGAAGCGTCATTCCCTATAAAAAAGATAAAACTCCGGGCAATGAGCGTTTTCGTGGGACGCGAATAGGTCCACCTGTGCTCTGCCGAACGTTTTCCACAGCAGCTGGACCGTCTGCGGGTGCAGCGACCATTCCCCTGCTGGAACATTGTTCCTGGACAGTCTGTCTGGTCCCACATTCAGGTGACCAGGCACGTGCGCTGCTCTCAATGAGAGCAGGTTGTGCTGAGCCCAGACCATGAGGCGTTCCGTCAGCCTGTGAAGGTTTCGTGACCTGACGCCGCCCTGGCGATTTATGTACGCCACCACTGACATGTTGTCCGACCGGACCAAGACGTGGTGGCCTGTTATCTGGGGACAAAAACGTCGTAGCGCTTTGTCGACTGCTATCATCTCCAAGCAGTTTATGTGAAGGAGCTTTTCCCGTTCTGACCACAGGCCAGCTAGCGGTCTACCCTCGAGCAGTGCTCCCCACCCCGAGGTGGAGGCGTCCGTAGACACCACCTTCACACTCGAAGCGGTCCCCAGACTCACACCTGACTGGTACCAGTCTGTTATTTTCCACGGTTCCAGAGCTGAAACACACTGAAGGTCGACCCTGAGGCGAAACAGACCCGCTGTCCATGCCCTGGGTGGAACCCGCGCTTTCAGCCACATCTGCAGTGGGCGCATGCGGAGCAAGCCCAACTGGAGTACAGAGGCTGCTGAGGCCATCAGCCCCAGCATTTTCTGAAACCTTTTGAGCGGAACTATCGCGCCGTGGCGGAAGGATTTCGCGACGCGCTGAATATTTAGCCCGCGCTCTGGTGACAGGCGTGCTGTCATGGATAGCGAGTCCAACACTGTTCCCAGAAAGGAAATTTTCTGACTGGGAGACAGTGAGCTCTTCGCCCAATTGACTGTGAGGCCCAGCTCCTCGAGGTGCTCGAGTAATGCGGCCCTGTGTTCTATGAGCTCCGATCGTGATCGAGCTAGAATCAGCCAATCGTCCAAGTAGTTCAGGACTCGCATGCCCTGAAGTCTCAGGGGTGCGAGCGCCGCGTCCATGCACTTCGTAAATGTACGAGGTGCTAGGGACAGGCCGAACGGCAGGACTGTGTATTGATATGCCTGGCCCTCGAAGGCGAATCTCAAGAATCGCCTGTGATGGGACGCTATTTGTATTTGGAAATAGGCGTCTTTCAGATCTATCGACATAAACCAGTCCCCGTGGCGCACTTGCGCGAGGATTTTCCTGGTCGTAAGCATTCTGAACTGGCGTTTCACAAGCACTCTGTTCAGCTGTCGTAGATCTAAAATGGGTCTGAGACTCCCATCCTTTTTCGGTACCAGAAAATATCTGCTGTATAGGCCCCCTTCGCTCTGAGCCTGAGATAAAGGTTCTATAGCCCCTTTGCTCAGTAGTTTCGCTATCTCGGCACGAAGTAGATGAGACACTTCGTTTTTCACCGTAGTTTCGACACGCGCCGTACAACGCGTCGAGCGAATTGTAGCGAATAGCCTCTCTTTATAGTGTTCAGCACCCATTCTGATACCCCGGGAAGCTTTGACCACGCATCTGCGTGAATAGCTAGAGGCAGAATGAAATCCGGGCTCTGGTCGCGGCAAAACGGCAGCTCGAGAGCCCTGGTATACTGGGAACACAACACCGTGTTTACAGCGTTTGAGGCGGGGGGCGCGCTGATCACAGCGGGCGGCCTGGCCGCGCTCAGCTTTTTTATGGCAGATTGTGCAGAAAAAGTGAGCGGGGCAGATCCCGTAGGATTCGGCGTGTCTGTGAGAAAATGTGGGCGCGGGACTGCGGGCACATTTATTACACTGAAAACATTGTCGGTCAGAGCCGACTGAATGTGTGTTGGTTTCGTTTTCACAGAAACCAAGGGACACGCAGCATGCAGTGTGAGCGGGCATGGTGACATGGGCGCGTTCACTACATTGTTTGCACAATCGACCTGAGTCGATTTTATTTGTGCTAGCCCTGCACCGTGGCGGGCTGTGTCTGGGTGAGGGAATGGGCACTGGGTGGGCATTCTTACAACACTCATAACACCATCGGCCGTGGCCGGAACACCAGAAAATGCACTCTTTATTGGATTTATCTGGGTAGCCGTAAAAACGGCTTTTGTGCGCAGGCAAACGGGCTGAGACACCGGCTGGCTCACTGCGAAATACACTGGGACAGTCGCGATGCTTGGAACTGACCGAGCGAGAAGTTTTGGTGGAAATCCGGCCGCAGCGGGATCTGAACCCCGTCGCTTTCCTAGAATGGCTAGGAAGATTTTGAGGCCTCGGGCTTGATCTCAATCCTCGGCCAGGGCCCGCGCTGAGGGGGGCGGCGTCCAGCAGAGCGAGAGCGCGGTCTTTGGTCTCGGGCGTGGCGGCGCTGCGAAGCGGCGGCGGCGGGCGGTGCAGCCTGCGGCTGAGGACTGCGAGCAGACGGCTGTTTTGAGCGGCCTGCAGCGGAGCTCGAGCGCTTCGGAAGGAAGTGCTTCATGGCCTGCGAAGTCTTTTGCACCTCCATGAATCTGTCCGCGAAATCTTTGACGGCAGATCCGAAGAGGCCCGCTGGTGAAATGGGCGCGTCGAGAAACACAGAGCGCTCGGCTTCCGTCATCTCGGACAGCGTCAGCCATAAGTGTCTCTCAGCCACGGTGAGAGAGGCCATGTTTCGTCCTATGGCCTGCGCAGCGGCTTTAGCAGCGCGAAGAGCGAGGTCTGTAGCGCTTCTCAGGTCCGCCACGCAGATCGCTCCGGGTCCTTCCTCGTCCAATTTAAGGAGAAGGTCGGCCTGGAAGATCTGCAGGACAGCCATAGTGTGCAGCGCTGAAACTGCTTGCCCGGCGGCGGTGTAAGCGCGTCCGTGCATGGCTGACGTCACTCGGCAGGCTTTAGATGGTAGCGTCGTGTGAGCGCGCCGTCCAGCGGAGGGCGGGCAGAGATGAGACGCTACAGCTGGTTCCACAGGAGGAACGGAAAGGTATCCTCTGTCCTTCGCGCCATCCACCGAGGAGAAAGCAGCAGAGGCAGAGGTACGCAGCCTGGCGGAGAAGGGGGCGTTCCACGATTTAGTCACTTCCTCGTGAAGTTCCGGGAGGAAGGGCGCGGGCCTTGACTTTGACGGAGCCTCGTCATTTCCGAGAAAGCGTCCGTCCAGTCTGTTGCGCGGCGGTTGCGCGGGCGCCTCCCAATCGAGGCCGATGCTTTCCACGGCCTGAGAGAGCAGACGCATCAGCTCAGTCTCAATGCCGGTTCTCTTACCAGTGGTCTGGCGGGAAACGCTAGCGGAGGGGAGGTCCACGGAGCTCGCCCAATCCTCGCTATCGGATGCCAGAAGAGAACACGCCTCGGTGGGTTCGTCGAACTCGTGGATGGACGCGGCGGCAGGCGGCGGCCGTTGTCCGTCAGTGAGCGACTCGAGCGAGGCCGGCGAAGCTGGCGGGCGAACCGGCGAGCTTTGGCGGACTGGAGAAAGCTCGGGAGCGCGCTGGGCGCGGCGCTTCTTGCGGCGCGGCACCACGGCGGGCTGCGGTGAAGGCTCGGAGAATGATGCCAGGCGAGTCCTCAGAGTCACCATAGGCAAAAGCTCGCAATGAGGGCATCCGCCGTCAGCGAGCGCGAGAGCCGCGTGATCCTCACCCAGGCAGGAAACACAGATGACGTGCCGGTCTCCGTCGCTGAGCGGGGCGAGGCACGAGCCACAGGAAGGCATCTCTAAAAAGACGCAGCTCTTTTGTGAAGAGAAGTGTGAGTCGCGTCAAGTAAGCGAGCAAACACTCTCAGCAGAGTAAAGATATACAGAGTATAAAAAGGATATAGAACGCCGGAAAGCGCAGCAGGTACGGCAGTTGAAGGCGGCGAGGCCAGCGACTCCAGAGCTCGTCCCGCTGAAAGGCTTGCTTCGACGGCGCGGCTTCTCACTCCGGATCCAGCGATGCGTGTGCGTCGCTGAAGAGATAAAAATCAGCTTGTACCAGCCTAACGAGCATATTTATAGGGTGAGACCACGCCCTTTCTGGCGGGACGTGACGATATGGGCGCGAATTGCCCCCATTGGTCATTACGTCACGCAGAGTCTCTCTCGATAGGCTGCTGCATTTGCCGCAGAGCAACCAATAGGCGCGCGAGCTGTTTCGCCTATGTCTGCTTACTGCTGCAAAGCGTTTTACATTAATAAAAAATTAAGGATAATTTTTGGCTTCAATATCTCGTGGAAAAGAGTTTTTCCCCTAGCGTAAAGCTATTACGCAGTACGAGAGATACTCTCGTAAGAGAACTACAGTTACCAATCCGAACAGGGATTATAGAACATTATGCAGATCTCTATCCAAAAAAAAATTTTTAAAAATGCATTTCTTCAATAATTAGTATGTGTAAAATGCAAGTGTTAGCACATTATATTCTATTGATTTAATTTTAAAGATACCGTTCTTGCATATTAGTTTACAGTTTGACCTTTTGAACTGTGATTCTTTCCACACTTTCAGTATTACGATGTTGATTGCTTCAGATGTCCTTTAAATGAAATTACATAATCTTATTACAACTTCAAATACGATTAATTTTGTATTGCACTGCCATGAGTGGAGTGATGAGATGTCGCAGAAAATCTGGTGTCTTCTTGCAACCCATGTTTTAGTGGAGATAATGTGCCTAACCAATGGCATGTCTGGGTCAGAAGCCCCTCAGAGGGCTCATGTTAAGAACTTGGTTACGCTGGTTTCAACAGAGATGTGGATCCAGTAATACCATCCAACTGTACAACATGCACAAGCTTCTTAGCACCAGTAATACGGCGAGATATAAATAGTCATGACTTCATCGAACTCCCCGTGCAGCAGCGAAAGACTCTGGAGATTCTGGTTACACTGTTTTCGGAAAGATGTATCAAAATTAAGCGAGTTTATGCTTAAAATAAGAACAAAATATCTGCCAATGGGGTAAGAAAAATTCAGACAATTCAAAAAGGGTAAAAAAAAATACAAAATAAATTTTTTTAAATCTTAATTTAAGAAGGTTTAGAAATATGTACTGAAAAATAAGACAAAAATACATAAGAATATATATATATATATATTTGCAATGTAGGGAACAAAAATGTATCAATATTAAGTGAGTTTATGCATAAAAAAAGAACAAAATATCTGCCAATGGGGTAAGAAATTCAAACTTAATTCAGAAAGGGTAAAAAAAAAAATGTTTTAGCCCATTGAATGATATTTTGTCTTGTTTTCAGCAAAAAACTCACTTAATATTTTTGGATTAATTATTTATTGTTTGTGTTTTTGCAGAAAACAATAATTACAGTAATATCTTAGGTCATTTAGCATAAATAAAATAAATGTATCTTGATTTAATAATTTTTTTAAATATGTACTGAAAAATAAGACAAAAATACTGAGTAAGAAATTTTTTTTTTTTTTTTGCAATGTAGGGATCAAAAACCCAAAACTCCTCTCATGGCATGGTTTACTAAATGAAACAGACTAAGATTATTTATTTATGAGACAAATGAGAAAAATCTGACAATGAGAATCTGCATCTTGCTTTGGCCCTCAAAACAGTCTAGTCACGATAACAAATAATTCCCTTTAATGCTCTCCTATCATTAACTAGAAGTAGAAGCCCTGACTCATTTACCATGTGGCAATGACATATCTTCTCAGTGATAAGCCCTGGTTTGCATTCTTGGTGGCGGTCCTTGACTGGAGCCAGATGATTCAGGAACTGTCAGTCAGAAGCAGATAGAGTCTGGCCTTGTGGTCAGAGTTCAGAGGGCCTGTCTAACATGTCTCCTTTTTGACCAGGCGGTGAACATACAAGCTGCTGACTCACCAGCTCCTCTCACTTTTAAACAATGACCTCCACAGTAACGCCAGTCTGAGGAAAGAAAGTGATGTTGGTGTCGACGCTAAAGATGCTAAAGGACCAGTTCTTCTAAGTGGAACTAAGTTAAATGTCACTAAATGGAATCGCAAAAATATAATTTTCAAACAGGTTTCCTCTAGCTATTTGATTGGTCAGATTGGTCAGGACGCTTAAACAAAGCATCTGTTTAATGTCTACACTTTTTGGTTGAATTAGCTTACAAATGGCTTATTTATGCATATTACTCTGAGATAAGAGATATATCATATGCCACATGCACTGTAAAAAAATGTTTGTTGACATAACTCATTATCTTGTGTTATCTTTTTGCATGTTTTTTTTTTAGTTAACTTATTTCGAAAAGTGTACCTGACAAGTTATAAAGTACAATGAACTGATTTAATTTAGTTGAGTAAACTTTGAATCTAAGTTCGGCCAACTAAAGTTAAGTTTTCTAAACTACCTCCAATAAGTTCAGCCAACTAAAGTGGTGTCTAATTAAGTGATTTGTTGAGTGGTGATTGACCATTATTGAAGACACCTGATGTTAGGCTAACAAGCAGACTCACCAAAGGAGAAAATAAATTTTTTTAAGACACCATTATGGCGATCGGTGTTTGCTTTAGTTGGGCTTGTGACCCATTAACTGTTAACATTAGTTTTTGTTTGGCTGATATTATTGAGTTATAACTGCCAGATTATCAAAGAGAAGAGGAGATCTGATGGTGTTGGTTATGTTTTAACATAATCATCACTTGACCTGCATCACAGTGATTCAATAGCAAACGATTTTCAGCATTTTCAAAACAATCCAAAATATTTCTTGAAAGTTTTTCTGAACAAAACACTCTGTTAAATTAGTTTATTTAGACACACTATATAAGACACTTAGGATTTTAAAGTCTCTGGGAAATGTAAAAATTTCCAATTTAAAATTTAAATCTTAAAGCAGAAGCATAAGGCTAATCGTAACTGCATAGTCCATTTTTTTATTAATACTTGTGTAGTTGAGCATTAACATTTCTGAAATCCTTCCTTACCAAAGCCATTATTACCTTTTTTTCAGCTTCACCATGAATGTCCTGTCCGCTTGAACAAACAACAACACTCAGAAGTAAGCCAAAATGCCTGTTTTGTTGAGTATTCTCATAAGAGCAGTCTTTAATGAGTTAAATAACGTCTTACATGAACTTAAAGAGTTGTGAGAAAATGAGATGCGTGTCAGATCCGCGTCATGTGCGGCACGTCTTAAGGGGACAGCAGCTCAATAAACCAGTTGCTGTGATTTCTGTCATTAATGTTAATCAAAGAACAAAGGTAATAGCTTTCTAATTGTATTTTTATAAGGATTAATCTATATTTCATTTATAATTTATGCAGTTATTTCCTATACCTGTTATAGATAGGTAGGAAGACCACAGGTAAATATGACATTTATTATCATGGGTTTATGTGAAGATTGTTTTAAGTTAACTTAAATTGAAAGTTGTTCTTTTTTTAAAGCCTATGTTGAAATTGATAAGGTTGAATGTCTATCATTAATGTTAAAAAAAATCTATCAGTACCAGTATTAGTATCAGAGATACTGGCCTTGATTCATAAAAAGATGCCATTACAACATTATATATATATATATATATATATATATATATATATATAAAGTATAACGAGTATTCTACATAATGGCTGAATTGTTCCCTGTACCAAAAAGTTGTGCTTTCCCACAGAATGAGTCTCATACTTTTTCAGATTTAACTGAACTATAAATCAAAACAGGCTTAGTCAAAACTCAGGACTATTGTAAATCTTGTATCTGTTCGATTTCTAAAACTGATCCGATTTTAATGACTTTCCCTTAGTAGTGTCCCCACGGAGTCTAAGAGAATGAGAGTGTGTGTGCTGACAGTCTGAAGCGCTGCATACAGTACACTTATTAATCCTCCATCCGCAGAGGAATCAACAGCAAAAGGATTACACACCAGTTCAGCGTCAACAGCAGCTCAGAGGAAGCATGACCCCCAGCGCTATTTTAAAGACTATTAAACTAAGACGAAGATAATTACCACCACAAAGAAAACAAGATTCTTCCTTTTTTAAGGGAATTCTCTGCTGTTAGTCGGACAAGAAAATGAAGAAACAACAGAGAAATGAGGAGTAAGAGGGGGTAATATCAGGAAATGACCCGTGCCAGAATCAAACTTGGGTCTCCCACATACTGTAAGGGCCCTATTTTAACGATCTAAGTGCATGGTGTAAAGCGCAAGTGCACTTAAATCTCCCATTCCCTTTAAAAGCCAGTTGCTCTCATGCCATGGCGAATTCGCTATTTACATGGTGGAAAAACTGAACGCTTCTCTAGCAAGGAAACAGATCTGCTCGTGCACGAGGTTAAAGCGCGCAAGCAGACCATCTACGGGACAAAGTGTGATGTGCGTTGTGGACCCGCCTATAAGCGCACATTACTTACGTGCTCTTTAAATAACAAAAAAAAATAGTGCGCCATTGACTTTAGACCAGGTTTTTGTTGGTCAATGGTGCAGTCTATTTCAGTTGCCTCAAAATAGCAACGCGTCAATAATGCGCCTGAACACACCTCGTTTTCAGACCAGCACGCCCATGGGTGCACAGATGGGCGCAAATGCATTTGCTATTTAAACAACGTGGCGCAGGACGTGAAAATGATAACTGTGTCAGGCTGAAACTAGCAAAAAACACTTGTGTCAAGCCATTGTGCCGGGTGTATGATAGGGCCCAAAATGTCAATGCATAACATGTCGGAGCATGTTCACTACCCAACAGGCCACAAGATGTGTTCTAAGACTCTGTCCCACATGGAATCCTCATCTATCAGCCTTTTGTGAGACTTCGTTCAAAAACATTTAAAAAAAAATCTTACTGACCCCAAACTTTAATTGGTTGTGTATATTATTCTTCTGTTAAAACCTGTGTATTATTTGATCTGTGAAATCTGTGATCAGGTGTTAAACATTACGCTGCATATTAAAATCATGTTAACACACATAGGGCCCTATCTTGCACTCAGCGCAAATGACTTTGTACACTGACGCATGTATCATTCCTATTTTGCACCCGCGCAAAGCGGACTTTTCCCTCCACAGACGCACGTCGGTTAACTAAGAAATACACTTGCGCTCCCCGGGGCGGTTCAGCGCAAAGAGGAGGCGTGTTCCGGCGCAAACTTTCCCTCATGCTATTTTGCTGTTCTATAAAACAATTGCGCCACTGACCAGAAAAAAAGTAGTCTAAAGTCAGTGGCGCGTTGCGCGTTGTTCATCAAGCTATTTTAAGGGCGCATGCTTGGCCATAATCAATGTAGCGTGTGCACAACGCGCATACACTTTGATTCTCTCATCTAAGCAGCCGTTTTCATTTTTGCAAATCATACATTATTAGGCTACGATAGATAGATAGATAGATAGATAGATAGATAGATAGATAGATAGATAGATAGATAGATAGATAGATAGATAGATAGATAGATAGATAGATAGATAGATAGATAGATAGATAGATAGATAGATAATTTATTGTAAAAGCATACATGAAGCTTACACATTTACGCAAATTATCATACGCCTGTTTAACAGAAGTTAATTTGGGTGGGTTTCTCCATCCCCAATGTCACTTCTCTGACGAGAACGCTGCTCTCCTCGGCTGTGAACCGCTCCTGGCGCGCGCCTGGCAAATCCGCCGTTATAATAGGAATCCGCTTTAGAACAAGCGCGCCTGCTCTTAAAGGGAATGTGAGATGACGCTCTGATTGGTTTATTTCACGTTACGCCCAAACCACACCTATGAATAATGAAGCTACTTCGGACCAACCCCTTTTAGATTTGCGCCAGGCGCAAGAGGCATTTATCCCGCCGGGAAAATAGCAACAGCGCCGGGATCCGCCCACAAAGTTACTTGCGCTTTGCGCTTTGACACTTGCGTTTCAGATCGTTAAAATAGGGCCCATATTGTTTTCATCTTGTAGCTCTTACTTGAGTGAGTATTTGAAGGTTTAATGATCAGCCCCTAATCACATCTATTGTAAGTGCCTCAGTGTAACCTATTTAATTTTTTTTTAAATTTTAATATTATTATTTTGTTTTGTTTTGTATTAATATTTTACTGAGGAATGAATGAATTGTTGTAGTAATTTGTGGTAGTTTGAGCCTTAGTTGTATTGAAACTGGTCCAATGGTACTTCAAGTTTAAATTTACGTTATGCTTAAGGTAAAATCTGAGACGTTCTAAATGTGATTCTAACCAAAATCACCATAATCAAACAGATAAGATAAGATTCTGAGTTGTCAGCCCCTGATGTAAAAAGTGTTCATAATTAGACGTTTTTTAGACTTTTGCATATATTTATGGTTCCTTCCCATGAATCCTCTTCCCTGCCCCCGATTTCACCTCTGGTTTGTTGTTCTCTCATCCTAGCTGGCTGCGTTTAATCCAAGAGACTGTCAGAATTAAGCGATCCTTTCAGCGCGAAGCATTGAACAGTGCCAGGCAGAGTGGGAACTGGCAAGATTACAAACACTGTATCTTCATCCTGCTTTAATTAACATGCTGCTTTATCAGGACCATCACAAGTTCGCTGCAGTAAAGTTTTCCTCTGATAAACAGCACATGAGGCTGGCGATGAATGCAGAGCAGCCCTAGACAAGTCAAGTTAATTGCCTGAAAAATGTTTTCCTCTGTCTTCGTAACATCCCTTCATCAGTTTTATGTCTCTGATTCAGTGGAAATGTATTTTGACAGATAGAGGTAGATGGCCGCTCTCATTCTGCCAGGTTTGTTATAGATGGGCGACTGGGGAACATGCCACTTCTTCTAAGTAGCTCTTATGCTGTTGTACGCACAGCTTGTGATGTCACACCAACGAGTGCATTCTTATATTTTAATATTGTATGACATTACTCCAAGTTGCCAGGTTGTGGAAATGAATAAAAATTTGATTTTCTTTTGACAGACCCCCCTAAAGGTGACTGTAAATGTGTAATCTGGTTTGCTTTCTTTATGGGTATTTTAAGTTATTTTTTATGACTTTATGACTTCAAATTTGTCTAACAGTAGGCTCATGACACTTGGAATATTAAAATCCATCATCTCCCAGCATGGTTTTGGCAGACACCAACGTCAAATTGTTGCTAAAACAATCAGGATCATCAATCCGGAGTATTTTGGTCTTTGTTGATTCCAGTTTCTACAGACTATGTCTGGCCAAACCATGAGCAATACCAATATGCCAAGAGAAAGAACAGATATTGATTATCCAGCGGAGGAATGTTGGCAGTGTTGCGTGTGGTGGAGAGCAGGCTCCAGCCTCAGAATTTCAGGGTTTGTTTCCTGAATCCTGTCCAAATCCATCCTGGATTTTAATTCCAGAGAGAATGCTGTAGCCAGAGTCCAAAAACAGAGTCCAAGTTCCTTTAGTGGAGAAATCTCAAGGAGAATTACGCTGACTTCTGGAGAGGTCAGACATCATCATTCCGTCTGTATATATGAAAAGTCATCAACTGTACCGTGCCAGAATATTCTGTCCGAGTAATCAAGATTGTCAGCTCTCAGGGTGGACCCCCGTTGGTAATGAAATTTAGGAGCACTGAGTGAGTATTTGCTGGATTTCGCATCTCTTCCACAGATGCCAGGATACCAGCTGCCTGTTCCGAGAGAACAGTCACACTCAGAAAATAAGGAGATGACAGCCAGCTCTGATTTCTCGCGGTAATACACTGCGGCTCTTCAAAGCTGCCAGATGGGTGCAGTGGAAGTGAGAAAAGGTTGTGTTAGACAGACACTACATTTAGAGACTGATGATTACATACTGCCATCTCACATAGAGCCTCACAAACACCTTGACTAGATGGCACCTCGACTGAAAAAATAAAAACATATTATTGACATTTTAATGCCAAACACCCACAGCAAAATATGCACTACTATGAGACACATATTGTGTACCTAATATCCTGCCTAAGTAAGAAATGTTTTCAAGTTACAGGATAAATTTGCTTTCGGCTTTACAGTATATATATAAATATGTATGTTTGTGTCTTTGTCATATATACAGTGTGTGTGTGTGTGTGTGTGTGTGTGTGTGTGTGTGTGTGTGTGTGTGTGTGTGTGTGTGTGTGTGTGTGTGTGTGTGTGTGTGTGTGTGTGTGTGTGTGATAAACCATATATATATATATATATATATATATATATATATATATATATATATATATATATATATATATATATATATATATATGTATGATGTATCTGAGTTTGGGCTATTTAAATAGTACATACAAAAATACATATTACTTCCTGTGGGGCCACCTGAGTATGACTTTAGATGTTAGATGTTTAATAATAATAATAGGCCCAGCATCACCACAACCCTACAAAGGACAAGCGGTTTGGAAAATAGATGGACGTTATTAAGTTGTTGTGATTTCTTTTTCTTCTTCTTCTTTAGTTATTATTATAGATGGAAAAAATATATAGCTGGTTATTTTCTGTTAGTTGCACAATTTTCTCTCCTGAGTATATGAGAGAAACACAGTTGAGTGCATTGAAAGTTTTGTCAGTTTATATAAATCATAATAATTTAATGGTTCCAACGTGTAAAATATGATAAATTATTTTGATAAAATACCACAACAATAACAATACAAAATACCTTAGTGAAACCTGAAATGGTGCAGTATTCTGCTATATTTCAGTGAACCATGTTTACATTATGTCATTTATTTGTTCATTTATTCATCACATTTTATGTAATTTTACCTGTGATATCATCTGCTTCGTCGCACTGAAAAAAAATGGTGTAGAATTTACTTTGAAACACGTTTGATTTTTAAAAATTGCTGGTTAATTTCACAAATAATTACAAAGAAATGGTAAGTAACACATTCAATTAAAAGTGAAATTTTAAAGTATAAAGACAGAAATAGTTTTTTCTTGTGAAATGTACTCCAATAATCATTGTTTTATTTACAGCTTTGAAAAAAAAACATATTACAGTGTGTGGGGTAGGCCTCTGCTCTGAGCTCTTTGTATAGCAATAGAGCTGTTTCAGATCTACCTCACCGATACCTTTTTTTAGGGTTACTTTCCATGAACTATTTATAGCGGTTATGATGCAGCAGAATTGTTCAGTAAAGGAACTTCAGCACTGGCAGACATCATGGCGGAGTCTTTGATCTGCTGTATACAAAGCCCATTGAAATTCGTATTCGTCCACAGTCTCCGCAGCCCCGAGTTCTGGCTGGAGAAAAATAGACAGGAAAAAGATAAAAGTATACAATGCCTGTAGCTGAATCCAGCATCTGGAGTCTGTATATGAACCTAAGCACCTCACTGAAAGTTGGACATTTTCATTTGACTCGCCCTGTCAAACAAAACAGAACCTTAATGCTGCACTGACCTCATCTGGCTGAGTTACTACTTAATATTCAGCCAACGCTATTATGATTCAAGATGTCATTCTTTATATTAGTAACAATGTAATTATATGTAATTACTGAATAATACAAATGAACAACATGTACTTCATATGTAATTACATTGTGGAGATGCTTGCAAATAAGGAATAATATAAAGTCATCTGGTCAATATCACATAATTAACTCGGATAGGACTCTGGAATGAAGCATAAGGGTGTTATAACAGTCTGAAGGGGCTTGTTTTGTGAAAATGACTGGCTGACTGTACATTTTACTACTTATGACTAATTATTGATTAAATAAATGGACCTGTGAACCACTGGGTCATTTATTCAAAGTGATTTTTTTTATATTGGTCTAATTATAAATCATGTTTTTTTTTTTATCAGAAAATATTATGCATATTTTAAAAAGACGTGACAACAACTTTCAAGTCATCTTTACTTAAGGTAAGTTAACAAACAAAGTTGTTGTCTAACAAAAGTGTTTTAGTTTCAAGAAAATTCTTCTTACATATCATAGCTAATTTAGCTTTTGTTTAAGGAGGACATTTTTTACCTACATTAAGTAGCATTTAGATTTATGTCTAACTTATTGATTAAGTATGGTGTGGTCCTTACAATTAATAATCTTTTTATTTTTTGTTAATGTTTTTGTTTTTCTTTGGGGGGTTATTTGGGATATATTAACATTACATCAACCATAAATATAGTTTGAGGGGGTAAACAACTAATACATTTGACAGTAACAAATCAGAGTATGTATTTAAGCTGGTCCACAGTTGATTTGTTTATTTATTTAGTGTGAGAAGAGATTGTAGTGTGATTCAAGAGACTCGGTTACTTGGTACAACAGTCAATTATTCAGAAAGTATAGAAAATATTTGACTGTAGAATGCCACAATTGACCAATGAGAATCAAGTGCTCAACAGAGCCATGTATTAAGCTTTGTTAGTAATATTATTATTGGAATTAAGTGTGTTTAAATATAATAAAACATGGACACAATGGGTAAAATGTACGTTTAAGTAGTTCAATTCTTTCTGAGAAAAAAGTACAGGTACAACAAGGGAGATAAATAGCTTGAGGTCTTGCCAAGAGAAGTATTACTCTTTATTCAACTGCAATATAATATACAACACACTGTAGCCAGCCACATTTATCAATATTACAAAGCAGCATAGTGGTTATATGAGGCAATAACAATAAACAAACAGTGTACATTTGGAAATGGGCTACTATATATGGCAGATGTGTAGCTGTATGGCATCATATAATAAGAGGTAAAAGGCAGATACATGATATTAGATAACCTCCCTCTAGCTGCTCATAATGTGAATCGCTTGCGGGTGGAAATTGTTTTTGAATCTTGCGGCTTACATGTTGACATTGTGGTATGTCTTGCTAACTCTTAGTGGGAAAACAATCTGGCTTGTGTGGTTTGGATGCAGTAGTTAGGCATGGACTTTAATGATATAGATCTACTTTGTGATGCTCGGTCAGAGTTGTAATATTTACAACATGAATAAAATGCTGCTTGCTATTGCAATTGCAAGCAATGATGCCCGTATTTTAAGTTATTTGAACTATTCAAATGTAGGAAATGTTGATACTTAAAAATTAAATAAGGTCCATTTTTAGCCCCTTCAGTATGAGCTACTTTTTAAACATACTTACTGTAAACCCAAGTTAGACAAACTAAAAAAGTTTTACATCATTATTATGTAATGTTAATGTTCATCTTAACTTGCAGAACGAAAGCTTATTAAACTTGGATTCACAATAAAAAAAATAGCTTGGGTTTATATCATATTATGTTTGCTTAAAGTACATACCAAATTTAGTTATGATACCACAAATCTTCTGTAAGTTCAATGTACTGAGAAGTTCTGAAGCTATGGTTGCCTCAAGTGTTTGCATTTTCTCAACCTCAAATATTCTACTTATATATGGGCAACGAGTTTGGTGTATGGCAGTTATTATATTCAAAGCCGTTCGCTTTGTTGTAAGTGAGCATGCTCTTGTCACATGGGTTGTGAAGCAGTCCTCCCCTGCTGTGACTAATTTGCCTCTTTATTTCTTTATTCCTGTCTGGAACACCTCATTGTCATACTACATATTTTGTGCATCCTGGAGTAAATGCAGGAATGCAGTGTTCATTTCTCCTGTGAGCTCTATATTTAGTTTGACTGTAATATAGATTTAATTACAGGGACATAACATACTTTGCAGAGTTTAGTATATTGCACAACATGATTCCTGATAAGCCTTATAAAACGTTTGTTCTTCTTTTGTTCTACTCATTTGAAACAGGGAGATCTGTAGACAAATATATTGGCATGAAATGTTTAGATAGTGGGAATCCTTTTTCAACAAGAAACATCCTAGTAGTAGTGAGCTTAACTGGGTGATTGAGAAAAACAAAATGGCTGCTCTATTTAATATATTGATGTGTATTTTTATGAATTACCACTTTGAATTATAAATAAGGTTGAAATTTACAAAATATGTTTTCAACACCCCATCCCTGGTGAGATTTTCTTCAACAGACAGTGCTGAAAGCATTCCCTCAAATGATTAATTCGCTGTAGTGAAGGATAGATTTGTCAATATTTATAATAAACTTTTTAACATGTTTTTGTCTCATATTCGCACATATTGAGTGATAGTGAAAGGAAAACGCACACATTTTACGATGGAAGAAGCAGGATGTTTTATCCAAAGGTAAATACTTCAGAAAATGTATCCAAAATAATTCCTTGAGAAATACTGGGGGGGAGGTGGATAATGGAAAAACAAATGCAAATACTAGATTGTTCTACTGTATGTTTTTCTATATTCATATACAATTGGCTCTATCACTCTCCACCTGTAGCTGGTGTGTGGTGAGCGCACTGGCGCCATTGTACTGTGGCTGCCGTCGCATCATCCAAGTGGATGCTGCACACTGGTGGTGGTTGAGGAGAGATTCCCTGATATGATTGTAAAGCACTTTGGGTGTACAGTAGTACATATGAAAGCGCTATATAAATGCCTCATTCATTCATATGGCATACCTGAATAATTAACTGACTGCTAAGGAAAGATGTAGCCCATATAAGCAGTTGATCAGCCAGGGAGACAATATTGAACAAATAGATATGAAACACATGTAGTATCTAATTCTGATAGGATAAGTTGTGTAGAACTTCAAAATGCAGACAAACACACACAGGTGACTGCGACAGTAATGCACAATTTCTATATTGCTTGTCAACCGTGATACACTCTGATTGAATCAGGTTTTATAAACCTTGTGATAAAGAAGTGCTTTCAATTGTTTTGAATGTGCACTTGTAGTTTCAAAAAACTGTACTTGCAGATAAAATCATATTAATTAAATAAAAGGCAACTTAAATGTACTTAAAAAGACTTTGTTTCATAACACACTAAAGTACACTTTTTAAAAGTGTACTTTTTAAATCACTGTTTAATAACCTTTTGTTGTGCTTTGAAGTACACGTATTTTGATGTATTGACTAACATACTAAAACACATGTAAAGTACTTGATTATAATTTTAAATATAGTGTGTTATTCAGTATTACATTAGTTAATATAATTTATAAATGTGCAAATACAAATCTATTTAAATGTGACATGCTAGTTTCTTTAGAAATTACATAAAAGTATTTTATTTTACCATAAATGCTTGTCAGTACATTCAGCAGTACACTTTAAGCATATTTCAAAGACAAATTATGGTTACACTTTATTTTAAGGTGACGTAGTTACATTGTACTTACTCAAATAAGAACTGAGTAATATTAATTAACTACATGTACTTACCATAGAGTCACGGTTAGGGTTTGGATTAGAGTTAGTTAATTATGCATAATTTGTTATTACTATAGTAAGTAAGCTAAATGTTGTAACGTGTAACTATGTAACTTTGTTGGCGCCTATAGCCTCGTGGGCAAGTGCGCCGACATGTAGTGTCATTGGCCCTCATTTATCAAAAGTGCGTACACCAAATTTCCAGCGTACACCTGGCGTACACCCAAAACCACGGTGACTTTGAGATTTATCAATATGGACGTTGGCGTACGGCACGCTCAAATCCTACGCCAGCTCAGGAGGTGGTGTACGCACATTTTGAGTTAGTGCGGAAATGTGCAGAAAAACAATTCCTAACACCACAAAACGCACTGACAAACTAAAAGATATGATATATTATGACCCACTGTAAAACAAAAAAACAAAAACATAGTAATTATTTACTTCAGTGTTTATTTTTGTGCAACATGGACTTCAATGTTTAATTTGTGTGACTTTACCAAAGCATTTGATTTGTAGCCATATGTATTCCTTCAGTTGCGAGCCTGTGCGCTTTACCCTGACGTTTCATGGTTTGGCCCGGCAGGTGCGCACGGACTGAGTTCGGTAACGAAAGGCTTTCAATGACCAACAAATAATTCAGACTGACAAAATAATAAAAAATACATTCTTCTTCTTTTAAATAATAATAATAATACAAATAATAATAATGACATTCTTCTTCTAAATAACAATAAGCGTCATTAATAATACAAATCATACTAATAATAAGAAGCATATTACAAATTGTCATGCAATTATTAATGTGAATGAATAGTAGGCCTACTCCACATCACATCATCATCATCACTATTGTACACACCAATACATGTAACGTGATTCGAAATTGAATGCTAATTCAAAAGACGTGCTGTAAAATAATGCATTGCGATAGGTCATTTCGGCTCCACGTCAGAGAAGTTTCTCTTCTTTGCCGTCTTCCGTGTGTCCATGGCGTAAAATGAGGGCGTGGGGGAAGCGGAGACGTGGGCGTGTTATTCTAATGACGATCGTTTTCAGCCGCGGGATTTATCAAGGGCAGGTATTGCGTACACCTGGATTTCAAAGGTACGCACAGCTTCATAAATCAGGCGGTGAGAGGAGTGTAAGCATAATCTAACGCCAACATATACGCTTGTTTCTACGCAAGAATGATAAATGAGGGCCATTGTGCTTCGGGCGACCCGAGTTCGAGTCCCAGCTCATGAACCTTTCCCCATCCCGTTCCCTCTCTCGCTCTCTTCCACTAGACTTCCTCTACTGTCCTATCCTAATAAAAGGCCAAAAAATACATCTTTAAAAAACTATGTAACTTTAAAATAAAGTGTTACCCAAATTATATATACAGAATAAAGATGTACTTAAGTCCTACTTAACCCTAAAACAGGCAACGTGACTCACGAGTCACATCGTTTTTATTGTCTTTTTTGGGGCATAAGAACGATTTTTTCATCAAATCCTTTTATCACTTATGACAGCCTGGTCTGTCTTGAGTATGCTGGTCACATGATTTGCTTAAAGATTTTTGTGATCAATTAGTCAGGCTGACCTAAATCCAACATGGCTGCCAGTGGTGCAGAACATTCAGATTTTGAGATAAGTAAATATATATTAAACTTACTTTTCTTCTGAAAAAAAAAAAAAAAGAATACTGCTAACATTAATTGTGAGCATTGTCTTAAGGTGCTGAAGGAGAAAATTAAGTAATATGTTGTTCATGTTGTTATTTAGCACGTTTTGAAATGTATGTGACTCATGAGGGATTAAACTAGCTCTATTTAAAATGCACTATTCAAACTTAAATGATTGTAATTCAAGAATGCTGGAATATAGACCTAAGTTTGGTCTTGTTTTAAAGAAAACAGTCAGCAGATTATTGCTGAAGTGAAAGTACTTAAAAAAATTAAAGTATGAAAAAGTTATGGAAGTTTAAACTTACAGTAAATCAAACATACTGTACTTAATATTTTTTCTTTTTTATAAAATATGTATTTTACAAAATATTTTTTACTATAAAATTACTATAAAATCAAAGCCATATATCTAACCAAGTTGTGTTCCAAATTTGAAGTTGATATCACAAAAATGTATGTTCCCATTAGATTTTGTTTAGGCATAATACCAAAAATAGCCACCAGGTGACTTACATTCCATTGAATTTAATTGTATGCATTCTGCCATGACAAATTAATACATTTCTGTCCAAATATCACTTCTGTCACAAAATATGGAACCTTGAGACTCAGACCTTTCTGACAATATGTGTTTTGTCAAGATTAGAAAAGGTTTTGATCATAAATTATGAAACATGACGATGCCCAAAAGGGGAGGAGCCCGATAAAAGTTTTTATGGATAAAAGAATTTAGAGTACCGTTTCTATGGTAACGCAACGTCCAATTTCAAACGGGTTTCACAGGCTGAATCTTGAGTTCGTAAGCTTTCGAATGATATATCATTTGTCAACATAGATCAGGTGAAGTATGGGATATAATTGTTTTAAACATGCAGTGGCAGTAACAGTTAACAGATTAATGACTTGGTCCTTTTTTTATATCCTAATCAGGCAACGTGACTCAGGAGTCACAACTCATATGATAAAATCCAAAATATATAAAAAAAAATTAAAAATTATTTTGGATATGTTTTATTTAAGTCCAGATGATATAAAAAATGACATGAAATTATTTTTTGCTTAGCATTTTCCACTCTTGCCTGTTTAAGGGTTAAGTAGGTCAAATAAGCACTCTAGATATATATATATATATATAGGTCAGTAAACTTGCCCGCCGCTGGTGTCACTGTGTTACTTTTAGTGTTACTTTAGAAAAAACAGTGATTTATACACTTTTTAATGACACATTTTGTAATATTTGTTGTAATATGGATTATTTTCTCATCCAAATTTTTGAGGAGGCACTGCCTCCCTTGCCTCCTTAGAGAAAATGCCCCTGGTTAAAATCCATTTTGTGATACACACAGCATTGGTGTGGACCACATGAAACACATTTAAAAGTTGATGTATTCCTTGGTGCTCGTCCGACTCAAAGGAGTAGTATTTTAAAAGTAAAGTAAGGGATCAAAGCACTTCAAAGCAGCTGTGATTCATAAGCATTTTAGAGCACAATCCACTCTCTGTATAAATGGATGGATGGCGTTCACACAGCAGACGCAGAAGGCAGCATGCGCTCTGGGCTGTCGTTGATGGGGGAGGCGTGATGAAGCAGCTGGGACTGGCCTTTGCCGGACCGCCCCATCTCAAGCTGAGGGGTAAATCAGGAGGCGAGCGGGCCACCCGAGGTGATGGATGCCTGGGCCATGCCCACAGACTTGCAGTATTCTCATCTATCACAGGCTAGCAGTGAGTGAGTGTGACTTTATAGCACCAGGGTCACATTCTGCCATGATGGACTGACGCAGCCCACAATAGTGGAGTGGATTTATTGCCTTGAAGTTGTTTCTGCATTTCTAAATAAGCACAACCTGTTGATCCTGTGTGGCACTCTAATGAAATTCATGGGAAAATGGGAACCTGTGTAAACCATGAGCAGAATAAATGCATAGCTGATATCTGTATCAGTGGAAAACATCACTCCACCACTGCCTTTCAAAACACAGACCTGTGCTCCGTCTTGTAAAGGCATGGAATGTAAAGAGTTCATGGGAGGAAAGGGACAATACATACTGGGGGGGACTAAACTGTGACAGATTATTCATAGTAGTGGACCTTACAAACATTGAGAGGGACACATTCCTTATTCCAATATTTCTCAATTAAATGTATTTTTTAAACGACAGACTACTCTGTCATAAATGGTGAAATAGCTCTCCTATGTTTACAAATTTCTAGGACATTTAAATACATCAAGAAGATAAATCTTATAAGCATCTGCCTGCCTGTATAATAAAGTCAGCACATATACCTTTTTGCTAAAATTGTAGTTATATAATTGCATTTTATAATTGACATGATTCCATGAGATATGAGTCTGATTTCTGGGGGAGTTTTGTATGTTTTGTTAATTTTCATTTGTTTTATTTTATTATCAAAACTATAGATGACAAATATATTTATGCCAGTAAAACACGGAATAAAATTGCACTGAAAAAATAAAGGATTTTGGTTATCTACAGTAAAAACAAGAAATGCTGTCACTTAGTTGTGTGTGGTTGAAATACATAAATAAAACTATACAATAATTAATCAAATAAATAATAATTCATGTTGTTCACATGAAAGATAAATGTGACTGTTGAAAAATTGCAAAAAGATTGGTATAAATATAAGATATTGTATATATAAGTATATATATAAATATAAGACACAACATAAGATATAACAGGGTTGGGCATTGTCACGGTATAAGTCTGAGTACACACACACATATTCCACACGCACATACACCGACGCCATGTTAACATGGTCTGTTTGCAGGCACTGACGATCATGTATACATGGATCTGTGAAGTGTTTAAGGTTATTGTGTTTAATATCCGTGTGCGTTGTGTTGTATCATGTCCTATATAAGTCTATGTACAGTTCAACCGCAGCTGCAACATGAGCGCATGTTGTAGAATAACAGGATCGTTATCTTTTATTATTAACAGAAAAAATTACATCACCATGTTCATCTGGTCCATATCCATTATTAAGTACAGCATCATGTTTGTTACAAATACACTTACCACTTTTGAAGAGTCATTTACCAATCCTGTACAGTTAAAAACTGGGTTAATTTATACATTGTATTCGCGCCATCTTAGCAGCGTGTCCATGTTGTGTGTGACATCGCCGGAGGTTCCATCTATTGTGTCTGTAAAAAATATACAAAATTTTGTTTGAATTATTTGTTTTTGTTATTTATGTGTTGGGATATAGAACTGCAGATTCGAGTTATTGTTTGTATGTTTATTTTTAGTTATTTATGTGAAGTGTACTTGCCTTTAGAGTGGTACGGTCCAGGGGGAGGAGTCAAGCCTATAGAATGGCCCCAGAAGCACAGTACAGTGTGGTAGTAGTGGTAGTGCTGGTTGTTTGAGCTGACTGAATACGCAGATCAGATCGTTTTGATTTAGCTTGTTGTAAATATTGTACAGTTTTTGTTTATTTTATTTTATTTTTTACTGCAAAGTTATGGGACTTTCACTATGTGGCACAATAAATCATACTCAAAACTTATCCAGCGGTTTCCCTTGTCACCTCTGGCCTCCATCCGCCGGTGCAATCTTTAAAGTTGGTGTCAGAAGTGGGTTACAGACACCGGCAAAAGTGACACTGTGGATTAAAATGCTGCCTAAGACCAGGGGTCAGTTGGCTACTGACATACAGAGGAGTATCAAGGTGCAGCGTGTGTAATCCCAGGAGGAAGCGCAAAGCCTATGGAGACTCCTACCGCCACAGGGGATATGGCCATTACAGCTCTGGCAGGAATGTTCCAAGCCTTCTTACAGTACCAGAAGTAGAGGGACTAAAGGCAAGATAGAGAGTCCGCTCGACGGGAGCAGCAATACAAAGTCCTCAATCATCAGGTCAAACAGATGCAGATGGACTTGGAGCCTACCAGGGTTGGAGCTACCTCTTCGGATCGGCCAGTTACACGAGTCCAAGATCATGTGCCTCCGATGCCAAAGCTAAAAGACAATGATAATATTGAACATTATCTGGCTATGTTTAAGAGTCTGCCCGAGGTGTACAAGTGGCCAAAGGAGAACTGTGCTGTTCATCTGATTCCTTTGTTCACTGAAAAAGCGAGGAGCGCTTTTGTCGCAATGACACCTGCCTTTGGGACTATGATCTAGTTAAAGAAGTAATTCTCAATAAGTATAAGATTAGTCCAGACTTACAGACTGAGATTTAGTTCATTTAACACACCTGCTGATAAGTTCCAGACGCAGTAATACATCTGGATTTATTTTCAAAGTGGGTCCAGTTTGAGGTGAGCAGCAAAACAGAAATGATGGAGATCTTGGTTTCGGAGCAGTATATGCGTGTGCTGTACCCAGAGGTGAAGACTTGGGTGAAAGAAAGAAATCCCATCATTGCAGGAGAAGTAGCCAACCTGGTAGAAGCTTACATTGCAGCGTGGAAAGTGTCTTCCGGGACCTTCCGGTATGCTGCCAGCCTTTTGGCAATGAAAGGTAAGTCTGTGGGGTCAGGGGGGAGTTTGTTCTCTCAAAGTCAAGCCCACACCACCTGTAGCCACACGCCAGACATTGTCTAAAGGCGATGTAGTATGTTACAACTGTGCAGAGTCAGGTCATACTAGCCCACACTGGCCCCTGAGAAAACCCAAATCTGCCAGATTGTGTTATGTGCCAAAATCCACCCCTGCAGTACTTAAACCAGATAAGGAACCCACCATTTCAGTTTTATTGATTAGTAAACCACTGACACCCCTGGTAGACACAGGTTGTGCACGTACCTTAGTACAGTCACAGTACATACCCCGAAAGTCATAGACTGAGGAGACAGTAACGGTATGCTGTGTACATGGAGACAAGTCAGAGTTGCCTACTGCTGAAGTGTACATTTATGTTTACAATCAGCCATATCTGATCAATGTAGGTGTTGCCCCAAATCTGCCATATCCAGTTTTGCTAGGAACTGACATGCCCATACTAGCAGACTTGGTTCAGGAAATAGCTTGTCTGAATGCTTTGAGAAAGTAAGCAAAGAAGCAACTGTGGGTTCATTGTATGGCAAGAGGTTCCTTGTGAAACAGGGTCTTCTTTACAGACCGAGTAAAGAAGGTACACAGTTGTACCCAAAGCTCAGCACAAGATGGTGTTAGAACTTGGCCATTCTATTCCCTGGGCAGGTCACATGGGATTCACGAAAAAGCTAACGAGAATTTCCAAAAGAAAAAGAAAGAAAAAGAAAAAGAAAAAGAATATCAATTGACAGTTGGCAGAACACCTGCTAGTGCACCTCTTATTTCGATACCTGCAGTTGAAATGCCTTTTGAGAGGATAGGAGTTGACATTGTTGGACCTGTAGAGAAGCCAAAAAGGAAAAGGTCGTCTGTGATTATGTAACCAGATACCCCGAGGCATAGTCACTGAGAGAGGTCACATCAAAACAGATCGCATCCGCACTCCTAAACTTCTTCTCACATGTAGGCATCCCTAAAGTGGTGTTAACTGACCAAGGTCCCAATTTTATGAGTCACACCCTATAGCAGGTCTATCAGTTACTGGGCATTAAGAGAGTACAAACTACTCCCTATCACCCCCAGACTGACGGTCTGGTAGAAATATTTAATCAGACCTTAAAAGGCATGCTAAAGAAGTTTGTTTCTGAAACTGGAAAAGACTGGAACAAGTGGCTGCCTTACCTCTTGTTTGCTTACCGTGAAGTACCCCAAGCATTCACCGGGTTTTCGCCTTTTGAACTGCTTTTTTCTCACCAGGTCAGAGGTCCACTGGATGTCCTGAGGGACAATTGGGAAACCACTGACAAACCACCTGAGCAAAACATCCTCTCTGACATAATCAAAATGAGAGAGCAGTTACAACTGGCATCTACCCAAGCTTGACATAACTTTCAACAGTCGCAAGTGAAGCAGAAAGCGTGGTATGATCAGAAGGCCAGAACCAGAACCTTTCAACCAGGAGAGCAAGTCTTGTTGCAACTCTATACATCGGATAACAAACTGTTGGCCAAATGGCAAGGTCCTTACCAGGTGAGAAGGAAAGTTGGTCCTGTAATCTATGAAACCGAAAAGCCATCCAGAAATCAACCCTTGCAAACTTTCCACATCAATATGTTGAAAAAGTGGCAGGGTCGAACCAGCATGGGCTGCCATGAAGGAACTCTTGGTGAGGGCAGTACGAAGGACAAAGGAGGACGAAGCAGAGAAGCAGTACTTACCTGTTCATCGAAGTGAGTGCCCTTTAAACCTTCAACATCTGACAGCTGAACAAAGGAAGCAACTGCTGGAATGCATACCTGACCAACTGTACCTGGACACACTTGTACAAAATCACATCTATGAAGGACTTAAAACCTATCCGACAACCAGTTTACAGAGTTCCAAAAAGACTGCTGCCCATCATGAGGCAAGAGTTGGAGATGATGCAGAAAGTGGAATAACCCCATCATGCTTGTGCTTGTGATAGATAGTTCACTCAGATTCTGCTTAGACTTTTGGAAGCTCAACTCGGCCTGCAACAAAGAAACAGGTGCGATCTTTCTTTGGCCTGGTGGTATAGACGCTTTATCCCAAACTTTTCTGAAAAGGCTGTAGCGTTTACTGAACTGACAAAAAAGAACAAGCCTAACAAGCCTAACTGGACTGCAGAATGTGACAGTGCTTTTATTGATGCTTTGTGCAAGGAACCAGTGTTGCAAAGTCAAGACTTTGACCAACCCTTTACAATTCAGACTGATTCTTCACAACATGGTCTTGGAGCTGTGCTTTTACAGGGAGAACAAGGACACTTGAGACCCATGGCTTTTATCAGCAGGAAACTCCTTCCACGAGAAACACGGTATTCAACTGTAGAGAAGGAGTGCCTGGCTGTCAAATGGGCTTTAGACTCTTTCAGGTACTACCTCATGGGTAGGAAATTTAAGTTGGAGACTGATCACCGGGCACTAGTTTGGCTTGGCCAAATGAAGGACACTAATGCCCATATAACACAGTGGTTCCTGGCTTTACAGACACTTGATTTTAAAGTTTTGTATCGGACTGGTCCTGAGAACTGCAGAGCAGATTTCCTCTCCAGGACACCACGAGTGCTGTTTAGGGAAGGGGAAGGAAATGTCAGGGTGTAAGCCTGCGACTATGCACGGACTGGGTACACACACATATCGCACGCGTACATACATCGACGTCATGTTACAGTAACATGGTCTGTTTGCCGGCACTGACGATCATGTATACACGGATTTGTGTAGCGTTTGAGTGTATTTTGTGTTTAATAATGGACTGCATTTATATAGCGCTTTCACAGACCTAATGGCCACCAAAGCGCTTTACAATTTGCCTCACATTCACCCATTCACTGACTCATTCATACACCGACGGCGGTGTCAGCCATACAAGGCGCCATCCACGAGTAAACACCATAATCTGGTGTGTTGTGGTGTATTATGTTCTATAAGTCTATATACAGTTACATTTTTTACGTATTTTATGTGATGAGTCAGCAGCTGCAACATCAGCGCATGTTGTAGCATAACAGGATCGTTATCTTTTATTATTAACAGAAATAATTACATCACCATTTTCATTAGGTCCATATCCTTTATTAAGTACAGCATGAAAGTTACAAATATTAGATGATTTTAATAATGTTTGATATGTAGATAATGTAAATATTTATATGTAATAAATAGTCGACAAACACTTTCTCAGATTTAAAAAAAAACATTCTCTTTTCTCACCATTTTTCGGTTGTTTTGAACTAATGGACTAAATTTATACGAAAAATCTTATGACTGTTGAACTTTGAAAAATATATTTAGTCAATTTCACTTCCTATTATTTACGTCAATATCCTGTGGTTCAGGACCAAATCAATTCAAATACATACATTAATTTAAAAGGAGCCAATTCTAAAATTCTCAATTTTATCTGCTATTCTGAAACACTTTGACTGTCCACTTGAACTAAATTCAATAACAGGATTTTGAAGCATGAGAAGGAGCGGAAGAAAGACAAGTGAGAAAAAAGAGAAATTGAGGAAGAAAAGTTGCAGTTTGTCTTAACATTGCAATTAAACTGGCAGTTGTGTTTCAAGCAGAGCCAAGCCACGGATTGCTCGGTGCAGGCAGGCGCCCAGTGGCCTTGCAGACAGGGCTAATCTAGTTTCTCTTTCCTCCTCTTCTTTGCTTTCCGCTCCTTGGCACTGCCCACATTGTGTGCTGGTGGCAGCCATTCAAAGATGACTGCAGGAGGGAGAACTGACCGGCCCCCAGTGCCACATTTCTCCGTCCGATGAGGAGGGTCTGGAATAACAAATAGGAGTGTCTTTCAGTGCGAGAGCACTCTGTCACTCAGTCAATACAGGGGTCCTGGCACAGGCTGTCATGCTTCCATAAATTGGAGGAATCATTAGAGGAATGTCTTCACATATCCCTACTTGACATCTCAGCACGAAAAGGGATTCAGAGGACATGAAAGTGAAACGTAAGCTCAACAAGATAGCTTTTCTCTCACACTGTTAACCCCATCAACAAGCTGTGACAGATCAGGCAAAGAAAAAAGAAACAAGTCTGGAAAAATCTAATAGGCTGACCCAGCGGAGGACAGAAAGTCTTTGAGGTAAAGAACAAGGACAAGACTCCTTACCCGATTCTGTAGGGGTTTTTTTTTCTGCAACTTATTATAAATACAACCTAAATATTTGTTTACCTTATTGAAAAATTCTAAATACAATATTATTAAAAATTATTACCCTCCAGTGTCAGACATCACCTTTTTACCAGGCAAATATTTGCCCTCTAAAATAATTTTTAAACAGATTAACTGAAATAAATTCCCAATCTCAGTAATTATAGCTCTGACCTATGAAATCAAAACAACATCAAATGAATGACCATCTCATGAGTTTATAAGACAAAAAAAGGTAATAATATTGATTAATATCAATATTTTTTAATAATATCAAGCTTATAATTTGATTATATAGCCTATATATCAAATGATAGATAGATAGATAGATAGATAGATAGATAGATAGATAGATAGATAGATAGATAGATAGATAGATAGATAGATAGATAGATAGATAGATAGATAGATAGATAGATAGATAGATAGATAGATAGATAGATAGATAGATAGATTCTTCTTTTTTTTCCTTTTTTTTCCTTGAGAAATTAGGAACATTTTTACCAGGTTTTTTTTTTTTTTTTTTTTTTTTAAACCAAGACCAGGACATTTAGTCTTTAATATGAAAAAATCATTTATATACATTTTTATGTTTTATATATCTTTTTAAAATATTATTTTAAAAAAATATTACTATCCAGTGTCAGACATTTCCTTTTACCAGGGGGCAATATTTGCCCTCTAAAATGTATTTATATTTCCTTTAGAAGACCATATTTTTCCTCATAAAACAGATTAATTGAAATAAAATCCCAATTTCAGTGATTATAGCTCTTACCTAAAATCAAAATAACATCAAATGAATGACCATCTTGAGTTGTTATTAGACAACAAAACTATTTTTAGGCAGTAATATTGATACATATCAATATTTTTAATAATATAAGGCTTAAAATTTGATGATAGATAGATAGATAGATAGATAGATAGATAGATAGATAGATAGATAGATAGATAGATAGATAGATAGATAGATAGATAGATAGATAGATAGATAGATAGATAGATAGATGGACGTGATGATGGATAATCACAAATGTTTTGATTATACAAAAAATAGGTCTTTCGTTATTATTATTAAAACAGAATTTTTTAAAAAAATGTTTGTTTGTTTTTTGTATTGAAGATCACATTAAGACTTGAGAAATTTGGAAACCTTTTTACCTAATTTTTTTTTTCTCTTGTCCAAGACCAAGACCAGGACTTTTAGTCTTAAATGTGAAAAATCATTAAGTTATTGTCCTGTAAGTTACTGTTTAAAAAGGATACATTAAATAAATATCACGGGTGAACAGACTATTTTTGTGCATCATTTCCAAATTTCCAAATGTTGTCAAATAATGCAAAAATATATGAAAATGTTATTTAAAATTGTGGTATTTAGACTAAATAAATGGTGGCTAATATGGACAAGTCTACCATTTTATAACAAAAAAAAAAAAAAAAAAAAAAAAATGTAGTTTCCACCGGTATTATTTCCATCACAGAATGTATTTAAACACAATATATAATTTGAAATGTAGTGAAAATGACACTGTATTTTAAAAGGTCATGACAATATACTATATTCAATGAATATTCAATTCATTGATTAAAAAAAAAAAACAGGTGTCATTTAAATAAAGTGGCAGACTAATTTCTTTTTTTTTTTTAAAGAATTTGCAGGGAAAAAATGCTATTAACAAAAATATTTGAGAAATGTCCTGCTTTCAGCCCACATGATGTGATCGCCGAGGCCGGCGTCCTGCTCTCACGACTCCTGCATGAGTGGCTTGATCAGGTTTGACTACTGGGGTCAGAGGGCAATTCCTAGTCCAGTCTTGTTGTGCAATAAAAACAGCATGACCCCGTGGCAGTGCTTTAATTCCCTGAAAACAAGCACTTATGAGCACAATGGCAACTGAACATTTCTCACTGATGAAAACAGCAAATGATAATAAGCATATTTGTTATCTTTCCTTTAAAAACAATCATATTTTGGACTTATTTGTGCTGTATGAGTTCACATAAGAAGTCCAGATCAATCTGAAATAAATGTTCATAAAAATGAAAGTACATTAAAAAGTTAGTAGACTACTGTTAAAATAAAGATACTGGGTTTAGGAACTGTACATTTAATACAAATATTTAAAAGTGATATGTGTAAACCACTGGCAGTGTTAATGACAACATTTAGAGACAATTTAGATGTCACAATAAATTATTTCTTTTTTATTATTATTAAAACAGACTTCTTTCTCTTTTTTTGTATTCAAAATCACATTAAGGCTTGAGAAATATGGAAACTTTTTACCACATTTTTTTTTCTCTTGGACCAGGACTGTTAGTCTTAAATATGAAAAATCATTTATATATATTTTTGGGTGCAATTTATAAATTAATCACACAAATAAAAAGTTTAAAAGTGATATGTGTAAACCACTGTTTTAATGACAAAATTAAGAGACAATTTAGATATTTAAAATATTTGTTTTTTTGTTTTTTTCTTTCAGAAAGCACAGTCACCAACACTTTGTTTGATGCAGCTGTTGTGTCCTATGAAAGTCTAATTTTAAGAGCATGACATCAGTTTATGTGTTCGTATGAGGGTGGGATAGAGATTATCGGGGGTCTGATGACTTTTCTGCCCCTCTGAACTCAGTCTGACCCCATTAACACCAACCCGTGTGCTTCTGAATGGACTTACGAATCTCAAAGTCTATTAACATAATAATTGTATATTACGGAATCAACCTTGAATCCCTGTCAATAAGTCATGCACATCATGTGCACATCATGCACAAGGTAAAATCACGCTTGTATAACATGCAATTAAATAATATTTGAAATCTTTACACATCTACAACAAAATGAACTCAATATAATCTCAAATTTAAAGATGTTAGTGATTTATAATGAACTATAAAATAGATTAATTGAGAGACCCAGGTGCATTTTCAAGATTATCGTTTTCTCATGCGTGTTATATGATTGCATTTCATGCTTTGCACACTTATACGATTATCCTAGACAATAAAGAGACGGATAACGTCCATCAGTTGGATCCTGGGCTCTGAGCAGACTAAAGCCAGTGGTGATGAAGGTCCACCGGTGACCTGGTCCCAGAGGCACAGCTTCACGGGCCCGGCGAGATTAAGATGTGATTGGGTGTGATCAGTTAACAAGCTGCGTGATGAGGTCAGTGGCTCGATCCACAGCTTCAGGTGGAGTTCGGCCCACGAAACACTGCTGCCACATCACCTCTCATCTCACCCGCTGACATGACACTAATATCCCTCAAGTAGTTCACGCACCCCCCTCACTCACACATTTACTGCTGCTGGAAATGGGAATTAGTGTTTCTGAGCCTTTGAGTGAGATTCAAAGACCAAAAGCAGCAGAAGCAAACCACAGCATGGGTCAATGGACTGACCTTCAGTCCACTTCACAAATGACTGCATCACAAAGACATCAGCAACAAAAAAACTCCTTTTTAGTTATTAAACTTAAGCAAGTGACACTAAGTCTCATGCTCACCAAGTGTTCAATCTGCTCACTATTTGACCAAAACAGTCATGAAAAAAACAGTAATATTGTGAATTATTTTACAACTGTTTTCCATTTTTATATATATTAAAAGATTGCTTATTTCTGTGATGGCAAAGCTTTTTTTTTTGCTTTTTTTTTTTTGCAGCCATTGCTCTAGCCTTTAGTGTCACATGATCCTTTAGAAATCACATTAACATGCTATCAAGAAACATTATTATTAAAAATAGTTGTGCTGCTTCATATTTTCTTTCTGGAAACCATGATACACTACCATTAAATGTAATGCTTTTTTTTCCAGGAAGGATGCATTAAACTGATCAAAGCTGAACAGACATTTACATTGTCAAAAAAATATTTTTATTTGAAATAAATTCTTTTGAACTCTATTAATCAAATAATCCTGGGGAAAAAGGCAGCAAACACTGTTTGCAACATTGATAATAATAATAACTATTATTAATAATTGAGTTATTAATGTCACTAATGATTCTGTGGAAGGTTGTGATGAATTACATTAAATTATACAGTAAACATGTATGAAAATATTACCATATGTATATGCTCTGCACTGAGTACAGTGTAGAATAAAATGTATAAATGTTTGGAATAATTTAGACTTTTTATAAGTCTCTTACACTCATCAAGGCTTCATTTATTTGATCAAAAAACAGTAAAATCAGTAATGTTGTGAAATAATATTACAATTTAAAATAACTGTTTTCTATTTTAATATAATTCAGGTTGATTTGGACACTTTTCCCAAGTCATCGCAATGGCAAAAAGTGTCCCTATCACCCTGAATTCAGCCTTATTTTAAAATGAATTTGAAGTTGAATTTTCATGACATAAAAAAACAACAGTGTTGCAGTGTCAATTTAATGATTTTTGAGCATCAAGTAAAATTATTTCAATATTTAAAAAAAAAAAATGAATATGAGTGTACAACCTTATACCATTATACTTAATCATTTTTAAATACATTTTAATGGTAAAAAAAAATGTTTTTTATAAAAAGCATTTTACAAATATCATGTAATTATACAATTTAACATTTGAAAACCTGAACTAGCCTTGCCATGCCAAGGTCAAAAATAGTATTATTATTGTTATTATTATTATTATTATTATCATTGTTGTTGTGTGAATTATCTATTACATCTTATAATATTTAAAAAGAACTGACCTCAACTGTAATATCATTTCCTGTTTTATGATTTTCTTGTCACATGACAACAAAATGGCTTCCTTCCTTACTGACTTTAGTTTGGCAGACCAAAATTTTGGAAATATTCTTGATTCCGCCAAACTGCTTTAGCCAAAAAAAAAATACCTTTCCCCCCAAGAATTTGAGCCTTTTAGTGAGTTCATTTTAAACAATTTCCCATCATTTTTTTGACCAAAATTACTTTAAATGTATAAACTTAAAACGTTCATGTTCATCACAGAAGAGCCGCATCAAGACATTGTCTGCATGAATTTAATTCATATTGTATTTTTTGAGATCAGATATGAACTGAGCTTTGTCATTGACCTAAATTCACTTGTTATGTGTCTAATTCACTTTGCTAAAAAATAAATAAAAAAGTCAAATGTAAAAGCAAAAGCAATAGATTTTGTCATTTGAAGGGTTTCTCAGACCCTCGAGTAATTTCTCTCAAAAGTAAAATCGTCTGAACTGCAGATTAATTTATTTACTCTCAGCACACGTCTATCTGTAAGATCCTCTTTAAAAAATCCATCACTCACTGAAAAATATTTCCAAAATCATTTCCAAATTATCACCAAAATATTGGGTTTATTATCCTAAACCCTTTTGTAAGACTCATTACCTCATCATTACCAGTGCCACTGCAACTACATTTATGGTAAATATCGACCAGCACATTGATTCCATCATAGCATAATAGTTCATCTCACTTAGCGGGTCTGATTGGAAAATCCCAGCGTGACACATCTCACTCATTGATCTGAAATGCCACTCGTGTGACTGTAAATCTTATTAATGGAAGCAGCTGAGACTTGACAGCTCCAGACGTCCCACATTGTCTTCCCCTCAATCTGTCCCAGAACTCAGGGCTGCGCATGTACATGTAGTCTGAACTCCCCATAATGAAGCCATATGGTGTGTGTGCTGGAAGTGCTGTGAGAGAGAGAGAGAGAGAGAGAGAGAGAGAGAGAGAGAGAGAGAGAGAGAGAGAGAGAGAGAGAGAGAGAGAGAGAGAGAGAGAGAGAGAGAGAGAGAGAGAGAGAGAGAGAGAGAGAGAGAGAGAGAACGAGAGAGAGAGAGAGAACGAGAGAGAACGTGAGCTGCATGTCTATAAGGCTGGCTCGCCGTCTGCCTCTGTTGGCCTGCACACAGCTTTCGGCCAGCAAAAGTGGGCTCTGGAAACAGGTTGTTTTTATTTTAGCGTTCTGCACCCCTGCTCGATGAAACGGTGTGAAACGCTAGTTTAACCGCTGTTGCCGTGTCGTGTGAGGGGGTGAGGGAGGAAACTGCAGCTTGACCTAAATTCACATGTTGGGACTCGGGAGGGAATTTAAATGACAGCGCTGAGGGTGGAAATCAGCATTGCGTGGATAGTTGGAGACGTGCTAAATAGCAGGACGAGAGAGGAGAGGAGTCTCTGTGTGATAAAGCAGCCTCAGAACATGTTGCTGAACACTTCGATTGCTTGAAAGTTCAAAACAGAAAATGTGTGTAACTACATTAGACTCAGAATTCCATATGTTGTGGAAAGACCTGTCGCACATGTGCATCACTTCTCAGAGGAGCATTGTGTTATTGAAGTATTTCCACAGAGAAAAAAGAATATTGTTATATGTGATTGGAATTAATAGACATTTAGTTATATTTACATTGTTCCATATATGTGTAACAGCTCTATGACAATGTTAACTAATAATAATAATAACAATACATTTAAAATATCTAATTTGTTAGTTATAACATATTAAAAAAAAAAAAATTGTGTTGTATTTTTATTTTGGACCTGTTTTACACCACTGGTCAAAAGTTACTTGACTGAACATATGTTTCTTGTGATCTTAAAACAATGTTTTACCTAAAGGGTATGCTTAAATACTTAAAATAATGTTTTGCAGACAAATTTTAATTATCTAAGTATGAATTTCTTTACAAAAACAACTTTTTGTCTATATGTGTGTTTATTTATTTCTGTATGTATTTATTTAATTATTATTATTATTAATTTAATTGTGTGTCTGTGTGTGTGTGTGTGTGTGTTTGTGTGTGTGTGTGTGTGTGTGTGTGTGTGTGTGTGTGTGTGTGTGTGTGTGTGTGTGTGTGTGTGTGTGTGTGTGTGTGTGTGTGTGTGTGTGTGTGTGTGTGTGTGTGTGTTTGTTTTTGTGATATATGAGGACACAAATGTGTATAATGACATGCATATTACACTGGTATTACAACTTACACGTGATATATGAGGACATTGCATGAGTCCTCATATTTCAAATAGCTTAAAAAACATAAAAAACAATGTTTTTTTTTAAATGTAAAAATGCAGCATGTCTCCTGTGATGGGTAGGTTTAGGGATAGGGGCAGTGTAGGGGGATAGAATATACAGTTTGTCCAGTATAAAAATCATTACGCCTATGGAATGTCCTCATATATCACAAAAACAAAGCTGTGTGTGTGTGTGTGTGTGTGATTTATTGAATAAATGTTGTGTGAGTAGCTGGATAAAAAATGTACATTAAAACCTTTGACTGGTGTTAGATTTATTATTAAAGTTATTGACCTTAGATATTTGTTTTTTATATATAATATTTGTTTATATATATATATATATATATATATATATGTTACAAAATATCTAGTCTTTAGTAAAGTGCAATTTTAATTCCTTAGAATTAAAAGGAAGTGCTGGTTGTGCAAAAACAAACTAACAAAAACCTAGTAAACTATTAATTGTGGCATACAAAAGGTTAATGGCTTTTTATTATGGATTTTTATCATTCCATTTTACGATGTTAACATCATTATTAAGATTATTTATATTACAGTGCAGAAATACAATTTCATGGTCTAATCCTCAATTGTTACAAATAAAATATAAAAATATTTCTGTGTAAAATATTTTCAATAGAAATCATAAACTAAAATGACACTAATATATCTCATGTCAGTTCAAATATTTTATTAATTATCTTGTATTTTATAGATTATTTTAAGTGATATTGCTCTTCACTTTGCAAGCAATTAGTTCCAGGAGAGTAAAAAAAAAAAAAGATTTTATGTAATGTTTCTAAAAAATTACCAAAAGCTGCATTTTAGAGAAGGTACAGATTAGTCATTATCCTCAGCTTAAGAGTCCTCATTTAGACAAGCATTTGTGTATGTGTAGAGATGTCCCTGTCTCAGTGTCAGACTGATAGCAGGTCTGGAGTGTCCCTGTATGTGGAAGAGGAGAGCGGCACCTTGCGTGATCAGAACAAAGCAAGAGAGCATGACAGAAAATCCCTCAATGCCAACCCTTTAAAAAATGCAGGAGTAGGGAGCATGCAGAAGCAAGTTACGTAGTTATGTGTATAAATTATACACTGGAAAAGTCTACACTGCAAAGAAATACCCCACATGAGGTAACTAACTTTTTTGCATGCCAAAATAGAGGAAGCTCTGGTGTCTATGCCACAAAATTAAATGAATCAAATCAAAAGAATGAATTAAGAAATTATATTTTGCTTCAAGAAAATGAAGTTTTGTGTGGTGACATTTTTATTTTATTATGACAATTTTCTCCTCAAATTCCCATCATACCAAATGTATGTTAAACAAACTGATAATGCACAATGGTGTATTTATTAACCAATATTAATAAAAGCTGTAATTATTATTTATTTTTAGTTAATGATACCTAATGGATTAACTCATATTAATGCATAGAAAGTGTTAATTAACTACAGTAAAAAAGGACGATTGGATACATTCCGAATAAATCAGATATCATAATATCATTATACTGTATGCATATAAATAATAATATGTATTATTTAATAAAATGAAATATATATATATATATATATATATATATATATATATATGAATATACTGTATTTTCACATGGAAATAGATTCATTCACTTGTAAAAAAATTAAAATAAAAAATAGGCTCCAACATAAAAGATCTGAGGAAGATTCATTCTTGTGCAGTCAGCTGGAGACATTGCAGCAACTCTTCCTCCTTAAACTGAGCAGGAGGGCCTGCCTAAAATCCCCACGACAGTCATGTCCAGTATGAGTCTGCTTTATTAGCCATGACTGTGAGAACAGTCCACTTCAGTCCTCATCTTCTATGGATATGCTCTCAGTAATGCCATCTTAGTAGGGAGTGCACTGTAGTGTAAGTCTGGGGCCATATGAAATGTTCAGCATGATGGAAGTGTCCTCCAGTCTCAGAGGGATACAAAGGCCATACAAACTTGATCTGCCATTCTGAGTAGAGGGCTAAAACTGTCTTCTTTTATCCTGCAGCTCCTCCACAGGTCGGCGTTACGCCTCCCGTTTGTTGGTGCATGTTGCAAAATATTTGTTTGATTTGAAAGGCTCTAAATAATGCATTGATTATTCAATAATGCAGTTAAGTTGAGGTAGTGTGGAGTCAAATACATCTGTTTTAAAAATGATGTGCCTGCTTTAGCCAACCCTGACCTTCAGCATTTCAAAGTAGCCATTTCTTGCCGTTTGAAATGAATACCTTGGAGGCTCATGCACTGCGGGACTTCAGAGGAAATCTATACTGTTCCAGTCTTGTGCAAAAAGTACCATTTTATAATGAGAATATTACGGTGACCCAGTCGTGCACAACACAACGAAATTTAAAAAGCAAACATCACAGCGGAAACAAGCCACAACACAACGGAAACAAGACACAACACAACACAACACAACGAAATCAAGCCACAACAGAACGGAAACAAGACACAACACAACGGAAACAAGCTACAACACATCGGAAACAAGACACAACACCACCAAGTGGTTAAAACGTATAATTTGTATTAATTAAAGTGAATTTTAACATTTAAAAACAGACATATTACAATTCCAAAGCTTGTGGTAGGTTCCTATGTATTTACAGTAAACAATTATTTTCAGGAAAAAAAAATACTGTTCAAAATTCATGTAATTTTTTTCATGTTCCAAAGCTTGTTGTAGGTTCCTATTAGTAAGACTGACTTACTACTGGTGAAATTTCGCCATACCTCCCTTCATGTATGTACAGTACAGAATTATTTCCAGAAAACATACTGTAATTCATACTGTAAAGGGTTTTTTCCATGTTTCAGTGGTTGTAGTACATTCCTAGACTAATCAGAACGACTTACTATAAGTGAGATTTTGCATTATTCACCTGTAGACCAGTCAGTCTGGTCACTAAGAACATACTACAACCTTTTGGTAAATTACAGTAATATTTTCCTGAAAATAATTGTTCACTGTAAATACCTGTAATACATGAAGGGAGGTATTGGCAAAATTTCACCTGTAGTAAGACAGTCTGGTCACTGGGACCCTACTACAACCATTGGAACATGAAAAAAACCTTTTAAGTGAATTACAGTCATTTTTATAAAAATATTTGTGTACTGTCCATACATTAAGGCAGCTATTGGAATATTTCACCTGTAATAAGTCCTGGTGACCAGGAACATATAAAAAAAAAACTATTTTGGTGAATTACAGTATTTTCTATTAAAAAAATTGTCTACTGTACATACATTTAGGGAGTTATTGGCACACTTTCACCTGTGGTAAGTCAGTCTTACCAATACAAGCTTTGGAATTTGAACATAAATTAATACAAATTATACGTTTTAAGCACTTGGTGGAATTGGAAGACGTTCCCGTATCATGCGCCGTGGTAGCGCGTCAAAGCATTAGATATAAATATGCAGCTATAATGCATGTAGGTGATTTTGAATTAATATTTCACGTTGATATACAATGGTTACATGCTGTTAAAACTAATCGGGGTATTGATATATTTTTAAGACTGCCGACTCTATAGAACAGTCGCAAGGAAAACTAACTTTACCGTGCTCTGAGAACCCCCTAGTGGTTGGGAGCATTTCCGTTCTGTTGTGGCTTTTCCATTGTGTTGTGAACTTATGTTTGCTTTTTAAATTTTGTTGTGTTGTGCACTACTGGGCCACCGTAGAATATCGTAAAAAAAAAAACATTAATCTTCCTAGCTAACGAAAATATACTCTGAGAACATTTTGCAAACGTTCCCATTAGGTTATGAAATCTTTATTTCTGAACGTCCAGTTTCAACGTTCAACGTTTTGAGAACATTATTAAATACCAGATAACACTGTACGGACATTCTATTAGAATTACTGGAAGAACGTTTGTTCAAAACTTTGAGAGAACCTTGCCAGGATGTTCTAAAAAAATGTCCCCCGCTAGCTACAAAAATAAAAAATAAGTTAACAAGGCAAACAGTGAAGCGTCAAATGTGTTATGCAGCCATAAGAAGCTTAAACCCCTGCCTGAGGTTCACAAAGAAAATGTATTTCGTAATCAGGCACCACCACGCAACAAAGCCAGTGTATTTATAACAAGCAAGGAGGATCACATTGATGTATTTATGACACTCTGAAATATCATGAGGGCACAGCTCGGATTGTCACATGAAGAGAGCGCTATGATGATATAACCCGGCCTGAAGAGTGACTCATCCACTGCTAAAGCAGCTGTAGGTGGATTTGGCACTCTCTCCAAAGGAAAAGCTTCTAAATCTCCGGAACGTATGGCATTGCGGATTCTAAACCGTTGTGCTGGAATGATAAAAAAAAAAAAAAAACGTCTTACATCCATCATGGAGGAGGATGGGGTCAAAAAGAGGCCACCAAACTATGGATTCGTAATGTGTTGAGGCTCTCGAACAGAAACAAATGTTTCGAGTGATAAGATGCCATCGTCCGGTGTTCATTACCTATGATTCTGAGCTGATCATATTTTGAAACTCCATCTCTGTTGGTTGTAGATTTGTGTCCGGTTTAAGGACAACTGACCTTGTGTTTCCCCAGCTGACTGCAGTTGCTGGCATTTCCTCCACACTGCAGATTTGATCCATCAGCCTCAGGCTACTCCACTACGCAGGTAGACCTTTCTTCATGCTTGTATGAATTCAGTTCAGCTATTAATAACACTCAAGCTATTAAAACCCTCTTTCTTTGAAGCAAATCTTTAAAGGAAACGTTCACCCAAACATAGGAATTCTGTCATCATTTTCAGTCTTTCTTTCTTTATTCCTTTCTTCTGTGGTACACGAAATAGTTATTTATAGCAGGATGTTCATGCTGCTCTTTTCCATGGTATGAAGGTGAATGGTGAGCTGTCAAAAATGATATGAAATTTCATTATGTTCCATGCTCAAAGCTATCGTTCAGCTTCAGAAGACTTTGAATAGAGTGCCATGTGGACTACTTTTATGATATTTGAATGGTGCTTTTGCTCCCTTTTTTAAGCATGACAGCACCGGTTCCCATTCACTTTCATTTTATGACAAGAGCATCTCAGACATTCTGCTAAACTTCTTCTTTGGTGTTTCTGGGAGAAAATTAGTCAGACAGGATTGTAATAGTAATGAATTGTTAATTTTCTGGGAGAAAATTAGTCAGACAGGATTGTAATAGTAATGAATTGTTAATTTTTGAGTGTATATCCCTTAAGATAGATGCTTTTATTACAAACTGACTATAGTTCTCATAGATTATAAGACACAATGTAAGTGCTATTTTAGTGTCACTGATAAGCTATTATAGTTTTTGTTAATATTTTGAATTTGATTTGATTTTTATATTTTCTGTTTTCATTTTGATTTTAGTTTAAGTTGTTGTGTGTTTTTGTTATTTTTATTGTTTTTTAGATGACTAGATGCACCGATGTATCGGCCAATAATCGGTATCGGAGGATGATTAGGGTCGATTATATCCTGTCAATCAAAAGGGTGCCGAAAAACGTGAGAAAGCTCATGCTGTGTGTGAAGAAAATCTCTCGTGTTGAATTCAGGGCAAGTTAAAGCGACAATAACACATTAACAGTTAAATAATATAGCTACATGAAAGCAGACCCTATGCTATTTAACCCCTAGAATCACCCATAGTTCAAGCCATGGTTAGGTCCGCGTTTTTTCCCTACACCAAAAATAATTTGTAGCGCGCCTCCCATCCAATAAAACGTACTCGGTTACTAACGTAACCTCGGTTCTCTCTAGAGAGGGAACGAGTACTGCGTAATAGCTTTACGCTAGGGGAAAAACTCTTTTCCGCGAGATATTGAAGCCAAAAATTATCCTTAATTTTTTATTAATGTAAAACGCTTTGCAGCAGCAAGCAGACATAGGCGAAACAGCTCGCGCGCCTATTGGTTGCTCTGCAGCAAATGCAGCAGCCTATCGAGAGAGACTCTGCGTGACGTAATGACCAATGGGGGCAATTCGCGCCCATATCGTCACGTCCCGCCAGAAGGGGCGTGGTCTCACCCTATAAATATGCTCGTTAGGCTGATACAAGCTGGTTTTTATCACTGAAGCGAACCAGAGCGTATTCCAAGCACGGCAAGATACTCAGTACTCGTTCCCTCTCTAGAGAGAACCGAGGTTACGTTAGTAACCGAGTACGTTCTCTTACGAGAGTATCTCTCGTACTGCGTAATAGCTTTACGCTAGGGGAACACAATGCAACACGCCGTGCGTACAGGGATCCAACACCAAAGTCCCGGGGGCCGAAGCCCAGGGCTCATGTAGTGCATAATCACCATAAACTCACATAGAGTGGAGGAAGAGAGGCTGGAACAGAGATGCTCACAAGTCTCTGAGCTAGAGTCCAAGTCAAGTCTCAAGTCTCTGAGCTAGAGTCCAAGTCAAGTCTCAAGTCTCTGAGCTAGAGTCCAAGTCAAGTCTCAAGTCTCTGAGCTAGAGTCCAAGTCAAGTCTCAAGTCTCTTGTGGTTATAAGTGTTGCATCACGTACAGCGACCCATCCAGGTTGCTTAGAACACTGCATAACTTTATATAAGGAATTCGAAGCATGTAATATGTTAGGTTACACTTTATTTCGATAGTCCACTTTAGACATTCTACTAACCATGTACATTTTCAACTACATGTCAACTAACTCTCATTAGAGTATTAGTAGACTGTAGTAGACTGCCAGGTTATGATGTGGGTTCGGGTTTGGAGAACAAGTTGACTTGTAGTTGCCAAGTTACTTATAGTCAGTAGAATATCTGTTGGGGAACCAACAAAATAAGATATTATAATACATAATTAGCAGATATTAAGCCTACTAATACTCTAATGAGAGTTAGTTGACATGCAGCTACAAAGTTACTTATAGTTAGTCGAATGTATAAAGTGGACTATCAAAATAAAGTGGTACCATATGTTATTATGACTCCTTTATCTATTAGCATACAGTATCAGCTTTGATTTTGGTATATAATCAGTGTAAACAGGCTATTGCAACATGACAAAAACACCAAGAATGCTTTACTTTTAGTTAATTTCTTTATTTTGCCTTGTAGCTTGAACATACCAAGACATAAGACCAAATATAGAAAATGATATAACTCACAATACTAAAATTGACACACTCCTATTTAGTGCAAAACATCAGTGTAGCTAAATGCAAATAAACTATTGCGTCCAAATGAAATTAACACTACAGTGCACTTCCAAAACATTCAAATGCTCAAAATCTTTAGTGTAAATGTGAAGCAACTGATCAACTTATGGCATGTAACTTAAGAACAAAATGTTTAGAAATAAAATCCAAAGGGTGAGATCAGACTGGTTAACCTTCTCTTCTCTTAACACACTAGGTATGGGCCACAAAACATTTCTGGCTTCTTCTGGCTGCACTGCCTATGCAACTAATCATAGCTTATATACTGTAAGTCAACACATCCCAGACTCTCAAACCAGTGTAACGTTATAACTAAATGAAACTGTAACGTTACATAAACAACAATAATCCTGTAACCTGTTTGTAGACAACGGGCAGCCAGCGGCACGTAAATGATTAACATTACGTTAATCGACCACCACAAGGTTGGCAATTAAACAAACGCTCATTCATATTTCATAAGGAAGACAATCGGAGTTAACCTCCCGTAACGTTAGGTAGCTAAAGCAATAAGCAAGCTAACGGTAGATGGTCAATGCTGAGCTAAACATGTTTACTCACCTATCAGGGTGCGTTTTCAGACGCCTGATAAAATTAGATGTAGTTGAGCCAGAATCTTTTATCGTGATACTGCATATTTTGCATTGAGCGCTTCTTTTGAGCGCGTCTTGTTTGAAGTTTTTGAACCCAGAGCTAACGATGAATGGCACAGCAGCGGCCGGTGCAGTCGAACTTTTTGTTTGTTAATCCTCTCATGTGTGGTCGCGCGCGCGCTGCCAGCAATAGGCCACGTAGTACGTGGTTACGTAGGCAGGTTATAGGTAACGGAGGGAGGGGGATAACAGCGAGCTCATCAGACGTTTCCTAAAAATAAACATTGTTCACGAGTCCCGCAGCTCGAGTCCGAGTCGAGTCTGAAGTCTTTCGAGGACGAGTCTCAAGTCGAGTCTGAAGTCACTGTGTGTGGGACTTAAGTCGCACTCGAGTCCGAGTCTCAAACTCGAGTCCCCATCTCTGGGCTGGAAGCGTCATTCCCCATAAAAAAGCACCCAGCGGGGCTATTATATGACAATAAAACGCGCAGCCAGGGTGAAAGCTTTCAGCCTGATCTGGGTGGCCATACGTGTGTCAACACTCATGGGGCTGCAGTAAACTCAGCATCTGGGCCGCACAGCGGGGCAGATAGCACTGAATTTTAGACCGCCAAAAGCTTAGCTTGTAAGGCGGGTACCTCCAGGTTATAGTATTTTATAAATGTAGACGGCGAGGCCCAGCCCGCGGCAGTACAGATATCTTGCAGGGAAACCCCGCTCGACCACGCCCACGAAGAGGCCACGCCTCTCGTGGAGTGCGCCCTGACACCCAAGGGGCACTGTAGGCCCTTCGCAGAGTAAGCGAGCGCAATGGCATCCACTATCCATCTGGATAGGCTCTGTTTTGAGGCGGCGAGTCCCTTGGAACGCCCGCCAAACAAAACAAAAAGCTGCTCCGTCTGTCTGAAAACAGACGAGCGTGGCACATAAGCTCTCAATGCCCTGACGGGGCAAAGGAGACTCGCATCCTCCTTCTCACTGAGAACCGGAAGGGCGGACAGGGAAATTACCTGGGCCCTGAACGGTGTATTGAGGGATTTCGGGACATACCCGTGCTTTGGTTTGAGAATGACCTTCGAGTCATTAGGCCCAAACTCCATACACGACGCGCTTACTGAAAGCGCCTGTAAGTCCCCTATGCGCTTCACTGAAGCGAGAGCCATGAGAAACACTGTTTTGAACGACAGGTGTTTCATGTCCACCAGCTGGATTGGCTCGAGCGGGGCGCCTTTCATGGCCTCCAGGACCGTGGAAAGGTCCCACGTCGGGACTGAAGGGGGCCTGGGAGGGTTCAGCCTCCGAGCTCCCCTAAGGAAACGCACGACTAAGTCGTTTTTCCCCAGCGACTGGCCAGACACCGGTTTTGCAAACGTTGCTATGGCCGCCACATATACTTTGAGCGTGGATGGGGTCCTGCCCTTATCCAGTAGCTCTTGAAGGAAGGAAAGCACTTCCGAAACCCCGCATTCCACAGGTGAAAAGCTCTGGGCTTGACACCATGCAGAGAAAACAGACCATTTCGAGGAGTAGAGCCGCCTGGTAGACGGAGCTCTAGCCTGCGCGATCGTGTTTAACACTCCTTCTGGGAGGCTAGCGGGTACCCGTTGATGGCCCATGCGTGCAGGGACCACAACTCCGGGCGAGGGTGCTAAATCGAGCCCTCCGCCTGAGAGAGGAGGTCTCTCCTCAATGGTACAGGCCATGAGGCAGTGCTGGTCAGCTGCATCAGGGCAGGGAACCACGTCTGGTTTGTCCAGAGCGGAGCTACGAGCAGCACTGGGCATCCGTTCTCCCTGATTCGTTCCAACACCTGAGGCAGGAGCGAGACAGGAGGAAAAGCATACAGGGGGCAGCGGGGCCAAACATGAGCCAGCGCGTCCTTGCTTTTCGAGAAAAACTCCGGGCAATGAGCGTTTTCGTGGGACGCGAATAGGTCCACCTGTGCTCTGCCGAACGTTTTCCACAGCAGCTGGACCGTCTGCGGGTGCAGCGATCATTCCCCTGCTGGAACATTGTTCCTGGACAGTCTGTCTGGTCCCACATTCAGGTGACCAGGCACGTGCGCTGTTCTCAGTGAGAGCAGGTTGTGCTGAGCCCAGACCAGGAGGCGTTCCGTCAGCCTGTTAAGGTTTCGTGACCTGACGCCGCCCTGGCGATTTATGTATGCCACCACTGACATGTTGTCCGACCGGACCAAGACGTGGTGGCCTGTTACCTGGGGACAAAAACGCCGTAGCGCTTTGTCGACTGCTATCATCTCCAAGCAGTTTATGTGAAGGAGCTTTTCCCGTTCTGACCACAGGCCAGCTAGCGGTCTGCCCTCGAGCAGCGCTCCCCACCCCGAGGTGGAGGCGTCCGTAGACACCACCTTCACACTCGAAGCGGTCCCCAGACTCACACCTGACTGATACCAGTCGGTTATTTTCCAAGGTTCCAGAGCTGAAACACACTGAAGGTCGACCCTGAGGCGAAACAGACCCGCTGTCCATGCCCTGGGTGGAACCCGCGCTTTCAGCCACATCTGCAGTGGGCGCATGCGGAGCAAGCCCAACTGGAGTACAGAGGCTGCTGAGGCCATCAGCCCCAGCATTTTCTGAAACCTTTTGAGCGGAACTATCGCGCCGTGGCGGAAGGATTTCACGCCGCGCTGAATATTTAGCACGCGCTCTGGTGACAGGCATGCTGTCATGGACAGCGAGTCCAACACGGTTCCCAGAAAGGAAATTTTCTGACTGGGAGACAGTGAGCTCTTCGCCCAATTGACTGTGAGGCCCAGCTCCTCGAGGTGCTCGAGTAATGCGGCCCTGTGTTCTATGAGCTCCGATCGTGATCGAGCTAGAATCAGCCAATCGTCCAAGTAGTTCAGGACTCGCATGCCCTGAAGTCTCAGGGGTGCGAGCGCCGCGTCCATGCACTTCGTAAATGTACGAGGTGCTAGGGACAGGCCGAACGGCAGGACTGTGTATTGATATGCCTGGCCCTCGAAGGCGAATCTCAAGAATCGCCTGTGATGGGACGCTAATTGTATTTGGAAATAGGCGTCTTTCAGATCTATCGACATAAACCAGTCCCCGTGGCGCACTTGCGCGAGGATTTTCCTGTTCGTAAGCATTCTGAACTGGCGTTTGACAAGCACTCTGTTCAGCTGTCGTAGATCTAAAATGGGTCTGAGACCCCCATCCTTTTTCGGTACCAGAAAATATCTGCTGTATAGGCCCCCTTCGCTCTGAGCCTGAGATAAAGGTTCTATAGCCCCTTTGCTCAGTAGTTTCGCTATCTCGGCACGAAGTAGATGAGACACTTCGTTTTTCACCGTAGTTTCGACACGTCGAGCGAATTGTAGCGAATAGCCTCTCTTTATAGTGTTCAGCACTCATTCTGATACCCCGGGAAGCTTTGACCACGCATCTGCGTGAATAGCTAGAGGTAGAATGAAATCCGGGCTCCGGCCGCGACAAAACGGCAGCTCGAGAGCCCGGGCATACTGGGAACACAACACCGTGTTTACAGCGTTCGAGGCGGGGGGCGCGCTGATCACAGCGGGCGGCCTGGCCGCGCTCAGCTTTTTTATGGCAGATTGTGCAGAAAAAGCGAGCGGGGGAGATCCCATAGGAATCGGCGTGTCTGTGAGAAAATGTGGGCGCGGGGCTGCGGGCACATTTATTACACTGAAAACATTGTCGGTCATGGCCGACTGAATGTGTGTTGGTTTCGTTTTTACAGAAACCAAGGGACACGCAGCATGTAGTGTGAGCGGGCATGGTGACATGGGCGCGTTTACTACATTGTTTGCACAATCGACCTGAGTCGATTTTATTTGTGCTAGCCCTGCACCGTGGCGGGCTGTGTCTGGGTGTGGGAATGGGCACTGGGTGGGCATTCTTACAACACTCATAACACCATTGGCCGTGGCCGGATTGTTTGTGCGAGCCCTGCATTTTTGCGGGCTGTGTTTGTGTGTAGAAATGAGCCCTGGGTTGTAGGCATTTTCAATACACTCATAACACCATCGGCTGTGGCCGGAATACCAGAAAATACACCATTTATGTGATTTATCTGGGTCGCCGTGGGAACAGCATCTGTGTGCAGGCAAGCGGGCATGGTACTGGCTTGCTTACTGCAAAATACACTGGAACAGTCACATTTTCTGGAACTGAACGAGCGAAAATTTCAGTGGAAGTCTGGCCACGGCGAGACTGAAACACCGTCGATTTCCTAGGAGGCTAGGAAGACTTGTGTTGGTTTCGTTTTACAGAAACCGTGGTAGTGTTTATGGGCACTGGGTTGTGGGCACATTCACTACATTTAATGCACAATTGACATGCGTCGATTTCATTTGTGCGAGCCCTGTACCGTGGCGGGCTGTGTTTGCGTGTAGAACTGAACACTGGGCTGTGAGCATTTTATTACACTTATAACACCATCGGCTGTGGCCGGAAAACCAGAAATACAATGATTACATGATTTTTCTGGGTCGCCATGGAAACGGCCTTTATGTGCAGGCAAGCGGGCCGTGGTACCAGCTTGTTTACTGCAAAATACACTGGAACAGTCGCATTTTCTGGAACTGAACGAGCGAAAAGTTTCGGTGGAAGTCTGGCCGCGGCGAGACTAAATTTTTTTCTGCTGCGAGAGCCGGGATTGAACACGGGTCTCTCGCGTGAAAGCTTCAGGTTCCGCCACTGGGCCACAGGGAGAACTACACTAGCACAAGCAGATAAGAGAGTGTCATCACAGTTTTGTGTGTGTCGGCGTTTGTATGCAGGTGTGCGTGTTATACAACAGGCTCATTGCTGCAATAATGACATTTTCAGCCGCTCAAACTAGGAGCTGAGAAATGTTTGAGAAATGGAGATTAGTCCGGCCTCCGCGGGGACTAAAACACACTCTTTTCTCATTTGCCGGTGACGCACGCCCATGGGGGGCGGGGTAGATTTCTTATAACGTAAAGAAAGCTAGCCGCGGTTTTTAGGGCTCGCGGTCTTGATGCTGGCCCGTTTCCTTGACGACTCGCGGACAGAAGGCGGAGGTCCACAGAGCTCGCCTGTTGCGCGGCGGTTGCGCGGGCGCCTCCCAATCGAGGCCGATGCTTCCCACGGCCTGAGAGAGCAGACGCATCAGCTCAGTCTCAATGCAGGTTCTCTTACCAGTGGTCTGGCGGGAAACGCTAGCGGAGGGGAGGTCCACGGAGCTCGCCCAATCCTCGCTATCGGATGCCAGAAGAGAACACGCCTCGGTGGGTTCGTCGAACTCGTGGACGGACGCGGCGGCAGGCGGCGGCCGTTGTCCGTCAGTGAGCGACTCGAGCGAAGCCGGCGAAGCTGGCGGGCGAACCGGCGAGCTTTGGCGGGCTGGAGAAAGCTCGGGAGCGCGCTGGGCGCGGCGCTTCTTGCGGCGCGGCACCACGGCGGGCTGTGGTGAAGGCTCGGAGAATGATGCCAGGCGAGTCCTCAGAGTCACCATGGGCAAAAGCTCGCAATGAGGGCATCCGCCGTCAGCGAGCGCGAGAGCCGCGTGATCCTCACCCAGGCAGGAAACACAGATGACGTGCCGGTCTCCATCGCTGAGCGGGGCGCGGCACGAGCCACAGGAAGGCATCTTTAAAAAGACGCAGCTCTTTTGTGAGAGAAGTGTGAGTCGCGTCAAGTAAGCGAGCAAACACTCTCAACAGAGTAAATACACACAGAGTATGAAAGGATATAGAACGCCGGAAAGCGCAGCAGGTACGGCAGTTGAAGGCGGCGAGGCCAGCGACTCCAGAGCTCGTCCCGCTGAAAGGCTTGCTTCGACGGCGCGGCTTCTCACTCCGGATCCAGCGATGCGTGTGCTTCGCTGAAGAGGTAAAAATCAGCTTGTATCAGCCTAACGAGCATATTTATAGGGTGAGTCCACGCCCCTTCTGGCGGGACGTGACGATATGGGCGCGAATTGCCCCCATTGGTCATTACGTCACGCAGAGTCTCTCTCGATAGGCTGCTGCATTTGCTGCAGAGCAACCAATAGGCGCACGAGCTGTTTCGCCTATGTCTGCTTGCTGCTGCAAAGCGTTTTACATTAATAAAAAATTAAGGATAATTTTTGGCTTCAATATCTCGCGGAAAAGAGTTTTTCCCCTAGCGTAAAGCTATTACGCAGTACGAGAGATACTCTCGTAAGAGAACCAAAGAACTTTCAGCTTCAAATTCTGTCCATTTTATAACGAAATTCAAAAAACGTTTTGAAGCTCTTAAACACCACATGACAGATCAGTTTAACCGACAGCTTGAACTAAATAAAAGAGCGTGAGTCTTTTATTTAGTTTTTTACTAAAGTAATATTTACTTTAATAGAAGTTATATCTCGAAAAACATGCATGAATATCATAAGGCATGTTGAATGATACAGTATAACTTACCAAAATCCGTATCATGTCTCATGCAATCACTCAATCTGTGTTTCAACGTCATGTATGTCACATAACGTTGCATTTCCCTCATTTATCCGATGTTCCCAGTTATATATATATATATATATATACTGTATATGTATATCTAGGCCTACAAACATTTCAGTTTTTTTTTGTATAATTTTTATATCTGAAAATAAATAGCAGTTGAATAGGCTATATGTTGTTAATCTATATTATTATCTATATATATATATATATATATATATATATATATATATATTATCTCTAATATTATAGTGTACCAAATGAGAGGGTTCCCTGTATAGTTTGCAGCACTATTTGGGAAAGGTTTTTTTTCCCCTCTTTATTTCTTATGCATCTGTTGTAAAGATATTTTAAAGAATGTTGGTAATTGAACAGTTGACGATAGCCATTGACTTCCATAGTAGGAAAAACAAATACTATGGAAGTCAATGGCTACCGTCAACTGTCTGGTTACCAACATTCTTTAAAATATCTTCTTTTGTTATCTACAAAAGAAAGACACTCATACAGGTTTAGAACAACATGAGGGTGAGTAAATGATGACAAAATTTTCATTTTTGGGTGAACTACCCCTTTACGGACAACATCATATTTAAAAGAGGAAAACTTTATTTAAAAGGACAGCTTCCGATTAAAAAATTAGGTCAAAGTATGCTTGCTTGTATTTGTTGGCACACTGCATTTGAAAACCAGCAAATATACAATCAGAACACTGCAGGAGAGTTTGATAAAAGATAAATCATTACTCATGTTAATGTATGTTTTCTGCAGATTTGGTGTCGCATGAGTGGTTGTATGATGCCCAGCTAGCAAGTGCCATATGGTCACCTGATCATGTGCTGCTGCTATCGCACACGTTCCCTCTAGTGCATGCTGGGACATCACAACAGAGTCTGTCTGGCTGCTCTTCTTCATGCACCTCTGCCTCACCAGGAGAAAGTCTGGCAGTGGGAGCTTCCATTTCCTCCAGCTAAGAGTGTGTGTGTGGGGGGGGTTAACATGCAGTGCCGCGAAGCATGGCTAATGCAAAAGGACAGTTCCCGCTTATTATAGAACCATTGCGGATAATAAAATCTGAATCAAACTGCCAGCTGAAAGCCACTCGAGAGTTTCCTCCTATTCAATTTTTAAAGCTATGGAAGCACTTGACACTGAGGTGGATCAAATATCACTAGATTGCGTGCAAATACTTACTTAGCAAGAAAAAAAAACAGGTGAGTGGCCATGCTAAAGTAACAGATTACTCAGTTCTTTTACGGAATGTTACAATCAGCCTTAAGTGGTGGCAGAAGAAATCTCATCTCATGATAGTTTTCAAAAGGGCAAATGTTAGAGCAAATTTATGTTTTGGCTGCCGGAAACTGGTACCATACACAAAATCATCGCAACATCAAAATAGATGGCGGAGCTTCTGGGAAGACTGCAGTCTGCCAAAGTCCATCTCTGCTCAGAGCCTTATGGCTCTCATGGGAAGGAACTCATTGTGGGAAGTTAAAGGGGTAGTTCACCCAAAAATTAAATTCTGTCATCATTTACTCACCCTCAAGTTGTTCCAAACCTGTGTAGCCCTATGGGAATTTGAAGTGGTTTCTAAAATCATTATTTTTTATTTTGTTTATTTTCTTTAAAATGTACATTTTCATGTTGTTAAAAATGTGTAAATAATATTTATGTGTGTTAAATATTAAGTCTGTTAAAATTCATGTACCCGAAAGAAAGATCCAATCAGGAGTCAGGGTGAGAGGTCAGAAGGGAGAAAGAGTCGATTGAGAAGTGTGCTGTGAATTTCACGTTAGAAGTTGGTAAAACACCAATTTAATGAGTGTGTGTTAGTAAATGTTATTGTATATTGCACGAAAAGTGAGTTGCAGACATTTGCTTAGTTTACAGTGTGAAGTTTATGGTTTTGAAAAACTCGGTTAGAGTTTTCCACGAGGAGAAAAGAGTGGACGGCTAGTCAGCACGATCTAACTACGAGGACTTTGCCCGCGAGTATCCTGCTCGGTTGCCCTGTTGTGCATTGTCTGAAGAAGCACTTATCTCCAGAACCATTTCTCTGCATAGCTGTCGGACGACGCCTTCCATTGCCGGCATCGCGAGCACCGCGCGGCCGCGGCTTATGGCGACACGCCGATCAGCACTATCACAGCTGTGAGTTGTTGTTTTTCTGCGCCACGGCGCGAAGCGACCGTTGTGTTTAAGGTCTCCCCGCTCCCAAGCAACACTACAGGCCTGCATCTTATCCTCCTCTGACTGTTGGGGTATTCATTTTATTTCATTGAGTGACCATATAGTTATATTTGCCGGTTTAGCTTTGATTTTGGTAATTTAATTGTGGTTTTATTTGAAATGCACTGTTGATATTTAAACTATATGTACATACTATATTTTTTCCAGTAAATAGTTAAAACGTATTTCGGTAGTAGTTTTTTCATTACATTGGGTTTAAGATATTGATCATTTGATGCTTAATGTAAGATAATATCCTTGAGTTTACAGTATCTTGGTTTAAAGTGACAGTGTTTATAAATTCTGACTAATGTAAGTGACCTTTAACTTGATGCTTATTGCCTTAAAGTGTTGATAGTCATTTATAAAGGGTGAAATATTAATGTAACTTTTAAAACCCTATTTAACCAAGGATTTGAGATAGCTGCATACAATTAGTGTTTGACTTTAATTTGGTTATAAAGAGACTATTGCCCTTTTTCTTTAAGTTAAAATCTAACATTAAAATAACGGTTAACAAATAGGTATTAGGGAATTACATTAGAGCATTAATTAATATTAGAGAGGGAGATCTCTTGCAAAATAGGAATTCGGGAAGCGCACTCCACAATAATAGTTAGACACGCTAGGGGGCGCTACACCTGTATGGTATTTTTTTTTTCTTCCGTTGAACACAAAAAAAGTTTTTTGAGGAAGGTCAGTAACCAAACAGCTGATGAACCCCACTGACTTCCATAGTATGGAAGTACTGTTTGGTTACTGACATTCTTCAAAATATATATTCTTTTGTGTTCAACAGAAGAAAGACACTCATAAAGGTTTGGACCAACTTGAGGGTGAGTAAATGATGACAGAATTTTCTTTTTTAGGTGAACTATCCCTTTAAGCTAAAGTTAAGCTACACTTTTTAAAAAGTATGTATAGCTATTAACAAAAAGTAGCAATGGGGCTTATGGCTTTTATATTTTCTGTTTTGAGTTCATAACATAGCATTGTGCAAGAAACGATGCATAAAGAATCATCTGCTCCAGTAATAATTTGTGTGAAAAGGAATAAAAGTTGCTGGTGTTTTACTGCCACAAGTGTTTATTTCAGCTGGAATCTGGAGTGAGTTGTATGAATGGGTATGGTTTAGAGTTTTGCAAAAATTTAGTTCCAATGAGTCTAGGTTGGTCACACTGAACAGTGCACTAAGTACTAGTGCCTAGTAGAAAACTACTTTTGTAAGTTATTCCTCAACACTGGAAGGAAGAGAGGAAGTGCTGATTGCTTCCTCTCTTCACAGAATCCACACACATGACTTACTCACATCTGTTCTTCTTCTCCTCTTCTTCCAACCCTAATCACATTGTCTATGCATACAGTATCTATAATTTTTTAACTCATTCACATAGAATGTTATACCATTTGAAAAATGGTAATGTGGACCAGACCTACGCGATTGGTCCAAAGATTGGTTATGCAAGACTCCTGATCACGACTTACTTGTGCTATGGTGTCAGTTGGAGGGAAATCTGCCCGCAAACTGCTTCCAAGTGTTTTTGCATGTTATTTGTTTTGCACTGTATCATGTAGCAGCCAAATAAAATGAAACTGCATTAATAAATCACCTTATATGCTCTGAGTTCATCTAGAGTGTTCACATACAAGACAAAATTCTTGTGTACTTAAACTCCTAAAAATAACTGAGAATTAGCTTGGAGAAACAAGAAGCAAGTGGGATGTGTCTATATTTCACCATTCATGACAACATAACAATGAAGATACAGGAGCTTCAGCTTCACACACACTCTCTCCAGCTGGCCGTCAGACTGCTGATGCGGCATGGCATGTCATTTACATGAGGTAAACATTGCTTTGCTGACAAGCCTACTACATTTCTAAACAACTTGTCAACAAGAAGAGTCACGCAAGTCTTACCACACATTGTAACACAAAAAAAATTGAATGAATATTTAAACTTAAGAAAAGTAGTCTCACCCTCCCTCACTCATCAGAGGAGAACTGGCCCTCCAACTGAGCCTAGTTTCTCCCGAGGTTTTTTTCTCCATTCTCTGTCACTGATGAAGTTTCTGTTTCTTGCCACTGTCACTTTTTAGCTTGCTTAGTTGGGGGCACTTAATACTCAGCAATTGTATTGACTTGAATGCACTAACACTATTGGATGAGAGCTGAACTGAGCTGGATGATGACATCACTATTTTTTACAGAGCTGCTTTGTAAATGAATTGAACTCATTCCATAATTGATTAATTTTACACAGTTATTATTGAACCAAACTGAATCAACACTGGACTGATTTTAACGGAATAATGGCTGTTTACTATTGTCTTTTTAGAGATGCTTTACAGAATTTAATTTTGTTTGCTTCATTGAATCATTATTTTCCTGTTTTGTTTACGACTGTAAAACTGCTTTGAAACCATCTGAATTGTATAAAGCACTTTATAAAAACAGGTGACGACTTGACTTGGTTTTTGGGGGTGTTAGTGGGTGTTCCTAGATGACCTAATGTTACTGGCTTTTGAAAATCTGGAACACAAATGGGATTTATTGCTGGTAAAAACAAAATGTCATTTTTGTTTGACAAGGAATTAGTGGTTTACGGCTAAATTTGCTAAATCTTCTAAAGAAAGAATACATTTCTTGAGATAAATTCTGATAAGTGCAATTCTTTAAAAAAATGTATGTTCTCTAATATTGCCTTATGAACATCTTGTTCCCTTTCGAGGGAACTCGGGAACGTCCCCAGCGTGAATGCGTCTGAAGCATCCATGTCAACTAGTCCAATGGAAAGAATGAGCGTCACGGGCGGGTGACGTCATGACCAGGAAGGGATAAAAGCACATCCGGTGCAAACCGGCATTAGCTTCTGTTGCCTCAGCAAGCGATCTGTGTTATACTGTCTCTGTCTATTTATTGTTGTCTGTTGCATATATTTGGAAAGAGTTATGGCGAAACAAATGTACAAACAGTGTGCTTCTCCCTGCCCGCGTTATTTAACGGGTGGGGACACACACGAGCTTTGTGTCATTTGTTTGGGAGTGGAGCATGCGGTCTCAGCCTTCGAGGGGGCTGAGTGCCAGCATTGTGAGATGCTTCCGCTTCGCGTGCTCCGCTCTCGCCTGTCAGTCTTTGACGAGAGTGGTCAGGCTCGCGATCCTCAGGGTGCAGGACCCGCTGTTGCCGAGGCAACACGGAGAATGCATTCTTGGGGATCGCAAAAGGATCTTTCAGAGGGGTTGGAGACGGGTCCGAGGGCCTTTTCTCCTTCCTTACCCGGAGGATCCAGTGCTCTCCCCCCGGTGTCGGAAGCCCGCTCTCTGCGGCTTCTTCCGTCCGGGGAGAGAGTCCTCCATTACTTCAGTGCTCTTCCTCTGAGGAGGTTGATGTAATGAGTATGGAGAGTGAAAGCACACACACTGGGGAAAGAGATTCGCCACCTGTTTCCCCAGCATATGAGGAGCTGGTGGAGGTGATGTCTCGGGCTGTAGAGAAATTAAATATTGAATGGCCAGCTGAGAAAAGGGGCGCTCGTCCCAAAAGCAAATTGGACGAGCGCTTCCTTTCTTCAACCACATCATCTCCACCAAGAGGCCTTCCCTTTTTCTCCGATCTTCATAGTGAGCTATCTAGATCGTGGAATAAGCCGTACTCGTCACGACTTTTCAGCCCTCAGGTTAATTTATATTCAGGTATAAGAGGGCTGAAAGAGTACGGATATGAGGCGATGCCCCAGGCTGAACAGACGCTCGCAAGCTATCTGTCACCTGGTCCAGCATCGTCTCTGAAGGCCTCAGCTTTGCCCACTAAACCGCTTAAAGCAACTTCGGTTTTAGTGAGCAAAGCTTATACGGCAGCAGGTCAAGCTGGAGCATGTCTGCACACTATGGCAGTGCTCCAGGCTTACCAAGCTGACCTGCTGGAGGATCTGGATAGGAGTGAGGGAGTTGGTCCTGACGAGGTTCGAGAACTTTGTCGGGCCACCGATCTGTCTCTCAGGGCTACAAAGGAGACCGCCAGAGCAATTGGGTGGTCTATGGCAGCCCTTGTAGCTACTGAGAGACATCTTTGGTTAAATCTGGCCGAAATAAAAGAAAAAGATCTGGCTTTTTTACTAGATACTCCGCTTGAGCCTTCTGGTCTCTTCGACCGCAGTCAATGCGGTCGTCGAGAGATTTCAAGAGTCAAAGAAGCAAGCGGAGGCATTTAAAAAGTTTCTCCCTCACCTTGTCCAGCCCCCTGGGGCTGCTGGGCGTGAGCAGCCCCAGCCGTCCAGCTCCTCATATCGTGCGCAACAGTAAGAGAGTGTTTCGTCTCGTGCACCTCCACATAAACACTGGAAACAGGCGCAACACTCTCAGTCGAAGTCTTCTAAGTCGAAACCGGATCTGAGGACCGTTCTTCAGGCGAAGAAGACTTCGGCTCAAAAAAAGAGGTCCTGACGTCACTGGCGTCAGACCTGTGAGGACAGCCCCAGAACGGTCCCGTGAGGACCCCGAAGTGGAACGGGCACCGTATTCTGAGGTGTACACCGCTCCACTTCGGGGTCCTCACGGGACCGTTCTGCCAACCCCGTCACCCTTGGTGCTTCGGGGCGCAGCGGTCTCCAGTGAGTCGCTGATGCTATGCTGCGGCACTGCATCGGTTTTGCGCCCTCTGAGGGGGGTCCTAGAGCAGCAAGTTCAGGTAGTTCCTGCCATTATGTTTCAGGCTCCAGAACTGGCTGTCTCGTTAATACCAGAGACCAGCCTCGAGAGCCTGGTTCCTTTAGTAGATTTTTTGGCAGCGTGGAAGCTACTGCCAAATATTTCTCATTGGGTCCTGCAGATTATAGAGAAAGGATACAGAATCCAGTTCGGTTCTCGTCCTCCTCGCTACAACGGGGTGTTGCTCACTGTAGTGCATCCCGAGCAGGCTCTGGTGATGGAGCAAGAGGTAAAGGCCCTGTTAGCTAAGGAAGCTATAGAACAGGTGTATTCACTCGACCGAGAGTCGGGTTTGTACAGCCGTTATTTCATTGTTCCGAAAAAGGATGGAGGGTAAACCCGAGGGGAACCCCACTTCATATAATCAAGATCATGCGGCGGTGTCTCTGCGCCTTGGTTATATGAAGGAAACAGTGGTTCTTAACCCAGGGTCCAGTGTTGGGAGCTCTTTGCCATCGAGTTGCGATCTTGACAGATGCTTCCCTCACCGGCTGGGGAGCGGTAATGGAAGGCCGCTCGGTTCAGGGTCTGTGGCCAAGCAGAGGTGGATCTGTTTGCGTCTCAGCATACGATGCACTGTCCACTTTGGTTATCCCTTACTCACCCAGCCCCCCTGGGGCTGGATGCTATGGTGCAGACGTGGCCGAGGCTACGTCTGTACGCATTTCCCCCTGTTGCTCTGCTCCCAGGAGTTCTGGAGCGAGTCCGCCAGTACGGAATAAGCCTACTGCTAGTAGCACCACGCTGGCCGAGTCGGATCTGGTTTGCGGACCTGATCCATCTCTTAGACGGTCCTCCCTTGGAGATCCCGATCAGGAGAGACCTTCTGTCTCAGGCCGGGGGTGAAATATATTTCAATATTTCTAATTTTGTAATTAGAAATATTGTAATTATAATCTATATACTAATTTAATAATTGATGATCTTACAACAATATTTCACCCCCGGCCAGAGATTTGGAACCTGTGGGTTTGGCCTCTGAGGGGGCCCAACTCATAGAGAGTGGTCTCTCAACTGAGGTTGTTGAGACCATTCTAAGCTCCAGAGCTCCAGCTACTAGGAAATTATATGCGCTTAAATGGAGAGTTTTTTCTGTATGGTGTCACCGACATCAGTGGGATCCGGTTAACTGTTCTGTGAACACAGTACTCGAGTTCCTGCAGGAGCGCTTTAGGTCAGGTCTATGTCCTTCCACGCTCAAGGTCTACGTGGCGGCCATTGCGGCTTACCACGCCCTGGTGGGGGGTACATCGTTGGGTCGAGACCCCCTGATTACACGTTTCCTTCGTGGCACATTGAGGCTGACGCCTGCAACTCGCACTAGGGTGCCAGCTTGGGATCTTGCTATAGTACTAGAAGGCCTGTCTAGGGCTCCATTCGAGCCCTTAGATTCGGTTTCAGAGAAATTTCTTACCCTTAAGACTATCTTTCTGCTAGCTATTTCGTCCCTTAAGAGAGTTGGAGATCTTCAGGCCCTTTCGGTTTCCCCCACTTGCCTTGAGTTTGCGCCGGGGATGGTCAAGGCATTCTTATATCCAAAACAGGGATACCTCCCTAAGGTGCCGACCTTAATTCCGAGGCCTATTGTGCTGCAGGCTTTCTGTCCTCCTCCTTTTACATCTGCGGACCAGGAAAGGCTGAACCTCTTGTGTCCAGTGCGAGCATTGGACACTTATGTTCATCGGACATCTTCATGGAGGAAGTCCGACCAGTTACTTATTTGCTTTAGATCACCTAAGATAGATCTTCCTGCTTCTAAACAGACGGTTAGTAAGTGGATAGTTGAGGCTATTGCACTTGCATACGAGTACTCTGACCAGCCGTGTCCTTTGGCGGTCAGAGCTCACTCTACGAGGAGTATGGCGGCCTCTAAAGCCTTACTATTTGGGGTTTCTCTTCAAGACGTTTGTGATGCGGCAGGCTGGTCCTCACCGCTCACATTCGTTAGGTTTTACAGCTTAACTCTCTGGGGTCGGCGGTCTCGCCGGCGATACCAGCTCACTTTTTTCCTTATCAGTGCAAAAGAGACTCAAATTACTCTGTTAATTTTGATCTTACATATAAGTGTTGTACATCATTCGATCCTGTTAAGTTTGTATTTTTTTTGTGGAACCTCATAATAAAAACAAAGTGTTGTGCTTTTCGCCTAATAAAGAAAAATAAACATGATGCGCGTTCTGCGTTCTCTCTGTCAGTGAAGTCCATTCTGAAACGCGTCCGAAAAATCATCTGTAACTCTGCAAATACTCAGTCAAACAGGTATACAGGCACACAGGCATGAAGCCTGAATTATCTTCTTTTAAATGAAGTAATTTATATAAAAAAAAATTTTTCTCATTTTATGTAATCTGTACGAAAAGAGATAGTCGTTCTCGTCTCAGCTCATTAAAGTTAATTTGACCACGCCCACGGAGCGCGTGCTCTATTCAAACACAAATGCTCTGAGGCGATCCACGCCCACACCAGCTGGATAACCCACCGAAAGAGACTCATATTACGATGCTGTGAGGAATAATAGTACTATCTTAATAATAATCCTGGAAAAAATTACCTCAGAAGTAGGCTACAGGTAGTTTCATTTGGAGGAGCAACGGATCCAGCCGAGGAAATAGGTACATTCTTTATTTTCAAGTGCTTTGTGCTAATCGCGATGCGGAATAGTGTCTGTAAACAAAAAGACTGTTTGAATCGCGTTTTTGTGTGTGAATGAATGAACAGCTTTTACCTAACTATATTCCAATACTGAGATGAGTAAAAATCGACTGAAATATGTTGAAATAAAATATTTTTGTATAAGCAACGTATTAAACTGCAAATTAACATTTATATGTCCTAATCATAAAAACGATATGTTACATATGAAAGACAAGATGTCGTTTTTACTGTAAAATACTGCCACATCAAATAAGCTTGTTGCTAAGATGTTATTATAGTGTTTGTTCGATTGTAAGCTATATTCAAACTAATTAATCCGCAACTGTGAAATATGTATGATAAAATGTATACTTTAGTATATAATACAAAGAAAGATTACATTTGAAATATAGTTAAAATTTTAATTGTTGTTGTAATTGTAACCTTTTTATTAAAATAGCAAAAATATATGTAGGCTACATATAAATAAATCTTAGGTAAATCTTAAAAGCTCAATATAAGCCTCCTCTTTAAATTATTTGTATTGTGTTTTATTAGTGACACATTTGGGATACATTCCCAAACTTTCTGTAAAAACAGTATGATAATTAACTGCACAATTACTAGAAATTTTTACATTTGATATTATACAATTTGCAAGCACAATTTGAAAAATAAATAAATAATTGGAACTGTGAACCAATTTTGTATTATATAGGCATATATATATATATATATATATGTATATATATATATATATATATATATGTATATATATATATATATATATATATATATATATATATATATATATATATATGTATATATATATATATATATGTATATATATATATATATATATGTATATATATATATATATATATATGTATATATATATATATATATGTATATATATATATATATATATATATATGTATATATATATATATATATATATGTATATATATATATATATATATATATATATATTGTCATTGCATTCTTGTGGCTCAGTGACACACCTGAATGAAAGGGTCATTAGTATGCAGCCCCATTATGCGCTCATTATGCGGGCCCATTGTCTTCTCAGGTGTGAATCACAGCAGGTCACACCCCTGCGCATATTGCCTTTCCAAACAAAAAGTGTCATTTTTAAATTTAAACCAATCTATTGTTTTATGTGAATGATAAGGCAGGATGATTTTCAGATCATTTTGAAGAAAAAACTCTAGGCGACAACATCCATTAGTCAAAAGTCTTGTGGACAGATATTTAGTATGTGTTTTGTGGCCTTATTTCAGAAAATTTAAGTTTTAGTTTTTTCAATAACCACGCATAAACAATATTCTCTCAAAAATACAAAAATGTACATACATGTTGATAACACATTATGGTAGCCCTTTGTGTGCTAAATAGAGTGTAATTACACCTTTGCCAGTAATATGTTTATAAGCAACTGAAAAAAGCACAAATGTCAGAGTATGTCAAAACATCTCAAGGACCCCAAAAACACCTTGGACCCCAGAGGGTTAAACCTGGATGCTGCCCCAGGTTCTCAGGTGCTTAGTGCTTAGTTACAACAGACTAACACTCAGGTACTTGGAATTCTGGCGTTTTGGGTATTCTCGTTCCCAAAGCGTCGTTGACGCATCGCGAGTTCCCTCGAAAGGGAATGTCTCAGGTTACGACTGTAACCATAGTTCCCTGAGAAAGGGAACGAGACGATGCGTCACCCTGCCATACTTCCTGCAACCCTGTGATCGGCTTGCTTCGGCAATTTTTCGAAGCTAATGCTTTTCGAAGCTAATTGCACCGGATGTGCTTTTGTCCCTTCCTGGTCATGACGTCACCCGCCCGTGACGCTCATTCTTTCCATTGGACTAGTTGACATAGATGCTTCAGACGCATTCACGCTGGGGGCGTTCCCAAAGCGTCGTTGACGCATCGTCTCGTTCCCTTTCTCAGGGAACTATGGTTACAGTCGTAACCTGAGACGTTTTTTCTTAAGAAGAAACTGGCGTTGGAAGAAAAATGATTTGGTGTGTTATCTGATTGTATGGTGGTTCTCAATGAATAACACCTCAAAGGTCGTAAATGGGGTTTCTCAACATTGTTGAATTTAGAAATGTCCACATCGTATCACCAATGGTCACATGTGAACGCTCCTTAATGAGGCCATATTATGCCCTTTTGGAAAGTCTTGATTTTGTTTTTGGGGTCTATTAGAATAGGTTTTCATTGCTTGAATGAACACATTATTTTCACATATTTGACATTGTTGCAGCACCTCTCTTCCCAGTAATGCTCTGTTTAGTTCCGGTCTCTTAAATGTCCTCTTTCCGAAACCGTTTCCAGCATGTTTCGGAAATACCATGCCCCTTACCATAACCGCAAGTTTCAACACACTACTAATGCAACTCAACCAGGCCTTGTCCCCTTTATTTTGAATATGCCGTGGGCTGAAAATATTTAAGTGAGGAATATTGTGACATGTACGTTCCCGGAAGAAAACTCAAGGTGTTTCAGTTAGTTCAAAAGCAGTGCTTGCTGATAGAGAATAACTTCCTCTGGAGTTGACTTTGTGCTTTGTTACTTTGCAGATGCTTTTTCGTGCTCAAACAGCAACATTACACACTAAAGAAAGTTGAAAATGTAAAAAAGCATCATTGTGTCACAATTAGCATCAGTCTGGTATGGAAGTATGTTCCAGCTCACCTGATTCTTCCTGCTCGCTGCTCATAAACATCCGATTCATTTTCTCTCTCACACGGTCATTCACACCCTCCCTCCCTCTTGCTCAGTTATGAGAAAAGTTACAAAGCAAAAATTTGACGGTCAAGTGTGAATCACTGAGTGAGTGTCTTGTCAACATACATGTCATTGAAAGCAAAACTTGGATGCAATTCAATGCTGCTCAAGTTGCTGCAATTCCATGACCTCCAGTACAATAAACAAGGTTATCATCCATGTTTTGTGTAAACAGTAAGTCATAAAAGTCATTTTTGAAAATGAATGGCAATTATTTCATACACAGTGGTGTTCTTTAGTAAATGTAACCAAACGTTTTACTCTCAAATGCTACACCATAACCACATCTACCATGAGGGAAACTAAATAAAGATGCAAAGGTTGAAATGAAATAGGATACAAAAAGACTGTAGGTGCCAGTTAAGTGAATGTTGTTTTTTTCTGTTCACAAAGTATATGATGAATGATTTTTTGATGAATGCTTATCAACTGCTGACACTATTAATACTAATGGTCAAGTAGAGATAGATACACCCCAGATAGCAAATGACATCTGGCCCAGTTGTGGCCCACATCTCCCACATTCTTCTGGCCCATTTACCGCATGGATTGACGGAGATGACTAAACCTGACGTGTGGCTGGCAATAGCATACACACCAGGGCCTCACATGGGCCAATTATGGCAGATATGGCTCAGTTCTGGCAGCGGCAAAGGTCATATGCCGTATCTGGCCCACACATATCAAGCCGGTTTTAGTGTGAGTTGTGGCTTGCTGTGTCTGGGCCAGATATGGCCCATATGACCTTTGCCGCTGCCAGAACTGAGCCATATGTGCCATAGTTGCCATAGTTGGCCCAGATGAGGCCAGGATATGTATGCTGGCACATTATCAACTCATCCCTCCACACTGGCATTTTCCCTACAGCATTTAAGCAGGCTCGGGTAACCCCTCTGCTTAAAAAATCAACATTAAACACATCACTTCTAGAGAACTACAGACCTGTCTCTCTCCTACCATTCATTGCGAAAACACTTGAACGAGTTGCTTTTAACCAAGTATCATCCTTCCTGTCTCTGAACAACCAGCTGGATGTCAACCAATCTGGCTTCAAGAAAGGACATTCAACTGAGACTGCATTGCTGTCAGTCACGGAAGCCCTGCGGATCGCAAAAGCTGCTTCCAAATCATCAGTTCTCATTCTACTGGACCTGTCTGCTGCCTTCGACACTGTGAATCATCAGATCCTCTTGTCCACACTCTCATCACTGGGCATCACTGGAACCTCCCTCAACTGGTTTGAGTCCTATCTCACAGGTAGGTCCTTCAAGGTCACATGGAGAGGTGAGGTATCCAAAGCACATCAACTGACCACAGGCGTTCCTCAGGGTTCAGTTCTCGGACCGCTCCTCTTCTCCATTTACACCACATCACTGGGACCTATCATACAGGCACATGGTTTCTCTTACCATTGCTATGCTGATGACACCCAGCTCTACCTCTCATTTCAACCGGATGATCCCACAGTAGCTGTACGGATCTCAAGCTGTCTGGCGGACATCTCGGCATGGATGAAGGAACATCACCTGCAGCTCAACCTGGCAAAGACTGAGCTTCTCGTCCTCCCTGCCAATCCGTCTCTACAGCACGACCTCACTATCCAGCTAGATTCATCCTCAATCACCCCATCAAGGTCGGTCAGAAATCTTGGAGTAATCTTTGATGATCAGCTGACCTTCACAGACCACATTACAAAGACAGCTCGATCATGCAGGTTTGCTATGCACAACATCAGGAAGATCAGGCCTTTCCTAACTGAGCATGCAACACAACTTCTCGTCCAGGCCCTGGTCATTTCTAGGCTTGATTGCTGCAATGCTCTTCTGGCTGGACTTCCATCATGTGCAACTAAACCTCTACAAATGATCCAGAATGCTGCAGCTCGTCTGGTCTTCAACGAGCCCAAAAGGGCCCACGTCACTCCTCTGTTCATCTCTCTGCACTGGCTACCACTCGCTGCTCGCATCAAGTTCAAGGCTTTGACGCTTGCTTACAGATTGACCACAGGTTCAGCTCCCTCCTACTTCCACTCACTACTACAAGTCTACATCCCTACCAGAAGCCTACGATCGGTCAATGAGCGACGGCTCGTGGTACCATCACAGCGGGGCACAAAATCACTCTCCAGAACATTCTCATTCACGGTTCCATGCTGGTGGAATGATCTCCCCACCCTCATCCGGAATGCAGAATCCCTGACAACATTCAAAAGACAACTGAAAACTCATCTCTTCCGGGAGCACTTAACATAATAAAAATAATAATAAAATAAAAAAATCCTTTCCTCTAAATCCTCGCTTGCCTGGCCTATGCTACTCCGAGCTATGTCTGAACTTTGTATTTTGAGCACTTCTTGCGTTGCTTTTGCCTCTTCACGATGACTCGCTTGGTTTAGTCCTCAGTTGTAAGTCGCTTTGGATAAAAGCGTCTGCTAAATGACTAAATGTAAATGTAAATGTATGCTATCTGGAACATCAGATGATGCCATTATACATTAATGCAAACATGCAAATGATGGCTAAATTGGTACTGCCAACACACAGAATGTAAGACACATCTGTCAGTGACAGCAAATAAAGTTTTGTGAATCCAGCAGAGAATCCAGCAGACTCTCACACCCCACCATGGTGATAATGAGTTTTGTTGGGTGGTGCGAGGAGCCATTTTCAGCAGACACTTGAAGGTATTTTCCCCATGTGTCTCCTCCACCCCTACACAACAGGCAAGAGTGTGGGGTCACCTGCAGAAGCTCTGCACATGCTCCCAAAGCTGTAATTTCGGATGGTATGAATGAAGCTCGATTGCGCAGAATGACAGCTTAATTTAATGACTTGACATGCACGAGTGGCAGAAGAGTTTGGCTTGGGAATGCAAGCGTTGCGTTTGCCATGGTGAGATGAGAAAGGTACTTGTTAATTATAATAATATGGGATTTTGGTTCGCTCGATAAACTGTCCCACAGGTGGGAGAGACAATAGCAGATGATGCAGCTGCAGGCCATGATGGGGAAATGGTGGCAGCAGTGAAAAAAGGGAAGACAAGCAAGTCATCACAGTAAAACACCCAACTGGAAGGTAATTGCACATCAAAGATAAGAACATGGTGTTGCGAGTGTGCTGAGGGATATGCGTTTTCAGACAGCTGCACGATAGTCAACAGAATTTTCAGCTCTGATCAGATGAGGTGAGATTCGCTTTTTAAAAGTAGCCTCAGTGCTGTCATGTTGAATTATTGTTTATTTTGTTTGAATAACAAAATTGTGACTTTCTTACAGATTCAATCCCTCATAGGGTTGGGGAAAAAATCTGAATTTATTTTTGATTTGGCTTCCTTTTAATTCATGAGTTAGAATTTGAATCGCATTGGCCTCATTTCCTGAACAGCAACTCAGAGAAACTGTCAGACAACAGAGGAATTTCATTAGTCAAACACAGATTTTGCAGCACAACATAATTAGATGGTTCAATTTGACTAATTACTGATTAGACATATTCTTCTAAAATAAGTTCAGAATAATTAACAGACAGATCAAAACAGATTTTAATTTAGCTATAAAGCAACACAAAAAATGTTTTTTTTTTTATCTCAATTATATAATATAATTATATAATTATAGTTAATAATGTAGTATTCAACAATATTATTGATCTAAAACTGTTGTATGAGAACTGAACTGAGAACCACTTTATATATTAAATGAACTAATTTAATAATTGATGATCTTACAACAGAACTGAATCAACACTGAAATGCATAATTTTCTTGTTATCACTGCGCTATATAAATAGAGGTGACTTTATATATTTTTCAATAGTCTGTTAATTCTGCAAAGGTTTTTCTGTACTGGCAATTAAAATGTGCAGTAAAGCTCTAACATCAGCTCCAGACTTATTGGCATCCTTCACCATAAAATGAACATAAACAACACATACAGGGTATCCAAATACTTATTTTTTTTAATCCCCCATGGTTATTATTTGGTTAAGAAATATAATCATAATAGTCTTCTGAAGTTTTCTGGTAGCTTTGTGGTAGAAACTGACCAAAATGTCAGCTATTATTCACTGATAATTTTTAACTGTTCCTCAGATCTTGATCATTGAGTCAGTGAGTTGAACTTGAAAACCATTTCATTCTGACTACCGAACTGGATCAATCAATTAATTGAAAATATCAGACTAAACGGAACGATTAGTTTCTGAATCGGACATTGCTCTTTCTCTCATGAAAATTTTCAGTGAATGATGACTTTCAATCTGTTCCTCACATAAAGCTATAGTATGACTTTGGAAGACTTGAAATATGGTGCACAAGTCACATGGGCTACTTTTATTAATTTTGGAGCTTGTCATTTTGGAGCTTGACAGTCCCAGACTGCATTTAGATCTCTAAAAAAGAAAATGATGCGTTATAGATTTTAGACCTCATAATGAATTGAACGCTTCATTGATGAATAAGTCAGTACATCACTCACTAGGCGGCTTGCAGTTCACCCGTAGTACAGCAAGGGCCGAATTGGGACCAGAAATTCTTTCAACCCCAGTCTGTTTACTGAAATATACCTCCACAGCTTCAGCCCGAGCAAGATCAGAGCAGTGCTTTGATGTGTGTCATGAGCTGTGTACAGTCCCTCATCACAGGCAATCTGATAAGTGAATTATCTTCCCTCAGATCCAGACTCTGATAACTGTGCACATCCACTCCAGGATATAATTTAACAGAGCTGAACCACAGCACGCACATGGACAGGCAACATTAACAATCTGACCCAGCCATCTCTTCTGCTAACCTCTAATAAAAGTGTTCCAACAGAACAAAACAGATCACTCAATGAGTGATTATATGGCAGATTGGCCGTTTAAAGGAAACCACACTCTTTTGGTGGAAGTCAATGTGGCAAAGACCAGGAGCCGGAGAGAAACACCGGTCTCAGAAGGCCACCGTGTAAAGGGATGGTCACGCGGAGATGAAAGTCAACTGGGTTTCTGTGAAGACTCGCAAGGTTTAAGAACACCCTGCTAAAAGCAGACCTGCCTTCCAGAAGAAACCAGCCTGTAACAGCAGGAAACCACATGGCTCAGCCAAACCTAAAGCTGAAGACAGCGGTCAGAAACTGGCTTTGTACCATACAGCCTTGCTGACACTCGCAGATAACATAAAATTAATGAAATAAAAGGTCACTTAAGTGTGCTGAGAGACATAAACATGTATTTTGTTTAAGAACACTTAAGTACACTTTTAAAAAGTACAATTTGTAATAATGTCAAATTATTACATGTCTAATAAATGTCTAATTATGTTTTAAAAATCTTTGGTCGAGTTTAAAAAAAAAGTACACTTATTTTAATGTCTTGACTTACATACTTACCGGTAAGTTCATGTAATGCACTTGATCATAAGTTTAACTGTAGTGTGTTATCCCATATTCCAATTAAAGTTAATATATTTTTAAACAAAAAATATTAAAACATGTAATTACAACAAATGTGTAATTACAAACATAGTGCTTTAATAGAAATTACGGTCCCACTTTATATTAAGTGGCTTTAAGTACTACATTGACATTAATAATTTGATACAATGGACTTATTGTGCACATACATGTTTTTACATTGTACTTATTTTTTTAAAATACCAGCATGTAATTACAGCTGTAATAATTTATGTAATTACATTTGTAATTACACTGTTGACCCTTCCTTTACACCTTAACCCACCCTTAAACCTACCCATACCACACACACCTGTCCCTAACCTTACCCGTATCACACCTCAATAGAAGCAAAAATGTTTTACAATACAACATGAACACAATAAGTATATTTAACTTATTTTTCGATGTAAGTAGTACTTAAAGCCACTTAATATAAAGTGGGCCCGAAATAAATGCTTGTCAATACATTCGGCTGTACACTTTAACCATATTTTGAAGACAATAGAAGTAATTATGAAATTATATATAAAGATGTCTTATTTAAAGCGGTAGCTTTTTGGGGGTTAAAAATTATCCAAAATACATATTTGAGAAAATACATAACCAGCCAGTGTTCAAAACTATCTGCTTGCCTTAGCTCGATTCAAAGCGGTAAGCTTGTAATAATGTTTTTAATTCCAGTGGTACTGGTGGATTTCCGCGGGAGATTCGAGCATGTCTTTGCGTCATTACGTCACATCTGTACACACACATCTGTTCACATAAAGAAGGAGTCTCGGCTAGTCGGCTATATTGCGTGTGAGGATGTTGGAGGTGGATATTTATAGCCTTTTCTCACAGCACTTGATGTAATTAAACTTATCAATTTGATGGCGGATCCAGAAAGGTTCAAACGACAATCACCAGTGACAACAGATTCACCCGTTGTAAAAAAGACTTTGTTCGGACTTCGGAGTGGCTACACAGTATAGAAAAAGAAAGAAAGAGAGACTACAACCGGACCGATGCGAAAACAAGGATACATATCGGAAGGACATTACATGTATTCACGCAATGCTGACGTTGTTAACATTAACAATTTGAGAACAAAGTATAATTTGCATGGTTTTGCGTGATATGATAACTTATAAGCGATTGTTATATTTAATCAGCGCGATTTACTGCAATGTCAGAACCAGAACAAAAGTGGATGTTTCTTACTAGTTTAGATGACATTTTCCGGTGAAAATTCTAATGTTGGTCATACTTCCAAAAATAATAATCTGTGATTCTGAATGCCAGTCTCCACATCGACGCGGTGACTGACAGCTGCACAGTCTCCTCAAACACTGTGTTCATCTGCGCTGTGCCGTGTCTAGGGTGTTGAACTACAACTCACGTTAAAGTTGATAATTCCGCGAATAACTGCAATTGCAGATTTCAAACAGATATGGCGACAAGAGGAAAAACGCCGGACTGCAGCTTTAAGTGAGTTTTTAAAAAATACCGTAAAGTTCAGCTATATGAATTTAATCTATAATAAATGTTCATTTAATTGAAATTAACATGCAATTAACTGTCTGAAAACATTATATTCAGTTTGAAATTAAATATAATCTTATAAAGAATAATTTCTGTAATAAGTACTCTTTTATTTGTTTTTTTATTTGTTTTATTTTCATTGAGCTTTGAACTTCATCCAAAACAATTCCTTGATCTCTGAACATGACATGCAGGCTGGCTGCTATGAACATGAACAAATGAATACTGACATACCTGACACATTATGGGTGGGGACAAAAAAAACACATGGGGATAAACAGAGTAATACAGCATGCACACAAGACCACACAATAACAAACAATTTCATCATCAATTTACAGAAGAATCCACCCAAGCACACTGCACATTGTGCCATATGAACACTACTGATAATAATAATTGTGAGGAGCCATATACCTCAAAAATAAAAATGAACAGTTAACGCAACTGCACAATAATTTTTAGTATAAAAACCTGAACATGGTGGTTTACGAGAATAATTAGCCTGAGCTATTCTGATATATGATAAAAAATAGTAAACCCAACTGTTACAGATATAACAGTGTAACCATCTGTTCAACTGAAGAGACATAAATCTGAACAAATTGAGCATGTGAACAGGCATAATACATCAAAATGTTTGTTATCATTTGTTAAATAAAAAGTACCGTCAGATGAAATCTTGCAAGTGTCAGTGCTTTCTCCTTCCATGAAATACATGCACATCCTTGAATGAGCGCGGATTTCTAGTGCATTTACTTCTTAGGTAGTATCTATGGTTTGACCCATTTGAGAGGCGGCCAAAATCAGAATTTAAAAATGGACTTAATAAAGCTCTCTACGAACTCGACGTGCGATGCCGCATGAATCACTGTCACAAACACACACGCTCAGAGCACTATTGTAAGTTACTGGATAATACATTTTTAACTAGCAGAATAATACAGCATCACGACACACATAGTCACACTTTTATATATGTCTTTTAACTATTATAGTATTTCGAAGGGCAAAAACATGAACTTTAACTATTGGCTTTACATCATCAAGTCAGCTGTCACTTTAGCGCGAGGCCCTGTGTGGTCGCACACTTGGTACTGCCTGTCAGTAGCATATAGCATGATTTAGCTCCTTAGCCTGAGCAAACTCGATCACGTCGAGATAGGCGAGCGTGGTTTCAGCAACCAGGCACTTCAGCTCCACCCACGTCCCGCCTCTTTGTCCATTTTTTGTTATCCGGGAGTGACGCGCGGTGACGCGCTGCCAAGATGCCGACGGCCGGCTCCGCCCACTTTAGGCTTCAAAAATGCTCTTCAGAAACCTACGTTTTTTTTTACAGTCTATGGTCCAAACCCATACATTTGAGCCAGTTTATGATAGCTTTGTGTGAGGAACTAGCCTGGTTAAAACCAGACCATTCTCAGTTGTAACTGAGTTATGGTCTGGCAAAGCGTCATAGACAAATCATTTCCAGAGGGGCGTCACCAACGGACGTCGCGGATAGACCTACAAACAAATCAGAGCGTTGAAGGAGATGACGTATGCAGAGCGGCAGAAACATCTCCGTGTGTTGTTCTTTGCTCGGTTTTTAACAAAAGGGAAACGTTCAAATCGCTTAAAACAGACGCGATAGCTGATTCGAACGAGTGATGTTCGACGGCGGCATCCATCTTTGTAATGTAGGCTACAAAATCTGCTTCAAAATCCCAGCGCTGTCGTCATCGTGTCAAGCCCGCCCCAACGTTTCTGATTGGTGCCTCGATTTCGGCGGATTGGAAATGAGCTTGAATGAGCTCTTTGCCAGACTAACTTTCAGAGCAAATCTAAATTTGCCGGAAGTTGTCTGGGTTTTCCCAGGCTAGTGAGGAGCACAAGCTACTGTTTCCAATAAGACACTAAATTGTTCTTCCTCCAGGAGTATCCAGTAATTACACATGACTGGGTCGGACCAATAGGTAGCAAGTGGCCATGCAGTCTATAGCTGTGTCCCAACTCAAAGGCGGCATCCTCTGAATTGGGACACAGCCAATATGCTGCTTCATCAACTCTCTAAACCAGGTGTGCAACTCCAGTCCTGGAGGGCCACTGTCCTGCAAAGTTTAGCTCCATCCCCATTCATATTGTAAAAAAACTAACAAAAGTCTAAATGATTTCTTGAAAATTACAGGCAGGTTTGTTTGATTCAGGATGGAGCTAAACTCTGCAGGACAGTGGCCCTCTAGGACGGGAGCTGTCCATGCTCTTAACATTAATTATACTGTGAAATTTTAAAAACAAGAAAATTAAAAATTATTGTGAGCTCACCAGATTTGAACAAAAAAGATTTGCAAATCTTAGAACATGTGCCCAAATGCCCATATGGTTATATCCGACCCTGCTTGTAACAATGCATTTTGGGATTGCCTTCTCTGCAAAAGACACACTATGTAGGCGTCTCAATAGGTTTCGACAGAGTCACAGAGTTCACCAGTACCAGGTTACATCCATCTTGATCCCTATTGGGGGGGGGGGGGGGGGGGGGATTCAAACAGATATCATGTGAGAATATGGCATGAATAATTAATCTACATCGATGAGCACCTCAGCTGAGACCTTGTGGAAAATAATCGTTTTATTTATTCCAGCCAGTTCTTTTTTATAGAACGAAGGCGGAAAAAGAGTGCGAAGGGAGCGTACACCCGGAGGGTGAACTTGAAAGAGATTAGACTAATTTCAAGCAAACAGAGTGATGAGGGAGTGCGGGTGTTATCTGGCTCTGAAGAGAGAACTTAAAACAGTCTGCGATACGGGGCAGAATTAAAGCATTATTAATTGCATAGGCGTATTAAACAGACCCCAGCAAGTGACCTCTTCTAATATGAGGGAAGCATGAGAACAAAATATGTCTTAATCTGCTCAGCAGTGCTTAGATAAATGTCAAGAGTATCTATCACCTCAATTAACCAAGCAGAGGAAGTTGTCAGAGTCTAATTCTCCTTGTGACAAGAGCCTGGCGTTAAGAGGCTCCCACTTCACTGAGCTTCAGCGTTCCTGCTGTAGATTAATGCCCCGTCAGACAGCACAGCCAATAGCGTTTAGCCTTTCTCCCCGAGTGTACAGCTAGCTCCCAAACACATATTCCACATCGACTGTCCAATACCTGTCCCTCTCCTGCGCTCTCTTTCTCTTCATGTACAATTTTTCACTGAAAGAAGGCAATATGTAATGATTGTTGGTTTTAACCAATATCTATAGCACTCGGAGAAAGCTGTCTGTTATTGTTACATTTCATCTCAATGGCAGTTGCTCGGATGGTGCATTTGCCCCTAGAAGCATCCGATCTATAAAAAGTTCTTCATGGGTGCATGGGTAAATTGAGTTGAGTTATGATTTGGGTTGAACTGTTTTGCATATTGTTTTGTATTTTTGTTTTTATCAGAATATGTTGGACTTTATCAGAAATATTTCTACTTAGTCATCTTGAAATATCATGTTAATCAAATTAGACTAGCATTACAAGTTTTAAAAATAAAAAAGGAGGCATTCCTGTATCAGTCTGTAACGCTTTGCTGAGCGTGGTGTGTGAAAGAGCACAATGAAGAAGATTGACGTAAAAAGACGACTACATAACCAAACTCAGTGTTAGCATTAACGAGAACCAACCGCTATGCGGAAACGTAACCGGACAATGAGACTTACAAACACAGCAACAAAATTGTCAAATTTGTTTTTGTACTTTTAAAAACTTGTTTGCGAATGAGCAATAATAACACTAATTTGAAGAATAAATCTGAAGAAATGGATTATTTTATTCAGCAGGCAGTGTTGGGGAAAGTTATTTTTCAAAGTAATGCTTTCCAATATTGCATTTCTCCATTAAAAAAAAAGTAACCAATTGCATTACTTATTTACTTTTTATGGAAAGTAATGTGTTTTGCATAACTCTTTCTCACCTGTAACACTTTATTTTGATGGTCCCCTTTGAACATTCTGTTGACTAGTAACTTTTCAACTACATGTCAACAACTCTCATTACAGTATTAGTAGACTGTCTGCTTAACATCTGCTAACTCTTTATTGTGATGCTCCTCCAACACACATTCAACTTACTATAAGTAACTTTGCAACTACATGCAGGGGTGTAGTACCAAATTTTGGGCCCTAGGTACAAACCATCTTGCTGGGCCCCCCGCCGCAGGTCCGCCCTCGGCGACTTCTCCAAAGGGGGGGAGGGGGGGGCTTTTGATTTGAGCTCGGCGACTTCTCCAACGTGGAGGGGTTGAGACGGATTTTTGGTGGTGTCATACCACCACCCTATAGGATGCAGGAGAAGAAAGTACAGCACTCTTATTGCAGCAATAAAAACAAAACAAAAAATTAAACACAAATGTGATGTTTATCTAAATTCATTTTTGCTTATTGGTATGGTTGAATCGGATCATCAAAGGTCAGCAGCAAAGGCATTAGTTAATAACGTATATTTGTGTTATTTAACATTTAATTATTGCAGGTTTGTGTAATATTCGGAGTTTGCAGTTCACTGTTTTTATTCATTTTGACGAATGAATCCTGAATACGGAATACTGAACTGTTTTTGTGCAAGTGAGATAAGTAAATGCATGTTTACATTTAGTCTAGAACTACAATAACCATCATGTTCTCAAAAGTATCAGATATTTTATTGTAAATTTAAAAGTAATGCATTCATTTACTAGTTACTTGAAAGAGTAATCTGATTATTTAACTTGCAGTACTTACCCCCAACAGTTTCAGCAAGGATAAATTGATCAAAAATGACAGTAAAGACATTTGTAATGTTAAAAAGATTTCTATTTCAATTCTATTCATCAAAGAATCTTGAAAAAATGTCTCATGGTTTCCATCAAAATTAAGCAGCACAACTGTTTTCAACATTGTTGATAAGAAGAAGTTCTGTCTTGACCATCAAATCATCATATTAGAATGATTTCAGAAGGATCATGTCACACTGAATACTGGAGTAATGATGCTGAAAATTCAGCTTTGCATCACAGGAATATACTATTTTAAACTGTAATAATATTTCACAACATTACTCTTTTTACTGCATTTTTAAATCAAATAAATGCGGCCTTGGATGACTTAATAAATGTACATAAGAGGCTTTTTTTTTATAAAACATTTACCGTAAAAAATTTACCAACCCCAAATTTTTGGACGGTACTGTAGTGCATTTATTTGGAAAGATTTATTATATTCATGCACATTTATTAAGTCTTCACACATCTTACATGATTTCGTTTATAAAGTATACTTATCTTGTTTTAACAACGTTTAGATATTTTACTAGAAAACAAGATAACCATTGATTAAACGATATATAAACTGAGATATTGACTTTTATGTCATTGTAATTTTATTATATGTAAACGGACACATTTTGTGGATCTGAGCCCCATTTTCTGCTCTATTTTTCATGTAATGTCTTATCCACTGTGTGCAAAATCGCAAAGGAATTCCTTCACCCATGAAGGATTTCTCTCGGCTCTCTGTGGCCAGCATGTGTGCCATATGCATTTCTATTCGCCCATTTAAGTACACACAAACAGATGGCAACCTTCTCTTACTGGATCCAGCATCACCATGTGTGGTCGAAAGTCTAGACCGAGCAGAGTTTGATAATGCCACTTGCACGGTTTCTCTCAGCCAGACAAAACGGTGGAGTCAGGTCCAGATTTACTGCAGCTTCAAACTGCCAATCTCTTGCCAGAGGAGCTGGACACTGTCACCAAACCACCATATTCCAGAATAGTACAGCAAAACCCAAAAGAAGGTCAAAGCTGTTTTTTAAAAAAACCAATACTCACCGCCTGGGAATAGCCATCTCTCAAGGGGGGAGGGGGGAAAGTACTAATTCATTTCCCTCTCAAAAATTGCAATTAAAACATCAATTTTGTCACTTTGTAATGAGTGCAACAGTGGGGGGAAGAAACAGGAAGTTGAGTTAATACAATTTAGCTACGCATAAAGAGGCCATACAAGTGGCCTACTTTTTAAGAGAGAGGATGGATTAATAAATCATGCTTTGTAATGGATTTGACTTCCCACAACATTGTCATGACAACACTGTTTTGCATCCGAGAAGCTGCCCTATAGGAACGCCTGTGTCCTCGACCACTGACCCGACTACATGCATGCGCCTCGGCTGGCCGCAGCAAACTGAAGCGGCTGCAACACGACACTGCAAACAGTGGCATCAAGGCCAGACTCTTGTAACAATACCAGATACAACCTGCCCGGTGGCATATGAAGATTTATAACCAGGGGAGATGAACGTAGAGGAAAAGTGCTGAAAAAAACAACAAAGTCAATATGATTCTTTGGGGGATGAATAATGATTTGTACACTGATCTGACTGCAATGGATCAGTGTCTGGATATCATTCACCACCTTCAAGGAAGCATCACCTGAGGCGCGCTTTAAACTGTTCACCTCATTTGTATTCGGATTACGAGCTCTTGGAGTGGAAACAGAGCGAGGTGCTTACAGAAAATCTCTTGTAACACTTACGTTCTTTGAAAGCACTTATAGGAGACGTCAGGCAGATGCACTACTTTAGTTTGTTGTCAAATTAAAACGTCTTTTTGCAGTGGCTTCATAAAAGAGTATCTCGTGCCCTGAAGGATTGATTCAAGAATAAAGCCAATATTGTATTTACTCTCACTTTATTAATGTCTCTAGATTTATAGTCCTACTAACAGTTGACTTTATATCATGATGATTTAAAGCAGCTATAAATAACTTTGTCAAGCAGGTAGTAAATTTAAACGCCACATCCATAAATTTGAAAGGTATGTGTTTTAGTAGCATGATCTGGATGAGTCCCAAATTCATTCGGTGTCCACCTTGAAACTCCTTGAAAGATCGGACCAATGTTTGACAGTTCCCTCTTCGAGTTTGTTAGTATTTCCTGAAATAAAATCAATGTTATTTTTGAACCTCTTACTAAATGAAGCTGATAGAATTCTGTCTGGAATTGACTAATGGCGTCCGAACAGCCAGAGACCTCACACTTGAACCTATGATTGATAGACAACTTTTCAGACAGTTTTCTAGAATAGTTCACAAAGTTAACAAAATGCTCCAAGCTATTTGAAATGGAATTACAGCAGAGAGGGGGAAATGAAGATAAATTACCATCATCTGAGGAAAAAAGTTCCATAACAAAAAAGATTATTTAAATGACAGCTATGATTATAGTGTAATCCACCCTGATGTACAACCCTCACAGATAAATGCAGTGCCTTCAGCTTTCAGATTCACTCATACATACAGTAGCTTACATCCAAAGTTAGCGTTCACTGCTATCATCTGATTTGCTTAATGTAAAACATTTTGCCTGTAAATTATCATTCGATTCTAATCATGCAGTCTGACATTAAAAGAGAGAGGAGCCATAACCATGAAAATCGTTCTTGGGCGAGTCACTGTAAACCTTGGAAACATTTTCTTAATTATGATAAAGTAATATCTAATTTCCTTAATCGCTTCGCTCTTTAATCATTGTGTATTTTTGCGAAGCTTAAATGTACTCATTTCTCCATTAAAAGTGCATTGCCACACATTAAGTCTGGCAACATGTGTTTCTTCATCTGGGTTCCCTCTTAAGCAGTGTAATTCAGGAGTATAGTAGCTAAGTTGCAATTTCCTGTAATTTAAGAGAAATGGCCTTTTCATTTTATCAGATCATTATTGAACAGGCGGGCCTTTTCATTTAAACGAAGCAAGACGTTTGGTGGCAGGGGGAGAAAAGAGAGTTAAACTGAAAACAGTTTTAGTATTATTTATATATTATATTAGTGTTGATTAAATTAATAAATTATTAGCTAACTGTGATTTGTATAATTTCTGAAATACCTAACTTGGACACAGTCACCTCTGATGACAGATCACTCTTGTCATGTAAACATGCATTCTGCTTTGAAACGATATATTGTGAAAAGCGCTGTACAAATAAATGCGAAATTAATTGATTGATATTTTGAATTAGCTTTCATTTTATATTTTCAGTTTTTCTTTTAATTTTAGTAAATAATATGCTTTGGTCATTTGTGTGTTTAGTTTTTAATATTTCTATTTAGTTTTCATTTATTTTAATTTCAGTTTTAGTTTTAGCAATTTTAGCATTTAAACTTCAAACCCTTGTTTTATTGTATTTAGTTGCCAATAACACATTTAAAAATTTTGTTAGGATTAGTTTTTTTAAGTTAAACGTTTTCGTAAAATATATTCTCTTTGCATTCCACTTCACTTCATTTTTTTAATTTCATTTCATTAAATTATTCCATTTCATTTTTTATTTTATTTCATACATTTCAGTTTCTTTCATTTTATTTTGTCATTTCATTTTGTTGTTTAATTTAATTTAATTTCAGTTTATTTCATTTAAATTTTTTTTTGTCGTTTTATTTTCAATAAACAAAAACTATTTTAATAGTTTTAGTTTTAATTTTAGTTAACAATAACAATGCTGATTCTGATATCAGACTGCTTCGTTCACTTGACTTTTGGGGGGGAAAGCTGTTAAAATTAAGCAATATCACACTCTTACGACCCTATGGTTTGTGTTTTGAGAGAAAGATCTTGTGTTTTGAGCAGAGAGAGTTTGTTTGTGGGTTAGGAGAGTTTGAATGTGTTAAGATTATTAGAGACTGTGAGTATTGCTTTCTTGTTTCAATCGAATATTGTTTGTACCTGAGGAACTTTGTTTTTATAGTTGACCCCTTTCCCTGTTTTCTGATGCTGATTTTGGATTGCCCTTTCAATTTTGTTTGCCTGGCTGTAAAATATTGTAAACTGTTTAATCTCTGTTTTTTGGTTATGGAGTTTGGTTTGTATATTGTATTTTTATTTCCTTTTCTTTTTGGGTTAGGGTTTAGGAAAGAGGTTTAAAAAATAAGGAAGTTTTTTTCATTATTTTGGCCCACTCAGCTCCTGAATCAAGAGTCCCAAATTAAGTCAATAAATATTGTTGTTCAAATTCACTTCATTTTTCAGTCTTTCATGTTGCACCCTTTACCCTAGAGAGAGAGAGAGAGAGAGAGAGAGAGAGAGAGAGAGAGAGAGTTTTTCACAACAACTTTATTTGACCCACAGAACTTCATATTATAAATGTTACATTTACATTATAAATAATCACTTGGGTTGGGTTCTCCACACACAACCACTTATTCCAATACTAAAGCAAAAAACAACATTCCATCCACAACTGTGCAAATAGCTTCATTATATCCCCACCTTTGCAAAAAGCCTTCATAATCATTAACCAACTTATAAAACTTAAAATCAATCAGAACCCGACTTTTCACCAAATTTTTAAAAACCATCTTGTGGAGTGCAGTAAGTGAGGAGACAAGAGACGGAGATGCGTCGAGTCAACTTTACTATCCACTTCAATAATTCTATCACACAGTACAGCGAGTGATATCAAAACAAAACACAACGTCAAAAACCGGAAAACGTCATCGACTAACCTCCCCTTCCTTAAAGGTACAGTCCCTTGGTGAATGTCTCTTTCAGACTTCCTTGTGGGTCACTACACAGGCCCCCCCAGAATTCACCCATAAACAGGGCCAGGCTGAACATGTACCCCAAATTAAACATGTGACACTATGCACTAGTGCAAAACAGAACAGTCCAGCACATAACAGTCCCTCCAACAAAGTCAACGTACAGGGGGGCGGACTGGGCGGCCATAGCGGCTGCGCTTAACAGTAGAGGGGCCAAGGGCAAGGGGCGGGGCAGGGGCAGGGGTCGAGGTTGCCGCAGGTGGGCGCCCTCGCCGTGGGGGCAGGGCCAGCTGAAGCGGTTCGCCAATATCCACATGAGCAGGCTTGAGACGGTCAATAGCCACCCGCTCAGGCCTGCCCCCCATATCCACAACAAAGTTCTTAGACCCCCCCACCAGGACACGGAAGGGCCCATCGTATGGGGGCTGCAGCGGTGTCCGATGGCCATCATGGCGGATGAAGACATACTTGGCTGATGGTAAATCCTTGGGCACATAGGACCGGGGAAGGCCATGGTGAGACGTCGGAATAGGAACAAAAGCATCTGCAATGTCCCGAGATGCAGCCCGATGTGAGGCAACTGACCACGGGGCCGTGGCATCTGGAAGAAACTCCCCCGGAACACGCAGAGGCTGGCCATACACCAGCTCGGCCGATGAGGCTTGAAGATCTTCCTTGGGGGCGGAGCGAAGGCCAAGCATAACCCATGGGAGGCGGTCAGCCCAGTCGCTGCCCGTAAGGCTGGCCCTGAGCGCGGCCTTCATGTCACGATGAAACCGCTCGCACAATCCGTTGCTCTGTGGGTTATAGGCTGTGGTACGGTGGACCTTCACCCCAAGGACCTCGGCGACCGCAGACCAAAGCTCCGATGTGAACTGCGGACCCCGGTCCGAGGAGAGGTCGGACGGTGTGCCAAAACGGGCCACCCAAGCCATAATGAACGCCCGGGCCACTTCCGCTGATGTAGTGGAGGACAGGGGAACTACTTCTGGCCACCTGGTGGTCCTGTCCACCATGGTGAGGAGGTAGGTGTAACCACGGGAGGGGGGAAGTGGGCCCACCAGGTCCACATTCACATGATCAAAACGTCTCTCTGGCACTTTGAAGGGTGCCAAAGGAGCCTTGGTATGACGAGTCACCTTTGCGCGCTGGCACGCCACACAGGCCGCAGCCCAGGCCCTGATGTCCCTCCGCAGTCCCGGCCAGACGAACTTGGCCCCCACCAGCTTGGTAGAGGCCTTCACCCCCGGGTGGGAAAGACCATGGATGGCATTAAAAACTTTATGCCTCCAGCCAGCAGGTACCATGGGGCGAGGTTGGCCAGTGGAGACGTCGCAGAGGAGTGTAGCGTTGGCCGTGTCAAACATCACATCTTCCATGAGCAGCGCCGTGGGGGCCGTCCTGTAGGCTTGCACCTCAGAGTCCGCCATTTGATCCGCAGCCATAGCCGCATAGTCGAGGCCCAAGTGGACGGAACCAGCGACTGCCCGGGAGAGGCAGTCGGCGACGAAATTGTCCTTGCCAGCCACGTGCTGAATGTCAGTGGTAAACTCGGAGATGGCCGAGAGCTGACGCTGCTGTCGACCAGACCATGGCTCCGTAGACTTGGCCATAGCAAACGTCAGCGGCTTGTGGTCAACGAAAGCCGTGAACCGCCGACCCTCCAACAGGAAACGGAAATGACGGGTGGCAAGGAAAAGACCCAGGAGCTCCCTGTCGAAGGCGCTGTACTTCCTCTCATTGTCCCGGAGCTTCCTGCTGAAAAAGGCCAGCGGCTGCCAGGCCCCGTTCACCCACTGCTCACACACAGCCCCCACGGCGTAATCAGAAGCGTCCGTAGTAAGAGCAACTGGGGCGGTCGGGGACGGGTGCGCCAGCAGAGCAGCGTTGGCCAGCGCAGTTTTGGCAGCATCAAACGCATCAGCCATCTCTGGGGACCAAGCCAACACGTCCACCGGTCTCCTACCCCGCAAAGCGTAGTACAATGGACGCATGAGCTGGGCCGCACGGGGGAGGAAACGGTTGTAGAAGTTCACCATGCCCAGGAACTCCTGCAGGGACTTCACAGTGCGTGGGCGTGGAAAACTGGCGACGGCCTCCACCTTGGCAGGGAGGGGAACTGCCCCCTGTGGGGTGACGTGGTGGCCGAGGAAATTGATGGAAGACCGGCCAAACTCGCACTTGGCCGGGTTGATGATGAGGCCATGCTCACTGAGCCGGCCGAACAGCTGCCGGAGATGCGTCCGGTGGTCGTCTGCGGACGCGCTGGCCACGAGAATGTCGTCCAAGTAAACAAACATGAATGGCATATCTCGCAGCACCGAGTCCATGAGACGCTGAAACGTCTGCGCTGCCCCCTTGAGGCCGAAAGGCATCCGTAGGAATTCGAAAAGGCCAAAGGGTGTGATGACTGCTGTTTTGGGGACATCCTGTGGGTGGACAGGCACCTGGTGGTAACCGCGCACCAGGTCCACCTTTGAGAAAATGGTGGCGCCGGCTAGGTGGGCGGAGAAGTCCTGGATGTGCGGCACTGGGTACCGGTCGGGTGTGGTGGCATCGTTCAGGCGACGGAAATCTCCACAGGGACGCCATCCGCCATCAGCCTTGGTCACCATGTGCAGGGGGGACGCCCACGGGCTGTTGGAGCGGCGCACGATGCCGAGGTGCTCCATGGTGGCGAACTCCTCCCTGGCGATAGCGAGCTTGGCAGAGTCGAGGCGCCGGGCTCGTGCGTAGACTGGGGGGCCCACCGTGGTGATGTAGTGCTCCACGCCATGCTTAGCCACCGCCGATGAAAACGTGGGTGTGGTGATGTCAGGGAACTCAGCAAGTAGGCGTTGATACAGGTCCCCGTTGGCCAGCGTGTTCGACAGACAAAGCGCCCCTGTCCCTCCCAGCGTGCAGGGGTACGAAGCAAAAGAGAGGGCATCGATCAGGCGGCAGTTTGTAACATCCACCAACAGTCTATAAGCGCAGAGAAAATCCGCCCCCAGGAGCGACGTAGACACAGCTGCCATGACAAAGTCCCAGCCGAAACGCCGCCCGCCGAAACACACTTCCACATGCCTCGTGCCATAGGTACGAATGGGTGTGCCGTTAGCAGCGTCCATCGGGGGGCCGTGCCCGCCAGCCATAGTGTCCACAGGCTGCGCCGGCAGGATGCTGCGCTGAGCCCCAGAATCGACCAGCAGCCGCCGGCCGGACAAGGTGTCAGTGATGAATAACAGCTTGCAGTCACGGCCAGCGCCCATAGCTGCTAATGAGCGCCGGCCCTGGCTTTTCCCTGGGCTCCGAAACTGCAAGGCTGACGACACTGCTTGGCTTTTGCCCCAAACCTGGAATGGTAATAACACCACCCGTCCTCACGCTGTCGGCGGGCCGTCACAGCAGCTGCAGTGTCTGGGTCGTCCTCCGAGGGTGGAACAGACGTGCGCTGGGTGGGCAGCAGTGCATGGACAAACTGCTGTCGGTTGGCGAGGAATATCCTGTCTGCCTCCACAGCCAGTGCTCGGTAGTCCCTGGAGGAAGGGAGGGGGGAACTAGCCAGTGCGGTGCGCACGGGTGCTGGAAGCTGCCGCAGGAATATGTGCGCGAAAAGGAACGAGGGATCCGCCGCGCCCAGCACCGCCAGCATCCTCTCCATTAACTCGGACGGCTTGCTGTCGCCAAGGCCGTTCAGGGACAGCAGGCGGTCTGCCTTTTCCAGTTCTGACAGTTCAAAGAGGCTCAACAGGAACGTTTTAAGTGCGTCGTACTTGCCGTCAGCTGGAGGAGCCTCTAACAGCGCCATAGCCCTGGCCGTCGTCGAGGCATCTAAGGCCGCTACCACGTGGAAATACTTTGTAACGTCCTGTGTTATTCCTCTCAGCTGGAACTGTGCCTCGATGTGCTGAAACCACGGCCGTGGATTGTGCTGCCAAAAGTCCGGTAACTTGATGGTGGCTGCGTAGATAGCGCCGACATTAGCCGCGCCGCTAGCAGCGGCCGGCGCCGCGGCCGCCGCGTTTTCACCACCGTCGTTGTGTGACATAATTCAGCCGTGTTCAACTCGCGTCGGGGGTCACCAATGTGGAGTGCAGTAAGTGAGGAGACAAGAGACGGAGATGCGTCGAGTCAACTTTACTATCCACTTCAATAATTCTATCACACAGTACAGCGAGTGATATCAAAACAAAACACAACGTCAAAAACCGGAAAACGTCATCGACTAACCTCCCCTTCCTTAAAGGTACAGTCCCTTGGTGAATGTCTCTTTCAGACTTCCTTGTGGGTCACTACAATCTCAACTTTTTGCCCTACTAAACCTTCTAACTTCTTTTTCCTTGAGATATAAATAGCTCTTTTAGCTTGTCCAATCAAGAAGTTTAGCAACTGACATTTACTTCTTTGTGCCGCTCTATAACATGGGCCGAGAATAAAGCTTTGAGTGGAGAAGTTTTCACCAAAACTTAAAAACATTAATTTAAGTATACTAAACAAATTGTTCAACCTTAAACATTCTAAAAAGCAGTGAAAAATCGTTTCCCTTATTTCACAGAAAGGGCATTCATCAGACACATTAGAATTAATCGTATTCACAAAAGCATTTACAGCAACTGTGCCGTGCAATATTTTCCACTGAAGATCACCTGTGGACTTTTCTAACGGTGATTTATACAGAATTCTCCATACAGGTTTTACATCATCTTCCAACCCCAGTTTTTGTCTCCACACTGTATCCTTTCGTTCCTTAAGAATTGTTTTATTTAACACCTTTACACAGCATTTATATAACACTTTACTTTGGACCTCTTGAAAGTTCAGATTCTCCAGACTTTCCAATTCCAAAAAGCATCCATTTAAGCCCTTTAAATCAGGAGTAATTAAAATGACTGGAAATGGATCTAAAATAATAGAAGCCACTCTACCATTATAATAATCTTTCAATAAATTTTTTTCTTCTACTGTCAACCTTTGCATTAATAAATCTAACATTTTTCCAACCTGTCGTACAGACTGAACTCTCAAATGAGAGGCCACAGCTTGAGAATTGCTTAGCTCAGGACCACCAATGTCCATTAAATTATGCAATTTTAATGTTTTGGATGAACACAATATTTGAGATAGTCCTGGTGTGACTTCACAAGCCACATCCAACCTCGCTCCATGAACAAGAGGTTCCTCGAGCAGCCAGTACAGAGATGTTGTGTCTTGCCTCTGTTTTCTAAAAAGTTGCCAGACATTAAAAAGTCCTTTGTAGAATTGAAACGACGTGTTAAACTGTAGTTTGCTGAAGTCTGTTAAAAAGAGTCCAGAGTTCAAGTTCAATCCACTCACTTGATTAAAGATAATATCGGCTACTTTCCTCCAGACCAACTCCACTGGTCCCGTCAAGTATCTCTGTATAAACAACAGTCGAAAGGCCGCTCTTCTGCTGGCCAGATGTATGAGTCCTTGTCCGCCCTTCTCCGTGGGCAGAAACAGTACACTCTGGGCTATCCAGTGAAAGCCATTCCAGAAAAAGTCTACTATAATGGCTTGTAATTTAGCCAAAAGCCCAACGGGAGGATCAATACAAGTCAAACGGTGCCATAACATTGATGCAACCAAATTATTAATAACTATAACTCTCCCCCTGAATGACATCTTTGGCAAAAGCCACTTCCATTTTTCAAATGTTCCTTTTACTTTTTCTAAAATACCTTCCCAATTTTTTTGTAATACAGATTCATTCCCAAGATAGACTCCCAGATATCTTATGCCATCACTTTTCCAGGACAGGCCTCCTGGTAATTTAGGAGGATCTCCATCCCACTCACCACACATCAATGCCTCACTTTTTGACCAATTTACTTTGGCTGAAGAAATAATGCCAAATTCATCAATAATTTCTTTTAATACCATTATGTCATTTTGATCATTAATCATAACAATAATGTCATCAGCATAAGCTGATAGCTTCACTTTTTCACCTGAGTGTGGTATAGACCATCCTTCAATACTATTTCTAATTTTTACCAGCAAAGGTTCAATAGCCAAGGCATAAAGCATTCCTGATAATGCACATCCCTGTCTGATCCCTCTTTTTACTTTAAAAGGTGCACACAAACCTCCATTTATTTTCAGCACACTCTCAATGTCCTGGTATAAAACCCTGATCATAGCAATAAAACCTGAGCTGAACCCAAACTCCTCCAGTGTACGCCAGAGATAGCCGTGCTCAACCCGATCAAACGCCTTTTCCTGATCTATTGAAATCAGACCAGTGTTTAAACTCAATAACCTAGAGACTTCCAAAATATCTCGAATTAAAAATATGTTATCAAAGATGGACCTATTAGGCACACAGTATGTTTGATCATGATGAATGACCCTACCAACTACCTCCCTCAGTCTTATTGCCAAAACCTTAGATAAAATTTTTAAATCAGTGCACAGAAGTGAAACGGGTCGCCAATTCTTTATATCTTTTAAATCTCCCTTCTTTGGCAGCAGAGTTATGACTGCCCTTCTGCAGCTCAACGGTAGCAAGCCATCAGCCAGACTCTCATTGAGGACTGCAAGCAAATCATCCCCCATTACTGACCAAAACATCTTATAAAAGTCGATGGGGAGACCATCCATTCCAGGTGCCCTGCCACATTCCATGCTCTGCAGTGCAATCTGCAATTCTCCTGTGGAAATGGGCTTCTGAAGTTCAACATTAACTTCATCTGGCACTTTCGGCAACCCTGTATGAAACGAATTGACTGGCTCATCCACTTCTGGGCTCTCACTCCTATACAATTCTGAATAAAAAGACACCGCCCTTTTTCTAATTTCCTTAGGCTCTGTTATGTCTATTCCAGTTGTTGAGTATAGCGAGTGAATATAACGACTTTGACCATTCTTTTTTTCTAGACCAAAGAAGAACTTAGTCGGGCCATCCATCTGCTCAATACTCTGAAATCGAGAGCGGACCAACGCACCCTGTGCTTTAACACCTAACAGCTCATCTAAAATCTTCTTTTTGGATTTGAGGAGCTCAGTATGCCCTCGATTTCCTGTGGACGCTGCTGAGTTTTGCAGTTCCACAATTTCAATCTCTAGGTTTCTCATTGACCGGGAAAATTCCCTAGAAACATTGAGTGTGTACTGCCGGCACAGTTGCTGTATTTCCACTTTACCATAATCCCACCACTGTCGTAAAGATCTATATTCATGCTTCTTCAACCCAAACTGTTTCCAAAAATATGTAAACGTCTCAATAAAAGCCTTATCTTGTAACAATAAGACATTAAAGTGCCAATAAGCACTCTTGGGTTTTATATTTGCTATATAAATACTACATTCTACTAAACAGTGATCAGAAAAACTTACAGGTAAAATCACACATTTCTTTATAACATTGAAATGATGTTTAAAACAATAAAATCTATCCAGTCTAGCCAAAGTAATAAAATTCTCTCTTGCTTGTGCCCATGTATATTGTCTTTCATTCTTATGCAAGACTTTCCAAATATCATACAGATCATTTTCAACAATGAGTTTCACAATTTCATGCTGGGATGCAATATGAGGCTCTTTATGGTTCCTATCTACTTTATGATCTTCTGTACAATTAAAGTCTCCTCCCATAAACATATACTCTTCTTGTTCAAAGCTAGAAAGAGCATCATTCACTTTTTTTATAAAATAAACCCTCTCAGGACCACAAACAGGAGCATAAATGTTTACAAAAACTAAAACAAACTTTTCAAATTTTGCTCTGACTTTCAATAGTCGCCCTTCAACAATGTGTTCAACCTCATATGATAAAGGTTTTATGTGTTTTTGAAAAAGAACAGCTACACCACCACTAGATGAACTTTTATGACTTAAAATAACTTCTCCATCCCATTCCATTTTCCAGTCAATCTCATTTTTAGCATCACTATGGGTTTCTTGAACCAACATCACATCATATTTCTTTTGTCTTATTAATTCATAAAGCATTGTTCTCTTCCCACTTTCTCGTGCACCATTTATATTGAGTGTGCCCAGTCTTAGCGTACTCATAAGTGAATGAATATAAACCAAAAAAGGGCAAAACAACCAAAAATACAACACAAGAAGAATAAAAAAATCATTCTGCTTCAAATTCATCACTCAATATATTCAATTTCAGCTTTTGCACAATCTTTTTCAATCTGTAAATTTCTTGATCAGTTAAATTATTTGCACCCTTCTCTTTCATTGACATTCTAGCTGAATTAATAAACAGCTCTCGATCTGGGAAATAATCTTCCACTCTCACTCCTTTCATTCCTTTAGTTGTTTGAAGGAATATTCTAATTTTCTCAAGTGTATAGTCACTTCTAGCAGATCTTTTTTGAGAGACTGAACTCGCAGACCCTGAAGAATCATCTCCACTTTCTGAGGCAGACTGAGGCTCGTCAATATTGCTCGTATCTGATTCCATCTGAATTCCAGAATTTTCAACATCTTTTCCTGAATTTTCATCTCCCGTTTCTTTCCTAACTCTCTTCCCATTGCCTTTTTTCTTCAATTTCCGTTTTATTGCAGGTGTTTTAAAAACACTTTCATCCTCTATCACTTCCATGTCTTCCTCACCTTCTATTGCAACTAAGTTAGAATCAGTTACCTCACACTCTTTCATGATACTGCTTGCTTTTCTAGCATCATTCACAACATCTTCCAACTTTTCCTTGTCAACTTCTCCATTATTACTTCCATCTCCCCTCTCCGTGTTAATCCTTGATCCTTCGGGTTCTGGCTGTCTCTGCTCTTCACTTCTTCCTACATTTGTCTGCTCCTTTTTCCTATTCTCGTTCAGAGGCACTACCGAATCATCCTTCTCAGGACAAGCACGAATTATATGTCCCTCCTGTCCACAACCAAAGCACTTCATACTTTCTGACGTTGCATAAATCACATACTCATAGTTATCCACCTTAAATTTCATGGCCAAACTTAGCTCTTCATTTTCATTTTTTAGAATCATGTGTGTCTGTCTTCTAAATGAAACCACATGTTTTAGCTGAGGTAGCTTGCAACCTAACGAAATCTTCCTGATTTTAGACACAATTTTACCATGTCTCATTAATTCCCTTTCAATCACGTCATCTCTGATAAATGGTGGTACATTCGACAGTGTAATCCTTTTTGCCGGCTGGACCAAAGGCATTACTGGGGTAAACGCACTGTTGACAACAATCCCTTTCACTACAACGTCATTGACTTTCTCTACACTACTCAAAAAAATCACTATAGCACTATTCATTCTGGCTGCAGACAAAATACTAGAGTATCCAACTACTTCAGCGACTGCAATAGTGCAATCCTCAACAGAACAACGCTCCGCGGGGATAACTTTAATGCCATGTTTCCGCGTCAAATTATCCAAACTTTGAGACGCTGCCATATCGGCCAGCGTCTCTTACTCAACAATATTCTTGTCAAATAAAAGATTTACACAAACAAGCCGCAAAAAAGTCAGAAAAAGATAGAAAAACTCACTCATTCAACAGCGTTCTCTTCCACTCACGCGCGTCGCGCGCTAACTCCGCCCACTCACCCACAACATCCGCTCAGAGAGAGAGAGAGAGAGAGAGAGAGAGAGAGAGAGAGAGAGAGAGAGAGAGAGAGAGAGAGAGAGAGAGAGAGAGAGAGAGAGAGAGAGAGAGAGAGAGAGAGATTGCTTTTATACAACAGTTTGATGAACAAAAAGTTAATTTTGAGTAAATTACGTTCAGACGACAACCTGGAGTGTGATTACCGGTATCACATTTTTTGTTCGAATATGTATGTTGGTTTGCAACCCTCTTTCTTTTGAAACTATTTCCTATTGGTGGATACAATCTATACAAACTTACTAGCAAAAATTATTAGCAAGAATGTAAGAATTTTATTAACAACTTGTTTATGGAAATGCTTGAATAAAAACTGTAATGGCATTGCTTTAATCAAGTTGTTGCTTTTATTTTATACAAGTGGAACAGACTGTTTAACATGTTACCTGTGTTTTGAAATATTATAAATATATATATTTTTTAAATATTTTAAATAATTTGGGTTTTAAACACAGTTGGTGGCTTTTTCATTTTTGTTCTGCACAAAATAATAATGCTATTGCAGTTATATCTGAGGAATGAGTCTTTTCAGGTAGTACACAACTGCTGTGTCAACAACAACAACAACAACAACAACAACAACAGAAACTCAATACCACAAAATAACTATGTGATCTGGGAAAAAAATAAAAAAGGTTTACCCATGAGTTATTTTCTGTGTGTTTGGTACATGGCAGGACAGTATTGAGGGCTGCTGAACCCTAGACTGAATCAGCTGGGGGGGTGGACAAACCTGCTGACACACACTTGCTGATCTCTGCTGTGTGTGCTGCCAACTGGCTCTCATGATGATGTATTGACAGATGCAGTTCTCTCCCGTGCTTCTCTGGGCCTGAGAATTTGGTTTACAGCAGCACCATGGGAAATAAAAAGGGGGATGCCCAGGGGCCTGGCTAGATGAGGATGAATGGAGACATTCCTGAATGTCAGCAATGAAAGTACCGGACCAAGCTGAGACACGCACCTTCCAGCTGGACCTAAACAAACTGAGCTTGGTGTCCATAACTTTCCATGCATTCCTTTCAAATGATCAAAGGCAGCAGAACATGTTTTACTAACTCAGGAATGAGAACAATTTGAATCTTTTCAGGGAGATTTTATCAAATTACTTCCATCAAAAACACAGAGCAACCTGAAATGCTGCCCTTCCGTTCGAAATGAAGTGGAACAAAACAAGCTAAACGGCAGCTTGACTTCAACAAAAGTGACCAGAGTGTCAGTTTCTATGAAGACTTGTTGGGTAAATCAAAGGGCTCAACATTTTGCAAGTTAGCAGTGAGGCAGTGTGCAGATAGGCTATTTTATATTATAGTATTTATTTTTTTATTTTTTTGATAATACTATGGGACAGGGCTCTTACATTTATATTATTATTATTAGGAGCCATGCACGGAAGGCGCGTAGGCACCTATTGTATCCGTTGATAACTTTTGAACCGTAAGGGTTAGGAACAAAAAAACAGTTCCTCTGATTGCACTCTATGATGTAATTTTCCATCATGAAAATTTTCTGAAAAAGCTACTTTTTCAAACTCCTCCTAAGTGCAGTGCCATCTAGTAGTCAGGAGATATGAAAAATGTAAATTTTTGCTTAAAACTGGTCTCTTTAGATTCAGTGCGGCATGTCAAGTCGAACGATACCCAATTTTTCCAATATCGGCTATTTTTAATTTTGTCGCAAAATGCTATATTTTACGAACACATATATCGTTACGAAACTCGATATGTGTCTTTGGCACTATGACGGTGCTCAAAAAGTTTTGGGTGATCTTGTGGTCAAAAGTTATAATGAAATTTCCAAAAATGATAATAACTTTTGATGAAATTAGCCGATTGTAATGAAAATGGTCTTAATTGATTCCTTGGGTCAGGCCGAGAACATAGATACCAATTTTGCCAATTTCTAATCGTATCATCTTCAGGACATGCCGGCAAAAAAGTATGGATTTCGTGTCAATAGACAAAACCGTTTTCGTATACCGCAGCAACAAAGTGGGCATGCTGCCAAAATGACTCTTGAGGCCCTATCTATGCAATGCTTTGGCATATTGACACAAAATTTTGCATGTGTTATTGTTCCCTTAGTCTGACCACACCACATCAATTTGGTCACAGCGCCACCTATTGGTCAAAAGTGATAGACAATTAAATCATTACTAGTGACTCTATTTATGACTGCCATTTTGCCTAAAATCATCTTAAAATGTATTTTATTGCTCATTGCTGCAGTTGGTCTGAATCTTGTTCTTTGTGCTTGGTCCCTTAATTGCTGCTTGCGGCTATATTTATTATTACATTTATATTATTATCTTTACACAATCATTCAAAGATAAAAAATAAAATCTAAAGTTTGGGTTCAATAAGACTTTTTTAAAGAGAAATTAATACTTTTATTCAACAAGGATGAATTAAATTGATCGAAAGTGACAGTAGAGACATCCATACAACAAACGCGACAACAAATAAAGGCTGTTGTTTTGAACTTTCTAATCATTAAAGGTACAATATGTAAGAATTTTGTAATAAAATATCCAAAAATCACTTGCACAGTGTGATATATTTCCTGCAGTTGTGTACTTACAATATCCCAAAAGTCTCCAAAGATTTTTTATTTCAGAGAAATTCTAATTTTAAATAAGTGGCCGTCCCGGAAAAAAATATCGCCTGTCAATGACACAATATCCGCGCTATCCTCGGTTTCCGTTCATACTGCCATAGCCATGACGTAACCATGGCGACAGACGTGGACAACTGCGTAGTGCGCAGTTCTTGTTTCTTTCAAAGATAGACCATGGCAAGCAGACTTTGGGACAAACAAGGAGAACTAAAATGAGGATCAATATCAGCGTGGCGTTTTTGAGATGCCGAGAGCTCCACGTCCGCGACTAACTTGGACTTGACAGAGCTTTACGAGTCACGACTTGACAGCTTTATTAGACAGGTGAGCAAATGTACATAAAACAAATCAATGTTATATAACGTTAGCTCAACATGATGAAATGTTAGAATATGGTCAGTATGTTATTCTAATGTTGATCTAGCTTACTGCTAGTTTCGTATAGCAAACAAACTAACACGTAGTATAACATTATAACTTTCAACACACATTTAAATGCCGTTTAGTGTGATAGTGTAACGTTAGACCAAGTGAAGCAGCGCTGCGTTACCTCACAAGTTTAATTCGTCTAATAAACTGACTTGTGTGAGTAATCCAGCACTTGCGGGTAGTTCGGTAGAATTAAATGTCCTTATTCCTTTATATTCCCGGGACTCGCGTGTGATATCTGTCTCTTTAGCAATCGCTACCTGCTTCATACCACTGTAATGTTAAAAAACATAAATGTTTGCACTCATCCATAAACATTATTAGATCCATCAGCTTGACAGCAAGTCCCATCATTCAGCTCATCACTGCGTCATCAACCTACGCCTTTGTTATTGTTGGAAACTGCGCCCTCTTGTGGCGAAAAAAACCTACATATTGTGCCTTTAAGAAAAAAATCGCAGTTTCAACAAAAATATTAATTAGCATGACTGTGTTACGTCCACCCCTGTCTAGGGTAGAGGAGAACGAACAGAAATACGTAAACATAAATAATCGACTTCAGAGCCCCCGTCTCCCGTCCCAGTATTGATCCAACACATAACGATTTTCCAAATCAAAAAGGAATTTATTCAGGAAACATAAGTAATGAAGAACTCAAGACTTTACAAAGGAAGAAAATTACCTCAGGAGGAGGCTAATGCCAAAATAACAAACAAAACAAGTCTAACTATTTTTAACAACTAAATAACCTAAACACCAAAATAATGATGTAAATAAAAGACAATACTAAACCTAACTTCCTCTCTAAATATAAACAGGAGAAAAACAAGACAAATTAAATGGCGCCTACCTCCCTACACCTTCCTTAACTGAAAAATACTAAAGAAACAATACAACAAAAAACTTGAAGAAAATAACCCACCCTGCACTCAGGGAGTAAACAAAAGAAAAAGAAAACCTATAACAGTCCAAACAACATTGCACTGATCTCTCACCTCAGTAAGAAGGTTTACTTAAGACACAAACACAACATAGGGAGAACTTCAACACATGACTGGAACAGGAGAAAGGGTCTCTTCAGAAGAGAGACGGAGGAGAAAACCTCCCGCCTCTCGAGCACTGCAGAACTGGTCAGCTTTTATACCAAGCACACGCCGGCAAGAGCGAATCAGCATAGGGAGCTACACAGGTGCGCTGATTACCCACAGGTGCCACTACTTAACCTATGGGAGATCAGAAACAACAAAAAGACAAGCACTCATAACACTGACAAGGATACGTACTTTGACGTAACACCCCCACACTCAAATTTACAATTCCACTGAATTGTAAAAAAAAAAACAAAAAAAACACAACAACTCATTAACCCATAGGATTATTTACTCTAGATAAGGCATCCGCTACCACATTCTCAGAGCCTTTTTGATGTCGAATATCTAGGTTGTATCCCTGGAGTATTAAAGACCAGCGCATCAACCGTTGGTTAGCGTTGTACATCCTGGACAAAAATAAAAGCGGGTTGTGGTCAGTGTACACAATTACAGGAGTGTTGCTACCTCCCACATAAACCTCAAAGTGTTGTAGAGCTAACATTAAAGCCAAAGCCTCCTTCTCGATGGTACTGTAATGAAGCTGACACTTTGAAAATTTTTTTGAATAGTAGGATACAGGATGATCCACACCTCCAGAATCCTCCTGCATTAGCACCGCTCCAGCCCCCGTAGCACTAGCATCCACCTGTAACTTGAAAGGTAGATCGAAATCTGGTGCAGAGAGAACAGGAGCATTACAAAGAACATCTTTAGCTGCTAGAAATGCACATTCACACTCAGGAGTCCACACAAAACTCTTAGAAGCACTGAGTAGATCAGTTAGGGGAGACACAATGCAAGCAAAATTTCTACAGAATCCCCTATAATAACCGGTCATTCCCAAAAACCGGCGTAATTGGCGTTTGTTTGTGGGAATAGGGAACTCTAACATGGCAGTAATTTTAGCTTCAATTGGTCGCACTTGTCCCTGACCAACCTTCTTCCCAAGATAGGTCACAACTGCTTTTGTGAACTCACATTTTGTCAAATTCAATGTAAGGGAAGCCTTTTCCAAGCGTTGGAAAACACACTCAAGGGACTTTAGATGTTCTTGCCATCCATCAGAATATATAACTATGTCATCCAGATACGCTGCACAATTTGGCACGTTAGCCAGTACTTTATGCATCAACCTCTGGAATGTCGCAGGTGCATTTCGCATCCCAAAGGCGAGAACAGAGTACTGCAAAAAGTTATCTGGCGTTACAAATGCAGAAATTTCCGAAGCTCGTGGTGTTAAAGGAACTTGCCAGTAGCCTTTCAAAAGATCAAGCTTAGTCACATACTTCGCTGATCCGACTCGGTCTATACAGTCTTCTAAACGGGGTAAGGGAAAAGAGTCTGGCTTAGTGATGGAATTTACTTTTCGATAGTCAGTACAAAAACGAAAAGTCGAATCTGGCTTTAGGACTAACAAGCAAGGTGAACTCCAAGGACTTTCACTAGGCATTGCAAGACCATTTTGGAGCAAATACTCAACTTCAGACCTCATAACCTCACGTTTTACCGGATTAACTCTATAGGGATACTGTTTGACAGGCAAACTCTCACCAACATCAATGTCATGAACCAGAACATTCGTCTGGCGTGGCACATCAGAAAAAAGAGCAGGAAATTTTCTGATCAAATTACCCACTTCACTACGTTGGTTCTCAGGAAGATAACACAGGTAAGAATCTAGATCAACCAGTATAGAAGAGTTCTGGAAACGTCCACACGAAAACTTAGCATCACACCCCGACAATCCATCATCTTCAGGACTGTAAGGAGAGGGTACAACAACAGACATCACAGGTAAAACTTTAGAGACACTAGCTCCACCTCCATCTCTTACAACATGAGGCTTCAACATATTTATATGGCAAACTCGAGTCTTTCGCCTACGATCAGGGGTGTGAACTACGTAGTCAGTGTCACTCAATTTTTTATCAATTGTATAAGGACCGGAGAATTTGGCATGTAAAGCTGACCCAGGCACCGGCAGTAAAACAAGAACATCATCACCAACTTCAAAATGACGTGCTACACTCTTCTTATCAAAGTGTGCTTTCATTTTGGACTGCACAGCCGCCAGATGAGTTTTTGCAGTTTCACAAGCTAAATGAAGTCTCTCACGGAATGAACTCACGTACTCAAGAACAGATGTGGGCAATGACTGCTTAGACAGTAGTTTCTCTTTAAGCAATTTTAGTGGACCGCGAACAGTATGACCAAAAACTAATTCCGCGGGACTAAAACCTGTTGACTCCTGAACGGTCTCCCTCACCGCAAACATTAAAAGAGGCAGACCTTCCACCCAATCCCTCTCAGTTTCCCCACAGTATGTTCGGAGCATGGTTTTTAGAGTTTGATGAAAGCGTTCAAGCGCCCCTTGAGACTCGGGATGGTATGCAGATGACAAACGATGACTAACATCTAACTCTTTTGCAACTTGCTTGAACATTTTGGAAGTGAAGTTAGTCCCCCGGTCAGTCTGAATGACCCTAGGCAGGCCAAAAATTGAGCAAAACTTTACTAACTCCTTCACTATTACATTCGTTTTTAATGACCGTAGTGGAATAGCATCAGCATATCTGGTAGCCACACACATAATAGTTAACACATATTGATGGCCAGACTTAGACCTAGGCAATGGCCCAACGCAGTCAACTATTAGCCGCTCAAAAGGTTCACTGATAACAGGGATAGGCTGCAAAGGCGCTGAAGGAACTACCTGGTTTGGTTTCCCCGCTACCTGACAAGCATGACATGAGCGGCAAAACTGAGATACACTGGACTTTAATCCAGGCCAAAAGAAATATTTAGTAATCCTCTTGTATGTCTTCGTTATGCCAAGATGTCCCGAAAGAAGATGCTCATGTGCAAGTTTTAAAACTTGAGATCGGTAACCTGAAGGTAGAACAATTTGATACAGAGCATTCCAATCCGCCTCCTCAACTAACGAAGGTTTCCATCTACGCATCAACACGTCATCATCCCAAAAATAAGACACACCAGTATCTGGAACCCTACTCAAATCAACAGCAACTTCTCTGCAGCTATTTAAAGATGGATCAGATCGCTGAGCAGCAGCTAACTGTTGTTTCCCTACACAAGAAGGAACATCATTTAGGTCAGAAAAATCCTTAGACTCACTCAAATTTTCAGGTTTAACTGACAGTTCACACTGTACTGAACCAGAGGAGTCTTGAAACAGACTAGATACATCCATTACCTCCTCATATTTCTTAACCTGTGCTCGAGTTACTGCACATGCGAGGAAAACCGCAGGAAATTTAACTGCTAATGTTGCCTGATCACCCAGCCCAGGATTAGTTGACACAACCGGAAAAGGAAAAACTTTGCCACCTGCTATGTCATTCCCAATGATCAGTCCTACACCATCCACTGGTAACCGTTCACGAACACCAAGTTTAACCATTCCTGAAACTAAATCAGAGGACAAGTGAACGTTATGCAGAGGCACCTTAACACAGCCTAACTCAATTCCTCGAATTAGTACATCAGTACCAGAATAGGAATGATCAGAAAATGGCACCACTCTCTAAAATAAATGACTGAGCTGCCCCGGTGTCTCTAAGCATGCGGACAGGCTTTTTCTCATCACTATCCGGCAGAGAAACAAACCCGTTAATAAGAAACGGTTCATAAACATCCATCTCTGAACATAAAGGTGAGCTATCTGAAACGGTCACAGAATGTGCAAATGCCACATTTTTGGGCTTTGCCCCAGCAGATTTTTGTTTCCAGGCTTTACATTCTGAAATCAGATGGTTGGAATCCAAGCAGTAAAAGCAAGCTCGCCGTTCATCTGAACCTTTTGCAATAGGTTTACGAAAAATATCCGACCTCTGCGCACGGAATACTCTATTTGTTTCTCTGCGCAAGTCGTTTCCTATCAACGGAGGAATTTTGGCTTGACGTACAGAAGGAAAAGAAGTTCTGTGCGTAAGAACGAATTCGTCAGCCATCACAGCTGCCTCTGCGAGTGTTGTAACCTTCTGTTCATTTATGTGCACCACAATGTTTTCTCCTATACACGTTTTAAAGTCCTCTAATAAGAGAAGTTCCTGAAGTTGGTCAAAAGTGTCAATCCTACTAGCAGCACACCACTTATCAAAGAGAACCTTTTTTTCTCTAGCGAACTCTACAAAGGTTTGTTTGGCTGATTTTAAATGTTCCCTGAATTTCTGACGGTAGGCTTCTGGCACCAACTCATAAGCTCTTAGTATGGCCACCTTAACAACATCATAGTCAAGAGCCTGTTCTACAGGTAATGCAGAACAAACCTCCTGAGCTTTTCCAGATAAATTACATTGGAGAAGTAACACCCACATGTCTTTTGGCCAATTCAGTTTAACTCAGTGTTTCTCAACCTCTCCTGCAGGGACCCCCTGACAGGCCATGTTTTTGTTTTAACTCTGAAATGGCACACCTGATTCAAGTAATTAAAGGCTTAATGAGTAATTAGAGTAGGAATAGTTCAATTAATCAATTAGTCAACTACTCATTAAGTCTTTAATGACTTGAATCAGGTGTGCCATTTCAGGGTTAAAACAGAAACATGGCCTGTCAGGGGGTCCCTGCAGGAGAGGTTGAGAAACACTGGTTTAACTGCTACCCGCTCAAATGTAGTAAAATATGAATCAACTTCAGCTTCACAGAACTGTGGTACCAGTTTTACATACTTACTAACATCAAAAACTGAAGGTACAGAATCCATGTGACCTGACGATGGCGGTCTAGAACGGGGTAGAGGACTGGGCTGATTACGTAACGTTTGAAGCTCTACTTCCAGTCTACGAAGCTTTAGATCACGATCTGATTCAATTTCGAGAGCTCTAACCCGCAACAATTGAGTCTCGTGTTCTTGTTTTTTTAAGGCAAGATCAAGCTCTTTTTATTGAATCGCAACCTTAGGACTAGAATAGAATACCTCATCGCCCAAACCAGCTGCCCTCGCCTCCGCAGCCGACTCATCTTCCCCCTTTTCACGCGTCCGTTCTGAAAAAACACCCGTTTCCACTAACTGCCGATGTAATTCATCTTTAATCTCCTGTTTTCTCGCAGCTTTAGAAACGGACATATTATAGAAGTCAGCTATTAATAACAGGTCTCCCTTTCTACAGCGATGAAATTCCTCCAATGTTGGAGCCAACGTAAACTTAATCAAAATCCATATCTATTTCACCACTATATGGAACTCCTCCACCCTTAAGAAATTCAAAAACAGCCAAACAAAGCGATCAATAACGCATTCTTACATTTACAACCCAACGAGCGGCCAGATCAAGTTTCCACATCAACAATATCAGAATTCTCCTGAATTATGAGAAATTCTCAGTTATTAGAACGAGCCCCCAATTCTGTTACGTCCACCCCTGTCTAGGGTAGAGGAGAACGAACAGAAATACGTAAACATAAATAATCGACTTCAGAGCCCCCGTCTCCCGTCCCAGTATTGATCCAACACAAAACGATTTTCCAAATCAAAAAGGAATTTATTCAGGAAACATAAGTAATGAAGAACTCAAGACTTTACAAAGGAAGAAAATTACCTCAGGAGGAGGCTAATGCCAAAATAACAAACAAAACAAGTCTAACTATTTTTAACAACTAAATAACCTAAACACCAAAATAATGATGTAAATAAAAGACAATACTAAACCTAACTTCCTCTCTAAATATAAACAGGAGAAAAACAAGACAAATTAAATGGCGCCTACCTCCCTACACCTTCCTTAACTGAAAAATACTAAAGAAACAATACAACAAAAAACTTGAAGAAAATAACCCACCCTGCACTCAGGGAGTAAACAAAAGAAAAAGAAAACCTATAACAGTCCAAACAACATTGCACTGATCTCTCACCTCAGTAAGAAGGTTTACTTAAGACACAAACACAACATAGGGAGAACTTCAACACATGACTGGAACAGGAGAAAGGGTCTCTTCAGAAGAGAGACGGAGGAGAAAACCTCCCGCCTCTCGAGCACTGCAGAACTGGTCAGCTTTTATACCAAGCACACGCCGGCAAGAGCGAATCAGCATAGGGAACTACACAGGTGCGCTGATTACCCACAGGTGCCACTACTTAACCTATGGGAGATCAGAAACAACAAAAAGACAAGCACTCATAACACTGACAAGGATACGTACTTTGACGTAACAACTGTTTTTAACATGGATAATGCTAAGAAATTTCTTGAGCACCAAATCAGCAAATTAAAATGATTTCTGAAGGATCATGTGACACTGAAGACTAGAGATTTTAGATTTTAGAGATTTTGAAGACTAAAATTCAGCTTTGATCAAAGAAATAAACTAAATTTTAAAGTATATTCAAACAGAAAACAGTTATTTTAAATTGTACTAATATCTCACAATGTGCTGTATTTTGATCAAATAAATAAACATCAGTGAGCATAAGAGACTTCTTTAAAAAAAAAAAAAACATTTAAAAAAATCTTACTGTCCCTAAACTTTTGAATAGTGTATACACTTTTTCCATCTGTGCTGCTGTTTTGGGTCTGTGTACATTGATCTGGTGCCATCAGCTGATCATCGTTGTCATGATGTCATTTCCTGCGACTCCAGAGTGATTAGTTACATGACATTTATGGTTAAGGAAATTGTCTGAAAAAAAAAATGCCTGAAATTTGTGAGTAAAGACGCAATAAGCAGGTTGCGTAATTCTGACAGGACACACATACCAGCTGAGAAACAGCCATGGAGATGAATGGGAATGCTATTGGATAATTCCTACACCTAGGAATTATACAGACCTCCACGGGTAAATAAACTACTAAAGGATATCATAGCAAAACTTCTTTTTTTTTTCTGTGAAAAAAGTGGCACTGCAGTAAAATGGACCTCAGATGGCAAATTAACTTTTGCCATTTTCATTCCACCGTGAAAATACTGTTCTCTAATTGGATTAGCTCCTTGATCGGAAGTGGAGTTTCAGTGGGTGGGAGCGTTTTTCTCTGCCGAGAGCCAAAAAACAATCACTGACCCCTGAAGTGTCACCCTCATGAGGCCGGTAACAGTACTGCTGTAAAATGAATCATTCCTTCACACTCACTTTCCCAGAATGGCCATGGACTGAGGTGACAAACACAGAGCAGGAGAACGGCACAGCTGGGCTGCATAAAGGCTGCTAGAAAAACAACCAGCAAGACATAAAACATAAAACATGGACTTAAACAATGTTTTATGAGCTTTGACTTAATGATGACCACCTCAGAGAGCGTTATATAGCCTGACCTGTACAGCCACACGTATGCAGGATTAAACCACTAAAATCACCACAATTATCACTGGGTGAATATGAAAGCTCTTCGAGGTTTGTTCATCCCTGGAGGTGAATATGAGTCAAAATACACTACCAGTCAAAAGTTTGGAATAATTCAAACGTTTTATATTTCTGAAAGAAGTCTCATGCTCACCAAGACGGAATTTATTTAATCAGAAATACAGTAAAAACAGCACTTTTGTGAAATATTAATGTAATTTAAAATAACCGTTTTCTATCTTAATAAATTGTAATATGTATTTTATTCATGTGATGGCAAAGCAGAATTTAAACTGTAATAATATTTCACAACATTACAGCTTTATTGTATTTTGATCAAATAAATGCAGCCTTTGAACATTGGAGACTTTAAAGAAATCCAAATGTTTGACCTGTAGTGTGTCATTAAAATCAGCACTAAATATGTAACACTTTCAGCCCCATTCATTAACATTAGTTAATGCATTAGCTAACTTGAACTGACAATAAGCAATATATATTTTTACAACATTTTATAATCTGGTAACACTTTACAATAGTGTTCAACATTTGTATTAACTAACATGAACTAACAATGAGCAATACATTTGTTACAGTATTTATTAATTCTACAAATGATGTAGAAGTATTGTTCATTCATGTTTGCTACCCACTGTTGCTACCACTGTTAACATATGTAACCTAAAGTGTTACCACTAAATATTTTGCCTTTATGTAATTAAAACAGGAATTCTACAGACACATACTGGAAACAACATAGTGGACGCTGACTATATTAACAGCAGCCAAACTGCATGGGGATGTTTGTGTGCTGATGTCATGGAGGAGGGAGGGGAGAGAGGGAGAGAGAGGGAGAGGGAGAGAGAGAGAGAGAGAGAGAGAGAGAGAGAGAGAGAGAGAGAGAGAGAGAGAGAGAGAGAGAGAGAGAGAGAGAGAGAGAGGAGAGAGAGAGAAGAGAGAGAGAGAGAGAGATGAGAGAGAGAGGAGACGAGAGAGAGAGAGAGAGAGAGAGAGAGAGAGAGAGAGAGAGAGAGAGAGAGGAATTCACAAAGCTTTTATTACAAAATGCATCTTGTTACAATTATATAGCCTCCAAAATAATAAACAAAATCTTAATATAAATCAATAAAGTGTGAAAATTAATTCATCTTCAAAATAACACATAGAGCATCATTACAGCTCCAAATATTTCAAAGGAAGGCAAATCACCAATACATTTATAATAATAAAAATCAATTAAGATTCTAGATTGTACAAATTGAAAACAATACAACAATGTTTTGTACTACATCCTGTTCAATTTTTTTTCTCCTGCTCAAATAGATAGCCATTTTGCTTGTCCCACCACAAAATTAAGCAGTTGACACACAAACTTTTTCTTTAAGACATATTTACATCCTAAAATGAAAATCTCTTGTGAGAATACCTCATGGCTTTTTTAAAAACATCCTTTAAAACAGAAAACAATGGTTCAAGTCTATAACAGTTTAAAAAAGCATGAAAATAGTTTCTCTGTCATCACAAAAGGACACTTATCAGTGCTTTCAGATTTAAAACAGAAGTAAAAGCATTGACTGCAATAACACCATGAACAATTCTCCATTGTAAATCTCCTGTCTTTTTGGTCATGGTGGTTTGTAAAAAACTCTCCATTCTGGTTTTTTTCCTTCATTCAACTTAAAAAAAACACGCCAAGGTGTATTTATCCTATTATTCAACTTTGCCTTGTTAAAAACAATTACACAATTTTTATACAAACGCTTTCTGTCACAGGAAAAAAAATCAACAGTTAATGAATCAGCTTGTTCAAAAAGAAACCCAGAGCACCCATCCAACTTAAGAGCAAAAATCAAACCTGGAAAACACTCTTCCGAGTCTGGATTACACAGTTCGTTTTTATAATCCAATAACAAAAGTCTCTCTTGATCACTTAACGCAGATTCCCATCTCTGAAGAAGTTGGCCTATAACACGAGTGGATTTAATTCCAAGACATTGAGATGTTGCTTCCTTGTTTTTAAAATCAAGTCCAGCTACTTCCAGCAAACGTCCAAGTGTCACTATTTTGTTGTCAATAAGTGCTTTGTTTAGTCCAGGAAGAAAACAATTGCTTAAATCCAACCGCTTCCCATGGATTAAGGGTTCTTCTAAAAGCCAGTAAAGAGATTTTGAGTCCTCCACTTTTTGAAAAGTAAAAAGATTCCACACTTTAAAAACATTCCTATAAAAAACAGGTAATGTAGGAAAACTTAATTTCAGTGGATCCATCAAAAAAATTGTCCTGCCCAAATTAAAATTACCCAACCTATTCAAAATCAATCTTGCTACAGCATTCCAATTAAAAACATCTGAAACAGTTAAAAGTCTTTGCACAAATTGTAATCTAAAAGCAGCTATTCTACTTTGCAGATGTATCAGTCCCTGACCACCTGCTTCTTTGGACAAAAAAAGGACACTTTGCGGGACCCAATGCAGCTTATCCCAAAAAAAGTCCACAAGCAATGCTTGTAGTTTTGTTAGCAAAGTTAACGGGGGATCTAGACAAGCAAACTTATGCCACAGCGACGAAGCCACCAAATTATTAGCGATTAAAACTCGCCCTCTAAATGACATTTTTGGAAGCAGCCATTTCCATTTATCAAGTCGACCTTTAACTTTCTCAATTATACCCTCCCAGTTTTTTTGTGTGACTACTTCATCTCCAATAAAAACTCCTAAATATTTAAAACCAATTTTTCCCCACTGCAGGCCCATAGGAAGTTTTGGTTTATCATTTTTCCAATCCCCAATTAAAAAAGCTTCACTTTTTCCCCAGTTTATATTAGCAGAAGATATTTTTTTAAAAATTTTCAACAAATTTACCAAAAACTGAATATCACTTTGTCCATTGATACACACAGTAACATCATCTGCATATGCTGACAGTATGAATTTATTCCTACATTCTGGTAACATTACACCTTGAAGTTTACACCTTATCTGATTTAACAAGGGCTCAATTGCTAAAGAATATAACATGCCCGATAATGCACAACCCTGTCTTATGCCTCTAAACACTGTAAAAGGAGTACATAAACCACTATTGACCTTTAAAATATAGTGCTGTGTTGAAAAAATCGATTCACCAATTCTGAATCGATTTTCATATTAATTTCTAAAGATCGATCCGTAACTCAGAGGATCGATTTTAATAGGTTTACATTTTCCCCGTGAACTTTAACTTGCCGCGACTGGGAGATCCCTGTATGCGCATTGAAAGGCTTTCACTCAGCGCGCACATTGTTACGACAACGGGCTTTGAGTGAGTCATTAAACCGTTCATTCAACGAACACGTTCAAAAAAGCTGATTCATTAAAAGAGATGTAATGAAACAAGGTGTTAATTATTTTTTAACTTTGAGTTCCACTTTTCAAGGCTCAGCTGAGCAGCAATGCGTCGCATGGGTAACGCTGAAGCTGATGCTTCACTTATTAGAGACCAATATGGCATTGATTCAATGCGTGACTGGCTGATTTTATTTCCCTGCGGCTTCCTCGCGCAGTGGGATGCTGACCAGCGCTGCTGCTGACGCGCATTTATGGTAAATACCCGTGACGTGAACGTTAAAAGGATGATACGACAAATATTTCGCTTTCCTTTGACACGGCAACCTTTTTCACAAATACATATGACTTCAAAGACAGACGCAGGTAATCGCACGCGCTCTGCCGATCTCTCTCATTCACTGTCTGTGCGAAGCCTCTGTAGGCTACACATCACCACGATAAACAGTCTTGTTTGTTATCATTATGAACTTGTTTAACATTCAATACACATGCATGAAGTTCAAAACAAGAAGGGTATAGCCTTATAAAAAACGTGAATATCGCGGTTGCTGCGGTTACTTGCAATCCTCTGCGGTTACTGCTGCTGATACCTCTGCGTCCTCTGTCGTCTACACCAGTGCAAGTTTGTGAAAGCAGTTGTATCAACACTCTGGAAGGGGGATTGTTCTTTACAACCATCAATACTCCATTAATTTGCAGTTAAATGTCTATAATAATTGTATCAATATGTTGCATAACTACAGTCCTGTAATTCAACAGCTGGAAAAAAAATATGCTTTTTTCAAAAACACTTATCTTAATCTCGAAGATCGGATCGGATCGGATCGAATCGAATCGAATAATGATAATCGATTCAAGATCTTGAGAATCGGAATCGAATCGATTCTTGAAATTTGAATCGAAACCCAGCACTATTAAAATACTCTCCACATCATTATAAAGGACTTTAATATAGTTAATAAAACTCTCACTAAAGCCAAATGCATTTAAGACCTTCCATAAAAAACAATGTTCTATCCGATCAAAAGCTTTTTCTTGATCTAGCGAAATAAAACCACATTTTAGGTTTAGCATCTTGGAGACTTCAATAAGATCACGAATAAAAGAAATGTTATCAAATATCGATCTACCTGGGACACAGTAGGTTTGATCAGGATGAATAACACTGTCCATTACATTAGCCAGTCTGTTAGCTAAGACCTTCGATAAAAGCTTATAGTCGCTGCAGAGCAGAGAAACTGGACGCCAACACTTTATGTCTCCAAGATCTCCTTTTTTCGGTAGGAGGGTCAACACAGCTCTTCGGCAACTTTGAGGCAGTTTACCCCTTGCCAGACTGGTATTCAACACTTCTAGGAGATCATCTCCTATTGTTGACCAAAAAGACTTGTAAAAGTCCACTGGTATACCGTCGATTCCTGGTGTCTTTCCAGACACCATCCCTTGAAATGCCTTCTGTAGCTCACTCATACTCAGAGGGCCAGAGATTCCAGTGTTGATACTTTCAGGCACCTGAGGTAAGTTTTCAAAGAAGAACTCACCCTCGTTTTCTAGCTCTACAGCAACTTCACTTTTATACAAATTCTCGTAAAAATCAACTGCCCTCTGGCGAATATCCGAGGGATCTGTCAAAAGAATACCAGATTCAGATCGTAAAGCATGAATTGTTCTACTTTGACCATTCTTTTTTTCTAAATTAAAAAAGAATTTGGTTGAAGCATCCATTTGATTCATATTCTGAAATCTCGACCTGACCAAGGCCCCCTGTGTCCTAGAACCAAGTAGATCAGCCAATTGTGTTCTTTTATCTAAAAGTAAATCTAGGAAACCTCTTGTACCAGTAGACTCTGCCAATTCTTGGAGTTTTAAAATATCAGCCTCCAAGATACTCATTCTAAAATTAGTCTCTGTAGTGATGTTTCGAGTAAACTGTAAACAAAGTTGCTTAATTTGGGCTTTTCCTACATCCCACCATTGTTGTACGGAGTTATACAAACCTTTCTTAGTTTTAAAATCCTCCCAAAAAAATGTAAAACACTCTTTAAAATGTGTGTCACTTAATAAGGCAGTATTGAATTGCCAATACGCACTTTGAGGTTTTAAAAGATTTATAAAAACTGAACATTTGACCATACAATGGTCAGAAAAACTAACAGGTACAATGTGACAATTCTTTATAATATTATAATGGTGTTTGAAAACGTAAAATCGGTCCAATCTTGCCATAGAAATGATTCTATCACGCACATGAGTCCAAGTATACTGTTTTTGCATGCCCTTTAATCGTCTCCAAACATCACACAGTTCATGCATCTTAACAAATTGAATCAATCGATTTCTAGAAGGTATATGAGGTTCTAAATGATTCCTATCTAGATTAGATTCAGTGCAGTTAAAGTCACCTCCCAAAACAAAAACTCTTCTTGATTACATTTTTGTAACACAGAACACAATATATTTAAAAACACCATTCTCTCTGTTGCGGAGACAGGACAGTACACACAAATAAAAACAATAACATTCTTGTCATAGTTTGCTCTTATTTTTAAAAGTCTACCTTTTACTATTTCTTCTACTTGAAAAGAATGTGGGTTAAAATTCTTTGCAAAAAGAATGGTTACTCCACCACTTAGTGAAGTATTATGACTTAAAAAAGAAAGACCATCCCACTCTCTAGCCCAATCAGAAGCATTTTTTAGATCACTATGAGTTTCTTGCAGCATCACCACATCTAACTTATTTTGTTTCACAAATTCATAAATTTCCATTCTTTTCTTAATATCTCTTGCTCCATTAATATTCAAGGAAGCAATATTAACTTCATTCATTTTTAGAAGAAAAGAAGAAAATAAAAAACAAGCGAAAGTTGATAAAAACAAAACTAGAAACCCATGTGTCACATCTGTTTTTTTAGCTATTATCATTTACAAGATCAGGGTTTAAAATTCGTACAATTTTCTTTAACCGATAGATTTCCTTGTTTGTAAATAAGCTTTCCGCCATGAACATTTTGGTTTTGTCAACAAATTGTTTGATGTCTGGAAAATATTCACAGACACGTACTCCTCTCTTATTTTTCGTTGCTTTGAGGAATATTTTAATGTCTTCTACCTCATAATCACGACTGGATGAAGCTCTTTGAGAAAAACTGAAGTTTGAATCTGAAGACTCATTGCCACTTTCCATGCCTTCTTGGTCATCATCATCAACTACATTTGTTTTTTTCTGTTTAGCACTTTCAACTTCACTTGAACTTTTCCTTTTACCTGGAATTTTAAACTCAGTTGCATCTGACTCTAGATCAACAGCATCATCACACAGTTCAAATGATTGACATTTTATATTATTTTTATCCTTTATCAAAACTGACTCAGTAATGACATCGCTGACTCCTACACTCACTACAGCAGTAGCATTCAACTCACCTTCCTACAAAGACTCTACTGATTCAGTGATATCATCAGAAACTACATTCTGAGCCCCAGAAACGCCACTATTCTCTATAACAGTCACATTGTTCACACTCAGAATGGGAGCATTAGAAGGCCCTGCTTCAACCCTTTCCTCATCACTATTTAGACTAGCCTCCATCATGCTTTGCACATCAGTCGATGAACGATCTTTATTCTTTTTTGGGCAAGTCCGAATCAGATGGCCTACCCCACCACAGTTAAAGCACTTCATCTTATCAGTTGTAGCATAGAAAGCATAATCAAAGTTGTCAACCTTAATGTTAAAAGTCAAATCCAGTTCTTCACTGTCTTTCAAAATCATGAAGGCAAATCTTCTAAAAGAAACTACATGTTTTAGCAGTGGTGAAGCAGTACCAATGAGGATTTTCTTAATTGGTGAAACCAGCTTTCCATAACGGGACAAGATCTCAACCAAAGTATCATCAGAAACAAAAGGTGGAATATGAGACAATGTTACTTTTTTTGAGGGTGTTGAAAGAGGTAGAACAGGTGTGAAGAGATTATTTATAACAATTCCCTTTTCCACTAATTCGTTTGCCTTCTCAACCGACTTCAAAAAGACCACAACAGCACTATTCATTTTAGACGCCGACAAAATACTGTCATGCCCAACAACTTCTCCCATTGCCAAACAACAATCTTCAACACTCACCGCGGACGCCACTTTAACACCGTGACGCCGCGTGAGATTCTTTAGAACACCAATTCGTGAGTCCGCCATGGTCACGCAAGGGGAAACCCCACGCGACCCCAAAAAAGATAAATAAACTTAAAGACCCACTCCGATGAAAATAATGTTTTTCTAGGTGTTAACATGTTCTTGTGGCATTTTTCTGATGTTAGAAGACATACCTTGAGAAAAATCAGCTCAAAGTTGTATTTCTGAGTATTTCTACATTCAAATGGCTGTGAATCAGTAGCAGACGCTAAAATGCCGGCTAAAATAGACTGGAGTTGTGACGTAGTAACTCCACTGGGCGTCTCCACACGCGACGTCTTGGAGTGAAATAATGATCGGTGATCGGTGATAACTTTGATTAACTTCGGATAATAATAATTAACGTGTATATAATACTGTTGCCCCACCGGTATTGGGGGTGTAAGCTAGCGGGAGAGACAGAGCTCTCAGCAACGGGCAGGGGGAGGGGCGTCTCCGTGCCAACGGCTCCGCCCACAACGCAGAGGCGAATTGCTAATGAGCTACTGCCGCTCTGCTGAAGCGAAGTCCCAGAAAACGGCACAGGTTTTGTCATTTTGGCAAAAAATGCCATAATCATAATTTAAAGACCACTGGGAATGTTTAAAAATAGCTCAAAATATGATCGGAGTGGGACTTTAAACAATCCAAAAAAATTAAATAAAGTGATAAATAAGAAAAAAAGAAAAGAAAAAACAAAGGGAAAAAGGAAAAGAAACTCACGACGCTCCACACGCTCACAGCTCACGCTCACACTCACACCGGAAACGAGAGAGAGAGAGAGAGAGAGAGAGAGAGAGAGAGAGAGAGAGAGAGAGAGAGAGAGAGAGAGAGAGAGAGAGAGAGAGAGAGAGAGAGAGAGAGAGAGAGAGAGAGAGAGAGAGAGGGTCATGGGGAATTGAAATTAATGAGAGTAATCAGTGGCAAACAGCGAAGGAGGCAAGGGCAATTAATATACACAGGCTAGCAGCAGGCCTGAGATCAGTGTTTAGATGCAGATACAGCAGATGTCCTGAAGAGCCAGAGGACAGCAGCCAAAGCCAACCTGACAGTCTGCTGGCACTCCAGATAACATGATCATTTCCCCATCAGCAGACACACTCAAGCCTCTTTAACACCCGCCGCTCGCTCCTCGTACACATATTACAGAGTGTGTCCAAATACTTCAAAAAGGACATTCTGACAGACCACCTTCAGCTCTGAGAGGATTGATTTGTTGTGCTGTAAACATTAAAGTGCATGATGTAAAGGTCATTAAACATCACTTGAATTATTTCGTTTGTCAACAGTTTTACTGGGTTCGGTGAACTGCTTATTCACTGCACCAGAGGAACCCAAATTCTGCATCGCTGCCTCTTCTGTAGAACTGTGAAAGAGCTCCACAATGAAGTAAAGGGTTAATATTCAACACGCTCCACAAAGATCAGTGCTTGAAAAAATAAGACACAAAATCCGTTTTTTTTTTTTTTTTTTTTAGTGATTATGTTAGAAAAACTATTATGTAACATTAAAACATGTTAGTTAATAATATACCAAGAAGTAAAAAAATGTTTCAAACATAAACTTTATAACCTTCTTTCCAACAGTTAATTAAAATATCCAACAAATACAATCAGGGGCGTAGCACAAGATCCCGGGCCCTATGTATAGGCAGTCCTGATGGGCCCCCATGTTCCAAATTAAATATATTCCAGACTTTTCAAGGGCCCTCTCTCCCCTTAGGGCCCTGGTAATCAGTACTGGTTTTACCCCCAGTCCGACGCCCCTGAATACAATTATACAATATCATGACATTGTAATCTGTTGTATTTTAAATTTATTGTAGTAAAACTTTGTTTTGATTATTATTAACTTTGTTTAGCTTTGCAACATGCTATTGCATAATTTTCATCCATTACAGAAATATTATTGGGACCCTTTCTATAGCATGGTGAGAAAACAAAGAAATAAATCTCATTCTTTTTTTAAATCATTATTTTACGCATGTAATGTTGACTACATTTCACAAGCTCAACCATTTAATCCTGTTATTTTTTTAAAGAATCAAACAAATGTTCTCTTAAATTTAAACGTGGTTTATCAATAACTACAAAAAAAACCCTATTTTGGTAACAGATCAATTTAATATTAAGATAAATATAATATAACAAAATAAAATAATATAATAATGACATTTAACTCCTCAGATTGGCTCTTTACTCTTTATGGAAAAAAGTTTTTTAAATGGTCAGCGATGGCAGAAGCAAAATAAACTCATTCTCATTGAAATCAATCCGCCTGCACTTCATACGAGGGAGTTTGTTTTGATCCCTGCAACATTCCACAGACTAGTGTACAAGTGAACAGAGGTCAGATGATAAATGTTGATCACGTCTTCAGGTTCTGTCCTTCCCACATGTATAAACACGCCACAGTACACTGATGCACTATGAATGCCGTCTGTAATTCTTATGGATGAGGGTCTCTCGGACTTCAAACAGTAACTCATTGAATTAACCAATTGATTTGTCTGGCCTGTCAAAGGTTTAATAGATGGATTACTTGGTTCAAGGAGTTTTTGTATTTCTTCCCCACCCCTCTTTTACTAAGGACATTGTCAAATACATCAATAAATAATGTTCACTTTTAATATACTTCATCCAATTGTTTCCAAAAGTAATAATTTAGGTATTTGCAATACACTTAGGATGAGATTGATTTACAAGCAAGCAATCAACAATAAAGTTCAAAATGTACACTTTGGTACATGAACAGCACTATAAAACATTGGGAGTTGCATAAAACAAATTGATTTCCTAAAATAATTGCTTTGCCTCTTGAATTTGACACAAATAATGGGGCAATTGTGCCCCCATGTGGGCATTTCATTGATTTTGTGATAAATAGGCTATAGCAGACCAGCAAAGTCCAAGCACTGTAACAAGCTGATGCACTAGAGTTGCACGATTCTGGATCAGTTGAAAATCTTTTTAGAAATCGAATAGAAATCACGATTGTCTCAAGATTCTGAATAGACAACAATGACAAAATGTTAATTGCTGCAGTCTATTTAAAAAAAAAAATTATTATTATGATGATGATTATTATTAATGTATAACATTAAAATATTAAAGTCATTAAAAATCATATTAAATAAATGATTCAAAATACACACAAAAAAGATGGTTCTTTAAAAGTTCTTTTAACGTAGTAACGGTTCTATTTAGAACTGTATGAAGAACCCTTTATATGCTAAAATGGTTCTTTGTGTAAGAGTTCAGGGTTCTTTATTTCCGCCTTTTGTTTTTCAAATCTGTAACTGTCAAAGCCACCTCATTACTGATTTTCTGGAGCTCAGCTATACCAGAGGGACTGTCCCTGTAAGAAAGGATACAAATTTCAGCTAAATTAATACAACGAAACAATATTCGGTAACACTTTATTTTACAGTACACTTGTTTCATACTGGATGAATCAGCGTTTTTGATTGAATCTCTTGAACTAATGACTCGATGTCAAATACATTTTTAACAGTCACTTGTTGCCACCTACTGGAATAATTGATACAATCATTTGAAGCGTCAAGCTACATTCAAATGAACTCTGCCTGCATCTGAAATCACATACTTTCCTATATGGCAAAAACAGTATATGTGACAAAAGAAGCATGTTCGAATTCACAGTACTCATAAAAGAGATTCTGGGATTCTGAAGTGTGCATATAATGGACACTTTACTATCCCATGAGGCCACGGGAGAGAATTTGTTAATGTTAGTGAAGTGTTGCTGTAGGTCACATGATAATAACAACATGGCAGATGTAGTACGTTCCAGATTACATTCAAACTAAACACATTTATACTATATAGAATGTACTTTTATAGCAGTCATGAAGTAATTACTTATTCAAAATAAGATCTGAATGTTTGCTGTAATAGTACTTGTCAACGGTTTAATGGACATAGCTTGTCATTCACGAATAAGATTGTAGGTGTTGTAATTGAGTTAACCTTGCAGCGGTTAAATGATTTATTGTGCCACTCTTTGATAAACTAGATTGCGTAAATTGTCCTAGTAATTAAAAAAGCTTATAGTTTAAGTTTAAACAGTTGGTTCTATACAGCATGGCAAAAGTGCTTAGCCCAAACTTCTAAATTCACTTTAGTTCCACTATGAAATAGATTCATAAGTGAATGAATGTCTAGAGAGACGTTTTAATCATAGCACAGCCATTCAATTTGAATACGCCTATAAAGGCCATAAACAAGAGAACACATTAAAGACCTTATGTGCTATTTTCTAACCTTTAAAGCAATAATTTAAACGTAACAACCAAAAAAATAGACTCGCCAATTAAAAAAAGTTCATTGTTCACCACTCCAAAACATATCTGAGAGATTTACCATCAAGACGTTAACATGGGCTTTATGAGAAACACACTTCTCCATTAAAGACAATCTGAAGTCGCAATGATCCGCAGACGCCAGTGAACTGTATTTTTGAACCTGCACGTCATAACTGTGAGCTCAGCCAAACCACTTATTAAAAAGAAAGAGGCCACGGCTATAAAGACAGAAGGCGAGGAGCTTGTTATTTTTCTTTCGGGGAGGTGAACAGGAAAAAGATCAATGGTTGTGGTGCCGTCTTTTGCCACAGCTATGGCACTCCGTGGCATTAAAAAACAGCTCAAGAAATGATATTATCGAAGCGTCAGTCTTTGAAGCGAACGCCAAGAATAATTTCCCACATATAACATTCCCCACTGAAACCACACATTGCTGTGGTAAACACCCCTCCCAGCCCGGCTCATATTCACTTCCATATTCCTCCAGAGAGAAATGCAGCTTCATCTACTGCCCAATTAGAGCCTGATGAGTCAAAGAACTCGCTTCTAGCCTCGCAAGCCCCACAAAAGGTACTTTATTCCAGTAAGGAGTGAAAAGTGTAATTGCTCCTTCCGCAATAAAGCAACAGAGCTGATGATCATGAGGCCTTTATATGGGAATGAGTGAATGTAACGCCACTGCTATACAAAATTATTAATATTATGTGGAAATGATTAGGAGGAGTAATAAAAAAAAAGAAGTTCTTCCCAAGATCCATAAAGATGTGGATTGAGCCACAAATTAAAAAAAAAATTTTTTTTTAAAAGCCATGAGGCACAGAGATGTTTCTTGGCAAATATTTTACTGGGAAGTGATGCAAGTATTGATAAAAGTACTTAAAAATACAGTAATGTTTTTTTTAAGGTATTTTAAGTGGAATCTTAAGACGATTCTAACACTCCAGACAGTTTGAATTCTAGCCAACCAATAATAATAATAATAAAAAAATGAAGAAAATAAAATGACATGAGACAATTCAAATTGGAATATTTGATTTTGGCCATAATACAAATTCAACAAGGACATTCTGAGTGTGAATTTAAAAATAGCCCTCACACAAAATTATTGTATAAATTAAATTAGGATTTCTATATTAAACAATAAATCAAGATATAAAAGTAAGACTGCCATCTTAAAGTGGTATTTTTTGTTTATTTGTTTATTTAATATATGATCTAAAATTACTAAAAGTCAAATTTATTGTTTCTTTTATACACATTTTGTTTATAAATTAAAAAATTGTGTAAGGCCAAGATCAATAATTTTCATAAAATTACTGAAATATTACATTTTACAGAAATCTTACCTTAGTATAAATTGAGTTGAGGTTTGCTAGGGGTCAAACTGACTGGAAACTGTCCTTTAAGTCAACAAAAAATGCAAACTAAGATCCTTTTATAAATAAATATCTATCCCACAATAAAGTGGTTTACAGAACATTACATCCTCCATGTTTAACCCAGTTTATCTCTTCACTGTCGAAAAAAAAATGTCCTCACAAGGATCTCTGACTCTCAATTACAAAACCTCAGCAACTCTTTTGAATCATATGTAATAAGTGGTAACTGTCTCTCTGTGATGGCACCTTGTGCTTCTACTTTTATATATACATACTTTATTTTCCAGCGATTGTCGTCCATTGGTGAGCGAATGAGCCCAAACACTTGCTCAAAAATCCCAAGGCAGGCATTGTCACGGTGGATGGTTCCAGCTACGGCAACTATCACCAGTCCATGAGCTGAAGATACACACTTCAACCCATAACCCTCCAAGTTTGGGCAGAACAACAGACGTTCCTCTCCTGCAAGAGCATGTAGCCGCTGGCTGACCATCTGTGCCCCATTGAACTCATCTACACGCTGCTCTCCCGTACATAAGAGAAGTCGAAGTCTCACGTCCTCCCAGAAATGCTGAGGACCCCAGTCCTGCACCGGAGGCCCTTGACTGGGGTTCTGAGAGTTCAGAAGGCTGTAGAACCACTGGCAAAACTGTTTTCCCAAAGCTGCAAGGTCTGACAGACCATCTCCAACCTCATCTGTAATGACTGTGTTCTTCTCATGCCTTGAGATCTGTTTGAAATATGGACCAGGTCAAAATACAACCTATAAAACCTTAACTTCACAAGTGATATTCAATGCAGCGTTCATACAGATTTCTCAAGCAGTGGCAGCCGGTGCTTTTCAAGAAATGGGGAAGCTGTTTTATTTCTTAAGGGAAATTACTTAATTACACAAATGTTTGGTGTCAGTAAGATTTATTTATTTTTTGAAAGATATTAATACTTTTAATGCGGCAAGGACAAAAATATTGATTACAAAAGATTTACTGGAATATTAAATCATAATAGAGCAAATTTCTGAAGGATCATTTGACACTGAAGACTGGAGTAATGGCTGCTGGAAAGTCAGCTTTTACAGGAATAAATACATTTTACAATATATTAAAATGAAAAGTTATTTTTAATCATAAAAATATTTCACAATATTACATTTTACTGCTTTTTTGATCATAAAAATGCAACCTTGGTGAGCATAAGAGACTTCTTTCAAAAGCTTACCGACCCCAAACCTTTGAACACAAGTTTACTTCTAAACACTTTAGAAGAGAAGTCTAAACACACAGAGAGAAAGACGTATTACAACACCATGTACAGCAAATATTTTTTAAATTACAAGTGCTGTCAATCATGTATGTCACAGGTTTAATTGTATTGGTCGCTCATGGCAAAGTTCTGCCTTTTTAAGACCTCATCCAATTATCAATAGATAAGCTGAGCTTCCAGGCGGGACAAAATACAGTGCTTGAAAGCTCAATGTTTAATGTTTAATCAGATGCCAGCCATATGCACATATCACTCAAAAATCACAGCAAAAATTACGTGTTTAAACCCACATGTTCAATAAACATCGATCTTTGCCCTATTGAAAGCCATGGTTTAGCTTTTGCTCATAAACTTCTATTGAATCCCAGCTTTAGTGGTGTTCTATGGGCTGTGTTATTTAACGTTTATTCAAAAAATACTGAGATACACAAGTGATATCCTTATTACTAATTATCCTTATTCTTGTAACAACAAGTATCAAGCATTTTCAAGGATGATATTCCATTCAAGCACAATTCAACTCTGAAAGGATTAGTTCACTTCAGAATTAAAATTTCCTGATAATTTAAAAAATTTGCCTGAAAATTTCCTCCAACTTCAAAATCGTCTGACATCGCTGTTTTACCTGTTATTTATTTTTGTAAATGGCGTTTGACTTACTTTGCACGTTCGCTTTGTAAACACTAGGTCTGTACCTCCGCCTATGTCACACGTGACCTTTCAACGTGATTACATAATCCGTGGTACATCGCAGAGCTAGTGCAAGACGAGCATTTGTGGTTAAAAAGTATATTATATTTTTTCAGAAAACGAGCAATTTTTTCGCTAGATAAGACGCTTATTCCTCGGCTTGGATCGTGTAGAGCCCTTTAAAGCTGCATTGAAACTGCAATTTGGACCAACGGTTTGTTGGTTCCCATTGAAGTCCAGTATATGGAGAAAAATCTTGGAATCTTGGAATGTTTTCCTCAAAAACCTTTTTTTTTTTTTAGACTGAAGAAACATGAACATCTTGGATGACATGGGGGTGAGTAAATTATCAGGAAATTTCAATTCTTAAGTGAACTATTCCTTTAAGTTGAAAAAAATAACTGATAAAATCAAGCATTTCCAAACTTTCCAATCTCAAGAAAACATGTCCAAGCCACATTACACACTAAAATCAATCAATCAATCAAATATTGCATAAAGGCAATGTTATCGGTTTAAGGAACATTACAATTTCTTGCATAACGCTATTTTCATGATGATAAACCCCTTCTGTAATATAGAGCTATTTTTAACTGTATTATGGTAGTTGACTCATAATGCATCCATTATCCAACCTTATGATTTAAGGCTAAAAATCATAACCTAAATATATACATAAAAAAAATGGTTTCTTTGCTTCATCACATATGTAGTTTTTTTTAAAATCACCTTCACCTTCTTGCATTCACCGGATCATTTAAATGGCCCCACAGAGAAACAAATAAACTTTCAAAAGTACAAATCTAAATGCAAAATATTACTAATAGGCCTGGCCTACTATTAATAATAATAGAATTAGAAAATTCTGAGTACGGTACTTTAAAATAAAGCATATAATGTCAGGATGTCATTCAACCTCCAAAAAGTATTTAATGTCAACTACCCATTATAACAAGCAAGCAAATAAATAAATAAACAAATTATTACAACATATTATAATTTATTGCACTGTAATTCAATTATACTTTTTTATTTCAAGCTCTATCATGATGTATAAATACTTTATTGTAAAGTAAAATTAAATAGTAATTTAAATTAGATTAACAATGATAATTGGGGAAAAATGTACTTAAGCATCATAAAAAATAATATGAACACAATATAACAACCCTCAATGGTCCTAAAAAATAGACTTTTTTCAAAGGGGAACAAATCTGTTGATTGCGATGCATATCACCCAAATGTTGTTGACAAATTGTGTTTAGAGATTCACCCAGTGTAAAAATATCTGTCTCGATGCCTACCTCAACAGACGACCAAAACTCAATGGTTCTGCTGACCAGCTGATGTTTCTCACTATTAGGGGGCATGGCAACTCCTTCATTGGCAAGATACTTAAAAATGACATCCCGGTGTACCTTCTTTCTCTTGAGGAGCTCCTCAGCATCTTTTGAGTAAGTTATGATGGCTTCAATAGCCTCTGTTGATCAGGAAATAGACTGTGACAGACTGACAGATACACAGCTCACAATAAACAAGTCACAATTGCTCAAAATCTAGTGTGCCGCCTACCAAAACACTTTTCTAGCCACCAGACATCGCCGATATTTACAGAACAGTTTGGAAAAAGGTTAGTTTCACAGTAGTCTTACCTTGTGTGCTCTCTACAGCAATCAGTCGATTCGTTACTGTATCTTTAAGGGCGAGCAAGTCGTCCAGGGGTAATAATTTTAACAGTTTTCGACAGCCACTTTGCTCTTTCATTGACAAATGTGACATACTTACATCAGTTATGTCAAACTACTCATATCACGTACTTTTTCTACTAGGATCTGCTCTAAGGGAAAGTAGAAGAACAAGCAGTTGTTTCCGTTGTTGTGGCGCACTACAGCGCCTTCACAGTCCAGATAAAGGTGGTGCACCAATCATCCCGTCAAAATAAAAGTTCAAGATACCTAAAAGAGACTAAACAGCCCACTGGAATATTGGGTAAACTGTTTATATCTGATGCCATTGCGGTTTTTGTGTACGCCAGCCTTATCTGTAGGCCTACCCTGTGAGACAGTGTTCTAACACTAAGGAAGAGGAAGTATTGTTCAAGAGGAGAAATAGACTCAGCCCAAACAGTCAAACCGCTTTTATTTCTCATTTAAAAAAGTGACCGTTTCCCACATTTACAAAAGTACATTTAATAACCACGTGACCCCTGGTCTCACTAAATGTTATGTTCTTATTTTTCTTCCACCTTTGTGAAAAAAGCAAATGGGTGTTGTTTTCCTCTGGAACTTTTTTGACGTTACATTATTCAAGCTGAATAAATAATATGTTATTACTATACAAATAACTGTATGTCAAAAACATGCCATATACAACTCTTTCAGTTATAAAAAGCTATCAATTACTAGCTTACTGGGCCCCCACAACAGAGTTAAGCAGTGCAATATTACACTAACTAATATTGACTTTTATTTGCATGAATTAAAATTGTACCTAAAATATATTATCAGAGGGTAAACGGTTGTTGTGCTTTAATGTGTGCACTACAGAAAAAAAAATGCATCAATGATGAGGTAAGAGCTTCATCCAGTGAAGCTTCATTCCAAGTACAGGCTCTTGTACATTTTATTAACCACTAGATGGCCCTGTAATCGATACTCAGAGACTTTCTTTTCACAAGCAGGGAAAAGCCTCAGAGATTCACTAGGCTCTATCCCTACAATGATGATGCTGTCATGCCACCGGAAATAGGGCCATCAGTGTCCCAATGTGTAGTGAGCCAAGGTCCTTACTGTCCAGTGCCCGAATTTGTGTACACCATGGTTGGTATACTGGTTCAAGGAGGCTAGGGAGTTGATTGCATCCTGAGTCTAACCCGACTCCACTACCCTTAAAGAGGCTACCCAGATAGCATACATATCAGGGCCTCATCTGGGCCAACTATGGCACATATGGCTCAGTTCTGGCAGTGGCAAAGGTCATATGGGCCGTATCTGGCCCATACACAGCAAGCCACAACTCACACTAAAACCGGCTTGATGTGTGTGGGCCAGATATGGCCCATATGACCTTTGCCGCTGCCAGAACTGAGCCTTTTGTGCCATAATTGGCCCAGATGAGGCCCGGGTGTGTATGCTATTACCAGCCATACATCAGATTGAGTCATCGCCGTCATTCCATGTGGTAAATGGGCCAGAAGAATGTGGGAGATGTGGACCACAACTAAGCCAGATGTAATTTGCTATCTGGGTATAATCTTCACACTAACTTTCGGTCTGAGAGAGCTGGCCTGGCGCGGCTGTCCTGAAACTGCCTCTGGCTCTTCGGCTCTGCAGTTGGATACTATTGTCCCAATCAGCAACAGCAACAAGTGTCCAGCTAGCATACATTTTGTTTGTTTGTTTTCATTTTAAAATTCTATTTATTTTACATTACAGTCTCTAGTTAGCAGCATAATTAAATTTGTTCTTCCATTATGTTTTTTTTTATATATATATAGATTTAATGGCTTACTATTTACTGTTAAATTAAAAATGGAGAAAATATTAGCCTAATAAACAACGATAGGTGTTCCCAAACTTTTAACTGACTATTTTAAGTGGTAGTGTGTGTTGGATGAGTTAAAGTTTCTGGTTCAATATGAGTGGTGCAATTTCATCAAGACGACGCATGATGGCAGTGTTGCAGCTAGTTTTTTGCTCACCGAAAGTTGTGGCAGTTCATTCAAAGGGGTTGGAGGAGATGGGCGTTTTTCTGGGATAAGGTGATTATCACAGTGGGACTCCAGTCACCACTCCCCGTGCTCATGGAGCAGCAGTAGCCTAGTCTCAGTCAGTTTCACTGCACGAGAGACGCGTCCCACACTGCTCACGGGACATACACAGACAAAAGCGCCGGGAAGGCAACACGCGAATCATCTTTCCCAATTTATTTAGAGCGGGATATCGCTTTGCCTTCAAAGGTGGATTAAAAGGGATATTTTAAATCAAGAGCTGAGGCAAGTTATGTTTTCATTCATTTAAAATTTGCTTTTTCATTCCGGATGAATCTTTTGGGTTGCTAATTAAACTTCTATTTGCAGCACGTTTACTTATTCATTAATTGAGTCAAATGTATAAGAAAGAGACGCAAGTGATCATTTTTATTTTAATTTGAACGGTTTCACGGTTAACTTACTTTAGTTATTGTTGCAGAATGCGTGGTCGTAAGTTAAACAGAAAAGCGCGTGCCGCATGAACTCAGAGCATCGATGCTCAAGAAAACAGGATTGAAGTTTTATTCAGAGTGTAAACCGGATAATTGAGCTGAAGACTTAAAATTATCTTAAGGGTTAAGGGAGGAAGGAACAAGAGCCTCGATTAATAAAAAAATAAAAAATAAGTTTCATGTTTGGGTCAATTGCCAAGCAACTGCGCGTTAACCTGAGACTTTTAAATGATAAAACATAAAGAGCGCAACAGTATTTGCATGGACGGTAGATATGGCAGCAGCACACACACACACACACACACACACACACACACACACACACACACACACAGGGAGCGTCAATGGTCTTAAAGTTAAGTGGCAGAGACAAAGAAGCCCGAAGCCTGCTGAGTTTGAGCTGGATCTATCAAAACCCAGTGTAGCCTACTTAAAGACCACTTTTTGTCCAATGTCCCCAACTTGTTAGTGCTGTGTGGGAGGACAAACATCACTATTACTATTGCTCGTATAATGTTGGATTAAAGGTTTGTTCAACCCCTAAAAACTTATTAAACTTCAGCACGTTACTCGTTCCTCTCAGGACTTGTTATGGGATTTGAGTGATACAGGATAGGCAACCCACCAAACTATAAAATCCCATAGACCTGCATTAAATGGACCAGAATATCGTAGAGACTTGTGGGGCGGATCACTAAGCAAACACCCAGAACACCTTAGAAAATGTATATCAATTAATCAGGACACAGAAACAGCAACTCCTTGGAAACAACCAAGAACACCCAAGCAATCGTAACAACATGCTAAAAGCACTCAGAACCACATAGCAATGCCCTAGAAACCATCTAGATTGTAGTAACAACCAACAATGCTCTAAAATTTAAATCACCTAACAACCACTCAGTACACCCTATCAACTGTATAGCAACATGCTAAAAACACTCAGAACACCATAGCAACCGCATAGCAACACCCTGGCAATCACACCGAATATTTTAGCCATATGGCAATGGCCTAAAACCCAATCAGAACACCCAAGCAACAACTACTCAGAGCACTTTAACAACCATATACCAACATGCTAAGGTTTCCTGCATAGCAATATGTTGGCAACCATCTAGAGCAAAGTAACCATATAGCAACACAGAACATCTTAGCAACTGCATAGCAACACCCTGGAAACCATGGAACATCTTAGCGTTGTGGCAGTGAGCACCAGGCACTTGCCTTTTCTTCAGAATTTTTTTTCTTTCTATTACTTCTATGTTTCTGAGATATTAAAGCCATTAGACTTACATAATTGTTGTGATTTATATTCCCTTTGATCTAACTTGATTTGCACTTTGACACTAAAAGCTACTTTGATGTTATTGGTTTGATTCATTAATAAGTAGCCTAGTACTGTGGAAACTTCCTTATTGGCGTAATTGTTAGTGCTATTTTAAGGATTGATGGGATATGATCAAATGAAGAAAGATAAGGGTTTTTTTTCTTTATGTGAAGCACACAAAAAGTTAAAACGTATTTGTTATTGTAAAATTAAATGGTCTCCTGTCATGTTAGATCCCCATATTGCTGCCTGCAGAACGTACACTCTCGGTGAACTGACTTTATGGTCTATGGAAACCGTTCATTGCCAAGAGTTAGTGCCAAGAAACTGCTCATATTGGGTTTGGTGTAATGTATTTAATCAGTGTAACTGGAAACCATTGGCTTTATGTTCTGGCCGACTGTAGTTTTTTATACCTTTCTGTGTAATTCCCTCAATGTTGACTTGTGAATAGTATAAATGCAGCAGGTATTTCTCGAAATCAGATTTATTCATAAAACAATGAGTTCACAAAGTCTCTTTTCTAGCATTAAACTTTGTAGAAATGACAAGTTCTGCATGTAATGCATTTTCTTTGCACCGTACTCTCACCTCACTTGGAGCTTATGCATTAGTCCACCCACTGATTAGTCCACCCACTGGACGCCTACAAATACATCGCTCTTCTCTGGAAAGGTGCTTTGCAAACCACAATCAACAGATGTGAGAGACTGAAGAGAGTGTTGACTTTTCAAGAGGGTTAGGTCTCTCAAGCTTCATACAGTAGTCACTTTCTCTAATGGAATGGCCCTTTTTATCGAGGTCTCTACATTCAGTTTTTACAGAAAGGGATAGTAAATGTTTGGTTGAGAACTCTTCACAGATGAGTAAACTCAAACTCAAAATCATTGCCCACTACAACTTAATGTAAATAAAATAACGACGTTGCAGAATTCCCGAATCTAATTGTTATTCCGAGTCAGTCTCACTGCTCTCTCAAAATCTAGCAGAATTTATATGCTATTCTTTAGCTGGATGGCGCCTTGCATGGCTGCCGTCGCCCGTCGGTGTATGAATGAGAGAGTGAATGGGTGAATGTGAGGCAAATTGTAAAGCGCTTTGGTGGCCATTGGGTCTGTGAAAGCGCTATATAAATGCAGTCCATTTAATTAAGGACTTTTTATAATAGATTTATAGGATACCATTGTTTCAATGGCATCATTTGCAATGCTTCGTTCATATACAGTTATTTCCCTTGTAACTTGAGTACATCGTTTTGGTCCTTTTGGCATTTTTTTCAGTAGTCACTCTTTGCTTTGAATGTTGTGTTGTGACTCATGTTGGAGCTGGTTGCTAGCTTAGAACTCTGTGTTGAAGAGTTTTGCCTTTGGAGAAAAAAGATTCTGAAAAATACTGTGAGAATCATTGACCTAATATTTTATGAATATGAATGCGGACATGCTTTTTTCACCTACTAGTAGTAGGTAAAGTAGGCATACAGAGTACAGACATAGGACTTGATTAGCTTTTTTGGGATGGGGCCGATCCAGTATCGGGACCGATACCAGCGTAATTCACGTATCGGATTTTCCCGATCCAACCTGCGGAGATATCCGATATCCATGAGCCATGTCTGCGCTTTAACGTTGTCTGCTGAAATGACTCCAAAAGTGATTCCCGCCGGCTAGTCCGCTAGCTGGCTGCAAACTGTGGAATGGATTTCCTGAACGGAGGCGCGGCTCAATGAGACACATGCTGCGACCCAATTCGCATACTATCCGTCCTAAATCGTAGTATGTGGAAATGAGTGTCCCAAAGAGACCCGGATGGTCTACTATATCCGGTCAGAATCCGAAGTGCAGATCGTTGCACACTCTAACGGCTGATATTGCCCACAACCTAGTCTCAGCCTCAGACGTCACGCCCACGGAACGTTGGCTAAACGTCTGATGCATATGGTACACTTAACTGGAAACACTTCAGGAATGTCGAAGTCGTCATCTGATTGGTTGAATTTTATCGGATTTCCGGGGGGCGCGAGTGTCGCGTTTATTTTCGGTCCGCCGGGAAACAAAGCGCAGACGTGTGATTGCGGAAGAAAAACTGTTGTGTTTACATGAGTGACAATGAGCATTTATCAAGATCAGCTAAACGTAGGATTCTCAAAAGTATGCGAGGTTCACGGCATAGACTCTTGAAGTTTTCTTCTCCTTCTTTGATTTTCTATGCTGACTGACCTGACATGTCGGTCAAACGGCCTTATGGGCGGGCCTTGGCCAAAGAAAGCTGGAAGGTCTGAATTCCAGACCTTCAGCCGTCAGTCTGAAGGTCTGGCTACGCGAGACTACCCACAACCCATCGCGCGTTGGACGAGGATTCGGTTAGAACTACAAACACAAGTGAAAAGTGTTAAACAACTACAGACATGGAGGACGCGCGAGTCCGGCGGTTATGTAGAGAGGTTTAGATTAAGGGGTTTGAGTGATTAATTATCAGTATCTAACCTGACGAAAATGTATTTATTCAATGTTGTCCACATTATATTGCATCTGCAGCAGCATTGTGAACTTTTGCAAAGAAAAAAGCACCAGGTTAAAGAGCACAAGGATTTTTAGCCAGGGAGCAGAAAGACAACGGGAGGCGTTTTATTGATAGATAGATAGATAGATAGATAGATAGATAGATAGATAGATAGCGTGTGTGTTAAGGCTCTTGCACACGGAGTCCGAAATTTTCGCACGTCAAAAAATAAATACGACCTCACGTTGTCAATCACGCTTGCACACTGTCTCCGAAACTTTCGTCCGTCATAAAAAAAATCGAATCGTGTTCGATTTTCTGCGTTTTCCGCATCCGTAGCAAGCAGTTTGAATGGTGTTTTGACAATTCAGAGCCACCGAATCACATACAAAAAAACGCATACGAAAATTTAGGACTCAGTGTGCAAGAATGTTTACTTTTCTTATATTTTTAAAATTTGACATTTTAAAACCTTGATTTGTTGATGCTACAAGAGCCAGTGTACTTGATTTGTGCTGTTCAGATGCACACTGTTTTAGTGTGTGTGTGAGATGTTTACACTTGCACTTTTCTTATATTTCAAGACTCAAGTATTTGACATTTTGAGAATGTAATAAATATTGACATGACAATCAATTTGAAACCCTTACAGTTGCATATTTGTTTTCAGAATGGGATTTTTTTCCGGAACAGGATTTCCTGTATTTCTGACTTACTTTTCTGACCTTATACTTACCTAAAGTTGCCTTTTGGGACATACATGCATACATACGTACATATCATACTTGCCTGTTGAGAGGAGTTTATTTCAACATCATATAAAATCAACAATAATGATAATAATAATATTAAAGCAAACACAGCTCTGGTATCGGAATAGAATCGGTATCGGCCGATATCCAAATTCAGGTATCGGGATCGGATCGGAAGTGAAAAAATGTGGATCGGTGCATCCCTAGGTGGGCGCTAACCTCTTTATGCATATTCCTACTACCATACTATATAGCCGAAAAACAGTATGTGAAAAGAGTATTTCCTAAACAGTTGGCGAAAAGTAAATGATCTATTACTTCTGCCGAGATTCTGAAGTGCGCATTCGATGGACTCTTTTCTATCCCATAAGGCCAGTAGAGAAGTTGTGAATGGCAGTGGAGTGACTGTTACATGATAAAGCCAGCATGACAAATTAGTTAGTCTCAATTTCGTTCATAATATATAGAATGCACTTGTTTAATGTTCATGAAGTTCATTCCTAATGTAATGTACTACCTACTCGGATAGCATGCAATTTCGGACACATCTAAACTCTGTAGGATAGTGATCCTCAGGGGGCAGATTTGAAGAACCCTCTCTTTACCTTCTCCTATGACACCTTTAACCCAGGTGGAGTTTATTGAATTTTTTTAAAGGATATTGGTATGAAATTTCATCGTAACATAGCTCTTCTCCTGTCTGAACAGTTGAAAAACTAACTTTGTGTGCACAAAATATAAAGTTATTCCATGTGGGGCATACTTCAGTAAAGTTAGGTCTGTTTTTTTTCTCCATTGGTTGGTGCCACTGGCACTCTGAAAGAGAAGTTCAACCAGAACACTATTATATTGCTAAGTGTTCAGCAGCTTCTCATGAATCGCAGTGAGGATAAGAGCAACAGACTTGAGGTGGCTCTACTGTCTCAGACATGCCTCATACAGTGTTGCCAGGGTCACGGTTTTATACAGATCCACATTTCTAACCTTTTATTAGCCAGCTGTACATGTGCGTATATCTGCGTTATTCAGAGAAACTTCGCAACTGAACATATAACGCAGCTTTTCTTATTCTTTAACTGCATGATGGTAGCCTATGTATTTAAGATTAAATTAAATAAATTTATTTTATAATTTTATATTTAGATTATATAATACAATTGATGCAACATACTTCAGAATAATTATAGTCGTGTCTCGTCTTAGGCTGAAATAGTATAACTTCTTACCATGATTAGCAATAAGGCCGTACAGATTAAGTGCTTTTTGTGTGCGTGTGGTTTGTTGTTCCTATAATTTTTCTTCTATTTAGAATACATTTTATTACGACATTTTTGATGAATCGTGATTTGTTCTTTAAATTGTTCGCGTGTTTGGTGAATGAGACCCAATGACCTCTTGTCACTTCACTATCTCAGTCTCATGGCTAACAGCAATGGTTTTACTCTGTAGAGAGATTAATTGTCACTGGGAGAAAGTAACTTAGACCTAAGGTTCTTTTCCTCATGTAAAAACAGGACAAAGTATTCCCTCTTTGGGCGCAGTTTGTGGAGGATACACGGATGAAAAGCATAATGGTATCAGGAGTTAAAGTTATTTGTCGCAAAGAAGTATAATGTCATGTTTTCATGTGATGCTCAATTGAAACTATTGTAAAAGTAGCCTTTAAAGCACTCATATTGTAAGCATATTTATAGGATACTGATGCTTTTAAATATAAGCCTATTTATGATACTTTATGATTGAGACTTTCAAACGCATGTCTTCATCTTCATATGCTTATTTTGGACATGGGTGAGCTTTTATGGTGGCTTAGTAGAAATTCATAATATTTTAGTTGCTGAAGCAAGACTTGGAGTTATGAACCAGCAATAAGCTTGTCACACAAAATTTTTGTTTTATTACTACTATTATTATTATTTAAAATGATAAATGTCCCAAAGATGCAATTCAGGGATTCATTCTAGACTGCCAAGCCTGGCTCCCGTGGGATTGTGGAAAGTCAATCCGAGGGTTTACCCTGGAAACGGTGCAGACTCGCATAGCAGTGTTTCAGGTCACTGAGCATGCTTGCATATACTCACAAATAGCCACAATGGCTTTGCCCCATCGGTTCATTTGGATCCCAGCTGAAGTTGCCATCACCAGCCATGTGTCTGGCCCTTTATTCAGCAGTCTGTACTCGATTAAACCCAATTATGTTGTTAACTTGTTCCACTGGCATCACTAAGTGTCAGGTTAACGTTTTGGTTCTGCATTTCCAGATTGTTTTACCTTTAGAAAGGGCATAGATTGATTTGAAACTGAGCTGAAATTGCTGAATCCTATTTAGCTTGAATCATATCCTATTTTACTTCAGTCTGTTCTAAAATGTAAATGGAGGGTCTGTTTGATCTCAGTTGTTTTAGTGTATGTCTGGTTGTTTTAGGTGAAAGCTTAAAAAGAGGGACTTTCTGCTCTGCCTTGTCCGTGTACGGAAAATCACACGTGGCTCTCTTCCAGGAATTTTAAATTATACATTATTGGTGTTGCACTTAGAAATGTAGGGCAGCTGCAGAGTTTTGGGTGTGGGCCAGTTCAGAAAGGTGACAGCCGGTCAATCCAGTGAAATACTAATGCTGATGATGCTGCACATGGTGGCTTCATTTTTAGGGCAGTCATGTAACTAAAAATACTACGCGGCTTAATCTGATGGATTTATAAAGAGTTGTGGGGAGCTCTATATGCGATGATTCTGAATTCTGGCTTCAACAATGATGCCTTTATTTGCTAATGCACATCAACTGCATCCAATTATGAGCAGAAAAACATGTCTGACCTGATGCACTGTATGGAAACTGTATGGCCCATTTGTTTAAAGCAGCAATTCCTTTGCAATAGTGAAAATAGGAAGTAGTTTGTATCAGGGTGGGGTAACATAGCATAAAATATATATTTATCACAATATAGTCTTGACGATATTCAATATCTTAGGAGAACCAACATTCAACCAAATAGCCATTGTTGCCTAGAATCATTTGTTCGTTCATTCAGCCATTCGTTCGTTCATTCATTCAGCTTTTATGCTTTGGCTCAAACGATTAAAATTGTGTTTTTAAAACATATTTTTTAAATAGTTTTTTTGCAGCAATTCCACTACAATAAATAAATTAATAAATACCAGATGATGTGCTGTCCTTGTCAAAAAAACCCCCCGTAATCCTTCCTCTCTTGATCTGTAGATTGATTCTGAAGGATTTATTATATGGTCTATGTACTCCAGTGCTGTTTAAATGTAGTTATGTCATTTGGGGGAATCTGGGCTACTAGGCTACCAGCACACATTCACATGTTACTGAGGATCGCACCACGCTTTTGGAAATTTTAGTAGAACAACCGTTTCCAAGTTTCCACTTTTGATGGGACTTACATTCTTATGTTTCTCCCTACTGTAATCTTTCCTTCTAGAATAAATGTTATGATCAGAGACATACCCACCCCACCCAAATCACTGGCAGATTTAATACCACATATTTGGTGGTGCCTGTTTATTACCTGGTTTCCTCCTGGCTTGTTTTTCTCCTCTTCCTGTATAAAGTCCACAGTATAAATTGCCCATTTGTGCCATGTGGCATACAGGCAACATAAAATAAACCAAAAGATATTAAAATAAATGCTATTCTTAAACAAGTTTTCATATAAAGTCTGTCTATGTGAAACCAAATCTTTACCAATACGTATTTGAAGCACTGATGATCATGGATTAAATAATTAAAACACTGGCTTTCTGAGGAGAATGTTTATTGGCCAATAATTTGCCCTTCCAGAGCAGCTGGTATTCAGTTAGACTTGTAGATTTTGCCAGGAGTTGCTATGCAGTGAGGAGAGCGAGCCCTGGAATTATTCTCTTTACACTGGAACCGCTGGATACATCCAGGGTTTCTCCATGTCTTGTATGACCTTTAGTCTGTGGTCCTTTCCACGGTCCTTTTTCACAGGTAGCTGATTATATCCCCGGCTGCTTGGTTACAACTGTTGCCAAGACACAAATTGAGCAAGAGATAGAGATAGGTGGTTTCCCCCACTATTATTCGACAGCAAAGATAATGCAAAACAGAAAAACAATTCTAAAAAGCTTCATTGTTCTTTTCTAAGCAGTTGGCTGAGATAACTGTGATTTTATTTGCAGTCAGGGTCATACAGTATATGTCTCATACGCAAAAATAAATAATGATTTTAGCACTTTGATAATCTCTGTCAGTGTTTAGAGTGCAGAAATTTACCATATGGGCAAAATGACATAAATGTGGTATAGAAAAGTATGATCTGTAGTATACTCTTGTAATCTAACAAGATATCTATTGTATTTAGATCTATTTATCTCTTATTTAACATTTTGACAATATTTCATAAAATTCTATTTTAAGTAGGGGTGTGCGATATCACGATTTTAGATTGGGAACGATTAAAATGTCTCCACGATCTGCTTTTGGAGAAATATCGTAGTATCGTGCTACAGTGCACATTATATCAGTTGCAGTTCTGGCGCCTGCGTCCCAACATACTGTACAAACTGACATAGCCTACATTCGCATCATAAATTCACGTAGCAACTCAGCGGTAGGGTTACACGCATGTGACATTGCAGTTCTTCGCAATCACTAAACTTTATTTGCATGTGTTTTAAAGCCTTGCCAGTTATGCTTTTTACGTGCACGCTGTTCTGATATAACCTTTTCTGAGCACGTACACCCGAAGTGCATTAGAAACCTGTCAAACAGCGCATGGTCTTACTAAGTCTCCGGGTCGGATTTACCGCGAAATCCATCGGATGTGACGTGCATGCGCGCTCCCGAGCCTCTCTCCTTATATACAGTCTATGCGACGGCACTTCAGCTAACGACATGGAGTCTGATAACACCCAAAAACGACCTGCCTCCAGCACAACACACACTCCAACACTAACTCCACATAAATATAAAAAACAAAAAAAAGTTTTATCTGCTGAAGCTCGTCAGGCCAAACGTGATTCTGATCGACTCAGGACGAAAACACGGATCAACATCGGCAGAGCTTTTGAATTATTAGTAAACTCTAATGAAATAGCCAGGTAAACTACATGAGACATGAAATTAATACAAAAAACTGTTCCAGGATACAAAAAGTAGGTGCTTTAGGATGTAACTTATTTTATGTACTAGATCTACTGTCTAACGTTACTCATCCCACTACTATCATATTGTTTATAATAATTCCAGACACGTTCAGTACAGTAATGTTACTTCCTACTGTCTTACTGTTACACTGACATTGTTCAGTCTAGTTGACCGTTTTCGTTATCATATTATACATTCACCTATGTTGACATTGCTGATTGTGAAAGATACACGAATAGTTAGTGAAATGCCTTATGCTAGATAACATCACATGTCGGCTAAATGCAGTCAATGTAACGTTATGATGGTACGAGCATGGAGCATTAGTTCAACGTCAAGCTGATAAAAGTAGCCTATTATTGTAACGTTGCAGTGGGCGTTTACATGAGTTTCCAGCATGTTGTGTGATGCTTTCGCCGTTGCGTTGAAAGTCTCCATGTGGCCGGTAGTAAATGCTCGCTCTTGAGATCGAGCACGCACACGCACACGAGCACGAGCCCTCTTGTTGCAATCTGAAACATCACCGCTAGAGGCCGCTAAAAAATACATAGAGCACCTTTAATAGGTATAATTTTTCAAATTCTAAATTATATTTACTTTTTATTAATGTGCTCCACACTATTTTATATTGAAAAAAATATATACATTAAAGAAGCCCATTTAAAAGCCCATTTAAAAAAAAAAAATTTTAAAAGCTAAAGAACCGATGAAATGACGAGCACAGTTTTAATTTCTGTATAGATGTTCAAACAGGAAGTATAGGTGGCAGTGGCACATATCAATGTGCTCATGACTCTTTTTTTTTATGTGTTGTAGTTTATTTCAGCTGTGATCCATGATTTGCTACTATATATTGCTAGTTGCTGGCAAACAATATTAGGGGAGGGACATTTTCCTTCTAGAAAGATCATTTGATTGGGCAAAACTTTGTATGATGTGCAAGATGATCAATATTATTTTCTATAGTACTTATATGCTAAATGTAATGCCAACGTTTATGAGTGCACTAGTGGATAAAAAGCCAAAGTCTGATTTCAGTTTAATGGGCTCTTTTTTTATTTCTGACACCAGGGCAGAAAAGTCTGAAAGTTGATGACTAATTCCACCCTAAATACTGCAAGCTTATCAGTCCAAGATCTGCTGTTGGCTTTCACCTCTTAATCCTTAATTTACATTAAACTTTTTCAGTCATGCTTCTCAGTGCACGCAAATGACACTTGTTTATGTTATCAACAAACCACAATGTATTACACTGTCTGCCCTTTATTTGGGACTTGTTTTATTGCTGATGTTTGATTAGGACTGGCGATGCTGGGTGCTTTGTTTTGTTTTTTAGCTGGGAGTGAAAACATAGGCTCTTATTGGAGGAGCTTTATGCTGAGCACTACACTTTACCATTGCCCATTTGTTTGAACAGTGCATAGGGGGTTTAGGGGCTTGGTAAAGCCTGGTATCAAGGCCCTGAATGCAATTGGCACCTGGATTAGTGACCAGAGAAGGGTAAAATTAGCGTACCTAGCAGTTTAACTGTGTAATCACAATTTAATGTTACGTGATTGGGTTTGCTTAAAGTAAACATTAAAATAAAGGGGTTTTTTTGCCGTTCACTTTGTTTAGTGAGAAAGTGGCAAAATTTTGATTACTCTACTCCTTAAACATCTTGGGAGTATCTATGGGTCATCAGCTGGGACAAGGTTTTTTTGTTACATAATTCCCCGTGGGATATCTTGTGTCCATAGTGTCCTGAACAGAACTGAACATGCCAGTTCAGTCAAGTACTGCTTTGCAAATACAGAATTTATTAGCATTATTTTAGTTTAGAAGTGCAAGAAGCTAATGGTGACGTTATATAAATAAGAACAGACATCAGCATTAACGCACCGTGGAAGGACCGGGTGTAGAATGCTAGGTTAGATGGGTCAGTGACTAACAATAGTGTCCAAAAAGTGGATAAAGTCTTAAACTCAATTGAAAATGCATTTGCCAATTTTTTTTTAAAAATGGTCTTGGTATTCATGTTGTTTTCACATGGTTTTATCCTTTACACTATTTAGTGGTGTAACAAGTAATTTTACAGAATTCAAAAACGTCAATTGGTAAAAAAAACTAAAAAAATGGCAATAAGATTGGCAAATTATTATTATTTTTTTTCATTTACTTTATCTGGCTCGTTGGCTCCTCATTACAAAGTTGGTTATACCACAATTATATTTTTAGATTAATTCTCCAGTCCGCAACATTATTTTAAAACAATTGATCTATTTTATTTTTTGTTTTCATATTTTCATATTTTCGTTTTAATTTAAATTTTAGGTAAAGTTTTAATGTTTTTTATTTTTATTTTTTATGTTTTCATAAATGTTGCCTTTAGTGTGTGTGTTATTTTAGTTCTTTAAAAAGAAATGAGAATTTTTTATGTGCATTGTGTTTATGTGCATTGTTTTTATTTCATTATAAATTAAATGAATGGTTTGGATTTTAGTTAATAATATCCACAAAAATATCAAAATAAATGTTTTATCAAAAATGTATAACGTTTATCATTGAAGAGTTGTATTCAAGCCATTTGTCAGTATAAATTGTATTTTTAATGTATTTTGAAATAATATAATCAATGGAGGTAACGTATAAGTCAATGCCTACAGTTTTCTGATATATAATTGTCTAACTTTCTCTCTAGGGGGTGCTGTCCAAAATGGAGGTGAAGACATCACTTCTCGACAATATGATAGGGGTGGGCGATATGGTCCTCCTTGAGCCCCTGTCAGAAGACACCTTCATTGAGAATCTAAAGAAACGGTTCGATCACAACGAGATCTATGTAAGTAATGAATCCGTGTATCATTTGTTCAGTCGTTTTTTTTATTTAATATCGAAAGTAGAAAAGTTTTGGGACTAATATAACTTTGCCATTTATTACTTTAAGTACTTTGATGCCACAGCAAAAACTCCTTACTAATAAAGTTCAAACATTATTAAAGACAAATGAACAGACAGTAAAAAGAAGAATACATAAATTAAAACATAGTTTAAATTACTATAGAACAGTTAGAAATAGTTAGGTCTAAGAGTAGTATTCAGGTAGGGAAATGTAATATTTAATATAAATAAGTAAATGGTTGTTTAATGAATCAGACTATGCAATGTGAATGGATATCAAGAAGAATTGAGGATTTTCTACTAGGGCACGATCAAGCTCTGTTTCACTATTAAAGCATTGCTCTGTATTGGCTCAAGTCAATTGGCTATTTCTTGTTCGACCAGTGGCAGATACTGTGAGTGTTAAGGAAACCTGTTTGAAAACAGTCAATATTTTTTTAGCATAACTTACACACTTCATTCTTAAAGGGAACCTTTTATGATAAATTTACTGTTTTTTTAACATAATTGTGTCCTCAGTGTGTGTACGCAACCACCATATAATGGCAAAAATCCATCCAATCCATTTGTTATTTTCTCCATAAATCAGAAACAGTGTCTCAAAATGAGTTGTTTAGGAATGCACTCCATTGTGACGTGAGTTTGCCCTATTAGCTTAGCTCCTCCCCTGAGTGAGCTGTAGGCTACTCGTTTATCTCCTCGCATGTTGTTTGATTCACATTAACAGCATAGACAGCAACAGGTACTGTACATTAAACTGCTGTCACTTTAATACACCAATATCATATACACTTGCGATTTCTTTCCCAGCTGTTTACGTTCACAGATAGGCCTGTCGCGATAGCCAATAAATCAATTAATCGCTCGATAATTTTTCCGGCCGCGATAATATCCATTTGCATGCTTCTCTCTCTCTCTCTCTCTCTCTCTCTCTCTCTCTCTCTCTCTCTCTCTCTCTCTCTCTCTCTCTCTCTCTCTCTCTCTCTCTCTCTCTCTCTCTCTCTCTCTCTCTCTCTCTCTCTCTCTCTCTCTCTCTCTACCAAAGAGACTGGATGACAACTCTCGGTTCCTTAGCGTAGGAGGAGTGAACTAGAGCTTATTCTCTGCCCGAACTTGACCCGACCCCGACACTATCCTCGGGGCGGGCCGGGCCCTTGATATAGAGACGTGCACTCCCAATGCAATAGAGTGCGGCACTAGATCTGATGGCCGAGTGCGAGCACGGGCACGGGCGGTAATGCACTCACTCTGTGTGTGCGGGTTGCGGGAGAATAAAACGATTCGCGGGACTCCCGCAAACTAGAAATATCTATGAATAAAACATAAAAAACTAATAGATTTTTATTCATATGTTGCAGAAAAGCAACAAGAACAACTAAAACAAAATAGAAACGATTTACATGCCAGAGTTTCTGGATTGTAGCCAATCACAGACATATGTGTTGATTTCTTGAACGCAATGGCCAATCAGAAGCATTTAAGATAGACTCCCTCACCGCTCAAAACAGACTTTTTGTTCAGTGCTGAATTCTGTATGCTGGCAAATCCTCTAACTATAACAAACATAGTGTGGATATTATGAAAGATTCATTGTGCAGTCAGCTTCATTGATTATAACAGAGATGTGTGAGATCGCGATGAACTCAGCTTTTTAGGAATTATTAAGGGAGCGCACTTTGCGTGCATTCAGTCATGCCAAACCATGCACGCAGTAGCAGCTTGCTTATATGTTAAATTAACAGTGGTTTGTGCTTTAATAACAAATAATTTATCATAGGGTAGGGTCGGGTTTTGTTTACATCCATTTTATTTATGTTTTTGGTATTTATTCAAGTGCATTTTTTTGCTAAAAGTCCATTGCTTTTATTGTTTTTGGTTGTTTTGTTCATTCATTGTGGATATTTAAAATGTTTTCCATTTTCTGTGTTAAATAGTCTTTAGAAATAAAAGTTTATTGATCTTTGAAAAGGTGTACCTGCATTATTATGCCATTATCATTATTTTAGATGTAAATGGTCTCAGAACGACAATATTATCGTTTATCGCAATAATTTCTTGGACAATTTGTCGTCCAGTAAAATTTGTTATCATGACAGGCCTATTCACAGACATAACCGACTGTGTTTGAGAAGTGTTTTTTGACAACCTTGTGTGTGTTTGACAGTTTAAGCTCAATAAGATGCAAAAGAGTGCTCAGAAAAAAATATATCAGACGTTTAATCTGATATGGCTTTAAAACACATGCAAATAAAAAAACTTTCATGATGACTTAGAACTGCAATGTCACATGAGCATCACCACGATTGAGATGATAATCAAAAACAAACAGGTGTCCATGCCCAAGCTATCCAAGACATGAGCTGTAAAGCTCCGAACATGTTCTTGGAAGATTTTGTAAGATTTATCTTTATGTAGGGCAATAAAATCAATGAAAAATGTTCCAAATGAATTGCTGCATTAGTCACCACACCTCATAAAAAATTGCTTTCAGTACCAGGAAATATCAAGATTAAATGATCCAGCTGAATGGCATGTTTGCATTTTGTGTGGTACCATTAAAATGAACCCTTATAAAGGCTTGCTTATATTTTGCAGAGCTATTATCTCTCCAGTAATAAAAGACTACTTGTATAGTTAGTCACAAACAGTTGATGAGTGGGATTAGTCTGTAATTGAGAGTTTAACTACCCACGACCCTCAATGTCCATTTGCACGTCTGTAATACAACCTCTAGCCTTGTATTTAATCCGCAAATCACACAGAAAGGTTCTGACCAGAACAAAATTATTTTGACTACAATATATTTGTTCTTTGTGCAACTTATTTTTCTTGTTAGCACTGAGCTCAAGAAAGGACAAAACAGTGTCATAAAAGTGTCTCATACAACTTGTGCACTATTTCAGTTTGTTATGAACTCGTTGTATGGAAAAGAACTAGGTAAAGATTCATTAAAGGGGTCATATAATGCCATTTTTGTACAAGCTAATATGATTCTTTAGGGTCTAAATTAAAAGTTTGTAATATACTTTAATTAAAAATTCTCATTAGTATTGTAAGAAAACACTTATTTTACCTGGTCAAAAACAGCTCTGTTTTCAGCACGCCGTTTCAGTGCATATGACTTTAAATGATAATGAGCTTTGCTCACCCCGCCTCTCTGTTCTGCGCATACACCGTTTGTAACACAATAACACAATAACCATAACGCGTTGTTCATTATAAACGTGGGATTATGAATTATATTGAGAACGTTGTACATAGAAAACATGCTGTAATGTACCCTGAGTGTAAACCGACGCATTCATCGTGAAGCGTGCAGCTGGCGATTTGCAAAGATTAATATAAATATTAATATAAAGATTAATAAAACGTTACACTCACTTTAGTTCTTCTGAAGGTTCAGCAGGAACACGAATAGGTTCCGATCCTTTATTCAGGTGCAGCTTCTCAGCAAAACCAGCTTTACACTGATCCTCGTTTATAAAGCAGTCCACTGAGAAATGATTCGGCAAACATGAGAGCATTGACGTTGCTCGTGGGGAATATTCCCTTCGAAAACAAACTCAGCCACTGCGTCTTCAGCGGTTCGGATTTAGGAACATTAAAATGACTGCTGTGTTCGTTATTGCACCCAAGAACAGAACACCACAATCGCTTAGACGCCATTCTGCTCATAGACAGTGCTCCAGCATATCAACAATGACCGCGCCGATCCGCGCGGACTATGATTGACAGGACGAGCGAGGGCGGGTCTGTGTTGAATCACTGCTGTCAATCAACAATCGCGGGAGGGGCGTCCGTTTTATTGACGTCACAAAAACGAACGGCTCAATTTGAGGCAGGGGAAAACATAAGGAGATTAAAACAAAAACACTGGATGGATTTTTATCATTATATGATGGTTGTGTACAGGCACTGCCAACACACATTTCAGTACAATCAACTTGTAAAAGTGCATGTACCATTATATGACCCCTTTAAAACCTCTCCTTTTGTGTTCATCAGTACAAAATAACAGCTTACAAATTTGGAATGACATGAAGGTGGGTAAATTTACTAATGAATAAATGGGTGAATTTTTCCCTTTAAAGGGATAGTTCACCCAAAAATGAAAATTCTGTCATTAATTACTCACCCTTAAGTCTTTTCCAAACCCGTGAGACTTCCATTCATCTTCGGAACACAAATTAAGATCTTTTTGAAGAAATGAGAGCTTTCTGACCCTCCATAGACCGCTACGCAACTACCTCTTCAAAAAGTTCATGAAGAGATCAGAAAACTAATCCATATGAATTGAGCAGTTTTTAGATTGAGCAGTTTCCAAATTTTCTGAAGAGACTCGACCGCTTTATATGATGAACAGATTTAATTTAGATTGAACTTTTATTCGCATATAAACAGTGGTCAGCGAATATAAACCAAAGCTTAACTAAACCAGCTTGATACGCAAGAACAAACCTCTTGCTGAAGCTCTAACGTGCTGCGTAACATGAGAATGAACCTCATTGGTTCTCACACGTCAAGCGAACATGCTTGAGCTTCCGTTTACCACAACTGATGTGTGAGTTAATGAATGAATTAATTATATGTGAATAAAAGCCTAAATTCAATCTGTTCATCATAAAAAGCGATCATGTCTCTTCAGAATATTTGGGACTAAACCGCTCAATTCATATGGATTAGCTTTTAGATCTCTTTAAGAACTTTAAGCGTTGAAGTGTCAGTTGTGTAGCTGTCAATGGAGGGACCAAAAGCTCTTAGATTTCATTAAAAAGATCTTCATTTGTGTTCCGAAGATGAACGAAAGTCTTACGGGTTTGGAACGACATGAGGGGTGAGTATGACCGAATTTTCTTTTTTGGGTGAACTAACCCTTTAAGCTTATATTGTACGGTTCATGAAGTTTCTAGGAGTGTCTCCACTCTCAGTATCATGTATATATGCCAAGAAGCTTACATCACTGTCCATCATATCACTTACATTTCACCAATACTAACTTAACAAAGAGTTATCTCCTTATCTAATCAATGCCCTGTAAAACGAGGCTATGATGGGTCCAGTTTTAGATACAGCAGGCAATAAGAGCGGAATTATGAAACAAAGGTCCTTGTATTTATTGATATCATTAAACTTTGCTCGGTATAATTGGCTGCAAGAAATAACAAATGTATTAATGGGAATGTGTGTATTTGCACATTTAGTGTTAAGGAAAACATATGTGGTTGTGTAGCTCAGTCTTTTAGTGATGTTTCTTAATTAATCCACAGTTGCTCGTTCTGCCAAAATGTAGGTGCACCAGGTCTCATTTAGATGCATTTAGACTGGCCTACTCCTGTTCTAATGCACCGATAGTAGTCTCATCTCTAGTGTCCCCGGTGTCACCATTGTTGACAGTGATTAAATACATCTGGGAATGGGAGGATGCTATCATATTCCTCATAGAAATGAGAGATGTCAGTACTCTCCTGTTTGAGTGAAAAGAAGAATCGCTCTGAAGTTAATAATACTGAAGAATGTTTGTTTTTTTTGTACTAAGTTCCATGTCATCAAAACTATGAAATAACATAAATTAATGTATGGGAATTTAGTTATTTCCTCAAAGTTGCCAATTTCTGTCTACATTCCCTCTCTGTGTCATGGTTGATAAATGACAATTGAGTATTGTCAGACCATTTGTTAACTGGTTTTCCTTCTATGTAGTTAACTAAATAAACAACTGGAAATTAGATTACTTATTAATGTACTTTTTATTTTTATATTTCAATGTAAACTATTCATTTTGTTTTGCAAAAAAAATACATGGGCACAAATTATGTCAACAAATGTCATTTTAGGAATTTAGTTCAAAAAGCTTTTAAGATAAATTCAGTTGTTGGAATTGTCCCAATGGGTCCAAACTTTTTTTTGATGGTTAGTGTATGCCTTGAGGGATGTCTGGTACTTTGTTGAATTTTTTTTCTCTTCAACTTTCACATATATCTTAGGCATTCATTATGCCTCTTGTGAACACCTTGACAATAGGCTGTGTTGCCATGGGAGAGGTCTGATCCTCCAGCTGCAAGCCTTATGCAACACTCACTGTAATGAAAGGTTGAAGACGGCAGCAAGAAATAGACATTGTTCTGAGGCTCCTCAGACATTTGAGATTTGCTTTAAACGTGATAAGTTGAAAATCATTTGTAGTGTATACGGAAAGAAAGACTTAAAGAAAGAGAAGCTGGAATAAATTATTCAATGTTTGTATAAGTCTTCTGAAATAGACTACTTCAGACACAGTTGTCCATACTGGCCACTTTTGACCACCCTGTGATGTTGATGCTTCCTGGGATTCCGAACATTTTTGTTTGTGTTCTCTTGTTCAGTTGCTTGCGGGCCCCCCGCCTGTCTGAACAATACCCAGGAATTCCCATCTGGATCATGCAGACGGAGGCATATTGTAGCGTTACTCCCCTACACTGCTGCCGCCTCTGTTCCTACAACAGAATGAGCCAGCAAATGCGCTTGCTGATGTCTGTCTCTCAGCAGGGGATGAACTAGATTTGACAAGTATAAATACAGTGAACTTTTAGGGTTGTCACAATAACAGTACAAATTCACTATTACCATAATTTGCATAATAGGCACCGTTTTTTTCATTACGACTGGCTTGACCCATGCATAAACAGTGTGCAGTGACAACACTCGGGTACCGAAATTAGTTTATATACTGTATATTGAATATATGACTGGTTATGTTGTCTCTACTCATTTTAGGTATTTTCACAAATTCTCATGCTTGATTCTTCTTGTTTGTTGATTAGTGGTTCACTGCTTCTTTCACTTTCCTTTACAGACATACATTGGCAGTGTGGTGATCTCAATGAACCCCTACAAGTCCCTGCCCATCTACACAGCAGAAAAGGTGGAGGAGTATCGCAACAGGAACTTCTATGAGCTCAGTCCACACATGTGAGTTTAGAATCCTTCTCATCCATTGATCTCTGTGTCGCAAGATTACACACAATTGGGGATAGACAGTATGTCAGCACCATATTGATTATTGACTGATGTTTGCAAATTTATTTTATTTTATTGTTTATATTTAATATTATTTTTCCATCCATTTTCCAAACAGCATGGTTTAAAGCGCATTGTGCACGTGCACTTAGGGCGTCCGAATCCACTTTTGCTAGTTTAACGACGGGAAAAATGGTCGGCGCGCATGGTCTAAAAGGGTTGTCCCTATATTCTTAATGAGTAATTGGTGTGTTTATGGCGTAACGTGCAATAAACCAATCCAAGTCTCATCTCACATTCCCTTTAAAAGCCTGTTGCGCTCTCGCCATGGTGAATTCGCTATTTACATGGTGGAATTTGCAAGCGGAAAAACTGATTGCTTCACCAGAGAGGAAACGGATCTGCTCGTGTGCGAGGTTAAAGTGGGCAAGCAGACCATCTACGGGACAAAGTGTATGCGCGTTGTGGACCCGCCTAAAGGCGCACATTACTAACGCGCTCTTTAAATAACAAAAAAATAATTATTGCGTGCCCATAATAAGCGTGCTAGTCTGAAAACAAGTTGTGTTCGGGCGCATTATTGGCGCGTTGCTTTTTTGAGGCAACTGAAATAGACTGCGCCATTGACCAACAAAAACCTGGTCTAAAGTCAATGGGCAGTCTGTTTCAGTTGCCTCAAAATAGCAACGTGCCAATAATGCGCCCAAACACAACTCGTTTTTTAGACCAGCACGCTTATGGGTGCACAAATGGGCGAAAATACATTTACTATTTAAACAACGTGGTGCAGAACGTGAAAATCATAACTGCGTCGGGCTGAAACTAGCAAAAAACACTGCACCTGGCGCCGCATTGTGCCGGGTGTATGATAGGGCCCAGTTTCTCGTTTCTTCTAGGCTTTCTGGTCAGCAGAGCGCAAACTTGAGAAAATCGGTTCAGACATGAATACACAGAGTTGGAAAAGCCATGCAGATTTTATAAAGCACTTTTATCAATAATAATGTGAAAGTCCCCCAGCGGTGTCATGTTTGCAGAGGTGCTTTTGCAGAGTAGTTGTGCATAAACAGTGTACTCCATCTACTCGACCCCTGAGACATGTTGTCCAGCCCTGCTGCCGGGGGAGGGGCTACTCCAGCTCACTGTCCTGTCCTGCTCCAGCTAATGACCATCTGTCTCTCTAGTGGGCTGCTAGCCGCCTGACCAGACTGCCAAATCAAAACAAAGCAGTCTGCTTTGTTTGATCGGCAGATGCACACTTGCCCTCTGAAAAACATCATAGCCTGATCTAACTCTCAAAACAAGAGTCATTGAGAATGGAATGGCTGTTCCAATACGCTTTTCCTACTCATTCTATACACTCTCCCCCCTGGAAAAGAAAGTTCAAATAAACAGCTGTGTACAGCTGTATTTTCTTTCCCAATATTTTTTTTTTCCTTTATGATCTTTTGATACTTTCGCCTGCATGTTCATAGTTTGCTCTCCTTGTGTTTCTAAATTGATCTCTCTTCTGTTTCTGGGATCATCATGTTCATCTGATCTGCTTTAAGTAAATATTTTCTGTGGTATGTGAGTTCTGCTTCAGTCTTAATTCCTTCCATATTCATATGTTTTAGTCTTAGCACTGTTACAGTGAAGTCAGGGTCGATGCTCCTCTGATCTGAAGCCAGGCTCTGAGCTCATTCCAGGGCAGCTGCTTTTCCTGTCATGCCTGAGAAGCGGACCTTTTAGATGGCTCTGGGTTTACAGTTCTCCCGGGCTCGTACATTCAGGCGTCCTGGGACAATGGGCCGTAACCGGTTCTGTTAACAGCACAAGTTAGACTATATTTATGATCATCACCTCATCATCTCTGTAAACAGAGCAGTCAGGCAGGGCAGTGGAAGTAGTGAAATGGCCCAGAGCCCCTGCGCTCAAACTGCTGTCAAGCTTTTGGGTAAGTTTTTGTCAAGTCTGTGCTTGTTTTATCATTTTCAGAAATATTATGAAGAGCCTAGTGTCTTATAGCCAGACTTTTAACTTGTGGACTAAAGGTTATAACTCTGTTATACACACCTGAACAAACTAATGAAGTGGTGTGTTCCAATTTGTGTACTTATGCACTATTCTATGCCGTTTTGTAGTATAAAAAGTGAGTAGTGTATTCACACTGAAAATTCCCCCCAAAAAAGTGCACTTTAAATACCCGAATGATGCACTTAATTAACTGAAAAAATCAAGTGTGGAATGTTGGACACTTCTTGCACTCAACTGTTGCAGCTGTAATTACATAGTGGAGCGGGAGGGCCATTCAGACTCTGATGTTGAATGACAATCTAACCTTATAAAGTTTAAATAAAGTGTTAAGTACATAGTGTATAAGTGCATAGTACATAGTGCAGAAGCACATAGTGTACATAGTGTATAGATTGTAATTTGGGACACAACTATATCGGTATCCAAAACCATGGTGGATATTATCGAGTGCTCTCATTCAATCCCATAATGCATCTAAATATCAAGTGTACAATCAATGTACACTTAATGGCTAGCCGCTAGAATGCCCATGCACTAGCACTTTTGCACTACCCTGCAAAGTTATTCTGGTACACTCAATGTCCGAATTGGCGCACTGGTTTTCATTCGCTAATTCAGTGGACTGTATTAGTGGAACTTCCAGGCAAGTGTGCTGTAGCATATTGGAGCTAAACTCTTTAGGACATTGGCCTTCCAGAAGACAGACTGGACACCCTTATTTAGTGGACTATATAGTGGAGTAGTATAGGGAGCGATTTTATATACAACCTTAGAAACTTCCAGAGAAGTTGGAGCTAAACTCTTCAGTACATTGGCCCTCCTAGAGCAGGACTGGAGACCATGGTCATAGTGTACAGTAAGTGGATGAGAGGCTTGGATTAAGGTCTCTTTTAATTAGGTCCTACTCAAAGACTGTGAGGTTTTTCTTTAAGCGAGGACTTTGTAAAAAAAACTCCATAATTTGATTTTAATCTCCAAGTCAGGCCATCTGCTTGGGGTTATTGTGGTAGACCTTTTGTAAAATGAGACTTTGACAGGGTTTGCAAGTTGTCCTTCCCAAATAATCCTTTCCTATCCATTAAGAGGTCACACAACCCTTATTGATTTTAACATCTGTTCGTGACCATTGGGGTTTATATTGTCAGTTTTTAGTGTATTTGCTGTATAGTGATACTGTATGTGATGATTGCTCTTCATCCACTGTTAGGGGTGTAATGATACACTCATGTCATGATTCAATACGATTCTCACGGTACAATACTCTCGCGATACTTTAAGCCAAAATAAAGAAGAGGGTTTTATTATTATTATTACTTCTAAGGCAAACAGTATGGTAACAAGTTAACAAAGAATGTACTGTTAAAATACTATTAAAACGCAAAATTTGTTATGGACTTGGGGTTGGACTTGAGTAGGCTTGGACTTGTTCCTGGTCCCCAATGCAGTTGGCAATGGTTACACCAGAAAGAAAAAATACATTATTCTGAAGCTAAAAATACAGAATTATGTTAGACACATACTTGCACCATGCCACCGATAATGTATGCCCTTTTTTAATGGTAAGATCAGACATTTGGAATTATCAGGACCCACAAATATGCCCCCATTACATTATTATATATTATATTCAACATTAAATATAGTAGTTTATTTTAGTACTGTGAAACATTTTTTAAAATATTTAAATGCAGCTTTAAATGCAGTAATTAGTTGGATCTCTTTTACACATACAAGCTGCGTACGTACAGACTCTTCCTGTGCTCATTATGTCCTGCACTTCCATGACAAGAATAAATGGTCTAAAACACTTTGAATCATCATATGACCAAACCTTAATGTGAAATGGTGAGTTAAATAATAATAATAATACATTTTATTTTTAATGTGCCTTTCCCAAATTGAAATGCTACAGCATGTACAGAACAAAATAAATCAAACAAGGAAAGAAAATACATAAAATAAAAAAATAAACCGTAATAAATAATCATTGAAATTAATATTTATTAGCTTGATTGCTTTAAGTTAAAGTAGCCAAATTCAGCTTATCCTGCTAAGCACTCTTTCACGTTTATGACTTAAGATTTTTAAGCTATCTGTAAATGATACACCACCTGGCCAGAGCCAAGCGATGACTCCCCTGTTTTAAGACCACATTATTATTGCTGATTTTGAATCATGTATAACTACAGTGTGTTTTTGGAAGAGGACAGAGTGTGCAGATGGGCCTGAGGCATTGAGAGCTCATATGCCCACCTGTTTTTAACAGGACGTGTCCAGTTGCAATAAATCTATTTTTAACAATCAATTGTAAAGGTTTTATCTCTAAGAGTTTTCTTGACATTAGGGGTTTGTTGGAACTGGTAGCTGAGCTTCAAGGGGGATCATAGCCATGGAGACAATAAAGTGTCTGAGACCACCATGCTCACTAATCACCACAGATGGTGGCGTGTTGATAGACACTCACTGGAGGTGGCAAACATCTGCTGGTTGCCACTATATCTTAACAAGAGCTATGTGCCCTCACAAGAGGTCTAAATGACAGGGCAATCTGACAGCCCAGAGAGAAGACTGGTGCAGGACTTAGATAGGTAAGAAATTAGTTTGTGAAATCCAACTCTGTAATTTTATGGTGTATTTATAATTTTATATTTGTTCTAGCATTGTAACGGTTCTCTGTAAAAAAGCGAGCCGTATCGTTCTCCACCCACGGTTCGACGCGCACTTGCACCCTGGTTAATCTCAAATCTCAAATGGTTTGTTGGAAATAAATGCGCCTCAGACAGCATGTGAAAACTAAATGTAGTTCTCCTCCTCGTCGTGTTTCGCTTGAACAGACATATTCACTCAAAATGATGTCCAAAGCTTGCCTGTCTTGGCGAGTATCCTAGCAAACATATAGTCGGTTATGTGTGAACGTAAGACAACACTTGTACAGGTATCACTTTTGGATCCATACATTGTCTTAAAGTGACAGCAGCCTAATATACCTGCTGCTGTCTTTGTTTTTAATGTTAATCAAACAACAAAAGACAAAGAAAGCACTCTCTGCTCTTGACTAAATAACTTTTTGTAACTTTAAGGATTGATCTTTTATTTAATTTATGCAGTGAAGATTAAATGCAGTTTTATTTTACATTTGATTACTTTATTCAATTTCTATACCTGAAAACGGTTAAACCTACCTCAAAAACCTGAAAAGCACCGATTATTTCATTTTTATCTATAAATTGTATGTATTTGCTTATAGTTTGATTAATTGTTCTTATTTTCTTTATTTTCCTTTGACTAGTCTGTAGTCAGTAGTTTTTTCTGAACAGTTCGATTTGTATCACGGTTTTAGGGTCAGGGTTCAGTATGTGCTGAGTAATTAGAACCATTACACCCGTAATTTGTTCTATATTTTGTATAAAACAAAATAATTTCTATTAAAATTGTTTTTCTCTGTATTTCTCCTCTGCTTTAGCTTGTTTCCTGTAAACTAAGAATATTGTTGACTCTGTGACCAATTGGTTATGCTCCTCTATTGTAAGTCGCTTTGGATAAAAGGGCTAAATGCATAAATGTAAATGTTTTATTATTGTTATTATTATTATTATTATTATTATTACAATAAACACTGTTTGGTAGAAGTGATAGTTACATTTAGTCATTTAGCAGACGATTTTATCCAAAGCGACTTACAACTGAGGACTAAACCAAGCGAGTCATCGTGAAGAGGCAAAAACAACACAAGGAGTGCTCAAAATACAAAGTTCAGACATTGCTCGGAGTAGCATAAGCCAGACAAGCGAGGATTTAAAGGAAATTTAATTTATTTTTTTATGTTAAGTTCTCACGGAAGAGATGAGTTTTCAGTTGTCTTTTGAATGCTGTCAGGGATTCTGCATTCCGGATGAGGGTGGGCAGATCATTCCACCAGCATGGTACCGTGAATGAGAATGTTCTGGAGAGTGATTTTGAGGCTCTCTGTGATGGTACCACGAGCCGTCGCTCACCGATCATAGGCTTCTGGTAGGGATGTAGACTTGTAGTAGTGAGTGGAAGTAGGAGGGAGCTGATCCTGTGGTCAATCTGTAAGCAAGTGTCAACACCTTGAACTTGATGCGAGCAGCAAGTGGTAGCCAGTGCAGAGAGATGAACAGAGGAGTGACGTGGGCCCTTTTGGGCTCGCTGAAGACAAGACGAGCTGCAGCATTCTGGATCATTTGTAGAGGTTTAGTTGCACATGATGGAAGTCCAGCCAGAAGAGCATTGCAGTAATCATGCCTAGAAATGACCAGGGCCTGGACGAGAAGTTGTGTTGCATGCTCAGTTAGGAAAGGCCTGATCTTCCTGATGTTGTGCATAGCAAACCTGCATGATCGAGCTGTCTTTGTAATGTGGTCTGTGAAGGTCAGCTGATCATCAAAGATTACTCCAAGATTTCTGACCGACCTTGACGGGGTGATTAAGGAAGAATCTAGCTGGATAGTGAAGTCGTGCTGTAGAGACGGATTGGCAGGGAGGACGAGAAGCTCAGTCTTTGCCAGGTTGAGCTGCAGGTGATGTTCCTTGGTCCATTCCGAGATATCCGCCAGACAGCTTTAGATCCGTGCAGTTACTGTGGGATCATCTGGTTGAAATGAGAGGTAGAGCTGGGTGTCATCAGCATAGCAATGGTAAGAGAAACCATGTGCCTGTATGATGGGTCCCAGTGATGTGGTGTAAATGGAGAAGAGGAGCGGTCCAAGAACTGAACCCTGGGGAACCCCTGTGGTCAGTTGATGTGCTTTGGATACCTCACCTCTCCATGTGACCCTGAAGGACCTACCCGTGAGATAGGACTCAAACCAGTGGAGGGAAGTTCCAGTGATGCCCAGTGATGAGAGGGTGGACAGAAGGATCTGATGGTTCACAGTGTCGAAGGCAGCAGACAGATTCAGGAGAATGAGAACTGATGATTTGGAAGCAGCTTTTGTGATCCGCAGGGCTACTGTGACCGACAGCAATGCGGTCTCGGTTGAATGCCCTTTCTTGAAGCCAGATTGGTTGACATCCAGCTGGTTGTTCAGAGACAGGAAAGATGATACTTGGTTGAAAGCAACTCGTTCAAGTGTTTTCGCAATGAATGGTAGGAGAGAGACAGGTCTGTAATTCACTAAAAGTGATGTGTTTAACGTTGGTTCTTTAAGCAGTGGAGTTACCCGAGCCTGCTTAAATGCTGTAGGGAAAATGCCAGTGTGGAGGGATGAGTTGATAATGTGTGTGAGAGCTGGTAGAAGTGTGGGAGAGATGGCTTGTAGAATGTGTGAGGGGATGGGATCTAGAGGGCAGGTGGTAGGATGACTGGAGAGGAGAAGTTTAGATACTTCTTCCTCGGTTAGTGGAGTGAAGGAGGAGAGAAGGTTGTTGGCTGTGGGAGAGGTTAGTCTGGGTTCCTGTGTGTGTGAAGCTGAGAACTGACTGCTGATAGTTGTAGTTTTGTTAGTGAAGAAGTTAGCAAAATCATCAGCAGTTAGCGAGGAGGTGGGTGGTGGTGGTGGAGGTGGACAGAGGAGAGAGTTGAATGTCTTGAACAGTGAACATGTGTTAGAGGCGCTGTTGATCTTGTTGTGGAAATATGAAGATTTTGTGGCGTGAAAATCAACAGAAAAGGCAGAGAGCAGAGATTGATGCATACTGAGGTCAGATGTGTCTTTTCATTTGCGCCATTTCCTCTCCGCTGCCCTGAGTTCGGTCCGGTGTTCACGAAGAACCTCAGATAACCAGGGGTTAGAGGGAGTAGCGCGTGCTGGCCTAGAGGAGAGAGGGCAGATATTGTCTAAAGAAGAGGTTAGAATGGAGCATAAAGTATCCGTTGCAGTATTCACATCCAGAGATGAGAAATGCGAGGGTGAGGGAAGGGAAGATGACACAGCAGAGGAAAGATGGGATAGAGAAAGTGAGCGCAGGTTTCGTCGGAAAGTAACTGGTAGGGGAGTTGGTGGTGCATGGGTAGTGAGTTTTAGATTGAAAGTAATGAGGAAATGGTCTGAAACGTGGAGAGGTTTCACCAAAATGTTGTCTGTGATGCAGTTTTGTGTGTAAACCAGGTCCAGTTGGTTGCCTGACTTGTGAGTACCTGTGGTGATGAGCCGTTTGAGATCGAAAGACGCTAGGAGAGAGATGAATTCTGTTGTATACGGCTTCTCTAGATGAATGTTGAAATCACCAAAGACTACAAGTGGGATGCCATCCTCAGGGAAAGAGGACAGCAGCACATTCAGCTCCTCTACAAAGCTTCCCAGTTGACCTGGGGGGCGATATATGACTACAATATGGATCTTAATGGGAGTTGTAAGTGTAATAGCATCAGTGCCGGCGGTATGGGGGGGCATTAGGGGGCAATGCCCCCCCAAATGTATTTTATGCCCCCCCAAATTGAATTATGATATAATTTACAAACTAATATCAGTTTAATTTAATTCACATTTCAGTGAGAAATAATAAAAATGTCTACAAACTGCCCATTAGCTGAAAATATAATAAAGCCAACATAAAACCACAGTGTGTGCTGTCAGTGCTGTGAGGAAACCCCCCTGCCGCCCCCCCAATCACGCACGTTAAGTTTAATACATGAATGAAATGACTTTCAGTTGGCGCGAGATTCCTGGCTGCATTCAAAACAAAGCAAACAGATGAAAACGCTCCAAAAATGGACATTAGAAAATGGTTCAAAACCACAGTTTCTCCTTCCACGTCGATTAACGATGAAGGTAACTACATGATGCTTTTTAATAGTAGGCTACTGTAAACGCTTATGTTAGAGCAAAGCAGAATAAAGATGTGTAGCATTTTTTTTTCTCTCTTCCGCCAGTGAGATAGCAGTACTATATCCTGTCAGTGAGAGACGGTGTGCATGTTCGTTAGCTTTGTATATAATAAAGCTGTGGTCAGAGTCGGTCTTGCAATTTTTTTGTATAGGCCTATTTAACCCTTATTTAATCAAATTTCTTAAGAGTTGCACGTCTTGCAACAATGTGTAATGGTTTATGTGTTTATTGTATGGGTTGCATCACTTCATGGTAATAGCTAACAGAAAAGGCAGTAGCAATAATAAATATAGGATATCTGATATCCGAAAAAAAAGTCCCCATACCTAGTGCCCACCCATTGAAAATAAATGCCCCCCTGCTGAGGGCAGTCTGGAGCCGCCTCTGAATAGCATGATATTCAAATGAGTTGTTATTGCATAGAGAAGAGAGAGTTGAGTATTTCCAATTGTTAGAAATGAGAGGACCAGTACCCCCACCCCTCCCCGACTGGCGAGGGGTGTGAGAGAAAGAGAAGTTGTTAGAGAGAGCAGCAGGGGTTGCTGAGTCTTCTGGACGGATCCAGGTCTCAGTCAAGCCCAAGATATTAAGAGTAGAATGAGATGCAAAGGCTGTAATGAAGTCAGCTTTATTGACTGCTGATTGACAATTCCATAGACCCATAGAAAGAGTGAGAGGTGAGTGTGAGGATGAGAGAAAAGGGCGCAGATTAATTAGTTACCCTCATAAAAACATCTGCTTCAGAAAAAAATGCATGCATTTGGAGATAAATAATGTATGTTATCAGAAGGCAAAAATTGTATTTGATAGGATGTTTGGAAATGCTATGCATTGGATCTTATCTGACCGCTGGAATGTGAGCTTGAACTTTGGTATTGAGATGGTTTTAGTTAATGACCCAGCGTGAATGTGAAACGCTTCATTCTGGCAACCACACATGGTTCAAGAGCCCCGGTGTCACCTCTCCCTCCCAAACACTTTTCTGCTGTCTTTGGCTTAGTGGTCATCTGAGTGTGGTAAAGCAATTCAGACGAATCAGACTGTGAACGAGGTTGTCTGCGTTCAGAATTCCTGTCTTTTTTGAGGGTGAACTGTCCCTTCAATGGTCTTTATGACATCTCTGTCTGAGGTTCATGCAGAATGTTGTCCCATGTGTTCAGCACATTTTGCTCTATTGCTTTACTAAACAGAGCTTTTTTTTAGAATTCAGGACTGAAAGTGTTTTCATGAACATCTCAATTCAGACACCCATGTAATCCTATTTTTAAATGACAATGATTTGATGTCTATTAAACCTTTAAGTATGATCACAGCGGAACATTGAGATCTGCATTTGCCGCTGCCGTTGACCTGACGAGTGACATGAAAAAAATTGTTGATTGAGTCATTGAATAATTAATTCCAACAGATTTATTAAAGTAAATAATTAATAATAATTCACAGTTTTTAACATTATTTGTTTTTTAGAGATTCCTTTTTAAAAGAAAAAAAGTATCAGCTGTATGCAAAGTGACCCACATTTGGTTTTTGACCATTGAAAATGTGTACAATTTACTCATGGAGCCACATTAACATGTCCATATCTCTGGGACTGAACTGCCGAGGGCCTTTAAAATAAAGATACCAAAATGAAAGTTTGTAAAGAACCAGAATCTAAAAGGATATTAAGATATATTTAATACTTCCTGAGTTACAAGCATGCAAACTACACAAGAAGTGCTTTTTGCCAGATTTGAACCGTCACCTTTGGCATATAATAAAACAAAGATTGCTAAAGTTAACATATTTTACTAATAGACCTACCAATCTCTGTGTAAAAATAAAATAATGATGCTGCCATTTTTCTAAAGTTATTTTTACACCGCTCTAATTTGGCTCCAAATCATAGGTGAAAATTGTCATTTTGTGATTTACAAAATGGTTGATTATGCAGTCAATATACACCTGTAACATTTAATCTTTTGGCTTTAATCACTATTTATGTTTGTCTTTCTACAGAAAAAATATTAACTAAATAAAACATTTGAGCCGGGGAGCTCTGGTTGAGTTGACATGGAATGACCCTATAGGCATGTAGTTTTTCTTTACAAAGTTGCATCTGCAACTACTTGGCCTGCCATGAATTACAGTGTTGATGTAGTGTTTACCTTCGGGGCTCTCGCTTTTGTAAGCTCTTGCTTTTGTAAGACTGTTCACCGATGCTTAGCAACTTACCACTCTGAAACGTCCTTTAAAATCCATCCTTGCAAACGTCCTGCTCGATCCTCTTGTTCATAAACATTCGCTGGGCCTGGATCAGGCTCGAATTGGTATGGCAAAATTGACATCATCGTTAATATATACACCTGAGCAGATGAAACTTGCAGTTATGGTAAGGGCGGTGGCATTTCTGGAACACACTCTAAGTGGTTCACCTATCACAACACTCTAGGACAGCTAATCAATCAGAGCACATTTCATATTTCGGATGAAGGGGGTTAATTGAAACCGGAACTAAAAAGAGTGTTTGAGATAGACTGGGAAGCGAGGTGCTGCAATAAAAAAACTTTTTTTTTAATAATCAAGCATGAAAACCTGTTCTAGTACACCCCCCCCCCCCAAAAAATCAAGACTTCGTAAAAGGGCAAAATAGGAGGACCTCTTTTTTGAACAGACGTTTAGACATGAAAAGTCTTTCCGCATGCTTGGTGATTCATTACCTGATCCTTAACCACAGCACACACATTATCTTAATTAAATGGAAGAGCTTTGCCAAATGCTTTAGACAAGCATTGTCTGTCCAGACATCTTTGAAACATTGTCATTGCCCTAGGTGGCACCGGTCTTCCCTCTGGGGTCTTCTGTTTCCTGTGTTCCTGCTTGCACCTGCACCTGCTACCCAATACTCATGCTCATCCCTCAGCAGTGAGAGTTTGCAGCTGTGTTCCAGTCCATTAGGCCCAATTGTGTTTGATTAGAGGAGAAAAATAACTAGCATTACAGTGATATTCATGTGCTCTGCTCCAAACCTACTGGGCATTCATTAACAAAGTATTGAACAAATATTAATAACAATTTAACTAATATTTGTGTGTATTTCTATGTGCCATTAGCTTAGCAACATGCTAACAACAAATTGAAAATTCTAATAGTCAAGTCTATCATGTGCTTTGCACGAGGAGCCCTTGTTGAATGATACACTTGTCGGTGCCTATGTAGTGCCTTCCAAATCACTTGCATATGAATTAGTCTACATTGAATCTTCACCTGCAGAACACATTTTACCAGGTTTAAATCAGTTTTGCTGAATTCCACAGTTTTCCCTCAAAATCTGCACTGAAACCGAGGGGCGAACGTCTGAATATTCTGTCTGGGTCCTGCTTATTAGGTCCATTTCAGTTAGGTTGGATTTGGGAAAGGTTTTAGGACAAAGCCACACTGTCACTGGATGCACTAGCCAGCATTCATCACATTAAAGATTGACGTTAAACATCCTATAAGCCAATCAGTGTCCACATGCGGCTTTGAATGTTGTTTTAGTAATCTGCATGACAAAGTTGGTGGCAGGTGTTTATCCTCGTCTCATTTCTGTAAGATGGGGGTCTTAGATGGTGTTGCAGATGGGGGCTTTGGTCAGTGTGTCATGCCCAGATTTGAGCCGCTGTGTCTCAGGGGATGGGTTGTATTACATTTTGTGTAATGATGTAATGGGACCTCTCAGCACTCTGCTATTGAGCAACACCAGGGCATTGTTTGCAGAGAGAATGTATCGTGGGGGTGAAGCCAGTGCAATGGACTGGCCTTACATCAAGGGTGTTTCCCTGCCTAGTGCCTACAACCCCAATATTCTGGGATTGGCTCCAGCATTCAAGCGTAGGACCCCTACCTAGACAAGCAATTTGGAAAGTAGATGAATGGATAGACAATTGAAATACAACAGGGATTACTTAACCACACCTGCCAAGAATGGGTACCTGATGATTTTGGATTAAATTACTTTAAATGCAGCTTGTGATAGTATCATAAAAAAATAAACAACGCAAATGTTTGGATAATGAAGCTTACTGCCATATAAAATTACATTTTCTTTGAAATTGACATTCTTGTCTAGGAACCAATTAGCTGGGTGCAGATTTTTAAGCAATTCCCAAACCTTAAATATTCTAGTAAAGTGTGGATTTTTGCATTATTGAAGATTTGCAGGTCAGTGTTTGGATTTCCTGTTTTAGTGACCCTTATGAAAATAACAGTAAACATTCATATCCCATGACCAGTGCCTTCATTCACAAAGCAGGACCTGAGTGAAAGCATTTGATTCCCTTTGACTTGCTGAAGGATGTGGAGCAGAGACTCGAACCAGATCAGTTCAGCAGTTTTTACATCTCATGAGTCGTGGACAATTCTTTTGGCTCATGTTTTGAGTATGTTCTTCAGTCCAACAGAATTAAGTTCCAGACACCAGGGGTTTTTAGATCAGGGGCAGATTTACTCTAATTTTTTCATCCATGCAGGGCACTCAGCCATCAGTCTAATCATAGTAGCTTTTGTATTTAGATATCTGTAGATATTTATTGTAGGAATTGTCTGATCATCATGGGTTTAACCCTGTAAATCCTGAAAAATGAAATAATAGTCAGAAAAAGAAAACTTTTTTTATTGAATAGTTTACTGAACCTTTAGACAATGTATAAAAGAAAAAAAATGTTTACGTATTATTAATAATTAAAGCTTTTATATATAATCTATATAGGCCGATCAGATGACACAAAACCCGCGAGACAATTTTTCTATGCGCAGCTAAAATTGCTTCACTACATTTACTGGTCTAGCAGTTCTACCAGGTGTCTGAAAAGGACAATAAATTTTCATGTATTTGCGGAGAGGAGAGACATTGCAATGACAGCAACCCTATAACAATGACCGCAAGAAACTAGGGCTGTGATATTTTAGTGCATTTCTTTCCTTCACAGATGTGCGCTTTCTTTCCTCCCTAAAAGCCAAAACTTAATGTCCAAATCAGCTAGATCAGTGATTTATCGTAAAATACAGTCTACTGTCGCTAACTGCTGGACTTCCTCGATAATAAAAGGAGTTATTAAAACTGCGGAAGTTATTCTGTTCCCCAAGCGGCTTTCTGTGCGCGCTCTAAAACGGAGTGGAACACGGAGAAGCAAAGTGAACTTTAAATTAATTAACTTTCATACCTAAATGGTTAAATACACACAGAAATATGTCAAAATGCCCAGATTGGTGAGCATTCGCTTGGACACTTTTGGTTATGTCTTAAACCTAAACAGTTTGGGAAATAAGTCGCATGTGTAACAGTATATTGATCTGTGCATTCGCTCTTAAAGTGTCAGCAGCCCAATATTCCTGCTGCCATCTGTCATTAATGTTAATCAAACAACAAAATGCAGAAAATCACTGTGCTCTATAGTAGATTGGATTAATAGAAGGATTAATCTATATTTAATTTATACAGACTATGCAGTGTTGTTTTACTTTTAACTGCTTTCTGTTGATATAAACTGTTCTGTTTTTTTTATTATATGCTATTTTTGTCAAGCTCTAAGAGAGGGAATGGAATATGTTGTTAGCCAATAAAGTTATCAAATCATGATACTTTCTCATCTCTTCATTTTTTTTTATACTTAAAATGCATTGTTGTTGTTAATAGTTGGCTTATTATTTATTTTTTTTATCGCCCAATACTCCTTCCAGTGAGCGATAATCGTGATCGTCCCCAAAAATCCTGATCGGAGCACCCTTACTTGAAGAAAAAACTGCAATTTTATTCAGAGGGTCAAATTAAGCAAAAGTAAGGTGCAGTTGCTAATATTTATATGGTCAAAAAATTATGATGAAATTCTGATAGCTGATAGATGTTTATAACAGTATGGCAGGCAACATGCATTTAATATCAATTGTCACTCTATATCTCCCAATAATATGTACAATATGCTGTAAGATAATCTATTCTTCCTTCTAATGGTTTAAAGTTCATTTTAGAAGACTTGTTTCCTTGAGAATGAATCATATTTGGATCGTGCCATGTTGCACCTTTTGGTTAAGGCGGTTCGGCCCTCCTTGAGGTTGAAAACCGCAATTTAGGCTAATATTATCTCGGCACTTTACTCCTACTTGTAGGCCAGGGCTGGGTGTACATGTAATTTGTGTATTTTTGATGTTGTTGATTACCTGTTTACTATAACATTACTAAGCCTTTACTACTGTAGTGTAGGGTGTGTCTCTGTGCATGACTATCTTTAGAAGCAGAAAAAGAGATGTAGAAATTACAGGATGAATTCATCATTATTTCAACCCGGAATCAGGGGTCATCATCATCATCATCATCAATAGCAGATCATGATCACCCCATTCCCACAAATTGCAGGAGTGTGAATTTGGGGAGTGCTGTGTGTGCAGGAGACTCTTTTATTTGACTTGGTCTCTCACTGCCACATCTCACACACATATGGGAAGCAGGAGGCAGGTTTCATCCAGGGTGTGGGCCAGATGTCTGCTTCTCTCATCACGCCTAAACTCCAGACTGGCACAAACTTGCTGAAACTGCCGCCTAAAGGGGTCGTATATAATGAGGAATCAAGAAGAACTAATGAGAGATTCAAGTTTAGAACATTCACCAAGCCGTGTGCTTTTTCTGTGTGTAGCACCTACTCTGCAGATCCCAGTATCCCAGTGGCAGATGATCTCTGATGACTGTGATTCCACTGATTCCAGCCTGATCACATTTCATTGCAGATTGTTTTATAATAATAATAATAAACTTTATTTTATAAAGTGCCTTTAAAAGCAACTTCTCAAAGCGCTGTACACAGAATAAGCAATACAAAGCTCAAATAATAAAAGTAACATCAATCAAATGCTAATTAAAAAAATATGTCTTAAGTCTACCTTTAAAAATGTCATAGTTCTGAGCTTCCCTAAGATCAGGAGGCAGAGAATTCCAAAGGACAGGAGCATATGAAGAAAAAGCCCTGTCAACCATAGACCATAAGCGTGTATGAGGAACAACCAACAAGTTGGATTGTGAAGATCGCAGTTATGAATTTGTTGCAATGAAATGCAGCCATTACTGTTAAAGCAGCACTAAGTAGGAATTCCGTTTTTGTCAAACAGCGACCCCTAGAGTCGCTGTGGAGTACTTGTACTGTCGTGAATAGCACTCACGCAGAGATGGCTCGCACTCACGGCCGGATCCCCTCCCCCTGTACACCGGTACCTGTTCAGTAGGATGGACACTGTAACGAGTGGAAATAAGGTATGGCCCCTTTAAGAGCTGCGCGCGCCCTGTTTAACTGTCGGCAGTCTGTATTGTATGTGCGCCTCGAACACCACATGTATACGGCGCCGGGTTATTTCTGTTAGATGCTCATTTTATTAGAATTTTATCAGATCTGTTTTTTGCCGTAAAGCAATTCGTTACCTCGCGAGACCTGATATCACACGATACTTCCTAACACTGAGGCCGGCGGCCCGCCCAAAGTTGCAAGGGTGGTTTTGCGGCTCACAGGCACCAGGGGGGTGCGAGACGACCACCATTCAACACGAAATCAGTAATATAAACATTACAATGACTCCAAAGCTGTTCGGTTAAGGTAAAAAAGTTACTTAGTTCACCTTTAAAAAGTAACATTTCAATTATTGTATTTAATTTACTGTTCAAAAGATGTGCTATCTGCTTCAGACCATATAACAGACATTAGTCAAAGTGCATTAGATTCATAGCAGCATTAAAATATATATATAATGAGGTGTTTTAAGACAATTTTATTTTACCCAAAATGGATACGGTACAATTATAATAGTGGCTGCATGACAATGCATGTGGAAAACGTACAGTACCCCATTTTGTCTGTTCAGCTGCTTGTGTACGGATGTAGCATTAGGCAATAAGGAAATGTTCAGCTACCTCTGCTGTTTACAGAGCCGCAACAGTTGTTTGCTTTCCCAGAATCCCTTAACGATCCAGGGTTTTACAGAAAATAGCCCATTACTTTCTCCCTACACTGTGAAATGTAAATTGCTTGGGTTTGTACGGTACCATTTCAGTTTGTTGCGGCAGTGAGGATATCAGAACGATTATTGATCAATCAGTCAATCATGAGCAAAGTTCTAAGTTGTATATCTTACATAAATTATAGGTGATGTCACACAATCTACCTTTACAATCATTGCTTATCAGAGATTGTAAAATGTGACCTTGGTAAGATCTCAGGTAAATGCAAAGGACAGAAAAAGAAAATCTACTTAAGGCTGTTTCTGCATTTAATTCAAATATTATTTTTTTTCTCCATCACTTCAGCACAGTTTTATAAGCCCCAAGTGACTCTTGTTCATTGTTGCTCATCCCACACATGCTTCCAGGTAATATTGTATAACAAGTGTTGATAAATAGTTTTCAACATTCACATGGACATTTAAGTGAGTGTGTCATCCCGGTTGTTGTTATCAGTGGTGGCTTTTAGCACAGAGAGAGATGAACTCTGGACTTTGCGTTGGCAGATGTGCTCTTTGGTAGAGTGTGAAGCTTCTCTTCTCATGTAATTGTGGCCACCCACCCTCATCCTTTGGCAGTGAAACACAAAGCTAACCACCTCTGTCCCAGCAGTATTCACTGCCTATAATACAAAGCTGTATAACTGTAAAAAAAAACAAAAAAAAATCAAAAGAAGAATAAAAGTCTGCAGTATTATGGGGCCATAGGAATAAAGTGAGGGGAAATGCTCACTTCCCAACTGGAAAGTCCCTTCTATGGGATTGCATGAGAGTTTGAATATATCAGCTCCACACTGTTTGTTCTGGCTCAGGTTGTGTAATATCTAAATCACCTCCCCTCCGTCATCAATAGATATGCATCTGAATGCACACAAGTGTTTACATTTCTTTTGTCAGCCAGTTAAGTCAGTTAATTATAAAATGTCAATCCATAAAGGATTCATATTCATGCATTCATATTCGCTATTGTCCGTTTTTAATATGTAAATATGAAACGGATAAATATTTTAATCATTTACTGTATTGAGGACTTTATCTGCGCGCTGAGTTTCCTAATATTAAAGTATCATGCTTTTGCCCTGTGTGGATTTATAATTTGTAATTGTCCCATGTCGAGAACTATGGTATGTCATGAACTTGGCCTCAGCCAGTGTTTCTTTTCTCATTGTTTACATTTTTGCTTTGACTTTCCTTGGTTTCTCAGGGTTGCAGCAATGACTTCACATCTTGACTTTAATTTTTTTTTTTACCCATGGAATCAGGCACTTGTTTGAAATAAGCTTTAAACTGTAGCCATGTGTTAAATTGCTTCCTGTTAATAAAAGTAATTGATCCTTCGCTAAGCCATGTCTTTTAAAATATTACTGTTACTGTTATTACCAATTTTACCTTGCCGACTGTTGCCATCAGTCATATCACTGAGAAGCAATTGCTTGATTTACAATCTCAACAGGTTCTATATAATGTAACAATTTATTTAAAGTAAAACCTAGGTTTTGCAATGTCAAACCTTATTTCAGTCTTCATGACAATAACAACTTTAAGAACATTTTTATTTTCTCAGATTTGATACACAAATTTCTAAAGCTTCTAAATTATTAACAGCCAATACCTGTTGAACACCGTCTACTACAGTACATGCCTTCTGTCATCTGATTGATAGTTTGTAATTTTTTAACCTTAAGACATATTATTGGGAGTGACAACTAATATATATATATATATATATATATATGCATTTTATGTAGATATGCTGCTATACTATTATGAATATCTTATTGATCTATATTATCGGAATTTCATCTTACTTTTTAGTCATATAAATATCATATTTTTGCAATTAAATTGAGGTGGGGTTTTTTCTTCCTTGAGGATGTGCTCTCTGAACATCTTGCTTAAATGAGCCATAAAAGCCTGATGTATCAAATATACTCAAAAAAAAAACTTGCAAACTTTTTTTTAAATGTATTTTTATAAATCTTTTATTCTAAAGGTCCAATAATTAAATCCATTTTAAACGATTTTTCTGTGTATTTTTTTTTTCATATGCCAGGCTTTACAGCTTTATATCAGGCTGTTTACAGAAATGACTTATTCATTCCCGTGAGAGGTTCTGTTAACTTTCTAGAAGCAAGCAGACTTTGAGGTAGTCAGCCACGCTATACTGCGCTAAGTTATGACCATTATATAATCGCCCTATTGCACCATATAATTTTATTTATTTTGGCTCTCAAAATGTGAAGGTGACCCCTCTCCCAGCATGTTCACAATCCCTCTCCCTCATTTCCTGCCACGAGGTTGGATAAACAAGCTTTGGCTCGTGTGGAACAGCCTCCCCTTGGCCACAGCTAGCTCGTGCCACAATGGCATCGTTTGTCGTCTAGTTGGAGACCGTTTGCCTCCTCAACAGCACTACATCCATTCAGGGTCACGCTTGGGTCACATCCCCCTCTCCTCCCATTGAGACATGTCAAGTGATGTATTTTTTTTTGTGGCATGTTCAACTATTCTTTCTTTGTACAACCCATCCACCACGTGTGTGCATGTGTCACCCACTACATTGGCAAATGCCAATTCTAGTTTGGGTTGTAGTCGACTTTGAATATTGGAAAGCCGTATTCTCTCCCTGCGCAGTAAGGGTGATTGAATGAGAGAGGATGTTCTCTCTCTGGGGCATCAGGACATCAGAACAGACAAAGGTTTGTGCTGGGCCTTTAAAGCACGCTGTTATTTTGCATGGAATACATTTTAGTTCATCCGTTTTCCTGTGAATCGACAAAAGCCTTCTTATTACTGCCTAGACAGCATTTTAAGGCACCATAGATGTGTTCCCAATTTGAAAGCTGTTGCAAAATGCATCCAAGATAGTTCGCATTGGCCAAAATCCATGGCAGAAACGTGTATCCTTTACTGAGAAACCAATCCCAGAATGCATTGTGAGCAAGATTGCAGAGAAGCCAGAGCAATGTCAACTATACTTATTTAGCCTTCATTGCTAAAGTTTTTGTGGAAAAAATAATTATATTAAAACCGCAACATGCATTTGATTCCAACAGGCGTAAAAATTTAATTTGTTTAACATTCTTGTAATTCCATAAAATCTCTTCATAAACATCCTTCTCTGATATATCCATTCTGCTCTCTGTTTTCTCTGTTGTCGGTGTTTCTTTGTCTCAAGCACTCCGATACACTGCATGGTATGGGTTGTTGGTACCGGAGCATTTTAAAGGGTTAGTTCACCCAAAAATGAAACTTGTCATTAATGACTTACCCTCATGTCCTTCCAAGCCCGTAAGACCTCCGTTCATCTTCGGAACACAGTTTATGATATTTTAGATTTAGGCCGAGAGCTTTCTGTCCCTCCATTTGAAACTGTATGTACGGTATACTGTCCTTGTCCAGAAAGGTAATAAAGACATCATCAAAGTAGTCAATGTGACATCAGTGGGTTAGTTAGAATTTTTTGAAGCATCGGAAATACATTTTGGTCCAAAAATAACAAAAACTACGACTTTATTCAGCATTGTATTCTCTTTCGGTTCTGTTGTCAATCCGCGTTCATGAGTCCACAGTGACGCTGCTGACGTAAGACGCTGCTGACGTGTTAGCTGGTGCGCCCGAGCTTCGTTTACAGTCTGATGGAGACGCACGCTGTATTCAAGCTATTCAAGCTAACACGTCAGCAGCGTCTTCTCGTCAGCAGTGTCACTGCGGACTCGTGAACGCGGATTGACAACAGAACCGGTAGAGAATAAACTGTGTTCCGAAGATGAACGGAGGTCTTACGGGCTTGGAACGACATGAGGGTGAGTCATTAATGACATAATTTTCATTTTTGGGTGAACTAACCCTTTAATGAGTACGAGTACACGAGTACAGTATCAGGCCTGGTGCATCCCTACTCTAGTATAAATGTTTGTAGTATGAATGAAATTTGGGTGTACTCCATCTACCAATTTGTCATTGTCATTTTGCGCCACTTCATTGCCATTTACAACTTCTCCTTTATGGCCTCATGAGATGGTATGTAGTCCAGGTATTTCTCGCCTACTGTTTTATGAATTCTTAACGAATAATTTGGACATGCTGCTCTCTTCACATACTTTTCTTGTCATACTATATAGTAGGGAAGTTGGCATATTTGGATGCCAAGTTTATTTTCCAATGAGTTCATTGCAATGCATTCTGGATTATTCATCGTTTCCCAAAAGAAGGTATGTTCCCTTAAAATACTTCCCACGGGCAGCTCTCTTGGTTGGCCTAAATGTAAGTCTACATAGGTCTCCTCAAAGGACAGATGTAGGACACATGACAGAACATGCAGTGCACAGACGTCAGGAAAGCTGAGTCAGTGCAGATAGAGGGAAGCAGTAAAGTCATCCGGTTTTGGGTGACTAAAAACAGACCGACTTGGTACTTCCTGAACGTGTGAAGGGGATGGTGGGAGGGGGATCCCAAGTGTAGGTCTCTATTGTTTCAACACAACATGTGCAAGTACCATTTGTGTTAAAAACACTTAACACAAATGGAAGATTAGTTTTTGTTTTGTTTTTTTCCCCAAAAAAAAAATATTACATTGGAGGAGTCTGACCTATGCATTTTGTAAAGTCAATTTTACTGTTAGGTTAAAGGCTTCAATGTATATTAGACCTCCTCCCATTTTACTCCCAATATCTGTCATTGTTTTAAATTCAAAATTTGGCTAGAGAACAAAAACGCTTTTATTGAACTGTTGAAAGTCATGAAATAATGGTCTTATTTCATATCTCTCATGGAAAAGCATAACGTCCTGTATCTGTTACTCTCTCAGGCTGTGCAATAGCTTCTCCATGTGCATGTAGAGTCGGACACACTAAAGTCTATAAAACAAGAGCCATATTTGTGCATGAAGCAGCTGAGGTGCTCATGGCCACCTGGTTAAATGCACTTGTTTTTTTGGGCTTTCCTTCTCCGGGGCTTATGTGGTCCATTGTTTGTTTGTGTAGTCTGTGATCATTCCACCTCAAGTTGGAAAACATTACTTCCGCTGTGGCTCATTCAGAAGCAGATATGGATATCCTATTCCAGTGTAGCGAGGTGTCCAGCATGCTGAGCCACAAATTAATTATTTTTATACAGTGTGTTTTGTCCTGACCAAAAAAGAAAACAAAAAACATGTATTTAATAGGTGACTTGTTGTGTGGCATTTCTTGAGTATTTGGCGTTTTATTTAATTATATGTATGTATGTATGCATGTATGCATGTATGTATGTAATAAAATAGCTCAGTTGTTTACCTTTTAAGTATATGTAAAGAACTGTAAATGTTTAACATCGCATTGTATGCAGTTTCACTGTACAATACTGTCAAATGTATGGCTTTTGAAAGTAAATTCAATTCAATTTTCAAAAATGGTCAAAGAACTTTCCAAAAAAGTGCTGACATCACATATGATTTTATTTTATATGAATTTTTATGTAGCCTATAATACATTAAAGGTGCCCTAGAATGGTTTTTTATATTATTTTATAATGTTTCCTGGGTTGCCCTTATAATGTTAGTATGTTTTTTAGATCAAAAATAGTCATAATTTAGAAATAAAAGGCATTTTTCCTAGCCTGTTTTTAGCCTCTGATTTGAACGCTCTGTTTGAAGGGGCGTGTCTGCTGTGTGTAACCAGCCTCTGCTGTGATTGGCTGACATGCTTGCATATGAAATAGCTATGTATTACATGTGAAACTCTCTCGAATAATTTTACTACAGCTATTATACGTTTTTACTATTACAGCTATCGAGATTAACGAATCGTGAGATGTTTTTAAAGTTTTTAGATCTATTCCCATCACATACAATGTTGCCGTGATGAATGAGCATTGAGCAAGCAGATGACAGTCTGTTGATCGCGAGCATGAAGATCTTATCATTGCAATGCAGTTTCTGCACTCTCTCTAATGCTTTCACCAATGCAAACACGATCATGTAAATACAGTAAGAGCTTCGTTGTGCAGTGTAACGTGCGTCATTGAAGTCATAACGAGTTTGGCAAGTGTCCAGATAAACTCGCGCTGTGGAAAGATTGTTCTTTGATCGCTTTCTTTATATAATTTATTCACAATTTAAATAAGTTTTTTTTTTTTTTCATCCTACTAAAAGAAACGATGTGAAGTTGATATTTTAGTCACTGGCTTGACTTACTGATGCATAAACAGTATTTAACGATTTTGAGAGAAAGATTACCTGTCTGAACTTGAACAATTACACATCAGAAAGTGTTGCTTGGTAGCTCGATCCGAGGCCAGCTCTGTATTGGCCCAAGTTGAGGAAACAGTCGTCAGTGAAATGTTTGGAAATTTCCAGAGAAAATAAAATTAACCCATTGTTTCTTCAGAGGCTCGGATGAAGGAAATAAAAAATACTTTTGTGTTCATGTGTACATCCAAACACTGAGCAACTGCTATGCTTCGGCTGCGCAGTTCCGCCTGGCATTGAACATGGGCTGGCATATGCAAATTCTTGGAGTCGTACATATTAATGATCCCGACTGTTGCGTCACAGTCGGTGTTATGTGGAGATTCGCCTATTTTTCAGGGGTGTTTTTCAAAAACGAGATTTAAGTAAGAAGGAGAAAACAATGGTGTTTGAGACTCACTGTATGTCATGTCCATGTACTGAACTCTTGTTATTTAACTATGCCAAGATAAATTCAATTTCACATTCTAGGGCACCTTTAAGTTGTAAAATATATAGGCACAAATACGGAAAAATACCATATTTTTACAGCTATTTTCAGGCAACCAACTGCTTTTCATTTAATTTTATTTTCTTGTTTTACCGTAAGTTTAATAGTTTGGTTTATTTTTACAGAGAAAGTTTACACTAGAACTAAATTATTTTCTTAACACTTTTGAAAGACGTTTCTTGAATGTCTGCATTCTTCTTGCTAATCTGTAAATGAATGGCTCTTTAGAAGTCAGTTATTTTGAAGTGAATTGGTCAAAAAGATCAGACAATCAGACTTAAACTTGATTTAAATAGTTATTGGTTTGAATCTAACGTCTCACTTAGTAACTGAATCGGTCTTGTCCACTAGGCAAAATAAAACTAATAAACTAAGAACTGTAACATGGTTGAGGCACATTCAGAATAGAGTTTTTTAATAATTAGAATAAAGAATTTTTCAATAAAAAAAATTCTGTTACCAAAAATATAGTTTTCTCAATATTAAAGAATTAAGTGGCATCATTCAGAACCAATATGTTATTTAGATGTGACAGTATCATAGAGTGTAAATTAATCACTTCTACAGAAAAGCTCTGTACATTAACTGCATTGATGCCGGCTGTATTTTGGGTGTTCCTGTCCTTGTGATCAGTTTTCCCTTTTATGTAGGACTACGGGTGGTAGGAACCAACTATTTTCTGCCATGTGCCTCATGTTGCGGATTTGGGCCTTACCACGGCCTTAAGTCAAGCTGAAATTACTGTTCAATCTCCTGTAGGCCATGTGCTAAAGGACATCCCTCCTCCATTCATCATGAAGCTCTCATTCAGCTCCTGGTCAGATGTGGATACTCCAAGCCCACAGATTTCATCTCTCCTAGTCTTATATCAGTCAGAGTGATGCATGTATACTCTAGAAATATCTCTCTCTTGTAGGATAGACTTAGCAAACTGACCCCTCTATCCTAACCTTGTGATAATCGCACAGAGAAATTTAACTGCAGATGTTCTCACTTTACTCTTAATTTCCTCTCTCTCCGCACATGGTGTGGCCCCAGGCGGGGCGTGAAGACATTTCGAAGAACATCTAATGATTCCTTGGCCTTTGAATGCAAGCCAAAACTCAATTTTAGCTCAAAGTTGGATCAGGACAAATACCACACACGCGTCTCCTCCCTTTTGTCATTGGAAGAGTGCTTGTCTTTTTTTGTTACTCTTAGTAAGACTGACTGAGGAAGCCTAAAGGGTCCATTCATATTCAGATTTAAGGTATTCATATTCACATTGACCCGCCTCCACTTAAAGAGGATTTGCAGTGCCTAAAGCGTCCCGTTGGTCCAGATCTGCCACTTTGGCAAATTTCCTTCAATGGGACCCTGACCCCTCCCATGTTCCTCTGTCAGGGTTTGGGTAATTGTATTATGCTTCTCTTTTGTTTGGGCCATGTCGAGGGTTTTGGCCACCTCACAATGCTCAAACATCTGCTCTCTAGGCTGTGCACGTTTCTGGATTGATGTAATGCCCCGTGCCATTTCTGGCTCTCCTACTCTTCACTTTTCTACTCCCAGACCTCCGCCCAGAGCCCAAACCAGCATCAGATGGACTCCATATTTTTGGGTTTAGTTCTCAGTGCAATTTTTTGGCGCGTCAGTCTGTTCTATTCAAGATTTTGCTTGGAGTGTTAATACTTAAGAGTTGGTTTATTTCCCCCAGGCTGTCAGAGCTTTTCACCCTCAATTACACTCCACTCCTAAAGAAAATTGAAGACGAATACAAACGCTGGTCTAAACACCCACTTACACTTATCGAAAGAATAGCGGCTGTCAAAATGAAAACCCTACCCCAAATTAACTATCTTTTTTCAATGATTCCCCTCACTCCTACAGATAAATGGTTCAAAACTCTTAATTCATTAACAACACAATTTTATTGGAAAAATAAAAAACCCAGAATATCACTCTCAACATTACAAAATAAAAAATCACATGGGGGGCTTGAGGCACCAAACTTCCATTACTACTTCTTGGCAAATCAATTACAATACCTAGTTAAATGGATCAATTTAGATAAGCATAAACACCCGTGGCTGGAACTGGAACAGAGTCAATGCACAGATATCCCAGTTGAAGATCTCCCCTTTCTCTCACAATCAATCAAGAAATCCAACATCTGCCAACCCATAACCATCTATTCGACTCTGACAGCCTGGTGGAAAACAAATCTAATCACAAAATCATCACAAGAATTCAATAAGCTAACCCCACTCTGGCACAACCCAGAATTTCTGATACAGAATAAACCTCTTTATTTCCCCACATGGGCACAAAAAGGAATCACACAGCTTCACCACTTATTTGAGAACCACTATTTTATGTCATTTAACACACTCATACAGAAATATGGGGTTGGGAGGGAACAATTTCTTAAATATCAACAACTTAGACTCCTAATTAAAAATAAAACCACACTTACAAACAATACATTACAACCTTCTCAGCTCATAGAAGAACTTTTGAAAATTAATAACTTAAAAAAATTAACCTCCCAACTATATACAATGATTTCGAACCAAAACACAACAATAACACTCCCAACAACCAAATGGGAAACCGACCTGGCCATCTCTCCCAACCCTGAGTACTGGGAACAAATTTGTAGGAACACTTTTCTTATGACCAATAACACAAACCTGCAACTTATACAATATAAAGTCATTCACAGAACTCATATTACCCAAAGTAAAATGTTCAAAATGGGCCTACACAACACTCATATCTGTTCACAATGTACTTTAGGTAGTACAGATGACTATTTGCACGCCATGTGGCATTGCAAACCAGTCTATTCTTTTTGGATTACAGTTACTGAGACGCTCACCACCATTATGAGCCACAGAATCCCATTATCCCCAATACTTTCTCTCATAGGCGACCTTTCCGAAATCCATATCTCACAAAAATATAGGAATCCGTTGCTCATCTCTTTAGCTGTCGCCAAGAAAGTAGTTCTCCAAAACTGGAAATCAAAGAAATCCTGCCACATCAATCACTGGATAAATTTAATATCAGAATATATTTCAATTGAGAAATACAATGCGTACAGAATAAAGCAAATATCAGCCTATGAAGATATATGGTCCCCTTTTCTTACATTTTTGACATCTTGACATCTCTCAATATCGCACAAACATAACTATAAGCCGTGTATATAACCAGACACATACCTCACCCCTTCTGTTACTGCAGCTATCACTTCATACATACATATATGCATCTACACTCATGCATAACATGTTTTCAAACCCCCTTTCCCTCAAACACCTTAACCATGATCAACTAATATAGCCTACATTTCAGATCAACAGAAAGGGGGGGAGGCGGAGAGGGGAGGGAGAGGAGAGGAGAAGGGGAGGGAGAGGAGGGAGGGGAGAGGGGGAAGGAAGGAAGAGGGGGAAGAAAAGAGGAGAAAAAAGGGAAGGAATAATAAGAATAAGAATAATTTGCTCAAGATGTGTTCTCTGTTGTTGTTTGTCTGTCACTTGTCCTATGTTATATCTGATGTATAACATTACATTAGATCTGTACATTAGGTCTCTTTCCCCACCATTGATGGAATTTTCTGTCATTCATGACACAACGCTGCCATTTGATGGAAAAGCTGTAATTCTGAATTAGAATTAGGAATTAGAATTAGGGGGTGTTGTTAGGATTAGGCAATCAGGTAGCGGTTTCAACGAGGAGTGGGGGGTAATAATTTGGCAGGGAGTCAAAATTCAGCACAACACCTCACTGGTAATCCATGATTTCACTGTTAGATGGTAGGGTGCGCTATTACGCATCTTCTGCAAGAGTAGAGAATGTCGGGATCAAAACACAGGCGAAGAAGCAGCAGAAACAAGCAATCGACGCATTGTTTATACACATGTAAAATAATGCGATCATCTAACATTAAACAGCATTTAAATCAAAACTGACTGATGTTACTGAATGAGGTGTCGGCCCAGAAAAAGCTATACGACTGTGCAAGATTTGGGGGTGTTGATGAAAGCCATCTAGTCCATCTATGTTTTGATCATCTTTCTGAATTCGATCCGGATAGTAGTCTTTGACAAAATTGATCTTTCTCAGCTGCTGCTTTTTTTTTTTTTTGGTATGTGTTTAGATATTCATATAACAAAATAGTCTGGGGGCCATGAACCTTTTGTGAAAATGGCAACTATTTTTTATAAACGCTGGTGGGGAAAGAGTTAATATAATAAACCTGCTGCTGTCTGTAATTATTGTTAATCATGCAACAAAAGAAAAGAGGGAATATCTCACTGCTGTTGATTAAATAACTTTTGTAACTTTAATAATAATCAGTTTATTTGTAATTAATAAACTAGGCAGTGATTTTTACATTTGATTGTTCAATTTCTGTATTGTCATCTATTACAACAGGCGCATTTTAATGCGCCTGTTGTAATAGATGTAAAATTTAAAAAGTAAAGCGCTGTTAATTTATTTTGTTACTTATATTATGTATATTATATTTGTTCTACTGTTTGTTATTTGCATCTTTGTTCTTATTTTTAACAACAAAGATAAAATAATTATGTTGTGATTTATTCATTTAGTAAATATTATCTATAAAAGAATTTGAGGAAAAGATTCATTGTGATGCAATCATTTTATACTCGAATATAATCGTGAAGCAAGTGAAGATTTACACCTCTAGTGACTGAAATAGTTGGTTATTGCAGTCAAGTAAAAACACTTCTAATATATACATTACTAATTTGGAACACTACATATGCAGCAACTTTGTGTGCCACACAAATATCACTATTGATGCGAAACCTACAGAAGACTCAATTGATTTCAGTAGAGTTTAGCTTTAGCATGCTGCTAATCTAACAATGCAGTTCTCCAAGAATAAAAATACTTGGGTAAAATAATCGATAGAACTATTTCTATCTATACTTTGGTATTGAATTGTTTATAATCGAGTCTGCTTATAATCTCCTGCTTTTCCCACCATATTTGAATATTTTTTTTGTTTTCATTGAGTTTGTTGAAGACTGCAACAGAGGTTACATGCCATGCCGCCTTATGGTGCTGTCACTTTTGCCTTTGTACGACACAATTATGCAGGTAAAATTCAGTTAATCAATAGGGGGATCCACACAATTTCACACGAGAAGAGATGCTTCCCCAATTGTATTTCGCATCAGATTCAAGTTTAGGGCTTCGCAGCGATGACCAATATAAAGCTGCTTTGTTTGGAAGCGACCTCTGAGTAAGTGGTGCTTCATGCATCGTAACACTATTGATAAAGGAAATTTACCTTCTTTGCCCACAAAATTTGCTAATATGACAGTGCCTTTTGTATTTGACTAAAAGCATCATAGAAGGCAGCATAATCATCCTGAACACTTTGGGAACAGCCTACGGTGCCTAAAAATGCTGTCTATGTAGGCAACTTGAAAGATTTTGAAGCCAAAGTATTGCAATATGGTTGTTGTTTGTATGGTATCTTAACATTTTATTTACTTGCATTATTTACCCTTTTTGTGAGTTGAATAAGTCCTGACATTTTAGGGCAATCCAGTGAAATTCTCAAATGTTTTGATGTATGGCATGCCACATCAGATACGGCAGTTTTGTCACGGTCATTAAGAACATGCATATAAATTAAGTATTACATCAATTCCATTCAACCTTGGAACTCCTTATCAATGCTCTGGAGTTTTTGTACACTATGACTATATGTATACCACTATAGCTACTCGTGAACCTGACAAATCTAGACTTAGAGGAGGGGAAATACATGCAGCATTTCCCTCACAATCAGACCTATTATTAGTGGTGGTTTTGGAAAATTCCTGAGTAATGATTGTTGAGAAGTACAGACTGGGAGGAAACTGGGAGGTAGAAAAAAATGGATTGAAATTAGCATTGTTTTTAGGCCAATTTATTTAGAGCTGGTCACTCAGTCTGGAGAGTGTCAGTCAGTAATGGACGTGTTTACGCCTAGTGTCTACAGCAGCCAAAAACCCACTCGTACAAATGTGAACTGACAGACTGCTGCTGTTGTCCTTTCCTCTTCAAACAAATCCTTTACAATTACATCACTGTTAAAGAGCTCACTGGGTTGATAATATGACCCACTTTTCTATTGTTTACCATCCTGGAATTTATGTAGAATTAATCTAATTGCATATTAATTATTATATCCTGTTTGTTTTCTATCAGGAAATCATACAAAACAAATGTAATTGGTCTGAGGAATTTTCTCAAGTGCTGTCAACTGTTGATGCATCCATCATTAAAAAGAAAATTTGCAAAATGATTCAACAGACTGCTGGAGGGTTGTGACCAAACATGGATCACAGGTCTGTTGTGGTGTTGTTGTGCACAGCAGAATAAAAATTAGGGGAATGGTTCACCCCCAAATTGAAATTCTGTCATCATTTACTCATCCTCAATTTTTTTTCAAACCTGTATGAATTTCTTTCTTCTGCTAAACATAAAAGAAGATATTTTGAAGATGTTGGAAACCAGACAGTTGATGCACCCCATTGACTTCCATAGTAGGAAAAAAAATACTATGGAATTCAATGGGGTCCATCAACTGTTTAGTTACCGACATTCTTCAAAAATATCTTAAAATCTTTTGTGTTCAGCAGAAGAAATAAATTCATACTGGTTTGAAACAACTTGAGGGTGAGTAAATGATGACAGAATTTTCATTTTTAAGTGAACTCTCTCTTTAACCAAATCATGCATGCAATAAATGCACTTTGTAATATGGCTTGAGCACAATGTGTGTTGTGCAGTGAATCATTGGATGCAGAGATTACTATTTTTGTAGCTATTTAATTTATAATTTGTATGCAATATTATTAAGATGAATTCAAAGTTTAATTGCTAGGATGTTTTTTTTGTTTTTTTACTTATGTTTGAATAGCAATTTTGGTATTGTCTTGTCGCCTCTTGTTGTCCCATGTAAAATCTGGGTCCTAAAATCCACTACCCTAATTCATTTGAAAATAAATTTGACCTAGTGTTGTCCAGGTTTTAAACATATTGAATCCCTGGTGTGTGGCCATCACTGGCAATTTCCACCTCTAAACCATGCCTCTTATTGGAGCATATCAGAAAGTGTTCTCGATTTAGGATTGGTATGTTAATAATAGGTCTAGATGGTTGAAGTAAATTTCTGATATGACACAGATTCAGCAGAACACTGAAGACAGGTGCCTAATTGCAAATGCAAGCTTTGATTTGCTGTTCAATTAACTCTTTAAGCCTGAATATTCTCTCTCTCTTTTCAGTTATGCTCTGGCAGATGAGGCCTACCGGTCCCTGCGGGATCAAGATAAAGACCAGTGTATTCTCATCACTGGAGAGAGCGGGGCAGGAAAGACGGGTAAGACCACTGAAAATACTTACACTCGAATCAAGCTAATTAGTAACAAACTAGATAAAAAAAGTTTGTTGAGACAAAATTTCAAGTTGGCTTGAGAAAGCCTGACCAGAAAGCTTGACGAAGTTTTAAAAGCTTTGAAAGGTTTTCATTTTGAAATTGTGGTTTTAAAAAGTGGTTTTAAAGCATAAAGTTTGATGAGTTTGAACAGTCAGAACAGTCTGAATGTCTAGTCTGAGTTTGGTAGTTCTAGCTTGAAAAGTCTAGGAGGAGTTGGAGTTGAAAAATTTTGTCTCAGAAGAAGAATAGTATCAATGTTTGAATAGCATTTCAGTAGTGATGCTGCTAACTTTACATTTTTTCAGTATTGTGATACTAATACTTTCTTAATATAGGATTTTGTTACTATATGATGTCATTTCCTGTTCCCTCGTGCTCATTCTTTTAATCCACTCATTCCTAAATTCTCTCCAATTCATCTTTAACAATGGCGTCAAAGGATGATTCACCCATAATGCACTGTTGTTAACTTGCTCCTATTACATTTTACAGTAGTTCCATTGCATTGTCTTTGTGGGATAAGTAGAGAGTAAAATGTATGTCATAGATTCTTGATAGATCAACAGTAAAATTGGTATGCAAGTTGGACTAATCTGCAATCTAAAGTAATATCTTGGATTAAATTAGTTTAGAGGACTAACTCTTCTTGTGTCAAACTGTTCATCCGGTGTTGGGAAACAGATCAAGATCTACAAATGGGTAACAGGTGCTGTGTTCCTTATAATTTATGATCCAATCATAAATGTATTTGACTCTTTAATTTGGCTCCCATTCAGTGTTTACATATGGATACCATTTCATATTCTCCCTTTTGAGACATTACATAATTTTTCTTTGTTTTTAGAATGGCAAATTGTTTAGAAATCATGTGTAATTAAGTTGTGCCTGCCTGTCTTTAAAAAATAAATATTTGCCTTACAGAAATTAGAGATGATTAAGCAATTAATGACTTGCTCAATATGCCTATTATATCGATTAAAAAAAAAAATATATTGGAACAATAAAATACACACTTTTATTGTAGTTTTTGAATTGCAAGTGTTCATCTGACAAGCAGGTGTAGTATATGCTCTTTTGACTGAACTTTTGCTTGAGTTCTTTTAATGTCAGCTCAACTCTGTCATGTTCATTTGAAAGAAGTTATCTTGGAATTTTACAAAACCACAGCTGTTTAGCAGTGCATAACTGGACTCTTGTTTTAAAATGAGCATCTTACTGTGCCAACCATTCAAATCCAGGATGTCCAACAGTTAAGGCAATGAGATAAATGGGGATTGTGGTAATCCACGCACTACATACTACAGAGCAAGGACTGATGAAAAACATTGACTGTTAGTCAAGGTGACTGTTAATTTCTAAATGCTCTTCTGTACTAATGAAAATCTACCACAGCTCAGAAATAAATTAAATTGGACTCTCCTATTCAGGATCCATGAAGAGTTATGGCGTTATTTTCTATCTGCTTGATTATCACTCTATCTCTATGTATTAGATTTGATCAAAAGGCTTCATAGTTTAAGTCCTGTGAATTGAGCAGAGTCCAAACATAGCTGTAAATCTCTAAAACATAAGTGGGCGTCCTTCCCTTCAGAAAACATTTCATATCAGCACTTCTGTGTGTAAGTCACTGCTCTCATAGGTCCAGACATGGGAAAGTCATTAAGTGTTGAACAAGATAAATCTTAAACAGCCATTTGTGCCAAGTAGATTTAAATCATTTTATGTAAAAACTAAAACAGTTTTAAACAAATAGTTTAAAATAATTTTCACATCGGGTTTTTTTTAACGAAATGAACTAAAGGAAGTCAAATTGAACCATTTTCATTTATATGCACCAATTTAATAATATGCAGCAATATTTGACAACATATATTTGTTAAGGCACACTGGGACTTCCGTTGGCATTTTTGAATGAGGATGCAAACAAATCAGTGAATACGTTTTAAATAGAATCATTTAAACCGATATTTTGAACTGATTTACGGAAATAAATGTGACTTAATATGAATCTAACAAACTTAAATAATTTTTATATCTTCAATTTATATATTTTTTTATTATTATTATTATTATTTTTTTTATGTAAGGCATACTGAACATTGATGCACAATCATTCCCCTATATTTGAGTTGCTCTGTCATCTCTTTATAATTAATAGCACCAGCTCAATGGAATGTTGAAGACTCTTTAAACAGTTGATCTCATGGTTGGCTTTGAAGGAATGGGGGAGTTTGAATGGGAAAGGCGTTTTCTCCCTGTAGGATGGGCAGAGTGAGTTGATGTAAAGGGGATTTTTGGAGGTGAGGTCTTGTCTCGAAGATGACCCCTGACCTCATTCTTCTGTGGTCTGTTTTTCAGAGGCCAGTAAGTTTGTGATGTCATATGTGGCGGCAGTGTGTGGGAAGGGCCAGGAGGTGAACAAAGTGAAGGAGCAGCTGCTTCAGTCCAATCCTGTGCTTGAAGGTGAGTTTTCCGTTTCTTTTGATTTTGTACCAATTGTCACACCTTTAGGATGTGCAGGTCCCTTGTCCTTTTAAACATACATCAGATGTTCTGGAGGTCAGTTAAAGGCAAGCCGAGTGGCAGATCTTTCAGATTTTTGAAGGCAAGTTTGAAAGCAAGATGATTAGAGACATATATCATTTGGATTTTCCCATAATCCTACCCCTACTAATGGGCCAAAAGCTCCCTGGTCCCTGTTGGCAATCAGACAGTTGTGTTTTTATGTGGGGCCATGAACAGGAAATGCCCATAAGCAATGAGATGGAGATGGAGCAGGAATGCCCAGTGCTTCTTGGCAGCCGGACTCCGAGCAGAGTGAAGTCCCACATCTGGGAGAGTTTAGCTGCTGGAAGTAATGAGCCCCACACTGGGGGTCCTGCACATTTCCTGCTGCATGTTTCTCTACCATAGACTTTCTGTGTATGTAGGTTATACTCTGAGGAGATGGTGTTCAGAAGGAAAATGCAAAAATTAATTATTTAATGAGGGACATGTTACGCTTAAAAATAAAGGAACTTTATTAGCATCTATGGTTCTATGAAGAACCTTTAACATCCATGGAACCCTTCCATTGCACAAGAGGTTTTTTATAGTGGTAAAATGTTATTTAGATTTCTAAAATGTTCTTAAATAAAAGAAAAAAATGAAATAAAATAAACTGTCTACTCAAAAGTTATTTTGGGAACCAAAAATGATTCTTCTATGCTATGACATCTCAAGCATTCTCATCCTTTGGCGTCATATAGGTGACGCCATATGACATTTCTTCGAAATCTTACGCACATGGCATCCTTTAGCGTCAATATAACACGCACTGTTATGGGTAGGTTTAGGTCTGGGGTAGGGTACGGTTATGACGCCTTGGGATCTGCGTCTCATATTGACGCTAAACGATGCCGTGCATCGGATTTAGACGAGCGTCACCTGTATGACGCCTTGGGTTCTGCGTCTCATATTGATGCTAAAGGATGCCATGTGCGTAAGATTTCGACGAAATGTACAAAGCGTCACATGTATGACGCCAAAGGATGAGAACGGGCTGGACATCTCTGTGAAAACCCCTATTTGGAACCTTTATTTTTAAGAGTGCTTAATGTTAGTTTCAGTAAAATCATATTGGTAAAGCAGCGAAACAAAAAGTGAAGAACAAAATAGATTTGAAAGAAATGAGGCAGTTCTTGTATGCAGAAGTCCCATGGACATGGATAACTTAGGAAAACTTAAAATTTCAGGGAATTTGAAAGTTTACCAGGCCTGAAAATGTCACAGAAAATAAACAAAATCTAAAAAGACTCTGTACAGTTTATACAGCCACTTTTTCTTGTTATACTTATCTATATTTCATCAAATAGACCAGGGACCAGCAATTATTTTCAAAGTTATTAACTTTAATCTAATTTGAGAATTATTTTGAAGTTTATTTGTCACTGAAATGGAAGGTTGCATTGTGGGATACAGTATTCTGTGCAATGTGCTGTTTTGTATACTGCAAAGGTACTGTAGTAGGTAATCTGAATGTTCCAGGCATACAGAACGTTTCGCATACTGAACGCAGTATGCATACTATCTATTGCAGTAATATATTAGTATGCTTTTCTAAATGTAGCCATTGTTTGTTTAATCTGAATGCACAATGATACTCTCATTTGTTGTGGTGCCATCTTGAAGCTTAAACAGGCATGCCAATGCCAAGGTCATGGGTTCAAAACCCAGGGAATGCATGAACTGATAAAATGTAAACAGCAAACGCAATGAAAGTCACTTCAGATTAAAGTGTCTGCCAAATGTAAATTCCATTCAGTGTCCATCACAGTTAACTAAAATACGCATATACTCATACTGTTGTATAATGGACAAAATTATTGATGGACATGTGGAATTGTTCCTGCTATTAGCCTTCTAATTATTTTATGTTTCATGAATATGATGAAAGATAGCTGAGAGGATTCAGGATAATGTTTCCACCAGATGACATCAGTCAAAGTAGAAATGTAGTGCTGAATGAATATGGCATGACTAACTCGCAGCATGTTTTATTTCCACTTCAGCTTTTGGTAACGCCAAAACCGTGAGGAATGACAACTCGTCTCGATTTGTGAGTATCTATTTCTTCTACCAGGAATAAGGGTGCTCCGATTGATCGGTCGCCGATCATAATCGGCCGATAATTGCTTTGGGATGTGTGATCGGCGGTCTCTATAAAGGCCGATCCAGAAAAGCCGATCAGATGACGCAAAACTCGCGAGACAATTTTTTTACGCCCTGGTAAAAATGGCTTCACCGGTCTGGCAATTCTACAACAGGGCTCTCAAGTGTCAAGCATTGAGCGTGACAGTCACTCATTTCGGTCTTTTGTCATGCTCTCCCGCCACACATTGTATTTCTCACGCTGAAAAACTATTTGTAATATATTTAATATGCCGCAGCGGCCAAAACTCTGGCCGCGCCGCTCTCACTGTGGAACCGGCATGAATCAAGCGCGTTTCCTCTGGTGTTGTTCGTCGAGCTACACAATAGCCAATCAGAAAATAGCACTATTGTATCTGGGTAAGATTTAACGCAACAACCAATGACAAAAATGTATCCAACCCCCGTGCGTCCGTCAAATCACTCGTACATATTTTTTTCTCTCATCAAAACTGAATATGTTCATCAGCTGTTACAGTTATATCAAGCAAGGATACTTTTGTGTTTTATTTTGTGATTACACCGGAATGAATAGAGTCCGCAACGGCGATAGATTGAAGCGCGCGTCCGAGTGAAGCCTGCGCGAGGCACAGAGCACTGTATCCATGCAACTGATCGCCGCGGCAACGAGCGCGCACCTTGAGTTCAAAAACACATTTTAGCGCTAGATTTCTTATTTAATAGCGAACTAAATGAATGATCTGCTAGTTAACTGAAGATGTTTTATTTATTTATATTAGGTACATGGTGGGACAGACTTCACTGGATCTAGAAAAAAAATCAATCTAACCATATGTGACCAGTGGTGGCTTTCTTAATCGGTTTAAAATAATTTTGCAAGGGTTCTTCACACACACACACACACACACACACACACACACACACACACACACACACAAAAGGTTTCTCTACCTCTCTCTTCCTCTCTAAATGCCTACAAAATCTGACTAAGCATCCCAGAAAAAAGCAAAGAGTATAGATACAAATATGGAAGTTGTTAGTTTTTGTTTTGTTTTGTTTTTTTGTTGCTGTGCACTTTACTACCTGTGGTCCTTTAAGTGTATTAGAAAAACTGATGGCTGACTGACTCAAAACATTATTTTGGCTATAGCCTTTTTTGTTGCTGTTTTTAGTTTAAAGTAGTCTAAAGCTAAATTTAAAGACTCAGATGTTCTGTCTTTTATTAATTTTATTTTATATTCTACAGGAAAGTTGTATGTCAAGCCCTAAGCTGCTCCCAATAACCAAGCTGCTATGTTAATACATGTTGCTTGCAAATAAATACACAGGTGTCAATTCATTATGCATTGTCTTCTCTTAAATGTAATACTTAATGTACATTGTTGTTAAATATAGTTTAATAAGTAATGCTACATGATAAAAATAAGTCTTCAAATAGACCCTGTAATCGGTTATCGGTATCGGGTGATACAGCTTCCAGTAATCGGCGATCGGTGATCGGCCCCAAAAATCCTGATCGGAGCACCCCTAACCAGGAAGAATATTTTACGACTGGTATGATGCTGCTCCTGCCTTTAGCGCATGTTTGCTTTAGATTAGATCAACATGGACTTTTGATCAGTGATCTAAACACAGGCAAATCATTCTATTGCTTTGTCAGCTTACCCCTAAAGTGTTCTCTCTTATCAATGCTTTTCTTGGGAGTTTGTTTTTGCTTTGTGTTTCCAGTCTCCTTTTGCAGTACCACTTTGCTTTGTTTTCCTCTTCTTATTGACCGACACCTCTATTCTGACACCCCAAAACAGCAGAGTGATTGCTGTTCGTGCTTGTTCATACAGTGGGATTCAAACAGAACCCTGTGTAACCTCTCTGGCAACCACCTCCAGATGCCTTTGACTCTACTCTGTTCTGCTTGTTTTTCTATGATTTTCTTTCCTGACTCCCACAATGCCATTCAACACAACTCGGAAAGATTAGCAGAGTTAAATATCTCCATTTATGCAAATATTGGCGCTTTTCCACTGCATGGAACGGTACGGTTCGGTTCGGTACGGCACGCTTTGGCGCTTTTCCACTGCATGGTACAGTACGGCTCGGTTCGGTACGGCTCACTTATGGCGCATTTCCACTGCATGGTACGGTACGGTGCGGCTCGCTTCGGCTCGCTTTAAATGGTACCTGGTCTGTTGAGGTTCCAAGCGTACCGTACCGATACTAAAATGTGACGTGAAAACACTACAGATCACTGATTGGTCAGACAGACAGAATCGTCACTATCAGCGTCATTGTATTTGCGACACGAGACACTAAACCCACTAGATTTAAATAGCCATTAGACAACAGCCACCGCTGTTGCACCTGTTTTAAAACTACTTGCTTGACTTGCTTGAAGAAAAAAGAAAGCAAGAAAACTTCCATAAAAAAGAAATGGCTGACTCGTGGTCAGTGGACGAAGTGCAGACGTTCGTCTCGTTGGTTGCCGAGGAGCGGATAAACTATAACGGTCCGACTATAATCCCACCCACTTTGAAGCGGTACTAACTGCAGTGGAAAAGCAAACCGAGCTAAAGCGAGCCGAGCCGTGCCGTGCCGCCGAGTCGTACCAAGCAGTGGAAAAGCGAACCGAGCCGAACCGTGTGCGCCGAGCCGAACCGTACTGAGCCGTACCGAGCCGTACCAGCAGTGGAAAAGCGCCATTAGTTTGATGTTGTGGCTCTTTGACAGTTTGGCTTTTTTTCAGCTGTCTATCACGGCCTGACCACACTAAATAAACATACACTGAGCTATAGAGTGTGTACTTACAGAGGTCAGACCACACAGAATTGTCCAGCATGTGCTTTCAGCGGTTCAACAGAGGTGCTGTTTAATTTACATAACAGGGTAACGTAGACTAACCATGTTCCGTACACTTTTAGCCTATCACCGCACGTCAGCGACCACTCCTCCGTTTCTGAGAGCAAGACTAGCATGTTTGTGTGATCATTCTCCGGGGGAATACCCATTGATTGGTCCACACTTTGATTGATGTCTTTTGGACCAATAGTTTTTGAGAAAAGTGGGGAAAACTACCTCCTCCACCTGTGTACGGAAGATGATAAGCGTTAACGATGTTCCGTACAGGCTTATAATGGTGTTCCGTACAGAGCGAATAACTTATTTTCAACGGCGAAATGGAAAATTAACCGGTCAACTGATTAATTTTAATGTTAAAATATTTAATCATGTAACAATTTATGTTAATATTAACTTAATTGACCCTTTATGAATATAAACATCATCACTGCACTGCTGACAGACGTGCAGCCTTTTTTGCTGCCTGAGAGTGGCGTCAAACGGTCATCGGCCGCAATCGTTTAAAAATCCCCATTTCACAGCATTTAGTCAACAAAAGGGTAATATATTTAACAATTTGTGATAGCATAATATTCATTTAATAAAGACTGTTATACTGGGAAAAGCATAAATGAAATTGAAATGTACATTTTCGTTGCTCTAGTTGTCTCCCCACCCAAGCCGCTGTCTGAAGTATAGCTTGCCCACGGGCAATTTTCAAGCGAAGTGGGCGCACCTGGCAAACTAACTGAAATATCACTGGAACATACAGCTGGAGTGTCTCTGTTTTGATCGGGGATGAAAGAGGGAGAAATGAAGACGACACAGATATGTATTTTGTGTATGACCTAGAGGTATTTATTCAGCGATCGGCGGTTAAAGTTAATCTGTACGGAACATCGTTGTTGTACGGAACATGGTTAGTCTACGTTAAACAAACCAGTGATGAGTCAATGTTGTTTTTGTTGATCTAAATTTTAGTAATTCATGGGTCAAAATGCACAAAAATTAGTTTGAGCACTCTTACTGGCTCTTGCATCACCCACATGAAACCATCAGTGTTACATAACCATTTATTTATGTGGCTTTGTTTCAAAACCTAGCGAGTTTAAGGCATCATAGGCACACTCCCAAATCCCAACACAAATGCAGTTACATGATTATGATGCCTCCTAAATGGTTTCATTTTGGATTTTAAAGGCAGTAGTGCATCCTTTGTCAAAGGCTATTCCATAATGCATAGCGGCAAACAATAGATCCAAGATGTTTGCTCAGGTGTGAGAAATGTTAGTTATAAATATAAAAAAATTCATTCAGTTCCACAAAGTATAAGTAAAAAAATTAAAAAGTAAAACAAAAATAGTTAACTGTATTAGTTAATATAAGCTAACAATGAACAATACTTCTAAAGCATTTATTTATCTCAGTCTATGATAGTTTCACCATTTACTACCGAAATAATATTCTTTACATTCAGTTCACACTTAATACTGTATATTCTTTTAATGTTTTCAGACACTTAATTGCATGTTAATTGCATTTTAGTTAAAATTTACTTTAGTTTAAATTTATATTAAATGCATTTAGCTGAATATTTTTGGATCCGCTTAAGTAGAAATTTAGTTCATCTTTATATAATTTCATTATAGTTTTCTGTAAACTTAAATATACATTAACCTTTAAACAGGCAAGAGTGGAAAATGATCAGCAAAAAATCATGTCACGTTTTATATCTTAAGTGAAACATATCCAATGGATTTTTTAAAAATATTTAATATAGTTTGGATTTCCCAGGATACGTTGCCCTATTAGCATATAAAAAAGCCAAAGTCATTTAGATTTATATGGATTTTATTAGATTTATTAGCCAAAGATTTATTCAAAATATACTTTCCTAGAATTGAAGCATATACAATTCTAGGGCCTATAAGGATCTTCCCTAAGGGCCCTGGTCCTGGAACGAGATTTCGACTGCCCACACCTGTCACCCCAGAATGCGCAATAATGCAATAACCTGTACAGGGGTCCAGTTTACCGTAAGACACCACTCATTTATCAGTGCTGTGGATAATCCCATTTTCTTACCCTAATCTAGCAACGTATCTCAGGGGATACAGACTTTTCAAAATCAGATAAATAACAGCATGAGCAACATGACTTTTCTTTTTCAACATCTTAAAGTGTTCACAATTAAAATTAGCAGTTGTTGTGCATTTTTTGCTGAATAAAAGTACCATTAATATATGCCTACTTTCTACAAAATCAGAATGTCCAGCTCCATGGGTGGGCGTGTCGGCTTTAGGTCAAACTGACAAAATGTCCACTGAAAATGTGAACCAAGTCATGTGACCCACATACTCCAAACATACACCACTATGATAATGATAACAGAATTGGAAGAAATAGTCTTTCTCATGCCTCTTACAAGAGATTAGAGTATGTATTCTGTGGTGTGCATTGCCTGTTTAAGGGTTAATGTAGGTAATTTCTTTTAAAATGTGTAGGCTATGTTATGAATTTAAATATAATTGTTCTAAATTGCAATATCATTACAAATTTGTAATTGTGTTATCTAAATTAAAATAACCATAACACATCAAAATAAGTGTACTTTAAAGAACAACAAAGAATTATTAAAACAATGATTTGTCAATGTTGTCAGTTCCAGCTTTTACCACCTTAGAAGATTAGCGAAAGTCAAACCCTTCCTAAGGAAGAGTTTTGAGATTGTAATTCATGCTTTTATTTCATCATGGCTTGATTACTGCAATTTGCTGTATCATGGGCTGCCTGTCTCATCTATTCATAGACTTCAACTCGTCCAAAACGAATAAAAACATTTTGAATTCAATACGAAAATGAATAGGTAGCCAGTGCAATGAACATAAAATAGGCGTAATGTGGTCCCGTTTGCGACTGCCCGTGAGCAAACGGGACCACATTACGCCTATTTTATGTTCATTGCACTGGCTACCTATTCATTTTCGTATTGAATTCAAAATGTTTTTATTCGTATACAAAGCGTTAAACAATCTCGCTCCTCAGTACCTTTCAGAGTTTACTGAACACAATCCAGTCAGATCGCTCAGATCACAGACCAGTCATCTACTACGAGTACCCAGATCCAGACTACAATGCAGGGGTGACAGAGCCTTTGCAGTAGCTGGCCCCAAGCTATGGAACAAATTGCCACTCTCTATCAGAACAGCGACTACAGTGTCTGAGTTTAAAAGTCTTTTGAAAAACCCATTTGTACGCTTGTGCTTTTAACATTTTGTGAATGTTTATTTTAATTTTGGTGTTAGACCTAGGCAATTTTGTACAGCACTTTGGTCAACCAAGGTTGTTTTAAATGTGCTTCATAAATAAATTAAATTTGAAACTTGAATGATTTAAAAAGTGAAACTTATTTGACATTATTACAAAGTGCACTTTTTAAAAGTGTTCTTAATTGTTAACAAACAGTACACAAAGTACACTTAAGTGGCATTTTATTTCATTAAATATTTGAAATTGCACTTGCAATTAATATAATAAGTTTTGAAGTAAACTACATGTGCACATTCTATACAATTATGTTCACTTTTTTTAACAGAGGTTATATATACTTAGCTTAGCAACATCCAATCACAAAGCTCTTTTGGAAGTCTATTAATGTGGCAAAACAGTTGTGGACTGGTTAGGATGCTGCCCTATAGATGCCATGTTAACACTTTAACATTTAAAATTTCATGTTTTGTATCTCAAGCGCCATTTTATCATATAATTTTTCAACAGCTCTCTGTGTTATAAATTTTCTCAAAGCAATTTTCAGCTTTTACTTCCTGTGTTGGCAGAGGATTTTCGAGTTTATCCATCAGCCTCTAACGCAGTTTCCTTTAGAAGTGCTGTTGGATATAAATAAAGAGGGAACATTTTTACTGGCTCTAGAGACACTGAGCTTACTGTTCCTTTCCCAAATAGTGTACAGGGACAGAAAGACAAAAAAAGCTTATTTTACCATTACAGCAGCGGAGAAAAAAAAGCCTTTTCTCTCACAGTAGTCCATTACTCCATTGCAAATCTATGTATGATTGGCAGCGTGTGTAATGAACAGGCCTGTGCTTGGAGAATTGACTGCGCTTAGAGGGAAAGTCTTTTTTTCCCATCTGCCTCACGGAAGGCTCAAATTTCAGCCCTATTTGCAGTGATCACTGCCCTCGTTGTCATGCGTCTTTTCCTACCATCAGAAACCACTGAAGAGCCACGTGGTTCTCCACAGCAAGCCTTCCATTAGTACTAAAGGCCTTGTAGTGTCACCATAGGGGAGGGACACACTTCTTAGACCTTAACAACTTGATCATATCTTATTTTGACTGCACAAGAAGGCCCTGTTAAACAACAATAAAGAACCATGTCATCAACTAACCACCATGCACTTTTTTATGGGATGTGCTAACAATTTCTTCTCTTTCTACAGGGAAAGTACATGGATATCGAGTTTGACTTCAAAGGAGACCCCATTGGTGGAGTCATCAGTAATTGTGAGTATAATTATAAGGCAGAGATCATGGTGTGTCCCTGTAATAGTTCCCAAGAAGGAATAAAGGAATAGTTCACCCCAAATCTGTCATTATTTAGACAACCTCATATTGTTCCAAGCCTTTATGCTGTTTTGTTTTTTTGAAATACAAAAGAAGAAAGCTGGAAAAATGTTTGACTATAAAAATGTGTGACTATAACCACCTTTCCTCCAGCCTCGTTGCTTAACCATTCCATCCCATGCCGATCAGGCCAGGCACGGATATGGTTTGATTTTCCACCATGGGACTGATAACAGAGCTCTTTGGAATAAAAAATGCATTGCCTTGGTATCACAAGAGTTTAAAGATTGTATGAGTTGTAAATAGCGACGGTGTTATGTAGGATGATCAGATATTTCTTTTAATTTTATCATTAACTTGTGTTTAGTTTGCTCAAATAGCACACTAGAAACTGTAGCCAACCATGCTGAAAATCCTGGGACTATAATGGTTTGTAATCGTGCCATGTCGTCCCGTACCAGGCTGAAGTGGAAATACAACTAGAACCGATTGTTTTTGTTCAAGTACTTTCAGTCAAGTTAATGCAGACTTGGTGAGCATAAGAGACTTCTTTCAAAAAATGTAAAAATCTCACTGACTCCAAACATTTGAACAGTAGTACATATGGATGCAGAACACTTGGAATGTAGTGCAGAACTACTTTTATGGTTGCTGTGATTACCATGAACTGTCGCTTTATGGAAAAGAACTGCATGAACATTCTTGAGAATTTCTGTTTTCTGACAGAAAGTCTGAGTGAGAATAAATGATGACAGATGTTTCATTTTTGGGCATCTATTTCTTTTAGTATTTTATACAAGTGGCCCTTTCTTTACTCTTGCTTTTAGCAGTGCTCACAGTGCATTTCATACATACACACACAAACCATCCAGAGTGTGTCCTTGTTTTGTAGCAGCATAGCAAGCAAATGGTTACTGTAATATCCCCTTGAGCCTGTCTCTCTGCAAATTCAAATCCAGACCAGCAGTCTAGTGGTTTGGCACACATACCCTTGACTGTTGAAGCAGTGGTTCATTTAGCTCAAGGTTTTCTCATGCACTTGGTTCATTTATAGTCTCCAATTAATGGGTTGTTGAAATGATGATGAGGAATGGTGACCAGTTGCAGGACCTAAAATATGTACTTTGTCTAATACGTTCATATAGATTTCAACATGAAATCATTACCCTTTCTTTTATGTCAACTAATCTAATAAATAATTGCTGGCATAGCAGTTAATTTCTCAACTATAGCGACATTTATCTGGTAAGTGACCTTAAAGTCTTTAAATGGAAATGAAAGTGCTACCACTTGGCATTGAGTGATAATTAATCAACCTAAGTTTGTCATACCACAGCAAATTCCTGTAACTGTTGACACGGTCCATTGACACAATTAGCTATTGATTTGAGGAGCGTTTGTAACCTACATTACATAGTACTGCAGTTTGAGTGACTAGTCGATCGGTTAGTTTGTCACCATCCATCCGTGTCACTAGACCTAAATGACAACCTAATGATGTTTTGGATATTTGAAACAAAAGGACTGACTTACTAACAGTTACGCCTTCAGCCCAGGTTTTGTAGTTGCAGATAAGCAATGTCTTGTCTTCTCTCATATCAACCTAATAAATGTGGTTGATGATAAGATAATCAAGGCTTTGGGCTGATGCTGCTGTTTTCTACTGGACACACATCTGGATGGAGCGTGGGTGGTGTTGTGACATGTCCCTCCTCCTACAGATGAATATCTCCTGTGAGACTTCCTGCCTCAATCTAAATACAATGAACAATGAAAGCTTCACCATGGATACCTAAATATTCATTCTAATGTAAACAGGAAAACACCTTTGTTTCCTCTATAATGACTGGAGAGAATTGTCTGTAGCCAATAGCTAAGTTTTATCATGTATTATATATGTCCGTATGACAAACTTTTTTTCTTCCTGAAAGTAGGTGATTTAAGACAAAAGCAAAACTGTATTTCACAACAAAATAAAAGTGAATGAGACAAGAATTTGAATCTCATTGCAAAAGATTAAGATATATACAAATTTAAATATGAAAGATGTTCGGAAGTGTAGGGAGACTTGTGTTATTTACAATACTTTATGGGAGTGGGCAGAAACAGTTGATTCTCTGATTGGTGGATACAGTATAAAAGTAGTATATAATATAATGTTAAAGTAATAAAGTAGAAAATGTTGTATTGAGAAAATCATTTATGAAGTTGAAAACCGTAGACTTCATTGAGGATATCATTGCTTCATTGAGGATATCATTGCTTGAATGCATTGTATCTCATGTTAGGCCTGTCTTTTAGGTTTAAACATTGTCGCTAAAACTTTCTATGGAGAAAAGTAAAAAATTTTTTATTTTATTTTATTTTTTTTTTCAGGGCAAGTGTTTACTTTTTACTTGGGGACAATGCCCCCAGCTGTTGTCATCTCTGGGTGGGGTGCACATGAACTGTTTCATATTTCCCTTTCACAGATCTCTTGGAGAAATCCCGTGTGGTAAAGCAGACCAGGGGCGAGAGGAATTTCCACGTCTTCTACCAGCTGCTTTCTGGAGCATCAGATGACTTGCTCAGTAAGAGACTACTTGCATTTTATTTTGATTACATGTGTATTCTGGATGCACTATCCATTCAGTGGCTTTCCAGGAACAGATTGCGCTAAAGCTTACCTGAGAATGTATTGTTAATTTGTGTGGGGTGGGGTGTGGTGTGGGGTGTGGTGTGGGGTGGGGGGGGTGGGGGGGGGTGGGGGGGTGGGGGGGGGGGATAACAGACTTTGATTTCAGGCATCAAAGGGGTGAGCTGGACGGAAAACCACATAGATGTAACATAATCTGATGGCAACTGGGTCTTATGAAATGACTAATACATAGACAGAAATCTTTGACAAAACCAAAGACAGTTAAAGGGAAAGATTGACTACTCATAGAAAAACAAATGTGAGAAAGTACAGTGCTCAGTTATCAAAGATTGTTGTCAAGTGAACTGAATTGCCTTAAAGGGCACTATAATTGCATTTTTCTTTCAGAAAAACTGAAGCTGGACCGAGACTTCAGCAAATACAACTACCTTAGCTTGGATTCGGCAACAGTCAATGGATTGGACGATGCTGCCAGTTTCAGAACAGTCAGAGTAAGTTTGCTTTCAAGCCTACAGTAGCTGGTTCCTAAACACATTATAGCATGTGAGACATTGGTTCAGACTGTCTTGGGATTAGCTCTGATCCATGGCACCCTGTATGATGAGAGGTTAGCAAAGCACCTTATCTCCTGAGCTTAACTGGATAATATCATCCTTTACCCCACTGTGGTGGAGTTTGATCCGAGCAAGACACTTTGCCTTGTGGCATTATGTAATTTGAGCTTCGTTCAAGCCTCTACTTAAAGACTGGGAGGTTCATTTAAGGGGGAATTCCACCTGCTCTTAGCTGACTTGTGCAAATAGAAATCAGTGCTTCGGTTTTCTTTTCCTTCTCTCATGCATATTTATTTTCATGGCCATTTCGGTCATGTAGGGCTTGACAATAAGATTATTTTCTGCTGGCCTGGTTGAGACAATAGTTCAGATTTGTACTTCCCTTGAGCGCTTGCCTGACTTTTTCACTGGCCATGGGACAGAAATTATTACAATATTATTATTTTTAAAACATATACTTGGTTTCTGACATATACAAAACATGGTTTTATTAACATTTAAAAATGATTTTCCCAGACAAATTTATAACAAATTACGTGCATTTTTAAAAGTTTGCTAATAGCTATAAGTTATTTAATGTGTTGATTTAGCGACGAGAATACATTTTGTGCACAAAAAAAAAAAAAAGTAAAACGACTTTATTCAACAATTTCTTCTCTTCTGTCTGATCTCCTACGCTATTTGCGTTGTAAACACAGTACAGCGCTTCCGGGTTCCACGTCAGAACGCAGAAGAGAAGAAATTGTTGAATAAAGTCTTAATTTTTGTTTGTTTTTTTTGCGTACAAAAAGTATTATTGTCGTTTCATAACATTACATTTGAATCACTGTAGTGTTTGTGTCCCAGCAAACAATGCAGCCCACATTAAACTGGTCAGAATCCAGCACTGTATCAGACAATGCAGTGCAGTTCTGATGAACAATATGTCTAAGCCAAGCTTCATGCTGACATCAGAACACCCTAACTCAGCATGTGCTGGGCCTCTGGCTTTGTCTTTTAACCCCTTGCCTGGGGAGTCAAATCCAATTAATTAGAAACATGCTTTTTTGCAGTGTAGACAGTTGCAGTTTATAAGGTTAAGCATAAACCATTTTGTGTGTAGGAGACAGTAAACACTTCCACAAGGGAGGATGGTTGCTATTCATGCAAGGCTGTAAATAATATACAAAACTCAGTAGAACCTTCATTCTTAGAGACACGGCATGCCTGTCTTATTAACATGAAAACATTATTGAAGAGTTTCTCCACTCTGTAAGGATAATGTATTTAGATTGTCATTCCCTTTGAGCTGCGTCACGTTTGAGGCCTTTACAGCTCACTCGCTGTTATCTCTGGCCTTTAGACCATTGACTTTGCCAATGAACTGCTTGCAAGACCACCTCCACATGCTCAGTCTTTTCTCTTTCACAGCCTGTGGTGTGATGGAAATTTCTGTCATTAGTTTTTCCTCTAGATTGTTCAACACCCTCAGGCTGTCCATTAGTGTAGTGGTCATGGTCCAGTCAATCACTTAACAGAAGCCACCATATGTACTGCCATGTTAAATGTCCATCAGCAGACCACTATTGATTAAAAATATTTTCCCTTCTGTTTTCCCAGAATGCCATGCAAATTGTGGGCTTCATGGAGGATGAGGTTCAGTCAATACTTGAGCTGGTGGCCGCCGTTCTCAAGCTAGGAAATATAGAGTTTAAACCAGAGTCTCGCGTCAACGGGTTTGATGAGAGTCGAGTGAAGGACAAGAACGGTGAGTTCTAGGCTCTATCAGAAAGCATTGCCTACCCAAAAGCTTTTTAGGAGATCTGGTTAGATATTGTACAACTGAAAGACTATTTCTTCTTTTTTATTTGCAAATGGAAACATCACAATCAGTATTAGACATGATGATTTAAACATTTGCTTGCATGGAAAATCAAATTAATATTAATTGTGAAACAGCATATACTGTCGACTTGTATATAACAGGCCTTCATCTGCTCAACAGGTTGTTCACTACTGCCATCTATTGATCTGTCAAGATATATTTACAGTAATAGCTTGCAGTTGGTAGTATAGTTAATCGACACCAAGCACATGGGTACTTAACCAAATAACCCTTGCAGCTTTTGTATGCATAAGCTGATGATAAAAATGTTTTTGTAAAGCCAGATGAATGCCTCCTTGACTAATGGGTAGATATTATATTTAAATCAGGGACAGATGTGTCCTGTTACATGCCGGAGTTAATCTTAAACCATTTTACAATTCCTCTATAATTATTAAACATTCAGTTTACCTCTGTTAAGTGAACAAATGAAGGCAAAAAGGTCATTCAAAATAATGCTAAAAGTTTTACAGGGCTAAAATATTTACTTTCCCGGACACAGTGCAAATAAAAGTGTCTCTAAAATGACCTTGGAAGCAGTTTCTTAGAAATTCGTTTTAAGAAAAACTCTAGCAGCATTTTTCAAACAATGCAGTGACATTCATGCATTTTTAAGTGTGACTTAAATACTTAAGTCTAAATATAATTTACATGGGAAACAAATATGTCAACTACTTAAATACATGCACTGCATATGAGGGTTTTGTCACTGGTTGTTCTAGTAGTTTCCTATGGCCAGGGCAGTGGCCTTCCCAGACTAAACATCAGTCTTATGTCAACACCTCCATTTACATACTACAGCGTCTGGTTTGTCTGCTGTGCTTAAACCCATTAGCAGTAATGTGCTTTCATCTGTCCTTTTGACCTGATAGCAATGTTGCTAAAATGAGGCAGATTGAGCTGGTGCGGGAAGGGTGTGGGGCGGGTGTACCTGATGTTCAGATCCTCTCAAAAAATAAACACTTTTAAAATACTCTATAGCTTAAACTGCTTGCAAGGGGCTTAACATATATCAGTCTAAACCTTGACCTCTAGACTCAAGGAGAACCCTTTGATAAGAATGACTGTAGTTTTAAATTTTAGAGACATTATTACACTAAATTGATTATTATTTATTTTTTATTAAAGAGGTGGAGGATTTATGCTCATCTTTGGCAATTGCCAAATTCTTTTAAATTACATAATACACTGTCTAGTCTATCCATAAATAATTATTTAACCTGATCTGCCTGGGTTTTTTTTGCATTTCCTGTCCCAGACCTCAAGGAGATGTGTGAGCTGCTAGGCATTGAACAGTCTGTGCTAGAGAGAGCGTTCAGCTTTCGTACGGTGGAGGCTAAGATGGAGAAGGTGTCCACCACGCTCAACGTGGCTCAGGTCAGCACAAGCACACTCCTCCTCTGTAGGTTGAGGTCCTTTTAAATGGTTGATTCTATATATATATATATATATATATATATATATATATATATATATATATATATATATTCTCAGTCTCTTGAAATGTTTTTTTTATCATCATTCGGTAATTTTAAATGACTGAATTTCTATAAGTGATAGAAATTCAGTGATCAAAAGATATTGGAAAGCCTAAAATATGATGACAAACTAACATTTTTTTAAAACTAGCATTAAATTATATCACTTATGAATGAAAGGTCATCTTATTGACCTGGTATAGTAACTATCACAATTACAAGCGTTTCAGTTTCAACTTCAAAAATGCCAATGTAGAGAGGAAATCATTGTTGCATTTTCAGTGTAGATGATGGGAGACAAAGTTCCCCAGAGGTCAAAGACATCTAGCCAGATACAACAAAAACAATGAGGAAAGGAAAGTCAGTCAAGACAAAATTTAAAACCCTTGTCTGAAAGTGGGGGGAAAAACCTTATGATGAAATTAAGGCTTACGTAGTTTAAATACTTGATCACATAATAATAATAATAATAATAATAACAAATAAATAAAGTATATTTATATTCATATTTATATTCATTTGATTTGAATGATTGATTGTCCACTACAGGAAAAACAAGAAAGATCAAATAAAATAACTAAAGCATACTACGTCAGAACAGCCTGTGGGTCTGGGCCAAGTTTGGTGGACATAGTTTGAAAGATTTGCATGGACATACAGTCAAAAATTATAAATCTGTGGAATTTGATTGTAAGCTATGTTAGAAAAGATAAAAGAGCAACACAGAGTGGATGCAGATTGAGCTGTCTAGGAGAGGCAAACATTTTATAAATTTAAATATTTGAAGAAGAAAAAAAAGCAGTAACAAAACAAAAACTCTTAACCTAACCTTGTACAATAACACTATGTTGTCGAGCCAACAACATAATTAGAGGTCGAAAGATATTACCGGCCAAACCTCAGTAAAGGCTGCTGGAATCCATGTAAACCCAAAAGCTTGATTACTACAATAATTACATCTGAGTGAGGGTCCCGTTAGCATCTTGTGATGTGTCCTTGGCAAAGCATCATGCTGTTAAGAGTTTATCCATGAACTTAAAATGCATTTCTGGTCAAAGTTAACTTGATAGATGACAGACCTCAGCACAATTGGATCCGAGCCACAAGATGAGACCAGGAATCTTTTTTTGGTCTTTTCAACTGATAATAGTGTTGTTACATGATGCAGCCACAAGACATTGAGCAAGTTGGAGCTAAAGATTAAACAATATCTTTCTGAACATTGATTATAATTTGAGACTTCTCCCATTTCAGGCCTATTATGCCCGTGATGCTCTTGCCAAAAACCTCTACAGCCGACTGTTCAGCTGGCTGGTAAACCGAATCAATGAAAGCATTAAGGTATGTTGTTCTGGATTTTCATTTAATCTTTGATGTTCCCTGTAAAGGTGCAGTCACGTTAAAAGTCAAGTCACATTTATTTATATAGCGCTTTTTACAATACAGATTGTTTCAAAGCAGCTTTACAGAGATAACAGGAAAATAATGCAACAAAGTTTGTTTCCAGAAGAAAATAGTCACAGTCGAGCTTAAGTAAGTTCAGTAATGTTTCATTTTTGTTGTAAAAAAGTTATTTAGTTCATTTTTATATATAGCCGCTCTGGAGAAAACCGTGATGTCATCATCCAGCTCAGTTCAGTTTTCATATAATGGTGTCAATGCAGGCAGATCAATAATATTGTTGAATATTAAATTAAAGCAAGCCAAAAGCCAATGGCAACAAAGGTGAAAAAAGGCGAAAAAGGTGACAGTGGCAAGAACCAAAACTCCATCAGTGACAGAACGGAGAAAAAAACCTTGTTTGGAGAAACCAGGCTCAGTCGGGGACCAGTTCTCCTCTCGCCAATGAACAAACAGTGTATGATTATGATTCAGGCAGCATTATAGGTCAGAAGTCAGATTGGATTGGAACAATCAGAATAGTATAGTATCCAGAATAGTATCCAGTTCCATCTGGTTAAAGATTACGCCGGTATGGAGACGAGTTTCTTGAGGATCAGTGCCGATGGCTGTCGTGTCGATGATGCCTTCACAGGGGAGAGTCTAGTTGACACAATCTCTGCTGACACTTCACGGATGCGTTGTGGTCGTGTCTAGGCGCCGGTCCACCATCTGATCTGGAAACGTCCCGGGTCTGGCTGATTACAGTAAACCTCGGAATAAGCAGAAAGACTAACATTAGTGTAGATGCCATTCTTCTTATGATGTAACGAGCACACCGGGTGTTATAGGAAGTGTTCCCGGTTCCGGCTGACCTCATTTATGCAATACTTTTCTATGTGTATGCCAGGTTAAAGAGATGTGTTTTTAAAGATTTTAACTGACAGAGTGTGTCTGCTTCCCGGACAAAGTTTTGGTGCTAAATAGGAAAAGGATCTACCGCCTGTAGTCGATTTTGATATTCTAGGTATTATCAACTGGCCCGAATTTTGAGATCGCAATAGGCGTGAAGGACTATAATGTGTTAAGAGCTCGCTCAAGTACTGGGGAGCTAAACCATTTAGTACTTTGTAAGTAATCAGCAATATTTTAAAATGTGTATGATGTTTAATAGGGAGCCAATGCAGTGTTGACAGAACCGGGCTAATATGGTCATACTTCCTAGTTCTGGTAAGAACTCTAGCGGCTGCGTTTTGGACCAGCTGTAGTTTGTTTATTATTTGTTGTAATTTAGATATATGTTTAAGATGGAAGAATGTGGTTTTACGGATGCTAGAAACGTGACTTTCAAATGAAAGATTAGTATCAAAGAGCACATCCAGGTTCCTAACCGACGACGAAGACTTTACAGAGCAGCCATCAAGTGTTAGACAGTATTCTGGGTTAGTACGTGCGGAGGTTTTTGGTCCAATCATTATAAACTCTGTTTTTTTTTTTCAGAATTAAGTAGTAGGAAATTACTAGTCATCCAAATTTTTATATCAGCTATGCATTCTGTTAATTTCTTGAATTGGCAAGTTTCGTCAGGGCGTGAAGAGATATAGAGCTGAATATCATCAGCATAACAGTGAAAACTAACCCCCCCCCCCCCCCCCCCAAAAAGTCTATTGTCAAAATTGTAGATTCATACAGAAGTTACTTTTAAACCAAGCAACAGAAAGCTGGTCAGCGTAGGAAATTTGAGTATCCTATTGAACCTATTTCTATTGGACTTACTGTCATGGTGAGCAACAGTTTGCTGAGCAAATTAGTTAAAGTTAATGGAACTGTTTGATATGATATGTTTATAGCTAGTGAGTGACACAAGTATTGTTTGTACAACGAGATCCTGATCCTGCCATGTGGTGCATGGCCAAGTCGGGTTTGCCTTAGAATTATGAATAATAACTCACTGTCTTCTTTTTTTGATCAGGCTCAAACCAAGAAACCGAAGAAAGTTATGGGAGTCCTGGATATTTACGGTTTTGAAATCTTTGAGGTGAGAGATTTGGTCTGGGATTTTGACACATGAATTTTTAAGAGACATCATTTTTAAAACACAGTTTAAAACAGTTTATGCAAAGGGAGGTTTCCAGGCTGAACACACTCATACACCAAACACAATTTTTGGATGTTGATTAAAATAAAAGTGTCCTGCATTTCTGGGCTGACACACTTACTGTGCACCTCCACCATCCCATGCTGTTGTCCTAATTTATTTTTTATGCTAATAATATGGCTATAATGACTTTATTATTGTTGCTAGGCATGCACCTATACCACTTTTCCCAGAATGTGTCTGATACCGATACCTGTATTTTCATTGCATTTTTAATTTAAAAAAAATATTGATCATAGAAATCAAAAGAATATTAATCAAATTAGTCGGCTTACAAATAGATATTTCCTTCAGTTATTTTCATGCCTAATTATACCTGTTACTTTCACTGTTCATATTATTGCACTATCATATTTTATCTTTAGTTTAATAGCACAGTGAATATTTAGAGCTGCTCCAGCAGGGCTCAACCAGTCAAGATTAGTCAAGATTTTGTTGTTAGATTAACATTGAGGACAAACACGACAGTAGGTTTGTTTGGCTGATGTCACTTTAAGAGCTGCACGTATACCAACGTACTGTTTCACACGCGTTTTCTTTCTCAATTGTTTAGATTAATTTAAGACATAACCGACTGTTTAATTTTGACATAATTTTGTGTGAATTTGTCTGTGCAAGCTCAAGACGACTTGAAAGAACTGTTTAATAGGCACTGTCTGAGAGGCAGCTTTCTGGGCGCGCACTTCGGATGTTTGCGCACAGAACTTCTTGAAAACATGATGTGATTACTGTGACGCCTACCTGTAATTATGTAGGGAACCACTCGTTATAGGCTATGTAAATCACGTAACAGTTCATGTTTTTACTTGCACAAATGATTTAGTTTTAATCCAAATGATGCATGTGTGCTGAGTGAGTGATCCGCAATCAAGAGCATGTTGAGAAGTGTGCACGCTCTCTCTCTTCACCGTCAGTTAGCGTTAGTTATGTGCTCCTCATTTTACTTTCTTTGCTATTGCCATATCCGACTGAACCACAAACTTAGTTTCCAGCGATGTCTGCTGGAACACACACTCGCTGATCGACTGTGTCGCTGTGTGCTCAATCCACTCCGGCTTTCGTTTATCAGCTCGCGCACACCGACTATAGCGTATATGTTTAATTTGTTTAATATTCTGTTAATTAGATACATTTACTTCATAGACATCCTTGTCTGATATATCAACTGTGCTCTGTTTATTCTGTTGTCAGTATTTCTTTGTCACAAGCACTGTACTGTACACACTGCGGAGTATCGGTTGTTGGTATCGGAGCATTTTAATGAGTACGAGTGCAGTATCGGTGCATCCCTAGTTGTCATACTAAATCTCACAAGTGTTTAACATAATACAGAGAACTACTTCTCTGGCCCACACTGAATCTGAACTCCATATTTTTTATTAAGTCCATATTTTAGCAGCATACATTGCCATGTTTAAATACACTTAATTTTCCACCAAAAAGAGTGAAAGATGTCTGCACATTCGGTCTGGGCCTTCTAATTCATCTTTCAGCCAATGGTTTTTATTTGTCCATTGCATGTGTTCTGATATCTGACTGTATCACTCTCTCCTGAATGTTGTTTATGTTGTTGTGGCCATGGCGACAGGATGGAGTAAGTAGACCTGTGGAGGAAATCCTGTGGCAGTGTGCACGCTGCAATTTTTAGCACTTAATCCTAGTCTTAATTCAGCTCTTTTACCTCAGCAGCATAAGCCACTGTTAGAGCAGAACCCTGAAGCACAGTGTTTCCTAGTAGTGTTGGTATGCCCTGTACACTTGATATTACAACATTAGCATCATTTATTCAGTTCAGCCAAAAAATTATAATTCTGCCATTATTTATTATCATCAAGTTCTACCAAACCCATATTGTTTTTTGTTTTTCGGAGCTTGAGCATAATTTGATAATGATACAATTACAATTTTTTGGGTGAAGTATTTCCTTAAGCTTCACTGAAACCAGCCAGAAAACTGCAGTGTTTTTGAGCTTTTTGGCCTACAGAAAATGCAAGAGTTGTTGAGGTTATTCTTTGAACAGATTTACTTCTTCAATTTTCGTTACTCTGAGAACACTGCAGCTCCAGGCTGATGTGCTAGTGCCAAGATTAAACTGGCATTGCCAAGTGAAACAATGAGCTGGTGCTTTTCAGCGTGCCATATGCTGCTTTTTGGAAGTGATTTTTTTGGCTTTTCCTAATGCCAGGCCCATGGTACTGATAATTGCAGTGGCTTTAGTTGCAGAGACTAACATGCCCTAGGATTGCTCTGAAGATTAAAAAAAAAACTGACTAAAGAAGAGTATTGTTAATTCCTGAGCCCCAGCATCATGGATACATAGTAAAATCCTAACCTTTTATCATAAGCAAATGAGCATAAAAATCTATTACTGTTTATTTAATTGAACAGTGGTGTTGATTACACTGATTAAGGGTTTAGCATGAGAAAGGGAAACAGTTAGTTTTTCTAACCCTGTGTTCGTAACCCTAAAAGCATTTTTCACATATTTACTGTGGGTGAAAAGGTTAAAGACTTCACCTTTATGAAAAGATGCAGATAAGATTATGCAGCCTTGATATGTATTGTACCATGTCACTCCTTGTACTTTGCTTAATCTTAGCTATAAAGACCTGTTTTGTAAGAGCAAACTTTGCACAGGGTTATTTTTGATGTGGTATACAACTAATTTCCTATGAATTCTTTAAGAAAGTTTTTGCCGAAAACGTATCGGAGATCCATCACATGCAAATTAAGAATAATTTAATAATTCCAGTGTACTATTTTGGTAGCAAACCAGTGTTAAGTTTGCTGTAATAATAATAGTTATAGGGCCCTATCTTGCACTCGGCGCAAATGACTTTGTACACTGACGCATGTATCATTCCTATTTTGCACCCGCGCAAAGCGGGCTTTTCCCTCCACAGACGCACGTCGGTTAACTAAGAAATACACTTGCGCTCCCCGGGGCGGTTCAGCGCAAAGAGGAGGCGTGTTCCAGCGCAAACTTTCCCTCATGCTATTTTGCTGTTCTATAAAACAATTGCGCCACTGACCAGAAAAAAACTAGTCTAAAGTCAGTGGCGCGTTGCGCGTTGTTCATAATGCTATTTTAAGGGCGCATGCTTGGCCATAATCAATGTAGCCAGCGTGTGCACAACACGCATACACGTTGATTCTCTCATCTAAGCAGCAGTTTTCATTTTTGCAAATCATACATTATTACGATAGATAGATAGATAGATAGATAGATAGATAGATAGATAGATAGATAGATAGATAGATAGATAGATAGATAGATAGATAGATAGATAGATAGATAGATAGATAGATAGATAGATAGATAGATAGATAGATAGATAGATAGATAGATAGATAGATAGATAGATAGATAGATAGATAGATAGACAATTTATTATAAAAGCAACATGTAGCTTACACATTTACCCAAATTATCATACGCCTGTTTAACAGAAGTTAATTTGGGTGGGTTTCTCCATCCCCAATGTCACTTCTCTGTGTTTTACGGCCCTGACGAGAACGTTGCTCTCCTCGGCTGTGAACCGCTCCTGGCGCGCGCCAGGCAAATCCGCCGTTATAATAGGAATCCGCTTTAGAACAAGCGCGCCTGCTCTTAAAGGGAATGTGAGATGACGCTCTGATTGGTTTATTTCACGTTACGCCCAAACCACACCTATGAATAATGAAGCTACTTCAGACCAACCCCTTTTAGATTTGCGCCAGGCGCAAGAGGCATTTATCCCGCCGGGAAAATAGCAACAGCGCCGGGATCCGCCCACAAAGTTACTTGCGCTTTGCGCTTTGACACTTGCGTTTCAGATCGTTAAAATAGGGCCCATTATGTTATTGCTCAGCTACAATGGGAGGCTAACTTTATGAGAGCTTTTTAGAAATTAAAGATATTTAGAGATGTGGATGTGTTTTTGTTGTTGTTTGATTTTTGTGGCATTCCAAAAATCCAAATTTCCAGCTTGTATTCAGCTTATAGAGGTTCCTAGAGGAAGGTGCTTAGTAAATAATGTTGAGTGAATGTTGCTGTATTAGTGTGCTGGTTTGCAGCGTGTTGTAGATTGCAGTGTATTTTAATTACCACAGTTATGATTTGTTGTATTGGTTTTTATTTATCCTTCTGTTCATGCAGGACAACAGTTTTGAACAGTTCATCATCAACTACTGCAATGAGAAACTCCAGCAAATCTTCATCGAGCTTACTCTCCGCGAAGAGCAGGAGGAGTATGTCCGTGAGGTATGCTACAAACTTTCCATTAAGACTTGTAGGAAATGGGGCTTGTCGATATGTGTGTGTTTCTACGGTTATCATTGTCAATCATCACATTTTCAATTCAATCCTGCATTTAAATAATGGTAGTCAGTCCAGAACTTTGCAGTGTGCTTCTAGCAGCATGAAAAATAAATCAAATTTTGAATGGGTTATAAACAAAGCGAGCAGAGTGAAATTAATTGAAAATGTCTGAACTGAAAACATACTGTAGGATTGTGGGATATTGTAGGCAATCAATGGTGCATCCATGCTGCTTTCAAAGACGAACCTGATAATGAAATGAAATGTTACATTAACATTGAGTTTGAATGTTCCTTGATCTCCTACTTCCCTATACTGCTTGCAAAGGCAGCATTCCCGATTTTAGATACATCCATACTGTTTACTTAATATTTTATAAAATAGGTGGTATACAGAGTTTATTGCACAGTACTAATTAATGTCGTAAGCTAGTGTCTTATTCCAAACAGAGGTTGTCTACTATTTTCTTCCAACAATCCCTCTCCTTTTGTGCTGTGTTTGTGGGGACGGAAACAATCCCTCACTCCAGTCAGGGTAAACACAATTGTCCCTGAAGAGCTTGGAGCTCTGTTTGCTTTCAGAACTCTTGAGTATGTGCCCTGACGCTGCCGTGACCCCTGCACTGTGATATTACACTCTCTGGCTTCACTCCAGCAGAGTGCATGGGAAAATACCACTGCTCTGGAGACTGAGGAGGGATACAGGGGTCTAGGGACCAGTCTGCCCCAATCCACATTCCACATTCCCCATTCTTGAACCCTCCTCCCGCTTGCATCCACCTCCTAGTTTGAGGAGCTTTCACACAGTCCAATTAGCCCACAGCTATTTTCCAGCTTGTTAATCCAGTGTGGCCTTGATTGGCTCTGATTTTCTGTTTAAATCTATGGCCCATTCCATAGTTCTGTAATAGGACATCTAAATTTGCACTCCAGACCCTAAATATCATAGTTAAGTCACCTTTATATAAAAATTAATTTATATAGAGATAGTTTCAAAACAGCTTTACAGTGATAAACAAGAAAATGATTCAGTCATGAAGCAGCTCTAAAAAGACAATAGTCATTATTCAGTTGAAATCAGTTCAGTGTTGATTCAGTTTGGTTCAATAAAGTTCATCAATTATGGAATGAGTTTAATTCATCTATAAAGCAGCTTTAGAGAAAACAGTGATGTAATCATCCAACGCAGTTCAGTTGTCATCCAATATTCAAATCAGTAATATTGCTGAATATGAGGGGGGACCTTGGGATAAATCAGGCTCAGTCGGGGGACCAGTTCTCTGGCCAGACAAACAAACATGTCTAACATCAGAAAGAAAGAGTCATGAAATATAAAAAAATGGACATCAAGCCAATGTACTGGCTTAAACTGCATGGCTGAACTGCATATAGAGATCATTGTTGTGTTTATGACAGTTCTGTTATTTATTATGGCAATTAATTGGCATAAATAACTTTTGATTTAAGTCTCGTCATACTCATTTATATAGCGCTTTTAACAATGTAGATTGTTTCAAAGCAGCTTTACAGAGATAAACATATAATTTAAGGTAACAGAGATTGGTTTGGTTTTATAGCGGTTCTTGAATAATGTTATTTTCCAGCTAAAGTTAGTTTTGATTGATTCACTTCCGTCAAAATGATCATTTTTTATTAAATTAGGGGCCGCTAAGACGACACCGTTCTCTCTAAACGGACTTTAAACACAAACCTGTGATAAACGCTGATGGCGTTCACATGCGCATTAAGAATTGATTCTATTTTATGTGTGTTTGAATATATGTGCGCAGGTTTGTAATTCCCTACAAACCATGCCTAAACAAACTAGTCTTGCCTATAAATTTTGATACAGAATTTATTTTATTTTATCACTTCTGGGTTGTTACGTGAACCGATTTAGCTTTGTTTTCATCTCTCTTCAGTGTAAGTCATTTATCTACAATGAACTACATTATTTTATTTTCAAGCTTTGTAAACAAACATTCCAAATATATAATAGTTTAATTACAGTTTACATATAATTCATGGTACTTATTTATTTGTTTAATGTCAACTGCATTTATTATTAATAATAGTATTATTCATGTAAATATTAATCATTATTAATGATAAAGTTGTTGTTGTAATGTCATTCACTTTAATAACCTATTAATTTAGTTATCTTAAATTGGACATTAATAATTTGCAATTAGATCAAATCATTGCTTTTAGACAGTTGAGAAATAATCGTGACAGGATTACTCCTTTGTGTAATTGGATGTGTTGTTTACCTGTTCAAGTATACTAAAGCTTGTCTGTATCTTTCCTAAACCAATCAGGTTTGACTGTTGACTACAGGATTTAGCTTAAGTTGGCGTTCTAGGAATATTTCTCTTTAGAAAGTTAAAACTGATGCCTATTTTTGTCTACAGGGTATTGAGTGGACCAACATTGAGTATTTCAACAACGCCATCATATGTGACCTCATCGAGAATGTGAGTGTTTCTGACAGTAGTTTTACAAATATTGCAAACCACCATCTGAGATAATTGTGTCTTTGTTACTGTAATCCTAAGTATCTCTTCATTATAGACTTTATGAAAAATACTTGCAGAAACTGCATACACCTTATTTTGCAACACGGAATTAAGCTATTTTCTGTGAATGTATGAGACTTCTGATGTATTAGCCGCAATGGGTAAATAACTTGCCGTGTATTTACAGTGTATAAAAGGTTCATTTTTTTCCGTTTTAAGTATGAGACTAGCATAAAGATGGTCTCAAAGTTTACAGACATGGTTTAAATCCCACAGATTTACAAAGTATAGATTTATTTAATGTGATAACCATAATTTGTTTTCAGAACAAGAATGGGATTTTGGCCATGTTGGATGAGGAGTGTTTGAGGCCAGGCACAGTGACAGATGAGACATTCCTGGACAAGCTGAACACCGTGTGCGCTGAACACCAGCATTTTGAGAGCAGACAGAGCAAAAACTCCAAATTCCTCACAGACCACAGCCTGCCACACAACTGCTTCCGCATCCAGCACTATGCTGGAAAGGTGAGGTCATAAACAGCTTCCCTATTTCTCAACTACCTCAAGCTCTCACTCTCTTTTTTCTTAGTTTACATGCAAGGCCATGGAAAACATGCATCACATGCTCACAATTTACATAAAATGTTGTATATTAAGTTTTTGAAATGAAGACATGATTGTCTCATGCTGTGTGACCCACCTATGATTTATGACGTGCATGTAATGAACTTTGAACCTTTAATAGCATTCTTCTGCTAAATTGTGGAGAAGATCTCCACAATTTGACAATGTTGACATCACTCATTGCAGGTTAAATGGTTTTCTTAAAGTAACAGCTGTTCGGTATAACCCACATGCAACAGTCTATGGAGTTGCAATGATGGTTTTAAGTTTTAATATCTAGATCTACAAAAGCAATCATGCATCCCATCAATCCATTTAAAAATTGGCCACAGTGTAAAATATGCCCTTTATACATGCAAAGTTTGGGGAGTGTTCAAAGTGAGGAAAACTAGTAATGATAATGGGAGGAGCCAGAGGGTTCCAGCATACAAATATGCTGAGTTTACAAATATTTTTTAACCCACATTGTGTGTTTTTAGAAAAAAGCACATTGTAAAGATCTGAGAAGTGTATAAAGAAGAGTTATTTAAAATAGTATGCTGTATACACAGGTGTTATATCGGGCGGAGGGATTTGTGGATAAAAACAATGACCTCCTCTACAGAGATTTATCCCAGGCCATGTACAAAGCCAATCACAGCCTGATGAAGCTTCTCTTTCCTGAGGGAAATCCAGCTAAAGTGAACCTTAAGCGGCCCCCCACAGCTGGATTCCAGTTCAAAGCCTCAGTGGGAACGCTCATGAAGAACCTGCTGACCAAGAACCCCAACTATATCAGGTAACAATCACAAACCTTCTGACACTGACGTTATTATGACATAACCATAATGGAACATTAAATTGCATTGGTTTTTATGGATTATTATTTTAATTAAACAACAATGTAAGCTTAAAACAAATAATAATAAAAAAAATCAAGTTTATTTAGAAACATTTAATTTAAGGGATTAAACGGATCATAGTTGATCCGTGATCTGTACGGACCAGGCTCCACGGTTCGGCACGCATGTGATTCGCAGATTATTGCAAGTTTAACCACCATTTGTGAATGTTTATAATTTGCACGTTTTGTCTTACCAGTGTACACATTCAATAGATTTTAAACCATTCCAGCATTAATCCTCTGGGGTCTAAGGTGTTTTTGGGGTTGTTGAGATGTTTTGACATGCCCTGACATTTGTGCTTTTTTCAGTTGCTTATAAACATATAAATGGCACAGGTGAAATTACACTGTATTTAGCACAAACATGGCTACCATAATATGCAAGCAACATGTATGTACATGTTTGTATTTTTGATAAAATATTGTTTATGCATGGTTATTGAAAAAACTCAAAATGAAAGTTTCTGAAATAAGGCCACAAAACACATACTAAATATCTGTCCACAAGACTTTTAACTAATGGATGTTGTCGCCTAGAGTTTTTGCTTCAAAATGATCTGAAAATCATCGTGCCTAATCATTCACATAAAACAATAGATTGTTTTAAATTGTGAAAAACATTTTTTTTTGTTTAGAAAGGCAATATGCAAATGAGCGTGAATGGCCCAACCCCCTCATGTATAATTAGGTGGTTCTCACCTGAGAAGACAAAGACCCGCATAATAATGAGCCTTTCATTCAGGTGTGTCACACAAGAAAGAATGGAAGGACTCTATATATATACACTACCGTTCAAAAGTTTGGGGTCGGTACGATTTTAAATACTTTTAAAAGAATTCTCTTCTGCTAACCATGGCTGCGCTTATTTGATTAAAAATACAACAAAAATGAGGCAAATGAGGCGAATTCGCATCTACCGCGCCGCGCTAAACGCCTCATTTGCGCGAACTGGACGCGCGAATTAGGCGAATTCGCATCTACCGCGCCGCGCTAAACGCCTCATTCGCGCCGTAGGACCTCTAGACGCGCGTTGAAATCACTCGCGCCAGACGTTCAAGAGTGAGTGAGTAATCAAAAAACCTTTGCTTTAGCCTCAATTGAGTGAAACACCGTATGTGTAACTTCGGCCATTCTCAGTGGTGTGACTGGGACACTAGCTCTGCTTGTCATCATAGAAACAGATAATCAGATTGTGATGTTTATTCTGAATATGCTGCCTTCCTTTCGACGCACAGCTCCACTGCCCAGCGGACCTGCAACCGTCTCGCAAGTGTTGATAGGCTATTATTCGTGAGGTGTAACCAATCAGATAGCGCCGTGGGCGGGACATTGAGCAAGTCTGCAGACTCGTGCAGAGCGGCAGCTATATCAGAGCCAGCCAAAGTAGCGCATTTAAAAATAAAATTGACTTTAATCAAACCACGGATCTGTGATAAGTTTTGTGATCCGTCTCGCCACTAGTGTAGTAGCACTGATCACTTTGAGGGGGGGATAAAAATAATTAAGCAGGGATACATTGACCAGAAAGGGGGAAATCCCACGCACCAAGTCCCCCCCACGCCTCCCCCACGCTATATATATTTATATATATATATATAAATGAAAGTCAAAAGCACATTTTTAGTCATACCTGGAAACAAATCCTGGTCAAATAGGTTAAATGGGCCATTCTATAGAATTGGTTCAAAGTTAGAGTTGGAAACATCTTGAGAAGAAAATTGTCTTTTTCCATAAATGTCTTTATAAATGGTAAATGAACTGCATTTATATAGCGCTTTCACAGACCCAATGGCCACCAAAGCGCTTTACAATTTGCCTCACATTCACCCATTCATACACTCATTCATACACCGACGGCGGTGTCAGCCATACAAGGCGCCATCCAGCTCGTCGGGAGCAGCTGGGGTTTGGTGTCTTGCTCATGGACACCTCGACACTTGGTCAGGTGGAATTGAACCATCAACCTTCCGGTTTGTAGACAACCTACATGAACCACTGAGCCACTGCCGCCCTTATACTTTATTCATTATTTTGATATAGCTTGCATTGGAACAAACACTATAACAGTTGATTAGTTTATTTTTGACAAAACATACTATATATTTAACATAGGAGCAGAAACTGTCTAACAAAAGTTTATTTGATGTCTATTTTATAGTAAAAACTTTATAATCTATCCAAAACTAGTCAACGAAATATTGTCCTTTATTTCGTCTGTAACAGTGCGCATCTGTGCGTTCGTTCATTCACACACACACAGACAACCAGATTCATTTAAACAATCTTTTTGGTTTTACAGATACTATTCTATATCGCGATTAGAACAGATCTCATTAGGCTATAGCAATATAGTTTGGATGTGTTCATGTAAAATAATGTAGGAGCGAGAGTGAATGAACGGCACAGATGTTGTAGTAACATCGCGCGCGCGTCTGTGCCATTCATTCATTCATTCATTCACACATACACGCAATTCATATTTAAACAGTCTTTGTGCAGTTTACAGACACTATTCAATAACGCGATTAGAATAAAGCACTTAAGAATTTATCCAGCTGATGTGGACGTTTTCATGGCTTTCCTCAACATTTGCGTTTCAATAGCTCAGTGGGCGTGGTCACATTAACACGTCATGCTATAATTAGCTGAAAGGAAAAAGACTGACATCTCTCTCTTTTCATACAGATTACATAAACTGAGAATAGTTGTTTTTTTATATAAATGACATTCATTTAAAAGAAGAGAATTTCAGCTTCATAAAGAGAAATCTCTCGTGTCTCTGTGACAAGTATTGACTGATTTAGTTAATTTTTCGGACGCGTTTCAGAATGGACTTCACTCACAGAGAGAAGGCAAAACGCGCATCATGTTTATTTTTCTTTATTTGACAAAAAGCAGAACACTTTGTTTTTATTGTGAGTATACGCAAAAAAAAAAAAAACAGACACTTAACAGGATCGAACGATGTATAAAACTTATATGTAAGATCAAAATATCTTTCAAAAGGATCAAAGTATTTTGAGTCTCTTTTGCACTTATAAGAAAAAAGTGAGCTGGTATCGCCGGCGATACCGCCGACCCCAGAGGGTTAAAAGAGGCAAAAGAGAATTTAATTACGTACTCGCACGCCGTTAATTAACTTTTAATAATGTTTGAACTTTATTAGTTTGGCAAGTCATTTTTGCTGTGGTATCGGAGTACTTAAAGTGTGCTTTTAAGTAATAAATAAAAAGCAAAGTTACCACCCACCCCCAAAAAAAATTATATTTCTTACTGATCCAAAAAATTATCTGTCACTGATCCGTGACTCTAAAACCGTAATATGATCCGAACCGTGAGTTTTGTGATCCATTGAACCATTATTTCATATATTTTCACTTTCCAAAATTGCTTGCCTAGCATAGTAATATGCACCTAGTATGGTGAATCTCACAAAATATAATCTAGATCACATTTCATCCCAAAACCAAGAATCAATTTCGTGTAAAGAAAGTGAAGCATATTTTAGGATTACTGGTTTTAAACAGCATTATAGGTAGTACAACAAAAGTGTAATTAAATAAATGCACTATTTGCAAAACATTTTTCAAAGTAAGTTTGTTTTTTAGATTTATTTCAATTAACGTTATTTTTTTCCAGTAACATTTATTTGTTTTATTTCCTGCACAAAATACCTTCTTTTTTTTTGCTGAAATAAAGTTAAATAAAGGGTTTCTGAAGATTCACCCAATAATTTGTGCTTTTCTATTCATAGTTGAGTATTTATTTATGTCTGTGTTCAGGTGCATCAAACCCAATGACAAGAAAGCAGCCCACATTTTCACAGACTCACTAGTGTGTCACCAGGTGCGCTACTTGGGTCTGATGGAGAATGTACGCGTAAGAAGGGCTGGTTATGCTTTCCGCCAGGCCTATGAGTCTTGCCTGGAGCGCTACAAGATGCTCTGTAAGCAGACCTGGCCCCACTGGAGGGGCCCAGCCAGGTTAGACCCCCACTGATCAGGAATGTCATACAGGTCTTGTGTGTGTTTTTTTAGTTTTTGTTTTTTAAAGAACTCTTCTGCAGGATTGAATGTTTTTTCTGAACATGCTGTTCAGCTGATGTCATTATATTGTCATCACATTTGAGATTTAAGAAGATCTTTCAATGGTTGTACCTCCACCTGCATGACCTTTTTATTCATTTGTAGATATTTAAACATGCTTTCTCTTGTTTTAAATCTCCCTTCATGCTTTGTAAGTTTAACGATTACCTTAACTTCGCCTGGCTACAGAAAATAAGCCCTCTTTCAAATGTACTTGTATCTGATGGCAAACATGCCAGGACAGAATTGGCCCTCATAACTGTCACTTCTGGACACTGAGTCATTTCACAAAAGTCTGATAGGAGAATCTAGTGTTCATGGAGATTTGGACTTGTACATCTTATGTTATCTTTCATTGGAATGTTATCATCATCTCTATGCCGACTGTGGCTAGACTATGTTTTACTTTTCATTCAGATCACTCAGACACTGTTTGTTATCTCTAACATGGTGCATGTTTCTGTGCTAATTCATACTGTGCACCTTTACTTTTTAACTTCATTATTTTACTCTTTTTTTGTTAAACAGAAACTGTTCAGTGATGTGCCAGAATTTACAGTGGGGTCCCAAAGTCTGAGACTACATTGAAAATCATTTTTTTAAACCTGGAAATAAATGTCAAAGTCTTTTGTAAAATGAACCAAGGTAATTATGTAAATGATGAAAAACAGATTCTGCGCTATTTGTGATCTTGTTTGTGTAGATCTGGTAGAGCGTTGCACTAGCAATGCCAAGGTAGTGGGTTCAGTTTGCAAAGAATGAGCATATTGGCAAAATGTAATTCAAAGTTGCTTCGTATAAAAGCATCTTCCAAAAGTATAAAATAAATAATACCAAATACGAGAAATTCAGGGAAATTTTTACTCAAATTGTTAGAATTTAGATGCAATTTAGTTTCAGACATTTGGAACCCACACGTATATACTTTTTGTGAATAGATTGGTTGACTGACAGTTGGTGGCCTATTTATTATCAGGGAGGGTGTTAAGGTTCTCCTGACAGGTCTGCAGGTTCATGCAGAGGAGTTTGCCTATGGTCGCTCGAAGATCTTCATCAGGAACCCCAGAACGGTGAGTGAGTTACTACTCTAAGTTCATCGCGTGTGATTTTGATGCAGTTACACAGAAGATGGCTCTAGCCAGGAGAATATATCATTTGGCTCAATTCCACTTCCAACATGGCGAAAGGCTTGGATTTGTACAATTGATACGTATGATCTCTCAAGGTTTTTTTAAAGCTTCTCAAACAGGAAGTCATGTTCTTTCAGGCTTCTCTCATATAATTAGTAGCAATCGCCCCCATGAAAGAAACGCAAACAGGCAGTCGCACACATGGTTTCACTTATACCCCCCCCCTCCACTGTTTGGCAGTTTGGGAAATGAGACTTCAGCTGAGAAATTCCAGAGGAGCCCATGAAAACCCTCCACTGAAGCCTTGGGTGTCAGTCACCGATCTAGCAGTACAGAGCATTTATCTTCTCCTTGTCCCCTCCTGCATAATCTCCCATCTCCAGATTTTAATTCAATGCCAGTGGAGTTAGAGATCGTGTTTGACCTCTAGGGTAGACAATAGTCTAGAAATCATGATCGCGCTTTTTGGTTCCTGTTAAAAGACGTGCTGCAGAATTTTGGACTAACTGTAAGCGTGAAAGTGCGTTGTGATTTATACCGATATAAAGTGCATTACAGTAGTCTAAACGAGAAGAAATAAAAGCATGTAAAGCTTGTTCAAAACTGTTAAAAGACAAAAACGGTTTAACTTTGGCTAAAAGGCGAAGATGATAACTTGATTTCACAACTGCATTGTAGCAATGTTCAGGGAAGAAGGAGGCGGGAACCGGAGAACAATCAAATAAAACTTTATTTGAATAAAATAAACAAACAAAATACCTGCCAGCAGTCCCTCACGGAACTGCTGGCTACCGAAAATAAAATATAAATACCTGCCAGCAGCCCCTCACGGACGACTGCTGGCTACCAAAATAAAATACAAACAAAAGCAGGCCTGTTCCTCTCTCGATCATCCACTCCGTCGCTCCCCCTTTATGCTTCCGCTCCTCCGTGAGAGATGCGAGACCGGTGTGCTTCACAGGTGCTGCTCATTAGCAATCGCACCACCGGCCTCGCAACGTTCTCTCACGTCCCTCGGCCGTCCTGCTCACCACATACCCCCATCACCCCTCACAGGCCGGGGGGTACACCCAAGACTGTGCCTACCCCCCCCCCCCCCCCCCCGGCGGCGGCGATCCCTGGGGGTATAGATCGACAAGCCGAGGGAAACGGAGACGGAAGCATGAGGAGCGACAGATCGAGAGAGGAGAAAAAAAAAACTTGGTCCGGTTCCCACAACGCGCTGTCAACTGGTCCCCCACCAGCTGGGCGATCTCCTCCGCGGTGCCTGGCGATGACGCTGGGTAGCCCTCGGTGGACGGCTCAACGCTCATCCGCCGCCCGGTGGACGGCGACGGCTCCTTGGGCTCTAGGGCAGACGGTAGGAGTCCCCCGCTCCCTGCTCCTCCCCTTTTCTGGTGGACGGCAGCAGGCTCCGGCCCACGGCGAGCGGCGGCGACTCCCCCGCTCCCTCCCGGACGGCAGCCGCCCCTCCAACTCCCAGGCGGCCGGCAGCGAGCTCGACCGTCCCCCCGGCAACTCACTCCAGCGCACCGCCTCGAGCGTACATGGCCGCGAGTCCGGCGACTCGCGCACCATGCTCGATGGCACCGCGGATTCCCCACAGCGGCGAGGACTCTCTGACAGCGCGTTCCTCCCTCTTCCCGGGTTTCGGCACCAGTGTAGCAATGTTCAGGGAAGAAGGAGGCGGGAACCGGAGAACCATCAAATAAAACTTTATTTGAATAAAATAAACAAACAAAATACCTGCCAGCAGTCCCTCACGGAACTGCTGGCTACCGAAAATAAAATATAAATACCTGCCAGCAGCCCCTCACGGACGACTGCTGGCTACCAAAATAAAATACAAACAAAAGCAGGCCTGTTCCTCTCTCCATCATCCACTCCGTCGCTCCCCCTTTATGCTTCCGCTTCTCCGTGAGAGATGCGAGACCGGTGTGCTTCACAGGTGCTGCTCATTAGCAATCGCACCACCGGCCTCGCGACGTTCTCTCACGTCCCTCGGCCGTCCTGCTCACCACATGCATTTATTTGTTTGTCTAGTTTTGTTTGATCTAGTTTTGTTTTGCATCACTAGTCGTGGATCAGAATATGGATTAGTATCATTCAAAATATTTCATCCAGTTCCTTCTGCTTGAAGATCGGATTCATCACGCCGTTATGGAGACGAAGCTGGCCATCAGGGTTTGTCCAGAGGACTTTTCTGGTTATCGTGGTCTTTGCTGAGGATCTGTGCCGATGGTTGTCTGTTAGACAAGGTCTTCATTGGGGATTGGCTAGTTGGCATAGTCTCTGCTGACATATAGGGCTGCATTGTCGTTGTGTCTAGGTGCAGGTCCACCATCTGGATCTGGCTGACTATGTAACCTTGGGATAAGAATGAGACAGGTAGACTAATATTATCATACATGCCATTCTTCTTATGATTTAACAAGTACATTGGATGTTGTAAGAAGTGTTCCCGGTTCTGTTTGACCTACTTTATGCAGCCTAATAATCCTTTAACTGATTTGAATTTATAGAAATGTGATGGTGTGTTGTTTATGCTAGGTTAATGAGATGTGTTTTAATCTAGATTTAGACTGACAGAGAGTGTTTCTGCCTCTCAAACAATGCTAGGAAGACTGTTGCAGAGTTCGCTCAAGTACTGAGGAGTTAAACCATTTAGATCTTTATAAGTATTTAGCATGATTGGAGTACGGAGCCAATGCAGTGTGGACAGAACCGGGCTTCCTGGTTCTAGCAAGAACTCAAGCTTACACCCGAAGCGTGCGCACACTGAAAGCCTGTCAAACAGCGCTTGAGTAACAATCTAAGTAATCTTTCGAGTCTTATTGCACTTAAACTGTTAAATACACAAAAGGTTTCCATAAACACTATCAGTTATGTCTTAAATAAACGTAAACAGTGTGGAGAAAACCGGATGCGTGTCTGTATATTACTAGATTACTGTCTTAAAGTGACTGCAGCCTACCAAACATTAATGACAAGCGGCAGCATGTTTATAATTATAATCAAACAACGAAAGACAGAGAAAACCACTAATTGCCTTTCACTGTATAAATTGTATATGCTACATTTATTTAGTGAAGTCTGTGTAGTTTTATTTTTACTTTTGTTTATTCAATTTCTTACTTGTATACTACTGTTAAATACACCTATGTGAAAAAATAAAGCACTGTTTATTTATTTTGTATATTATATTGTATTTGTAATGTGCATCTTTATCCTTATTTTTAATAATAAAGATAAAATAATAATAAAAAAGATTTTCATCTTCACCCACCCCTATGGCCTAAATGGTCTTTCATTCTTTTTTTCTTTTAGATTTTGTTACCTTGTGAGGCTACATTTTTAAAACAGGGAAATTAGTTTGGCTGGGCTGCTCAGTCACATGCAAAATAGTAAAACCAACATGAAAAAATCATAGAATCGTGATCTCTTTTTTTTTTTCTGAAAAACAATCGTGATATGATATCTTTGCCATATCGCCCCCACCTACTCTAGCTGCTGCATTTTGGACCAGCTGGAGTCTTTTTTTATTAAGCATGCAGGGAAACCAGCCAGTAAGGCTAGCCTTGTATCAAGACCTAAAATAATCTAGCCTTGAGGTCTTAACTTTCATAATTTGAGGAACTAACTTTGCTGCATCTGACATTGAGAGCATATGTCATTATTTATATACTGTGCGTGTATATATATATATATATATATATATATAAAGATGGATAAAATGTTTTACAAATACTAGAAATGTGGCTTTCAAATGAAAGATTGATATCAAATAACACACCCAGGTTCCTAACGGACAACAAAGATGTAACGGCGCAGCCATCAAGTGTTAGAGAGTATTCTAGGTTATTAGTTTTTGATCCAGTAATTAACCTTTTTTTCCTAATAATTTAATAGTAGGGAATGACTAGTCATCAAATTTTTTATCAACTATGCATTCTGTTAGTTTTGTAAATTTGAATGTTTCGTTGGGCCACAAAGAAATATGGAGCTGAGTATCATCAGCGTAACAGTGAAAACTGAACAGGGTAGGATGTACAGGGTGAAAAGCAACAGTCCTAGTACTGAGCCTTGCAGTACACCATACTGAACTTGTGGTTATTATACCTCTTCATTTACTGCAACAAATTGATAAATGATAATGGCCAGATAAGTATGATTTGAACTATGCTAATGCAATTCCACTAATGGCAACATCATTGTGTTTTTTTTTTGTGTGTTTTTTTAAATTGACTCTTACGTGTGAAGGTGGGAAAGGTTTGGCCGACTCTGAAATTAGAAGATGCTGGTCCCACAATGGCTGGAATTTATTTTGCTGGTCTTGGCGATCATCATGTGGTCTAACAAATGTTCTCTCCATCAACTCTCACGGTCTTATCCTTGGGAATTTGATTATGTATATCTTAGTTTTGCTCGCATTGCGCACACATCTGATTTGTTTTTTTCAAATCCAATCTTGTTCAAATCTGAGACTGACTGTCTGTGCTGTCATTTTGCAAGGGATGAAATCTGATCCGTTCATTCAGACAGTGTTTATCTACATCCGTTGCTATAGTAATGACAGTAATGCCATCAGCGCAATGCCAACAGCTGAGAGTATGAAAGAGAAGATGATAAATGTTTTTTTTTTTTTTCTTGGCACATGTCCATCGTGACATATCTGTGCAGTCCTGATATGCATCAGCAATGAAGGAAGTTTTACACATTCATGCATATTTTGTGTTTGAAACTGCTCATTCAGGACCCCTCTGTCATTCACTGCTGAATACATAAGATAAGCCACATGTTAGTGTGAACAAATTAAGAAAATGACAGTACTGCACCTGTCTGTGGTGTTAGTCACATTGCACCCCTAATGATAAAAAAAAAAAATCTTTTTTTTCTTTTTTTTTTCCTGGTTAGCAAATAAGCATTTTGAGTCATATGCCAAAAATATCAGATTTTCTTTATTTTGATACTGATATATTTTTTTCTTCAGCTTTTCTTCTTGGAAGAAAAGAGAAGGCAGTGCCTAGAGGACTTGGCAGCACTCATCCAGAAGATCTACCGTGGCTGGAAGTGCCGCACTCACTTTCTCCTGATGAAGAAGAGCCAGGTGGTGGTCTCCGCCTGGTACCGAAGATTTGCGGTGCGCTTCCTTTACTACACCTTTCATAGAAAACATTGATTGTGTTTAATATGATTCATTGTTTCACTGGGATCAGAGGCAGATTTTTTTTTTTATCTCAAGATTGATGTTGATTGTTTTTTTGATTGTAGCAACAAAAGAAGTACCAGAACATCAGGTGCTCTGCCTTAGTGGTTCAGTCATTCATCCGTGGATGGAAGGTAGGTTTCTGGTAAACTGCATGTCATTTCCTTTAGCAAACAAAGGCCACATTCACATTGCAGCAGAATACGGTTGTCAGTCTAGTATTTTAGTCCTTAATGCGGTTACGTTTACACACAGTTAAGTTATTTAGGGGAGTGACAACCACATTCCAAGCTCACACCCGTAAATTTTCAGGACTCACAACCGCATTCTCTAAAAAACCTGCGCTGTGTGAATGGAACCGGACTGGACAACTAGTTGTTTGTCACGCCATACAGTGAAAGAGAGATGCTCTACACTGAAAAAACTCATGTCTACCATGTGTTGCGGGTTTTCGTCTGTGGTTTCGCTTTCGGTAACTTACAGCGATGGAGATTTGAGCTGTGTATCACCTGAAGGTTTTTGATCCAGTTACTGGAGCTGCTACCAATAGTTTTGTGTTCTATGCCCAACTCAAATGCTCCGCTCTCCTGCCAAATATAAAAACTGCTGTCAGTTAATGAAGATTTGATGGATAACCCTTTCAGTTTTATGGACTTTGCCATCTTTGATATGACTTTTTTCACTGTCGCTATGTTTACTAGTAAAAGAATACAGTCTTGATTCCTGTTGCATGTTTACTAGCTAACAGTCAGTATTCAAGATGCTACTGTAAGATGCTGTTTGATCGGGACATTTCGAGATTCACACCTGTAAATAAATGCGGTTGTCAATCCCAAAAACTGAGAGTGTGAATGTAGCCAACCGGTCTTTCCCCACTATGTAACAGTGGCCCTTTTTTCACAGGCCCGGAAGCTTCTGCGTGAACTGAAACACAAGAAGCGGTGCGAACAGGCCGTCACAACTATTTCAGCCTTCTGGCATGGAACTCAGGTACTGAACTCAGTTTCTCTATGAATAAGGAGGTGAAATGATAAATTGTGGGGTTAGATTTTCAACACCGGAGCTTCTTGCCTTCTTTTTTCTCTCTAGTCCTAGTTCACTTCTCCTTTTGATGCGACTTACTCTTTTCAATCACTCTTTTCTTATCATATTTCTGACTTTAACCTTTGCCACCCTATCTCTGCTTCCACGTGGCCCTCCTGGCTAACATCCGCAGGCTCGCTGGGAACTGCGGCGTCTTAAGGAAGAGGCACGGAATAAACACGCCGTGTCTGTCATTTGGGCAGCTTGGCTTGGAACTAAGGTATTTAACAAGCCTGCCAAATGAAGTCGTGTCCCATCCCGGCTCACCTCACTTTTAATGACATACTTTTGTTTGCGTGTGACCAACTGTTTTATCAAATTGTTGGTAACGTCTTGTGGGAAATAATGGGAAATTACTAACATTGTTCATTTGCTGACATTGAGTTGAAACATCTGTACCCAGAAAATGAAAACTGATGAATCTGAGTTGCATGTATGAATCTTATGTTCTTAAAACTAACCCTTTTTTTCAACTTCTATATAACCCTTAATAACCCTTTAACAGTATACAAATGTTTTATCACTCCTTTATTTATTTGCATTTTGGAACTTGTGATGTGTTTCTCCTTTCATGTTTTGAAGATTTTAAAACTGTATTGAAAACTCCAAGTTCATTTTGGTCTTAAGAACTTTGGTCTCCTGCACTTTCTAGTAGCTGTTATCAACCAATATGTTTTTCAAAAGTGTCTGTCCTGGCTGGCCATGTGGTTATTCTCAGTGTCTCTCACTTGTTGCAATAAAAAAAAGACGTGGGCCATATACACTCACCTAAAGGATTATTAGGAACACCATACTAATACTGTGTTTGACCCCCTTTCGCCTTCAGAACTGCCTTAATTCTACGTGGCATTGATTCAACAAGGTGCTGAAAGCACCTAGCATCTTGCAGTTGATGGAGATTTGTGGGATGCACATCCAGGGCACGAAGCTCCCTTTCCACCACATCCCAAAGATGCTCTATTGGGTTGAGATCTGGTGACTGTGGGGGCCATTTTAGTACAGTGAACTCATTGTCATGTTCAAGAAACCAATTTGAAATGATTCGAGCTTTGTGACATGGTGCATTATCCTGCTGGAAGTAGCCATCAGAGGATGGGTACATGGTGGCCAGAAAGGGATGGACATGGTCAGAAACAATGCTCAGGTAGGCCGTGGCATTTAAACGATGCCCAATTGGCACTAAGGGGCCTAAAGTGTGCCAAGAAAACATCCCCCACACCATTACACCACCACCACCAGCCTGCACAGTGGTAACAAGGCATGATGGATCCATGTTCTCATTCTGTTTACGCCAAATTCTGACTCTACCATCTGAATGTCTCAACAGAAATCGAGACTCATCAGACCAGGCAACATTTTTACAGTCTTCAACTGTCCAATTTTGGTGAGCTCTTGCAAATTGTAGCCTCTTTTTCCTATTTGTAGTGGAGATGAGTGGTACCCGGTGGGGTCTTCTGCTGTTGTAGCCCATCCGCCTCAAGGTTGTGCGTGTTGTGGCTTCACAAATGCTTTGCTGCATACATCGGTTGTAACGAGTGGTTATTTCAGTCAAAGTTGCTCTTCTATCAGCTTGAATCAGTCGGTCCATTCTCCTCTGACCTCTAGCATCAACAAGGCATTTTCGCCCACAGGACTGCTGCATACTGGATGTGTTTCCCTTTTCACACCATTCTTTGTAAACCCTAGAAATAGTTGTGCGTGAAAATCCCAGTAACTGAGCAGATTGTGAAATACTCTGACCGGCCCATCTGGCACCAACAACCATGCCACGCTCAAAATTGCTTAAATCACCTTTCTTTCCCATTCTGACATTCAGTTTGGAGTTCAGGAGATTGTCTTGACCAGGACCACACCCCTAAATGCATTGAAGCAACTGCCATGTGATTGGTTGATTAGATAATTGCATTAATGAGAAATTGAACAGGTGTTCCTAATAATCCTTTAGGTGAGTGTATGCTGATACAGATATAAATATTTACAATAATTTGAGCCCCAAAGGGTTCATTTAAACATTTTAATGTTACATTAATTGAACTGATAAGCAGGAATCACAAGTCCAAATACATGACTTCAGTTCAAATACAATGAAAATTTTGCTGATTTACAAAACTTATGATTTAAAACACACTTGTGTCTTTAGCTTCTGTTCTTAATACTTTTCCACCCTCTTTTCCTTCGTTTTCTAAAAACAAAAAAAACACCCTCTGGATAGGCTCGAAGAGAACTGCGGCGCTTAAAGCATGAAGCTTGCAGTAAACAGGCCGTGTCTGTCATTTGGGCCTGCTGGCAAGGAACTAAGGTATTCACCACTATGTCTGTGTGGCATCCCATCATCCACTTAACCCATCTCACACCTTCATGTGTTCATGAGGTGGACTGGATCATGACCCATCTTCCCTGAGCTCATCCCATATGTTGTGCATGCTGATACATTCAGGACCCCACAGCATGAATAATACTTGCACTTTATTGTAGCTCATTGTAAGAAATTAGATGGAATGGCAGAGGATGGGAGCAGAGAGAGTATGGTCAACGGGTATTGCATTGGGGGCAGAACCGAATGCGATATTTTAAGCTTCTTTTCTCTGACTGCCGATGGATTAAAGCTCATCCAGACGGTCACCCTGCAGAGCGGGCCGATTCCCACGCAGCAGGCTTGCATCACAGCCGGATGACCTCTGTCCTTACCAAATGCACCATTTTATTAACCGATCCCTAAGCGTGAGTCTGGACACCTTATGTTTAGTCATATCTCGCAATATCCAGTGAATTTCTGCGGCAGGGATCCATACATTTTCTAGCAAGGTTTTTACTATAATTATAGTAGTTATAATAGATTTATGGTTTTCTGAAAATACAAGGTCAGTTTTTTCACCCCATCATTATTTACTAATATTTTAGGGCTGTCAAAGTTACTCTGCCAAATTATATTATATAAAAAATTCAAAATCGTTCAAACCTAAAACTCATTTTCTTTTTCCCAGTTTTTATTTTTAATTTAGTTAAAATGTTTCTTTTATCAATTTTAGTTTCCATTAAGAATAATAACCATAGTCAGTTTGGGGGGTGGTCAGGAGCATTCAATCAATTGATGCTTTACTTTTATTTGGTTTAAAATTATACAGGAACCAAAATCCACCAATAGTTTCATGTTTATGCTAGTGTCACAATGGAACAGTCACTAAGGAATTTTGCATATCCTGATTCTTTGATTCATAGTTATTAAAAAATAAATATGACTTGATGAATTGCAAAACCTTTGATAAACCAGTGATTATCAATTTAATGTAACAACTATAATATGCAAGTTTTAGAGCCCATCTGCACTGTGAACGAGTGCTATACGATGTGTCATAACTGCAATGCTTTATAATTGATGTACTTGCATGCAGTGTCACCGTCTTCATTTGTTATAAGAGGAACGTTCTGATTGCCTGAGTAACCTCATGGCAGGCTTGATGAAGATTTTTTTATCTTATAGATGAGGAAAGTAATCTTATTCCATCCACAATCCCATGTGAACTTCTCTTTGCATGTTGGAATCACACTGCACTGCTGTTCTCCCACTCAATCTGAGTGCCTTCTTGAGGTTGATGTGGCTTGTTTTATTGTGTGTTTGTGTGGTGTGCGCCTTAAGAGAGCAGTTGCACTCTTGCTTTCTTTTTTATTGCTCTTTTTCCCCTTGTTCTCGCTCATGTTTAGTTAACCCCATGAAAAGAAATGTGCTCTCCACAGGAAAACCTCAACAATGTCCATCTGTCTTAACCAACAGGAAACACAGAATGTGTTTACCATCTGGTAATGGGGTGCTGTTTTGTGTGGCGTGGACCTGGTGTTATGCTGCTTCTTTGCGCTCCGCTTTTTTCAATTGATTCCCTCCTTTCTGCATTCATGCCCCTCTCCCTTTTTCACAGGCACGTAGAGAGCTGAAGCGCTTGAAGGAGGAAGCCAGGCGTAAGCACGCCATCGCTGTCATTTGGGCCTACTGGTTGGGACTAAAGGTATCTTCCAACCATCGGTACTTGCCAGGCGCTGAAATGAGTGGGAAGCGTGCACATAACCAGCCTCTAAGTGTCCTTAACCAGCTGCTCTGCTATGTACTAACAATATAATCTAACCTCATAGTTCAGTTCCACAGGTCCATTAGCATCTAAGTCAGTGACAGATGTCACTGATGTCATAAGCGAGGATGAAGTGCTAAAAAACATGTCACGAGGCTTTAGATACTGCATGTGTCTCCAGAAAGCAGAATTAAATCTGTTTTCATAATCCATGGCTTTAGAAAAGCTTCCTCTGGGCAAAATAGCTGTTAGCATGAGTCCTGTGGAGGTTGCCTGATGATACTGCGGTCTCTGTCAGGGGCTGTTCCAAGGTCAGTGGGGGTTCGGGGTGTACCGCAAACATCTGCCAATGTGTACGGGCCGTCCTATGAAATATTGGAATTGATCAAATGGATAGTTCTTGTCCTGGATGCTAATTTGTCAGAACAGCATTTTAGTTGTGCTGAAATAATTGTTTTAGTAGCAGCTATGATGTAAAATGCCTGCGCAACCGTGATATCAACTATTATTACACTGCTCTGTGGAATTGATTCTGATTGGTCAATCGCGCCATCCAGCGGTATGTTATGTAAGGGATAATGTACATCCAGCTGGTTTTTATCTCAGAATAAACCCCCGACAGGGTGACGAGGACCCGGACGTGAAGCGGAGCCGTGTGATAACAACCACTGAAAGCATTAAGCAGGCTCATCAGGGTCACTGAAGTCAGTAGTGCTATACGCTTACTAGGAACGTTTTTCTTTGTGGAAGTTTTGCATTTGGTGAGCTAATAAAATATTAAAACTCAGTCAAATCAATATTTTGTATACAGTTATTTAATTATGCTCTCTCTTGTTTCATACAAACGCAGCTGCTGCAATTTTGTGACTATTGTTTTGTACACTGTTGGATTATAAGATACAAACAGGTACGATTTTAAAACTGTTTAATCTGAAATCAATATCTCTTATCTCCATAATTATGTATGTGACGAAATGCTGTGTAATAAGTGGTATGACTGTATACCGTATCTCTTAAATGTTTGAAATTGCCGTGCTAGCAACTGCTCTCTCTTCCGCTTCGCATCGGGGTCCTCCTCACTCTGTCGGGGGTTTATTCTGAGAGAATCACCGGCTGGATGTACATTATCCCTTACTACCTGATTACCTGTCAGAGACTATAACTTCTTGCTGAAAGATGATAGGCACTTAATGAATGAATGTGCAGGACAAGCCATTTTGACGTATTTAAATGAGCTGTCACTTGTAAAATGATCTACAGGTTACGCCCGGCTTTATCCCAATAGTCGGGCTTGCGAGATGACATCTGAATAACAGAGCAGAATGGCATGAATTTATCAATGACAGAAATGAGTAAACATGAAAACTTTGCCCCAGTAGCTCAACCATAGGACAGCCATGTTTTCTGTCTGTTGCTGTGTGCCTGTCCTGTCTGCTGTCTGCATGCTGCTCCTAATATACTGTTGGCTTTTGCAGACATTACAGGCCTTTCTTGTGTTTTGCCTCCACTTTTGTTTTTTGTGTGTGTTTTGTTTTTTTTAACTTGCTGTCATTACCCGTTTTGTTTTTTCTGAACTTTTCAAGTTCTGTGAAATGATTGTTGTGTACAAAAGTATGACTGTGAATCTCTCCTGGTTTTACAGCATCCGTTCTCTCATCTTTGCTTTCCAGTCTGCTGCTCTTTTGGTGTTAAGACCCTGCTTGTCACGCACCACTTGTCTGAACTGATAGTGTCCTGTCTCATCCCTGCTGTCATCACAAGACTGTCAATACAAAGAAGTGACTATTTAAACCCACCTTTTCACAGGTCCGTCGGGAATACAGAAAGTTCTTCAGAGCTAATGCTGGCAAGAAGATCTATGACTTCACCATCCAGAGAATTGTAAGTGACTTAAGTAGCTGATTTAACCAATATTATTTGCTCATAACCTAGTTATCCAGAAAAGTAGTCTGATGATTTGCCACAAACTGTGTAGTATCAGGTCTTTATAAAGACTATGTTCTCTATCAAAGAACCATTGGACTTGCCAGAAATAGTAAAGCTAGAGTGCTCCTGCTTGATTATTTTCACTTTCATTCCATGTATACAGGTCCTTCTCAAAAAATTAGCATATTGTGATAAAGTTCATTATTTTCCATAATGTAATGATAAAAATTAAACTTTCATATATTTTAGATTCATTGCACACCAACTGAAATATTTCAGGTCTTTTATTGTTTTAATACTGATGATTTTGGCATACAGCTCATGAAAACCCAAAATTCCTGTCTAAAAAAATTAGCATATTTCATCCGACCAATAAAAGAAGTGTTTTTAATAAAAATAAAAAAAGTCAACCTTCAAATAATTATGTTCAGTTATGCACTCAATAGTCAATACTTGGTCGGGAATCCTTTTGCAGAAATGACTGCTTCAATGCGGCGTGGCATGGAGGCAATCAGCCTGTGGCACTGCTGAGGTGTTATGGAGGCCCAGGATGCTTCGATAGCGGCCTTAAGCTCATCCAGAGTGTTGGGTCTTGCGTCTCTCAACTTTCTCTTCACAATATCCCACAGATTCTCTATGGGGTTCAGGTCAGGAGAGTTGGCAGGCCAATTGAGCACAGTAATACCATGGTCAGTAAACCATTTACCAGTGGTTTTGGCACTGTGAGCAGGTGCCAGGTCGTGCTGAAAAATGAAATCTTCATCTCCATAAAGCTTTTCAGCAGATGGAAGCATGAAGTGCTCCAAAATCTCCTGATAGCTAGCTGCATTGACCCTGCCCTTGATAAAACACAGTGCACCAACACCAGCAGCTGACATGGCACCCCAGACCATCACTGACTGTGGGTACTTGACACTGGACTTCAGGCATTTTGGCATTTCCTTCTCCCCAGTCTTCCTCCAGACTCTGACACCTTGATTTCCAAATGACATGCAAAACTGAGCAACAGTCCAGTGCTGCTACTCTGTAGCCCAGGTCAGGCGCTTCTGCCGCTGTTTCTGGTTCAAAAGTGGCTTGACCTGGGGAATGCGGCACCTGTAGCCCATTTCCTGCACACGCCTGTGCACGGTGGCTCTGGATGTTTCTACTCCAGACTCAGTCCACTGCTTCCGCAGGTCCCCCAAGGTCTGGAATCGGTCCTTCTCCACAATCTTCCTCAGGGTCCGGTCACCTCTTCTCGTTGTGCAGCGTTTTTTGCCACACTTTTTCCTTCCCACAGACTTCCCACTGAGGTGCCTTGATACAGCACTCTGGGAACAGCCTATTTGTTCAGAAATTTCTTTCTGTCTTACCCTCTTGCTTGAGGGTGTCAATGATGGCCTTCTGGACAGCAGTCAGGTCGGCAGTCTTACCCATGATTGCGGTTTTGAGTAATGAAACAGGCTGGGAGTTTTTAAAAGCCTCAGGAATCTTTTGCAGGTGTTTAGAGTTAATTAGTTGATTTAGATGATTAGGTTAATAGCTCGTTTAGAGACCCTTTTCATGATATGCTAATTTTTTGATACAGGAATTTTGGGTTTTCATGAGCTGTATGCCAAAATCATCAGTATTAAAACAATAAAAGACCTGAAATATTTCAGTTGGTGTGCAATGAATCTAAAATATATGAAAGTTTAATTTTTATCATTACATTATGGAAAATAATTAACTTTATCACAATATGCTAATTCTTTGAGAAGGACCTGTATATTTGGCCGTAACCAACTATATCAAGCTAATAACAGCACAAAGAGGAATTCTTCGCCTGTTGAGTCCATGTATAGAACGAGTGCAAATTAAGTATTTTCTTTCACATTTAGTTGACTTTATGTGACCCAACGCAGTGCGTGCAAGAAATACATTTTAAAACTAGTTGGTGGTGCTACCCCAGGAAATTATTTCCTACATGTTCTCCATTTTATCATTTTTCAGAGAAGAAAGAAAATACTCCCTGGTACACTGATGTAAGTTTTTATCTACAGATGCAGAAGTACTTCCTTGGCTTGAAGAAGACGATGCCTTCCATGTCTCCGATTGATAAGAGCTGGCCAGCTCGGCCCTATGGTTTCCTGGACGAGACACACAAGGAGCTCAGGAGGGTTTTCCATCTGTGGAGGGTCTGTTTCATTATACAACTCTGTAGATCTACAATTAACTGATAAGACCTTTGTCATGACTCATGTCTGACTATAAATTAATAATAATCTAACAGGGATGGGGGAAGACGTTTTATGTTGTGGGTGCTGTGCTTCATGATTTCACCACATTTGAATAAGAAACAACATCGAGTCTATAAAACGCGTCAAGTGTATTATACATTTTTATACATTTTTACATTTTTATAAATATAAAGCGCTTTTAAAAGTATGGATTGTTTCAAAGCAGCTTTACAGTTATAATAGAAATTACCGTAACAGATTGTTAAGGCTTTACAAAAGCATTAGGATAAAGTTTATTGTCCAGCTAAAGTTAGTTTTGATTGATTCACTTCCGTTGCGAAGATCATTAGTTATTAACTTAGGGGCCGCTAATACCTAGCCTGTGGCTAACTCGGGTATGCTTACATTTGTTCTGAATGTTGATCAGTGTACATTGTCCCTTTTCAAATAAACAAATAAATAAAAAAAATAATACGACACCGTTCTAACAGAAAAACTCTTAACGCGCTCCGGCTGCCCATCCGCACAAAACAGTTCCTGGTGTCTCGAGAACGCACTCCCTGAAATAGGTTCGAAGGTGCAAATGATTATCCGTTATATCTGCGCAAACCTCAAAAACACAGACCCGCGAAAACGCAGACGGTGCGCATCACGTGTTCAGTCCATAGGTATGCGCGTTTGAATATATATGTGCGCAGGCATGTAGTCCTTCACAAATCAACCCTCAACAAACTACTTGTCTGGTCTTAAAAATGTGTAATACAGAAATTTTTGTCATGTCTGCGTAGCCACGTGAACCGGAATTATCCCAACAACGTTTTATCTGTACAGCTGTAAAGGGAGGGAGGCCTTCACAGGGGAGATACTAGTTGACACTTCAGGACTGAGTTGTTGTCGTGTCCAGGCGATTGTTCTTCATCAGATCTGGATACGGCCTGGATCCGGCTGCCTGCGGTAAACCTCGGGATAAACAGAGAGACTAATATTAGCGTAGTTGCCATCCTTCTTATGATGTACCAAGTACATCAGGATTTATGGGAAGTGTTCCCGGTTCCGGCTGATCTAAACTATGCAGCCTAACATTGAATTATAGAAGTCTATAATGTGATATGTGTATGCTATCCCAAAGAGATAGCCCCGGACAATGTTAGGAAGATTGTTCCAAAGTTTTGGTGCTAAATAGGAAAAGGATCTACCGCCAGCAGTCGATTTTGATATTCTAGGTATTATCAACTGGCCGGAATTTTGAGATCGCAATAGACGTGGACTATAATGCATATAATGAGCATGCTCAAGTACTGGGGAGCTAAACCATTTAGTGCTTTGTAAGTAATCAGCAATTTTTTAATTTATACGATGTTTAATAGGGAGCCAATGCAGTGTTGACAGAACCGGGCTAATATAGTCATACTTCCTGGTTCTGGTAAGAACTCTAGCGGCTGCGTTTTGGACCAGCTTTAGTTTATTTATTAAACGTGCAGGGCAACCACCCAGTAGAGCATTACAATAATCTAGCCTTGATTTTCATGATGGCATTAACTAATTGTTCTGCATTTTTAATTGAGAGCATATGACGTAATTTAGAAATATTTTTAAGATGAAAAAATGCGGTTTTACAGATAGTAGACATGTGACTTTCAAATGAAAGATTGGTATCAAAAAGCACACCCCAGGATCCTAATCAACGACGAGGACTTGACAGAGCAGCCATCAATTGTTAGACACTAGTATTCTAGGTTATTGCGTGAGGATGTTTTTTGTCCAATAATTAGAATCTCTGTTTTTTCAGAATTAAGTAGTAGGAAATTGCTAGTCATCCAGTTTTTTTATATCAGCTATGCATTCCGTTAATTTTGTGGATTGGTACGTTTCGTTAGGGCGTGTAGAAATATAGAGCTGAGTATCATCAGCATAAGAGTGAAAACTAATGCCATGCTTCCTAATGATATCTCCTAAGGGAAGCATGTACAGAGTGAACAGCAACAGTCCTAGTACTGAGCCTTGTGGTACACCATACTTAACTTTTGACCGATAAGACATCTCTTCAATCGTGCTCTCTTTCCATGAAATGCGAAATACATCTAGTTTTGTTTTCTTCCAATTGCGCTCCATTTTTCTGGCTGCTCTTTTAAGGGCCTGAGTGTGCTCGTTGTACCATGGCGTTGGACTATTTTCTTTAAACTTCTTAAAGTGCAAAGGAGCAACTGTGTCTGAAGTGCTGGAAAAGAGAGAGTTAAAAGTTGCTGTCGCAATTTCGAGTTCTTCTAAGCTATCTGAGATGCTGAGATGATGAAACTGATCAGGAAGATTATTTATAAAGCAATCTTTAGTGGCAGAAGTGATAGGTCTAACATATTTGTAACATGGAGTCGGCTTTGCAGCCTTGGCTAAAATAAGTTTACAAGTTCACAAAGCACAACAAGAGGATCATTTGAAAACATTCATTTAAACTGCATACACACCAAGACATTTGACTGCACATCACATTTTTTACATTATTGATACTGCTTGCAATCGTAATGCATTGGACATAAATTAAGCCTTTAAATAAAAGGGTTATTGAGCTGTTTACACTGTCATATACAATAAATAAAAATGAACACAAAAAGGCCTACCTACCTTACACAACACCAAAGGTGGACTTGCGCTCAGGTGTATAGCAGACTAATTATTTCTGTGCACACTGCAACGGTCAAAATGTAATGTCAGACTCCGATTGTACGTTTTAAAAAACATAATTCAGCATATAAATAACATTTATAGCCCACTAATTTATAACAAATAATTGACTAAATGCTAAAACTGAATAAATGTAAATGAACATAAATGTAAATTTTCATTGGATTTGCAATCCTGTGACAACAGGTGCTGCAGCACCCCTACTTCCCCTGTAATCTAACCATCTATCCTCATGGTGTCCTTCTATTAGTGTAAGAAATACCGCAGCCAGTTCACAGAAGAAAAGAAGGCTACCTATGAGGAGAAGCTTGCAGCTAGTGAACTCTTCAAAGATAAGAAGGCCTTGTATCCTAGCAGGTAGGAAAAAAAACAGTTCCTTTGTGTAATTTACCTACAGAAAACACGTATCTGCAGTGTTGCAATTTATTGCAATAACCGATGTCCTGTGCTTTACAGTGTGGGGCAGCCTTTCAAAGGAGACTATGTGGAGATAACCAAAAACCCAAAGTACCAGAAGCTAAACAGCTTGGCAGAGGATAGAGTTCTTCTTGCAGATGTGGTCAGTAAAATCAACCGTGCCAATGGCAAGGTGAGTACAAGTATCCCTGTGCCAATAGAATTAACCTTATAACAGGACTGATCAATCAAATGTATGCCCTATAGGGATGGTAAGATTCACCGATTCGCATCGGTGCATCGGCATAAAAGCTAACGATGCGATGCATCGATTTAAATAAGTGTGCATCGGATACAAGTTGGCATTTGTATCGCGATGCATCGTTTCTAACATCTGCATCGGTAAAAAACGATTTATTCATATATAATTATTAGTTGATGCGCTATACTTTTACTATTTAGAAAGTGACCAATCATTTGTGACCAATATTTTATTATGTAACTGCTGCGTTCACACCGAACGCAAATTAAGCGTCTGGAGCGAGTGATTTCCTTTTTAAGTCATTGTAAAGACAAGTTGACGCGGGTCTGGAGGTCCTGCGGCGCCAGACGCATTTAACGCAGTGCACTGGACACGATTTCGCCTCATTTGCGCGTCCAGTTCGACTAGATTGATTTCTCCTTTCTGAACTGTTGCTCAAGCGCGTTCTCTCATCACCACTGCTGCAGCTGCTACATGAATATGACGGATCACAACACTACAGAGTGCGAGGCGTGTCCTGAGAGTCACCCACCTTTAAACCTTAAAGTAGGACATTAAGTTAATCTGGTTTACAGAAGCCTGTGACTGCAAATAATAGTTTTTCATAGATGTATATTTTTACATCTGAATACAGTTATGAAAGACCTGTTTGTGAAAGTTTTTTATTTATCTATGTTTATTGTTTGTTAAAACAGCACCTGCTTTTATTTAATCTTTTGGTTTTGTGAAGAAATATGAAAGAATATGCGTTAAAAGTCAGATGGCACTTAAGCTACTTTATGATTTGCTGTATGTCTGAATAAAATAAATAAAAGTTAACTATCTATACCATATTGAATTGCATAGCATCATATTTTTCTCTATTGCATCGTATTACATTGAATCGCATCGCGTTGAATCGGATCGCACCGCATCGTAAGAGTAGTGCATCGTATTGTATTGCATCGCATCGGTAGCTGCTTATATGTATCTTTAATGTATTGTATCGTTGGCTATGCATCGAGATGCGTATCGCATCGGCCTCAGCTATGGAGATGCACATCCCTAATGCCTTATCTTTCATTTTTCTGTCAAACTTACTTTACTGTCTGTGGCATACAGACCCTTTTTTTGCCAAATTCCAGTCATTATGGTAAAAAGGCGTTATGGTACATGCAATTTAGATGCTAGGTATCCAGAGAGGCTAGTGAATGGAATGATTTGTTCCGTTCGCAAAACCAGTAAGTAATCTTGAAAAAGTCATGCGTTGGATCACTCTACAAATTTTCAATGATCGTCCAAAAGCAAAACATTAGAGCAAAAGCAGCTCTACATTTGCACAAAGGAAAGGAATCGTAAAATACTGTATGGTGGATATTTTTTAGAATACTTTTTAAATATCACTTGTTCTTTGACATTGACTTTCATTTTACACTTCCGTGGTTTGTTTTCTCCATTAAATATAAAGACTACATGCCTTCAGTCAAAATTAACTTTAACAAAAACACACCCAAAAAAACTAATTTTTACCTGTTTCCATCTGCAGAAAGTGTCTATTTTAAAAACTTAATCAATATTTGGGTACATTTTCCCCTTTTAATTTCACTATGAATAAATGTATTCCTAAAATCATCAGATACATCAGCAAGCTTACTGACTTGCAACATCATTTTGTTTGACAGACATTAAGTACCAACATGCAATTAGATGCTGCTTCAATTTTCAAAAGGCTATCATGGGGTAATTTTCATCCTTTTTGTCTAAACTTGACATTTAAAGTCTACTGATTTACTTTTTAGGGAGCTCCAAGAATATTCCTCCTGACCAAGAAGAGTTTGGTTCTTGCGGATCAGAAGACAGGCCAGGTGAAGGCCAGCGTTCCTCTGCTAGACCTCAGCAGTGTGTCTGTGAGCACACAGAACGATGGCTTTTTCGCTCTTAAGCTCAAAGAGGTACGGCATACAATAACTCATCTCACACAAGGCAGTCAGGAACACTACTGACCATGCTCTCTCTTTAGGGTGCTGTGTCTGCAGCCAAAGGTGACTTCCTGCTGAGCAGCGACCGACTGATTGAGATTATCACCAAACTTCATCGCACCGGTGCAGCTTCAGCTGACAGGAACCAGATCAAGATCGATATTTCAGATGAGTAAGTGTCCAACATTTCTGTGCATCTTGTTTCCTTAGTATCGTTCTTGTAGCATAAGTTTTCTCTCTCTCTCTCTCTCTCTCTCTCTCTCTCTCTCTCTCTCTCTCTCTCTCTCTCTCTCTCTCTCTCTCTCTCTCTCTCTCTCTCTCTCTCTCTCTCTCTCTCTCTCTCTCTCTCTTCAGGTTCTTAGTGCAGTTCAAACAGGACAAAGTGTGTGTAAAATTCATCCAGGGTACACCAAAGAACGGCAACAGTGTCGCCTGCAAGCGTAAAAACAACCGCCTTCTGGAAGTGTCCGTTCCGTCACCATAAGGAGGGATCAGACCGGTCATCTCTGAGATTTTTCACCCTCCCCAATCCCGTAATCATTGTGCAATTATGTTGATCCTGTCATTGTCATTTCTGATTCTATAGTCAAATCAGCAGTTCTAAAGATTTTACTGCTTCCCTGTTTTTAATGGTTGGGTTGAAGTCCGTTGTTCGCTCGTCCTAATTCTTGGGACTCACAAGAATTAGTCTTTAATTAAAATAACAATAAAAACCATTATGATTACAACTAGATGCTTCCTGGCCGACATTGGCTGAAGATTTGCTTGGTGAATCTCACCTCATGCTTTGCTCAACTAATTTTAGTTGTTATACTCTGGGTGAAACTATGTAAATGGAGATGCTGAAAGGTTTTTGCTGAGCTCATAGAAAGAGTCTGAAAAGCTAAAAAAATGTATGATTGCACTTTTTCACTGGGGTGGTGGTCAGGAAAGACTGACTGGTTGGTTGATGTGTTCTATTCTCATTTTGTTTCTCTAGTGCTGAACAGTAATTTATTAGAAAAATACTCATCTGACTTTTGCCAAATGATAAGGCATTTTGCGATCTAAAATATTGTGCCATTTAGCCCAGGAGAAAGAAATGATCTTGTAGACGTTATAGTGCGGACACTTTCTTATTTATAAGCCAAATAATGATTCATTTTCATGATAAATGCCAAACAATATCATTTGAATCCTGCTTTTTAACATGTAAATCAACATGTAAACATGTTTATCAAATGCTTACTTGGTTCTTTTCATACATTATATTAGGGTGTTATCATGAAAACCACTTTCCCACAATTTTAACGTGTCACTAAAATGCAGCGTATTATTCCTGCATTGTTCGTATATATTCATGCAGTTCATCGTTAGATTTCACAGGGCCTAAAGACCGTCCACAGCCTGCATTTATAATGAAATCTCCAATGCTCAAAAGATCTCCCCTAAAAACTAGACAACAATTATGCATATGTGGAAATGCCTCCATGCAGCAGGAAGACTTGGTTCTCACATCTGGGATTACTTAGACCGGTTAAGACCACTTGTGAGCGCTTGTTTCAGAAGGCCTCATAGAAGAACGCTAATAACCGGAACGCTAAAGCCCTGGCTGGTACGATCTTTGCTAAGTCGCTTCCGTCTGCCCCTTTACTTACAAGTGCTACTGCTCATGTAAATGCAGCTTTATGTAAGGAGGCTAATTATAGTAGGTGGTATTGTCTTATAGCTGTATCTTGGCAAAATCTATATGCTTTTTTGCCACTGGAATGTGGGCGGCATCATTTTTATTTTTGGCTTGATCACATCTGCTAATAATAAATGGATTTTTTTTTCTTAAGGTCGGACCCACATGTTTTTTTTTTTGTTTTGTTTTTAGTGCAAGCAGCAATGCATTCTTTGGATGCAAAGCAAACAGTGGACTCTCCTTAAGTATATGCTGTTTACCAAGATTGTGGATGATACTTTTTTCAGTCGTATTTAATGTGATATTTTCTCGCAGTTTTAGTGGACTTTTTGTACTCCTAAACTTCTGAAGACAAGGCCCACCAATGTAACTATTTCTGCTTCTGCTGCAGTTGTACTTTTTGATGTTTGTGTAATTTTACAGTAAAAACATTAATAGAGTTTAGGGGAAGGGATTATCTTCCTCTTCAGTACAGGACAATTGTGGAAGCTGAATTACTTTATGACGTAAAATTCTGCATTGTGTCTGTCTTTCATGCAGTAAGCTCTGGGTTCTTTTCCTCCTCTTCCATGTCAGAAGTTTGAACTGAAAGAGGAAAATATTTGTTGTATGCATTTTTGTGAGCCTAAATGTAACCTGTTCTGAAACAAAATATGGAAGTGTTTCATTAACTACTAAGTGTAATAAATGACAAGTAATCTTTTTTTTCTTTTTTCTTTTTTGTAAATTAAAGCAATAAATAAATGACTTTGGATAATCAGTGTGGTTTGTTTTGATAATTGAGTATTGTGAACTTGGATGATTGAGTTTGGATGTGTTAAACATTTTTATTTTCTTTATAAATCAGTTCTATCAGCTGTTCATACAATTTAGCTTAAATACATGTAAAATATCTATATTAGAAAACCACTACAAAACCTGAATGCCTCCCAGGCCCATACTAGCAGTATTAAAAGTAGTAACCATATAATATATATGGGTTTGGCAAGAGTTTGAAGATGTGTTTATTTAATTTCAATAAATGAGTTTTGGAAGGTTGGCTCTCAAAAAAATTTAATTGTGGGCAATTATGTCCATTTATTCCCCGATTGGACATATTTCTTGGTGTTCAGTACTGTCAGTATTTACATCTATCATATGGTTTAATTTGACCATGAAGCACCACAGTGTTTAGTTTAATTGTTTATGGGAGATTTGAATTGAAAGATGACATTTTAAATGTCTACAAGTTGCATTTTTAATTTCATTAAATGCCATTTAACTTTAATTTTCCTTCATTATATAAGAACTAAACTGAGCTGGACGATGACATCACGGTTTTCTCCAGAGCGTCTATATTTATAAATGAACTAAACTTTTTTACAACAAAAATGAAATATCACAGAACTTACTTAAGCTGGACTGTGATGCTATTTTCTTCTGAAAACAAACTTTGTTGCATTATTTTCCTGTTATCTCTGTGCTTTGAAACAATCTGTATTGTAAAAAGCCCTATATAAATAAATGTGACTTGACTTGACAAGCAGTCTCGGATGAAATTCGTGCCACTCTAGCTGACCATGTCTTTGCCCATGGTATGACTATTAGGGAGGCTGGGCAGCAAGTACAGCCAAACTTTAGTACCTTCAGGGAGGAAAATGAGTACCACATAAGAACGTTCAGGGAGGAAAACTGGTAGCTGTACTTCAAACTGCTCTCTACTGTAACTTTTGAGTGCTGTAGGCTACTCTGTGCTGTTACAACACATACATGTACTGTAGCTGTTGCACTAAACGACTGTTATGAAAAGATATGGAGGGGTGAGGTGTCTAAGTCTACTGGGGTGCCTCAGGGCTCAGTGCTTGGACTACTTCTCTTCTCCATCTACATGTCATCATCTATCATTCAGAAACTTGTTTTTTCCTATCACTGTTATGCTGACGACACACACAACTCTACCTCTCATTCCAACCAGAGGATCCGACGGTAGATGCTCGTATCTCAGCTTGCCTTGTCTAGCAGGCTTCTTCCATTCCATCAAATGTCACATTTGATGGAATGGAAGAAGCCTGCAAGACATTTCAGTTTGATGCGTGTCAGGGGTGGATCAAGCATGCTACCCCCGGTTTTTTTCAGTATTTTACCCCCGATGCCTGGCTAGGGCCAATATAGCCTGATGTTGATGAGATTCTCTGGCCTGTCCCAGACCAAAGACAGGATGCTGGGGCAAAATAATTATTGTTGTTGTTGTTTGGTGTATTGTACTGTACAGTACATTAAGAATAAATGTGCAAATGTATACATTTGTTATGCCTTTTGTTGTGTTCATCATGTGAAAAGGTTTTTGAGGGGGAGAACCACAAGCAACATAATTTACGTTTTTTTTGCAGAATTGTTTTGAATTTATCTCAACAGTGTGTAAGACTATGTTGTACTGAGTGTGTTTTTGAGGGCTTGTGTGTCATTTCTGAGGGCAAAGTTTGTTTTTTCAGCAAGATTGCATGGTTTGGAGGGGAAAGCTTTATTTTGACCTGAAAATAGGAAATGGGTGAGAAAAAAGTTTGGGGAAATGGGTGAGAAATTATAGATTTGTGTTCAGAGTTTTGAGAAAACGATGCATAATTTCAAGAAATGTGTTTAAGCAATCGAGAAAATCCAATCAATTCAAACTCAGGAATTCAGTTTACAGTTTACAAGGCATTCTCAAAGCAATTCTGAAAAGTACCAGACCCTGCCAAACTGACTAACATCACTGGATCATTAATTTTTATCTGGGACTGGATTGCCAACTTGTGATTAGGTTGTAGTAATAGTGTAAGAGTAGGCTATAGATTTTCGGCCATTTAACCAATCAGAAACCTCATTACACCAATATCAGAGGTTTTAAAACCCTTAGGAAATGTAATTTCTATAGACACCTCTTTTAGTACAAAAGTACATATAACCGAGTGAGAGAAAGATCCCTTTTGCCTGTTTGCAGCTCAGCCCAGATGTTTTCCATCACATCTGGAGAGTTGTCCCGGGTTGAATTCTGTGGCTTGAAGAAACTGCTGGTGGCAGGTCTCTGTGGAGCAGGCCTTGACAGATTGTGGATGTAGTGTTTAAAAATAGCAACCAACTGCAGTGCCCTCCCAGGGTTCCCACCATTGTGCAGTCTGGGAACAGTTGAGGCGAAACCCCCTGAAATAGACCATCCCATAGACACACCCAGAAGAGTTTGTTAGCTCAGCCCCTAAAAATCCTGCGATTGAATTGTGCTCTATTATGTTCATTCAACACACATTAGACCTGGGCAGTATTGTCTTTTTCTTTTTAGTAGTCAGCAATGTTTCAGGTAAGAGTAGCCCCCAAAAGTCCACACTACAGCCAAGACAGTCATCAGGTGGGGACAACCAGGAAGACTGGCACTGTGATCCTCTGTGGTATAACCGCTCTCATAGTTAGTCCACCCATAGTATACATACCCTGATTACACCTACAACAACTGATGATAGTCATTGCGCTATTTACATGACTAGTCCCACCTGTTCTGTATAGCTTCACCTGAAATGTTTGTGAATAAAAAAAGCATGCGTCTCTGCTTCATAATCTTAAACTATTATATCAATATGAACAGCGCGTGCCTCAGACGCCATCTTGTGGACAAATTACACAACTGTTGATTCAGACCAGATAAAACATTTTATTTTTTAAAGTTTGTTTAGACTTTTTGTAAAAGCATATTTTTCATGAAAATGAGTATTCTCAGTGGAATATGTGGCACTGGGAAAACCAGTCATGACTTTGCGCTGAAAACTTTGAGGAACATCACCACGGTCTTACGGAACAAAAATATATTTATGATCAATATATGGTGTAAATATACTGAAAGATATATTAAATAATATATTGCACTAATATATTGTCTTATATTAGAGAAATGCTAGGTATGATCTGATGGGAATTTATTAATATATCATAATCATTATTGAATATTTCAGATCACAGATCTCATCCCAAGGTGTATTACAAAAGATTTGTCAGATCATAAAATTATAACAAGAGATCAAATGTCCTTGTCCTTAATGTCCTTAGGACCCTCTTGAAAATGAGATGTTGCATCTCAAGAGGCTATCCTTGAATAAATTACCAAATAAACTACCTTGTGGAAATCAGTTTTTTTTTTTTAAACACATTATGCACAAAGCATTTAGAGCCACTGCCATGTTTAATCACATACAGACATCAGGAATATGAATCTCAACAGCGGTGGACATTCTTCATGCTGCAATGCATGCCGGTAACCATGGATGAGTTTTTTTAACTTTGGTAGCTCCCAGAATGCATAGCAGAATGAAATATGGCACCTTTGTTGAGATTCATATGCTGATTCTTGATGTCTGTGTGTGATTAATTCTTACAGAAGTTCAAAACGTTTTGTGCACAATGTGTTTAATTAAAATATCTTATAACAACAACAAAGTTTTGTTGTTTATTATATAGTTTTGCAGTGTTTATAATACAATATTTAAATGCATTTTATGACATAACACATTTTTGATCAGCTTAGAATGTGAAATGCAACAATAACATCATTAATAAATATACAGCAGATTATCCACTTAATTTATTTTTGTTAGTCGTTTTAGCCATACCGACTGTATCGTATATCGTAACACACAGTTACAGCAGACAGAGAAAAACTAAAGCTAAAAAGTCAAGAGCCCAACTAAAGAAAACACTGATCTCCTAATGGTGACTGTAAAATGTTATTATTTTCAATAAATCATCAACGTCCTCTATTTATGCTCAAGAACTTCTGTAGACGTATGACAGAAATAAAGTCAATCTGGTTAGTAATAAGTGAAGCTGGTAATGCTGGTTTTGTTGTTTAACCCTCCTCTGCTGAGATCTTGAGAGATCTGTTAGTGTTTAATGTTTTGTTGAGATTTAAAGGGTTTCTGTTGTCTGAGTTTTATCGGTCACCATTGTGCTGAAGAGTAGAGCCTGTGCTTCAGTCCAGGAGAAGACCAAGAAACACTGATGATATGCTGCATGTTGCTTTATTTAAAATACAGAAATCTATTGCAGTCATTTCTATTAACTTTATGTTGATGTTTTTTATTGTATTTGTTCAGTTGAGTTTCTGTTTAATAAATACAATTTAATGCACACCGTCAATCATTGTCCTGACACTCTTTTTATGTTTTATAGAAACTTACAACTTTGAGTAAAACATCCAATTTAAGACAATAATTTTCCATGTATTCTAAGTAAAACATTCAACTAATTTTACAGTGTAAATACACTCACCGGCCACTTTATTAGGTACCCCATGCTAGTAACGGGTTGGACCCCCTTTTGCCTTCAGAACTGCCTCAATTCTTCGTGGCATAGATTCAACAAGGTGCTGGAAGCATTCCTCAGGGAGTTTGGTCCATATTGACATGATGGCATCACACAGTTGCCGCAGATTTGTCGGCTGCACATCCATGATGCGAATCTCCCGTTCCACCACATCCCAAAGATGCTCTTTTGGGTTGAGATCTGGTGACTGTGGAGGCCATTTTAGTACAGTGAACTCATTGTCATGTTCAAGAAACCAATTTGAAATGATTAGAGCTTTGTGACATGGTGGAAGTAGCCATCAGAGGATGGGTACATGGTGGCCATAAAGGGATGGACATGGTCAGAAACAATGCTCAGGTAGGCCGTGGCATTTAAACGATGCCCAATTGGCACTAAGGGGCCTAAAGTGTGCCAGGAAAACATCCCCCACACCATTACACCACCACCACCAGCCTGCACAGTGGTAACAAGGCATGATGGTTCCATGTTCTCATTCTGTTTACGCCAAATTCTGACTCTAACATCTGAATGTCTCAACAGAAATCGAGACTCATCAGACCAGGCAACATTTTTCCAGTCTTCAACTGTTCAATTTTGGTGAGCTCTTGCAAATTGTAGCCTCTTTTTCCTATTTGTAGTGGAGATGAGTGGTACCCGGTGGAGTCTTCTGCTGTTGTAGCCCATCCGCCTCAAGGTTGTGCGTGTTGTGGCTTCACAAATGCTTTGCTGCATACCTCGGTTGTAACGAGTGGTTATTTCAGTCACTGTTGCCCTTCTATCAGCTCGAACCAGTCTGGCCATTCTCCTCTGACCTCTGGCATCAACAAGGCATTTCCGCCCACAGAACTGCCGCTCACTGGATGTTTTTTCTTTTTCGGACCATTCTCTGTAAACCCTAGAGATGGTTGTGCGTGAAAATCCCAGTAGATTAGCAGTTTCTGAAATACTCAGACCAGCCCTTCTGGCACCAACAATCATGCCACGTTCAAAGTCACTCAAATCAACTTTCTTCCCCATACTGATGCTCGGTTTGAACTGCAGGAGATTGTCTTGACCATGTCTACATGCCTAAATGCACTGAGTTGCCGCCATGTGATTGGCTGCTTAGAAATTAAGTGTTAACGAGCAGTTGGACAGGTGTACCTAATAAAGTGGCCGGTGAGTGTATATTGTATATACATTTTTCAATATATGAAAAGTGGCGATTCCTTATGTATATTATTCAATTATTGTATATATTGTAATATGTAACACATTATATTAACGCAATATGTTATTTAATACATTTTTCAGTATATTTACACCATATAATATATTGATCATAAATATATGGAAATATATTTTTGTTCCATAAGGGCATACACAACTGTGCACTGAAACATTTGTAGTTGTCTAACCATGTGGTTAATAATAAGAGGAATATATATTGTTTGGGATGTCTTATGTGTATGAGACATCCCAAACAACAAAGAGACACCCATTCAATGTCTAATTTTAGTTGTAAAGGTCAGTCATCCATCAATTTTCAATAATTTTTTTTAAAGTTACTCTCAATGTCATTTTGGTCGAAAATATAACATCTAAAACTTACAATCGTCATGAGGACTCTGAGGTAGGCTAAATGTTGAAAACTCTTAACCTGCACTAGGTTGTACTGAGATTGCTGCTGTTGTTTTCATTTACTTGGCACTATTACCATGACATTATTATTTAATCTTGACGAACTGTGTATCATTAGAACAATCAGAATAACAAATGGAAAGATCTATGGCACACTATTAGAAATTGATAACCTGCAATTATTGTTATTAATGATAACAATAATATTTGTTACCACATGAAGCACATTTTTAGATTAACTTTTTATTTTTCAGTGTAGATCCATAAAGTAAGATTTCTGTAAAGCCAATGTTATTATTACTTCCTTGGCATGTTCAATAGGCTAGAGTATCTACTGTAACACCAGTCAGTAATATTCATCATCGATCCTAACAGACACTTTCAGACTTCTGCTTTCTATTCTATTATATATATTTTTTTCTTAAAAATAATTATATGTTTGAATTATCAAACATTCACAAACAATTTTACATATTCAAGTGACATAAAACATAAGTACTTGAATTTCAGAAACATGGATTCAAGGACCGGAATATACATGTACCTACGGTTCTTGAAAGTTCAAGAAACGTAGGTACATGTAAATGAATTTTTTTTTTAAAAAATTTTTACTTTTGCAGGATATGTTATTTGGGTAAGAGAAACATGGTAAAACAGAAAACGAAAAAAAAAAAAAAATTATGGACTTATTTTAGCAAGACACTGAGGGTACAATGGGGCTAAAGACACACCTTAAAGGCACAGTATGTAAGTTTTGCCCGCTAGAGGTCACTTATTCAAAACAATAACCAAGGCGTAGCTTGATGACACCGTGAATGAGCGTGGAATCAGGAGTTGAGGTCTTCACCTCCACAGCCGATGCAAAGCAATTCGACGGGACTCAGGCAGAAATCATGTTCATGAATGAGCTAATGTATTAAAGTTTTATTAACGTTACTGTGGTATGAAGCAGGGTGGCGCAGAGAGGACATTTTACGTTGCTGTTTTTTATTATGCTTATATTTTGCATTTACATTTAATCATTATCCTCATCAGCCTTGTGAAGGCCTCATCGGCATGACAGCCATCGGCACTGATCCTCAACAAACTCGTCTCCATACAGGCGTGATGACTCCGACTTCCAAGCAGATGGAACTGAATTAATATTGTGAATGTTCTGATCCAATCTGACTTCTGACCTGTGATATTGCCTGAATCATAAGCATATACTGTTCGCTCGTTGGCCAGAGGAGAACTGGCCCCGCGACTGAGCCTGGGTTCTCCCAAGGTTTTTTTTCTCTATTCTGTCACCTGATGGAGTTTTGGTTCCTTGCCACTGTTGCCTTTGCTTTTGGCTTGCTTAGTTGGGGACATTTAATATTCAACTATATTGTAGTGCTGGGCAACGATTAAAAAATTTAATCGCGATTAATCGCATGATTTTCTTGCGATTAATCGCATTGTTACGCGCAAAATTGAATAATGAATTCTAGTAGTGTATTGCGCACTTTTGATTTAAATGTACTGCTACAAAAGTGCAATAACATGTGGTTTGCAAAAACTTTAAACAAATAAGGTGCTTTTACACCAGCAGTATTCCCTTTACACAGTATCAATAAAATATTTCTTGTAAATCTCAACTTAAACATTAATGTAATCAAATCAAATATTTAAACAAAGCTATTTGCCACTGCCAGGGCATTACCTTTTATCTAGCTTGTTAAAACGAGTCCAGTTTTCTTTTCTTTTTTTTTCTGAACAGGTATCTTGTATCAGGGAGCAGCAGAAACAGTCTATGTAGTCAAAGGGTCATGATCACTACTACAGATATAAGTCGACCAACGTTACTTCTCTGATAGCAGCTTAGGTTTGGTCATGGCATGCCATGGTTTCCCACGTAAGATTACATTAAACAGAGGTAAAGCCCAATTTATACTTCTGCATTGAACTCACGCCGTAGCTGTGTAGCGCGCGTACCCTGACGTGCATCTCTCCAGAAATGTAACGTCAATTCTACGCGTACCGCAAGCGCTGTGATTGCTAGAACCGCTCCCCGGGTTTCACACTCTCCCTCATGTGTAATTGCGCGTCAACGCGGACAACGACGCAGATATAATATAAATGAAAACCAACGCGTCTATAGCGTAGAGGCTCCGGCGTAAGTCCGACGCAGAAGTATAAATCAGCCTAGAGTGAGGTGAAGTGGTCGAGCACAGGTGCAGCGACAAGCGGGTGCGTTCCTGTGAAACTGTTGCAGTCATGCTCGCCTCACGCACACGCACGCGCCCGCGCGTTGCCGAAGTTGAATTGTCTAACTTTTTTGTACACGACGCGCAGCACAAATCATTGGAAGAGAGACTGATCCTCGGCTCGCTGTTTGTGAGTTTCCAGAATCTAAATAGTTATCAGGACATCAACAGGAGGGAATTCACATGGCAGAGCATCCCCGCTAAACTAAACGCAGGCCTATCAGGTAAAGTTATGTATAATTTTAATTTAAGTTAAAAAGGCGCAGCTGCGTAGCGCACAGAAGCCGGTGCCATGGTTACTATCCATAGAGCGCCTGTCATTCACTCGCGGAGCGCTGTCTCCCTTTCTGTTCACCTGAGAGAACCTGCCAAAGCCTCTCCACTGCTTGTTTGGGTGGGTTATTTGCTGGCTGACCAACATCCCACCCCTCCTGTGATCATGGTTTGACTGTAGGCCTATTTGTATTCAGAGGCAGTGAGCAACGGACTTTCAAAAAAAAAAAAAAAAAAAACCTCTGCGTTAACGCGCGATAAAAAATTTGTCGGCATTAATTAATAAATGCGTTAACGCGATAATAACGCGTTAACTTGCCCAGCACTACTATATTGATCTGCCTTACTTCAGGTGGACGATGATGCAATTTTCTTCTAGAAACAAACTTTGTTGTATTATTTTCATGTAATCACTGTGAAGCTGCTTTGATACAATCTGTATTGGAAAAAGCGCTATATAAATAAAGGTGACTTGACTTGAAAGTGTTTTTATTTATTTTTTTATAGATATAGAATAGTAAGTGATAGTATTAATGGATCAAGTGTTGCCGAAAAAAGATGCGTCTTCAGCAGTTTCTTGAAAATGGCTAAAGAAAAATTGGTACAAAGTCATGACGTAATGTGTGACCACACATAGGCGGAACTATAAAGGGACGCCGGCACAAAGAATGTCAGCCTCTGTGATGAAGCAAGCGCTCCCAGGCAGGGGAAGGCGTGGCCAAGTTCTCGTTCCCTTCTCAGGGAACAAGGGTTACAGTCGTAACCCGAGGACGTTCCCTTTCGAGGGAACTCCATCTGCGTGGAATGACACTTTGGGGGAACGCCCCTCAGCGTAGCGCCTCTGAAGTATGAATGAAACTAAGCCAATCTCTGATTGGTACAACGTCATGACGTAATGTGTGACGATACATAGGCGGAACTATAAAGGGACGCCGGCACAAAGAATGTCAGCTTTCTGTTCTTCAGCAAGCGCTATCTGTGACTGTGTGTCTTATTTATTGTTGTCTGTCAAACTGAGTATCTCTGGTGAAATGGCGAGCGCGAGTTTCAGAAAGTGTGTGCATCCTTGCCCTCGTTACATCACGGGCGGGGATACTCACGGATTGTACACGCACTGTCTCGGAATGCAGCACGCGCAGGCAGCTCTCGAGGGGGCTGCTTGCGAGGATTGTGAGAAAATGACAATCCGTGTGCTGCGTTCCCGGCTGGCTATCTTTGATGAAGATGGCCAGCCTCGCGAGCCCCGTGGTGCGGGACCCGCGTCCGCTGAGGCGGCGCGGCAACGCTCTTCATGGGGCTCGCAAATGGATCTGTCCGGGGATCCCGAGGCTGCTATAAGGATCTAATTTCCTCCCCCATCGACATCCAGCTGTTCACAGATGCAGCCCCCTCAGTCGGCTTTGGGGGGTTCTGCCAAGGACGCTGGTTCGCGTCTACGTGGCCCCCCCAAATACAGGACACGCTACAGTCATCCGCATTAGTCGAGCTCTACCCTCTCGTAGTAGCAGCCTTCCTGTGGGGGAAAGAATGGACTGCTAGCAGTATCGTAGTGCATTGTGACAATGAAGCTACAGTCCAGTGCATTAATAAAGGCCGTTCCCATTCACCCGCACTGATGCCACTTCTAAGACGTCTAATCTGGATTTCAGCATGTGACCAATTTATCTTAATTGCTAAACACATCCCCGGGTCAAAAAACCAAATTGCTGACTCTCTGTCTCGCTTTATGTTTCAGAAATTCAGGATGCTGGCTCCAGAGGCAGACAAGCTACCAACTCCAGTACCTCATTATTCGGAATTAATATTCCCATAACCCACCCGCAAAATTCCCTCCTCAACATATCGCTCGACACCATTCTCCAAGCAGTTTCCCCCAGAACTCTCCAATCCTATGTGACCGCATGGAGATGTTTTAAAGCCTTCCACCTTTCTTACAACACGCCATTCCCTGATTTTCCCTCCTTACAATTACCTCCTTCATCTCTTACCTTAACAGCGTTAAGAGCCTCCAAGTCGGCTCCATCAAAAGTTACTTAAGCGGCATCCAATTTTTTCACAAATTGATTCACGGCGCCCCCTCACCGGAGATAAATAATTCACAAACCTCCCTCTTAATTAAAGGCATCCAACGATCCCAGCCCACCCGCCCGGACACCAGACAACCCATAACGTTAGATATTCTTACTAAATGCATTCATACCCTCCGCTCAGGCTACCGATCCCTTAATACCTCTCGCACACTCGACGCCATGTTTATTCTAGCTTTTTTGGTTTCCTAAGATGCTCTGAACTGGCTATCACTTCCAGATTCTACCCAAAAATCCACCCAAACATCTCAGATCTTTCAGTGCTTGACAGCGAAACTATCTCTTTTCTGAGCAAACAAAGCAAAACAGACCAAACCAAAAAAGGCCACTTCATATATATTTTCAACCTCTCGTCACCAATTCAACCTTTCCAAACTATACTAGCATACCTCCAACTGAGAAACTTTCATGCTAAATCCCATCTCGAACCCCTGTTCATAGACGACTCTAACAAACCCGTGACACGCTTTTGGTTCCAAAAACACCTAAAATCTGTTCTCCAACTATCAGGCATCCCAGCAGAGAATTTCTCCAGCCATTCCTTCCGCATCGGGGCAGCAACCTCAGCAGCCCAAAAAGGCCTCTCCCAACAGCAGATCCAAGCGCTTGGAAGATGGTCCTCAGACGCGTTCCAAACCTACATCAGAACTAATCGTTTCCATATCAAAAAAGCCCACCAAATCCTCATCGGTTAAAAAAAATAATAATAATAAAAAATAATAATAATAATAATAATTTCCGAGTATCCATGTCTTCTCTTTCTCCATCCAGCGAGTATTGATCTCCCAGCGGACTCAGCGAGAGCCTTCCAGGTCAAGCGTCCATGTCTTCTCTTTTCTCCGTCCAGCGAGTATTGATCTCCCAGCGGACACAGCGAGAGCCTTCCCGGTCGAGCATCCATGTCTTCTCTTTCTCCGTCCAGCGAGTATTGATCTCCCAGCGGACACAGCGAGAGCCTTCCCGGTCGAGTATTTATTTCTTCTCTTTTTCCGTCCAGCGAGTATTGATCTCCCAGCGGACCCAGAGACAGCCTTCCCGGTCAAGTATTTATATCTTCTCTTTCTCCGTCCAGCGAGTATTGATCTCCCAGCGGACACAGCGAGAGTTCCCCAGGTCAAGCATCTTCATCTCCTCCTCCTCCGTCTAGCGAGTATTGATCTCCCAGAGGACGTAGCCAAACCCTCCCAGTCAAGCATCTATGTTTTTCTCTTTCCTGACTGGTGAGGCTTACCCTTTCCGATGCTGTGACCATTGCCACAAGAACCCTCCCGTTCGAACATCCATACTTACCCGTCCGACACCGTAAGCATTGAACTCCCGTCGGACGCTGCGAGAGCTCTCCCAGCCAAACAACCAGGCTCTCCTTGAAATGCCAGCCCGCCAATCTCTGCGCTGTTTTCGGGGGGTCTTTAAGCAGGCGGCTGTCCTTTATTCACTTTGCTTTATGGGGAGTACTCTGGGTTCGGGCCCAATTTCCGAGCTCGGAGCCCTCCCCCCGGACAGCACGCCAAATACGCATAACCATCTATTCTCTGATCATTTGTAAGTGTGAACTCGTGAATTGATGTTTTATTAACAAGGTTCGGGAGGAACACGTTCTAATGATCAAACAATCAAGTCATTCCAGCCAGCTGTCAGCAATCAGTAATCAACAGGTCCACTCAATCAGCACGAGTAAAGCCTATAAATATACTCAGTCGACTCACCCTTATTCCTCGATAGTTTTTAGCATCCCTCCACCACCCCATCTCCTCACACTTGCCTAGTTATCTTCCTAAACAGAGATACGGGGGGACTACTCTGGGTTCGGGCCCAATTTCCGAGCTCGGAGCCCTCCCCCCGGACAGCACGCCAAATACGCATAACCATCTATTCTCTGATCATTTGTAAGTGTGAACTCGTGAAAGGGAACTGAATCTCCTGATCAAAACACAGACGAAGAAGAAGCAGAAACAAGCGTTATATGTAAAATACATATATATGTAAAATAACGCGATCATCAGCATTAAACACCATATAAATCAAAACTGCCTAAAGTTACTGAATGAAATATCGACCCAGGAAGTGGTATAGGACTGTGCAACCTTAGATCTACTTAGACTTAGACAATCTACTCCATCTATGTTTTGATCATCGTGCTGAATTCAACCTGCAGTCTTTGACAAAATGCGTTTTTCTCAGTCTTTTGCTCAAAATGTTGCTTTTTTTTATGAAACTTACCCACAGTCAAGTTTTAATTTAAAAAAAGAACGTATGAAGCTAGAATAAAACTTTTTTTTTAAAGCAGAGGCTCTGTTCTTTCTTTTGATACATAGTTGACAGTGATGATAAATCAAATCAGTAACTATGACGACACTAGTGGCACTAATGATGCAAAACAGAAAACAAGTCCAAACAGGGTGATATTGTGACAAGTACACAGTGTGCTTTTCAAATTTTCACTATTTCATGTTGTTTTGCTTTGACTTAATGTGTAATCTATTAAACAGCTGTTGCAAAACCCTGTGCAGTGTGCAGATAGAGGTAAATACACACTTACCATGTAAACAAAGTGCTGTGATCTTTTGTTTTCACTTAGTTTTTAAATCTTGCTCATTAATGAAATTTTGTTTATTTTAACCAAAACAAATCTTCCGGATTGTAGCTTTAAGAAATAAAGGTGATTCTGTTGGCTGAAAAAGCTTAATGGGTACTCTGTTCTGTGCCAACAAATTTGAGTAACACTTTAGAATTCTGTTCCATCATTAATGAATAACTAGACATGAACATTCTAGAAACTAGTATTACAGTGTTTCTGAATTGCTAAAACACTAAACCCCATCCTCTGAACAAAATTCTCAATAGCCTAAACCAATTTGTCGAATAAATCACTCTTTCTGTAAAATATTAAACAAGTTCAGGTAGTTAAAACACTGTTTGCAAATCTCATGAACTCTTTTTGCAAAACTCTAAACACATTCTCACTCACTAAAACACATTTTGCACTGCAGTGACACAGGCAGACAAAGGGGTCTTCAGGCCCCTGTGAAGGCCTCATGGACACCTCAACAAACTCATCTCCATACCGGCGTGATGACTCCGACCTCCAACCAGATGGAACTGGATAAATATTGTGAATTTTCTGACCCAATTTGACTTCTGACCTGTGATATTGCCTGAATCATAATCATACACTGTTCGTGTGTTGGCCAGAGGAGAACTGGCCCCTGAATGAGCCTGGGTTCTCCCAAGGTTTTTTTCTCCATTCTGTCACCTGATGGAGTTTTGGTTCCTTGCCACTGTTGCCTTGGCTTTTGGCTTGCTTAGTTGGGGACATTTAATTATTCAACAATATTATTGATTTGCCTTACTTCAGGTGGATTATGATGCAATTTTCTTCTAGAAACAAACTTGTATTATTTTCATGTTATTACTGTGAAGCTGCTTTGATACAATTGTAAGTCCGACTAATTCAATCCAAGGGCGGCATTCAAATTAGCGGTGAAGGTCGCATGCGCGTTCCGTCTCTTCCAATGGCAAAGGGATTTTTAATTAAATACAATACATTCTATCTTATGTATTAACTCGTTTCATCTGACTCCATAAAATGAAAGTGTTTTTCAATGATATCTGTGCATCTTTAAATATACGTTAATGTTTGACTATTCCTTTTAACTCCAATGAAAATAAAGTCAAAGTCTGTTAGAATAATCAAATATAACAATTTATTATGTCAGGTAAATGTATTATAACAATTCCATAATCAATTGAAAGATAATCAATGCAAATCATCAAATGTTTTAGGATTAGAGAAATAGATGCAACCCAACATTTACGAACTACATCGTTATCTGAAATACAGAAAAAGCCACGACTCCTTGCTGCATTCCATTAAATAGCCAGAACTCCTTTACAATGGTAATTTGCATTCAGGTTACACCTTATTTTGGGGGTAGGGGAGAAAGGCCATTTGTCCACCTTTCTTTGTGTGCCAGTTTCTCCAAACTTCTAAAAAACCGTATTACCTTTTGTTTTACTTATTTGGAATGAGACATCTGAACCAACCACCCTGAGACCTTTAAAATGATACTAAACACAATGATCATTCACATTAAACCATACATATATTTGTGTGCGTTTTTTAGTGTTACTGACTGAGAGAGAGAGGAAATGTAAATCAGGTGAGACTGCGTGAGGGGGAGGTCGAATGTTAATTTTCAGCAAGTTCCTTTGTTTCAATAGACCATGTGGTCAAGACAGTTTCTCTAACCAGTTTTCCAGTCTTACACAATCTGTATTGTAAAAAGCGCTATATAAATAAAGGTGACTTGATTTGACTTGACAAACACTTGTTAAACACAATTACAACACAGTTGTCATCGTTTACACACAACGACTCAAAATTGTTCACACTTATTTCTAATGATATGACCAAACCGTCTGTACTGTAATACAAGTTAGTTCAGAGTCCCAAAATTGACTCAAAATGTTGCACTGAATGTTGATACCAACAATGGATGGAAACAATATAAGAGGGATAGGAGGAAGAGTATGAGTATAAGAGGTGGTGAACAAGGAGGAGGACGAGAAAGAGCAAGGCGTGGAGAATGTTGTCAAGGCTGGATCTGCTTTAGGGTTTTTCCCTTTGCCTGCAGAGATGACATTGGAGATGTGGAGAAACTCATCCGGCCGGACCAACATAAAGACATGATCCTGAAGCAAAATAAATCTCTCTCACTAACCCTGATTTTGCAGTTGCACAACTCTTCTGAGTGTACTTTACTGTAACATTCATTCAGAGTTTTTTACTGTAACCTTTTGCAGTTGGGTCACTGTATTTTCACAGTATGCAAGTGCTGAATATACAGAATATACAGACGATAGGACTACTACAATATTCAGTACAATGCTATATATATATATGCAGTGCATACAGTATATATATATGCAGTGCATACAGTATACAATTTATTCACCTTACTACTGTAAGTTGTCATTACTAATCTTTTTTACGTAATTGCAAAATTAGTTTACTTTGTTACAATATACTTTTTTCTGTTACTGCTTGCTTTGGATTCTGTGTTCTCCATTTTTTTTGATGTAATGAAGCACTGTACTTACAACTTAACGTTATTGCAAGACAAAGAATAGAGGCCAACTTTAAGGACAGAACTGCACATCCTCTGCAGTGAATGTCAATATTTTCTTAAATAAATTAACACAAACAATATAAATTTTTAGTATTTAGCTTTGCTAGCTCTATTGATTGTTACTTAATCATTCAAACACTGGTGCAGTCACCATATGATCTATCAATGTACACAACTATGCGCAGTGCCTACGCATTATTTTTATTTACAAAACAGACATTTTAAAACTTTATTTTCAATGGATGGGTTGGAGCAGATGATGGAGTGGTGAAGGTGCAGGACACAAGATAAAGTTACATAAGATATGTTTAGATAAGCTAAACACATACACATGCACATCAAACCGTGCACACACTTCAAGTATAGATTTGACTGTTTATTAAACTGTGTTGATGTTGGCGCAGTCCTGCATCTCTCTGTAGAGCATAAGTCTATTTGTTAACATATCAAGGGAGATCAGTAACCATGTGGAGACAGAGGGAGAAGGTGCTACACCTCCCTCTATAACCAATCAGAGAATACTGAGCTCTCTATAAGAGCCTGTCTTAGTGAGACACATTTTTATTCTACAAAGGTCCTGATGACACAAAGGTCTGCATAGTAAAGGGGCAAAAGTTAGCAGTAGAACTAAAGGATTAAAGGATTTTCTTGAAAGATACAACTGCTGCCAGGTACAAAAATGGAATAAATTCTGCATGTTTCTGTTTCCTATATATGTGAACATATAATGAATTTATATTTACCGCTCTCTTGCAGATTATCGAGAACTGCAATCATGGCACCTATTTTACTGAACAGCATTGGAAATGAACACAGCAGTTACATTCAGTACGATAACTTTCATTTACTCAGAAATCACACATATTTAACAGATTAACTGAACAATGTCTGGTTGATGAATGTGTAAAGACTTCATGTGTGGGCTTGTTTGGGTCTTTGGATATACTGGGTTCGGTTCAGTTCTGATGTCTAAATAGTCAGGATATTGAGAAAATGTGCTTGTTGCTATGCAAAGATATTTTAATGAGAAAATCTCCTTGGTCCTTGATTTCATTCTATTTCTAACTCATTTTTTTCATAATCAGTTTTTTTAATTAGATTGATACTTTTTGAGTAAAGCACAGTTTTTACTTTTGCTGTTTTTTACACTATCTTGATGACTTCATGAATGTCGAGTTATATGAAACATATGAAATATTTGTGTTTAACAGTCTAACTTCTCTTAGTCCACAGCAATAACAGATGTGATGTGTCACAGACAGGTGGAGTATGTGAAAAACCCTCACCTGGACAGCATGGAAGAGGACATCCTGTACCACTTAAACCTGGGCACCAAGACCCATGACCTGCCCCAAATGTTTGGGGATGTAAAGGTGTGTACAGAAGTCCTGACCAGACATGAGTTAGGCTTTTTACTTTCATAATGTTGTTAAAAATAAATGTTACTTTATTCAATCTTCATATTACAATTTCTACAATAATGACAGATGCTTTGCATTGCTGTCCTGCGTTAAAACATGAGGGTAATTGTGTTTTAGACCATACATGGAATAGCGATTGATTGCGACCTGGAAGCAACATTGAGTGGTGGGATATTTTGCTAATAAAAATATTGTGATATGAAAATAGCATGAGAACTTTATTGTGTCTGTTTTTCGGTATTATCTAAGTGAGCTTTTATCATAACTTTAACATGAACAGTAAGTTTCAGTGTGGACGAGCAACTTTTGGAAAATGCATGAAAATTCTAGTATGGAGAGTTTGGAAATGATAATGGCATTTTCAAATTTAGACCTAGCCTTAGACAGCAGATTTAAGGTTAAATTAAATGTAATAATCTTGAAGAAAGATATAGTCTTTAGGACTGTAGAGGATGATTGATGAAAATTATGGTTGATGTATTTTGTTATTTTGTGATAATCTCCAGCTGATTGTGCAATATTTTCATTTATTATTTGGATAATAAATTAATAAAGAAATGAATATTTATTTGAGTCAGAATTATTTTGTTAGGACAGTTATGTCAGAAAATCAGTTGCCTGAGACTATTTTCATTTAGCATCATTATCAGGGTGTGGCTTATTTTTCAATAATCCAATCGGCCGGAATCAATTAAAGCAGTTTGAAAACAAATTATAGAGGAAGAAAAAAAAATCCTGCTAGAATATCCTGAAATGTACGTAGTCTGTTACCATTAAATATATTACAGGAAGTAAACACACCTTTTGAGGAGCAGGGAGAATAATTTAAAGGATTACTGACATACAACAGAAGGGTATTATTCCAGAAAGGGCATGGCGCTTTAGATCCATGAATTAGACCTCTTATCCTCTTCTCCATTAAACCAAGATTTTAGAATAGCTGAAATAATACATCTGAATTTTGTGATTAAGACTTCTTGAGCTACATGTAATGCCAGTAAAGGGCAATTCTTGAAAGGGACAAAAAAAAACAACCTTAAAGTCCACAGAACAAAACAAAAGCAACATCAGAGTTTAATGCAAAATGTTACTTTTGGTTGGAAAATGGAAAGTGATTCATTTAGCTATGTTTTTCTGTCTGTTATCTCTTCTGTAGTTTGTTTGTGTTGGCGGAAGTCCTAATCGGATGAGATCTTTTGCCCAGTTCATCCATGAGCAGCTGGAGCTGCCTGGAAACATTGCTGACATCAGAGATATCTGTGAGGGAACGGACCGATACTCCATGTATAAAGTGGGACCTGTGCTGTCCATTAGCGTGAGTGTCTGAAATCCTGATGAGGCTTGTATTTGAATGAGAGTTTATTCATCATACATACCTGTAAATTGATTTGAATTTTTTTTTTATGAAGATCATCTGACGTAGGTTAATGTACTGTAGGAGCATTTCACTGTATCCAGGATAAATATTATCAAGTGGTAGTTGACATTTATCCCAAAGCCAGTGAATACTACTGAGCTAATGATCTCTCTCTCTCTCTCTCTCTCTCTCTCTGTGTGTGTGTGTGTGTGTGTGTGTGTGTGTGTGTGTGTGTGTGTGTGTGTGTGTGTGTGTGTGTGTGTGTGTGTGTGTGTGTGTGTGTGTGTGTGTGTGTGTGTGTGTGTGTGTGTGTGTGTGTGTGTGTGTGTGTGTGTGTGTGTGTGTGTGTGGAGAACTTGTGGTCAGACTAAGCTATAAGCTATATACTTGCAACAATTAATGATTGGATGAAACGTGTAATCATTAGCATCAATCATTATTAATCATAATCTGTAGTGGGCTATATTTTTTCACTTGCATCATAATTGATGTATTCTCCTCCGTTTTGTCTCTGACAGCATGGCATGGGCGTTCCCTCCATCTCCATCATGCTGCATGAGCTCATTAAAATGCTCTATCATGCTCGTTGTCGTGATGTCATCATCTTTCGCATTGGCACGTCAGGTGGAGTTGGTGAGTAGGCTACTTCCTGCTTAATTGTATCATTGAGTTATGAAGCACAAATACATCACTCTGAGGAAACGGATTTAACTTTAATGGCAATTGTGAAGACTCCAAAATGAATCAGTCAATTCTGAAGCATTACATATGAAATTTAAAACTGCTGGATGGAGGGGGACATGAAGTATATGGGTTTTCTACTTTCTAGTAAATGTTTGCCGTTTGTTTGAACACACAGGTCTGGCTGCAGGGACCGTAGTGATCACAGATAAAGCTGTGGACTCTTTCTTCAGGCCCCAGTTTGAGCAGGTGGTTTTGGGAAAGGTTATCATCAGGAGCACAGAGCTAGATGAAGATGTAGCCCAAGAGCTCCTGCAGTATTCCTCAGAGCTTCCAGATATTCCTACTGTTATTGGAAACACAATGTGCACACATGACTTCTACGAAGGTACTGCAATGTTTTTGTACTTTGTTTTATTGCCCATACTGGGTTTGGTCCTGTATACAGCTTAAACAGTACAGCATGTTGTTAGTGATGCCATGATAGGTTTGATTCCCAGTGAATGCATGAACTCATCAAATGTACTGAATTAAATGTAAGTTGCTGAAATGTAAAAATCAGATACAAAAAAACAGATTGTTTCAGTGCTGGATGTTGATTGGTCAATACAGTGTTCTAGCCATACTAAAATATACAATATAGTTGTATAAAATATAGTATAGTAGTTATGTCTAATCTGTTCACCAGCTATACTGTGTGTGTCACCCATAACCGTAGTTTAAATGTCAGACTTGCCTAACAACTGCTTTAACCGTGACTGTATTTACAGAGCATGGCCTCTCACACACAAGCATTCAAAAACAGATTGATAGATGGATCGATGGATCTATATCTTAATGTGCTTTTGAAGACAGCACACTTAAAGGATATTTCTTAGGTAGTGACAAGACATACCTAACCTCCTTTTCCTGAATAGGTCAGGGGCGACTGGATGGAGCCCTGTGCTCATTTTCCACTGAAGAAAAATTCGAATATCTGAGGAAAGCCAACGAGGCAGGCGTCAGGAACATTGAGATGGAATCCACTGTCTTTGCTGCCATGTGTCGTGTCTGCAATCTTAAAGGTACAGAAATTTACATTGTCTGTTGTCATCATCACTACACAGAGTACCAGAGTAGGTCATTTTTTAAAGGGGCCACCATAAGCCCCTTAAGGCTGATATATAAATTGACGTATAGGAATGATCTCATTTCATGTTAAAAATTGCATGTTGTTTCTTTGTTCTTTTTTCTTTTTTACAAAATGTAGAAACAGAGAACCGCCTTTGTCTGTTGCCTTTGGGCTGCTTATTAGGGGGATAAACAAAAATAATCGTCAGTATAAAGTATTGAAGGGACTATAATTGAAAATGCAGCTCTTAATTCACTAACACTGTATTGTCCTCTGTTAAGCTGATTTGTTTCTGAAACTTAAGTTTTTTGGCTATATTTAAATTGCATTAAGCCTTATATGAATAAACTTGACTTGAAAAGCTACAATCTTTTTTATAATTTAAATTTGTATGAATTTAACAGTTTTTTTCACTCTCAAATCAAATCGTATCAATTATTTTAATAGAGACAGTGCTCATCAATCAACTGTCAGACACTTTAAATAAGCCAGATTTAGCCCAACAACAGGCTAACCGTTCCATCTTGCAAACTTTTAAAATGGCAACCTAAAATAAAAAAATAAATAAAAATCACAATTATCCACAATTGATCAAACATATGTCAATATAATAAAACCAAGAAAAACTTCTCCATGATTAAGTAATGATAAAAAAAAACATTTAACAAACCTCAAAACATTAACACTACTAATAATAGAAGTATATTAAAAAGATGATTTATTTACACATGATTACAAGTTTGATTTGCTTTTAGCCAATGTTGAATAATTTCTACTATCCTTCAACTGAGTTGTTAAAGTATTCCAATAATGAATGGCTTTATCTGAAAAGACTGATCGTCCCAATGTAAATTGTTGAACACAGTCTCTTCTAGTAGTTGCTCTTGTTGCTCTGCCACTATTATCCTTCTGCATTATAAACTGGCTTAATGTCCATTTAAAATCTTACAAATTTTAATATAGATTTTATTTTTAACTATATTGCAACGATGAAAACTAACAGTCCTCCGATCAAGCGTTTTATATGTCTGTTTGTAAAGGGATTCAAATAGATTTTTTTAATTATTATGCTTGCTTGTGACTAGTGAAGTAATGTGTGATATGAGAAAAAGACCATAGAATGTATAAAAAGCTGCTGCCTCTGTTGTTAGATATGGTCACAAAATTGTATTTAATAATATTGGCTACCTTTTTGGCATGCTTTCGAAAAGACACTCAATAAATCAAATGAAATGAAATACCAAATTAGATTTTAATTAGAATGTCCGAGTTGCTTTTCTCCATACTAGGAAAGTGGTTGGTTATTTATATTGTCAAGCTCTAAAAATAACATTATAAAAACAGAATTATCTGGAAGTTGGAGCTAAACTTTTCAGGATGGTGGTCCTTCAGGCGCAGAATCAGACACTGCTGCTTTAGGCACATCACTCCGGGGTTAACATCAGTGCTTTTTCACCAAGTTTGAAAAACATGCAAAGCTTTAGACATTTTTGAGCTTTGCAAGTATGATTTGAGAGCTTTTGAAAAGGCAAAGGTTTTAAGTGATTGTGTAAATTGACGTATAGGATTTGATTGTGTTCCTCACACACAAAGCTATTGTACACTGTAAAAATGAATATGCTATATCTAATTGATAAAATTGTGGCAACAGATTACAAGCAATATTATTAATTCAATTTAACAAATTAGAATTGAGTAATAATTAATCAAATGAATTTCCTTAAAAGTTCCATTTAAAATGAGTAAAATTTACACACAAAAAAAATCAACAAAAATATCTGAATAACAGACAGACGTCAAAGATGAATTAAGAACTCTTTATTTTATATTGCCAACATTGAAGACACCTGATGTTAACAAGCTGACCTGACTTAAAATTATGGTTTTCTCCTTCAGTGATTCTTCACTGAAGGAGAAAACCATAATTTTAAGTCACCATTATGGTGATCAGTGATTGTTTTAGTTGGACTCTTGACCCTTAAGTCATTAACTTTAAGATTTGTTTGGCTGCTGTACCTGAGTCATAACAGCCAGATGAACAACTATAAAAGGTGATCTGATGGTGTTGGTTATGTTTTAACTAGTGCTGTCAAATGATTAAAATATTTAATCGTCTCTTGATTTCTTTTAGTCCCATTATTGTTTCTCATTTTAATGCTCTTTTCAACATGGAAAAGTGGATCGGCTTGCTTTGTGCAAATGTTTTTTATTGAAAACAACATTGGCATATACTGTGTTCAATTTCACACTAACAGTCTCACTTGGAGCAAATAATCTCTCACACAATGTAACACTGTCCATCAATAAAAGGGTGAAAGAAATACTGACGAGGTCCTGATATTGATGAGGGGGCGGAGAATTCGCATCAGCTGTGTGTGTGTGCTTGGCCATCATCAAGTGGTATTTCAGACTGGACGTGCTGCGATGATGATAGCTTAGTTCACAACGACAAAACACACAGATCCCTTTGGTCTTGTCAATGGAACCATTTGGCAACTTTTTAAAAGTAAACTTTCCATTCAGAATCTTATTGGCATCCATTTCGGCGTCTTGCGCTCGTCATCCACTCAAAACGTAACGTTAACCAACTATTTGGCCGGCTGGCAAGCCCAAACAAGTGTGTGCGGCGTGCCTGTTGTTTTGTTTCCGGTCTAGCTAGATCCGCGTGCGCTTTGGTCGACGAAGCAACAAAACGTCCTTGCGCATGCCGCGTCCTGTTGCAAAAGCATGTGAAAAAACTACAAAGTTTGCTAGGCCAAAAGGCGCGTTTAACTGTCAAGCCCTAGTTTTAACATAATCATTATTTCACAATCATTAGACCTGAATCACTGAGCCCAATTTCTTAGTTAGATTTACTTAATTATAGCAGCACTAGCCTTGTACAGCAAAATATTTTTAACCTTCTCAATGAAATCCAAATGATCAAATCAATAAAACATTTTCATACATGTATTTTTTTATGTAGGCACACACAGACATCAAGATTTAACGTATGAATCTCAGCAGTGGTGACAAACAGATCACCTCTGATCATAAGCTCATTATTTATTCATGCAGCAATGCATGATGGGAGCCATGAATGATTTTTTATTGGTGGCACCCAGAATGCACAGCAACATGCTTTATAATTGTCACCATTGTTGAGATGCACAGGCTGAATCTTGATGTCTGTGTATTTTAAAAAAAGAGAATGTGTCACTTTTTTGTCTAAGAGAAACGTTTTAGAAATTATTTTCGATTACATTGTAAAAGTTACAAATATGCTGTATAAGGACAGTGCTGCTATAATTAATAAAGTAAACCTAACTGAGTTCAGTGATTCAGGTCAAATGATTGTGAAATGGTGATTATGTTAAAACATAACCAACACCATCAGATCACCTTTTCTATTTGTTCTGGCTGTTATAACTCAGGTACAGCATCCAAACAAAACTTGAAGATAATGAATTAAGGGTCAAGAGCCCAATTAAACTAAATACTGATCACCATAATGGCGACTTGAAATTACGGTTTTCTCCTTCTGTGATTCTGCTTGTTAACATCAGGTGTCTTCAATGTTGGCAATATCAAATAAAGAGTTCTTAATTCATCTTTGACGTCTGTCTGTTATTCAGCTATTTTTGTTTAATTTTTTTTGTGAAAATTTTACTCATTTTAAATGGTTAACTTTTAAGGAATTCATTTGATTAATTATTACTCAATTCTAATTTGTTAAATTGAATTAATAATATTGCTTGTAATCTGTCTTGGACATTCTGCCTAAGATCTTATAACAGAACTTTATCTTTGCTTGAACTAACCCTTATGTATAGCACATAGTCCTGCCTTGTAGTACTGCTTTGTTATGCAGCATTGAATTACCTTAAAACTACTTCAAAGTGGTTAATGGCATGATATTTTTTTGCAGCTGCAGTGGTGTGTGTGACTCTGCTGAACAGGTTTGAGGGAGATCAGATTTCTTCACCTCATGATGCTCTTCTGGAATATCAGCAGAGACCGCAGCGCCTTGTGGTTCATTTCATCAAGAAACGTCTTGGACTCATCTCATAAAAATATGTCATTAATATCTACAGTGTAAATAATACTGTTTATAGTGTGTTTGTGTTATTTAAAGGTGACATTCACATTCTCAAACCATCCTCAGCTGACTTCCTAACATTTAAAACCAATGAACACACACCACTTTTAATGTTGTAAGTAATTTGTGTGTATTATAACTTGTAAATCTACTATATGATTTAAATTATATGTGTGGTAAACTTATCGGCTTATTGTAAAAAATAAGCTAATTATTTAGCTTACATTATGTGAAGTTCATGAAATGAGTCATGTGGGTTTGTACTTTAGTAACACTTTGATACTGATAATATGAAAAACTCAAAGCAACTGATTAATGCTGGAAATGCATATTTTTTGTCGCTAGAGGAAATTCTTTGTCTTTTTTTTTTCATTTCTTTGTCTCTTTGTCTCAAGTTTCTAGTGGTTTAGAGTCTTTGCTCATAAACCTGATGCAGCTCTTTAAACCAGTGCTGTGGTTCATAGTCTCTCTGTTATGGAGGGGTAGAGGAGAGGTCGATTAATGAATGAATTATCACTGAACTGTGCTGAGCTGAATAATGACACTATTCTCTTGCTAGTACAGCTGCTTTACAGCTGAATTTGAAGTTGTCTCATATTTGATGAAGTTAATATCATTAATTTGTTCCTGTTCTGTTGATTATTGTGAAGCTGCTTTGAAACATTTTCTATTGTATAAAGCGCTATAAAAATAAAGGTGGCTACTTGTAAACTGGATCGGGCTCCTGCTGACAGGCTCTATCTCCAGGGTGAAACTGCTGAAAGAGGAACCACTCTTGGCGAGTATTAAAGGGGTGGTTGATTATGATTTCGCTTTTCTAACTTTAGTTAGTGTGTAATGTTGCTGTTTGAGCATAAACAACATCTGCAAATTTACAACGCTCAAAGTTCAAAGCAAAGGGAGATATTTTCTTTTAAAGAAATTGCTTTTTAAGGACTATAACGGCTGGTAGGGACTACACGACATTCCTCCCGGGTTAGTGACATCACAAACCCTAAGATTTACATAACCCCCACCCAAAAGCACACATTTATCCATGTGTAAGCATTAGCAAAACTGATGACACACCAATCAGAATCTCAGGATATTATAAATAGGGCCACGGGTGATTATGTGCTTTGGAAAATGAATAAAAGAAGGGAATGTCGGCAAAATATAGGCTCAATAGTTTTTACTTCGTTTGTGCTGTACATTTTTTTGTTTGTCCCAGCTAGAAATTTTACGTTCCCAGAACGTTCTGAGAATGTCCCCGCTGGTGTCAAGGACGTTGCCTGGTAACGTTCCCACAACGTTCCCAGACAGACACGATGTGGAGTTCTTTAAAGGGTTTGGGGACGTTATTTGGAGGACCTTCAGGGAACATTCAGGATGTTCTGGGAACGTTTAGAGGACAATATTTAATTCAGAAATCCAATGTTCCCAGAACATTCTGAGAACGTCCCCGCTGGTGTCAAGGACGCCGCCTGGTAACGTTCCCACAACGTTCCCAGACAGACATGATGTGGAGTTCTTTAAAGGGTTTGGGGACGTTATTTGGAGGACCTTCAGGGAACATTCAGGATGTTCTGGGAATGTTTAGAGGACAATATTTAATTCAGAAATCCAATGTTCCCAGAACATTCTGAGAACGTCCCCGCTGGTGTCAAGGACGTCGCCTGGTAACTTTCCCACAACGTTCCCAGACAGACACGATGTGGAGTTCTTTAAAGGGTTTGGGGACGTTATTTGGAGGACCTTCAGGGAACATTCAGGATGTTCTGGGAACGTTTAGAGGACAATATTTAATTCAGAAATCCAATGTTCCCAGAACATTCTGAGAACGTCCCCGCTGGTGTCAAGGACGTCGCCTGGTAACGTTCCCACAACGTTTCCAGACAGACACGATGCGGAGTTCTTTAAAGGGTTTGGGGACGTTATTTGGAGGACCTTCAGGGAACATTCAGGACGTTCTGGGAACGTTTAGAGGACAATATTTAATTCAGAAATCCAATGTTCCCAGAACATTCTGAGAACGTCCCCGCTGGTGTCAAGGACGCCGCCTGGTAACGTTCCCACAACGTTCCCAGACAGACACGATGTGGAGTTCTTTAAAGGGTTTGGGGACGTTATTTGGAGGACCTTCAGGGAACATTCAGGACGTTCTGGAAACGTTTAGAGGACAATATTTAATTCAGAAATCCAATGTTCCCAGAACGTTCTGAGAACGTCCCCGCTGGTGTCAAGGACGTCGCCTGGTAACGTTCCCACAACGTTCCCAGACGGACACGATGTGGAGTTCTTTAAAGGGTTTGGGGACGTTATTTGGAGGACCTTCAGGGAACATTCAGGATGTTCTGGGAACGTTTAGAGGACAAGATTTAATTCAGAAATCCAATGCTTCCAAAACATTCTGAGAACGTCCCGCTGGTGTCAGGAACGTCGCTTGGTAATTGTAATGATGCAGCGGACGAGGAGAGATCCATTTGCAGGCTTTATTAAATAACAGGGTCAGACAGGCAAGGGTCGAATACCAGCGATATAAGCAGAGCAGAATACACACAATCAGAGTCCAAGATCCAGGCAGAGAGTAAGGCAGGCAGCAGACAACGAGAGGTAAGGTCCAGATAAAGTCGTAACAGGTAAACAAACACAGGGTACAAACGCTCAGGGGTGCGTTTCCCGAAAGCATCGTTACCCAACTATGGTCGCAAGTTGGTCGCAAATCCCATTGAACTCTATTGGTAACGACGGAACTTGCGACCATAGTTGGCTAACGATGCTTTCGGGAAACGTACCCCGGAATAGTTCACTGGGAAAGCAATACTTTGCACGAGTGAATGTGAAAACCAGGTATTAAGACACAGGTGAATGAAATCAGTGCTGATGAATCCGGGCAGTGAGTTATGGGAAATGTAGTTTGTGAGGAAGTGATCATAGTCTATTGTGGAGCGCCCTCTGGTGGCTCTCGAGGGCACTCCAGCTGGTGATCGTTACAGTAATGTTCCCACAACGTTCCCAGACAGTCACGATGTGGAGTTATTTAAAGGGTTTGTGGACGTTATTTGGAGGACCTTTAGGGAACATTCAGGACGTTCTGGGAACGTTTAGAAGACCATATTTAATTCAGAAATCCAATGTTTCCAAAACATTCTGAGAACGTCCTGCAGAACTTTTAGGGACCAACTTAGAATATAATTTTTTTGTCCTATTAAGGTCTTCTGTTATATTTAAAGAATAAGAAGCTGATGCTTCTCCGCTTCAACCTGATCTGCAGGCTCTGTGTGTGTGACAGGAGTTTTTTTTTAATATACTGTGTACATTTTGCTGCCATTGTTGCTGAGCTTAAAACGTCTGCATTCTTGATTTTATAATAACAATTGTAAAAGACTGTTTTACATCACCGAGCCAAATAGCGGGATCACCACAACTTTTTTCCCATGGAAAAGTGGTGTAGCCTTTACCAAATAATAGGAAAAAAATGACAATAAAAGAAAAGAGACAAAAATAATACAAACATATTCTAAAGACCCTCGCATTGAACTTTATGCCGCTTAGATTTCGTGAAGAGACTGTGCAGGCTATGTAAACAAGAATTAAAATAAGCAAATTGGAATAGGCCTAGCGCTTACGTTAGCTTGTTTATCTAAAAAAAAGCCAATATAGCCTGACCATCTACGCGAGAATGGTTCATTAAAATAACATGATAATCACATTGGCTTTTTCTGGCACGCTGTCGGTGAAGAAAACAGGAAAAAGACCGCCGTCAGGTGTCCGTCCGAGAAGGGTCCAGCCCGCAGACAAACCAGATAAACGTGACAGAAGTTGACGGAAGTTGAACCTCGGTTCGTCCCACGTCACCGCGCACAAAGCGTGATGTATATGAGAATGTTCTCATTAAGTTAGTCACAAAACGTTCTCATATGGTCAACAGAGAACCATATGGGAACCTCCTTATTATGTCCTCTTTGTAATGTTGCTATGTGACCATAAAATAACCAATATGGAACGTTCCCCTAAAGTCACATAAAGAACGTCATTGTATGACCAACTTAGACCCATATGAGAACGTTTTGATTACATCCATTTTGTAACGTTGTTGTGTGACCATAAGATTACCCTTACGGAACGTCCCCCTAAAGTCATATAAGGAACGTTATAATATGACCAACTTAGAACCATATCCGAACGCTCTGATTATGTCCTCTTTGTAACGTTGTTGTGTGACCATAAAATAACCAATATGGAATGTCGCCCTAAAGTCCTATAAGGGAGGTTATTTTTTATGACCAACTTAGACCCATATTAGAATGTTCTCATTAAGTTAGTCACAAAACGTTCTCATATGGTCAACAGAGAACCATATGGGAACGTCCTTATTATGTCCCCTTTGTAATGTTGCTATGTGACCATAAGATTACCATTACGGAACGTCCCCCTAAAGTCCTATAAGGAACGTTATAATAGGACCACCTTAGACCCATATGAGAACGTTTTGATTACGTCCTCTTTGTAACGTTGTTATGTGACCATAAGATTACCATTATGGAACATCCCCCTAAAGTCCTATAAGGAACGTTATAATAGAACCAACTTAGACCCATATGCGAACGTTTTGATTACGTCCTCTTTGTAACGTTGTTATGTGACCATAAGATTAGCATTACGGAACGTCTCCCTAAAGTCCTATAAGGAACGTTATAATAGGACCAACTTAGACCCATATGAGAACGTTTTGATTACGTCCTCTTTTTAACATTGTTATGTGACCATAAGATTACCATTACGGAACGTCTCCCTAAAGTCCTATAAGGAACGTTATAATAGGACCAACTTAGACCCATATGCGAACGTTTTGATTACGTCCTCTTTGTAATGTTGTTATGTGACCATAAGATTACCATTACGGAACGTCTCCCTAAAGTAATTTAAGCAACGTTATAATAGGACCAACTTAGACCCATATGAGAACGTTTTGATTACATCCTCTTTGTAACGTTGTTATGTGACCATAAGATTACCATTACGGAACGTCTCCCTAAAGTAATTTAAGGAACGTTATAATAGGACCAACTTAGACCCATATGAGAACGTTTTGATTACATCCTCTTTGTAACGTTGTTATGTGACCATAAGATTACCATTACGGAACGTCCCCCTAAAGTCCTATAAGGAATGTTATGCAGTTTGTGTAGTTGTTTAATCCTCCTCTGCTGAGATCTTCAGAGATTTAATGTCGTATTTTATCTTCATTTGATTTCATCTAAGACTGTGTCTGAAGACAGTTGCAGTTCTTGTATTTCTCTTTCCTTCTGTGATTCTGCTTGTTTACAGCAGGTTTTCATCACTAATGCTCAATAATCACTTAATTAATCACTTAATTCTTGACTGCAATGTATATCTACTTTTAGTGAACTCAACTGAAATAATTTCAGAGTACTCATAACTATTGGTTTCTAAAATTTAAATAATTAAGGCAATCCGTGTCCTCAAATGTAATGAGTTGTCTTAACTTATTGTATTTGACTTTGTGTGTGGTATTGTGAGCTAGCAGTAACTGCAAGTGCTCTGAGTTCATTTAACCCTCTGGGGTCTAAGGTGTTTTTGGGGTCCTTGAGATGTTTTGACATGCCCTGACATTTGTGCTTTTTTCAGTTGCTTATAAACATATTAATGGGACAGATGAAATTACACTTTATTTAGCACAAACAGGGCTACCATGTGAGCAACATGTATGTATATGTTTGTATTTTTGAGAGAATATTGTTTATGCATGGTTATTGAAAAAACTAAAAATTAAAGTTTCTGAAATAAGGCGACAAAACACATACTAAATATGTGTCCACAAGACTTTTGACTAATGGATGTTGTCGCCAAGAGTTTTTTCTTCAAAATGATCTGAAAATCATCCTGCCTAATCATTCACATAAAACAATAGATTGTTTTAAATTGTGAAAAACATGTTTGGAAAGGCAACATGCGTGGGGGCGTGAACGGCCCAACCCCCTCATGAATAATTAGGTGGTTCACACCTGACAATATATATATATATATATATATATATATACATATATATATACATATACATATACATATACATACATACACACACATATATATATATGCAGTATATATATATATGTGTGTGTGTATGTATATATATATATATATACATACATACATACACATAGGCTATATATATATATATATATATATAATCAAAATATAAATGAAAATCAAAAGCACATTTTTAGTCATGCCTGGAAACAAATCCTGTTCAAATAGGCTATATGGGCCATTCTATAGAATTGGTTCAAAGTTAGAGTTGGAAACATCTTGAAAAGAACATTTTCTTTTTACATAAATGTCTTATAAAGTATTATTTTTTCAAGTAGGCCAATACATTTTATCACACATATTTCAAAGTTAAGGATTCATTATTTTTATAAAGCTTGCATTGGAACTGTCATGATTCTGCCCTCGTGTCCTTGATTTTCTCTAGTCTTGAGGCAGGATCATGACAGAATCATGTTTTGTGTGCAAGCACATGGTCTTGTGTTTTGAGCCATGTGCTTGTGTTGTCTCGTTACGTTACCCCGCCCCCTTGTTATCCTCGTCTCGTCATTATTGTCTAGTCAGCTTCACCTGTCTTTGTCATTAGTGTTCCCCTATTTCATCCCCTTGTGTTTGCTGTCCTGTGCCGGTTCATTGTGTCACACTTTGTGAGAGTCTACCTGTGAGTACCTTGTCTTTGGAGAACGTCTTGATCTTGTATTTGCTGTTTTATAGTCTAGTGTTTGTCTAGTGTTATCTAGTTTAGTTATCCCTCGTTTGTATTACCTCTGTTTTGCCCCCTCGTGGGCTTTATTTTCCCCTGTTTTTCTGTTATAATAAACGTTGTGTAATTGTCTACCGTCTGCGCTTGGGTTCTTCTGCTATCATCATAACAGAATGAACCGGCCAAAACAGAACCCAGCAGACTGTATGTCTTTTCCTGCTATTCGACAGTCGACTGACCAGGAATTGTGGTGGCAGTCGGCCATCGCCGACAGCAAGTTGGGCAAGCTTCCTTTCCCTCCCCAGGGAGAGAGGTCCCTGAGGAGATATGCCCAGGCCGTGGAAGCAAGGAGGCTTTTCTTACCTGAGATCCTCACCAACCGTTACCTCATCGCAGGTCTCAATGTTCCCCCTCCTCTGGCTGAACGGGAGAGGCTGGTCCACCGCCCGTTTCGGGACATGGTGGACTGTTTGTGTCAGGAGGAGCAGCAGGGCTCCTCCACGGGCTCTCCACCTTCTGCCTGCCTGCCAGCTATTCCCGAGGGTCGAATGATAGGCGTCGCGACACTTGGGGACCAGGCTGGCTCCCTCACTACTCCTGGCACTTCTTCTACCCCCTTCGGTCTTCGAGGGAAACGAGGGAGGCGAACCTCGTGGGACTCTCCTTCAGAGTCCTCAGCGTCGGAGTCAATCCTGCCAGAGATAACCCCTCCTTCGCATGACACAGTCGCCGCCGTGCTTCCCCAACCCGTCTCAGCTCCGGCGATGGTCTCTGCTTCTCGACCTAGGAGAAAGAGGAGGAAGAGGGGAGCCTCCCGTTCTTCAAGCGCCATCCCAGATCCCACTCCAGCGAGTGCAGTCACAGAGCCCGCTGCAGTCACAGAGCCCGCTGCAGTCACAGAGCCCGCTGCAGTCACAGAGCCCGCTGCAGTCACAGAGCCCGCTGCAGTCACAGAGCCCGCTGCAGTCACAGAGCCCGCTGCAGTCACAGTGCCCGCTGCAGTCACAGAGCCCGCCGCTGTGAAGGCGGTCCCAGCACCCGCTGCTGAGAGAACAGTTCCTGAGCTAACTTCTGAGAGAGCTGTTTCCGAGCTCGCTGCTCCAGCTCCTGAGAGTACTGCACAGGAGAGCGCTTCCGAGTTTAATATGAGCACTACATCTGAGTCTGAGTCGATTACTTCTCACCCTGTCTCCTGTCCTGTGCTGTCTCCTTCCCTGTCCCAGTCAAGTTCCCCCAGCGCTTCTCCACGTGTCACCCTGTCTCAGTCTAGTTCCCCTATGGCTTCTCCTCGAGTGCCTCCACCCAAGTCCGCCCGGAATCCTCGTCCCAAGCCCTCATCCCGTGGACCTAAGACCCCCAGCACACCCATCCACCCTGGACCACCCCCCATGAACTCTGTGTTTCCTCCGCCACCTCTTCCTTGTTTATTATTTTTAATGTTTCATCCTAACCCTGTTGTTGTGTTTTCGTGTTTGCCGTTACTGTTATTTGTCATGTTTTGTTGGTTTGTGTCGATGTCTCAGTCTGTCATGTCCCGTGTTTGATGTCCCCTTGAGGAGCGTCTGGTAGCCGCTCCTTAAGGTGGGGGTTCTGTCATGATTCTGCCCTCGTGTCCTTGATTTTCTCTAGTCTTGAGGCAGGATCATGACAGAATCATGTTTTGTGTGCAAGCACATGGTCTTGTGTTTTGAGCCATGTGCTTGTGTTGTCTCGTTACGTTACCCCGCCCCCTTGTTATCCTCGTCTCGTCATTATTGTTTAGTCAGCTTCACCTGTCTTTGTCATTAGTGTTCCCCTATTTCATCCCCTTGTGTTTGCTGTCCTGTGCCGGTTCATTGTGTCACACTTTGTGAGAGTCTACCTGTGAGTACCTTGTCTTTGGAGAACGTCTTGATCTTGTATTTGCTGTTTTATAGTCTAGTGTTTGTCTAGTGTTATCTAGTTTAGTTATCCCTCGTTTGTATTGCCTCTGTTTTGCCCCCTCGTGGGCTTTATTTTCCCCTGTTTTTCTGTTATAATAAACGTTGTGTAATTGTCTACCGTCTGCGCTTGGGTTCTTCTGCTATCATCATAACAGGAACAAACACTATAACAGTTGATTGGTTTATTTTTGACAAAACATATATTTAACATATGAGCAGAAACTGTCTAACAAAAGCTTATTTGATGTCTATTTTAGAGTAAAAACTTTATAATCTATCTAAAATTAATCAACGAAATGTTGTCATTACAGACACTATTCTATATCGTGATTAGAACAAATCTCAGTAGGCTATAGCAATATAAATGCTACATTTACTAATGTAGGAGCAAGAGTGAATGAACGCACAGATGTACATCTGTAGTAAACAACATCGCGCGCGGGTCTGTGCCATTCATTCACACACATAATCGCAATTCATATTTAAACAGTCTTTGTGCAGTTTACAGACACTATTCAATAACGCGATTAGAACAAAGCACTTAAGAATTCACGAGTTCACACTTACATCAATTAAACAGAGTAAAGATTATGCGTATTTGGCGTGCTGTCCGGGGGGAGGGCTCCGAGCTCGGAATTTTGCCCGAACCCAGAGTACTCCCCCCGTTGTTGTAAGAGTATTAGGACTATAAGTGAGGAGATGGGGTGGTGGAGGGATGCTGTTAAACTGTCAATGAACGGAGGTTAGTTTGCTGTATATATACACAGCGCTTAACTTGTTTATTAAGCACCACTCTTGTCTAATTAGGTTTGATTATCTGAATGTGCTCCACGTGTGTTTAATTAGGTTTAATTATCTGAACGTGCTCCTCCCGAACTTTGTTAATAAAACATCATTTCACGAGTTCACACTTACATCAATTAAACAGAGTAAAGATTATGCGTATTTGGCGTGCTGTCCGGGGGGAGGGCTCCGAGCTCGGAATTTTGCCCGAACCCAGAGTACTCCCCCAAAAGGCAAAAAGAGCAAAGGACAGCCGCCAGACCAAAGACCCCCCAAAACGCAGAGAATTTGGCGGGCTGGCGTTTTGAGAATAAGCCTGGTTGCTTGACCAGGAGGGCCTGCTGGCTCACGAACGGGGAGCAGTCGTAATTTGGAACAACAGTTGGGAGGGCTCGCACCGTTTCTCGACGGGAGCAGCTCACAGCGTCAGACAGGTGAGCTCTACCGGCCGATGAACAGCGTGATTTATGCCGCCTGACCAGGAGGGCCGTGTTGCCTCTGGCGGGAGCAGCTCACTGCGCTGGGCGGACGGGCCCTACTGGTTGACAAGATTTGGGAATGCCCAACCAGGAGGGCCCATGTAGCTTTCGACGGGAGCAGCTCACAGCGTCGGGCTGATGGGCCCTACCGGCTGACGGTGGAGTGGCGCGTTTTTTGGAAGCCCGGACTGGAGATTTCTTGCTGTCCGCTGGGAAATCGATACCTGTTGGATGGGAAAGAGAAAACATAGATGCATGCAAAGTCCGCTGGGAGACCAATGCTCGCTGGACAGAAAAAGAGAAAACATAGATGCATGCAAAGTCCGCTGGGAGACCAATGCTCGCTGGACAGAAAAAGAGGAAACATAGATGCTTGCAATGTCCGCTGGGAGACCAATGCTCGCTGGACAGAATTATGCAATGTCCGCTGGGAGACCAATGCTCGCTGGACAGAATTATGCAATGTCCGCTGGGAGACCAATGCTCGCTGGACAGAAAAGAGGAAACATAGATGCTTGCAATGTCCGCTGGGAGACCAATGCTCGCTGGACAGAAAAAGGAGAAAACATAGATGCTTTGCAATGTCCGCTGGGAGACCAATGCTCGCTGGACAGAAAAAGAGGAAACATAGATGCATGCAACGTCCGCTGGGAGACCAATGCTCGCTGGACGGAGAAAGAGGAAACATAGAAGCATGCAACGTCCGCTGGGAGACCAATGCTCGCTGGACAGAAAAAGAGGAAACATAGATGCATGCAATGTCCGCTGGGAGACCAATGCTCGCTGGACGGAGAAAGAGGAAACATAGAAGCATGCAACGTCCGCTGGGAGACCAATGCTCGCTGGACGGAGAAAGAGGAAACATAGAAGCATGCAACGTCCGCTGGGAGACCAAAGCTCGCTGGACAGAGAAAGAGGAAACATAGATGCATGCAACGTCCGCTGGGAGACCAATGCTCGCTGGACGGAGAAAGAGGAAACATAGCCAGAGAAACAGAGCTCCTACGGGAGCAGAGGAGACATCACTGCTGCGGCAGTGGAGAAAATAGCCAGAGAAACAGAGCTCCTGCGGGAGCAGAGGAGACATCACTGCTGCGGCAGTGAAGAAAATAGCCAGGGAAACAGAGCTCCTGCGGGAGCAGAGGAGACATCACTGCTGCGGCAGTGGAGAAAATAGCCAGGGAAACGGAGCTCCTGCGGGAGCAGAGGAGACATCACTGCTGCGGCAGTGGAGAAAATAGCCAGGGAAACGGAGCTCCTGCGGGAGCAGAGGAGACATCACTGCTGCGGCAGTGGAGAAACTTACCTGGAGAAAAAAGAGCTCCTGCGGGAGCAGAGGAGACATCACTGCTGCGGCAGTGGAGAAAATAGCCAGAGAAACAGAGCTCCTGCGGGAGCAGAGGAGACATCACTGCTGCGGCAGTGAAGAAAATAGCCAGAGAAACAGAGCTCCTGCGGGAGCAGAGGAGACATCACTGCTGCGGCAGTGGAGAAAATAGCCAGAGAAACAGAGCTCCTGCGGGAGCAGATGAGACGTCACTACTGTGGCAGTGGAGAAACTTACCTGGAGAAAAAAGAGCTCCTGCGGGAGCAGAGGAGACATCACTGCTGCAACAGTGGAGAAAATAGCCAGAGAAACAGAGCTCCTGCGGGAGCAGAGGAGACATCACTGCAGCGGCAGTGGAGAAAATAGCCAGAGAAACAGAGCTCCTGCGGGAGCAGAGGAGACATCACTGCTGCGGCAGTGAAGAAAATAGCCAGAGAAACAGAGCTCCTGCGGGAGCAGATGAGACGTCACTACTGTGGCAGTGGAGAAACTTACCTGGAGAAAAAAGAGCTCCTGCGGGAGCAGAGGAGACATCACTGCTGCGGCAGTGGAGAAAATAGCCAGAGAAACAGAGCTCCTGCGGGAGCAGAGGAGACATCACTGCAGCGGCAGTGGAGAAAATAGCCAGAGAAACAGAGCTCCTGCGGGAGCAGAGGAGACATCACTGCAGCGGCAGTGGAGAAAATAGCCAGAGAAACAGATCAGATTATTTTATTTAATGCCATGTCGGCATTCAGAGCTATTTTCATGGCAAAAATTCAATCACAAAAATACAAATATCATATAAATACAATAAAAACAAAGCAAATATAAACAAGTCATATTATATAATATATATATATTTAAATTAACATGATAAAAAATCCAAAACCTTTTCAGGCATAATCTCATTAAATATGTCCTTCAATGAAGAAACTTCATAAAAGAGCATTCTGCTTGCGTTAAGGCCAGAACAATCTAATAAAACATGTTTGACAGATAAGGGAATTTTACAAAACATACACAAAGTTGGGTCTTCAACTTTAAGCAAAAAAGCATGGGTCAAACTTGTGTCCAGAGAAACAGAGCTCCTGCGGGAGCAGAAAACTTACCTGGAGAAATGAGCTCCTGCGGGAGCGGAGAAGACATCACTGCTGCGGCAGTGGAGAAATTTACCTGGACAAATTGAGTTCCTCTGGTGTGAGGCTGAGCAAAGGGAGGAGTAGGTTGGGGCCTGGTGGGCCGATGCTCGTCTTCTTGCGCGTTAATCAAAAACGCGAAGAGGAGGTGAGAGATTAAATCCTTGCAGGATTATGTGCATCTGAAGTTAAAGTGGCCGAGCAAAGATAGCAGTTCGCGTTTTAGAACAGTGGGAAGGTGGACGAGATCAAAAATATCCTATCGATTTTTTCTTGTGCAGTGAGGCCTGGAAAACAACTGTATCCAAGTTAATGCCCAGAATTCAAATGGACGAGGCTGAACCCATGGTTTTAACCTGTGCAATTGGAATCCCGAGCTCAGCAGAAACTGTGCGGGGCTGTGAGATCGATTATTAAACGTACGAAAATGTTCTTATTTTCTCAGTTTATTTCGTTTATTTTGATCATTTCTATGGGTCATATTCCCTGCCGATTTGTTCGTTCTGAATCAGAAAAACCAATAGTGAAACTGTGGCTTTAAACTAGCCTACCTACTTCAAAAAATAAAAATAAAATAAAAATACATTTATGCTATAACTTTAAGTTTCTAAGCGATTTTTGTAAATAAATTGCAGGACAGTGTTAACGAAAGGTTCTTATTCTGTGTGCAATCTGCACGTAATGTGCGACCTATTGTTTACGTGTGAGTTTACCAAAAGGAAGCATCGCGTTAATGAACGGCAAATCATTTGTACGGAAACTATTTAAAACGCGTGTTCCCCTGATCAAAATTAGTATCCAGATAGCATAACTTGCTCGTGATTCAACAACTGAAGTGATACGAAGTTCAATTAGGGACATAAAACGAAAAGGTTTTGAGCTGAGCACTCACAGAGTTGACCCGGCAGATGTTGAGTGTGGACTGACCGGGACTGAATCTGCAGCGCGGCTTACTTAGGGCCCGCTGCGGCGGCCTGACGCTGGAGGAAGACCCGTTCCTTCGAATTAAGAGGGCGGCATTGCCTTATGACCATTTCTCTATGGCAGGAATTATTGAATGGTCCGGTTTAAAGAAATACGCGGAAGTAGATTGTGGATGTTTCGCCCGCGGTGGCGAGGACCCGTTTGTTTGGCCTGACGCCCACGAGATAATACCGGAGGATTGTGGCAAAGATTCCTAATCCTGAAGGACGAAAGATTCTTCATCAAACGGGAAGAGCTCGATTCGGACATGTTAGGAAGGTACTGCGGGGTCAAATGCTGTTAAACTGTCAATGAACGGAGGTTAGTTTGCTGTATATATACACAGCGCTTAACTCGTTTATTAAGCACCACTCTTGTCTAATTAGGTTTGATTATCTGAATGTGCTCCACGTGTGTTTAATTAGGTTTAATTATCTGAACGTGCTCCTCCCGAACTTTGTTAATAAAACATCATTAAATAACTTACTACATCAGCTGAATCCGTGCTCCTCGAAATGAAACTACCAGCACTTCTGAGGTAACTTTTCCAGGATTATTACGATAGTATTATTCCTCACAGCGCAGCAAGACGAGGTAAAGTACAAGATTCTTATTATACTTGATGTTTTATCCAGCTGATGTGGGCGTTGGCATGGCTTGCCTCAACATTTGCATTTGAATAGCGCGCGCTCTTTTAGCACTCCTGTAAGGGAGCACGTTTATCAATAAACAGTCAGATGAGATGCTTCATATACAGAGATTTTACTTAGAATCAATTGTGGCAATAAATGAACAATTATTAAACAACAATGCATGAGCTCTATTATTTATATAATGTTATACACAAGTGCATGAGCTCGTATGTACTTCCCCCTTTAAATCAACGCATCCCAAGTTCACCGTGAATAAATGAATGGACTTAAAGTAGTGCGCATCCTAAAACAGCGACACTCTCTATATTCACAAGCCCCAATCTCACATAAAACACGCGTGACAACACAGATCATACATCGACCTTTAACTAAACAGGGCACGTTATATAAATTCAACCGCATACATTTAATCACCCTACCGATACACACATGAACGATTTGCGCGCGAACCGCGTGCTCCCCAGCTGATAACTCTAGCGTTTTACATTCACTGTTAGAAAAAAAAAGTGAAAAAAACGAAATATTCTGGCAGCTGGGGCGCCAGAAAAATACTGTGAAATACCAGTTAAAAACCAACTCGTAAAAAAACGGAAATATTCTGGCAGGAAAAAAACTGTAAAAAAAATGGTAATTTCTTATCCTATAATTATGGTTTATTACTGTTATTCTACACAAAAATATCTTTCATTATCTGATATAATGTTAATTTACTGACCTATTGAAGTATTAATATCTGTTTTGTACCATTGTAATACACTGTCAACCAACAACCACAGTGGTGATGAGAGTCACATGATCATTCAAAGCTCATTCAACGCTATCTCACGACCAATTCGTACAAGAGATTAAAAGGTGGCTAATTCGTACGACCTCGAGTTCGTACGATTTGTCTAAACCAACGTGATGGGTAGGTTTAGGGGCGGGGTCAGGGATAGGTCATTCATACGATTTCATAGGAATTTGGTAACTTGTAAATAATTCACAAATTAGCAAAAAAACGTATGAATTCATACGAATTGCCTTGAGCGCAGGCTGGCTCATTACAAGCAGCTCTTCCACAAAAGAGTTTCAGTAATACTAATACACAGAAACTGCACAGTATCATTCGCACAAACATTAAACACCATCATGGTAACACATGAAATTGTAAAAATGCAATAAACATTAGTTTAACAACATTAAATGTAACATAAAACCCTAATATACATAACTCATTCGGAAAAAACTAAGAAAACCATGAAGAAACATAGTTATTTCAACAAAAACACATCAAATGTGAAGTGTCACGCAGGGAATTGTGGGAATGTCAATTTACGGTTTTTCACTGTAAATTATACAATGAGTTGTTCTTTTTCACTTTCAAAAACTGTAAATTGAATGGTATTTTACAGTAAAATTACATTAAATGTACCATTAGATCTATCACAGTTATTATATAGTACGGAAATACTATTATTTAACCTTAAAACTCACTTTAACACCCACATTTTGATTTCTGATTTCTGCAGTTATACCTTCTTTTCTTTGTTTTCTAATTTAACAGAAAAAATCTGTAAAATATTACGGAATATTTTATGTAAAATTACACATAACCCTGTAAAAATACAGACAATTTCCTTAAAAAAACCCTAAAATTGATGTAAAACCAAAATACAAGCAATTACCTGTAAATTCAATAGTGGACCTTTAAATTACAGCAAATATCTGTAAAATAACAGGCATTCACTGTATAATGACAAAACGGCAAAATTCTGTAAAAAAAAATACAGACCATTACCTGTAAATGTACTTTTTTTTTTTTTACAGTGTTGGATTCGCCCCGTATCGCACTTAACCCAACAATACAACACAATACCTAGCAAAAATAGTTTTAGTAACACTAATATTCACATGTGTGCCAATGTACGCTTCATGTACCTGTAAGGGAGCACGTTTATCAATAAACAGTCAGACGAGATGCTTCATATACATGTTTTTACTTAGAATGAAGCGTTTCGCGAGAACTCCCCAACTATTAGTAGCCGCACGCGCACACACACGACCAATCAGATACACTCATCCCAAACATGTCATCATTACATTTTTAACCTCATACGAAATCACTAAAAATATGAATTAATGCAGAACATAAACATTTCAACGTCCTTAACAACATTAATATTTTATAATTATTTAAAGTGATTACTGGATTAAACCTCAGGTGAACACATACAGTCAATCTTGTTCACATTTTACTCAGCATATTAAACTCTCAGTGGGCGTGGTCACATTGACACGTAATAAGCTATAAGGAAAAAGACTGACATCTCTCTCTTTTCATACAGATTACATAAACTGAGAATATTTGTTTTTTATATAAATTACTTCATTTGAAAAGAAGAGAATTTCAGCTTCATAACGAAAAATCTTTCGTGCCTGTGTGACAAGTATTTACTGAGTTTCGGACACGTTTCAGAATGGACTTCACTGAAAGAGAGAAGGCAAAATTCGCATCATTTTTATTTTTCTTTCTTTGACAAAAAGCAGAACACTTTGTTTTTATTGTGAGTATCCACAAAAAAAATAGACACTTAACAGGATCTAATGATGTACAACACTTATATGTAAGATCAAAATCAACAGAGAAATTTGAGTCTCTTTTGCACTGATAAGGATAAAATAGCCGACCCCAGAGGGTTAAAGTTTGTCATTTCACTGTTTTTACTCAATATAGTGAAATTTCAGCTATATAAAGTATTTAAATGCAGTGTAAAGTTTAATTGTGTATTAAGAAATATCATGGTTTTAGTGGACTCGATTAAAATAAGTTCAGAGTACTCATAACTATTGTTTTTATAAACTTAATTGAATTGAGGCAATCGGTTTCCTCAAATGAAATGAGTTAGCTTAACTTGTTAGGTTTTACAGAAATGGCAAATGTAAATTATATAATTCATTTTTCATTTTCATTTTGCACCAACGTTGCACAAATGTAATGGAAAATGTTAATTTAAATACAGAAATGCATGGTCATTTTACATATTGCATTACATTTCAAATTGAATTGCTACCCTAAACAGCATGTGTATACATGCTGTTTAGGGTAAAGCAATACTCCTGTATAGGAGTATTGCTTTATCCACTTATGTAAGAGGTATTTATTATAGTACTGTTTTGCATTTCTTTTGTCAGGGTTGTACCTACTCAGTTAGTGCTGTGATTTCACAAAGTTCCAAATTATTTATCCGAAAACCGATTGTAAAGCATTCGGTAGCAGTGTTTTGAATTAATCCATCCAACAAACAGTCATGTTTTCGACATTTTGTGTGTATTGTCTGAGGGAAAAGTTTGAATTGGGATTCAGAAGTTGTTTGTACCATTGGGTGTGTTTTTTAAATTGTGTGTGAGGATTTGAGAAAATGGTGAGTTGTTCCAAGAATTGTTTCTAAGCAATTGAGAAAAACTGTAAACAGCTGGTTTTGTGATGTAAAAAAATGCAATGCCACTGAAAACCAAAATCACTTTTCAGAAAAGAAGAAAAATGCAGGAATAACAAACTGCATAAGTCTGCATAAGCCTAAACTAAAGTTGAAGCACCCTTAGATTTTTATTACAGCACTCAGGAGCTTGGCACAACTTGACGAATATTTTCTTTGCATCCTCTTTTTCAGAAGTATTGCAGGGGCAGTATTTACAAATAATTTTATCTTAAAGGGGTTAGTTTTACCAAATGAAAATTCTGTCATTTTTTACCCTCATGTCTTTCCAAACCCTTAAGTTTTTTGTTCATCTTCGGAACACAAATGAAGATCTTTTTAATGAAATCTAAGAGCTTTATAGACAGCTACGAAACTACCACTTTGACTTATCAAAAAGTTCATAAAGAGATCGTAAAAATAATCCATATGAATTGAGTGGTTTAGTCCAAATTTTCTGAAGAGACTCGATCGATGAACAGATTGAATTTAGGCTTTTATGCACTTTAAAACATTGATCAGCGAACATAAACAGAAGTTCAATCGAGCCTGCTTGACGTGCAAGACCAAATCTCATTGGTTCTGGCAGAAGCTCGAGAATGAACCTCATTAGTTCTTGCTGAAGCTCAAACGTGCTGCGTAACACGAGAATGAACCTCATTGCTTCTCACACATCAAGCGAACATGCTTGAGTTGATGAATGTGTTATATGTTTTATTCACATATAAATGCGAATAAAAGCCTAAATTCAATATGTTCATCATATAAAGCAGCTTGACCTCTAAATATATAATACAATACATAACATACAACATATATATTGTATAATAATTCAAGTATTACATCTACGGCTAATTCTATTCAGTTTCTATTCTGTTTTCCCTAATCAATTAAACTAATTAGTGGATCTATTTAAATCACATTTCAAAAATACTTTACACATATAGCGATACCAAAGATAAGACAAACTCGACTAGCTACATTTAAATTGCAGTGATACAGGCAATACCTTTTTTAAAGGTCGATGTTGTAAAATTCCAATATATTTACTTGGTTGCGACTCGGACTGACAACAGGAGGAATGCTTTGGATTATTTCTGAGTTTCTCTTAGGGATAAAGAAGTCCTCAGAAAGACTTCAAGGCATTAGGAGCAACTTTTAGCCTCAAGACCTTTTATCAAAATGGCCCCAGATCCGTTAAATTGCGAGGGCATCTGCACGGCCCTCTTCAGGCCTCCACACAGATTTTTAATAGGATTCAGTTCTCGTTCTCTTAGTTCTCTCTCTTAGTGAAGATTAATGTTCAAAAAGCCATTCTTTTGTTGATTTAGATGTGTTTAGTTGCCACCAACATGCTTCACCGAGGGTATGGTGTTCTTTTGATGATGTGCTGAAATGTGAAAATGTGTTTGTTTGATTCAGAAAAGGCTTACTTCTTGCCACCCACAGTCCAGACAGATGGAGAATAGAAGAGATGTCACATGTAGGGAGCAACTTTTTTTTAATGTTGCTGCAGGCCTCTGGACAACCTACTTAACCAGTTTTCTCTTTGTGTTCTCATTAATTTTGGAGGGATGCCCTGTTTTTTAGATAATGCCACTGTTGTTCCATAATTTCTCCATTTGTAGATGACTGTCTTCAATGTGTTCCATGGAATATCTAAGTTAATTCTGAACACAACCACATAACCAATTATAAAAAGGTGCACAATTATGCAGTTGGGTTATTTAAAGTTTTTATTTTGCATCCTTTTTCTCTGAAATGTTTCACTTTGGAATTGCACAGGTTGTAATTTTTTACATTAAAGAGACAAAAGTTCTGATATGATTTATCTCTGTTTATAACTGCTTCTTTAACCTCACAAAATAATTTAGTTATAAATCTTTTTAATAAAGGGTGGGATTCACTAACTATATGGTGTTTAAAGTATATTGGAAGTGTTTATTAGCAATCTTAACAAATCTGTGACCTGCAGAAAACAATCAATAAACATTTCTCATTCATTGCATTTTTTCTCTATCTTTCAAAACTCTTTTCTAGACACACAAAAGATCTCACTTGTTTTTCCACTCAACACCCAACAACATACAAATGAAAGTCTTATGTGTTTTTTTAATGATGATAATGACGAAGATGACGATGCCAAGGATAATCACGTTGAAACCACACTATAGAACTCAATGTCCATGAAAGCTCAAGTCCAAGAATACAAATCTCAAATCCCCCCAGTGTCAACCTTAGTGTGGATCCAAAATCACATAAGTGGTATAATTCAGCTTCAGGATCCACAGCAGTGCGGGTGCAATTAAGTTTCTGAATCCGCTGCAATAAGCCACATGGCCTCTAAACTCACTTCACAGAGTTTCTGGCAAGGGTCCAACCAGGCATGAGCGACAGAAAGACAAAACCCACAGTATGTGAAGTCCTTCTACAAAATAAATAATCACATTAGAAAAATAAATATTCATACATCAACCAGTCAACATAAGAAAATAAACAATGCTTACTTTCTATTGAGCATCAAACTCTCAGTTTCCCAATCAGGACTATTGATTGCTTGGATTCCTAAGGCATGCTTACTCCTCCATTACAAATCTACTACTTCTACTCTCTACACCTGTTTTATACCTGAGCGTATACTCCTTGATGCCACCTCAAGGTGTGCACAACACCCCAAAAAGAAAACATGTAAACAGGTTTGACTGTTACATGTTTCATGTTTTACATCACACAAACAGCTGTTTTGGGGTGTGTAGACTTTTCATATCCACTGTACATCGTCATAATGTACACATTTACACGTATTGGTAACACTTTAAAATAAGGTTTCATTAGTTAACTACATTAGTTTACATGAACTAATAATGAACTGTACTTTATTAACTAACATTAACAAAGATTAACAAATACAGTGACAAATGGCTAGTTTATATTAGTTTTATACATTAATGTTAACAACTGAAACTATTTCCCACATATTTATACGTTATTATGTAAAAAAAATTAAAATAATATATACATACACACATATATATATATATATATATATATATATACATACACCTGGGATATATATATATATATATATATATATATATATATATATATATATATATATATATATATATACATATACCTGGGATAAATAAATATATAACTGGAATAAAGTGTCCAGTGTCCAATATGTACTTTAATTTAATTCTAAGGGTCAAAGAGGGTTGAAAATCATTAAAAAAGTAAAAATATGACATAGCTCAAAAAGTCACAAACATGTGGAATGAAACCTTTCATAATAATTCTTTTTTTTTTTTTTACTTTTTTTTTTTGTATTTTAAAATGATTAGTCGCCCAGTTTTAGGTAGACATATATGTGATATATGTGAAAAGATTAATATACTTATTTATTTAATGTTCAGGTTCTGAGACTGAAGGCAGTGGATTCCATGTCTCGTCTGGGTGGTTTTGGAGGTTGGATCTCAGACAGAATCTGTTTTGCATAAGGGGTGTTACGGAGACCTGCGGTTCTGAACGCCTGTTCAGTAGGAACTCTGGGATCAGACACAATCTGAAAGACAGACAAAATAATAAGAAAAAAAGATAAGAGCATCTTTTATTATTCTTTTATTATCTTCTATTATTCATAGAATTATTGATTCATTGCAAATCCATATGTCACCATGATCAAAAGCCTTCAAAGTGAGCTGGTCAAGCAAAAGTCAGGGAAGTAATATAAATAGAATTCTTATAATAGTTAAATGTTTTTTGTAACAGGAGTGGCTGTTGACCGGTTAATCTGCCTTGACCAAGGTTAAAGTCAGTAACTTATCTCAGTTTTATGTTTACAGGATGTGATGTTAAACCTCCATGACATGAAACAAAAGTCTGAAAAAAGATGTTTCACAGTTTGGCCTTGGCCAATAACTTTGTAAAGGCCAGAGTCCAAAAATGTGGGACTGGGGGGTTGGGTACTGCGCTGCAGGTCTACCCTGAGCAACAAACACTGAACCAGACAATTTAAATGTTGAGCAGTAAATAAATGACTGGCTGCAAGATCAGCAGAGGCCAATCATCTTGTGCCTTGATCATTTATCAATCGACAGGACTTTTATATCTAAAAGTACAGCCTTTTTTTGGACGGAGATCAAAAGCCTTAATAATGGTACTTATTCTAAACTGACCCAGATTTTAATAGAAGCATATACAGGTGAAAATATGAAAGGAGTAATAGGTAAATTATACAACGCTATCTCCTCAATGAACCGCATACCGCAGCTCAAGGTTCAAAGTTCAAGGTTCTTAAAGTTATCCAAATCCCAATTAGATATAATTTTGCAAATGGCAGTAATGCCGTGAGAGATTCAGGTCTTATACTTGTGATCATGACGAGCTGGAGCAAATTGTAGATCATAGGCCAGCCAACCCAGTACTTTTACCTCTCTGTGAATCTTGAACTATTAACATAGGCCTGCCCTAATGATGTCTCCCCTGAAATTAAATCATTCTACACAGAAATGACCTCTGGTAAACGTCATGTAAATAACTATGCTACAGTAGATATGACAGGGTGACAGCACTTGGAGTGCCAAAGATTAGGCCAGTATCTGAAAATGATATGAATGCATTGCATGCATTGCTAGATGTATCTGGGACATCTATTGGCAGGTACTACAACAGAATAGTTGTCAACGGAGAGGTCATTCAGAGGTCATTCTGAAATAAGGCCACAAAACACATACTAAATATGTGTCCACAAGACTTTTGACTAATGGATGTTGTCGCTTAAGAGTTTTTGCTTCAAAATTATCTGAAAATCATCCTGCCTAATCATTCACATAAAACAATATATTGATTTAAACTTTGTAAGACACGTTTTGTTTGGAAAGGGAATATGCGTGGGGGCGTGAATGATGATGAATAATGCTCTGATTCACACCTGAGAAGACAATGAGCTGCATAATAAGCCTTTCATTCAGGTGTGTCACTGGGTACCACAAGAAAGAATGTGAGGACTTATTTTGTATGTATGCAAATTGTATAATATCCAAGGATTAACATTTCTAGTAACTATGCAGTTAATTCTCATACTCTATTTTCTGCAAGTTTTGGAATATATCCTCTCCCCAAATGTGTCACTAATAAAAAAACAATAATAAATAATTTAATGAGAAGGTTTATTTTGTTGACCTTTTAAGATGTTGATTACATCTACCTTGTAAATATTTGTTTTGCAATTTAATAAAATGTTTTTCACATGTAAATCAACAACAATTACAATTTTAACAATATTTCAAGTGTAATCTTTCTTTGTAAAAAGTATGCATTTTATCATACGTATTTCAAAGTTAAGGATTCATTAGTTTGAATATTGGAACAAACACTATAAAAACATCTTAGTTGATAATTTAATATACTTTATTTTTGACAAAACCTCCCATACTATATATTTAACATATGAGCAGAAATTGGCAAACAAAAGCTTATTTGATGTGACAGTAGTCGTTTTTACAGTAAAAACTTTATAATCTATACAAAACTAATCAAACTAAACTAATCTTGTCTAAACAATCATATTTCGTCTGTAACATATCGTTTTTATGATAAATTAGCATATAAATGTTAATTTGCAGTTTAATACGTTGCTTATATGCAAGGGCGTAGATTTGGTTTGAACATTGGGGGGGTTAAAGTTTGGGTATGCCTCCTGATATTGTGATCATGGTATAAATAATAGGGGGGTTGTAATGCATAGATTTAAATATTGGGGGGGGGTTATATCCCCCCCATCCCCCCCACAAATTACGCCCCTGCTTATATGGCACAGATGCAAGCTGTTCTGTAGTAAACAACAGCACGCATCTGTGCAGTTCATTCATTCACACACAGACAAGCGATTCATATTTAAACAGTCTTTTTGCTGTTTACAGACACTGTTTCATATGGCGATTAAAACAAAGCACTTAAGAATAAAGAACTTAATATTCCACCTCAGCTGGATCCATTGCTCCTCGAAATGAAACTAAACCGGCACTTCTGAGATAGATTTTCCAGGATTATTATTACGATAGTATTATTCCTCACAGCGTTGTAAAGTACATGAGTCTGATTAAACTTGATGCGTTTTATCGAGTTGATGACACGTTTGCATCTTGCCTCAGATTATTTGCGTTTGAATAGCGCGCGCTCTCCGTGGGCTTGGTCACTTAATGAGCTATAATGAGCTGAAATGAGAACGACTGACATCTCTCTTTTCATGCAGATTAGATAAACTGAGAATATTTGTTTTTTATATAAATTACTTCATTTCAAAGAAGAGAATTCAAGCGTTATGCCTGTGTGCCTGTATGCCTGTGTGACTGAGTATTCGCTGAGTTACAGTTCATTTTCGGACGTGTTTCAGAATGGACTTCACATTGAGAGAGATGGCAGAACGCGCATCATGTTTATTTTTTTTATTTGGCAAAAGCACAACACTAAATGAGTATACACTAAGTGAGTATACACAAAAATAAATAGACTCTTAACAGGATCGAATGATGTATAACAGTTATATGTAAGATCAAAATCAACAGAGTATTTTGAGTCTCTTTTGCACTGATAAGAAAAAAAGTGAGCTGGTCACACCGGCATGACCGCAGAACCCAGGGGTTAACTGGATTGAATCAACATCTCTTTGGCTCCTGCAATTAATGTTGAGAAAATGTTGAAATTTCATCCATAAATCAATGTTAATGGCATTGAGTCAAGGTTACAATGTGGTCTTGGTTCAACATCATGCTTACACTCTCAGAAAATGAAACACAACAATTACAACTGACTTAAAACCATACAGCCTGAAATCAACTACAAATAAATGAAGACAATAAATCTCTCAAGAAGTTTTAGCAAAGGTTTAGTAGATGACATTTTATTGAAAATATTTGGTCACTATTATGGTGATCAGTGTTTCGTTTGGTTGGACAGTTTGACTCTTGGCTTTTAAACGGGTTTCTGGTCTTTGTAACAGTTTTTACCAAAACTTATCATTTGTTGCAAAGAAAGACAGAAACAAAGATAATGAAACAGTTTTCAGTATAATTAGAAGTATAGTAGCTTACTCATTTTACTCCTGAACAAAAATGGTTAATTCTTGTCAATAGATTATATTAACCATCAATACTTTCTTGCAACAGATCAAATGGTCAGAATTTAGATTTTTTAATATATAGCATGAATTTTATTTTTTAGACGCATATACATCAAGAATCAGCATACAAATCTCAACAATGGTGACATGCTTCATGCCGCAATGCATGCTGGGAGCATTGAGTTTAATACTATCCTGGCTACCAACATGCATTGCAGCATGAAGCATATCACCATTGTTGAGATTCATATGCTGATTATTGATGTCTGTGTGTATCTAAACATTCTTTTTTAAATGTATTTTAAAAATCAAATTTCAGAATGTCTGATCTGTGTCAAGAAAGTATTGTTTTTGAATAAAATGCATTAATAAAAAAATTGCCACTTTTGGTCATTGGTAAGATTAGTGAATTATGATACTAAAAACGATTTAAACAGATTAACATTGTTTCCGGCTTTCTTTGTGATAAATTGTGTTTTAGTATACACTGTTGCAAAGATCACAAACTCAGATAAAAAGACAAGAGTCAAACTGCCCTACTAAATGAAACACTGATCACCATAATGATGACCAAAATGTTTCAATAAAAACTTCAACATCTAAACCTCTGTTAATTCTCACTAAGAACTTCTGCTGAGATCTTGAGAGATTTATTTTCTTCTTTTATTTCCAGTAGATTTCAGGTGGTGTGGCATTAACATTGATTTAACATTGTTTCGATGGTTGCTATATATCTGGGACCTTAATCAAACACACCTGAACCAGCTAATCAATGTCTAAAGGATTACTAGAAAGCTACAGGCTGGAGAGTTTATCAGGGGTTGGAGCTTAACTCTGCAGAGCTGTGGCCCTCCAGGACAGAGTTTGCCCAACCCTGCTGTAGTCTAGAGGAACTTGATGGGCTTTTGGCACTCCATCTTGTGCCTGCTCACTGCCATTGGATGGTGAGAGGACAAGATGTCAAACCAATGGTCAACCTGCTCTAGGAACTCTGCTGTTGTCTGGTAAGATGAGGTTATTGTTCCTGATTCACCATTTATTTCAGATCTGCACTTGTTGGATTGCTGAAGACATTCATCACAGGGACCATCTTCATCTTGTCAAAATGACTGCGCTGAAAAGGGTTGTATGTGATACATTTGGAGTAATTTTCAATGCAATATTGGAGCAATCATCCCATTCCATTTTTTGAAAATCCACTAAGCCTTTCAACAGACCAATTGAAACCCACATAGCAACATTATGACGCCCCAGATCCGGCCCACATCTGGCACATGTGGAATGATGATCTGGCCCACATGCAGCATGGAATGACGGCCCTTGCGTGGCCCACTGCCAGATCTGGGCCACAAGCAAGCCATAGCAATGCCACATGTCAGCCAAGAGCAAAGAAATAAACCAGAACTGGACCTTATCTGAGCCGCAAAATATGTGTATATTAAATATTGAGCCATCTCAGCCTTAATAATCCTGTTAATAAGCAGAATCACTGAAGGAAAGAAGAGAACGAGTAGAAACACAAATAATACAACTGACTTCAGCCACAGTCTTAGATGAAATCAACTGAAGATAAACGACGACACAAACACATGCAAATAGAAGAAAACACATGCAAATAAAAAAAACGCGTGCAAATAGAAAAAAAACACATGCAAATAGAAAAAACACCCACAAATTAAGAAAACATCTTCATCAGTTTCACAACACACGTGTGCTCCAAATACTCACAACACCACCAAATACAGAAACGCGCTGCAAAAGCTCACAACACAAATACAGAAACGCGCTGCAAATAACACAGAGCACAACGGAAATGTTTCCAGGGTGTGATTGCTGAGGCCACACTTGAATAAGAATTTCATTTGAATGGTTCTAGTTTCTTTTCTTTTCTTTTTGTATGTGGAAACTATACATTTCTATGTAATTTGTTTGTTTAAATATAATTTACCCAGACCTTGGAACTGGAGAAGCTACGTTGTCCCTTTAATGTTTTAAATCTCAAAGAGCAACAAAGTGTATATAACCATTTATTTCTAGAGTGCACGCTAGAGTAAATGAAACCACAACCAAAATATGGGTTTAAAGTTTTATTTAAGTTTGTTATATGTATATCTCACCCATGGTTTCGCCGGGATCCATGACTGCAGCATGGAACGGTTTGGAATGAAAAGGGTGCGGCCTTTTCCTGGTGTCCTTTATATATCTCATGGGGAATTATGGGAAATGTAGTTTTCAGGACAATATGGGTTGGGGTCGTGCGTTAATTCACATGTGTTTAAAGGAGGTGTTTTATGTATGAATGTTTAAGTGTATTTTCTTTATTGCTTTATGGTAAATGTTATTCTTATGTTCATTCGTGTCCGTGTATTGTTATAAATATTTTTCCCTTTTATGTTTGATGTAATGGAATGAGAAGTCTTGTGATACCCCTGTAATTATCAAAATGGTTTGGTCTGGATTGTTAAAAGAGCTTCAATGTCTGTGGCTGGGTTAGTTCTGGTGAGGGATCCCTGAGAAACATCTGAGACCCAGAACTCAGTAATGTGCTGTTGTTGCCCCATTTATTAGTTAGTGTTTTTTTGTTCCTTTATTTTTGCACCATGTGTGGTCAGCACTTAATTGTTACGGTCAATAAAATGACATTTTGTTGACTCCATGAATGTCTCCTGAAAGGTTTATGGCAAGAACCTGACAAGATGGTGGCAGCGGTGGTTTTCTGTCCAGGAGGAGACTGTCTGTAGAGAGTCAAGTGCTGAAAGAATGGCGCCTAAGAGAGCAGTACGCACTGTTGTTCCTACTGACGTCGAGAGCGCACCAGAGGAGGGTGAGAGGCTGATGGAGGATGCGACAGGTGGGCCTGAAGAGGAGTCGGAAGGTGATGTACTGGAGCTGAAGCGGATGTTTCAACGGTTCATGCAGGATCAGCAAGAGAGAGATGGCCGTCAGATACAAGAAGCAGCTCGACAAGAGACGAGATGGAAATCGCTCCAGCATCAGTTCCGTCTACTACAGGATGAGGTCAGCCAGCGAACTCCGTTGGAGGATGTGCGAGACAGGGGAGCTGCTGAGGCAGAGGAATCGCCCAGAGCTTCAGGCTCCCGCAACGTGAGCCATGGTTATGCGCTAAAAGAACCGAAGATGCAACAATTGAGTGAAGCGGATGACATCGAGCATTATTTAACCACGTTTGAATGGATTGCTGAGGTGTGCAGATGGCCAATGGAAGATTGGGCCATTAGACTCATCCCATTGCTGACGGGCAAGGCGCGCAGTGCATATGTGGCCATGGATGTCGCAGACGCAAGTGACTACGCGCAGGTAAAGGAGGCTATTTTGAAGAAGTATTCCATCAATCATGAAACGTATCGACAGAGATTTCGTGCTATGGAGGTGCTGGAAGAAGAGACCCCGAAAGAGCTATATGTTCGACTGAAAGACTTGTATCAGAAGTGGGTGAGACCGGGAGAGAGAACGAACCAGGGGATCGGAGAGATAATTGTCCTTGAACAATTTCTGCGGATGCTTAGCCCTGAGCTACAGACGTGGATTAAAGAGCACGGCCCGTCTACAGCTGAGGAGGCGGCGCGTCTAGCTGATATTTTCGTGGCGGCACGACGTAGAGCTGAGCCCTGGAGTTTCACTCGCTGGAAGACAGCGCGAGAGGGATCTTCTCGACGACCGATTTCAACATCTCAGGGAAGTAGGTTGGCAACTGAGGCAAGTGTAAAACGAACTGAGAACTCTGGTGTTTCTGGTTTAGAGACTATTAGGTGTTATATGTGTGGTCAATTGGGTCATAAAAAGCCAATGGCCCTCATTTATCAAAAGTGCGTACACCAAATTTCCAGCGTACACCTGGCGTACACCCAAAACCACGGTGACTTTGAGATTTATCAATATGGACGTTGGCGTACGGCACGCTCAAATCCTACGCCAGCTCAGGAGGTGGTGTACATGTACGCACGTTTTGAGTTAGTGCGGAAATGCGCAGAAAAACAATTCCTAACACCACAAAATACACTGACAAACTAAAAGATATGATATATTATGACCCACTGTAAAACAAAAAAAACAACAACATAGTAATTATAAACTTCAGTGTTTATTTTTGTGCAACATGGACTTCAATGTTTAATTTGTGTGACTTTACCAAAGCATTTGATTTGTAAGCATATGTATTCCTTCAGTTGCGAGCCTGTGCGCTTTACCCTGACGTTTCAGGGTTAGGCCCGGCAGGTGCGCACGGACTGGGTTCGGTAACGAAAGGCTTTCATGACCAAAAAATAATTCAGACTGACAAAATAATAAAAAATACATTCTTCTTCTTTTAAATAATAATAATAATACAAATAATAATAATGACATTATTCTTCTAAATAACAATAAGCGTCATTAATAATACAAATCATACTAATAATAATAAGAATATTACAAATTGTCATGCAATTATTAATGTGAATGAATGGTACTCCACATCACATCATCATCATCACTATTGTACACCCCAATACATGTAACGTGATTCGAAATTGAATGCTAATTCAAAAGACGTGCTGTAAAATATTGCATTGTGATAGGTCATTTCGGCTCCACGTCAGAGAAGTTTCTCTTCTTTGCCGTCTTCCGTGTGTCCATGGCGTAAAATGAGGGCGTGTGGGAAGCGGAGACTTGAATATATAGGGGCGTGTTATTCTAATGACGATCGTTTTCAGCCGCGGGATTTATCAAGGGCAGGTATTGCGTACACCTGGATTTCAAAGGTACGCACAGCTTCATAAATCAGGCGGTGAGAGGAGTGTAAGCATAATCTTACGCCAACATATACGCCCGTTTCTACGCAAGAATGATAAATGAGGGCCAATGTGTCCGCAGTTGACAAAAACCCTTACTAATATTTGTTATGTACCTCGAGAAACCATACCTGAACCTGCGAACATTCCCGTTCCAAAGCAAGTGATAAGAACTGTTGAGTTGAATGGGACGAAAGTCACTGCCTTGATAGATACAGGTTGCACGCAAACCTTAGTTGAATCGGAACTTGTGCCTGAATTAGGTGCTAGTGGTGATGCTCCGGTAATAGTGAGATGTGTGCACGGGGAGGAGCGTCAGTATTCTGTCACTGATGTATATATGGGTATAGCGGGACAAACCTATTTGATGAGGGTAGGACTTGCACAGAACTTGCCATACCCAGTTATTTTAGGCCATGATTTTCCTGCACTGATGGATTTATTACCTCTTTCAGATACTTGTAATGTAGTTCTGACACGGGCTCAAAGCAAACAGAATGAATGTGAGGAAGAGGAAAACTCATTGTTGTCGTTACCTTTTTTCGATTCTGAATTGTCTGTGAATCAATGTAGAGGAAAGAAGTCTAAGAAGGAACAAAAACGGGAAAAAATTAAGAGAACCGTAGTGCAGGCAAGAGAACTAAAAGAACCTGACAAACTGTTGAATGCTGATCAGATTCCAATACCTGAAGATTTAAGGCAGTTGCAGAAAGAGGATGCTGGAATCTCCAAATTGCACTCCCAGGTGGTAGAGGCAGCTCAAACAGGGTCGAATGTATTCATGTATCAAGGAAAATCTTTTTGTCTAATGAATGACTTGCTGTATCGTAAAATAGGGGACAAACTACAGGTGGTATTACCTGTTAGCGTACGTAATACCGTGATGATGCTGGGGCATTCCATCCCATGGGCCGGACATTTGGGTAGGCGAAAGACGCATTCTAGGATTAGTAAGCATTTTTACTGGGTGGGAATGTCTAAGGACATCGCTGAATTTTGTAAAGCTTGCCCTGAATGTCAATGCAGCGACATTTGCAAACCCCGTAAGGCACCGTTAATCCCCTTGCCAGTCATTGAGGTTCCCTTTCAGCGGCTGGGAATGGACATTGTAGGTCCGTTGGAACGAAGTAAGACAGGCTATAAGTATATGTTAGTCATTTGTGATTATGCGACGCGGTTTCCAGAAGTGTTTCCGTTAAAAAACATCAAAGCTAAGGCTATCGCTTCATGTCTGGTTCAGTTTTTTTCTAGAGTAGGTATTCCAAAAGAAATACTGACCGATAGAGGAACGAATTTCACGTCTCAATTTCTGCAACAGGTGTATCAGCTGTTGGGAATAAAAGGGTTAAAAACAACTCCCTATCATCCGGAGACGGACGGGCTTGTAGAGCAATTTAATCAAACTCTAGTGCAAATGCTTCGCAAATTCGTGAATGAGGTGGGGACCGACTGGGATCAGTGGCTACCATATCTCATGTTTGCTTATAGGGAAGTTCCACAGGCCTCCACCGGGTTTTCGCCTTTCCAGCTGATGTATGGCCACGAAGTGCAGGGACCATTGTCCCTTGTGAGAGAACTGTGGGAGGGGAATTCAGGGACGCCAACCAAAACAAATGTTATTGATTATGTGTTAGCCATGAGACAAAAATTGCAACAAATGACTGAATTTGCTTCTGCCCATTTGAAAGAAACCCAGAAAGGGCAAAAGACATGGTATGATAGGAAGGCGAAGTCGCGATCTTTCGAACCAGGTCAAAAAGTTCTCGTGATGCTTCCTACATCCGAAAATAAACTTTTGGGTAAATGGCAAGGGCCGTTTGAAGTGACTAAAAAGATAGGAACAACTACTTATGAGATCGGGACCCCAGGTCAGGCACGATCACATCGGGTGTTGCATATTAATTTGTTGAAGAAATGGTGCTCGCAGAGTGAGAGCACAGTTGTTAATTTGATCCGACTGGTGAAGGATGAGGAGGAGGCGGAAGAGCAATATTTACCAGTAAGTCAGCCTTCGCTGCCTATTGACTTAGGTCATCTTCCTGTAATAATAATAATAATAATACATTTTATTTATAGGCGCCTTTCAGAACACTCAAGGTCACCGCACAAAACAAAATGAAACAGTACAGCATTAAATCGATAAAATTAACAACTATAATTACATCACATAAAATCATGGAACATAACAAGTGGAAATAAAAATATGATGAATGATTACGTGGGATAGGCCAGTTTAAAGAGATGAGTTTTCAAACGGGATTTAAAAATGGAAAGCGTGTCACTGTTGCGGATGTCTGGTGGAAGCGAGTTCCAGAGACGAGGTGCTGAGCGGCTGAAAGCTCTGAATCCCATGGTGGCCAAACGAGCAGAAGGTACAGTGAGATGAATAGATGAAGAAGACCTAAGAGTACGGGTGGGTATGTTAATATGAAGGAGGTCAGCGAGGTACTGAGGAGCAAGATTATGAATGGCCTTAAAGGTAAGGAACAGAACCTTGAATTCTATGCGGTATTGAACTGGGAGCCAATGAAGATCCCGAAGGACAGGAGTAATATGATTAATAGAAGGGGTTCTGGTGATAATACGGGCAGCAGAGTTTTGAACCATTTGAAGTTTATGTACAGATTTAAGAGGAAGAACGTATGTAGACGGATGTAGAACGGCGAGCTCAAATTCAGAAATTGTGTGATCCGGAATTGTTTAAAAATCAGCCAGGCTATACCACACTTACGAAGCATAAAATAGTGGTTAAAGAAAATGCGCGTCCGAAACGAATGAGTTATCGCATCCCTGAACGTTTGCTGACAGCTTTTGAAGTGGAGGTAAAGTTGATGCAGCAAATGGGTATAGTGGAATCGTCAAAGAGTGAATGGTGCAATCCGGTGGTATTGGTGCCAAAAAAGGATAATACCCTCAGGTTTTGTATCGATTTTCGCTATTTAAATTCTGTCTCCAAATTTGACTCGTATCCTATGCCTCGTATTGAGGAGTTAATTGAAAAACTCGGAAAGGCTAAGTTTATTAGTACCATCGATTTAAGTAAAGGGTACTGGCAGGTGCCTCTGGACTTAGAGTCGCGAGAGCTGACCGCTTTCCGTACACCAAGGGGGCTAATGCATTTTCGGGTGTTACCGTTCGGGTTGCACGGAGCACCCCCGACTTTTCAAAGATTGATGGATACGGTATTGGATGGTTTAGGAGAATTTGCGGCGGCTTACTTAGACGATGTTGTGATATTTAGTACATCCTGGGAGAATCACCTTCAACATCTTCGAGCGGTTTTTCAACGAATTAAAAATGCCGGTTTAACCATTAATCCAGCAAAATGTTCATTAGCTAAAACCGAGACCGAGTACTTGGGGTACGTATTGGGGAATGGAGTTATTAAGCCTCAAGTGCAGAAAATCCAGGCTATTCAATCCTGTCCACTTCCAGCTACAAAAAAACAAATTAGATCATTTCTTGGTTTAGTCGGTTGGTATCGGAAATTCATTCCCCATTTCTCGACCATCGCAGCACCATTAACCGATTTGATTAAAAAGACGAATGCTAACAAAGTGCAGTGGACCGCACACGCTGAGGAAGCATTTCGTGAGCTAAAAGGGGTGCTGAGTAATGAACCCATTTTATGTAGCCCTGATTTTGAAAAATCATTTGTTCTTCAGACAGATGCGTCCGACTTAGGGTTGGGAGCTGTCCTGATGCAGGAAGAACCCGGAGGAATGCATCCTGTGGTGTATTTGAGTCGGAAATTATTTCCCAGAGAAACTAGATATTCTGTGGTGGAGAAAGAATGTTTAGCGTTGAAATGGGCTCTCGACTCATTGAAATATTATTTGCTTGGCCGAGATTTTGTTATCGAAACAGACCATAAAGCTTTGAAATGGTTGAATAGAATGAAAGATACAAATTCTCGCTTGACCCGATGGTTTTTATCTATACAACCCTTTCGCTTTACAGTGAAGCATCGGCCGGGGGTCGAAAATATAGCAGCCGATTTTCTTTCTCGCTTACCGTGCGAGAATGCATAGGTGGGGGGAAATGTGATGGCTGAGGCCACACTTGAATAAGAATTTCATTTGAATGGTTCTAGTTTCTTTTCTTTTTTTGTATGTGGAAACTATACATTTCTATGTAATTTGTTTGTTTAAATATAATTTACCCAGACCTTGGAACGGGAGAAGCTACGTTGTCCCTTTAATGTTTTAAATCTCAAAGAGCAACAAAGTGTATATAACCATTTATTTCTAGAGTGCACGCTAGAGTAAATGAAACCACAACCAAAATATGGGTTTAAAGTTTTATTTAAGTTTGTTATATGTATATCTCACCCATGGTTTCGCCGGGATCCATGACTGCAGCATGGAACGGTTTGGAATGAAAAGGGTGCGGCCTTTTCCTGGTGTCCTTTATATATCTCATGGGGAATTATGGGAAATGTAGTTTTCAGGACAATATGGGTTGGGGTCGTGTGTTAATTCACATGTGTTTAAAGGAGGTGTTTTATGTATGAATGTTTAAGTGTATTTTCTTTATTGCTTTATGGTAAATGTTATTCTTATGTTCATTCGTGTCCGTGTATTGTTATAAATATTTTTCCCTTTTATGTTTGATGTAATGGAATGAGAAGTCTTGTGATACCCCTGTAATTATCAAAATGGTTTGGTCTGGATTGTTAAAAGAGCTTCAATGTCTGTGGCTGGGTTAGTTCTGGTGAGGGATCCCTGAGAAACATCTGAGACCCAGAACTCAGTAATGTGCTGTTGTTGCCCCATTTATTAGTTAGTGTTTTTTTGTTCCTTTATTTTTGCACCATGTGTGGTCAGCACTTAATTGTTACGGTCAATAAAATGACATTTTGTTGACTCCATGAATGTCTCCAGAAAATTTTATGGAAAGAACCTGACACAGGGGAACCAAATAAGTGACGAACCCGGCTGGGACGTGCTGGCATAGATATCCATAAATCAATGCGTGCTGGTGCTTACAGGTTAAAATTCTACTTTATTTATTTATTTATTTGTCCAAAACATACAGAGATTAATTTTTTTTATGACATACAACTTGTATACAATGTACAAAAACAATGTACTTTTTCATAAAGAAAAGTTTCGTTAGGTAATGTAGGGTCCAAAATTTTAAAGTTGAGACACACAGATATAACGCATATTTTGAAAGCTTTTTTGTAAAGTAAAAATAAAAATGTATTTGCAACCGTTATGTTAACAGCATTATATTTCTGTCCTAAGATCAGCTCTTCAGCTGATGGACACCGTGCTGCGTTGTCATGGGAACATCCCAGGTGAAAATAATGAGGAAATTAGGTTGTCTTTCGTTGCTCCCTTCATCAAGTGCTTTCCACACGGCTATAATGGCACACTAGTGCCCTGCTCACTCCAAAGTCCCACTTTAAGGGCTCTGCCGTCTGCCCTTCAAAGGGAGTAGGGCATAGGGAAGCTCACGAGCAATAAGCACGTCCCAGCCGGGTTCGTCACTTATTTGGTTCCCCTGGAAACATTTCCGTTGTGGTCTGTGTTAGTGATGCGCGGGCCGACTCGTAACCCGCGGGTCGGGTTGGGGCGGGTAAAGAAATTGTCACTTTATTTGCGGGGCGGGTCATTATTATTGTTTTTTTTAATCCATGTTTGTTGCTTGCAATTTCCAGCCTATATTAAATATTTGTGAATATCTATTTTCGTATTTTATTAGGTTATTTGATAAGGTTACAATACGAATGCCGTAGCAACTTAACTTGCGTGAGGTCCATAAACCTTTGGGGTCACGTGACACGTCACGAAAGCGGCGCGCCAAGCAGCTCCGCAGCTCCCGCCGCCAGCCACGACAACAACAACAACGGAGAAATAAAAGTGAAGAAGGAAGACGAGGAACGGGAGAAATTGAGGTCTGGAATTTACCTGATTAAATTGAAAAGAAAAATAAGGTTAGGCTGCTAAATCTAATGTTTGGGAGCTGTTCTCAGAAATAGTTGCAGCAGGAGACAACAGTAGCTAGATCGGCTACCTGAAGTGCAACTCGTGTGAAAAATATACAAACAGTAGCGCCACAAAACGGGCACTTCCAGCATGTCAAGACATATTTGTGGGGGGTCTAAGAAATAAAAAATGGTTTAGCCTATTAGATGAATACAAACGCTGCTTTGTAAATGTTGAAAATGTTTATTAGTATCTTATTAATATGACCTGATTTATGATTCATATTCATAATCGTCTCTTGTTGCCAGTTTACAGGGCGATGTTTCCAAGCACTTTCAGGCTGAAATAAAGGCTGTTTTCATTTACATTACAATGCCTAGTAGAATGTCTATTTAACGGTCGCGGGTGCGGGGCTCGTTGTAAAAATAGATACAGTGGTGCGGGCTGGGGCGGGCCAAATAATTTCATTATTCACCCGCGGGTTGGAAAAAAAGCCGACTGTCACTAGTCTGTGTTATTTGCAGCGTGTTTCTGTATATGTGTTGTGTTGTGAACTTTTGCAGCGCGTTGCTGTTTTTGGAGCACACGTGTGTTGTGAAACTGACAGTGGTGGAGGAAGTAGGCCTACTGAATCTCAGTACTTAAGTAAAAGTACATATAACCAGAGACATATTTACTTTAGTGAAAGTAGAAGTATCACAATGACAACCCTACTTAAGTAAAAAGTACCTGATTTTAAATGTCCTTTAAGTATTAAAAGTAAAAGTACTTGCATAACAATTTATTCTCTTAATGTCTATATTCTAATGATTAATAAAACAGTTAATCCTAACTCATTCAACCTAATACTCCTATTATGATGTTCAATAATGATGGAAAAGCCGTAATTTTTTTAGTTTCTGTCACCATTTCTGAACAAGCTTGCAATTAGGCAATATACATCACATCAAGCTTAATGTGACGGGGTTTGGCTGTAACGCGATTCATTTATGGCGTTCTGAACCTCTTGGCTTGCCACACTAATCCTAACCAAACGTAAAATACACACGCACCCCACACCACTACTAAATCTACCCTAACCTATCCATGCGTATCCTATGCACGTAAAAACAAATTTCCGTGTATAAATTGCACGATAAAAACACTGCGTGCTGAGTACTTTAGTGTGCTGCGTGCTTTAGTGTGACCGGGTTGATATGGCAACCAAACTTCACTGGTGAGACAAACGAACGGACGGTTAGGATGACGTTTTGGCAGGGGAAAAACTGATCAGAAAATTTAACGAAAATGTAACAGAACGTTGTAGAAATGTAGTGGAGTAGAAAGTATAATAATTGCTGCAAAATGTAACGAAGTAAAAGTAATAAGTATGCACTATTGATTCTACTTAAGTAAAGTAAAGATACGTGAAAAATATACTTGAGTAAAGTAACAAAGTATTTGTACTTCGTTACATTCCACCACTGGAAACTGATGAAGATGTTTTTTTTACTTTGCAGGTGTTTTTTTTCTATTTGCATGTGTGTTTTTTTCTATTTGCATGCGTTTTTTTCTATTTGCATGTGTTTTCTTCTATTTGCAGCGTGTTGAGCTGTCTCGGCCACCGTAGATTAGTGTTTCCATTAGTTGGTCTCTTCACTCTTGCAAAGAAAGCAGTACCAGCCAGCAGTGGTCAACCTAAAGCTTTTGCATGCACTCCCATCAAAGCTAAGTAGGGTTGAGCCGGGTCTTTATCTGGATGGGAGACCTCCTGTGAGACTGGGTGTCTGCTGGAAGAGGTGTTAGAGAGGCCAGCAGGTCTGATCAACCTGTGGCCTTAATGGGTCCTAATGCCCCAGTATAGTCGCAATAAGCTGTACTGTTAAAAGGGTACCACTGGTGTAAATTAGTCCCTATCACATATCATCCAATGCCCCAGTACAGTCGCCATAAACTGTATTGAATAAAGGGTTAAAATAAACCCCAGAAAGTAAGGGGTGTAACCCTGGGGCAAAAATTATCCCTGACATTATTATTATTTTTCTGGCTGGTGTGACTGTGTGTATGCATGGCATGTTTGTTATGGAAAAGAAAGCCTAGCGAAACTGTGATCAGGTGTTGATTATTTTTGATCGTAACAATCCCTATGTAGTGGCCTGAACCAATGATCTCATTAACAGTATCTGATTATATGTGTTGTTTTTACATTTCTGATTAAAACAGCCTTGTGACTTTTAGGCCATAAGGTGAACTAGGAAAAAGTGGCTAGAAAATTATTTTCATTCCAACACCTGGGCACTACTTTTTAAATGAATTTTTGCGTAGACAAAAACATTAGCGAATTTATGTTAAAAGTTCTCCGCAAAATACCGTGCAGTTTTTTTGTCACAATCCATAAATGTATATAATTGTGAATTGGAAAAAACGAAAATCTTATGCTGCTGGTTTTGTTTGTAACTTTATTTATATTATTTTTTAGCATCACAAAATATCTCTCAAACTGACAATTATACATGTACCTAAACATTTGAGACAGGTTTTGGTGCATTATATACTCAGGTGTGAATGTAGACCATGAAATATGGCACATTTGTAGAAAATATGGTTCAACTTCACGGATTGGCACCAAGCTAAATTAAACATAAACATTATAAATTTAGAAAAACTGTGATGTTTTATACTTCAAAATTTTCAGTTAGGGACTGTCTAATCACAGAAAGATAAATATATAAGCACACTTTGGCCCAAGTTGGCTGAAATGACTCGAAATGCTACCCTGTCCCCCTGATTTTGAATGCTGCCAAAAAAATTACAATTTTACAAGATTCTTTACAGCTCAAAATCACCTTAAATTATAACACAGTGCAATTTTACTGTATTTACATATTTACTGCGCATATTTATAATGGGCCAGTGTTGGTTCCTCTGTAGCACCAATAATACAGGAAATCAGATTGTACAGTTCAATTGGCACGACAGATTTAGCTTTGCTCACATTTAAATAGCTCACATTTAAGACGTGGGTGGCCACAGGCATTTCATACTGGGAGAGTCAAATAGAAGCATCTTTAATATTAATGCCGCACTGTAAAGTGTCCTTGTGTCCTCTGCAGTATTGATGGAGGCCATTGAAGTTGGTCTTTGTGGACCAGCTTTTGCACTAGCCCTGTTTTCACAGTCACTTGACTCTGTACTCTGAGTCATTGTCAACACCTCTTGGTTTACTAATTGCACAGGCACATGTAACGCCATTCTATGGCGTTACATGTGCATGTATTTGTGATTTATTTGTTGTAATGTGTTGTAATGTTGTAATGTGTGATTTATTTGTTGTAATGTAATGATTTGTCTGTCCTCTGGGGTGCGACAATATTCTTGTTTGTGTCTTTGTCTTATTAGGAACTGATTGCCTGCACCTGTGGATCGTGTTGGGATAAGAAGTATGGCGAAAAATCAATGCCTAAAATAACCGAGCGCACAACTGATGCTGGCGCGCGCGGTAAATGACTTCCGCAAGAGGATAACCGATCCATAGATATCCATAATAAAGGCTAGATGTCTCGTCCGCGCTGCTGGCCAATGGAGGTCGACGTCCACACCTGGCGGCCATCTTGTCACAGGCAGCTCGCTCACTTGTAATTGCGTTTTCCTTACTAGTCGGCCCCAATTTTGGCAAGTGATGCATTCATGACATACCCAAAATAAAAAGGTTGCTGCTCATAAGTCATTCTGAATAGACACATAACCAACATATATTTAAAAAGCCAACCCTTGAGAGTTTACGTTTCAAAACTCAAAATTAATCAGACTTTTATTAATATTGAGATATACAAGCTCAAACATAAAAACAAAAACAACAAATATTAAGAACATATTTATTAAATGTATAAAAATATTATGTGAATTTAGGATAGCAACTTGAAACCACAACTAAAGTGTAGCCACAATTGTGGTCATGCTTCATTTAAAATCTGAGGATGATATCTCTAAAATTATGCATTTTATTAAGCCTATTGTGAGACCATGTTAGGGGAGACTTTAGAGAAGTTTTAGACAATGCTAATATGAGATTCTCATCAAATATTTTATTGCCCTGTAAACACCCATTTACAGTCTCTGACTAATGTCTGGCGAGGAGAACTGGCCCCATTCATGTTCTTTTCATTTAATCGACCAACCTTTCACACCTCTGCCGGTATGAGACTTAATCTTCATTATTCTTTTATCCTTATTCTTTTGTTTGAATTCAGCCATTATAGCCTGTATTGGCCATCTAAACCTCTCTGATCCCACCCTACATGATCAATCCACCTATTATATTAAGTCTTGTTAGAAAACAAACAATTCTTGGAACTTTAAATGCGAATTATTTTTTTAAAATGATTGTATGAAATGGAATAGCTTCTGCAAGCAGGTGCATTAGCACAACAAGTAGCCTCAAGCTACATGACACAATTTAATTTATTAATATTACACTTTTACTCAAAGTTCACTTTAAAACAACATCGAGTATTTGTATCATATTCCGGTGGCGGATTAATATGGTTTCAAGACATGAAAAGATTTTGAAATATGTTATATTTAGCCTTTTAAATGAAGCTATGGGCTAGCCTTACCTAGCATATGGATTCTGTAAACATTCTTTATTCATATGAAAACCCCAAATTGCACGAAAATCACACACAAAACACATAATATTTAAATCGTGCATTTATTAGTTCCTTGTTTCAGGTGAAGAGATGTCAGTTTCGCTTTGTTATCACGGATGTCCAGTATGAGGAAGTGTACACATGACGCGTCATGCAGAAGAGGTCACGCTGGACCACGTGAGATGATTGACAGCTGTACAGCCATAGACAGTATAAGAAGTGGACAGAGCCATCTCATTGGAACTCAGTTGAGACAGTTGAAGCCCATTTTTAGCGATTTTTGAGCACTTCCGTTCCTGACGCGCAGACTCAAACCGACTCAAACTAAGCTTGATGACGTGAGCAACCTGTCTGACAGACGTTAATCTTCTAGTAGCTGTGCGTGAAAATTGCCAACGTTAATCTTGCAGAGACGGGGAACTTGAGCAAAGAGTTCTTTGGCGTGAGTGAGCAGGAGTAAGTATTCCGTTGCTTTTATGGACTCATTATCTATGGGCTTCTCCCTTGACGGGACATCCCCCCGATTGCCTGCGAGCTTCTCCTCCTGTCTGTACGGTAATTTCTGTACAGCGCGACAGAGAGTCGAGTGGTTATGACGCAATCGTTAGCCTATTTTTGACTAAATCTGTTGCTACGGGGCCATAATGTAACATAGAAGGTAATGGAGCCCTTTATACATTGTCGTGTTTCTTTAGAAATAAATAATGGACAAATGGAGTCTTTAAACGCCTCAGATGTAAAGTTATTCGCTGTCAAAGTGACACCAAAATGAATGGGAGTCAATGGAAATGCTAACGCAAGTGAAGTTCTGCTACAAGGCTTCAACTTCCGGTCGATGGATTACCCCCTTGTGTACAGCGAATTATATAGCTTTGAGGTCAAATATGACGCGATCCAGGAAGAGGAGACACACATCTCGCTCCGTTCGCTGTTTGAGCTCTTTAGATCGCATATTTCAGTGGTAAATGAATAGAAATGTTATTCTGTATGACAAAATATTTTACTAGCATGTGATAATTATTATTAATTTCTCCAAATATGCGCACCATTGGACTAATAGCCCTGGCGGATGCTGTATATTGTATGTATTTGAACACAAATAAACCGGAGAAGACGAGAATTAATGTTTTATGAGTGATGATTTCTATTCAAAATAACGAACGTTACAGATTAATTATTTTGCACTCCTGGCATAAATTAAGAAATTAATATCACTGCAAAGCAGTTTAATCATAAACAGTGGTCAAACATCGAAGCTGTAGACTTAAACCTTTCTCATGATGCCGAGCTTGTCCAGATCAAGTAAGAGTGAGATGTTTTGACGAGTAATGAATTTTGAACAACAATAATCCGGGATCACCAGTGATCCCTGCCGATCAAGGGGTTAATGGTGCCTGTACTTTTTAAATAACCATAACTTGCTACATTTTCTACCGATTTTCAAACGGTTTGGTTTATTATAAACGTCAGAGATGTAGTTATGACACTGCATACTTATGAATAATAAGTGTATAAATAAATAATCATCCAGAATTATAGCCACGTTAATAACGTTTGTAAGAAACCAAACCGTTTGTAAATCCGTCAAGATTTCAACGAGATAAGAGTGTTTGTGTTCGTGCTGATCACTCATCTTACATCAGGTACCACAGAGCCCGCCAGAAAGCTTGCCTGTGACAAGATGGCCGCCGGTGATGACGATAGAGACTCCGCCGTAAGACATCTAGCCTTTATTATGGATATCGTCTCCGGTTACTTACGTAACCTCGGATCCCTGAGAGGCAAGGAACGAGACATTACGAATGTCGTATATGGGAACTCCTCTCATCCTTCACTTCCGCTGAAATCTTATAGGCTAACGCCAGCAGAGCTGGCCAATTGACGCGAATATGCAAATACTGACACCTCGTAGCAGTATATATGCAAGTGAGCGCCAATTCCTCTTTAGAATCGAACAAAAGGCTAAAATCAATAGCGAACACGGCGGCGAGCGTAATGTCTCGTTCCTTGCCTCTCAGGGAACCGAGGTTACGTAAGTAACCGGAGACGTTCCCTATCAAGGCTACGGAACTTCGACATTACGAATGTCGTATATGGGAACAGTATAGAATCCCGCTGTGGTAGCCAAAACAAACCACTGACACAGATCCAATACCAAAAAACCGCCCTCCCAGCATGCAAGCTTACAAAATACTGCCAGAATTTGCATATCCCGAGCAGTATAACCGGGAAAAGTTTGCACTGAAGAACAACAGGGCAACAACAACAGTAAGAGAAGGCCAACGCATAGCGGTGGCAACAGTAAAAATACACAAAAGCACAGAAAAACTCATGAGCAAAGCGCAGAGCAGCTCTCTCAATGCTGTGTACACAATGAATTCACCGAAAGCACTCGAGACGCTACAGAGGGCAAATCCAACTTATAAAACCTGGCAAACGTGTTCTGAGAAGACCAGCCAGCCACAAGACATAAATCCTGAATAGACATCCCCTTAGTCCAGGCCCACGAGGAGGCAATCGCCCTAGTCGAATGAGCCTTGACGTTAAGGGGACATTCCTGCCCCAGGCGATCATAAGCCAAAACAATAGCGTCCACAATCCAGTGAGCAAGCCTCTGTTTAGAGACTCCCCGTCCCTTGTTGCACCCACCAAAGCACACAAACAGCTGGTCCGATTTCCGCAAAGCAGCCGAACGAGAAATGTATTCCCGAAGTGCTCTGACTGGGCAAATAGCACTCTGAGCATCCGAACCCTGGGAGGTTGATGGCTCAGCAGACAGTGACGGCAGAGGAACTATCTGCGCTCTGAACGGGGTATTGAGCGATTTAGGGACATAGCCCGGCCTCGGTCTGAGAGTTACATTACAGTTTCCCGGCCCAAAGCGAATACAATCCTCACTTACAGAGAAAGCCTGTAAATCCCCAACCCGCTTCGCCGAAGCGAGCGCGAGAAGCAGCGCCGTTTTGACCGAAAGCTCCTTAATGGCAATAGAAGCTAAGGGCTCAAACGGTGGTCGTGACAATGCTTCCAAGACCAAAGCTAAATCCCACGGCGGCAACGAAGGCGGCCGTGCAGGGCGTAATCTCCTAGCTCCCCTGAGGAACCGAGTCACCGACGCATGCCTGCCGATAGACTGTCCATCAACATGGGGGTGAAACGCTGCAATAGCGGCCACGTATAACTTCAGAGTGGATGGAAGGCTCCCTTCATCCATCCTGTGCTGAAGAAAGCGCAGAATAACCGACACAGAGCAGTTCGCTGGGTCTATATCGTCATCCTGACACCATTTTGAGAAAACACCCCACTTCAGAGCGTACAGGCGCCTGGTGGACGGGCCTCTCGCTTCCGCGATGGTATTCAAAACTCGCGCGTGTAGCGCATCCCGCCCGCTCAGCGACCCTGCAGCGGCCACACATGAAGGCTCCATAGTCCGGGGCTGTGATGCCAGATCGTTCCGCTCGCTTGTGACAGCAGGTCCTTCCTGAGCGGAATCTCCCATGGCTGCCCTGCCAGTAACTCCACCAAGTCCGCGAACCAAGGCTGATTCGGCCAGTTCGGGGCTACCAGAGTCACCCACGCCTTCTCCTCCCTGATTTTGCACAACACCAAGGGCAAGATTTTCACCGGAGGAAAAGCGTAGAGACAGCCTTTCGGCCACCGCGCAGTTAGCGCGTCCGTCTCCCGAGGGGAACGGGACAGCGAAAAGAACATCTGACAATGCGTGTTCTCGCTCGTCGCAAAGAGGTCGACCTCCGCCCTGCCGAAACGATTCCATATCAACTGAACCGTCCCGGGGTGAAGCCTCCATTCCCCTTGAGGAATCCCGCTCCTCGAGAGCATATCCGCCCCGCGATTTAGAACACCGGGGATGTGCGCCGCTCTCACCGAGAGGAAGAACCGGTCCGCCCACAGCAGAAGGGATTCCGCCTACTTGAATAGGGCTCTGGAATGTACACCACCTTGACGATTTATGTACGAGACCACGGAAGTGTTGTCGGTCCGAATCAACACATGTTGCTGCTCCAGCCGAGACCGGAAAACTTTGAGAGCTAGAGAGACCGCTTCCAGCTCCAAGCGATTTATGTGCCACTCCATCTGCCTCTCTGACCACTGACCCGAGGCGGGCTTGCCCAAGCAGACCACCCCCCATCCGGTGGACGAGGCGTCCGTCAGGATCTCCACGCGCCGCGTCACTAAACCCATAGGGACGCCTGAGCTGAAGAGATCGGGGTTCTTCCACGGGGCCAGGGCGCGGGCGCATCCGCGGGTGACCATGATGCGCTTGTGGCCGGAATACCACGCACTCGGGGGAACGCGCGTTTTCAGCCAGTGTTGAAGCGGTCTCATATGCAGCAGCCCCAGATGACACACTGAAGAAGCCGCTGCCATCCGTCCCAATAGTCTCTGAAATTCCTTCAGAGGGACGAGCCTGCCTGGTCTGAAGCGACCGAGAGAAGAGCTCAGAGCCTCCCCTCGCTCGGGGGAGAGACGCGCTCTCATTCTCACCGAATCCAAGCATATTCCCAGGAAAGTGGAAGTCTGACTCGGTGTGAGCACACTTTTCTGGAAGTTCACCTTCAAACCGAGCATCTCCAAGTGACGAAGGAGGACTTCCACATGGCTGACCAGCGTTTCTTTCGACTGAGGGGTGAAAGTGCCGCGTCAATGCATTTTGAAAACGTTCGAGGAGCGAGAGCTAGCCCAAAGGGAAGCACCGTGTATTGGTACACTGAATTCTCGAACGCAAACCTCAGGAAACGCCTGTGATGCTTTACTATCTGAATATGAAAGTAAGCGTCCTTTAAATCCACCGAAGCGAACCAATCCCCGGGGCGAATTTGCGCCAGGATTTGCTTCAGTGTCGTCATCCTGAAGGCGCGCTTGTGAAGCGCTCTGTTGACGGGTCTCAGATCCAGTATAGGGCGGAGACCCCCTCCCTTCTTCGGCACTACGAAGTAGCGGCTGTAGAACCCGATCTCCCGCTCGCTCGGGGGGACAGGTTCTATCGCTTTCTTCTCGAGCAGGCTGCACACTTCTTGTCTCAGTATGTGAGCACTTTGGGGCAAAGTTAATGACTGAATTACGCCGCGAAAGCGGGGAGGTCTGCGTTTGAACTGAAGTGTATACCCGCGCCGAATTACGTTCAACACCCACGGCGAAATGCCCGGAATAGCTTCCCACGCTGTCTGGAAACGACTGAGTGTGGGCTGCACTAAACCTGCGGTCATCGCCGCTATGTGAGGGCTGGAAATAGACACCTCGCGCTTCCCGTGAGGTGCCTTTATAGTTAATGACCGTGACTCTGCGCTGCTCGAGGGCAGGGCGGGTAACACAGTGTGTGGTGCAAGAGGAGAAAAAAGCTCTGTTTGTGAAGAAGTAATTTGCTTTATTTTTGAACACACAACATTCACAACATAACTACACGTGTCGCTCGCAGAACGCTGAGGGACCACGTGCTCTCGAGCACGTCGCTTGGACGCGGGGCCATCCTGGCGCTCTCCTCTCCTCTTGCCCGAGCGGTCAGGACGACGGTGGGCTTCCTGCGTGGGCTCCTCTGAGCCGGCCTCTTGTTTCCCGCTCCATGCCACTGGCCGCTTCGGCCTTTACGGGCATCCGGTCCCGGGCGCGGCGCTGACTGATGCCTGACGACCCGAGGCGGAAGACGAGCGAGAGCGGGGCTGCGGCGGCTGAGGCATCGGCGCCCTCCAAGGACTCACGTGACTCATCGCCTTCGCCTTTTTCTGCGTCTCGGAGTATCGCTCGGTTACCTTTTCCACTGCGTCTCCGAACAGGCCTGCAGGGGAGATCGGTGCATTTAACAGCGTCTTTGAAGCGAGGGTGCGCGCCGATTGCGGGGCCGCCCACGACTTCACCACGTGCTCATGCACGTCGGGAAAGATTGGTGTTCCTCTTCTCGAAGCGGCCTGACGGCGGCTCGATTGGAGGAACCACGTATCCAGCTTGCTCTTTGATGGCTCATCGGGGGCTTTCCACAATAAATCCAATTCCTCGACGGCCTTCGAGAGGATACGGAAGAGCTCTTCCTGCAGGTGTGCCGGGGTCTCTTGCTCCGTGGTTCCCAGAGGAGCGGCCTGCTCCGCACCCCAGTTGTTCTCGGAGGCCGACAAGGACATAGAGTCTTCCTCCTCACTCGCCCCGAAGGACACGAAGTCAGCGACCTCGCGAGGGGGTTGAAAGGAAGGGTCGGGGAAACTCACCGGGGGTCGAACCTCGACTCCGCGGTTGGGGGGGCCTGCCAGCAGCTCGGAGGCGGCAGCAGGCCCAATCCCCGCAGCAGCGCGAGCTTCGTCCCGCCTGGCCTTGAGGGCTCGGAGGGACATGTCCGCACAGAGATCGCAGGACCCTCCATCCCTGAGGGCTGACTCAGCGTGGGCCAGCCCCATGCACGCGACGCAAAACAGGTGCATGTCTGGGGGCACTATGGGGCCCGAGCATAGGTTGCAAACGGTCGCCATCGGATGCTGGAGACAGTTCAGGTATCTCCGGCGCACCTTCAACGACAGCGAATTGATCCAAAGTTTGTTGAGTAGTATCAGCTTTCTAGCACACGATTTGAGCGTGAAGAGAGAGATTCTAAAGAGGAATTGGCGCTCACTTGCATATATACTGCTACGAGGTGACAGTATTTGCATATTCACGTCAATTGGCCAGCTCTGCTGGCGTTAGCCTATAAGATTTCAGCGGAAGTGAAGGATGAGAGGAGTTCCCATATACGACATTCGTAATGTCGAAGTTCCGTAGCCTTGATAGGGAACTATGAACCGATCTACACGTGAGGAAACGGGAACTCGCGAGCTCATTCAAACCGTGCGCGCACATGACATCATGTTAAACTTAAATGCACATTGTTCTTCAGGAGGGGTATTTTCCCCTTTTCTCCTCGATGTACGTTCCAAAACTTTCAGCAGTACTTTTCCACATTTCATTTGTGCATTGCCAGCAAAACAATTTACACTACAATGACTTTTTCAGCACTACAGCTTAATTCCACAGTATAGCTGTCACATTCTTTAAGATTGAATCATGATTTAACATTGTTGAAAACTTGATCTTAAATGAAGATTGTTTTAAATGTTTATCAGCTGCTGAAAAGAACACACATGCACATTGTCTCTCATGGGACTCTCTTTACAAAAAAAAAAAAAAAAAAATGCTTGGTGCATGCTAAGTGTTGCATACCAGTCATGGCACCTAGATGACACTTTAGGGCCCTGCTTAAAGGGAAAGTTCACCCAAAAATGAAAATTATTTAATTGATACTCACCCTCATGTCAATCCAAACACGTAAGACTTTTGTTCATCTTCGGAACACAAATTAAGATTTTTTTTATGAAATCTAAGAGATTTTTGTCCCTCCATTGACAGCTATTCAACAACCACTTTGATGCTTCAAAAAGTTAATAAAGATCATAAAACTAATCCATATGAATTGAGCATTTAGTCCAAATTTTCTGAAGAGACAGTTGCTTTATATGATGAACAGATTTAATTTAGGTGTTTATAATGATAATGTACATGAGTTACTAAATTCCTTGGTATAATGTATAATCAACATGCTTTTTTTAAAGAAAAAATAAAATAAAAAATATCTGTGATGCATTTTTATTTTTTTTAATTATTTTGATTTGATTTGATTTGATTTACTTTATTAATCCCCCAGGGGGAAATTTATGTGTCACAACAGCATAGAAATTCAATGAATAAATAAACAACAACAAACAACATACACAACAGCAACAAGTCTTGTTCTCAAGTATCAATTTGTCAAAGCACCATGATTATATACGACCAGAATAAATACATAAATATATATATATCATCTCACATGACACTGATTATAAAATCTAATTGCGGTTGGGAAAAAAGACTTTCTAAAACGCTCTTTGTAGCAGCGTGGATGAATTAATCTTGATCTTCTATATTTTTTTATATTATAGAAAAATGCTTGGTGCATGCTAGCTATGTTGAAGTGTTGCATACCAGTCATGGCACCTATGACACTTTAGGGCTCTGCTTAAAGGGAAAGTTCACCCAAAAATGAAAATTCTTTAATTGATACTCAAGCAAATTCTGAAAAGGCATTTGTAAGCTATAATTCATGTTGTGTACTGTATCTTAACTTGAGAAGCCAGAACCCCTTTTACATTTAATAGAAAATATAATGAACCATTTATATTACGTAAAAATGTATACGAATTTTGGTACATTTACAATGCAAAATGGAAATGCATCATTACAGTTACAAATGCATCATTACAAACCATGGAAATGCATCATTACAGTCTGTAAATATCTCTTAATAACACAATGCAATCACTAGTAAGACTTCCTGTTAATAAAGTATCTGGTAAGAATATATTCTATATTAACAATGTATTAAATCACATTACACATTAATAAACCACAACAAAAAAAAACAAATTAAGTGATGTCTCATGTCTCAAGTCAAGTGAATTACGGGTCATTGGACAGGCGTCCAATCACAACTGACTTCCGGAAAAGGGGAAATAACCAATGACATTTGAGGTTATTAAAACAGTAAGTCAAAATTAAAGTGTTTGAGCGAGCAAAGCAGCAGGCGATAGCAGCGCGAGAGCGTGGGAATGATCATGTGCGCGCGAGGGCTTGTATTGCGTGCAGAGAAGATGTCATGCGCGCGCACTGTTTGAATGAGCTCGCGAGTTCCCGTTTCCTCGCGTGTAGATCGGTTATCCTCTCACGGAAGTCATTTACCGCGCGCTCAGTTATTTTCATAGACAGTAAAAGAAATGGACAGAGCCATCTCATTGGAACTCAGTTGAGAAAGTTGAAGCCCATTTTTAGCGATTTTTGAGCACTTCCGTTCCTGACGCGCAGACTCAAACCGACTCAAACCAAGCTTGATGACGTGAGCAACCTGTCTGACAGACGTTAATCTTCTAGCAGCTGTGCCAAGAGGAATCTGAATCATTCCCTTCCGAAACTTGCAGAGCCGGAGATCGTGAGTATTAGCTGTCCATGAGCTCGCAGCAGGAGCAGCTTTACAACTCTCTATGGGCTTCTCCCTTGACTTTATGCCTCGACGTCCCCCCGATTGCGCGCGAGTTTCTACTTCTGTCTATACGGTAATTTCTGTACAGCGCGACAGAGAGTCGATTGGTTATGACGCAATCGTTAGCCTATTTTTACTAAATCTGTTTCTACGGGGCCATAACGTAACATAGAAGGTAATGGAGCCTTTTATACATTGTCGTGTTTCTTTAGAAATAAATAATGGACAAATGGAGTCTTTAAACGCCTCAGATGTAAAGTTATTCGCTGTCAAAGTGACGCCAAAATGAATGGGAGTCAATGGAAATGCTAACGCAAGTGAAGTTCTGCTACAAGATGGCGGCACCCGGCCGACTTCAACTTCCGGTCGATGGATTACCCCCTTGGTTATTTTAGGCATTGATTTGCCGCCATAATGAAGTCTAAGCAGCCAAATCTGCTCGGCGGGTGGGGTGTTCGGCGGCGGTTCTGTGTGCTCTCTTGTTGTTTGTGTTTACCCTGACTCATTTTCCTTCTACTATTACGTGTATACTCTTTTTGTAATAAATCCCCTATGGAACGAGCTATGTTGTGATCCTCTCACAGAAGATCTTGCTGGCATCGAAGGTTGGCTCATTTCTGAAAAGAAAACACATTAAAACAGAAAAGATGTATTACTTTATGTGCCATAACTATTACACAATGGCTTCAATTTTAAATGTAGTGTAAATAGTAGCAAATTGAAAGCTGACAAAGTGATTTGAGATTATTTTTTTATTTATTATTTTTCTTCAGCAAGAAAATTATTTCTAATTTCTTCTACCTTAAAGGCCATGGTGCAGGTTAAACACCACTGTCGATTAATGGGTACATAAAGCAGTTAAGATATGTATATAAAGTTAGAAATGTCTCCAAAATTGTGTTAAAGTCCAGTTTTTGACGTTTTTGGTTAGTAACGGTTATTTTTTTACGCGACTCGGCGATGACGTCACATGAGGTAGACGCAGGCAGCGGCGCGCTTGGTTTAGTTACAGTTCTGATGGTTCACAGCCGAGGAGATCGATGTTCTCGTCAGGGCCGTAAAATAAAGAGAAGTGACATTGGGCCGGGGATGGGACAAACCCACCCAAATTAGCTTCGGTTAAACATGCACATAATAATTTGGGTAAATGTGTACGCTTTATGCCTATTTTTCCTATCGTCATGAACACAACAATGATTTCACTCGTGTTTAAATAGTTTTCCTTATAATAATGTATCATTTGCAAAAAGTAAAATGCATCTGTGTAGATGAGAGAATCATCTACAGTGTATGCGCGTTGTTCATTCTGTATTATGGCCAAGCATGCGCGCTTAAAATAGCATCTGAATGTACGCGCTAGACCTAGACTTTAGACTAGGTTAGGGTGACCAACAGTCCTGTTTTCACGTCCTGTCCTGGCTGGGTTTTTTTTTTTAATTATGAAAATGTCCTGGTTTTCAAAACTTCTGGGAAAGATCAGCTCTAAAGCAAAACAGATGGGCAAACAAGGAGAATGAGGAAGAAAAACAGGATAAAAAGGAAGACTAAAGATACATTTTGTTAGTTTGTTTTTGTAAGCTTGTGAGAGCTATTTTTGTTAAATTTGGAGGTATTTCTTTTAGTTATTTCTTATTTATATATTTATTTTTCTAATACAGAAGAGACATTATTTCATTCATTCAAACCTGTAATAATTATATTTTTCTTTTTCTAATACAAGAGACATTTCATTCATTCAAACCTTTAATAAAACAGGCTCTGAGAAGGCTATCTGAATTTGTGTCTTGTAATATAACCATTTTCTACAGAGGAGGCATAGGCTACTTTAAATATACTGAAATTAATAAGGCATCGAGTAAATTTCGAGTTTAATTTGAGTATCTGTTTGCCAGGCCGAGTGTCCTGCTTTCACCTCTATCTCCAGTGAAAATGTTGTTTGCAAACGTAGCTGACGACGAGTAGGCTGGTCATGTCTTCAGTCAGTGTGATTATTGTTGATAGTGCTAACTAGTTTTCCTCATGACTGTCATTGACACCGTCAGGCTTACCAGGAGAGGGAGTGAGTTGTGGGCGGTGTCGTCCCATGGAAACTGTGGTGGAGAGCTTGTGTTGTAGGGAGGTGAGCGCGTTTTGGTTGCTGGTCGAGGACCTCACCCCGCGCCCAGCAGTTGTAACGTGCCTAACGCAGCATCCTGGATATGAGGCATAATGCCTGAATCCATTTGTGCTACACATAGCATACTCACACTTCATGCAGGATAATGCTCCCCTTCAAGCCAGCACGCACGAGTATGTTCATGGTTTATGTTTACTTTACCTTTTTATTTTTTACACTGAGTCCTTTGAACAACAGCTATAGGTGACAGGAGATGTGTTGCATACACAATAAACATGCATCAGAGACGTTTCCAACCTACTTACAGAATTTAAAACTTAAGAATCTTTCCTACTTATCCCTAGGCAATACCGGTACACTGCGTACAGGCAGGCTATACGCTGGCCTGGGCTTGGAGTTTTAGGCAGGAGTATAAGAAGCCTCTCGTGTGGTTTCAACCATCAGACAACAATTCCAAAGTCGTGACCAGACCTATCAGGGCTTTCAATCGCCTCGTTTGGATCAAAATGTATAAAAATAATAATTGCTTATTCTGTTGTGATCGCCCAATTTGCCCTCAAAATGTTATAAAGTACACAGAACACATGAATTTCTATAAGAAAAAAAAAAAACAGTTTATTGGCATTGCTTGTAATAGTTACTAAACATTTACTGAACAAGGACAAAGATTACTGAACAAAGACACAGGTTGCAAGTAAACAAATCTATATAAAAAAAAGCCAACTGATGTAGGGCTAGACCTGAAACGTTTGCACATTGTTTCTTTTGCCTGCAATAGTGTGGTCCAGAGCCATAGAGAGAGAGAGTTGCGACACTCCCATAGACCGCCATAGGAACTTAAAAATGCGCAAGTAACGCGTGTCGTGGAGCAGCCAATAGTTCCAAACACTGATAGTTCCAGCATTGAACCCCATTCATTTTCAGTGCTTCCGAAGTACGCTCGCTGGTAAAATAATGAAATTACTGTATTTTTTTTACTTTTACACACATTAGCCGACCTCTCGTGAATCTAGTCAGTATATTTTATGTAGCCAGTTTTAGTTAATGCTTATTGGAAGATAATGGGTTACTTGCAGCTAGCTATAGCTCACATGACCAACTCTTCATTAAAGTTCGCTAACTTCTGGTAACCTGAAGTATATATTATATTATTTATAATATATATGCATAGCATATGCATGTATGTATGTTTGTACGCCTATGCATGTATACACACATAACCCTAACCCATTTAAGTAAATGAATTGTGTGTGTGTGTGTATATATATATATATATAGTTTATATTTACCGAACATTACTGCAAATTTGTACATGCACACTTATATTTTATGTTGGTTGTAATTCTGAACAGACCGCCTCTCCAGACCTCTTTGCGTGATCACGAAGGTAGGCTAATGGCTGAATCGGAATTTATAAGCAAGATCACGGGAATCAATAGCCTAAGAAAAAAAGTAATGATTTTGTGCAAAGTAAAACCAAAGCAACAGCACACAAAGAAAAAAAAAACATGCAGAATGCAGGAAACCACCACTAAATGAATACTTACAACTAAATCATTGGACTTGTCTGTGGAAAGAAAATAATGTGAAATTAGGTTCTTGTAGTGTGACTGCCGGGCTAGGTAGAGGCTGACGGCCTCCTCAGGAACCTGTTTGAAGGATGTGGCGATGGGGGCGGGTGCATCAGGACAAACTGGCGCTAACCTCTCAAAGAGCTGCAGGTGAATTGGTGTAGCTTTCCCGAAGGGCCTTCATTAATGATGTTGCATAACCTGCAGACATAATAATAATACTGTATAAAGATCATTGACACTAATGGAAACACATGAAATTGTCCTACATATGAATTATAGCAAACATAAACAGTAAACAGAATGTTACGAGATTGCCAGGGAGATTACAGTACAGTGGACCCTGATATGCGCTACTAAATGTTTTAAAAATACATAAAAGAAATTCAGAACATATTTGATTATTTGAATGTTACAATTAAATGTTTACACCAATACTAGTGGTAATACATGTGGTAAAGTTACATAAACTCTACGAGGTAGTGAATTTACTGAGAGGTAGCTAAACTCTGAAGTGAGAAGTGGATAAACTGTTTCTGACATAATTTCAGCGGTGGGTAAACTGCGTTTAGCCTCCACTACAGCCCTGACGACACGGTCACGGTCAAATGTGAAAGAGAACCGTAGCAGTCTAACACAAAAAAAGCAAACACACGATTGCGAAAGCCGCTTGATGATCATCACCACTGATCCAAACACTAGCCATGAAGCTTTCATGACGATATGGACATTTACTTCAGGGCAATTTTGTTTTGGCTCAAATTCGTGAATCACGAAAAATGCTCTTCTAATGTCAGAGTGATCGTGCTTGTAGTGGAGGCTGTGTCAAAGGGAACACGGTAGCTATACAAAATACACACAGAGCTAGCTAACACGCAGCTTGTAAACATTAACGTTAGCATGAACTTACCGTGGCAATATCTCGCTTGCGGCAGACGGTGTCTCTCGACCTCGGGACAGGGCAAGCAGAGAGGTTTGCATTCACAGACGGCACGGCGGTAGGAAGTAACTTAGCCATCCTCTCACTCTTTAAACTAAGTGAGACCATCTTGGCATCCCCTGCGTGGTAAATTAATCCTCCTCTTTGAAATGCGCGCTGCATATTCTCGAGTAGGCGGCGACAGAGCTAACTTAGCTGAAAAATCTGCTCGCCTAATCTTGACAAATTGCACCCAGCTTCGGAAGCTCCCTTTGTCCTTGGGGAAACAATGGACCCCATGTCCAGTTTTGATAAAGTTTTTGCACCCGCCACAAACACAGTAATAAACCATTTTGTCTACTTATTATCTAGCTTACTCTTCTCTATCTCTAAGCTGTTATGCTATGCTATCTCTCACTATCTATATATGTTATGCTTATGATATCTATCTATCTATCTATCTATCTATCTCGATATATTTACTTATCTGACACTGTCACTCTTTCACTAGCTACCGTTAGCTAAGTTACTACTCGCGGGCTTTCGTCTGTTGTCCAACAGCGAGTACCTCATGTGACGTCATGCAATGCATTGTGGGAGAAATTAGAATCCTCGCTAGGCTAGTGGTAAATGCTAACACATCACCGACTTTTCCGTATTATATTTCTTTTTTGTAATCCCCTACAACATAAAATACAAAGGATAACTGTTTAAATGTTTATTACCAACTAGAAAACTGGCAAAAAAAAAAAAAAAAAAAACCTGCACCATGGCCTTTAACAAATCACTAAACATTTTGTCATTTGGAATTACTGGTGCAATAGTTGTGCAGTCAAGAATGTGATTACAGACAAATCGACAATATAGATGATCAATGCTTTACTTTTGAAATGTGAAAATGTGAGGGAATAATTAATTATTATTTAATAATGAAATATAATAACTCACTGTTCTTCTGAGGTCCCAGTAACTGTTGCACTAGACAGGCAATTCTTGTGCATATTCTGGTGTACTGTCTATAACAGGACTTGTGGTATCGCAGCTCCAGAGACACACAGTCTTTGTCTCGAATATGCACAAGAATGCTAGTGTCTTCCTTCATCTCAGCAGCTTTCAGCAACTGGCCTGTAAATACATAAATAAAACCAATGAAACGAATTTAAAAAATAAAAACCATTAAGCAAAAACTGTGTTAATAGTTAAACAATTGAGTGGCTGTTAGCTTTATGCAAAACAATGCAAATCTGACTCTGACTGTAAAATAAACATTAAATCAATTATGTAATTGTAATTGAAAGTTAGCCATGGTACCCAGCATAAGGGAATAAAAGTTAAAACTTGTGTGTTTGTTTTGTTTTTACCTACCTTTTACCTAACAATGTTTCTGCCTAAGCTGGTCCTTCTGGCGTTTGCCTCCCTCGCCTCCCTTTGCCTCCCTCCCATGGACCCTCTTTGTACAAGGTTAAAAACTAGTTCAAATGTGGTCATTGTGGACATATATTTTCAACACCATTTATGATCCCATTTAGATATAATTTATACTGTTTCTGGACCAAATAAACACTCTCAGGATGCATTCAATTAAAACTCATGTTTATTTCAATGTAATTGCAAAGCAACTCACAGACAGTTTGTGTTTGTCCAAAAATCAGAGAAACCAGATCTGAAGGAAAGACTTTCTGGCTCAGACACTTGTGCTGCCCTTATTCACAGACATATAATACAGATACTTTGACGATTTCTGTCAGACGTCTAGTGAAGATCTTATTTAGAATTAACAGAGGTTTAGATGTTGATATTTGTTTTAGATGTTGGTATTTGAAGTGTCACCATTGTGGTGATCAGTGTTTGTTTTAGTTGGGCACTTGGTCCCCGTTCATTTGAGACAGGGGTAGCTGCGAGACAGGGGTAGCTGCAGCCTGGAGTAATGGACGTGGCAAGAGGTAGGGGCGTGGTAAGAGGTAGGGGCGTGGCAAGAGGTTTCTCATTGGTCAAAGGAGTTTCCTCCTGGCAACTGCGTTGGCCGAGCAGCGGGTGATCATCTAACGACGAGTAAGAGGACGAGCCGGAGGACTTGCGTTCGCGACAGCGAGGAGCCGGGGTTGGACCTGTCATGCAGACAAACAAACAGATTTTCGAGAAAATTCTCGTGTTAAGCCCCCGTTTTCTGGGATCAGAAACGTGTGGGACTTGGCGGTTGGCATAAACTGGTTTGTGACTGGACTAGAATGGCAAATCAGGAAGAAGAGGGAGATTGGGAAATGGAAAATGGTAATTGGACACAAGTTGCTAACAGGAGAAGACAAGGAACGGGGGTAAACAGGAGAGGAGAGGTAACGTTGGGGGGGATGTCGAGTCAAGGAAGTAAACGTAGTTTGGAAGAGAACAGTTCAGATGAAGGAAATGAGTTTGTGCGGAAAAGGGTTGTGAGAGAGGATTTTAAAATAATCCTCAAATTTAGAAAGGAAGACGAGAATGTTGATTTAAGTCCGATAGCGGTGTCTAGGGAAATAAAAAAGAAAATAGGAGATGTGGAAATGGCAAAGATTTTGAGAGATGGAAGCTTGTTGGTCATAAGTAAAACGGAGGAACAGAAAAATAGAGCCTTGGAAATTGAAAGTGTTTGCAGGAAAATTATTATTGAGAGAAAGGTGTTGGGTGAGACTAGAGTAACAAGGGGAGTGATAACAGGGATTCCTGTAGATGAAGACTTGGAGAAACTCAAGCGGAGTATTAGTGGAGGCGAGGTGAGTAGAATAAAGAGACTGTTGAGAACAATAAATGGTGAAAGGGTAGATAGCTTATCTGTTCTTCTGGAATTTCAGGAGTCCTTACTTCCAGAAAGGGTGAGAGTAGGATGCATGAGCTTTCTAGTTAGGCCGTATATTCCTCCACCGCTACGATGTTACAAATGTCAGAGGTATGGACATATAGCAGCAGTTTGCAAAGGGAAGCAGAGGTGTCCCAAATGCGGAGGTGAGCATAGAGTGGAAGAATGTAAGGAAAATGTGCAGGATGAATGTTGTAATTGTGGTGGCCAACACAGAGTAACATATGGTGGATGTGAAGTCAGGAAAAGAGCTGTGGAAATACAGCAGATCAAAACAGTAAACAACATAAGTTATTCAGAGGCAGTGAAGAAAGTACAAGGACAAAGGGGAAGGGTTGATATTGACATTGCTGCCCAGGGGTCGAGAATAGATGCAGGTCAAACAGAGAAAACAAAAACAGAATTGACAGTTGAGAAGATTATTTTGTTTGTGGCCTATGTGATCAATTGTACCGATCAGGTTAAACACAAAACAGAGAAAATTAAAATAATAGTTAAGGGGGCGGAGAAGTTTCTGGGTATAAAAGAAGTATCTTGGGAGCAGATCAAAACAAGACTTGAAGCGGATGGGAAAGTGGGAGGCCCAGGTGATAAGACAAGCTGATTATTGTACAATGGAATGCAAGAAGTTTAATAGCGAATGGTCAGGAATTTAAGGGATTTATTAAAGAGTTAAAAAATAAACCAGAAATTATATGTGTTCAAGAGACATGGCTTAAATTAGAATTGGAGTTTGTTATTAAAGGATACGATAGCATTCGTAGAGATAGAGGGGAGGGTAGTGGAGGAGGATGTATAATATTTATAAAACAAGGAATGCAATATAGAGTTTTGGGGAAAGGAAAAGAGTTGGAATATTTAATAATTGAAGTATGGACCAGAGAAGGAAATTTTAAAGTTGTTAACTTTTATAATCCATGTAATAAGTTGTCATTAGAATTGCTGGATGAAATGATGATACAGTTAGTAGGGAAGGTGATTTGCTGTGGAGATTTTAATGCCCATAGCACATTATGGGATAAATATAATGATACTAATGGAATGGTGATTGAAGAGATAATGGAGATGACAAATTTAGTGTGTTTAAATGATGGAAGTGGTACAAGAATTAATATCAGAACTGGTACAGAATCAGCAATAGATCTTACATTAGTGTCAGATTCATTAGCAGGCATTTGCACATGGGAAGTGGTTAGAGGAACGACAGTAGGAAGTGACCATTATCCTATTATAATAGTAGTAGGATTGAGTCTAGAGGAATTTGATACAGTAGGATTGCAGAAATGGTCTTTCAATAGTGCTGAGTGGGATACATTTAGGAATATTAGTGATCAAGAAATGGGAAAAATTGATAGAAATAAAGATGTTGATAATTTAAATGTTTCTTTTTGTAAAGTTGTTGTAGAGGCTGCAGAGAAATCAATAAAGAAGAGGGCAGGTAAGTGCAAAAGTAAGATTGTACCATGGTGGACAAAGGAATGTAAAAGAGTGATACAATTTCGAAATAAAGCTTTTAAAATGTTAAAACGGAATCATTGTTTTAATAATCTTATTGAATATAAAAAGTCGCAAGCAAATGTAAGGAGAGTCATAAAAAGTGCAAAGAAAGAATATTGGAGGAAATTTTGTTCCTCAATAGGAAGGGAGACAGAAATTGGTAAAGTTTGGGGGATGATAAAAAGAATGAATGGGATAAAAAGAGAATATGGATATCCAGTCTTAAATGATGGAGGAAAAATAGGAGTGAGAGATGAGGAGAAAGCAGAGATGCTGGCTAAAGCATTTGTAACAGTTCACAGTTCAAATAATATTAGTGAAGAGGGGAAAAGAGGGAGGGAAACTACAGTAAGGGAGAATAAAGAAGTACAGCAAGAAGAAAATTTGAATGACCTACTAAACAAACCATTTACAATGATAGAACTAAAACATGCTCTCCAGAAAAATAAGATGTCAGCACCAGGAAGTGATCAGATTTGTTACATAATGATAAACCAGCTCAGTGAAAATTCAAAGGAGGTATTACTAGAACTATATAATAAAGTGTGGGAGGACGGAAAACTGCCACAGAGTTGGAAGGAAGCTGTGGTAGTCAAGTCAAGTCAAGTCATCTTCATTTATATAGCGCTTTTAACAATGAATTGTTTCAAAGCAGCTTTACAGAGATAAACATATAATTTAAGGTAACAGATTGTTTTGGCGTTATAGCGGTTCTTGAATAATGTTACTTCCAGCTAAAGTTAACTTTGATTGATTCACCTCCGTCGAAATGATCAGACTTTAAACGCGAACCTGTGATTAACGCTGACGGCGTTCACATGCTCATTCAGAATTCTATAGTTATGTGCTTTTTAAAATATGTGCGCAGGTTTGTAATTCATACAACCCAGCCTAAACAAACTACTTTTCTTGCCTATAAATTTTGATACAGAATTTTGTTTAATTTTATCACTTCGGGGTACGCGAGCCGGAATTCACAGCGCTTTATCTGTAGAGTGGGAAAGGGATCCTCCATAGTGCCAATACGCAAGCCAGGAAAAGATTGTACAAACCCGGGGAATTATAGACCAATTGCTTTGACTTCTAACATATGCAAAATAATGGAGAAAATGATAAAGGAAAGGTTAACGTACTATATGGAAAAGAACGGATATATAGCCAAATATCAAAGTGGCTTTAGGAAAGGAAGAAATACAATGGATCCAGCTGTATGTTTAGAGCATGAAATTAGAAAAGCACAAGTAAACAAAGAAAGTGTAGTGGCTGTCTTCTTTGACATAGAGAAGGCCTATGATATGATGTGGAGAGAAGGTTTGTTAATTAGAAAATGTAAATTAGGTATCAAAGGAAGAATGTATAGATGGATTAAGGACTTTTTACAAGGAAGATTGATACAAGTTAGAATAGGGGAGAGTTATTCAAGGAAATATATTGTTGAAAATGGAACACCTCAAGGGAGTATAATAAGTCCTTTATTATTCTCCATATTAATAAATGATGTGTACAGTGAAATAGAGAATGGGATGGGATTTTCACTTTTTGCGGATGATGGGGCGATTTGGAAGAGGGGAAGAAATCTGAAATTTAATATTAAAAAGCTACAGGAAGCTATTACGAAAATAGAAGAGTGGTCATATAAATGGGGGTTTAAGTTTTCAGTAGATAAGACAAAGATAATGTTATTTACAAAGAAAAGAATATGTTCTGAGGCAAAACTAAAGTTATATAATCAAGAATTGGAAAGAGTGAAGTGTTTTAAGTTTTTGGGGATATGGTTTGATGAGGGAATAACATGGGATGTACATATCCAGAAAGTAATTGAAAAATGTAGGAAGGTGTTAAATGTTATGAGGTGTTTGGTGGGAAGTGATTGGGGAGCTGACAGAACAGCACTGAAGGCAATTTATTGTGGATTAATTAGATCAGTATTAGATTATGGATGTGTGGTGTATGGATCGGCATCAAGCACATCTCTTAAAAAACTAGATACCATTCAGTTTCAGGCTTTGAGATTATGTACAGGGGCTTTTAAAACAACACCAACGGCAGCACTGCAGGTGGAAATGGGAGAAATGCCACTCGAGTTGAGACGAATACAGCTATCTCTGAATTATTGGGTTAATATAAAGGGCCATAATGAAGATCACACAGCACAAATCACTTTAAAATCTTGTTGGGAAAAGGAGAAGAGGGAGACAAAAAGCTTTGGGTGGACAGTTATACAAAAAGCAACAGAGTTAAAATTAACGGAATTAAAAATCAGTCCTACAGTACCATTACCAATAGTACCACCTTGGATATTACCAGAAGTAAAAGTAGATCTAGCTTTAGGAAAGAAGAACAAAGACATGGGGTTAATTTTTGACTCGTATGCTGTACAGGAATATATTGATAATTATTATAGTTATATTCAGATTTATACAGATGCATCAAAGAGTTTAGATAATAGGGTAGGAGTAGCTTTTTTTGTTCCAGAGTTTCATATTTCAACAGCGAAGAGGATAAGTGATAATGTATCAGTATACACAGGAGAAATGTTAGCAATTCTGTTAGCAGTTCAGTGGATAGAGGAAGTAAGACCATTGAGAACTATTATTTGTTCAGATTCTGCATCATCATTAGTCAGTTTACAGAGCAGTCATTCAGATAGTAGAGCCGATATATTGATAGAAATTCATCAAGCATTATATAGAATTCAAATGATGGGTATTACAGTTATATTTGTGTGGGTACCAGCACATATTGGAATTAAAGGAAACGAAAAGGCAGATAAGGCTGCAAAGGAGGCCACAAAAAGAGAAGACATTGATGTAGAAGTTAACATCAGTAAGATGGAAATGAAGAGCATTATTAAACAGAGTTTGAAGAAAAGGTGGCAAAAGCAATGGGAAGAGGAGAGAAAAGGACGATGGTTTTACAAAATTCAGAGGAAAGTGGGGGAAATGAGATGTACAGGCAGGAAAAGGAGAGATGAGACAATTATATCTAGACTTAGGTTTGGACATACAGGACTAAATAGCACTTTATTTAAAATAGGTAAACATAACACCGGCAGATGTGAATACTGTGAACAACAAGAGACAATAGAACATGTCATGATAGACTGTAAAAAATATGAGGGAAAAAGGAGGGAAATGATCCAAAATTTGAAAAAGGAAAGAGTACGGTATGATTTAGTAGAAATTCTTAGGAAAAATTCTAAAGAAAAGTGTTATGGAATTGTTTTTCATTATTTTAGAATAATTAATATGATTGAGAGGATTTAATTTTTTTTTTTTTTTTTTTTTTTTTTTTTTTATATATATAAGTAATAGTCATTCAGTACCACACTCCATACCAGTAGGTGGCAGTAATGCACCATTTCATTGTGTGCCAACCGCCATAAAACTCGAATAGAAGAAGAAGAAGAACTGCGTTGGCCAATCAGCAGTAACCATAGTTAAACGTCATTTCCTTTAGCTGAAAAAAAAACATCATTTCCTTTAGACGGAGAGAAGATGGCAGAGATAATTCACATATGCGATATAATTTGTTATTCTCTTTGCTTTACATCTTTCAGCTTTGGTAATTATTTAATTGTTGTTGACAGACACATGTTAAAGTGAGAAGCATTAACGACTGCATTTGCGTCGAAGACATCAGAGTCGGCGATTTATATCGATGTCCGTTCTGTGCTCTCAGTGTTTTTAGACCTTGTGAATATAACAAGATCCATAGTCATTTGCAAAGCCACAGACTTCTCGCGGTTCGCCATGAACGTAAGTATGAGTTCAGTTGTGATATGCTATGCATGCCTGTTACCGGTTACATCTGTTACAGATAACTTGTTAAGGTTAGATAATAACGTGAACAGTTATGTTACGTATCATAATTGGAAACTTATGACAAACATGTTTTGCTTTATATATTCATTTTACTATTTTAAATTGTGTTTGATGTTTATGATTCTTATAGATTTTGAAAATTGAAGACCTTAGCAAATTGCAGGTAAAATGTCATTGCTTTGCCGTGTAGCGTGAATAAAATGCAAAAAGCTATTATGAAGAAATGTGTATGTTTCTGTTATTAGGGCATCCAAGTCGAACTTAGGTAAAGTTGGTTTTATATTCGCATATTCACACATTCGCGGACTTCCGCGTTCAATAACTCGTGAACTAAACGTTGTTGCTACACACAACACCTATCACATATAACTACAGATAAAACACCAGAAGCTACAACATAAATTTCCTCAAAACGATCTTTCCTTCGCACTGGACAAAATACATTGATCTCTATGCGCAGGCTGCTAAGAAGGGACCATCTGCAAAGTGCAAACCCGAAGGAAAGCTCGTTTTGAGGAGATTAAAATATTAAAACAATGTTATTTGTCATGTTCCAAAGGTTGTAGTATGTTCCTACTGACCAGACTGACTTACTACAGGTGGAATTTTGACAGTACCTCCCGTTCAGTATACAAATATTAATAAAAAAAATTACAGTAATTCCCCTAAAGTATTTTTTCCTGTTCCAAAGGCTGTAGTGCTTTCCTAGTGATCAGACTGACTTACTAGAGGTGAAATTTTGACAATAACTCCCTTACTGTACAATTATCAAATATATTTATGTAATAAACATTATTACATGTGTTTATTACATATGTTTATGTAATAAACTTTAATTCACCTATAGTGTTTTTTTATATTTATATTCCAAAGGCTGTAGTGCTTTCCTAGTGATCAGACTGACTTACTTCAGGTGAAATTGACAATAACTCCCTTACTGTACGTACAATAAACTAATAAGTTCCAGAAAAAATTACTGTAATTCCCCTAAAGCATTTTTTCCTGTTTCAAAGGCTGTAGTCCTTTCCTAGTGATCAGACTGACTTACTACAGGTGAAATTTTGACAATAACTCCCTTACTGTACGTACAATAAACTAATTAGTTGAAGAAAAAAATACTGTAATTCTCCTAAAGTATTTTTTCTTGTTTCAAAGGCTGTAGTGCTTTCCTAGTTATCAGACTGACTTACTACAGGTGAAATTTTGACAATAACTCCCTTACTGTACGTACAATAAACTAATAAGTTGAAGAAAAAATTACTGTAATTCCCCTAAAGTATTTTTTCCTGTTTCAAATGCTGTAGTCCTTTCCTACTGATCAGACTGACTTACTACAGGTGAAATTTTGACAATAACTCCCTTACTGTACGTACAATAAACTAATAAGTTGAAGAAAAAATTACTGTAATTCCCCTTAAGTATTTTTTTCCTGTTTCAAATGCTGTAGTCCTTTCCTACTGATCAGACTGACTTACTACAGGTGAAATTTTGACAATAACTTCCTTACTGTACGTACAATAAACTAATAAGTTGAAGAAAAAATTACTGTAATTCCCCTAAAGTATTTTTTCCTGTTTCAAATGCTGTAGTCCTTTCCTAGTGATCAGACTGACTTACTACAGGTGAAATTTTGACAATAACTCCCTTACTGTACGTACAATAAACTAATAAGTTGAAGAAAAAATTACTGTAATTCCCCTAAAGTATTTTTTCCTGTTTCAAATGCTGTAGTCCTTTCCTAGTGATCAGACTGACTTACTACAGGTGAAATTTTGACAATAACTCCCTTACTGTACGTACAATAAACTAATAAGTTGAAGAAAAAATTACTGTAATTCTCCTAAAGTATTTTTTCTTGTTTCAAAGGCTGTAGTGCTTTCCTAGTGATCAGACTGGCTTACTACAGGTGAAATTTTGACAATAACTCCCTTACTGTACGTACAATAAACTAATAAGTTGAAGAAAAAATTACTGTAATTCCCCTAAAGTATTTTTTCCTGTTTCAAATGCTGTAGTCCTTTCCTAGTAATCAGACTGACTTACTACAGGTGAAATTGACAATAACTCCCTTACTGTACGTACAATAAACTAATAAGTTGAAGAAAAAATTACTGTAATTCCCCTAAAGTATTTTTTCCTGTTTCAAATGCTGTAGTCCTTTCCTAGTGATCAGACTGACTTACTACAGGTGAAATTTTGACAATAACTCCCTTACTGTACGTACAATAAACTAATAAGTTGAAGAAAAAATTACTGTAATTCTCCTAAAGTATTTTTTCTTGTTTCAAAGGCTGTAGTGCTTTCCTAGTGATCAGACTGACTTACTACAGGTGAAATTTTGACAATAACTCCCTTACTGTACGTACAATAAACTAATAAGTTGAAGAAACAATTACTGTAATTCCCCTAAAGTATTTTTTCCTGTTTCAAATGCTGTAGTCCTTTCCTAGTGATCAGACTGACTTACTACAGGTGAAATTTTGACAATAACTCCCTTACTGGACGTACAATAAACTAATAAGTTGAAGAAAAAATTACTGTAATTCCCCTAAAGTATTTTTTCCTGTTTCAAATGCTGTAGTCCTTTCCTAGTGATCAGACTGACTTACTACAGGTGAAATTTTGACAATAACTCCCTTACTGTACGTACAATAAACTAATAAGTTGAAGAAAAAATTACTGTAATTCTCCTAAAGTATTTTTTCTTGTTTCAAAGGCTGTAGTGCTTTCCTAGTGATCAGACTGACTTACTACAGGTGAAATTTTGACAATAACTCCCTTACTGTACGTACAATAAACTAATAAGTTGAAGAAAAAATTACTGTAATTCCCCTAAAGTATTTTTTCCTGTTTCAAATGCTGTAGTCCTTTCCTAGTGATCAGACTGACTTACTACAGGTGAAATTTTGACAATAACTCCCTTACTGTACGTACAATAAACTAATAAGTTGAAGAAAAAATTACTGTAATTCCCCTAAAGCATTTTTTCCTGTTTCAAAGGCTGTAGTCCTTTCCTAGTGATCAGACTGACTTACTACAGGTGAAATTTTGACGACAACTCCCTTACTGTACGTACAATAAACTAATAAGTTCAAGAAAAAATTACAGTAATACCCCTAAAGTATTTTTTCCTGTTCCAAAGGCTGTAGTGCTTTCCTAGTGATCAGACTGACTTACTACAGGTGAAATTTTGACAATAACTCCCTTACTGTACAATTATCAAATATATTTATGTAATAAACATTATTACGTGTGTTTATTACATATGTTTATGTAATAAACTTTAATTCACCTATAGTGTTTTTTAATATTTATATTTATATTCCAAAGGCTGTAGTGCTTTCCTAGTGATCAGACTGACTTACTACAGGTGACATTTTGACAATAACTCCCTTACTGTACGTACAATAAACTTATAAGTTCAAGAAAAAATTACTGTAATTCCCCTAAAGTATTATTTTCGTGTTTCAAAGGCTGTAGTGCTTTATAGTGACCTGACTGACTTACTACAGGTGAAATTTTGACAATAACTCCCATACTGTACGTGCTATTGTCAAATATGTTTATGAAAAATTAACTGTAAATGACTGTAACTATTTTTCCACGTTCCAAATGTTGTAGTACTTTCCTAATGACCAGTGTGACTTACTACAGGTGACATTTTGACAATATCTCCCTTACTGTATGTGTACTATTGTCAATTATGTTTATGAAAAAATTACTGTAAATCACCGTAAGTATTTTTTGATGTTTCAAAAGGTGTAGTACTCTCCTAGTGACCAGACTGACTTAGTTCAGGTGAAATTTTGACAATAACTCCCTTACTGTATATACTATTATCAAATAGGTTTATGAAAAATTACTGTAATTGACTAAGTATTTTTTAGTGTTCCAAAGGGTGTAGTGCTTTCCTAGTGACCTGACTGACTTACTACAGGTGAAATTTTGACAATACCTACAATACTGTACATACAATTATCAAATGTTTATTTAAAAAAATACTCTAATTTCCCTAAATCATTATTTTCATGTTTCAAAGGGTGTAGTGCTTTCCTAGTGACCAGACTGACTTAATACACGTGAAATTTTGACAATACTTAATAATACTGTATTACATATTAATGCAATACTGTAATTCACTAAAAGGGGTTTTGTTTGTTTAAGGTTGTAGTGAATGAACCTGTTCACGTTGTTGCAGCAAATCTGACAGATAATGTACAGCAAGATCAAGAAGGCATTAAAGATACTGTACAGTGCAGAATTTTATGACCAACATGTAATTTTTGCTTCTTGTACAGCAGGAATAAAAGGGTCTGATTGCACAAGTCCGAGTCCGGTATATTTTTTGTATGCAAGGTTATCCAAAATAATGGTTTGTTCAGAGGATGCTGTTGGCATCATCTTTTCTGACACTGACTCTCCTGTCAATCTGTATGTAGTGTAGTTGTCCTTCATGGTCAATATTTTCACATATTAAGTCACATGTGCTGATATAGCCACCAGCCAACAAACTTTGTCCTTACATGACATTTACTTTTATGATCTTTCTCCCCCCTCCAAATTCAACTTCAAATTCAACCAAAGTAACGTAGAAAGTCACTGTTGATGTAAACACTGTTTTATTTGTATTATCTTTCTAATTGTCCATGGAATACAACTGTGATTATACATAAAAGTTGTAATTAATTCCTCATGGTTAGAGTAATATTTCAATATCACCTCTTCATAATTCTGCTGTTGTTGATACTCTCTTGGTTTAAGTTGTTCTTATATTATCATAAACCCTTTAACTGATTGTTTTGTCACGTCATTTTTACTTTACTATATTTTATTTTAGTGAAGTGAAGTGAAATAAATGTGTGTGTTTGAATGAAAATATTGTTTTCAGCACAGTTTTCAGCAACAGTGCAAAATATTGGTACCATGCCTTGGATTATCACCAGACAAGCTACCTGGAAAGATGCCCAATGGTTGTGCTCACCTTGTTGCAATATAGATTACCACTGTATACAGTTAAAGACCCAAGGACCAGATATGATTAATTAAAACCAGGGAGTTAGTCAGTCAATTTAAGACAAGAGTCAGAATTATAATAAATTAATGAAAGATTTACTGAAGATAGTTTGTAGTTTCATCATGCAAAATTAGCTTCAAGACTCACAAGGAGTTCGTAGGCCGCTCTGTTACAGTTACAAAGATCAGCAATTATACCCTTCACCAAGGTCTAAGCTAAATCAACTGATATGACAAGATATGAAGTCTCAAGATCTCAGCACGTCGTTAAACAACTCATCAAACAGCACTTTAAGGCCATTGCACACTGAGTCCGAAATTCACATCTGAAATTTCCGCACGTTAAAAAATAAATACGACCTCACGTTATGTCAATCACGCTTGCACGCTGCCTCCAAAACTTTCGTCCGTCATAAAAAAAATCGGATCGGGTTTGATTTTCTGTGTTTTTCGCATCTGTAGCAAGCAGTTTGAATGGTGTTTTGACAATTCAGAGCCACCGAATTACGAATCCGAAAAAACGCATACGACAATTTCGGACTCAGTGTGCAATGGCTAGTCTTATTCTTATTAGCACTTATTAGCACGTCTACAGAAGTTCTTAAGAGAATTAACAGAGGTTCAGAATTTGATGATTTATTGTTTCGTTTAAGGTCACCATGATGGAGATCAGCGTTTGCTTTAGTTGGGTTCCTGACCCTTGACTTTTGAAGACAAGATTTTCTCTGTCTGCTGAAACTTGTGTGATTATAAAGCACATTTGTTATGGCACGAAAGCAGGGCCTGAAGTTAACTTTTTTGGCCACCAGCCACTGTGGCAGGTGGATATAAAAATTCACCTGCCACAGAGACTTTTTACCAGCCTTTTTTTTTTTTTTTGGCTCATAGCCTAAAGGTGAAAAACGGGAATTTCACAATATTGTTCTTTAACTTGTACACATTTAAGTGCTGTCAAGTTATTAACGAAATCAATATAAGTAATAATAACTCTTAGAATATACATTTTAAAAAAATCTTTTTATTCATTGATTTTGACACACACATGCACAACAGATCTATAGACCTACCGCAGTTCGTATGTAAACAAATCACCCGCGGCTGTGTTGATGGCTGATTTAGTCACGTAGACAGCTAGGTCCTGACAGCTTTTAGTTACAGCGTTCAGGAACCGTTAAGCAGAACTAAATTAATATTATTATTGGTAAAGTTACCGGGTACCGGACATTTTCTCACCGGTTCCCAACTCCCAACATGTACTACAGTTGCACACGCACACATCTGTGCAACTGTCATTGTTCTGGAGCCTACGTCAGCGTTACATTATTTCATCCCATCTCACCAACAGTTCAATACTGGCACATCCAAACGTAGTCAGAAAAGGGCCTCATCTTCTTTCTGATCGCATGAACGTTACGAAACAACAGTCGCTGTCATAAATCAGCCGCTCACGAACCTTGCCGTTGTCTCCAATTGACCACTTTGTATTAAAATGTCTTATTTTACTTTTCTTTGACTCATCCTCATCTTTTTGTTGGTTGTTTGTTTCAGCTGGCCTTTTTACCCCAGTAATGTGCCGCCACATTATAGCTAAGGTCCAACGCAATGAAAATGAAAACGTAAAAAAAAAAAACTAATGAATCACTCAATTCTCATTGGCTACCTGCCAATGTGGCAGGTAGATTGACAGTGTTACCCGCCAATAGCAAAATTCACCCGCATTTGGCAGGTGGTCGGGTGTTAATTTCAGGCCCTGCACGAAAGTCAAGAGAAAATGTGATCAGATGTTGATGGTTAAGTGTTGATGTCAGTCATCATGTAGTGACCTGATTCAATGATTTCTTTCAGTGTCTAATATCTGATTAAAAAGGATGACAAATTATAGTTTTATTCAAAACTGTGATTTTACAGCAAAGGGCCAGCAGTGTTATGACATCAGATACAATTAAGGATTTTACAAGCAGTGTTCACAAAAAGTTTTCATCTATGGCTTTACTAAAACTAACATAGACATCAAGAATCAGCATATTAATCTCAACAATGGTGACCATTAAATAACGATTCATGCTGCAATGCATGCTGGGTACTAGCATAATACAAAATGTATCCATGGCTCCCAGCATGCATTGCGGCATGAATCACTTTTTAATGGTCACCATTGTTGAGATTCATATGCTGATTATTGATGTCTGTGTTAGTCTTAATAATGCAATAGATGAAAGCTTTTTGTGCGAAAATTGTTCGTAAAATCCTTTCTTTTATCCAATTCTGAATTTAAATAAATAGGCAAACCTAATAATACATCACTTGTTTAATCAGAGATTAGACTCTGTAAAAGTTCAATCATCATGTCATTTAATGATGATTTTCATCATCAAAGCACAACCATTGACAACTGATCATATTTTCTTTTGACTTTTGTGCCATAACAAATGTGTTTTATATACACATGAGTAACAGCAGCCAAAGACAAACTAATTTGCAAGGGTCAAGAGTCCAACTAAAACAACCGCTAATCTCCAATATGGTGACCTTGAACGAAACTCAATAAATCATCACCTTCTAAACCTCTGTCACTTCTTCTTGTGTCACTCCATCTATGTCTGACTCTGGTTTGACAATAAAAGGCTAAATGTTTTTGACATTTTCAGTGCATGTTTGTTTGAGGTAAAAGGACGGAACCTCTTGAGGCTCCGCCCCCTGTGCTGGGAGCAGCAGCTCATTTGCATTTCAAGTTTTTCTTTCCTTCAGTGATTTTGCCTGTTAACAGCAGGTGTTCATCACTAATGCTCAATCATTAATCAATTAGTCACTTAAATAATTGCTTAAAATAAAAATTAAATTAAGGTAATCGGTGTCCTCAAATGTAATGAGTTAGCTTAACCTAAAGGATTTGACTTTGTGTGTGATAGTGTGAGCTAGTAGTAACTACAAGCACTTAAAAGTTCATTTAAAGTTTGTAATTTCACTGTTTTTACTCAATATATAATATCAAATATCAAGATATTTGAATGCAGAAGTTTAATTGTGTATTGAGAAATATCCTTGTTTTAGTGGATTTGGTTAAAATAAGTTCAGAGTACTCATAACTATTGTTTTTTAAACTTAATTGAATTGAGGTAATCGGTCTCAACTGAAATGAGTTTGCATAACGTGTTGGGTTTTACAGTGCACCTCTCAGATTTTCAATACAGAGAATACATGAAATAACATTTTAGATAATCACACTGGTCATTTTAAAACAAAGTACAATCTCATAAGCCTAGAGAAGTCATTCAACTCCTTTGATATTTAGAAGGAAAATATTGATTAATACCTTGATTAAATTAGCTCATTAGATATACATTGAAGCAGCAATGGATTCCAGATTTGAATCATTACAATTAATTGTTGCTTATTTATAACGTTAAAAATATGATTAAGCTAAAATCTTTACAGTTTTTAATCAATGAACGAAATGTGTTGTACCAGGAACAGCAGTTCTAATACCTACTTTTACCTAATACATTTATCAAAATTAATTGAGTAGAAACATACTAAAACCTTTGGAACATGAAGAAACACTTAAGGTGAATTACAGTAATTTTTTCATAAAAAAATATGTATGTACTGTACTTACAGTAAGGCAGGTATTGGCAATATTTAACCTTTAGTAAGTTAGTCTGATCACTAGGAACATTCTCCAACCTTTGAAACATGAAAATAATGCTTTAGGGGAATTACAGTAATTGTTTCACAAACATATTTGATTATTGTACATACAGTAAGGAAGATATTGTCAAAATTTCACCTGGAGTAAGTCACACTGGTCATTAGGAAAGCACTACACCCTTTGGAACACAAAAATAATACTTTAGGGGAAATACAGTATTTTTTTTTAAATAAACATTTGATAATTGTGCGTACAGTATGCGAGTTGTTGTGGAAATTTCACCTGTAGTAAGTCAGTCAGGTCACTGGGAAAGCACTACAGCCTTTGAAACACGAAAATAATACTTTAGGGGAAATACAGTAATTTTTTTAATAAACATTTGATAATTGTACGTACAGTAAGGGAGTTATTGTGGAAATTTCACCTGCAGTAAGTCACACTGGTCATTAGGAAAGTACTACAGCCTTTGGAACGTGGAAAAATAGTTACGGTCATTTACAGTTAATTTTTCATAAACATATTTGATTATTATACATACAGTAAGGGAGTTATTGTCAAAATTTCACCTGTAGTAAGTCAGTCTGATCAGTAGGAAAGCACTACAGCCCTTGGAACGGGAAAAAATACTTTAGGGGAATTACAGTAATTGTTTCATAAACATTTTAGTTTATTGTACGTACAGTAAGGGAGTTATTGTGGAAATTTCACCTGTAGTAAGTCACACTGGTCATTAGGAAAATACTACAGCCTTTGGAACGTGGAAAAATAGTTACGGTCATTTACAGTTAATTTTTCATAAACATATTTTACAATAGCACGTACAGTATGTGAGTTATTGTCAAAATTTCACCTGTAGTAAGTCACACTGGTCACTAGGAAAGTACTACAGCCTTTGGAACGCAGAAAAATAGTTACGGTCATTTACAGTTAATTTTTCATAAACATAATTGACAATAGTACGTACAGTAAGGGAGATATTGTCAAATTTTCACCTGGAGTAAGTCACACTGGTCATTAGGAAAGCACTACATCCCTTGGAACGGGAAAATAATACTTTAGGGGAATTACAGTAATTGTTTCATAAACATATTTGATTATTATACGTACAGTAAGGGAGTTATTGTCAAAATTTCACCTGTAGTAAGTCAGTGTGGTCACTGGGAAAGGACTACAGCCCTTGAAACGGGAAAAAATACTTTAGGGGAATTACAGTCATTTTTTCTTGAACTTATTAGTTTATTGTACGTACAGTAAGGGAGTTATTGTCAAAATTTCACCTGTAGTAAGTCAGTCTGATCAGTAGGAAAGCACTACAGCCTTTGAAACAAGAAAAAATACTTTAGGGGAATTACAGTAATTGTTTCATAAACATTTTAGTTTATTGTACGTACAGTAAGGGAGTTATTGTCAAAATTTCACCTGTAGTAAGTCAGTGTGGTCACTGGGAAAGGACTACAGCCCTTGAAACGGGAAAAAATACTTTAGGGGAATTACAGTAATTGTTTCATAAACATTTTAGTTTATTTTACGTACAGTAAGGGAGTTATTGTCAAAATTTCACCTGTAGTAAGTCAGTGTGGTCACTGGGAAAGGACTACAGCCCTTGAAACGGGAAAAAATACTTTAGGGGAATTACAGTAATTGTTTCATAAACATTTTAGTTTATTGTACGCACAGTAAGGGAGTTATTGTCAAAATTTCACCTGTAGTAAGTCAGTGTGGTCACTGGGAAAGGACTACAGCCCTTGAAACGGGAAAAAATACTTTAGGGGAATTACAGTAATTGTTTCATAAACATTTTAGTTTATTGTACGTACAGTAAGGGAGTTATTGTCAAAATTTCACCTGTAGTAAGTCAGTCTGATAACTAGGAAAGGACTACAGCATTTGAAACAGGACAAAATACTTTAGGGGAATTACAGTAATTTTTTCTTCAACTTATTAGTTTATTGTACGTACAGTAAGGGAGTTATTGTCAAAATTTCACCTGTAGTAAGTCAGTGTGGTCACTGTTCACCTGTTAGGGGCGCACAGTCAAAGACCCAGAACCAGATATGAAGAAATGAAGAGCAGGAGTCAGAATTATAATAAAGAAAAGATTTACTGAAGATAGTTTTCAGTTTCATCAGCAGAAGTCAGCTTCAAGACTCTCACAGGAGTTCGTAGGCCGTTACAAAGATCACAGAATCACTAAATGAGCAAGCACTGTTACTGCTTTCAGATATCAAATACAGACATTAGAAAATACATGAAACAAACATTTCAGTAATCATACTGGTAACTTCTAGCCTATAACTAAGTAAAATCTCACATGCCTAGATAAGTCATTCCACTCATGTAATATTTAGAAAGAAAACCTTGATTATAATCACTCATTACATATACATTGAAGCAGCAGTTTATTCCAAAATCCACACCCTTCACCCCCAAAATAAACATCATGTTTGCTGTCATGCTTTCTGGGTACTTGTCAATAATCTGATGGATTCAGTACCATGGACAGTGATATTTCTGCAGGACTGTAAACATCAATCAATGCACACAAATTGTGTTATTGTGAGAGTTTAATGTTAATTGAAGATGCTATACAACAGGAAAACATAAAATACTGTTAGGCCATTCTTTTTATTCAGCACCTGGAGAACACTGTTACACTGTAAAGTCTTTATTACACTTAAAAACAGAAAAACCGAGGTGGATAAAACAGCAAGACGTGGGCTGTAGTGTGTTCTGTAGGGTCAAGACAAGACCATCCAACTTGTTTTGGAACAGTCGGCCCATCCTTTCAAAACCTATTGAAATAAATCATATGTCATAATTAAAACCAACACCAACACTGTTCTTGTTCATTTTGATTTCAAATAAATAAACAAACATAAATATAAACAGATGTAAAATGAAGCGATTAACTATGTTCAGGAGATTACACATGATTTTCCACTTTCTACAGTCTGGATTGTTACCAGATTACAGTTCATGTTGCCTACATGTTCATTCTTTATTATTTCCTAAACACCTTTTTAAACACCATCATTATAAGGACATTCTATTGCATTAGAACACATAATGTGAGAGATATTTGCTGGTACATCTGTAATTGGCTAAAATGTAGTTGTCTGTTTGCACACGATGAAAAACAATATAAACTTTTTAGACGGTCCCTATCTTGGTTACCACACTACATTGAATATTCAACAAAGTGTGTATGCATTAAAAATATACTTACCCATTTTGATAGATTGTAGAAAATGTTGTAGTTCACAATCTTTGTTGTCAATATTAAGTAGCTGCTTCGAATCTGAAAAAAATTGCTTCATTGACTATTTAATTGAAAAAGTTATTTAACGCGAATGTGCGAATGTGCGAATATAAAACCAACTTTACCTAAGTCAAGTCGAGACGTCTAACAGCTAAGTGAATGGAACGCTGATTCCCCCACTTTGTGCGGATCCCATGTTACATATCCCTGTAAGCAATTATATATTTTTTTCCACAGTGTAATATTGTAGTTATGATTTGTTATTGTTTAGCATACATACTTTAGATTTCATTGACTGTTTCGATGTATTATTGCTATTGACATTTTATGTGGCATATATGTTGTAAGCATTCTTTCAAAACAGGCAAAAAGATTTCACAGAGCAAAATAAACATTGTGCACCATTTTGTATTATATTTATTTGTGATAGGGTGATGCTTCCACAAAAGACTGCATTCTATTTCTATCGTGGATCAAGTCACACTGGATGCTTTGTGTAAGTCATCAAGACATTTTTATTCATGTCAAATTGATTTCTATATTTTGTGTTTTTTAACAACCATTTTCAGATTTTGCGTCCAAAGCTGAAACAAGTGTTTTTTCTTGATTCACTCTGCGCAAGTGGTCTTAGTGATGGGAGATACAGTCAAGTGTACAGGTCTTTTACATAGCTCAATAGTTCATGTTCAGAAGTTCCAGTTGAACAGTTCTTGTATAAATGTTCTCAGCTGCTGTATGGTGGTTCATTTCTAAACCATTCAGCATTTTCATTTTTTTTCATATTTTTTTTTTTTCATTTAGAAACCAAATAAAAAAGGTCTAAACAAGAAACCTTTGAATTTCAGTATGGCCTGTACATTTCTCTGGGGGTTGCTTTTGACTTTTCTGAGGTGAGTCTTCAGATTTTTTGCATTAAAAATGATTTTTTTCTTTTATCTTGTAGGTATCGTTGACTGGAAGTCAGTCAATCCGGATGTGAGGGAGGAATATAGGGTGGGATTTAAGCTCACCAGATGTGATGCCTGTGAATTCCTCTACAAAAACACCACTGGATATTGCAGCAATGGAAAGAAGGGGGTCTTTACTGCGTTCTATTCAGATAGAGAATTTGATGGCTTCTGTTCTGAGTAATAGAGGAATGAGTAATAGAGGAATGAGTAATAGAGGAATGAGTAATAGAGGAATGAGTAATAGAGGAATGAGTAATAGAGGAATGAGTAATAGAGGAATGAGTAATAGAGGAATGAGTAATAGAGGAATGAGTAATAGAGGAATGTAATAGAGGAATGAGTAATAGAGGAATGAGTAATAGAGGAATGAGTTTTGACTTTGAACACAAGCCTTTGATGAATTGACAACTGAACTGAATAAATGTTTTTTGGATAAAATGGTGTTTGTTTTGCTTAATTGATTAATGCCACTTAGAAGTTTATTAAACTGTTTTTACTTACTTTTTTTATTATATGGTGATTTTTTATTTTTTATTATATGGTGAGTGTTTGATCAAACACGTATATATGCATGCCTGTATACAGCAAAAACATTTCCTGTACCATTATTATAAAAATAACATTACTTTTAGTTCGTATGTACTTGAAAGTACAAAACTAGTATGACTAATAGTGTCAGGAGACATTTTTATCTTTAAAAGAATAATTTAATTTATTTTATTTTATTATTTAGTTCAAGTACAGACATTTCAAGTATAATGCAATAAAAAAAACAATATGAATACAAGGCATTGTAAATACAGCTAAAAATGTGTGAACCAGAGAATAACAATAACAACTGAAGTATAAAATGAACATAATATAAATAAATACAAAAATAAAAGTTTATAATATCAAGGCAGTTATAGATATTTTCAAAAACGTTTTGTTTTGTGATCTCATGTTTGAAAGGGTTTCAAAGTATAGGTTACTGTGAGATCAGTGTTTTAAAAGGTAATATGAGGGTTTTCTTTTGAGTTATTTTTGTCTTATGAATAAAACTTTGTCAAAATAATTTAATTATATAATTTTGTTTTTCAGAAAAATATAGGTTTTGGAAACAAAGTAAAATGTCATGAGGTTCTAAATTAAGACAAATTTGTTTGTTATATCTATTTTAAAGTCAGTCCAAAAAGAAATAGAAAAAGGGCAATACAAAAATAAAGGTTCAATATCTTCAAGCGATGTGTTACAAAAAGTGCAATTTTCACAAACAGTATGAATGTTTTTTTAATGACTGATCCTAAAAAAGTCGCGGTGGTGATGACGTCATGTAACCCGCGCCATACAGAAGGTTTCGAAGGTAACGTACTTTTGAATATCTTCTCAATATCATTATTGATATTTTTACAGTGAAATAAATGTATTTGGTCTTGTATAATTATTTGTTGGTCAATAGTGATTAAGTTTATGGCTCGCTTTTATGCGGATCAGGAAGCTTTCACGTCCAATTGTAAAGACCTTACGGCACGCCCCTACCTCTTGCCACGCCCCTACCTCTTGCCACGCCCATTGCTCCAGCCTGCAGTTACCTCTACTTGGTTCATTTTGCGTTAGGTTTTCTTTGGCTGCTGCAACAGTGTGTTTGTAAAACACAATTGTTGTGGCAGAAAAAGCCAAGATAAAGCAAGATCAGCTGTTATCAGCTCTTTGTGGTTGAAGGCATAATTATAAAATGAGCATCCAATGTTGTGTTTTGTGTTTATAACTAGGGATGCAACGATACCGCTTTTTCAAAACCGATCCGATCCGATCCCAAAATTCTGAGTATCGGCCGATACCGATACCAATCCGATACCAGTGCAGTTTTTTTTTTAAATCAAGTAGAATTTCTATAACTCTGTGTGTTGAACTGATAATCACTCTTTTGTGTGTTAAACACAATCTACTTAACACAGACAACTTAATTTTAAAGAAAAACAACAAATCCAAAAAATATATGATCATAATCTGTGACAAAAATGCTATAATAAACTAGATTAGTGGATAATTCAGCAGTGCAATTTAGTCTAGAAAAATCATGAGTGCACAATAATTGTATAAAATCTGAACATTTAGTGAAGAAAATTTAGGGGAACAAATAAGAGACAATAAGTGTAACACTAAATCTGGTCAAACATTACACATTGCTCTTTGTATTGTTGTAAAATACATTCATGAAAAACAAGATAACAAAAATCAAAAAGATAAATTATTATATATAGGGCCTAGCCTATGGCTAGGCTACTATAAAATTGAGACATGTTTTAAATGTATAGCACAGCTGTTTAATGAGGCAGCAACATATGATAGATAGGACAGAACAAGAAAGGCTATTAATAATCTTTCATTGCGCAAAAGTAGTATTATATGATTATGAAAGGATCCAATACAGTGCGGCACACAGCGCTTATGCGCATCCCGAGCGCAGAATGATGCGCTTGAAGCAACACGGAGTCACAGCGCGCAGCGCGTCGAATCCGCATTGAACAGTTCAAAGCACAAAGGAAAGACATATCGATGCGTAGTGTATTATACACAGTATCTATGCAATCGTTTATTGAGCCTTTTCTTTTAACAGTTTTAAATTTCAGTTACTGTGCGCGTGAAGAACAATTATAGTGCTCTCTGACTCTAGGCTACTCTGTTGCGATCTAACAGACGCCCGGTAGAAAGTAACATGATTTAGTTACAGCAATAAAGTCCAGCAATATAAAGTTGTTTTATGCTAAACCATAGACCTTTATCTACAGATCAAGAATAATAATAGTAACATTGAATCATCTTGATCTTGGAGAGTTTCATCGTGTTGCCTGTCGTAACAGAACGCGACGCGCTGTTAAATGCTGAATGGAGAATGACTGACAGCCGCAGCGGAGGGAAAAAGTTTACGAGGTCTTGAATTTAATGACTTAAATATTAATTTTTATCTCACATTATACTATATAATGGCTTCAGAACACTTATAAGATAGTGCACGAAAACTTTATGGTACTTGATAATGTTTTTGTGCCTTTTGTGGGGCTTAACAATAACACAGAATAATACGCACAATATCGGATTTGGATCGGCCTCCTCTGACCGATACCCGATCCGGCAAAAATGGCAGTATCGGAGCCGATACCGATACTGAGTATCGGATCGATGCATCCCTATTTATAACTGCCATTTATAACAGCCAACCTTGTGGAACTGCAATATTGGCAACAATAACATTAAAATGATCACTTATTTGAAGGTGGATAAAAAGCATGTGCATCTGATGTTTTGAACAAATGTATCATGACGTCACACACAGATATCAAGATTTTGGATATGAATCACAACAATGGTGACAATCAAAACAAAAAAAACTTGGACCAGGATGAGCTTTGAACTATGAAAGCTACCCATCATGATGCTTTTTATTGTCACCATTGTTGTGAATCATAAGCAAAATCTTGATGTCTGTGTGTGACATTAGATGCTTTTTTGTGAAGATTTTGCTGATATCAGTTGATATTGCGTTATCTTGGCTTTTTCTGCCACAACAATTGTTTTTTTACAAACACAATTACAGCAGCTAAAGAATAGCTAATGCAAGAAGCACGGGGACCAAGAGCCCAACTGAAGCAAACACTGATCACCATAATGGTGACACTTCCAAATACCAACATCTAAAACAAATAGGTGGCAGTGGAAGTGAAGCGGGGGACGAGGGACAGATCGAACAAGTAGAAGAGGATGTTGTGCCTGAAGTGGAGGACAACCGACAACACGAGAGGGCAGGGGAAGTCCCGGTACCCCGACGTTCAGTAATGGAGAGGCTAAGTCCACCCACTTCCATGCAACTGCAGAGCAGGGGGTGATGATGAAAAACTGAAAGCTCACATCCTTTTGCATGTTATGGGAGAAGATGCTTTGGACATATATAATAGCTTTCAGTTGGATAAAGCTAATCTGACTCTAGCAGAGCTAATGTTAAAGTTTGAAAAGTACATTGTGGTAAATGTGGAGGCAGCCACAAGCCAAAATCATGTCCTGCATTTGGAAAATCCTGTAACGACTGTGGAAGGAGCAATCACTATGGCACTATGGCACTATGTTGCAAGGCAGCTTTTAAACAGAGTTCACGCAGTTGGTGAGGAAGAAGAGGATGATGAGGAGTTCATTGTGGTTGTGGTGCAGGCTCATACAACTGAAAAAGAGGAATGGATTGTGCCAATCAAAGTGAATGAGACGACAATACCATTCAAGTTAGATACAGGTGCCCACATAAACCTGTTATCTATTGAAGACTACAAAACATTGACTGTGAAAAGCAAAATTCATCCTATAAAATACAAAAGTGACAGGATACACTGGAGAAGGTGTTCCTGTTAAAGGCGGATGCATCGCAACCTTCAAACACAGAGGCCAGCAGATAAGAGCATTGCTACTGATCGTGAATACGAGTGCACAACCAATCCTGGGACTCAAGGCATGTACAAAGCTCAATCTGGTCAAAATAGTGTTTGTCGTGACATCATCAGATACTGCAAATGATCATGACTCACTCATTGAGGAGTATAAAGACGGTTTCGAACAGCTAATGCAATAATTTCCCTTCAATGCACTAATGAATAAGTTTGTTGTAGTATGCAGTGCAGTGCGAAAGCACATATGTTATGTGTTTCATTGCATAGAGGAATTATTCGTTAGATCTTTTGTGCATTTGAATGCAACTGTAAAAATGGTATCTCTTCAATGCACCTATAAGTGAGTTAGTTCTTGTAAGGATTGCATGCAACAAGCTTATATGTTATTCTTCAATGCACAACGTTTGATCGTGTGTGAAATGCAATGCAAAAGAACAAATTGTATTTCCTCAAAGCACAACGCATTGAGTTAGTTCTGGTATGCAATGCAATGTAACAAGTGTATAGCTTATATGTTATTTTGCAATGCACAACGTTATCTCTTTAATGCACATGGGAATGAGTTAGTTATTGTATGCATTGCAATGCAACAAACGCATAGCTAATGTGATATTCTTCAATGCACATCGTTGTCTGTGCAATATAGTGCACAGTTATCTCGTCGTTGCACAATGCGCTTAGCCTGTATGTTATGTTCTATGAACATCATTAGATCCTGTGTGCAATGCAATATACCAGCACTCATGTTATTTCCTTAACACACAAAGGAAAGAGTTAGTTCTGGCATGCATTGAAATGCGACATGTGCATAGATTATATGTTATTCTTAAATGCTAAATCTTAGATCGTGTGTGCAATGCAATGCAACACATCTCTTCTTTGCATTGTAATGCAACTAATGCAATAATTTCCCTTCAATGCACAAATTAATAAGTTTGTTATAGTATTCAGTGCAATGCAATGCAACAAAACAGATATTATCTCTTTAATGCACATGGGAACGAGTTAGTTATTGTATCTATTGCAATGCAACAAGCGCATAGCTTATATGACATTCTTCAATGCACATCGTTTTCTGTGCAATGCAGTGCAACAGCACTCATGTTATTCCCTTAAAGCACAAAGAAATTAGTTAAGTTCTGGCATGCATTGAAATACAACACGTGCATAGCTATGTTATTCTTCAATGCACAACGTTTGATTGTGTGTGAAATGCAATGCAAAAGAACAAATTGTATTTCCTCAAAGCACAACGCAATGAGTTAGTTCTGGTATGCAATGCAAGTGCATAGCCTAAATGGTATTTTTCAATGCACAACGTTAGATCGTTTGTGCAATGCAATGCAACAAGCGAATAGCTTATTTGATATTTATCAATGCACATCGTTGTCTCCGCAATGCAGTGCAACAGCACTCATATTATATTGTCGTGGCACATGCAATACACCAGCAATCATGTTATTCCCTTAAAGCACAAAGGAATGAGTTAGTTTTGGTACGCAATGCAATGTAACAAGTGCATAGTTGATATGTTATTTTTCAATGCACAACGTTGTCTGTGCAATAGCACTCATTATCTCGTCGTTGCACAATGGAGTAGGTCAGTTCTCCCATCGTTAGATCGTGTGTGCAATGCAATACACCAGCACTCATGTTATTTCTTTAACGCACAAAGGATTGAGTTAAGTTTTGGCATGCATTGAAATGCAACGTGCTATGTTATTCTTCAACGCTAAATCTTAGATCGTGTGTGCAATGCAATGCAACACTTATGTTATCTCTTCTTTGCACACGAGGTATGAGGTAGTTGTTCTATGCATTGTAACGCACCAGCTAATGCAATAATTTCCCTTCAATGCACTAATAAATGAGTTTGTTTAATGTGCAGTGCGAACCTATGTTATGTGTATAGCTATGCAATACTCATTTCATAGATAAATGAGTTAGATCTTTTGTGCATTCCAAAGCAACTGCAAAAATTGTCAATGCACATGGAGTGAATAAGTTCTTGTGATGATTGCATGCACCAAGCTTATATGTTATTATTCAATACACAACGTTAGATCATAGCAATGCAACAGCACATATGTTATTTCTTCGTTGCACAAAGTTATTGTGTGTGCAATGTAAAGGAATAGTGTTTGCAATAAATAATTCCCTTCAAAACACAAATTAATAGTTTAGATATACACTCACCGGCCACTTTATTAGGTACACCTGTCCAACTGCTCGTTAACACTTAATTTCTAAGCAGCCAATCACATGGCGACAACTCAGTGCATTTAGGCATGTAGACATGGTCAAGACAATCTCCTGCAGTTCAAACCGAGCATCAGTATGGGGAAGAAAGTTGATTTGAGTGACTTTGAACGTGGCATGATTGTTGGTGCCAGAAGGGCTGGTCTGAGTATTTCAGAAACTGCTAATCTACTGGGATTTTCACGCACAACCATCTCTAGGGTTTACAGAGAATGGTCCGAAAAAGAAAAAACATCCAGTGAGCGGCAGTTCTGTGGGCGGAAATGCCTTGTTGATGCCAGAGGTCAGAGGAGAATGGCCAGACTGGTTTGAGCTGATAGAAGGGCAACAGTGACTGAAATAACCACTCGTTACAACCGAGGTATGCAGCAAAGCATTTGTGAAGCCACAACACGCACAACCTTGAGGCGGATGGGCTACAACAGCAGAAGACCCAACCGGGTACCACTCATCTCCACTACAAATAGGAAAAAGAGGCTACAATTTGCAAGAGCTCACCAAAATTGAACAGTTGAAGACTGGAAAAATGTTGCCTGGTCTGATGAGTCTCGATTTCTGTTGAGACATTCAGATGTTAGAGTCAGAATTTGGCGTAAACAGAATGAGAACATGGAACCATCATGCCTTGTTACCACTGTGCAAGCTGGTGGTGGTGGTGTAATGGTGTGGGGGATGTTTTCCTGGCACACTTTAGGCCCCTTAGTGCCAATTGGGCATCGTTTAAATGCCACGGCCTACCTGAGCATTGTTTCTGACCATGTCCATCCCTTTATGGCCACCATGTACCCATCCTCTGATGGCTACTTCCACCATGTCACAAAGCTCTAATCATTTCAAATTGGTTTCTTGAACATGACAATGAGTTCACTGTACTAAAATGGCCTCCACAGTCACCAGATCTCAACCCAATAGAGCATCTTTGGGATGTGGTGGAACGGGAGATTCGCATCATGGATGTGCAGCCGACAAATCTGCGGCAACTGTGTGATGCCATCATGTCAATATGGACCAAACTCCCTGAGGAATGCTTCCAGCACCTTGTTGAATCTATGCCACGAAGAATTGAGGCAGTTCTGAAGGCAAAAGGGGGTCCAACCCGTTACTAGCATGGGGTACCTAATAAAGTGGCCGGTGAGTGTAGTATGCAATGAAATGCGAAAGCACATATGTTATGTTTTTTCATTGCACAGAGGAATAAGATAGATCTTTTTTTGCAATGCAACGGTAAAAATGCTATCTCCTCAATGCACATCGGAATGAGGTAGTTCAACAACTACAAGTGTGTATTCAGTGTATCAGTGCAGAATATGTTATTCTTCACTGCACAACGTTTGATCGTGTGTGAAATGCAATGCAACAGCACAAATTGTATCTCCTCAAAGCACAACGCAATGAGTTAGTTCTTTTATGCAAAGCAATGCAACGAGTGGATAGCCTATATGTTTTTTTTCAATGCACATCGTTTGATCGTGTGTGAAATGCAATGCAACTGCACAAATTGTATCTCCTCAAAGCACAACGCAATGAGTTAGCCTATATGTTATTTTTCAATGCACAACGTTTGTGCAATGCAATGCAACAAAACACATGTTATCTTTAATGCACATAGATTCCTACCCAGCTAGCAGGGAACGTTCTCAGAACTTTGGCTAACATTCCCTACAAGTTTGGTTAATGTTTTAAAGAAAACATTTTAATGTAATGTTTAAAGAATGTTTTAAGGATGTTTTCTCATTTCAAATAATGTTCCTATAAGGTTAAATGTAAACTAAGATATAACGTTTTAACTGTAACATTTTGAGGATGTTTTGGGAATGTTTTTGAGATAACAGATGTTACGTCAAAGTACGTATCGCTTGTCTTTTTGTTGTTTCTGATCTCCCATAGGTTAAGTAGTGGCACCTGTGGGTAATCAGCGCACCTGTGTAGCTCCCTATGCTGATTCGCTCTTGCCGGCGTGTGCTTGGTATAAAAGCTGACCAGTTCTGCAGTGCTCCAGAGGCGGGAGGTTTTCTCCTCCGTCTCTCTTCTGAAGAGACCCTTTCTCCTGTTCCAGTCATGTGTTGAAGTTCTCCCTATGTTGTGTTTGTGTCTTAAGTAAACCTTCTTACTGAGGTGAGAGATCAGTGCAATGTTGTTTGGACTGTTAGGTTTTCTTTTTCTTTTGTTTACTCCCTGAGTGCAGGGTGGGTTATTTTCTTCAAGTTTTTTGTTGTATTGTTTCTTTAGTATTTTTCAGTTAAGGAAGGTGTAGGGAGGTAGGCGCCATTTAATTTGTCTTGTTTTTCTCCTGTTTATATTTAGAGAGGAAGTTAGGTTTAGTATTGTCTTTTATTTACATCATTATTTTGGTGTTTAGGTTATTTAGTTGTTAAAAATAGTTAGACTTGTTTTGTTTGTTATTTTGGCATTAGCCTCCTCCTGAGGTAATTTTCTTCCTTTGTAAAGTCTTGAGTTCTTCGTTACTTATGTTTCCTGAATAAATTCCTTTATGATTTGGAAAATCGTTTTGTGTTGGATCAATACTGGGATGGGAGACGGGGGCTCTGAAGTCAATTATTTATGTTTACGTATTTCTGTTCGTTCTCCTCTACCCTAGACAGGGGTGGACGTAACACAGATAATACAATGTTCTCAATAAAACATTAGCACAATGTTCCATAGTAACAGAGGAGGAACATTATCAAGTCAACGTTCGCAAAATGTTTTGAGGATATCATTGAGGCCTGAGATGACAGTGTGTTTTTTATAAAACGTTCTTGTAATGTGACGTGTTAACAAAACTAGAACATTATAACTGTAACATTTTGAGGATGTTTTGGGAATGTTGTTGAGATAACAGATTATACAATGTTCTCAATAAAACATTGGTACAATGTCCCCATAATAACAGAGGAGGAACATTATCAAGTCAACGTTCCCAAAATGTTTTGAGGATATCATTGAGGCCTGAGATGACGGAATGTTTTTTATAAAACGTTCTTGTAATGTGACGTGTTAACAAAACTAGAACATTTTAAATTTAACATTGAGGATGTTGTTGAGGTAAAAGTTTGTAGAATGATATGTTATAAAACATTGGCACAATGTTCCATAATAACAGATGAGGAACATTATCAAGTCAACGTTCTCAAAATGTTTTGAGGATATCATTGAGGCCTGAGATGACGGAGTGTTTTTTATTAAACGTTCTTGTAATGTGACGTGTTAACAAAACTAGAACATTATAACTGTAACATGTTGAGGATGTTTTGGGAATGTTGTTGAGATAACAGATTATACAATGTTCTCAATAAAACAGTGGCACAATGTCCCATAATAACAGAGGAGGAACATTATCAAATCAACGTTCTCGAAATGTTTTGAGGATATCATTGAGGCCTGAGATGACAGTGTGTTTTTTATAAAACGTTCTTGTAATTTTGACGTGTTAACAAAACTAGAACATTTTAACTGTAACATTTTGAGGATGTTTTGGGAATGTTGTTGAGATAACAGATAATACAATGTTCTCAATAAAACATTGGTACAATGTTCCATAGTAACAGAGGAGGAACATTATCAAGTCAACGTTCGCAAAATGTTTAGAGGATATCATTGAGGCCTGAGATGACGGAATGTTTTTTTATAAAACGTTCTTGTAATGTGACGGAATGTTTTTTATAAAACGTTCTTGTAATGTGACGTGTTAACAAAACTAGAACATTTTAAATTTAACATTTTGAGGATGTTGTTGAGGTAAAAGTTTGTAGAATGATATTTTATAAAACATTGGCACAACGTTCCATAATAACAGAGGAGGAACATTATCAAATCAACGTTCATAAAATGTTTTGAGGATATTATTTAGTCCTGAGATGATAAAATGTTTTTAATAAAACATTCCTTTTAATTGACTTTTTAACAAAAGTAGAACATTTTGCATGAAACATTTTGAGGATTTTTTAGGGATGTTGTTATCTTTTATAAATCATTGGCACAATAACAAAGGAGGGATATTATCAAAGCAACATTCATCAAATGTTTTGAGGACATTATTGGCCTGAGATGACAAAATCTCACAGGCCTAATGTGTTAACAAAAGCTCATAAAATTGTAAGGATATTTTAGGGAAGCTGTTTAGGTAACAGATTGTAGAATTATTTTAACCTATAAAATATTGGCATGATTTTCCATAATAAAAGAGGAACTTTATCAAAACAGCATTCGTGAAGTGTTTTGAGGATTACTCTGAACTGTTTGAACTGTTGCGCGAAATGTGTTTACAAGAGACGAGAAGCTGATTGGAGGCCACTGTAGATCGACGTTTAAAACCACCAATCACAGCGTGATTTTCCCATGACGTAAGAACATTTGAAATCGACAAACAGCGCGAATAAAGTAACGTTTTTGTTGAAGAAAGCGGCGCAAAATGTCCGTTGTCTAAATTGGCTATTTGACACATTGGCCCAAAACAACAGAACTCCTGGTCAACGGAACTGAACTCTTTCACAACTGTAAGTTTTTTTTTGTGTATTTTTTCAGTTTACATAGCTTTCTCTTATCCTTGATATATCAATGACTTTCAGTATTAGATCTTACTTTCTTAGAATTGTATGACAGTCGCAATACATTTGAGTGTATGTTACTTTTGAATACCAGCTAGATTTGTTTTAATGCAGACTCCAAACTGCCTGTTTCAAGATGATTATAACACCGATGACACAATAAAGTCTCCATTTACAACAAAGGTAGCCTACAGAAGGAAAGAGATGGAAATAAGTTGTCATATGCAGAAGCAGTTAAAAAAGTGGATTCGAGGAAAAAGAAAGAGAGTGAGGAGAATGAGGAGTGGAGAGATCGAAACAGAAATGAAGAAAAGGAAAGCAATAAATCGGATGACACAATGATAGTAAGTAAAAAGAGTTTTGTGTTATTCATGGCAGAGGTCATAAACTGTACAGCACAGACGGAGAGAAGAACAGAAAAGATACAGATAATAGTGAGAGCAGCAGAGAGGTTCCTGGATATCAAAGGGCTAACATGGGAAATGGTTAGAGAAGGTCTAACCTCAGAAATTCAGCCTAGTCAAGAGTCATGGGATGGACAATAGTATTGATGTTAGTAATCTTACAATGGAATGCTAGAAGTCTGGTGGCTAATGGATTGGAATTTAAGGGTTATGTAAATAAGATGGAGGTTAAGCCTGATGTGATATGTGTACAAGAATCTTGGCTGAAACCTAAACTGGATTTTGTAATTAAAGGATATGTTTCTGTGAGAAGAGATCGGGAAGAGGGAAATGGTGGTGGGTGTGTTACTTTCATTAAGTCTGAAATTCAGTGTAGAATGGTGGGGAAAGGAAGAGAAATTGAATATGTGGTGGTAGAGGTATGGAAGGATGATAAGAGTGTTGTAATAATTAATTATTATAATCCATGTAGACAAATGATATTGGAAGAGATGGTGAAGATAGAGGGGCAAAACAGAGAGAGGGTGATTTGGTGTGGGGATTTTAATGCTCATAGTAGTATATGGGGAGGAAGTGTAACTGACAGAAATGGGCAGGTGATTGAAGAATTAATGGATGAGATGAATTTGATCTGTCTAAATGATAGAGGAGGTACACGTGTAGACATGAGAACAGGTAAAGAATCGGTGTTGGATTTAACTCTTGCTAAAAGTAGGTTAGGGGGCATAATTAGCTGGAAGGTATTAAGGAAATGTAGTATAGGTAGTGATCACTTTCCCATTTTGATTGAAATGAATATGAATAAGAGTGTAGAAAGAAATGTAAGAAGAGAAGGGAGATGGAATTATGAGAAGGCTAACTGGACTGAGTATGTGGAAATGGTGGAGGAGGGTTTAGATATAAATGAAGTAAGAAATGCAGATGACATAGATGCTATAAGTGAGAAAATTATAGGTGTCATTAAGAAGGCGGCAGAAAGTAGTATTCCCAAGAGTAAAGGAAGAAGAAAGATAAAAATGGTACCATGGTGGAATAAGGAGTGTGATGATGCTATTAGAAGGAAAAGGAGAGCATATAAGAATGTAAGAAGAATGCATAGTTACCCAGGTTTAATGGAATATAAGAGAGAACAAGCACAAGTAAAAAAGGTTGTAAGAAGGGCAAAAAGACAATATTGGAGAGACTTTTGTGATAAAATAGGGAGAAGTACACCAATAGGAGAAGTATGGAATATGATTAGAAGGATGAATGGTATAAGGAAGGAGATGGAATATCCTGTTTTAAATGAAGGGGAAGTAATAGCAATAGAAAATTGTGATAAAGCAGAAATGTTTTGTAAAACATTTATAAAAGTAAATAGTACAGAAAATCTGTCTGAAGAATTTAAGAGGGAAAGGGAGGAAACTTTAAGAGAACATCCTCATTTATTGGAAATGAGAGAGGAAAGAGATAATGTAATGGATGTCCCGTTTGGATTAACCGAACTAAAACGAGCACTGAGGAGAATGAGAGAAACTACTCCGGGTCAAGATGCAATCAGTTATAATATGCTTAGACAGTTAAGTGATGAATCATTGAGAGTAATGTTAGAGTTTTATAATAAAGTATGGGAAATGGGGGTGTTACCACAAAGTTGGAAAGAAGCACTGATACTGCCAATAAGGAAACAAGGGAAGGATCTTAGTAAGCCAGGTAACTATAGACCAATAGCTCTTACTTCTCATTTAGGGAAAGTGATGGAGAGAATGATAACGGATAGATTAGTATATTTTTTGGAAAAAGAAGGCAAATTAACACCTTATCAAAGTGGGTTTAGGGTAGGAAGAGGAACTATGGATCCGGTAATGTGTTTGGAGGCAGAAATAAAGAAAGCTCTGTCAAATAGAGAATCAGTAATTGCTGTGTTTCTCGATATTGAAAAAGCTTACGATATGTTGTGGAGGGAGGGTCTTATGATTAAGTTGGAGGAGATGGGGGTAGGGGGAAAAATGTTCAATTGGATTAATGACTTCCTTAAGGAAAGAGTAATAAGAGTGAGGGTGGGAGATTCTATATCATCTCAAGGAATTGTAGAAAATGGCACTCCTCAGGGAAGTGTAATAAGTCCAGTCCTTTTTATAATAATGATAGATGATATATTTAGTAAGGTGGATAGGAGTGTTGGTAGATCATTGTTTGCAGATGATGGGGCTTTGTGGTTCAGAGGAAGAAATAAAAAGTTTATTATGGGGAAAATGCAGAAGGCGGTGGATGAGGTGGTAAAATGGTCATATAAGTGGGGATTTAAGTTATCTGTGGAGAAGTCACAAAGTATTATATTTTCCAACAAGAAAGTAGAAAATGAGTGTAGGTTAAAGATATACAACAATGAAATGGCACGAGTGGCATCAGTTAGATTCTTGGGATTATGGCTGGATACTAGACTTACGTGGAAAGAGCATATTCATAAGATAGTAAATAAGTGCAAAAGAGTTATAAATGTAATGAAATGTATGGCAGGACAAGAGTGGGGAGCAGATAGAGGGGCGCTTCAAACAGTATATGTAGCAATGATACGATCTGTGCTAGATTATGGAAGTGTGGCATATGGGTTGGCGGCAAAGTCACAGTTAGTGAAGTTAGACAGAATTCAAGCACAGGCATTGAGAATTTGCTGTGGAGCATGTCCAACTACACCTATAGCAGCAATGCAAGTGGAGGTAAATGAAATGCCGCTTAATATCAGAAGGCAACAGTTAATGGCTGTTTATTGGACAAATCTAAATAGTCAGGATGAGAGGCATCCAACAAGGAAAATATTAGGAATATGTTGGGAACAAGGGATGAATAGACACAAGAGTTTTGGATGGGTGGTAGAAGAAGATATTAAAGAGATGGGGATAGACAATTATAGAAGTGTGCCAAGAGTAATGTATCCGCATACCCCTCTATGGATTCTTCCTCAACCAGGAGTAGATTTAACATTACTGAAGATAAGACAGAGTGAAGGAAATAAGGAGATGGAAGTAATGAGAGCAAATGAGTATTTAAGAATTAGGTATGGAGATCATATACAGATATACACGGATGCTTCCAAAAAAGGAGAGAGAATAGGAGTGGCAGTATATGTACAAAAGTTACTTGTGAGGAAAAAAGCTAGAATTAGTGATCAGTTATCAGTATATACTGGTGAGCTGATGGCTATTTTGTTAGCAGTGCAATTAGTTAAAGAAAGGAGAATTAATAATGCGATCATATGTTCAGATTCATATTCAGCAATAGTCAGTATTGATAATCAAAAATCAGAATCAAGACCAGATTTAATGATGGAAATCCTGCAAAATCTCTTTGAGTTGAAGCAAAGTAAAATACAAGTACAATTTATGTGGGTGCCAGCCCATGTGGGACTTAAAGGAAATGAAGAAGCAGATAAATTGGCTAAACAAGCAGTAGATGAGGAAATGGTAGAAATTGAGATACCACATAGTATAAAAGAAATAAAATCAGTAATAAAAGAGAAAGTGATTAAAAAGTGGCAACAATATTGGGATAATGAGAGTAAAGGGAGACATTTATATGCAATACAAAAGAAAGTGAGAGAAGGGAGGAAAAAAGGGAGAAATAGAAGGGAGGAAAGTATAATTACAAGACTAAGAGTGGGACATACAGGTTTGAATAAAACATTACATTTAATATCTAAGCATCCAACAGGATTATGTGATAAATGCGGACAGAGTGAATCTGTGGAACATGTGATTATTAATTGTAAGGGTTATGAAGAAGAAAGAGAAGTGCTAAGAGAAGAAGTATGGAAAAATGAAGGGAAAGAGTTAACATTAAAGAATATATTAGACTCAAATGTAGGAAATAGTACAGTCAATGTGTTGTTTCAGTTTCTGAACAATACAGGTTTAATGAAAAGAGTGTAGGATTAATAAGTATAGGCTTGTAGAGAGATGTGTATGAAGTAAAGTGTGGGACAAGGAAAAGTTAATCCGAAGGTTAAGTAAGGTTTGGTGAGAAGTGGGAGTTAAAGGGAGGTGGGGTGGAAACTGGAGGAGCTGAACACGCAGCGTCAGTGGGTTAAATATATATATATATATATATTTTTTTTTTTTTTTTTTTTTTTTTTTTTTCTCTCCTCCTCTCTTTAGGGGTGGGGAGGGGTAGAAATGTTAAGAAAATAGGAGGTGTTTCTGATCCAAGCTACCTGATGATGGCAGTAATGCACTGTAAAGTGCGGTTGCCAATAAAACAAAAAAGAAGAAGAAGAAGAAGAAGGTAGCCTACTATAATACCGATATTGTGTTCTATGCATACGAATACTGTATTTTTGCTACTTAAAAGTGTTAATCTTAATCTTATGTCTTTTGAAAGTAAAAGTTAATAATAATTATTTCAGTAATTCATAAAGAGGTAATTGAAAAAATTGGAAAGAGCATTAAGTCTAAAACAATTTTCAGTCATTTGTGTTTCTAGCAAATATTGTATGTGCTTGTAATATCATTGTGTGTTGACAGACCATGTTTTAAAATATTTCAGGTAATTACTCTGCTGATGGTCCATGTATAGGACACAATCTGGCAACTATTGAAACAAACATAAACCTGCAGAGGTGAATGGATATGGGAGCTAAAGAGCCTTATAACTGGTAAGTGGTTTTGTAACTTTTGTTGTAAATCTTCATAGAATTACCTTTATATTATAGTAGGCTACAGATTATAGTAATCTTGTTCAAATGTTAGGAAATAATTTTGTTGGTTTAAGAAAGCCAACATATTGTTAACCTATTTAAACTAAATATTATTATTATTATTATGATTTCTGAGACATAAATGTTCAACTCTTAACTCCTAGAGCTTTAGTGCTAAAAGCACCTAACACAGACCATAAAGGATCTCATCCAAAAGACATCCAAAAATGAGAATTAGCCCATGATTCACGCACCCTCAAGTCATCCTTGGTGTATATGACATTCTTCTTTCAGACGAATACAATCGGAGTTATATTAAAAAAATGTCCTGGCTCTTCTGAGCTTTATAATGGCAGTGAATGGCCGTCTATAAAAGCGCATCCATCCATGATAAAAGTGCTCCACACGACTCTGGCGGGATTATAAAGGCTCTTTGAAGCGAAGCGATGCATTTGTGTAAGAAAAATATCCATATTTAAAACTTTATTGACTAAAATAACTAGCTTTAAAATAACTAGCTTAGCATATATTTATTTCTGCTTTTGAAGTAACTAAAACTTACAGCTTCACTAATAGCAAAGAGACACTGCACTTACATGAATGACTAATTCACTCTAGAAATTGTTCTTTCGCCAATGCATTCAAATGCAGTGCTACTTTATCTGTATCTGATTTAAAACAAGCAGAAATCTGTAAGAAATGTACCGATCCATAGACACTATAACTGCTGTTATATGAGAGCACTAGCCTCGTGGGCAGCGAGCGCTGTGACGTGCTGGAGCTGTGCTCACGGCGACCTGAGCTCCAGTCCTGCTTCAGCTTCAGGCTTCTCAAGACAACAGCAAAGTTTGTTCACATAATTTAGCCTCTAGTTGTGTTATTAACATGTATATAATGGATTAAGTATATGTTTTAAATTACAGAAACAAAAAAAGATACTCATAAGGTATCATATTTATACTTTCAATAAATTAGTCTTTACATCATTTCTGATTACTAATTAGGCTGGCTAATTTTGAAAGTTTTCAATGTCAATATTGCTTGTGATCTTGATGTATGTGTATTCTTTCTGTTTACACTTTTGCATGATCTTCTTTTTTAGGCTATGAGGAAAAACTCTACCATGCACACAGAACAGAGCTCAATGCTGCTAACTGGGCGAGCAACTGGACAACTAGAAGAGAAGAACAGTAGAACACTATTAATACAGATGACTGGATTACTCTTCTGCAAGAACCAAGACAAGCAAAGACTGATGATGAGCGCTCTGAGCAAACACAGCAGTCAAGACGCATGAGTGACTTTACTGAGTTCTTCATGTAGTGTTGGGCATTTACTGTATGCAGAACTTCTAATAATTTATGTGGATGCCATTTATAAACCTGTTAGATTTTGATGTTTTAGTTTTGAGATTAATAAAATTGTATGTTTTAACAATGTTATAGCTAAGCATTTTTTTGTATGTTTAATAGAACATTTTGGGAACAAAAATAAAACTTACCGCTAAAAACTTTATAAGAATGTTAGGGGATAATGTTCTAAAAATGTTATGATTAAACCTTTATAGAAGGTCATCACAAAACATTTAAAGAGTGTTCTTATATAATGTTATGCCATCTTTTAAGAGAACATTCTGGGAACAAAAAGAAAACTACCCGCTGAAAACGTTATAAGAACATTAGGGAATAATATTCTAACAATGTTAGCATTAAACATATTTAGAATGTTTTTAGAGAATGTTATTAGAACTTTTAGGAGAACATTCTGGGAACAAAAAGAAAACTACCCGCTGAAAATGTTATAAGAACATTAGGGAATAATGTTCTAACAATGTTAGCATTAAACATATTTAGAATGTTTTTAGAGAATGTTATTAGAACTTTTAGGAGAACATTCTGGGAACAAAAAGAAAACTACCCGCTGAAAATGTTATAAGAACATTAGGGAATAATGTTCTAACAATGTTAGCATTAAACATATTTAGAATGTTTTTAAAGAATGTTATTAGAACTTTTAGGAGAACATTCTGGGAACCAAAATAAAACTACCCGCTGAAAACATTATTAGAACCCTGCATGGTAATGTTCTCAGAACATTTTTAGAACAAAAACATTTCTAGCTGGGTATGTGTTAGTTATTGTATGCATTGCAATGCAACATGCGCATAGCTTATATGATATTCTTCAATGCACATCGTTGTCTGTGCAATGCAGTGCAACAGCACTCATGTATCTTGTCGGTGCACAATGGAATAAGCCAGTTCTGGTATCGTTAGATCGTGTGTGTGCAATGCAATACACCAGCACTCGAGTTATTTCCTTAACGCAAAAAGGAATGAGATAAGTTCTGGCATGCATGAAATCAACATATTGCATTATTCTTCCACGCTAAATCTTAGATCGTGTGTGCAATGCAATGCAACACTTATGTTATCGAGGTATGATGTAGTTATTCTATTTAATGTAATGCAAACAGCTAATGCAATAATTTCCCTTCAATGCACTAATGAATAAGTTTGTTGTAGTGTGTGAAAAGACCTATGTTGAATGTTTCATTTCATAGAGGAATTAGTTAGATCTTTTGTGCATGCGAATGCAACTGCAAATATTGTATCTCTTCAATGCACATGGAGTGAATTAGTTCTTGTAATGATTGCATGCAACAAGCTTATATGTTATTATTCAATACACAACGTTAGATCAATGCAATGCAACAGCACATACTTTTGTTGCACAAAGTTATTGTGTGTGCAATGTAAAGGAATAGCTTTTGCAATAATTTCCCTTCAAAACACAAAATAATAGTTTAGAGGTAGTATACAATGAAATACACAACGTTAGATCGTTTGTGCAAATGCAATGCAACAAAACACAAATTATCTTTAATGCACATGGGAATGAGCATTATTCTTCAATGCACACTGTGTGATCGTGTTTGCAACAGCACACATATCTCTTTATTGCACAAAAGAATGAGTTAGTTATTGTATGCATTGTCATGCAACAGCTCTTCAATATACAATGGAATCAATTAGTTGTTGTATGCAATGCAGTGCAATGAAAGTCATCGATTATATTAACGATTGAACATATTGACCGATTGAACATATTTTTGGCCAATTCCTCAAAATGTTTTTTTAATATTATAAACTTATAGACTCCTTTTAGTTCTTATATCTTTTAGTTCTGACTTCTTAAATCAGCCATACATAAGTCCATATTTGACCTACTGGACATTTTTCTGTCCAAAGAGTCCTCGATCTTGGACTTTCTATACTTACTCAGAGACTCCTTCTGATGCTTCATAAGCCTAAAAAAGTATGTCTAAAAAAGTATGGACTAAAAAAGAAGTCCATATCTGACCTATTGAACTTATTTCATGGTCAAAGAAATGTTATTTCATACTCACTTATTTCTGGTCCTCAATTTTTTTTTTTACTATATAAAGACTCCTTCTGATGATAAATCATCTATACAGAGGTCCCTTTTTCACCTACTAAACATATTTCTGGCCAAAGAGTTCTTGAAAATTATCTTGCTATACATACAGATGGACTTTGATGTTATATTATCCAGCCTGTAGTCCATTTTTGACCTACTCAACTTATTTCTGGCCCTAGAGTACTCGATCTTGAAATTTCTATACATTCTCATAGACTCTTTCTGATGTCAAATCAGCCATTAAGAAGTCCTTATTTGACCTACTGAACATATTTCTGTCCAGAGACCTTGAACATTACCTTAATTCTCCTACTATACAGCCTTCTCGTTATATTATGTCTGCCAGACTGTAGTCCATATTTGACCGATTGAACATATTTTTGGCAAAAGATTCTTCAAAAGGTTTTTTTTAATATTATAAACTTATAGACTCCTTTTAATGTTAAATCAGCCATACAGAAGTCCATATTTGACCTACTGAACATATTTCTGGCCAAAGAGTACTCGAAACATGAACTTTCTATACATACTCGTTGACTCCTTCTGATGTTACGTCCGCCATACAGAAGTCCATATTTTACCTGAGGAACAAATTTCTGGCCAAAGAATCCTCGATTTTGAACTTTCTATAGACACTTATAGACTCCTTCTGATGCTTCATAAGCAATATAGAAGTCCATATAGAAGTCCATATATCTGACCGATTGAACATATTACTGGCCAAAGAGTCTTTAAGGAATAACTTACTGTACATACTTCTCCTACTATACAGACTTCTCGTGATGTTAAATCAGCCAGACAGTAGTCCATATTTGACCGATTGAACATATTTTTGGCCAAAGAATCCTCAAAATGTTTTTTACTATTATAAACTTATCGACTCCTTCTGATGTTAAATTAGCCATACAGAAGTCCAAATTTGACTTACTGGCCAAAGAGTCCTTAAAGATTAACACTATACATTCAGATTGATATCTTTGGATGTTATATCTACTCTCGTGTAATGGAAATCATGAAGATCTGGATACGTTCAGTGACTGCGGTGAATAGTGCTGCTGGCAACAAGGGAAAGACCTTGTGACAGCCTGGAGAGACGGCTGACAGGAGGAAAGAGACCCCAATGGGGCTGGTAAGGGTAAGCTACCCTTGTCGGCAGTATCCAGCTCTGTGTTCAGCTCCATGTTCGGCAGTATCCAGCTCCGATATTAGCACCCCTGTCATAGAGGAGAGGAGGGCTTGCACAGTTAGTGATGAACATATTCATACTTGTGAACCCGGTCAGACTAAACAGCATAAGAGAGAAAAGAACCTCAACGGGCATAGGCCTGGAGTTAGATGGCCAAGAGCTTGTGAGAAAACTGCATGGGACACGGTAAACACAAACTATGCTTTGCATTGGAAAGATTAACTGGTACAGTTGAAAAGAAGCTGCAAATTTGGGGACATCATTTACGCATATGGAAGTGAGAGGTTCGGTGTGGAAAAAAGGAAGGAAAAAGTACAGACTACTCCTGGAATCATGGAGACGGCAGCAGAAAATTGAAGGGTTAGTTAGAGAAAGGAGACAGCTGAGGAAGCAATGGAAAAGAGCAGAACAAAGTCAGAAGGAGGGACTCAATCTCTTACAAAGGGCCATAAAAGATAAGCTGGCAACATTACGCAGAGCTGAGCGTCTACGGAATCGCTACAAAAAGAAGGAACGTGCGAGGGCTAATTTCTATAAAGACCCATTCAAATTCGTAAAGAAGTTATTCACCAGGGAGAAGAATGGCACTTTAAAAGCATCTAGGGTTGAGCTAGAGAGATATTTGGAGGAAACGCATATAGATGCAAAAAGGCATGAGCCTATGTCAATTCCATCAGACATACCACCTATCAACCCACCAGAATACCAAATGGAGGTCTGTGCACCTAAGTGGAAAGAGGTAGAGCAGGCTGTGAGAAAGGCAAGGGCTTCATCATCTCCAGGGCCTAATGGAGTTCCATACAGAGTGTACAAGAGTGCTTCAGGAGTTCTGCGAATTCTGTGGAAATTGATAAAAGTGGCATGGGAAAAACAGGTTGTACCTAGAGCATGGCGCAGAGCAGGTGGAGTCTTTATACCTAAAGAAAAAGATGCTACAAGCATCAGTCAGTTTCGTTCTATTTCACTATTAAACTTTGAAGGTAAGATTTTCTTCAGCATTATTGCCCAGAGATTGTCCACCTACCTATTAATGGCTTCATTGACACTTCAGTTCAAAAAGCGGGCATTCCAGGGTTCTCAGGATGCTTAGAACACAACAATGTTATCTGGCAACGAATTCAGTCAGCTAAATAGGAGAGGAAGAAGCTCCATGTGACATTCCTGGATTTGGCTAATGCATATGGTTCAGTGCCACATGAGCTTCTTTGGGCAGCATTTGATTTTTTCAGAGTACCAATGTCAATAACAAATTTAGTGAAAGCCTATTTTGGAGATTTGCAATTTAGTTTCTCAACTCCAAAATTCAGCACCGCATGGCAATGCTTAGAGGTTGGAATAATGGCAGGATGCACCATTTCTCCACTGGCTTTTACCATGGCAATGAAAGTAATCATTAGGGCATCAAGATGGGTAGTAGGAGGAGAGTGCTTGGCTTCTGGGATGCGACTACCACCAATCAGAGCATACATGGATGACATGACAACCGTAGCCTGCACGGTTATTGGGGAAGTTAACAGATAATATTGAATGGGCACGAATGCAGTTTAAGCCCTCTAAATCAAGGAGCATCTCGATAGTTAAAGGAAAGGTAGTAGATAAAACATTCTTCATTAATGGTGAGGCAATACCTACAGTTTCTGAAAAGCCAGTGAAGAGTCTTGGGAGATGGTACAATGGGGATCTAAAGGACACAGTTCGAGTGGGAGAAGTTAGACGACAAGCAGTGGAAGGGTTGAAGAGCATAAACAGCTGTGCTCTACCAGGCAAACTAAAACTCTGGTGCTTTCAGTTTGGTCTACTGCCAAGGTTGCTGTGGCCACTGACTGTGTACGAGGTTTCTTTGACAACAGTGGATAAGCTGGAAGCGTTAATAAGTTCATACATCAGGAAATGGTTGGGAGTTCCACGCTGCCTCAGCAGAGTGGGACTTTATAGTAAAGGAGTATTGCAGCTGCCAGTCTCTGCTTTAACCGAGGTGTTTAAGTGTGCCAAGGTCAGACTGGAAATGACTTTAGTAGAGTCACGCGACAAATGTGTAAGGAAGGCAGCCCCTGTGTTAAAAACTGGTAGAAAGTGGTCAGCAAAGAAATCTCTAGTAGAGGCAAAGGCTGACCTTCAAATTGGGGATATCGTGGGACAGGTACAGCATGGAAGAGGGGATTTTGGGCTCAGTTTAGCTCCTCCTAAATGGCACAAGGCAGGCCCAGCTCAAAGGAGGAAGCTGGTAGTCAACGAGGTGCGAAAGCAGGAGGAGAGGATGAGATGCATAAAGGCCATTTCCCAGGCCAAGCAGGGAGAGTGGATGAGATGGGAGAGTGTGGAACAACGCAAAATGGGCTGGCAAGACCTTTGGTCAATGGAAGAGAGTAGGATCAGTTTCCTTATTAGGTCAACATATGATGTTCTCCCATCACCGCAGAACCTAAACCTCTGGGTAGGAGAGGATCCCTCTTGTCCTTTGTGTTCATCACCTGCCACATTAAGGCACATTTTGACAGGATGTAAGGTGGCTCTTAGCCAAGGTTGGTTTACTTGGCGCCATGACCAAGTATTGCGGTGTTTGGCTTTAGCATTGGAAGGCAAGCGTAGTATGACCAATAAGTTGCCACCTGTTCTAGCAAAACATTACACGCAGAAGACAATATTCCTCCGCCCAGGCGAGCAACCACCAAGAAAAGGTGCTAACACCAATTCTCGCCCAGGACAACTGGAAGCTGCTGGGGACTGGAAGATGCTGGCTGATCTTGATCAACGGCTTATTTTTCCACCTGAGATTGCCACCACTAACCTACGACCAGATATTGTTTTGTGGTCTGGATCAGCACACATTGTTCAACTGATAGAGTTAACAGTGCCATGGGAGGATGCGGTAGATGAGGCATATGAGAGGAAGAAACTGCGGTATTCTCATCTGGCCACTGAAGCAGAACAGCGAGGATGGAGAGTCCAGGTTTATCCAGTGGAAGTGGGTTGTCGAGGTTTTGTGGCACACTCTACAACCCGGTTCCTCAGAGACGTCGGATTCAGTGGCCAAGAGTTGCGTCGCACAGTAAAGAACTTATCTGAAGCAGCAGAAAGGAGCAGCAACTGGCTGTGGTTGAGACGGAAATATTCTAGCCGGCTGTGTACAGGCCGCCACGCTACGGTTTCGTAGAATTCTTGAAAACTTGAAGAGTCTGTTGGTTTATTTGTGTAGGTTGTATAGTATTTACAGTCATTACGTTCCTGTGTATATTGCGTGAATGACGGGTGGTTGGGCAGATATTGTGTTTTGCGGTAGGTGGTATGCCATACGGAACCGTTGCCACTGAAACTGCATATTAACGCACCAGTGGGGCTCGACAGCCTTAGTCAAACGGGTTGGCGCGTATGGTTGGGTTGCGGAGAGATTGTGAGATTGTGGTTAGGTCTCAGCAGCAGGAGGGATGTAGAGGTCAGTAAGCTGGGCTGAGTTGAGTGGGGGACGGAGGGGGGTGACTCTGGGACGCCAGAGTCACTGTCGAGCCCTCTTGAGGTGTCGTGGGCTAGTATACGAAACACTGAGGACGGAAGGTGCCCACTTGAAGACCCTAGAGATGTCCCCTACTTGGCTCAATCCAGACGGTTGTCGTGCTGGTCCACTAGGGAGACCACACTGTAGTTGCAGCCGTCGTGTGTGCTGACGTGCCAAGTACACTGCAGTTGTTAACGCCGGACAGAAGGGGAGTCACACCACCATATGGAAAGAAGTGTAAATGGGTGAAGCATAGTTTACTGTAAAGCTACGTCTTAGTGTTGCTTATCTTGGCGAAAGCCGAGTACAAATCAGCATGAAGTTTTAACATCTACTCTCGTGTAATGGAAATCATCAGATTGATATCTTTGGATGTTATATCATCCTGACAAAAGTCCATATTTGACATTCTGAATTTTTTTCCAGCCAAAGAGTATTCAAAACTTGACCTTTCTATATAAATAGTAAATGGATTTACCTTTCCATTTACCTTTCTATATATACTCGTTCACTCTTTCTGATGTTACGTCAGACATTCAGAAGTTCATATTTGACCCAAGGAACATATTTCTGGCCAAAGGGTCCTCAAAAGGTTTGAAACTATATAAACTTATAGACTCCTTCTGATGTTAAATCAGCAATACGGTTCCTTTTTGAACCACTGAACATACTTTTGGCTTTGAATATTAGCTTTCTATTAGGGGTGGAACGGTACACAGAAGTCACGGTTCGGTTCATACCTCGGTTCAGACTTCACGGTTCGGTACGATTTCGGTACAATGGAGTGAATAGCAAAACAAAAATATAGAAGGCATTTTATATAAATGTCTTAAGCCTTGTATTTTTTAAATAAGTTTTATTAATAAAGGCATATAACCAGTTTATTTGTAGTGCACTGACAGTAGTTTTATATAATTAGTTTATTAATTAAATTATTAAAAAGACGAAAAGACCTTGAGATATGTTTGGTAATTGTACCTGAATGAATTTAAAATTAATTTGCTATTTCAGATCAATATATTTGTTTCCTTCATTTTAATTAACCCTAACTTTATTCTCATCTGAATTATAAATAATTGATTTCCGTATAAAATAATACTACCACTAAAAACTTTTGTCAACAGTTGTAGGTTACAGTTTGATAAGAGTTTAGAGTGTGACAAAAGCACAATGTTGTGTTTTATTGCGAGTGTACACAAATATAAGTAAACAATTTGCAGTTTTAATGATGTCCTGTATGAAAAAAATGACGGAGTATGTTTTTTATGTTTCCACTGTTTGATCGCCCGTGCCTCTTTCACACACACACGCACACGCACACAGTTCGATCGCGCGATTCGCGCCCGCGCCTCTCTCTCTCTCTCTCTCTCTCTCTCTCTCTCGCACGCGCGCGCACACACACACACACACACACACAGTTCGATCGCGCGATTCGCGCCCGCGCCTCTCTCTCTCGCACGCCCGCGCACACACACACACACACTGTTAATCGCGCCTCTCTCTCTCTCTCTCTCTCGCGCGCACACACACACACACACACACACACTCCAGCATTGCAATCTTGATCGCAGCCTGTTCATTGCTGCGTTCACAGTCACACCAAAAGCGAATAGAGCGAAATTTATCGCTATTTAAGAGGTTTTTATTTTTTTATTTGTACCGTGTATTCTCCGTGCAAATTCGTGCACCGAACCGTGACGCCCGTACCGTTTCGGTTCACTATGAATACATGTACCGTTCCACCCCTACTTTCTATACATATTGACTCCTTTTGATGTTACATTTGTGGTGTGATCTATAATATTGTTACACTGCCAGGGCACTAGGTGGCAGTAAGGGGCTAGGACAGGGTGGAGACGGTCAGTGTTTGAGCAGTAAATAATAAAGGATCCATGTGAATAGATCCGGCTACGTCTTTATTCTTATCATAAGAACCCAACACAACATGGTGTCAGAAGTGGAGCTACAGTAAGGAAAAGGATAGCGGGCATTATATGAGAAGAGGAGGAAGGAAACCGACAAGTGGAGAAGTTAATGTTAAGCAAGGTTAGCAAGCATGTCGCACTCGCAACGAGGACAGCAAGCGGCCGGGGCTGAACAGGACGATCCTCCACAGCCTACTGCTAAAACATGTGCAACGTTCTCAATAAACCCGCCGGAATCCTTCGACTTTTCAAAGCCACATGACTGGGAAAAATGGATAAGACGGTTTGAGCGCTTCAGAGTGGCTAGCGACCTGGATAAGTCAACAGATGCTAACCAGGTAAACACGCTAATATATTGCATGGGAGACGAGGCAGATGACGTATTAAAAGGGCTGACTTTAACCGCCGATCAGAAAGAGGTGTACAGCTCTGTCAGAGACGGCTTCACAAACTTTTTCGTGCCGAAGAAAAATGTGATTTACCAAAGGGCTAAATTTAACCAGCGAGTTCAGGGGCCGTCCGAATCTGCAGACTCGTTTATTACTGCTTTATATGCACTGGCTGAAGATTGTGAGTACGGGGCACTGCGCGATGAACTGTTGAGGGACAGGATCGTAGTCGGCATCAGAGACAATGTGCTTTCACAGAAAATGCAGATGGAGAGCAGGTTGGATCTGGCAAAAGCCATTAATATGGTTAGACAAGCAGAGGACATTAAACGGCAACAAACAGATCTGAGAGGAGATGCTACACATGCTATTAAAACTACAGTGGATGCTGTCCACACAAGGAAAGCAAAGCAGCAAGCATGGAAAAATAAAAGACAGCCAGCTAAACAGTACAAAGACAAGCACGAAGCACAATCAGGAGCTGAGCATAAATCATGCCCCAAATGTGGAAATCTGCATGCTAAGTTCCAGTGCCCTGCAAAGAATGCAGACTGCCACAACTGTGGTAAGAGAGGGCATTATGGCAAAGTGTGCAAGTCTACTAAAAGTGTGAGTGCTGTCACGGAAGATGGCGACATATTCGTGGGAACCATTGATGCAGGAGAAGATGCATGGACTGTAGACTTACAAGTAAGGCATACTAATGTGAGGTTTAAGATTGATACAGGAGCGGACGTTACTGTCATACCGGAGCAGGTGTACAGACAGATATGCGGTGACACCGCATACAACCTCACCCCAGGTAATAAAGCACTGTTTGGGCCAGGCCGTGTACCTCTCTCGGTAGTGGGTGTAGCCAGAGAAATACTGAAAAGTGGAGATAAACGCACCACAGAGGACATTTATGTAGTGAAGCACTTGAACACAGCTCTGCTGAGTAGACCCGCCTCAGTTAACCTCAGACTGGTAGCCAGAGTAGATAGCATCGACTTGGACTCTGTAAAACAACAGTACCCAAAACTGTGCGGTGGGTTGGGTTTAGTACAGCAGCAGTACACAATTAAGCTTAGACCAGATGCCAAGCCTGTGTCTTTGAAAGTGCCTCGCCTTGTCCCACTGCCCTTGATGGGGAAAGTAAAGCAGGAACTCCAGCGCATGGAGCAGCTAGGAGTCATCAGCCGGATTGAGCAGCCGACAGAGTGGTGCTCTGGAATGGTGGTCGCACCGAAGAAATCTAAGGATGAAATCCGGATCTGTGTTGACCTCTCCCCTCTCAACGAAGCGGTGTGCAGGGAAAAGTTTATCCTCCCGTCTGTGGACCAGACGCTTGGAATGCTGTCTGGAGCAATGATATTCACTAAACTGGACGCCAACATGGGGTTTTGGCAGATCCCATTATCAAAAGACTGTGCCCATTACACCACTTTTATCACCCCATTCGGGCGCTTTTTCTTCAACCGCTTACCATTTGGTATTGCCTCCGCTCCAGAACATTTTCAAAACCGGATGGTAACGGAAGTGACGGAAGGCTTGGAAGGGGTTGTCTGCCACATGGACGATGTCCTTATATGGGGTTCCACACAAGCTGAGCACGACACACGGGTGCATGCGGTGCTGCAGAGGGCACAGGCGGCAGGCATCACACTGAATACAGCCAAGTGTGAGTTCAGCAAAACCAAGGTGAAGTTTCTCGGATACATCATCTCAGCTTATGGGATGAGCCCAGACCCAGAAAAGACACGTGCTGTACGTGAGATGGATCCGCCACACAACATCAGCGAGCTCAGGAGCTTTCTGGGCATGGTGAATCAGCTAGGCAAGTTTGTGCCCAACCTGGCTGAAAAGGACAAAGCTCTCAGAGACCTGCTGTCAAAAAAGAACCTGTGGTATTGGGGGCCAGAACAGCAGAAGGCATTCACCACCCTCAAGCATGAGTTAGCGTCCACTCCGGTCCTGCAGTTATATGACCCAAACAAAGAACTGAAAATATCAGCCGATGCCTCGTCATATGGGCTAGGCAGTGTACTTCTGCAGAAATGCAAGGGGACCTGGGCGCCTGTGGCTTATGCGTCCAGGGCGCTCACAAGCACGGAGCAGCACTATGCTCAGGTGGAGAAGGAAGCACTGGCCCTGACATGGGCATGTGAAAGATTCAGCGACTTCATCATCGGTCTCCATTTTGAGTTGGAGACGGACCACAAGCCCCTCGTGAGCCTGCTGGGAGGACAAGCGCTGGATTCTCTCCCACCTAGAATACAAAGATTCAGGATGAGACTCATGAGGTACAGGTATACAATCACGCACGTCCCAGGGAAAAGCCTTACTACAGCAGACACACTGTCACGGGCGCCGCTGAAGGATGGCGTGACTGATGTAGATGGCTTAATGGAGGAAACTAACATATATGTGGACTCTGTGATGGAACACTTACCAGCAAGCGATGCTTACCTGTCCGAGCTGCGGAAACAGCTGAGTGCAGACAGTGTGTGCGCGGAAGTGATGAAGTACTGCAGCGAGGGCTGGCCAGATCGCAGCAGACTGGATGTGCTAGTAAGACCCTACTGGACTGATAGGGCTGTTCTCAGCACTCACAATGGACTGTTATTGCGGGGTACTAGACTAATTATCCCTTCAGTAATGAGGAATAGTGTGCTAGAGAAAATTCACGAAGGTCACCAGGGAATAGTCAAATGCCGTGAACGAGCCAAGCAATCCGTGTGGTGGCCGGGGCTTAGCAGCCAAATAGGAGAGCTGGTGTTGAAATGCACAGCGTGCGTTAAAGAACGTGCCAATGTGATTGAGCCTCTTATGCCTTCCAAACTACCTGATAGGCCACGGCAGAAGCTAGGGGCTGATTTGTTTACTTTGAAAAACAAAGACTACTTGCTTGTTGTGGACTATTTTTCCAGGTACGTGGAGGTGGCCCAGCTGAGCCCGACAAGGAGTGTGGATGTGGTGATGCACCTCAAGTCAATTTTCGCCAGGCACGGCATACCAGAGATTCTAGTCACAGACAACGGGCCTCAGTTCGCAGGGGCTCACATGTCGGCCTTTCTCCACAGAGTATGAATTTGAGCATGTAACAAGCAGCCCAAGATACCCCCAAAGCAACGGCGAGGCCGAGCGTGCTGTCCAAACCATCAAAAACCTGCTGAAAAAAGCTATTGACCCTTACCGTGCGCTGCTGGCTTATAGGAGCACTCCTTTGAACAATGGCTTCAGTCCAGCTCAGCTGCTTATGGGGCGGCGCCTGCGCACCACTGTGCCAGCTTTCCCGGCAGTGTTGGAGCCAGCCATTCCAGACCTTCGGTCGGTGCAGTGCAAAGAAAGTAAGAGGAGATGGATGGATGCAAGCAACTACGACCGCAGACACAGAGTGAGAAATCTCTCTGACCTGTCACCAGGAGATCAAGTGTGGATCACAGATACAAGATCTACAGGTACTGTGACAGCCGCACATGAAACACCTAGATCTTACCTGGTCAGTGGACCACAGGGCACTTTGAGGAGGAATCGCCGCCACCTCATGCCCATGTCGGCAGACAAAAGCAGTAACATACAAGAGGATGCTGCAGGGGTTGACCTGCAGGACACTTCGACAGACACTGGACATGTGTCTCCGGAGGGGTCTAGGAACACTCCCCAAACTGTGAGAACCCGATCTGGCAGGGTTATCACAAAGCCAGATAGACTGAATCTGTGAAAAAAAAAGAAGAAAAGAAAAGATGCCAAATGTACTAAACAGGAAGGTTTAGTCAGTTAAGTGTTATAAGAGTTTAATAAGAAGTTGAATCCTGTTTGGTGTTAACAGTCTAGGGTGACTACTGTGTGTTCATGTGTAGTTTAAAGAGGCCCAACAAGTTCATATTTTTTTTTTTGTGATTTGGTCTCACTAAGAGTTTACAGGAAAGACGAGTGTTAAATAAGTACTGTAAAGAAATGTGTAATAGTTGAGCTATGTTTCATAAAGATACACAAGTGAGTGTAAGAGTTTTATAGTTTTATGCAATCTGCTGAAAACTGCATAGGTCACAGTCTATTGCTTTTCAGAAAGGAAGATGTGGTGTGATCTATAATATTGTTACACTGCCAGGGCACTAGGTGGCAGTAAGGGGCTAGGACAGGGTGGAGACGGTCAGTGTTTGAGCAGTAAATAATAAAGGATCCATGTGAATAGATCCGGCTACGTCTTTATTCTTATCATAAGAACCCAACACAACAACATTAGCCATACTAAGTCCACATATGACCTATAGCTGAACATATTTTTGGCCAGAGATTCCTTAAAGACTAACTTACTACACATTCAGATTGATTTCTTCCAATGTTATATCAGCCAGACGGCAGTCAAAATTTGAACTACTAAACATATTTCTGGCCAAAGAGTACTCAAAACATGAACTTTCTATATATACTTGTTGACTCCTTCCGGTTACGTCAGGCATTCAGAAGTTCATATTTGACCCAAGGAACATATTTCTGGCCAAAGAATCCTCGATCTTGAACTTTCTATACATAGTCATAGACTTCTGGTGCTTCATAAGCCCTATAGAAGTCCATATAGAAGTCCATATCTGAACTACAGAACTTAATTCTGGTCAAAGGGTCCTCAAATGATTTTAAACTACAGATATATAAACTTAGAGATTAATTCTGATGTTAAAACCTACTGAACATGTCTGACCAAAGAGTACTTAAAGATTAACACTATACATTGAGATTGAATTCTTCGTATGTTATATCAGCCTGACAAAAGTCCATATTTGACCTACTGAAATTTTTTTTGGCCAAAGAGTACTCAAAACTTGAACTTTCTATACTTGTTGACTCCTGATAATAAATCAGCCATACAAAGGTTCCTTTTTGAACTAATGAACATACTTTTGGCCAAAGAGTCGTTGAACATTAACTTTATATACATATTGACTCCTTTTGATGTTATATCAGACTGTCAAAAGGCCACATTTGACCTACTGAAGATATTTCTGGCCATAGAATCCTCGATCTTGAACTTTCTATACATAGTCATAGACTCATAAGCCATATAGAAGTCCATATAGAAGTCCATGTCTGACCTATTGAACTTAATTCTTGTCAAAGGGTCCTCAAATCTTTTTAAACTATATAAACTTAGAGACTCATTCTGGTGTTGAAATCTACTGAACATGTCTGACCAAAGAGTACTTAAAGATTAACACCATACATAAAGATTTAATTCTTCTTATTAGGGGTGTAACGATTCATTCGTTTTCTCGATGCATCTATTACAAATCCTGACGATGCATATGCATCGATCTTGAAACATGTATTTCGAATTGTGAATCGTTTATTTCGGTCAATATTCGATTTAAAATGCTAAGAATCGAATAATTTGCGATTCTATATCGATTCAGTGCTTTAAAACATATAAACATTAAATGACTACATGCGCGAATTAATGAGGCGTTGTGCGGCGTCATTTCGCGTCCTCACAGCTCTCACATACTCGCTGCACTCTTACCATCTTTCACTGGATTTCGCTCGCGCTCGGTCCCATAGCTCTCATCTACAGATTTTTTAGCAGTCCGTGTTTGAGCTCTCCTCAGGACAGCCATTAGTGTTCACATGAGCAGATGACAGCTCTCTATCGAGAAAGCAAGCCATTGATAAAGCTGCCATATCTTTGCGCGGGCTGCTATGAAACAACGCGTTCGTTGCGTGGAAACGTGACCGTTATTTCTTTAAGATAAGATACTGAAGTTTTACGGAAATGGGTCATACCCGTCCTGAGCAGTTAAAGTAAAACCCCACTTATTCAAGGGTGCGCATTTATTACATGGAAAGAGAAAACGTATAATAGGTGTCTAAAATGCACACGCTTCCGATTAATCATGAATGATGAATGAAATGTAACTTAATGTCGTTAAACTGAGCTGATGAAATAACTACAACATTAATTACACTGAAATAAGAGCGCGTGGTTTATCCATCAATCAGATGCGCATTAAAGTTGCATTCGTAATCGTTAATATAGCACAAGTAGACAGCCGGCGCGTTTTCTTTCAGAATCACAAGGAAAATGTTCAGTCGGATAAAGAGAACAAAAAGCTATTCCATGAGGAAACGTTAGTTAAGGTTTTAGTTGGTAAAGTTCATGGTATTTTTAGTCTCACACTGGAAGGATGTTTAATGTAGGAACACTTTAAGGTTGTGTATCCATTCCTACAAAATAGTTAGCATGATGAACTATACTTTTAAAGCCTTTTTAAATCTTGGTTTACATTTTTACAAATGCTAATTTATAGGCTTTGGAAATATTTTTTATAATAATAGATTCATTAAAAATTAACATGAACTAACATTAACAATAGACAAAATGTTGTTGTTGTTGTTTTTTTGTTTTTTTTCCCCCCACTCTCTGACCCCCGAAGGCAGCTGTATTCACACCCTGACTAAGACCCATTGGGGGAAGCATTTAAATAATCCTATGAATGCATATACAAAATTAAGAATCGAATCGAATTAATCGAATCGCATCGAATTTTAATGTGAATCGCATTGAATCGAATCTTTCTGAATTTGCAAAAATCGTTCTTGAATCGAATCGAAAACCTATGAATCGTGAATCGAATCGATTCGCTGCCTACCCAAAGATTCACAGCCCTACTTCTTATGTTATATCAGTCTGACAAAAGTCCATATTTGACCTACTGAACCTTTTTTTGGCCAAAGAGCACTCGAAACTTGAACTTTCTATACATACGCCTTCTGATGTTAAATCAGCCATACAGAGGTTCATTTTTTAACTAATGAACATAATTTTGGCCAAAGAGTCTTTGAACATTAACTTTCTATACATATTGACTCCTATTGATGTTATATCAGCCTGACAAAAGTCCACATTTGACCTACTGAAAATATTTCTGGCCAAAGTATCCTTAAAGATTAATTTACTATACATTCAGATTGATTTGTTCTGATGTTATATCAGCCAGACAGCAGTCAAAATTTGAACTACTATTTGAGTCCATACTCATGGATTCCTGATGTTTTATCAGCCAGAGAGTAGTCCATATTTGACCTAGTGAACATATTTCTGGTGAAAGAGTCATCAAAGGGTAACTAACTATGTGTTCTCACAGAGTGAGACTTCTTTTGATGTTACATCAACATTGAACACATTTCTGGCCAAAGAGTGCTTGATATTGAACTTTCTATACATATAGATTTGTTCTGATGTTTCATCAGCCAGATTGTAGTCCATATTTGACCTATTGAACATATTTTTGGCAGTATAATCTATGAACTTGAACTTTCTAAACATATTGACCCCTTCTGATGTTTTATTAGCCAGATAATAGTCCATATTTGACCTATTGAACATGTTTCTAGCAAAAGAGTCCTTGAACTTGAATGTCAAGTTGATGTCCAATGGTCTATGGTCTATGGTCAACTAAGGTTGATGTAACATAAAAGAAGCTCATGAGAACGCATAGTAAGAAAGCCTTTGATGACTCCTGGGCCAGAAATATGTTCAAAAGGTCAAATTTCAACTATAAATATGTATATGTATAAATATGAATAGAAAGTTAAAATTCAAGGACTCTCTGGCCAGAAATGTGTTCAAAAGGTCAAATATGCAGTCATATTTGGTTGCTGTAACATCAAAAAGAAGTTTATGAGATCATATAGTCAGATAGCCCTTTGATGACTCTTTAGCCAGAAATATGTTCAATATGTCAAATTTTGGAATACAGTATGGCTCTTGTAACATAAGGACTCAACAATGGGTTCAATATGTCACATATGGACTACTGTCTGGCTTATGAAACCTCAAAAGTAGTCTATGAGTATCTATAGAAAGTTCAATATCGAGGACTCTTTGGCCAGAAATGTCTTCAATAGGTCACATAAGATCTAATCTATGGTTGCTGTAACATCAAAAAAAGTTTATGAGATCATATAGTCAGATAGCCATTTAATGACTCTTTAGCCAGAAATATGTTCAATAGGTCAAATTTGAATTACTGATGAAACATCAGAACAGTCCATATGGAAAATCAGAAGGAGATATGAGTTTCTATATAATGTTCAAGTTCAAAGACTCTTTGGCCAGAAATCTGTTCAATGGGTCAAATTTTGGAATACTGCATGGCTCTTGTAACATCAGGAGTCAATAATAGGTTCAATAGGTCAAGGTCTACTGTCTGGCTGATGATACATCAAAAGGAGTCTATGAGTATGTATAAAAATATCAAGTTCAAAGACTCTTTGGCCAGAAAAATGTGCATGTCAAATTTTGGAATACTGTATGGCTCTTGTAACATAAAGACTCAATAATGGGTTCAATATGTCACATATGGACTACTGTCTGGATGATGAAACCTCAAATGTAGTCTATGGGTATCTATAGAAAGTTCAAATTCAA